>NC_087478.1:68906800-70151800 GCF_036417665.1 Passer domesticus
ACCGCATTCCGCTGAGCGACGGCAACAGCATCCCGCTCTTGGGGCTGGGCACCTACGCCGACCCGCAGAAAGTAAGTCCGGGGGCACCGGGACGCCCCGCGCCGCGGGCGGGGGCAGATGCCGGCTGCCCTCGCTGCAGCCCCCCGAGCCGCGGCTACCCTGCTCCTTTCCTCCCGTCCCTGCTACTTCTCTCTTTGCTCCTTTCCCCGTGCGAAGTTAAAGACCCAGCTCTACAATGAGCAGTGCGGGCAGTGCACGGTCCGCAGATGAGGAAAAGGTGGGAAGAAATAAGAAAAAAATCCTGCCCAGCTTGCGGTGTGCGGCAGCTGCCACTGTCGCCCACCGCCCCGCGCCGCTGGGCGCACAGGCAGGGGCGTGGGGGACCTGGATTCTGGACGCTGCCGTGCAATGCCCGGGTTGGGAAGGGATGGGACCCCCGGCAAGGCGGCCGGGAGCCCTCGGCCCTCCGGAGCCAGGAGGGATGGTGCCGTCATCTCCCCTGTCTAGCCCCCTGCGACGAGAGTAGATAAGATGAGGGATTTCGGGCCGCCCTGCGGCTGCCTCCGATACTTTCTAAGTAATGTTCCTGAAACAAAGACCCAAATTCCTGCATCCTGATTCCTGCGGCTCCCACAGCTGACTGCCAGCGGCCAAACCACTCTCAAATATTCCGCATCCTCCGGTTTTGCGCCGGGCAGGCATCTCATCTGACCCTGCCGGTCGGCTGCACCCGTGGAGGATGGGGAGGCACACCTGATGCTTCTTCCCTCTGCGGACCTGGGAGCGCAAAGGCAGTTCAGTAGCCACTGCCCTTTAAAGCTCTCCTAAACTGCATGATGTTTCATCAGTTCTCCTTTTTGTTTGTTTGAAGAGTTGGAAAAGAGGCATCGTGGCCAGAACCCTTCTTGTGTAATAGCTGCCATGCAATGTGTGTGTATGACTCTACATATTACAAGGTATTTAAAAGTACCTTTGTAAAGAAAACTCTTGATTAAAGCCATTTCCCAACCGCTAAATGTACCATGGTGCATCAATAACGGTGTCGAATTTTCAACAAACACTACTGCAGGCAATGCATTAATGATGCAGAAAGGGTGTAAGACGTCCCCAGGACTGCAGATCTCACCGGTTAAGGATGCTGGTTTACAGGGGGAGAATCAATACAAATTCATGACTTCAGAGCCTGGGCATCGTCCCCCACATCTCTAAACTTTCAGGAGATATTTTCAGCTAGTGCATTCTTTGAATAATGGTTAAGGTCTCAACAGGAGTTTTGATATAACAAAGCAGAATGTTGCATAATTCAGTGTCAAAATAGCTCTGAATGAACTTGAAGCATCTTTTTCCAGACGTGTACATAATGCCCCCAACCCTCAAGTTGCAGTTTTTGCCCTAGTTTTAAGAAAAATGCAGCTGCCAGCACAAGAGCTCGTACCTTCATGCACTTCCTGCCTGCAGCCCGGACAAGCCGTGGCCCAATACGGTGGCATCAGGCAGGGAGCACAGAGTGGCAATTAACCTGATGGAGCTGAGAGGGGAGCTGGATGGGATTCCCCTTGCGGAGGCAGCTTCTCGGCACTGCTGTTACCCTGCTAAGAATTCATTCTGCAGGAATCCAGCTGTCCCAAAATCAACAGAGCAACATATCTGCTTCTTCTCCCCCAGTCCTGCAAAATCCTGACGGCTCTTTCCTTTGCCCTCCCGTGGTTCGAGGTGTACAGCGAGCCTTTGCATGGAGCTCAATGAGCCAAAATGAATCATTTTTAGGTAGTGCTGGTTTTCAGCAGAATCAGTCCCAGGTAGTGGCTTTTTGCATATATGTCCCTTGTTTTCTGCTAACAGAAGCCAGGGAGGATAGGCATTGCTACGGCAACTCCAACTTAGAGTGATTGAAGCCACCGTGTAACTGTACCCTCAGTGGGGATGGGTGCACATATCCAACCACCCTTTCTACTTCCCCCTGCGTTTGTAGGAGTTTGATTTTCTGAGCTTTTTCCTTCTACACAATAAACACGTTAGAAAGTTATGGGTGGGAGGAGGAGCTGAGAAGAGGTAGAGAAAAGAGCAGTGATAAGGCACTTGCCACAGTCTCATTTTCACAGAAGACCAGGTGAAACAATGTGTGTTTATCTGACAGAGCTGGGCTGGGGTTTTACGCTAGGATTAGGACTGCTATTTGAGTCGAAGAACTTGTCACAGAGAGCAGCTGGGGAAACATAGCAGCAGCAGCGTGCTGTGGGATTTGTTGCAGAATTGTGCTCCTGGTCAGTGATGGGGCAGGATGTTTAAATAGGTCACGGCTTAAAATTTCCCCGTTTCAAAAAGGCTTCTTTGCTGATAAGGGGGGTGGGGAGTGGGGGCTTCTGTCAACTCGTTGCTTGGCAGTGGACTGCTGCTTGGCTGGGACAAGCTGCTTTGCCGAGTGCTAACTTGTGCCTGTTGCAAATTCCAATGGGATGCCTGGCAAGGTGTCTCCCCTGTTCCTCCTGCCTCAACAGCTGAAAGGCTTTGTGGCAACCCAGGACCGTTTCAAGGTTTATCTTGAGGAGTGAGGCTATAAACTAGCGCTGACACGTTTCCCTTAAAATGCTTAGCTGTAGCCATTTGTGGCTGAATTGCTTAAGAAGCAGCATCTGAGCCACCCATTCTCTGGCGGTGGGGGCAGGCAGCTGGTGGTAGCGACAGCTCAAGCCAGCCCCAGCACTCTATTTCTGCTCATGAGTCAGATCACTGCAACTTCTAGCTATTTTGTGCTTTGATATAAAATACAGAGCCATTCATTTGTCAGATTATTCATCTTGCTCTTGGAGGCAGGTTTTTGATTTAAGCTGGTTTGTTTTGATTTTTTTTTTCCCCAAAGGTTATTCACCCTGGCACCTCCATGTCAGAGCAGCTTGTCCAAAACAAATCTGTTTTCTTAGTGTCAGGCTGTAGCCCAGTAGCTCGTAATGAGCCCAGAGTGTTCTTCCTGAAGTGCAGGAATGTGCTCGCTGGTTAAGCCAACCAGGCAGATCTAGTTAGCCATGGAACAGGGAAATCTGCTTCTCCGGCAGTCGGTTAGAAGAAAACAAAGGCAGGAGGCCAGCTTTCACGTTTCAGGCTTTGTCTGCATAAACTGAACAGCAGTGCCTTCAAAACTGAAATGTGTCAGCAGCTTGCCTTGCTCATCTTAAATAACTTAATTGTTCTCCCAAAGACAACTTTGAGAGATAAGTCATGCTTCTCTGGTTGTGAAATACTCAACAAAAAATACATCTATTGACAAAAAATCCCCCTGTGCAAGTTTACTGACTCAAAGTAGTACATCACTCAACAGGAGCAGAGCTGGACCACTGTGGAAAAGGTCTGTTCAATAATCAGACTAATTTTAATTGAATGCTCTTACCCCCTAGATGTAAGAGAGCCTTTCTTCTGACTGGGTGGAGGCTGGGATGACAATTCAGCTAATTCTTAGAGACTGAAAATGCAACGTGAAGGGTTTCTTTTGCTTTACTCTCCTACCACAGCAAGAAAGTACAATGAATCCATTGGTTATCAGTTCATCTGCTAACAGTAAGGAGTCTTCACTGGGTCACAATAGAATTAGTCATAAACTTGGGTTATTTATCAAGAGAAGCACATAAAAGTTTTTTACAGGTTTAATTCATGTTTCCTGTCCTTATTTGAAAATAAAAGAATGCAATGATTGCATAATTATTAAGCTTAATTTTCTTTTGCAGGCAGATTTCAGTGTGTTGAAGTTGGTTTTGCATTCTCCTTCATGCAAGCAAGGAAATGTTTGATTTGTATTAGATTTTTGCCTACATAAAAAAATAGGCTGTTTATCCTACCAAGGATGGACACAAGTAAAAAAGTGGAAATCTCAGCCACTGACTCCTTCCCCTGCTCTTTCTTTCCTTCCCCAAATATTCCTTCTCCTCATGGGTTTGGGTGGGAACCACAGTGGGAACTGTGAATCAGGACTATCAATGCACTCCAGACAGCTTTAAAATTTGAGGCCAATTCTACCTCTGTTAGGCTCTGTGGATCCTTCTGGCAAAGCCCTGCGAGTGCAGGAGCAGCTCTGCCAAGGCTTCAGCCGATGTGCCATGTCCAGCTCCCCCTCCCTGAGGGCCCCCAAGCCGTTGACCCAATTCTCCAGGGTATTAAATAGATGGGTGGGAGGAGGGAGAGAGCAGTCCTATAGGGGAGGGTGGTAGACAAGGACAGGGCCCTGGATGAGCCCCTGACATTGCTCTGGGCTACAGCAGAACCAGACCAGTCCATGGCAGGCTCCCATAACCTCCCAGCGCTGTAGCTCTCAGCACAGCCCATTGAGTGGTACTGGTACCCATCTGGAAGTAGATGAAGTGTGGGGATGAGCAGTCTTAGAGGGGAAAGGTGCTAAAAACACTCCTAAATCCTGGAAATCCTATGCCTCATTAAAACTGCACTTATGCCTGCTTCACTTTATAACTCATCCCTGTCAACACAGCTAAGATCATCAGTCCACTGTCTCCACATAAATACTCGCTGTTTCCCTGGAAGGTCAAGGGGCCTTGGCCACAGCTCCTCTCCTGCCTTCCTGTTTTGACTGAGGGAGGACAGGGCTTGGAGAGAAGGTTGTAGCAACCGCACTGTACACAGCCGCTGCTTCTGAAACATAAGATTGGGCAAAGTGCTCAAGAATAGCACTGGGTGAGGGCTGTTGGCAAGTTGCAACTTAGCTAAAAATGAGGTTCTGAGGTAGCCAAATCCATTCATAAATTGGAAGCAGTTTTGTGGAATAGTTTCAGGCAAAACAAATGGCAAAGCATTTAACTTTGGGCACTGGCAGTACAAGCTGAGGAATCAAAGAATTATTAAAGCACTTGGAGGTAGCAGTTGCCTTTCCCTGAATAGCCCACTGGTAAGGGAATCCACATGGGCGGTGGGAAACCAGATTCAGTCATCCTCTCAGCCTCTGGGGATTAAATTCATATCAGGCAGCTCAGGGAAATAACATGATTGTGGGGTAGGTGATAGCTAGAGAGACAAGAAGAAACACGCACAGGCTGGAGGAGGAGGAGCACTCTGCCCATGGGAAAGCGCACTGCCCACCAGCCCCACAGCGATGGATGCTGAAGAACTTGGTATGGCATCCAGCCAGGAGGAAGAGAGACCCATTTCCCCAAATCTTTGACTACCACAAAGTAACCCTTGTGAGTGCCCAGACAGTCTGGGTTTTGTTTAAGAAGAAATTGCTGGTTTGAATCAGGGAGAGGAAAAGTTCATCCAGGGCTCCCAGATCCAGTCTGAGTGACCAAGTTAAAAAAATCTGGTTTGGATAAGTAAAAACATTGTTTTGGCACTCTGAATTACTTTTTACACCCAAGCTAGAAGCTGAACAGAGTAATTTTTCATTGTACAGGTCTAACAGCCTCTAATGCTCTCATAGGATCATTTATGCCAGGAAGTTCCTTGCACAAGGATGTGCAGGCACAAACTTTTTCAATCACTGAACGGTGCTGGCTGCACCCCGGCTGCAGGTTGCCTGCCTTTGGAGCTGTCATAGGCTGCTATTAAGTCAACAGAGGTAATAAGTGACTTGTCCACTTGAAGGGATCTCTGAGCTGTAGTAAGGGAGGAATTACACACAACTTAATCCCCCCTCTTTTTCTCCTAGAAAGCCACTACTGGCTTCTGAAACAGGATTGTCTGGAGACAGCAATGATTTCAGGTGACTTGTAAAGAAAGTCACCTGGCCTGACCTACAAAATGAATCATATATTGAATGTTCCTGGGTGAAGTGATACTGCAGACACTGTTGAGCTTAAAGGCTTCAGCTTCTTGATTTCTTATCTGTAAATTTACTCTGACTCAGACAACTGTCTTCCTCCTGAGGTAAACTTGGCTTCTGGATTTTTTCTTGAAAGAGATGAGAGAGGCAATGACAAGAGCAGGAACTATTCTAACATCCAAGTGTTCTTACAGCCTCATCTTATTTCACATGACATGCTATTAAAATAAATATGTAAAGAAAATACCTTGGTCCTTTTAAGGTAAATGATTACAGATGAATATGTGTTTGAACTCAGCAAGTATTGAGTATGAAGTTAGCTCTCTCATGAAGTGATCTTTATGAACCATGAAATTACCAGAGATGTGGGCCAGGGAATTATTTTTTTCAGAGGTAAAATATTGGGAAACCAATTTGAGCAGAGCTGGGATATTTGGCTACAAAATCTCTTATTTATGCCTTGAACTTAAGAAAATAAAATCCTCAAAACAAAATAATTTTTAAAGGTTATTGGGTTATATGTCCCAACCAGCATTTCCCAAAGACATTGTGTCCCTTCACATTCCTTTTTGGTAACCACCACTGGCTTTCTCAAGCTCTTTGCTTTTTAAGCAGCAGTATTACTTCATGCAGTACTAGTTCTTCTTGTCTTCAGGGTGCGCTTTGGAGTGGCACAACCATGGCTGTTCGACACATAGCAACACGAGGTCTCTCAGGGTTGGGATTTCTGAGGTTTTTCAGAGGGTAGCCTCATGCTCTCTCAGTCTCTGAGGATATTCTAAAATCATACATCCAAGTGGAGACTTCTACACTTGAGTCAGGGGTGAAAGGAAGGAGACTCATTACTGCAGCCCAGAAAGACAACTGTGCCTGATCTACTACATGTGCTGGAGGGCTCCTTGCCTGCCTGTTAGTAAACTCTTAGCCTAGCCTTTACACTGAATAATATTTATCCTGAAACCCAATATCTGCAGCCAGATCGCTCACAGAGTCGTGACTCAGTTAGTTTTGTGCTTGAAGGACTAAGCCATACTGAGGCAATTCTGCTTGCACAGACTGCAGATGGCATGCCTTTCCTTCGGTGGCTGGTATCCTGGTGTTGAGTGATGCCCTCATTGATTAATTGCTCAGATTTTATTCCTTAACTAAGCCAGTTACTGGCAAGACCCAGTTGCCAAGAGCAGATAAAGACAGGATTTCTTGATATTTGGTGCCCAGATGCCTTGAGGAGGTGCAGCAGCAGGCATCAGCTTTTAGCAGGCAACAGACCAACTTGACTCTTGGGCAAGAGCTTGTGTGAAGAGTTAAGAAGCTGCAGTAATTGGGCTCTAGTATTGCCTTAATTCATCCTTGCTGTTTGCTACAGAGGTGGCAAATATTCCAGGGAATAAGTGGTTTCATACATGAAAGAGTGCTTTCACAGATCAAGCTTCTTATAACAAAGAGGTGAGGGTACACACTAGAAGGTTAAACTAAATCAAAAGAGTCTCAGAAAAAGTTCTGATTTCATTGATGACTTTTGCTAAAAGCTTACTGTTACACATTTTAAAATTCCCTTTTTATATGCTCAAGCAGCAGGTTTACTACCTCTGATTTATCTTGCATTCTCCTTTTTTCCTCAACTGTACAACTTTTTTGTTCTGCCACTGGAGCAGTCTTCCTCCATTTCTTTGTCTTTAACACTTTCTTCTTCATGTTTAGCCTTGACTTCTAATCCTCTGCCTGCAACTGCCTCTTGATGCCTCAGTTCCTGCTAGCTCCCTGTATTCTTGTGTTATACAATGCAACATTTTGGCTTGCATAAATGCAAGATTGCATTTTATCTTGTTAAGAAAGAAAACCCAAGTAATATAATTAGAAAAATCAGGTAATTAGAAGAGGTAGATATTTTTTTTCCTGAAATGTGGTAGACTCAGAAACTCCTAGCTTTTGTATAAGAACTGTACTTAAACCAGATTTTAAATTTGGATTTGATAAAATGACTTACCACACTCTGTCAATCTGGAGGAAAAATTCTTGCATGCAACTTTTGGAGACATGAGTTTGTTCCTAATACTTTGATTTGACCAAACCCATGGTTCTAAGACATTGTTGAATTTGCAAAATGCTCTTTTACCTCCATGTATCTTCCCTGATGAAATCTCTCTGGTTTTTCACTTCATGAAACCTGAAGCTTAATAGAAAACAAATTGATAGTATTACTAATCTCTACTTTGTGTCAATGGCTTCTGTTTCCAGTTGTGAACACAACTAGTGTATCATTATGTGTAGCAGATTAAAAACTGTTTAATGAAGTGGTCAATATGTAAAATTCCTAATGAGGAAGAGCCCAGCCTTGAAGATGAGTGTGAATGAAAGACTAACTTTCTGCCTACAAAGTTCATTAGCCAAGGGAGGACTTCTGAGTAAAATGGACAAAAAATGGCTGGTCCTGGGAAATGGTGAATTTTTGAGTTTGTTATGAGCAGCAGATTGTGGTCAGAGCAACTTCTTCCCCTCTCCCTGGCCACTCCAGCATACCTAAAACAAAAACCCTTCTTAAAATGATAGTACCTCTAACCTATGATGACATCTAGCTGCTACATGAAAACAATTTCAGACTGCTCCAGGACTAAGAGAGGTATCCACACACAGAGCCGAGGACTTGAACTAATGAATCCATTGATAGCCAGATAATTGCCTGGACTTGTGCAGTGATGCCTGCCTCATCCAAGCAGAGAGGCTGGCTCTTGCAGTCACCCTGGCACTGTGTCATTTGGCTCCCAAACACAGTACCAACACGTGTAGACTTGGACACGGCAAGAGTGCTCCACAGGAAAATGCTCTCAGAACAAGGGTTCCTTTAGAAGGTGACAGCTTTGTCTGGGAGTCAGGACAACTTTTGGATGGTGGATATCAGGTACCAGCATGACCCACCAAACTACATGTCTGTCTGTAACACAGGGTATCATGTTTAATCAGTCCAGATCCAAAACTAATAGAGGGTTAATCCAGATAAGCTTTTAGGACAGTAGCACTACTCGAAACTGGTCACCAGGGATTTTTCTTTGAAAAGTAACCAAACAGAAAACAGACCTTTTTCATTCCATAGCTGCATGCTGAAGTGACAAGCACTAGCTGTTTCATTATACCCTTCTTCCAAAAACTACAAAGTTAGCTGTTACCAGAGCAATAATACTAAACCAAATATTGACACCCAAAAAATAGTACTTTTATTCTTCTCTTTTCCTATGGCTTTCTAAATAAGTTGGGGTTTTTTAAAGACTGTTCAAAAGCCACAGGGAAAGCCTATCTATCTAATAAAAGTTAAGATTGTTTTACAGAAGAGGAGACAAGAGAATCACTGGCATTGTTGAAGAAGGGAAAAGCTGAACCCCTACAAGTGTGTAATTGGGATTACCACAACTGAAAGACACACTTTTTTGCAAGAACATTTAGAGCCCAATTTTCCAGGCAAAGCTCCATTTTTAAAATGTCCCTGACCAACTCCATACATTAAATATGGCTGTGCACTCCTATGTGTCCCTGATTCCCCACAGTTCTCCAAAAAACAGTGTAAGCATGTTCTTGCAGCTCGTGTGGGGAGCTAACATCTGGATTGTCTCTTTGGTTGACCTAGGAGGCCAGATTTGTCAAAACTTGAAAGCACTGTGCAGAAAATGCCTCTCTAGGCTTCGAAGCCAACTCTTGTTGGTTCAACTAACTAGGTGGTGGAATTCCCCAAGTTTTACATTTGCCTTTGCAAACACTTCTTCGAACTGGCGCCAGAAACCTCTCCCCTTTAACTCTAGGGAATAAAGCAGAAGAGCTACTGGCAACCTTTTCTTCTCCTTTATTGCACAAGCTGGTGCTTTAACTTCCACTTGTACCTCACACATCCCTTTGATTGCATTGCTTGTCTGAAGGGTATTTTGATAGTACCCACCCTCCCAGATAGATCCATGCTTTCCAGGGCCAGCCAGCTGGCTGTTGTGTCCTCCAGCTCTTCAGGAAACTTTCCCAGTCCACCCCCCTAGCACTGTAAGCACAGGGACCCAGGTGTGCACATCATGTTCTTGGTTTGCTTTAATCCTCTAGCTGCCTGCAGAAAGGTATGGCAGCTCTTTACTTCACCTTGCATTAACTGACTTTGTGTCAAGTGAGAAGTTGCAGAGTTCCTAAAACTGAGGATTCCGTAATCAAGTGTTAAAAATAACTCCAGCTACCCTCTGCCAGCTACAATAACAAGGCTTTCCTGAAGACAGCTTTGGCTAAATCCTAGAATAACAATGTCACAGGAATTGTAAAAATGCTAATTCTGCAGCTATGCAATCTAATTTCTGTTGTATGGAAAAACCCCACGCTTCAGGCCACTGATAGAGCATCAAGTTAGAGGAGAAAGGCACCCCTTTTCCACCTTCATTCATGGTGTGACACAAGGCCACAAGTGACACCATTCTCCCCATTTTCTCTGCGCTTATTTGCTGTTCTCCACTTCCCAAGGCAACACAGTGCATGACATAAAGCGAAGTTCTGGGCCGGCACAGCAGCCTGTGTCTCTTATCAGTGTTCTCTGCCTCCATTCCCAGCTCTACCTGCTTTTGCAGAGAACTCTTTGCTGGGTTTTGCTTCCTGAATGGTGGCTGCCAATGCTTCCGGGGGACGAAAGCCAGATTTTCCTGTGTACGAGAGAGAGGGATGTGCTGGCGGTTGCATTTTCCAAGAAAGAGGTGTACAGTACAGCTTCTCTTTTACAAGATTAAACAATTCTAAGAATTTACCCTTGTGTGGCTCATATCCTCTGGCTTTGTAAACTCAACCTGTGCTTTCCTGCAGGGCCTTCAGTACACATGCTTTCTATGCTCTGTTCCTAACATCTTAAGCCAATCCTTTTTGCCAGTTTGTCCAGAAAACAGGCTAATGGAAATAAGCAACTGGGCTTCTAGAAAGTTGCACAAGAATCTGTGTGTGAGTGCCGAGCTCTGATGAAGGAGGCTCTGAGTCAAGGAAAGTACCTACTTTCTCCTTCCTGTATTTAGCTGACTAAGATTCCTAAACAGCGGCTCCACATCCTAAATTACAGGTTTGGACTGGAGCACTTGGCCCATGGCTTGGATATCTTGTGTAATTCTGCTGCAGCTAAACTCAGATTTTTCCAGAAGATGGCCCTGTGTCTCCTAACACTTCAGGCTTTTCTCCCCAGGATCATTATTCTCGGCTAAAAGACTCCAAAGCATTGCACTAAACAGGTGAGATGCTCAGGACTAAGGTAAAGGGCTTCTCCCCTGAAGTGCTGCTTCCTCTGCTCTCATGCGCTGCTGATACCATGCAACTCAGTAAAGCTGCTCGTGTAAAACAGGGCAAAGCCGAATCTGGAAGCCTGAGTCAGACTGTTTTCCTTTACCATACGCACTAATAAAGAATACATGATGATACTGATGTTAAAACATCAAAGCAACGACTAGAGTAGCAGTTCACATGGTTTTGCAAGATTATAATCTACTGCCAGTGTGTCCTGTTAGTTTTGTCTTTGGAGATAACCCTCTTAATCAGCTGGAAAGCCAATAGAAATTGCTGACCAGAAAAAGATGCTATAGAAAAAGCAAAAGAATTGGAGGGCAGCTGAACTGTGACACTAAATAACAGTAATAAGTCAGACAACCACTAACACTGCTGAGCAAATACTGTTCTACTTGAGTGGGAAGAGAAAACTCATGGGTATGCCTGCACAAAAATATTCTCCTGTGGTTTGGTCATGTGCACTCACAAAAGAAATTGAAGCTGAACCATTTGCTATGGTAGGGAGAATAGTTTTTGACAAAATGGGATATGACAGAAGATGTCTGGAATAAACATTAAAAATTAGGGAAGTTTATGGCCTCAGAGGAAAAATAGAGCAGACCCTTTCAGACAGACAGAATTGATGAAGCACATTGCTTTTTCAGACTCACAGAAAGTGGTAACTGGCCAGTTGGCTACTTCACATGTGGAGAAGGGGCCAAATTGCTGCTTCCTTTCAGTGAAGGTGCATATCTGAGTCTGCTCCTCCAGCCCTTCTGTTGGATTTATTTATCATGGAGCCTGAAGGAAACAGATACCAGTTAAATCTGCCATGCAGGCCATGCATGATGGTAAATCAGCTGGTTTACAAGCTACAGATTGATAGAGGGAATAATTGTGTCTCTTGTTTTTTTAAAGTTTACGATCTTAAAAATAACACAGATGCTATTGAAGAAATTATTAGTGATTGAGCAAGTCCTCCTAGTCAACCAAACAGTTCTTTTATCGTAAAATGTCCAATAGACTTATATGGTTCTTTGGCATAAATTAGTGACTGTCTGCAAAAGCACTGAAGATAAATATCTGACTTACAGTGCACAAGTGGTTATAAAACTCCCATTCTAAAACAAGTCTTTGATCAAAGTAGCATAGTTGCAAGACACGTTGATTAGAAGCTGAAACATTAATTATGGCGAAGGGTCAAGAACACCTCTTATCTACACTTAAATAAAAAGTAATAAAGAAGCAGAGATTTGTCTTAAGGCCAAAACTAGACAGTACTGAATTACTACTAACAAAGCACAAAGGTTTATGACACAGAGACACTTCAGTACCTCATCTAGTATTTGTACTACTCTGAAAGTAAGCTCTGCTCATTCAGGAATGGTGCAAGAATAAATCTCTGTCTGGAGTGAGCAGGCAGCATAGGCAGCTGCATTTTAGGCAATGTCCTAAGTGAGTATGACCTGCAGGAACGAGAGGGAAGAGGTCTGGGGTTCTGAGTAGAATAAGGTGGCTGTCCATGGCCAAACAGCCTGGGAAGTGCTGTTCCATCAGCTGCTGTGATTAGTGATTAACCGTTATACAACACAGATGAATCACAAATTTCTATCTGCACTTAAATAAAAGCTGGTTTTCAATTGGTAACCTTTGATCTGGTCACTACTGAAGACCAATGAAAGACAGAAGAGATTGAAACACCTCAGGCTGAGCAGTGAAGTAGAGGGGAAAGATCCAGGTTTGTGCCTTCTCTGATGGAAAGATGGATGAGCAGTGGTGGTTGGAGTCACCTAACTTTGGTATGGTCTGTCAGGAAACAATGGAATAAGATACGACACCTAAAGCAACACTTCTAATAATGGCAATACCACAACATGACTAGCCTGTGCAAATCATCAGCACAGTTTATCACAGCCCATTACTGCAGGATTGGAAGGATTAAATATGTGAAATGCCAGAAATGATAGTTTCTCCATTAGAATGAAAATAAACATATGGTATAAAGTTTCCAGACTCACAGATGTCTCAGACCTTCATCTGGGATGGTTCAATAGAGGCAATATTTTCCAAAAACTATTCCCTAGATTGCTTTGCATTTTTATATGAAGCACCTTAGACCAGAATCTGTCAGAACTAATATACCACATCAGATGAAATGGACTAGTGCAATAAAAACATACATATATAATGTAAACCCATCTCCGGCCATTGGTAATCAAGACCTGATCCAAAAAAAGCCACCCCGAGCCCCTAAAGAATAAGGTTATTGCTTGAGATGGAAGAGTCTTTCAAAAGATTATTTGTACAGATGTAAGTCCCATATAAAAAAAATTAAGAAATACACAGAAGTTCAGCTCTAACACAAGTCAACTGATTCAGCTAAAAGCAGATGCAGTAACTGCAAGTATTTTCCTCTTTTACCCTCCTTCCATGGCTGAAACTGTGCTGTTCCCTTGCCTGTGAGACTCTACCTTTCCTCATCTATTCTTTCTGCTTTTCATACTGACCAAATTGGCCCTGGTGACTGAGAAAAGATGCAACCCAATAATCAACCTTTTCTTGCCTGGTAGAGTTTAGTTTACAGCATCAGGAAACAATAGGGAGCTGTGTTTGTGCAATCTCTCAAGAATGTGAAAAGGGGAAATTCTAGTACTGGGTTCACATCCCATTTTCAGTTATATTATGGTAATGCATCACTGTCCTCTAAGTGCTCTGCTTTCATACACTTGAATGGTAAAAGTCAAACAGGCTGAAGCAATCTAGAAGACACATTGTTTGCAAAATCACATTTCAGAGAGAAAAAACACTGATAATACTTTTGGAAATATACTTATCTTTCAGATAACTAATAATCACTTAGGCTTGAGCTCCCCAGACCTTTCAGCTGAGCCCTGTTGCTCTGTGCCAGTCAGCCTGTGCTTTGTAACAGCGGTTCCAACCTCGTGCAGCTCATTGCTGGGGCAGAGGTCTGAGGTTACTGTCATCAGTCACCGCAGGCTTGTAATACTCGTGTCAGAGCTTTCATCCTGATGCCTCTCTCAAATCCTCTCCTGCAGGTTCAGGCAGGGACAAAGCAGAGAACATGTTGGAGACTGTCATTGCTCCGTGCCTCGCACTTCTGTAATGCTGCCCAGCATGCCCCAAGTGAAAAGTAGCCATTGAGTGTGCCTGAAAAGCTGGTAGCTGCCATGGTCTTCGTTACATCCATTAACGATTGGGAAAGGGCCCTGCTAGGGGCCAAGCGTGCTTTTGGGAGGCTTCCACAATGAAAGCAGCAAAGCACTGAAACAAGTGTTACATTGTCTTCCTCAATTAAGCACACAGGATTGCATCATCATTGCTGTAAATACTCTAGAGTGCCAAATTGTGCCGTTTTGCTCCTAGGCCCTCATTCAGGTCTTTAATAAATCAGGACACGTGTGAGCAGTTTTGTATTTTAAGTAACCTTCCAACACTGCATGCTGGAGCAGAAAGTTCCTCCCAAGCCCAAACAGAAGTTGGTCCATTTTGTGTCCCTCAGAGTTAGTCAAGATGGGGCGCTGAGCAAGCAGGTCCCATTATCCCAGAATGACCTGCCTCCAGCCCACAGTTCTGGAACTGAAAGACAGGGATGAAGACGTCCCCAGGTGTCTTCAGCAGTCCTTCAAAGACTTCTTTCATATGCATGGAAGGGAAGAAGCATGTCCTTAATCATTGAAGCATCCTATAGCAGCTATGGCAGAAGTGGCAGCTGTAAAACGACAGCTACGGAAGAGAAGCTATTTCTTTCATGACAAACTCATGGACAGCCAGGCAGCTGAAAAAGGACAGCTAGGAGAGAGAGGAAGGAGAGCTATTGATATGGTGAAAAATGGTCCTTCCCAACAACACTTACTGCCAATCCCGCTTCTCTTCTTCCTTTGGCATTGTCAAAACCAACAAATTTGACATCCTCTCTTCATACTATCTCATTTCCAGATGCCTCTGGCATCTGTTTTCTTCACAGGAGAAGCAGTGTGGTCTTAGCCCTGCACTTGCAGATAGCAGAATCCAATTCTTGCCATTTGTTGTTGACAGACAGCATCACAGCAGAGCAGTTTCACTTGCCCTACTTCAGGTTTTCTTAAAGTGAATCAGATATCCCTGTTGTAGCAGAACAATGCACATGAAAAGGATGGGAGAATAGTATTGCTGCACGCCCTTGGCCATCATGACTTAGGTCTGCTCTGTCATTACAAAAAGTGTAGGAACCATAAGTTGTTTTCAGTACAATTTTAGTGACCAGACAAATAATTTCAGTAACCAGTTTTGTGCTTTTTTGCTTAGTTTGGCCTACATGTAATTTTGCTTGCCACGCTGGCTAATGGAAATTATGACTGTTCTGAAAAAACAAGCTTACTCTTGTAATTTTGGCAATGATGAGCAAACAGTACAAAAATGTCACTTACTAGGAGGTTTCTTGGGATCATCTTAAACTGAAGCAGTAAAATATATATAAATATACACTAAAGCAAGTACTGTTTTTTAACCACACAGTAAAGCAGCTTTTCAGAACTGGGAATAGCAGTAGATAGTTCTGACTTTCAGATTATGATACCAACAACTGTAAGTTGATTTGAGGAGAAAGATGTCAACCCAAATTCCTGCACTGCTGAAAGGTCCAAGCTATTCAAAGAGCCTCTGATCAGCAGGTACCAAAAAGTCATCTTCTCGTTGAATAAGCCACTTTATCAAATGGGTGTCGTAGATAAGCCCTTGCTCGCTAGATAAGAAATTCTGAAATTGTTTTCATATCACATGCATTTGATTCTACTTCCTGAGGACACTAGTATTTTCTCTTTCATGGAGATAATGAGACAGTTTTTTGCTTTGCTGCCTTTTCCAAGTCTAATCTCACATGCTCAACAGTTTTGAGAAAAAATGCACAGCCCTCTCTTATTTAGAGGTTGGAACGTGGTTGCCAGGGAGGTAAGGGATGAATTACACCACAAATTGTGCACATATCTCAGGGACTCTCTAGCATTGAAGGAGAGGTAAGCAGTAGGCTGACATTATGTTAATTCTTTTCCTTCTCCCACCAGACTCCCAAAGGTTCCTGTCTGGAGGCAGTGAAGATTGCCATCGATGCTGGTTACCGCCACATCGATGGTGCCTTTGTCTACTTCAATGAGCATGAAGTGGGACAAGCCATCCGGGAGAAGATTGCTGAAGGGAAGATCAAGAGAGAAGACATATTTTACTGTGGCAAGGTGAGAACCTGCACTCAGATTATTTACACTAACTCCAGGACTTCTGTAAATGGTTTTTCTTAAGAGTGCTGGCGGTCAACATCTGGAATATTTCCTTCCAGATCCAACATCCTTTATTTTTCTTTCCTAGCGTTACCAGAATGCTGCAGATCTTTATGAACACTAGGTTTCCTGTGAGGCACAGGAATCACTGTTCTCTGTTTAAATCTCTGATAGCAGTGGGAACCATGCAACATCCCTTCTACTTAGTTATTGTAGGCACCTGCATGTGAAGACTACGGCTAAGTTCAGCCTAAAGTGCTGCCTAGCCTGTTACTGTGCCACACATTGTGCTGTCACACACAGAGCCCCAGCTGGACAATGATCCTGCAACTGAGCTATTTTCTGTTAGAGCAATTCTCTGCACAGGTTTGCCATGAGGTTGCACAATGAAAGAGGTGGGAGCAAGCATGTGCATGCCAGTGTCTGTGTATGGGAGAACAGCAAGTGCCTACATTGGTACTACTGCCAGAAAATTATTCATCAAGCTACACCCTTAGTTACTGTATCACTTGTAATTAAAAAGTTCTAGGATGATGAATTAACTTACTTGGAGAGAAGATGTCATTACACTTCTGTTCTAGAGCAATGAGGCTGGAGTAATGCATGAGCTATTTTATATATTCAAGTCTTAACTCTATGACTTGACTCTCTCCTAAAAGAATGAAATCCCTTGTCCAATGAAGTGTCTGACAGAAGCTGTCACAACGATGAATTACCCAGGTATAAGAGAGGTCATTGCACATTGTAGTGCAATGGTGCCTGTCCAGTTTCTAAGGGAGTTTATGGCCTCAAATAGTCCTTTCTGCAGTGCTTCTTTGAACACATCAGGCTAATATTTTCCCTTTTTCCTTTCCCAAATAAGACGTAATCCACAATTACTCAACAGACTTGCAAATAAACACCACTGTTCCTAGAGTGAAAGATCCCATGGGATAAGAGGCCTGGCTTACTGTGAGCAATTTAGTCAAGTTCTATGATCTGGGAAAATTAAGCTTCATATTGGATAGTTTGCAGACCAAGAGGATTTTCAGCAGCTATAGACCAATTTCCAAGTACAGCAATTTCCAATCTGTAAAATATGCACCTCTTTTCCAAGTGTCCTGCTTGGTTCTACTGATAACAACCATGCCATTCTGAGAAAAGCCTCAAGTTCTCAAATTCTCTGCCTTTATCAGGAGAATTTCTCAGTCTCTTATACGCCAAATATGTTGTTTTGGATCAGTGAAAATATTTGGTTTCAACAGTTTTATAGGTTCATTACTGCAAGTTATCAGTAATATTACAAATCAAAACCACCGAGTTGTGCCAAAAGAACGAGATGTCCTAACAATTTTGAATATTTTAACTTTCTCAACTGCTTCCTCTGCAGTTTATTTGCCCACATCAACCTTTAGGCTCTATGAAAGCACACCTCCTGGTAAAATTTCCAAACTTCCTTTATTTATTAAGTCTTTCTGTATTCTGTTGTCTGATCTGATCACCAGATTATTTTCCTAGTTGATACTCACTAAATAAACATTGAGTCATTTGGAAAACTGCAGGTCCTGCAAGGCACAGGTCTGCTACACACAGTACCACAACAGCCAATGCCTGTGCTCCCAGCCTGCCATGTTTCTGTGAGATGACACACAAATGGATTTCTCTTACAGTCATGTCTCATACAGTTTGTGCTTGACAAAATGTCAGCCACTCAGGGTGACAGTCCATTATAACATTTCTATGATCTTTAAAAGAGTTCAAAGGCAGAAACTGAAAATAATCTGCAATTAATTCAATCCATCACAATCAAGGATTTTCACAGCTTTCACTCAAAGCTCTCACAGCAGCTCTGAACTTCCCAGAAGGAGTGGGAGTGGATCTCCCTTGCCTTATGTACCTTTAGTTTAATGCACCTCACAAACTTAGGCAGCTTACAAACTACAGGCAAATCTCAACCCAGTAGATACTTCAGGCATTGATCAGTAACTGATTGATATGAACTGTTGCATCTTCTAGGAAACTTGGTAGATACACAGACCATTCTTGGAAGCACCAGGCACTGCAGAAGTTAGTTATGTGTTCTTCCTTACTGACATCAGAAGTACTGGAAATTCTCAAGAGCCTTCAGATTCAAGCCCCTCCTGCAGACCTTTCCTGAAGCAAAGATGCTGTAGATGGAAGGCTGATCCATCAGCAGGGACTGAGGAGCCCTGCTGAGTGGCAGCATTACTGGAACAGTGACCTGGTGTGATCGTGCTGCATCTGCCAGTTGAAATCATCAGCACTTGCACTTGGCTCTTGCTGCTGGCTGCCTGATCAGGCAGAGCAGCTCAGCATCCAGAAATTTTAGAGGTTTTATATCAACTGCCAACATCTCACTTGGCTTATATAGCAAGACCTTTTTGGTCTCCTCTTTCATCCCAGGATATTTCTTTCATTAAACTAGAAGTAACATTTCCAGGAAATGTGGTGTCCTGAAATGCCAAAGCCAGCTGGCAGCTTTGACTGCTCAAACATGGGTTCTGCTTAGGTAGATAATACAATTACTTGTACAAATCATGAGAACAGTTATAAAACTCTCAAGTTTCCATGGCATCGATGTATTGACATAGAACAAACGTTTTTAAACATAGTACAGTTGTTTTTAAAGGCTGGTTCTTCAGAACCTCTGCAGTTTTAGAAGGAAGTATATTCACTGGCAAATGGCTCGGTAGAACTGGGCTCGAAAGGGCACTCAGAAAAACTACTTCTAAGCAATATATGTCAGGTTATCAAATTTCTAAAACACAGTAACAACCTGTGCACTAAGGGTCTACAAAGTAATTGCCTTACTTAAATACAAGTTAAGTTCATTTTGCAGGTAAAATGCTTAAAAAAGACATAGACCAAAAGTTTTCAGTCAATCCAGTGGAACAACTTAAACTCTTGAGAACACGACCATGGTCCCTTACTGTAGTACACCTCAGCTCTTACTACTGCCTGCTGATCATAAACTCTTCACATCTTGCAGCATACAGCTGAGAAAGGCCTAGTATGAATTTCCAGGTGTTTTGGTTTGTCATCTTAGGGCAGGGTCAGATGTCCTGCTCTCAGTACAGCTTAACACGTCCTTGCTTCTGTGGGCAGAACTGAGCAGATTGTTTTCCCAGGGAATAACTATAACATATTTTTAAAAAAGCAAGCATCTAAAATAACTTATAACTTAAACAGGCTATGGCCTTTAACACCTATAATCATCCTCTTCTCCCATAAATCACAATTCAAGTTTTGTGTCTTTAGAACAAATTTATTCTAGACTGTCAGCTTTGGTGGCAGAACTGAGTAGACAATTACCATACCAGCAAACAGCAGGTTCTTCCAACCAGCAAAAGTGACAAAAACCTCAACGGGACTCCACAGGTTAATTTTGTAAGTTAAAAAAAAAAAAAAAGAAAATAAAAACTTAGCCCAACTTATTGTGTGCATGGAAATGGTACTTAAAACCTTCTATTGTGTGTTAATTCTGCTGCAGTTAAATCGACAAAACTCAATCAGTTTACAAAGAGCTCTTGGTTACTAATTACCATGCTATGGTTTTGTTCTTGCAAGAGACTTGCATCAGCAGAGTTCAATTAGAGATAGCGCTGAACACTCACCAGTTGAGCACACTCCATAGCAACCTTGGGGCATAACCCTGAAAGGAAGCAGTTTGCATTAAAGAGGTACAGAAGGCTATGCTTTAACTACTCACACCTGCATTACAGTGACTAAACACAAACACATCTTCCCATGAGGACTGGGGAATAAGAGAAAACTTGTCTAGGTCAGGCAGTCTCTCAGGCTCCCCGACCACAGGAGAAAAACAGAAGATTCTCTTAGAGCTGGGTGCTTGGTTGTTCAATAGCTAACTCACATGATCTGAGTTTCTGCCTTCAAGCATAAAACTGACCACAGATTCCTTGTGGGAACAAAGTTTTTCAGTGAAAGCATATGCTTGGAAAACAAAAGGAATCTGTCTAAATTCATTGAGTAAGAGTTTGCAATATACTCAGCTCAGAAGAACCTGTTTTGCAATAAAAAATACATAATGGCTTTACTGGGTCAACACTTCATCAGTCCTGGGCAAGAACTCCTGTCTTAACTTCTGCACCTGGCTCTGACAGAAGGCAAGGTAAGGCACTCACCTCTGCCTTGGAGGGATGGAGACCATGTTATCTCTGCACTCTGCATAATGGGCTCTGTCAGAAGGACAAGAGGAAGGGAGTGTGTGTGTGCTGGGGGTCTTTCTCTGTTCCTCCTGGCACCCAAAGAAACCCTGTGCTTGCCTCCCCAGCTGTGGAATACCTGCCACCCCCCGGAGCTGGTGCGTCCCACGCTGGAGAAAACCCTGAAGATCCTGCAGCTGGACTACGTTGACCTCTACATTATTGAGCTGCCAATGGCTTTCAAGGTAAAAAGAAATATTGCTTGGAAAAAGTGCATGAACTTAACTTGAACCAAGGTCTCCATCTAGTATATTCCTGGCAGCTTCCAGCCTAGGTTGTCAATAGCATTTTGAGCTGATAACATATATATTTTGATATATACTGCATGCATGTATTTTTGTGCACTGCCCACCCAAAGAGAGACATATATAAGATGGTGTGAGAAAAGGCCAGGAGAGATGTTTCTTGGAGTGTTTCTGCTAGAAGGACAGGTCTCCCAACTCCTACTCTGAAAAATTACCACAGCTAAGCAGTACATGTGTCTGAATCCCCTCTGAGCCATGAAGAGAGAGTCACTGGAGGAAAGAGCTCATACAAAGCAGCAGCAGGCCAGGGGCAAAGTTCAGAGGGGAGAGGGAAAGGTAAAAAGTCACCCAGTTTGGTTTCCTTATTCTGTCCCAAATTAAAGCTGCTGGGAAAATTGTGGTTATGATCTTAATCTCTGCAACTGCAGCACTCAGCTTCACTACATCCCAACTGGTGCCAAACATGGGTTGTCATCTCTCATTCTTAAATGATCAAGTCTGATATTCCCTCATACTGCTGGCTCTGGGCAACTTCTAGGCAAAACCTTTGAATGCAGGGAGCTCACATCATAGTTGCATGCCTCCCTCTTGCAAGTCCACAAACTTTCTGCTTTCATAGCTGTATGTACCTTGCTTTACAATTTTCCTCTACAAGTACATGATATAAAGGCAAATAAAATGAAAATAATTATATTCACAACATTTAAGTGGTTTTGAACTAATTAAATCTTTCTTCTAAGAGAGAATAGGGTCAGGCAATTAGTTGGTTAATTGTTTCTGAACAAGATTTGAGCTCTAAACTGGCCTCTTTTTGCAAGAAAGGTAGATCTCTGATTATTAAAATCATATTTTTCTGCAGAAATTACCAGAACTGCAAATTACCAGAACTCTCAGATAGGAAGCAATTTACCAACGAGGCTATCAGATTATACTTGCAGCCCTTTTTTTCCCCCTGAGGAGGCCATATCCTATTAAGACCTATATAGAAGTAACCAGACTCTGATATTAAAATTTTATTTATACAGTCACACGTATGGAATCCTTTTGGGTACATTTCTGAAAATTTCCCACCACTAGCAATTTCCTGTTTCCCTTTTCTTGTGTTTGTATTCTTTAGTAGTTCATTCTCCCACATAGTGAAGGTCATTGTCTCACAATATAAAGATATAGACAGCTGGCTTTAAAGTAATGTACATCTGACTCCCTGAGGCTTGTATCAACAATCTTGAGTAGTTAAAGGAGTAGCAGACCTAGAGATTCATTTATGTTTCTCATGAGAGGAGAGAAAAAAATAAGTCATTTTCTTCCTGAAAAATATACACTGTTCTATGTCAGATACAAAATGAAAAAACCTCATTATTTTGCAGTTGTGACAGGTTTCCTTTCTTTGCTCTCTCTCTCACAAATACACCCATCCTGCCTGTGATGCTTGCCTTTGATGAGGAGCATGCAGGTGTAACTCTAAGAAACTCCTACTCACCCCTAGCCTGCAAGCATTGGTGCTTTCCTCCCCAAAAGTCTAGCAAAAGCAGTCTCTGGTTGGAAGCAGTGATGTACTTAAGACAGAACTTACAGTACCACCTTGAAAACAGTAAGAAACATGCCCCTGCAGAGCCCAGCCAGCAATTTGTCACAGCGCTTTCAGGCAGAGCAAGAGGACTATGGTTTCAGAGAGCACCACTCAGCAAAGCCTCTCTGCTTTTCAACAGCTCAAGAATAGCCACCATGTGGGGAGCAATTATTAGCTGACCTACCAACATTAGCCTATACCTCCCTGTATTTTTTCCCCACATAGACTCCCCATTCAGGACTTTGGTCCTTCCTGCCTTTAGCCCCCAGCAGTGTTGTTCAGCCCCTCCACCCTAGCAAGAGAATAACCAGCAGAAACAGGTCTCCTCCAGGCCACCATGTGCCCTCCCTCTGCCTGGGGAGCTCATACCCTACAGGTATTTTAGGTGTGAAAAACCAGCAGATTTTTGGGGGATTCTTCTCAGACGACTGAGTCATCAGTAAGCATCAACTGGTGCACTAAATGGTCTGCAAATCTGTCCCAAACTAAGGATTCTGTCATCTGATAGGAAAGCAGGTACTTTAGTGTTACACTGAACAAGTCTTATCTAAGTATCTTGTAATTTTAAAAGAATAACTTAAAACAGACCATTGGCATCACTATTTGACTTCCCGTTGCCTTTCTGTTTATAGGACAGGCATTCACAGGTTATAAAAATTGCTTTCTTGAGAAAGCCTACTTGTCAAAGACCATTTTATGAAAGCAAGGGGATGTGCAGAATTGTCTTCCTGCATGTGTGTTGGTGAGAAAATTATAATGGGAGCAGGACTTTTCCTCTCAGTGGTTAAGAGTCGCTGAGTTTTAAACTAGCAAGTAAGGTGTCTGGTATCTTTTGGAGTGCCTCCAGACTTCAGACATGACATGATAAGCTGTGATCCCACATAATGGCAGTGACTGTACGGTGTTGCCACACTAATTTCAGTGCTCATGCAGCAGCATGAAGCATACCATTCATCCAGTGTAAAACACAAAGCTATCTCCAAGAGAACTGCAAGAGAAGACATCAGCATTTCTAGGATGACTGGTGCAGGTTCATATTTTAGCTCTGGGTTCATGAGAACCCAGAGCTAAAATATGTGACCAACTTCTGAAAGACCTTGTCACCACCCTGTCACCATCAAAACATTGCCTTTCTCTCAGCACTTTATTCATCTGCAGGCAGTTCTTCCATTCAGAAATTTCCTTTTATATAAAGATAGCTTGGTAGAGAAAGTTTTGCCTGGAAACTATTGAGCAGAGACAATTGCACTTCAACACCTTGCAGAATTCTCTGCAGGTAGGAGATTTGATCACATAGAAATCCACAGTAGTTCACACCACATCCCAGTCAAGCACCATTCATCCTGACTTGGTTCATTTTTAAAACACAAATGATAGAGGAAAATATAGGAAAATAGGAGGATAGTAAATTAGCTGATATAATTGCTGCCTATTGACAACTATAAAAAAATTTTTGAATAGAAGTGAATGAATTAGAAGTGGGGCAGAGTAAAAAGGTCCTGAATTCAGACTCATTTACTAAAATTAAATAGGTCCAACTATTTAATGCGTTGAACTTGAAGTCCTTGGAAAGTGTGCTGGGGTATCATGGGATGAATGATTTGTTCCAAAATACCATGGGGTGGTTTTGCAAATAAAGCTTTTCCACCTCATATTATGATGGCAAACACTTTGCCTTCTAATAGAAAAAAATGTACCAAACAGCCACCTACCTCCTTTTTCCAGCAAGACAGAGCAACAAAAGCAACAAGTAGTCTTTGTGGAATTCTCTGAGGAAAATCAGTACATTTGGAGGAGAGAGGCTTATGCCTGTAACTGAGACCTTGGCCCTCTGAAATCTGAGGCTGTGTTTTCCTTAGGCTCACTTTTCCCATTAAATGCCTTGGATTTGAACTCGACTGAATTGGGAGGTGATAGTTACTGATCATATTAGTCACAGCTGCATGTTCCCAAGGAGTTACCATGTCAACATCTTGTACCCAGGCCTTTGAAATGTAGCGGTTTGAAGTCAGATCAAATGCCAAACATCAGTGAAGGGTTTTTGTAAAAAAAAAAGAAAAATCAAATTGCAGCAAAACACAAAAGTGAAATTGTGATCACATACCAGGGAGGGAGGTGTTAATGCATTGCCTGCAACAGCAGTGAAATAACCAGCAAATAAGAGAAAGCTGTGCTTGTGAGACAGCAGTTCATAAATCATCTCTGAAGCCTACAGAGTACAGAGATTGGAGGAAACAGTGTCCAAAGAAAGGTGGATAATGCACTTAAGAGGTTAGCTATGCCAATAGCCTATTACTGACAGTAGGTCCTGGATCCCTCCGGCTGTTGGGAAGAGTACCAGCTCAGTCCAGTTCCCAAGCACCTACGACACAAGCAGGAGGCAAGGGAAGGGCCAAAACAAAGAGGAAAGAAGTAGAAGAGAATACAGGCTGGTACTCTAACCCAGCCTTTTGGAAGGAGATGAGTCTTTTGGATGCCACAACATAAAGGTCAAAAGTTTACTGAAAAACAAGGCCATCCAGGAACTCCTGAGTGTACTCTCATGTGACAGTTCAGGAGTGTGTCCAAGGATGATATAGCAGACGAGGATGTGGTAAGCCCAGCATGAATGACCTGCTGAACTTAGGGTGTTTCAGAAAACTACTCCATTTTTTTTTGTTGTTTACTAGTAGAAACAGAGTCTATGAAAAAAAAAATTACTCTAAGGACTGAAAATCCTTCCTTTAAAGCACAGCAGTATGGTATTACTTTTCAGCCTGGAGATGCACTCTACCCAAAAGATGAAAATGGAAAATTTATCTACCATGAGACAGACTTATGTGCCACTTGGGAGGTAAGCAAGCACAATACCCATCCATATATCCTTTAAACACATACATACTCATTCTCATTTTCACTTGTGGTTTTCATAAACATAACTGAAGCAAATTGCCAGGGCAAATGGATTGAATTCTACTAGATCCATGGATAAAATTTACTTCTATCCTTAAGCATTCTTTAACCATGTTGGGTTTTTTTTTGCTGTAATTTAATTATTTTTATAACAAAACACTGTCGAAACATCAGACATCCACATTCCCTCTTTAAGAGAGTGTACTCTATATTCACTACTTGAAGCTTTTATCATTAGGTTTTTACCAATCCTTCCCCTTTATCAGATCTGCACAGAAAGAGAAAGTTGGAGCCCTCAGAAGGGACTGGGTCATCTCAAAAAAAATAAAATCTTTTCACTTGCAGGAAAAAACAGATTTTGCCTTAAGCTCACAATAAAAAACCCCAAACAATCAACAAAAAAAAAACCTATTAAAAACAAAAGAGAACCAACACCTCCCCACTCAACCTGCCCCCCCCCCCCCCCCCCCAAAACCAAAGCCCAAGATCTTGCCATCACTTGCCACTAGAACAAGTTCACTCACTTCTAAATTTACTTATCAGATGGGAGCACAAGATTTTTCTGGTAAGAAAACTTGGAGGGAAGTAGCATTTGCCTGAAAGATTGCACCCTAGATTTGTTTGTGATGTGCTCTAGCCCTTTAGGCAGATGTCTCACTAAGCCTAGTGTCACTTGGCTTCAGGATCTTCAGTGAGGAAGAAAGTGAGTCTAGCAATCTCCTCTTTCTGCCTCTCAAAGCCATGGACACCTCTTTAGTTCATGGCCAGAGCTGCTCAGCTCTCCCTCCACACCCCGCCTAATGAAATAGCATCACTAATTACATCCAGTTCACACCAAGAGAGATAAGAGGTGCTACTACATGCTCTACTTCAGCTTGCACTGTCCAGATCTGGATAGTCATGTCCCAGTTTAGCTCTACTCGAGGTACAGCAGATAAAGATGAAGAATGGTGAAAATCTGAGTGAAATTTTGAAGGGGGAGACAGCCCAGAGGGGGTCTGAACTTTCCCTTGGCAGATGAGCCATCCAGGCTGGGTCTCAGAGGGAAGGGGGACTTCCACGTTAGCTGTTTATGTTACATTCAAATTTGGCTGATGTAGTTCATTCCCCTCTTTTCACAGAATGGTTGCTCAGATCTTAAAAGCAATAGCTCACCCAGCACTGCTATATTTTTATCTTTCAGCTGGTGTTTAATGTAAAGGTTATTCTATAGCAGGCCACTCTCTTCAGCTAATAAGCCAAGAGAAAAGTAGGTGGTGGGGAGCACCTGCAAATAGCAGCTTTAATCTGAATCAAAATAGCTCAACTCAATCCAGATATTTTCACTCTCTCAGTGAAATTAAGCTAGCTGGTAAAAATTAATTCAGATGACTGTATTTGCTGACTTGTCACTGAGTGATAAAAGGCATATGAGGTCAACTAGAGGTCACCAAACACAGTTCCTCTTACCTCCCTGTTTTCAGCTCCTGTAAGACAGAAAGAATAACAAAACCTGGAAAGGCTCCTTGGTGGGGTCTGCTCTGCCTCAAACAGTCACTGAATTATTTGTGTGCAGAGTTTAGGGCAGAAAAGGGGAACACCATAGGAAAGGACCCCCTTTCACCTTAACAACCCAGCAGATGAAGCAAACGAAGACCAGGGAATATATTCATGTCCAGTATTCACAAGAGTTTCCCAGCTACTAGGATTTGTCTAAAGTGCAAAATATCTAGAATGCCTCTCTCCCATCCACATTTTTTTTCTGCTTGATATTGTGCTGAACTTTTCTGTGCAGGTTTGTGATGTGCCTTGTCAGATATTTAGGGGATTTCACTGAATAAAGACTTCATATGAAAAACTGTCTTACAATCAAAAGGACTGAATTGACTTATCAGGAAAGCAATTTGTTTTGTTCACTTTGCCTTCTCCAGCTTTGAGGCACTGCTAAAGCAGCATAAAGTAAGCAAAACTCTCTAAAAGCAGTTACCTGGCACTTAAGTATCCATACCTCAGGTTAAATCTTTCTGCTCTCCAGACAATTTCTACCCTCACAGGAGGTAAAAAAAAACATTAGGGCTTGGTCTGGAAAGCAGGTTGACACAGGAATAGAGTTTGGTTTGTCTGGACAACACCAGCCCTCATGCTAATCGAGCTTTTTGTTCTGCTGCAGCAAAAGGTCTCAATAATCCTATCTTCCACCTCTCTCTAAAATGCCTGCTCCAAGAAATCAAGCCAACATGTGGGACTCCTCTTGTCTTTGTGGGACTCCTCTTGTCTTTGCTTTCTTTGCAGGCTTTGGAGGCATGTAAAGATGCTGGCTTGGCAAAGTCTATTGGAGTATCCAATTTCAACCGCAGGCAACTGGAGATGATCATGAACAAGCCAGGACTTAAGTACAAACCTGTCAGCAACCAGGTATGACGGCAAGCCAAGGGCAGTGCCTGCCACGGTGCCACTGCCCTTTGGGGAATGCAAACACACAGCCTAAGCCACCACATACAGAAAGGTGATGTGTACTTTGCCACAGATGCTGCTCTCCATGCTTACATTTCTAGCTTGAAAACATTACTCCTCCTATCTAGGCTAAAGATCAATATTTGAAGGCTCTGGAGCAATTGCTTTGCTCAGTTTCTGCTCCAGTACTATAAAACCTGTGCCTCTGTGCCAAAGCTCCACAACAAGACTGAATGCTGAGTCAAAGTAGACCTTAGATTCCTACCATGTACCTTAATTCAAGTCCAAAAATTCCCAAGAAAGCCATTCAGAGCCAAACAGTGCTCAATGAAGCCATGTCTACCTCAGTTAACACCAGCACAACCCTACAGATCCTGAGTCACTCCAGGCTTCCAAAGGGTAAAAGCCATTAGAAGCAACTCCTGAATTTCCTGTACTTGCTCTTTTGTACTTTTCCTATAAAGATATTTGTAAGAGATAGAGAAAATGTGCAATTAAAGGAGACCCTGTTACGTGACTGGCCCAAGTGGAACAATCTCGTGAGGATGACAGGCACATCCGAGTTAAATTACAGCAGCGGGGCTCTGAGAAGGTGACAAGTGGCAGCAACCCATCTGAGTGCCCAGTACCTTTGGCTCTGGCATTTGGCAGGTCTCCGCATTTCCTATAAATCTCTAGGAAGCCCTTCTGACTTGCCTGGCACAAATATCCACATTAGCAGTAATAGAGATGAGGCCAGGGACCAACTGGGACCAACTTCCCACTCCCAGCGCATGGCCTGGAGGGCTGAAATGGCCATGAGGCAGGGCAAGAAGGCTGGCCACAGCTTTCATTTCTGTATTTGGCCTGGAGGGAAAGGCTGCCTGTGAGAATAGGAAATTCCAGCACCTTTCCCTGGTATTAACGTGCCCAGCGGGTGCAAAATGCAATTGCTGTTTCTGGCGTGCCCCTAAGATTGCACTGAGCATTGCTGGTGCTTCCTGGGGTTGAGGAAAACCAGGCAAAAGATTAAGCTCAGCTTAGGGCAGCTGGCCAGCAAGCATAGAAGTGCCAGATAGCTTCAGACTTGACAGATAGCAACCACTGCAAACAGTGGTTGTTCTGTCACCTTTTAGACATCCATTTCCCAGAGTCTGAGATCACAGCCAGAAAATCCATGCCTGTGAGGGAACAGTGTTTGCAATGTGGGAGGGCAGAGCTCGCAACAAGGTCATAATCTCACCTTTCGAATAGCCCCCCCCCACTTTTCTAACTAGGACGGTTTATGCCAACACTTCCCTAAAAACAACATCAGATTAGTCATCCTGAATGCAAGAGGCAGAGAAATGAAAAGCTGACCCACAAGATGGGTTTCCTTCTCAGCCTCCTTTTCTAGCGAGGTTGCCTCACCTCCATAATCCCCACTTATTGTCACCTTTCCACTGCAGACCAATAAACGTTCCCTGCAGTCAAATTATGGTTGCAGATGTTAATCTGCTGTCCATCAAAAAAAAAAAAATCAATCACCCAGCAATGTACAATTAGAATAGTAATCACAGATGGTGTTTCCCTATTCCCTAATTTACATCTATCCTTTCCTGAAAGCATCACCTGGTCAGTAGCTCTCACAAATATTGGGATATCTTCTGCTTCTGTGTCTGGTCCTGTTGATTAGTCATTCTTTCTGTGCTACTCTTGCAGGTAGAATGCCATCCCTATTTCACCCAACCCAAACTCCTCGAATTTTGCAGACAACATGACATCATTATTGTTGGGTACAGCCCATTGGGAACATCAAGAGACGAATCATGGTAAGTCCCCATCTTACTTTCAAATAGAGGGACAATATCCAGAGAAACATAGTTCTCCACTGCTGGGCCTCCATGCAAAATACCTCTGCTCCATTTTTTAAATTGGTTTTGAACCTCAATGTCTAAATATTACTGTTGTGAATGTAAACTTTCAACACTCCTGCTGCATGCTGTCATCAAAGACAGCAGGTGTCTACACAGGAGGTTGCCTTAGGTCTCCTCTAACAGAAGGCAAGTGTTTGGAACAGGGAAGGTATGAGGATTAGGTGACAAAGGAGAAACGAAGTCAACGTTAGGACATCACACAGGGAGTTGCCTTTGACAACATCCCAACCTAAGAGCCAAAGCTTTTATCCTGTATTTCACCCTACTTGTCAAAAGGTGCAGTGTTCTGTCCCCAAACAAGTAGATGCCCCTATGTTTTGACATTAAAGATTAGGAGGCTTTATGGTTTTTTTTCTTCCCACTTTTTTTCCAGGGTAAATGTGTCCTCCCCTCCCTTACTGAAGGATCCTGTGCTGAATGCCATTGGCAAGAAGTACAACAAGACTGCGGCACAGATTGCTTTGCGTTTCAACGTCCAGCGAGGGGTGGTGGTGATCCCAAAAAGTTTCAATCCACAACGCATCAGAGAGAATTTCCAGGTAAATTCATACCCCAGTAGTACATGGACAAATCCACTTACATTGGCTTAGCCCCTATAGAAGTTAATTTCCCCATTTGTTCTGTAGACATTTGTAAAGCTTGACCAATGGTAAACTTTGCGACATTTGATGCTTCTTGTCCCTACCAGTAAATGGTAACAAGGGATGACAATAATAGAGCAGTGCATAGAGGAAATGTTGGTGTCTCTGGAGCAGCTAAAGCTCCAGCTGGTGGTGTGTCCCTGAGCAGCAGCTGCTGCAGTGAGCAGGACAAGCGAGATGAGGTGACTCAGTAGGTCAGCAGCCCAAGGCTGCAGGAGCTCAGGAAGGACTGGTTGTTCTGCCCTGTCTTCTGGTATGGGACAGCTCTGCTAGGGAAGGGTTGCTGCACACAAGTGTGACAGAAAGGTTCACAACCATGCCACCAGAAAACATTTGGTTTGGCTACCACCCAAAAATAAGATTATTTTGTTCTTGCATCCCTTGCAGCACTCAGTACTCATGCTGCTCCTTACTTTCCCTGGAAACACATTGCTTTAAAAGCTGGTGTCTCAGTATTGCCAGACTACCTTCCACTTCTTGAAAAAAAGGTGTAGGCAATGTGACTGAGCTTATTCATGTCCTCAAGACTCCTGCAAATGCAAGTAAGCATGGGTTTGTGGGAGAGATACAGGGAAAAGGAGGGATTGTATTTCTGGAATCTGGAACATATGAAGGTTGGTTATGACAAGAAATGCTAACGCGTGCCTAACATCTCTTCCATTAGATCTTTGACTTCTCCCTCACTGAGCAAGAGATGAAAGAAATTGAAGCTCTGAACAAAAATGTTCGTTATGTGGAACTGTTAATGTAAGTACAGGAGAAACCCTAGATCCTCATAGGGTATTCCTGTTCTTTCAGAGAATAACAAAAAAAAAAAATTCCTTTTTAATATTAACTTTTGCATAAACAACCCTATTCTAAGGTAAGGCTTGAATATGAGAGACTTTTAATGGAGCCTGAATATGCTCCCAGACTCATTACAAAAATAACTGTACAATATTTGCCTGTAGCTCAGGTTCTCAAAGCCCACCTAGTAGAAAGTGAGTGTATCTTCCTATTCCATCTCTCCTCCATTGCCTTAAACTCCTTCTGCTATGTGGCGAATGGTGGTCTCCCAATATAGTTTTGCTTCACCTGAAAGCTCAGACGTAGCCAACAACCCCTCTCTTCCAGACAATGAAGCTGTTTGTTTATCCTTCAGCTCAAAAGCATCTACAGCTTATGGCCAAACTTTGTTTTCCCCTTTTCAGGGCACTCAATAAGTAGCCAAATGCTAGAGATTAATTTCCACGCATTTCTCTTTTTACCTTAGATTATCTGTGTCCTGCTAAATTGTAGCATGAAATGAAAAGCATTGATAACAGCATCAATAGCACTCTAAAATGTTGACCATTGCTCAAAAGATAGAGGGAAATATTGCAAAGAAACAAACAAACCACTTACTGTGCTGCATAAATATGATCAAAAATATGCACTAAGTTAAGAGCATCATAATGGAGTTCATTTTTCACATTTAAGTTCAGCCAGGTGCTCTGAAGATTTAGTTTCTTAAAACTTAAAATAGCCTTCCATCAATTAGCAGTACTTAGTTCCAGAAGGCTTCTCGCAAATGGCCTAGGAGATTCTTAAGTGTGATTTGGTATCTGACACAGTTTGGTTTTATACAGCAAAACTGAGTTATAGCATTATTTAAATTTTGACGATTATATACATGAAATGTAACCTTGGTGCAAATTCAAGAGCCTTTCCCAGAAGCAAAGTCAAAGGTTGCAAATGCCCACAGGGGAAGAACTTTCTAAGCCACCAATCTAAAAAACTAATACGTTAAATGCTTTGCTTTGTTAGACTGATTTTGGTCGTAGGAGGCCACCAAGGATATATGGAAAACAGGATGCATAGCAGGGGGACTGGCAGCTCTAGTTTTCACAAGAGTTCCGTGTTTGGGGAAAAATGTTTAAGGACAATCTGATCTCAGCTATGGAAAAAGACTTATTGGAAAAGTGATGTTGCCACGTAAGGAGCAGATTTATAGATTTATATATATATAGATATATATGCCTACTCTGCGTTACCACACTGAAGTGTCTGGAATTGACACTGCATCAGACAAATTACCAGCCTAAATACATTTCTTATTTCATCCAGCAATCTGTATCTGAAAAAGTCAAACTACGATACAGAAAGACTTTTGGTTAGTCAACTTCGTGCAAAACCTTTGACTGCTGTGATACACATGCCAGCAGAAATGGAAAAATCCAGCTTTTCTCTGGTTCTTCCTCTTATCAGCTACCATAAGGGTACTGTGCGCAAACCTGTTGTTCCGATGGTATGAGTAAGCCCATGCAAACAGGATAATGCAATCAGTGGATTGAATTAGCAAGTTAAGCATCTAAGAAGAAAATGGAAGTTTTTTAAAAACATGAGTATTTCAGGAAATCTTAATCTGAAGTTGTTTCTTCTCCTCTTGGAGAAATCTGGAAGCATTGTGCAGGGCAAGTTTTACATTAATGTATCTGCTTGCTTTATCTTATGCTCCCATTCTCTGCTATGGATGTTTTTCCTCACCAGTTATGCCAAGCTGTACTGACTTCTCCAAGTGAATCATTTTCACTCAAAGGACTCAGACTTTTGAATATGTGAGATCTGATTAGCAAGCATGCTCAATAGATGAAAAGTAAAGATAATGACACTGGCAACTCAGACATCATTAAATTATACTGAAGTCAAACAAGCCAAAGTGTTGTGGCTTGTTTTGTTTTTTGGGATTTTTTTTCAACCAACTCAATCTGTTAATGTGTAAACACTTGATCTTGGCTGAATATAGGAATGAAATGTTTTGACACAACCAATTCAAAATGTTTGATGCCTTCCAGTTAGTTACCTTCAATATTGTGAAATGTGTCCTTCCCAGACTGCAACGATTCACAGCTGGATAAATGCCAGTATTTGTTGTGCTGTGCTGTAAGGCAAGGCAGCCAGCTGCCATGGTGCACCTGAGAATGCTCTTCAGAAATTTTTCATTTAGCTAATGGAAAGTGTTTGTCAAGCCAGGGCTTGTGATTTAGCATCAGCTTCTCAAACAAACAAGAAAACCCACAACAAAAACAGCTACCTCTCTCTCAAGTCTGCCAATAATGGGAAACACAGTGTTATTTTTTTTCACCTGAAGTTGACCCTGGGAATTTTTTTCTTGCCTTTTATAATGATCCTGGATTGTGCATCTTCCTTGAGCGTGCAGTTTCTAAAACAAAGTCTGAAATGTCTCTTTGTTAGGATTCTCCCATGACCATCCCCTTCTCCCCTGAACAGGGTCATCCTAAAACTTATTTGTAAATTCTCTGCCACAGTAGATACGGGCAGAATATCTGCATGTAGGCTGAGCTAGAGGACATAGTTTAGGTATACCAGCTGCTTGGGGAAAGCACCACCCCAGACCCAGATCTGTTCAGGCCAGCTCTAAGGGCATAAGACAAAGTAGAACAGTCTGGTGTCTCTACCACTTCTTCACACATAGCCCTTATTTCTAGGCATCTTTCTAGACATCTTAACAAAGTCTTCCCCTTCCACAGTACAGCACACATGGTGAAGCCATCCCCCTTTCCTAAAACACTTCTACTCACCTGAGTCAAATAGTGAGAATAGTTGACATCCAGAGTCCTGTTAATTTTCCCCATCTCTCCTTAAGACATGCAGTCTGTAGGCCTGAAAAATGGTCCTTCACCATCCTCTCCTAAAATACACAGGCTTGCTTCCAGCTCTGCAGGGGCAGTTATTCAGAGCAGAACAGCTTCTGGATAAGTAGGAGAGCCTTCCATGAAGGCCACATATATATTGCATTGAAGAGGTTTGCTGGGCACAGGTTGATTGCAGTGATTTGATATCTTGCTTCACCCAAGGAGCTCACTTGTCCAATCTGACCTTTCCACAGGTGGCGTGACCATCCAGAGTACCCCTTCAATGATGAATACTGAAAAAGAAGTGGCTCTGAACAGCCAGACAATGCTGTTAGGTTTTGCTGAGAGACACTCAACATTTGGTGCTTTGTCTTCATGTATGGCTGTTCAAATCAGCATTAAAAACATGAAATTTATTTCTTTTCGTCTTCTCAGTTGCTTCTTGTTATTTGTGACCAAATCTATTTAATTAATTGAATTTCTGGTTTTGGCATATGAGGCTTTAATGCTGAACACTGAATGTTCAAGACTGACCGCTGATAAAACTGAAGATTTCTCCTAAAAACAAACTCGCTAGTTCAAGCCAAATCAGTTTCACTTAATGGAATATTCTTCACTTAATCTGAAATAAAACCTTCCACTTCAGTAGGTGTAAGGCAGAATGGGCAAAGTTTGAAGAGGACACAGAGGAGTCACGTGGTCCAAACCAGTACCATTTTCTTTTACAGCACAAGTAAGAGAAAGTCAAGAGTGGTGAACTAACTGAATCTGACATATGCACATATTTTTGCTGATATGGACTAGGTATCTGCACTGCTTCATGCAATGAAGCCAGTTTAACTCTGACCAGAGTGTTCTGCAGCTGCACATGTGAGCTTTATTCCATAGGTACATCCCAGCTGGCTCCACGTGGAACTAGTCCAAGCCCTAAAGCACTACAAGCACATTCATACTCCCCCGCACACACTCCCCTCAGCTGAGGACCTCAGTAAAACTCAAGAGAGTGTATGACACTTGTATTACATTGTACTTGTTATTCAAGGGTGGCATTAACTAGCATTGCATACACAACCTGCAGCTACAACTAGGGAGGTCCTCATCTCATGATATTAAAAATCCCTTAAACTTCTTTCATGCTCAACTAATTGATATTAACCCAAGAAAATTTCTGTTCACTTAAAAATTCTTATAACATGAAGGCAGAAGAATGTACACCAGGGTAAGGAAGACCGACTCCTTCAGCATGAACTTCTTTTTCAGACCACTTTTTTACAGCCTATAGTGCATCTGCCCATACCCACACCTGCAGAAGGCTGCTTTGCCTCCCTCCTGAGCCCAAGAATCCCAGTTTCCTGCCACTGAAGGAGTACACTGGAGAGGTATCAGAGACAAAACTAAACCATACACTCAGAGAGAGAGAGAGTACTTCATGTACTAGAATGTACATACATTGGAAAACATAAGCTTCAGTCTATAGCATCTGCTTTTATTTATTACCATTGCTATTTATTATCCCTGGAGTGGCTGGAGCAGGAAAATGCCAGAGTGTACAGTTCACGGAAACTCTTCTGTATGGTCATGGTGTGCTCCTCAGAGCTGGGACAAAGAGGGACAAGGATGACCACTTCACAGGAGCAGCAGGGAAGGCTCCCAACAGGGTCAAGTGCAAATGCATCCTTGGATGAGCTCAGTGGGCACCACGGGAGAAGTCAGGCCCCTTCAGCAGGGGTGGCCCTCACATAGCATTTATAAATCCATTCATAAATCTATGCCAACAAAGAATTTTACTTCCTGGCAGTTACCCAAGAGAAATTCCCATTTTATTCTATTACCCACTTAGACCAGAGGGGGATATAAAAAACAAAAAACAAAAGTGGGGCAGATGTATCTTCTTTATCCTCAGATATATTAGAAACCTCCTAGTGTACATCTAAGGACAATCCCAAGGTCAGATGGAACTCTGCACCCAGTGTGTTCAGAACCACTGTCATAAGTCCTGCTTTGCCCCTTTGCAAACAGCTGAGGTACTGGTCAAAAAACTGAATAAAATCCAAGTCTAAATTCAAGTGCCAGAGAGGAGGAGTTACCACCATACCCAACATGTTATTCCAGTTGCTTCATAAGTACAAGCCCTAAATAGAGCTCACAAGGCTCAACTGCTTAACAGTAGCACCGTACAAATTTTTGCACTGTAACTTGACCAGGTGCCATTCTCCAATCACAGCCAACATTCAGTCCAGGTTTGGCAAAGCTCTTGTTATCTACAACTGCAAATGTCAACTAGTGCTTAGCTTAAGTGCTCACACCAGCCCCTTTTGCAGCTCACTACTCTTTCCAGGCATCCTCCTCCCTTAAGTCAGGCAGCACTGGAGATTCTAATAAAGCAGGTGACCTTGTACATATGAGTAAGGAAGACAATACACTGAAACCTCTCTAACAGGGAATACCATAGAATCAAATATTCAACCTATACTGATTAAATAACACAGGACAGATTGTGAGAGTTCCTCCTGCCCAAGTCATGCCATCAAATTCCTCCCCCCTCTAATTTTAATAGAATCCTCCTCCTCCTCCTCCTTTGCATTGCCTCATTTGTATCTGATGAAAAAAGATTCAGCCTCTTCCCAGGGGCAAATGCTCCCATACTACTTGCCATCAGTTATGAAACTGCTACTGACATATAGCCTACTTTCCCCCCCAACTCTGCTCAGTTTCAGACCATTGCTCCCCATTGCTCTCCAACTTGCCCTACAAAGAAAAGGTTTAGATGGGGGATATAAACGGGCCTTCAGGTGGGAGCTTGGGAAACCCATTCTACCAGCAGCTGCACAAGAAGAAAGAAAAGCCCAAAGTGCAGCCCCAAGTATGATTTGCTTCCATCTAGCACATTTCAGAGTCATACTGGCCTCACTGCCTGGTGTGAAACACATCACTTGGAATGCTCACATACACCACTGCTCCAACTGGAAGGGTCCAGCACGGACAGAGGGGCCTTCAGCACCTCCTGCCTTGACAGGACTCACACACAACAAGAATAGACCCAATCACGTACTGGAAAATTTACTCACTTTTATAGTAAATAACCTGAATTGTTTGTGACTTTTTGTATAGCTGCAAAGTGAAATCAAAAAGATTTCCAAAAGAATCCATTTGTAGCTTCAGCTATGCACAAGTTACTTTACAGCAAAGAAAACAAATTATGCAGCACTTTAGATTCTTTTAGCAGACTAAGAGCTGGTGTGGTCAGCAGAAACCCAGGTGATGTGCTAACATCCCCAGCAGCATAGCAGTTGCCACAGCTGTTGATCAGAGCCCGGGTTTACCTGGCATTCCCTGCTGTTACACAAGCTCAGGGCAGAGCACAGGGCTTTGGATGCAGCAGCCATGGGCATGTGCACACTCACGTTCAGCAGGTGAAGCAATAGGAAAGCACTGGCACAGGTATCGTGCAATGTGCCTACACCACCCCACCCTGCACTGCACCGGGAGAGGAATTTCTTCCCCCACGGGGAGGAAGAGCTTCCTCTCCCCCAGGACTAAGCATCTGGAATAGGAGTCTGTTTCAAAAAGGACATGCATCCAATTTTCCCTAAAGTTGTGCAAGAGCAATAGGGAAAATAGTAAGAGGCAAAGTGGGATGGACACTGTGTACAGTTTTACAGTCTTACATTAAAGAATGCCCCTTGAATTTATATGACATTTTCATACCACAAAGCTGCCAAGAGACTTTACAAGAGTGTGTAGGAAAGTGCAAGTGGCCATATCAGGCCACAGCCAAAATTAGGATGCAATTTTGGGTAGACAGAAATGGACACAGGGAAAGGAAGAAAGTACCTCCTGAAATTTTCACCCATTGCCTGCCAGCAAGGCCTGTGTGCAACAATGAGATCTCTTCTCCAGGTCAAAGTGGAGAGATAACTGAGGGGAGATAGTGAGTTTTGCAAACAGTCAGAGAGGATAGGTGACCACAAAAGGCAATGCCTTTGGCTGCACGCAGCAGGGTCCTCATTTAATGATGCTTCTTCATTTCATTCTTTTCTGGAATCCAGCAAAGCCCAAAAGCTGCTCACCTCCAGGCTGGCAGAATATTTAACCATTACCACTTTCTAGGGAAGTGCAGGGTATTCAACAGCAGAGAGGGTGGTACATTCCTTAACTAATTAAGATCATCTTGTAACTAGAATCAGAGTTGATTTGTCAATTTGGTGCATGAATTGTTTAAGTGTGGAAGCAAAGCCAGTGTTACAGGGACTCTTAAAGGAAAAGAAATCACATGCCTGGGATGTGCAAGACATTTCTCAAATCTCCACAGCAAGCAGTGAGGACAAACTCAGGTCCCTTGTGTAGAGCAAGTCAAATCTGAAGATTTAAGATGAGATGACAACCTTTCTACTGTGAGTAAAACCAGTGTCTGTTGCTATCTGCCAGACCAAAAGACTTGGAAATAAATCAGTTTCATATTTGCAAGACAATTTCCTTATTTTTGGGGGGGAGAGGAAGAGAGTGATCTGCTGTTCCAAAACATTTTTCCCAGCTCTCAACAAGAAAATTCACATGTCTAGAGGTAAGCACTGGGGTGGAGAAGAAAGTCCATAAGAGAGTGACATGTTAGAATGAGATTCAGCAAACTTGTGACCTAAAATGCAAACGCATTTGCCTTTGGGAGCAGAGTAATCAGCATGTAGTTGGGTACTAGAGCAGTTTTTACGCTAATTGATTCTCAGCAGTGCCATATTTCAGCTCTTCCCAACATCCTACTACCCCGGAGCAAAAACCCTAGCTTATAATAAAGGGCTTTGGGAGTGCAAAAACAAAAAAAACCTTAATTTTCCAATGCCAGACAGACTCCTTGGGGAACCCTAACTCAACATTCATGAGCAATACTCACAACAGGACAACACATTGCAAATAAAATGCAAAGCAGAACCAAATGGAAAAAGAGGACAGAAGGAAGGAGCTGGAAAGGAAGAACAACACATGTATATAAACACTTACACATGAACACCAGGGCACCACTGGAGGAAGCTGCTCAATTTCTGCTCTGTAGACTGCAGAGCTACCTGGGTGAAGGTCTCAGATCAGTCCAAGATCACTGAACACAGCAAAGACAAAATCTTGCATCAGGACAAATGTACACTCAATTAAAGGATAAATGAGAGCTCATGCTGACCCAGAATATGTCTCAGAGAAACCTCTCACATAACAAAAGTCTGTGCTAGGGCAGGGTGCTGAGGACACTGGGTAGGATCCTGCTGACATTGCAGCACATAAAAATCAGGAGTGACTCTGCTGACACAAGGTACAGATGCACAAACCAGAGGCCCCATGCCCTCACTGCAAGGAAACTCATCCCAAGTTCTCTCTTCCGCCAATTAACCGGACCAGGGTTGTTCTCCCAAGCCAGGACAAACCCTTGAGAAAGGTAGCCAAGGGTATTTTGCCTTTGTGACCTCTTCAGAAAACTACTTTGCTCCTCATGCCACTACCTCAGCTTCCACCTACAGGGTGACACTATGTTTGAAATAGGGAGGTTTCCCAGAAAAGTGATCCCACCATCCCACATGGTCAGCAGTGATGGATCCAGACAGTCCAGAACAGCCCAAACCAGCTGTTTGGCAGCATACCTTATAGTCAATCTCTGCTTTTCAACTGTGGTGGGACTGAAGTCCTGCTTTTTTTTTTTTTTTTCTTCCTACAGTATTATAAGGAGATTGCCTTTCCATGTCATTAGCTATATTGATCTGTACTTGAGGCACTTCAAAGAGGAATCTCCAACACTCAGAAAGGTTCTTCGCTGTGGATCAGAAATCCACACCTACATTCAACATGTTATCTCTCTGCTCCCTGTGAAGTACAGTCCTTCCAGAACAGAATGGGAGAAAAAAGCAGAAAAGTTAAGCACTTTTATTTTAGATTTAGGATTTCTACTAGTTTTTTTCTAGTCGTGGCATTTAGAGCACACCAGGAGTCATGAATTTCCTTGGCAATCTATACCTCTCCAGGCCCAAGACCACCAAGTTATTTGTCTCACAGCCCTGTGTTTCCAGAATTGGTCTTTGAGTGTGCAAGAGTTTGAGGCCATAAAAGCAATTTCAGAGGGCACGGTAGGAGGATGGGGAGCATTGTAGTTCCCTTTCCTCAGCACTCAGAACACCGAGAAGTGGCACAGGAAGTCAGGTTCAAATCTTTATGGGGGTTTTAACCAACGTACCTCACCTTATCCAGTTACCAAGCCCTACAGTCTCATGGAAGACATCTGGCTCCATCTATACCGAACTTTTCAACTTTGCATGCCAGTCATCAGGGTAAAAGGGGGAAGTAGCTGAGAAACATCATGTACTTTCTTGGTAAGGAGGGCACTTGCAGTCCAGACCTCACCCTGGTCACTGGTGATGGGAAAACACAGAAGAGGGATCAAAGCTTTCTCCCTTTGTACTATGGCTCATCCCAGTGCTATGCAAGTTGCTCTCTTTGCTGTTTCTTTTGGACACAACACCAGTTATGTCATCAGAGAGGATCCTCTGAGTTGGAAAGGATGATATGAGTATCAATTCCATCACAACATAAGTAAATGTGAATATGAAATTCACTGCATTTCTGGCATTTATTACTACAGTGACAGCAAGCCCTGCAGCATCCCTCAAGCAAACACATGCCCTAGCAGACTGCAGAGATACTACAGAAGCAACTGAATTGATTCGCACCTTTCTCACCCAATAGTTCCAGCACTCCACAGACATCAGTGATTGACCTTCTGTGACTTTCTTTGCCTCCTCCAAATCTTGTTCCTTGACCGTCTTTGCAGCTAAATACATCCATTCTTGTTCTCTCCCCTCCCACAAGTTTCTTTTTGCCACATGTATGAGCAACTAAATCAAACTTGGTTACTGAGTGAGGGTTCCATTCACACACTCTCACTCCCTGCAAAGATTACTTGGATGCTTGCCTTCATTTTTCTGGATTCTTCCTGTTCATTGAGGAAAGAGGCCTTGACATGGCCCACCTCCAGGGAAAGGTTACTCACCTAAGATATTTCCTGGGTCTGGGAAAACCCAGCATTTAAAAACAGTATTGAGTGTGAAGTACATCTTTCCAGTAGCATTTATGATGAAAGTGTGGACACGCTGTGCTAACCATGAGAAATTGCAAACCAAAAATAATTAGGAGAGAGAAAGCACTAGGAAACACATGGAAAATACTGCTTTTTAGCAATTTTGACCCTGTGAAGGTTTATGAATTTTGTGTGGAATAAAGGTCTGACATGCCCCACAGAATTCATTCTCTGGCAGAATCAAGACTGGAAAAGAGTGGTGAGGAAGCAAGCTTATGGTTTATGGAGACTGACCTGTTTAGTGTGGTTTGAAGAGAAACAAATATTCTCCTATTGCAAACCATATAATAAAGGAGCTGCACTACCCTCTACATTTATAGCCTATATCATGGTACAGGAATGAAAATATTCATATATTTGAGGAAATATTAAAAAAAATTGAAGACATCAAAGAGCTTAATATTTTCATATTTTCATTTAAAAATTTTAATGACTTTTTAACCATGCAAGGCCACTTTCTGCAAATCATAGCTACACTTATTAAAGGGTATTGCAGTTTGAAAGTAGTGGCTCCTGTAATGGCCAGTGCACAACACCTCCACATCAGATACAGCCTAGTCACGCGAACAGAGGAACATGATGAGAAGAGAAAAACTTTCCCATTTTGTCCTGCATGCTGCACACAGGATTACATGACTGAGGACTCTGAAGGGATTGTTGTAGTGCTAGGGTCATGTGCTGTTTGGGGTTTAATACTTTCAAGTTGTATTTCATTAAAGCACTTTAAAAAAAAAAAAAGCTAGTGTTCCAAAAGTAAGACCAGAAAACAGAGATATATGGAGATTTTAGCCAAGAGTTTGAGTGTATTTATGATTGCAGGCTCCTACAATTATACACACATACAAGCTGGGAATCCTGTCCTCTACAGAGTCCTGCCACATATTCTTACAAGCAGGTGCTGGGATGAGGCACATCAGGTTCCATAGGCACCCAGAGCACACCAAGATGTACAACGCTTCACTGGCACTAAGGAATCACAGGCTGAGGGCAACCCAGTAGCCAAAACCCAGCAGTGGCACCAGAGACAACCTCCCAGGGAATATCACTACAGTCAAAAGAAATTTAAAAATTCAAACAAAATACTGAAGCCTTTTGCATTATCTTAGCACCAGGTTAATATTGGGCATGGTTTAACCAGTTTGTCTGCGGTAGATTGTTTCACACCCACTTTGCAGTGTAGCTTGATGCTTTCTGTTTGCAGAAAGGTCTTTCACAAACAGACCTGAAGCAACAAGAAGCACTTTCCCCCCTACATTTATCCAGTCTATCTTCAATTCCTCAGAAGTCACTGCAGCCATCTCACAGACCCATCTTCTGATAAAGTAGAGACAGGTTCCTGCTTCCCCAGCAGGAGTTCAGCAGCCCAAGCTACCAAAACAGATTTATTACACTTGACACTCTTCCTTTTCCTTTCCACCTGCCCCATATCTTACCTGAAGGAAAGAAAAGGTGCAGTAAACCCAGCAGGCTCCATCTCAGCAGCTTGGACTTCAACAAAAAAAGGAAATAGGCCACCCCAACCCTCCCATCTGAGGGACCCAGCAGCTGTGGTGAGCTTATGTGTCGCCAATTTCAGAAATCACAGGTGTAGGTAACCTCAGATAGCCCAGATTCCTGAGATGAGGAAGAGGTAGAAAAAAAGATAAAAGCCCCCGAGCAAATTTCTGTGCTCTATCTTTGGTGTAGCCAGGGCTTGTACTGGGCGGTAAACCACTGAAAGTAGGAAGATAACAGTCTGTATATGGCTTTTAACTTTTCCTTACCACCACGTGTAAAATTTAGCTCTACTGTTTCTGGGTCATCAGCCTGCAGATCTGCCTCAGTCATCTGGCTAGGGCGTTCGTAGAACAAATAACTGAATCACAGTCTTTGCAGGAATTGCTGTGAAGTAACTCCCTCCTGCCTTGTCTTTCCGGTATTTCCCAAGTCAAGGAAGCTGAAGCTCAGCTGTGAGTGTGCCTGGGTCAGGGACTAGCTCACCAGACAGCTTTGCAGGAAAGCAACCTGTGCACAGCTCTGCTGCCCCTGCCTTTGGGAGCAGCTCGTGTTCATGGGCAGTGGCACCCCCAACACCTGGGCAAGGGCCTGGATATGCCCACACAGAACCAGGAGACAGTGGGAGAATTCATCCTGTAAGGGGCTGCACAGTACTGGAGCACCTCACACACATCCCCTGTCTCTGGGGCTAGGATGTCGATATATGCAGTTTCAGACCTTGAAAATTAAAGCAGGCAGGCAAGAAAAGGCAAAAAGAGATGCTTGAGATAAATGACATTCAACACTCCAAATTCCTCCTACATGTGGGTCGCAGGGGCCTTAAATCTATGCTCAGCACTAGGCCGTTCACATACAATTTTGTGAGCAATCCTCCCCAATGAGAGCAGTAGGTGGAAGGAGATCTGTTACAATATCTATTTGCAGGGTGAGGGCCTTGGATATTGTAGGACCAACCACTGCAGGGCTGACATTTGATCTAAGATTGCAGCTGGGGCTGTGGTGGGCAGCAGGACCTCAGAGAGCCCCCAAGGGGCATGGCTTACAGAAGAAAGTTCAGAGTTGTAAGGCTCAGTCTACTTTCAGAGTGAATTAAACATTCATGTTTTGGTTTTAGGAAGGCTCCTATTTCCAATTTACCTTGCTTGTTGAGAAAAACATTAAGGTTTTCCCTCTAAAAATCCACAGGCTAAGTATTTGGCCTTTCAGAAATTCAGTGAGAAGAACAAAAAGAAATTCCACCACCTTTTAACCAAATCACTTCTCCAGTCAATAAACAGAGCAGAGCATTAAGCAAGACTGTAGAACATTGTGGTTTCCATGCTTTTTTAAACTTAAAATATCTGCTCTCCTTGACATTTTTGGAGGAGGCGTCCTAGCATAAGGTTTCAGGAGCTCTCCTAAACCTGTGCTTTCACAGCTTTCTCAGTTTATACAGTTTAGACAAATGATAACTTCTGCCAGAGAACTATTGCAGCCTTCTGAACAGCTGAGTTCAGTGCTTCAGTTTATGAGGAAAGTTAAACTTTGCTTATCTTCAATGCCTCCTGTGTATAGCAGGAGACCCAAAGAGCACTCCCAGGATACTACAAGCATGGCTCTCACCTATTTGGAGCTACTATTATGCATTAAGATGGAACTTCCCACCCATCTGGGAAACACTCCACTTTGCTGTAATTTCCAGAAGATTGCTTTCCTGCTGGGATCAATCTACCCGCAAAGGTTTTGACAGAAGGAGCTACACAAAACAGATTTTGCAAAGCAACATAGGTGGTTTTTTTTGGTTTTTTTGTTTTTTGGTTTTTTTTTTCCCTTTGTTTTTTTTTTGTTGTTGTTTTTGTTTGGGTTTTTTTTGTTTTTGTTTTGTTTTTGGTTTTTTTTTTGTTGTTGTTGTTTTTTTGGGTTTTTTTTATGGTTTCTTTTTCTATGCCACAAGTGATCACCATTAAAAAATGTATTTTGCTGGTTGCTGAGTGTGATGTTCAATGTGAACTGTCTGTGAATAAATTTCTCTACACAAGTTCGGAGACAAGTAATTCCTTAGGATTTGCCCACAGTTAATTGTTTTCTGGATTCCTAGTAATTCACAGAATAAAATTACTTGGCCTTTCATGTTTTAATAAAATTTTCCTCTTCCAAACAATATGTAAAAGTTGTCACTATGTTGCTACAGCTCCACAGAATTTTCTCCTTCAGTGGAAAACTACTCCGCTGGAAATATTTTGACTTTGCTAATAAATCATCATAAAGTTATGAAATTTTATGTATGTGTCTATGCTTAAATTTGTCACTGATTAACATGTTATTAACATTTCTTCTCTGTGAATTTGTGTTGTCCTTTAATATAAGGAAACATTATACTAGCACAATGTAGAGAGCAGTGCATTTACCCAGTACCTCAATACTTACTGCTATCTTCATTCTGAAGAGTCACAGAAATTTAATTAATACTCACTGTAATTCTAGCAATTTTTTTTTTAAAAGCATAACTGAAAGTCCATGAATCCTTATGGATAACAAACATGCCTAGTAGCCTAAAGTAAGCAGTCATCTGTCTTTCCAAATTATCAAACAGAACAAAAGACAGCTAGACATAACACATCCAGTCTTATTTACTTACTCCTTTTCCTGTTCCCAGCAATAGGCACAAATGGATCTCAAACTTTACCACAGTGATTCATTTTGCTGGTGTCAGAAGAGCAAAATACTCTAATGTTCCTCTCAGGGCTGCAGCCAATGTTGTTGCCCTGCCTCCACTGACCTCCACCACCATGTGGATGTCTAAATCCTCTTGGAGTCACTTCTGTGTCATTGGCATTCATGAGTCCCTGTGCATTGACCTTATGCCCACCAGCAAACTCCTGGATCAAGCATCACAGGGAGTTTCCATCTTCATGAGCATTGCTAATCAATGCAAGGTTTTGGAGACTCTTTGTGTGCATAGTGGGATAGGTTTGAGCATGGCTGGAACAGATGTGCTCCCTGAAATGGAAAAGGTGTCACATAGGCTGATTTGGGATGGTTACAAAGATGAGGTGCAAAGGCATGGTCCTGCTAAGCTCTTTGAAATCCATAGTCCCAGGAGATCCCCAGGGTGCTTATAACTTCTGAGGATTTCCTCTGCCTGTGAATATGATCTTAGGTGATCTTCCAGCTGTTATTTTTTCCCTCTGATTAGAGGCTTAGAGTGCTAACAGGCAGGGAATGCTGTTTCCAAATAAATAGTGGAAAATTGCTTTAGAAGTGAATCTGAATTTTATCACAGTAGATAAGTCATGGCAGAAGAGAACAAAACAGCTAACAAATATTTTATGATTCATAGAAAAAATACAGAGAAGAATGTAGACAGGACCAGAGAAAGACATCCAACCCCAGGATGAAGCAGCCATACCATTTTGACAGTTATTCATAAAGACCCTCCCAGTCAGGATGCATTCCTCTTCCCATCAAATGACACTAAAGGTGCCAGGTCTTTTGCCACAGACCTCCAGGTTTTCTTGGGGCCATTGGGAAGCTTTCTGAGCTGTTGGAGTGCAGATTTTTGAACTGGACATTTACAGCTTACTAACACAGGATGGGGGAGGGGGGGATAGGTCTCAAGGAGATGCCCATTCTCCTTCCAGCACCGTTTTGGCACTGAGCAGTTTGAGTTAGGCATCATTTCCATTTCATGACATCTGAGGACTTGAGAAAGCTATAACTCTAAAGCATACAAACTGCCACATCAGATCAGGTTATTTAGCAAAAATAATAAGAGAACAATAATGGAAAATCTACTTTTATTTCTAAATAACCACCGAGTACTGGGCTGAAATGGTGAGAGAGTCATACTGAAAGGTGGGTGATGAACATGAGAGGGGAAAATAATGTTTTGGATTAGGCAAAAAAATTAATTCTTTCCAGTAAAAGGAAAAAAAATTTCATAGGATGTCTTGTCAGCCTTCTCCAACTTAAAATGAAAGGACATTCCTTAAGGGAAAATTGTTTCAAAATAAAATAAAATTTGTTGTACTTAGGAAATCTAAACCATTGTAACTTTCCCCAGCTTGCTTTGTTTGCTTTAGCTTAAGGCAGTCTGGATTTGTAGAACATATGCTTCATCACCTACCTAGGCTGTCTGGTCTTTCTCTGCACTTTTAGCTTGGTTCAGGCCTTCTGCATATGGTTTCCAAGGATCTCCCTTCTTTTTCATATAGCAGGCACTCTGGACATGGTTTGTGGAAGACGTCCTAGAGAGAAAGCCTCCAAAGTCATAGGAGAAAATGGACCTAAAACCCCTAAAACAGCTCAGGACCTTCACAGTGCATCCTATATTTGCTGCCAACAGCACATGGACCCTGGGTAGACCTCATACAGACTGAAGGTGAAAAGTTGTGTTAGGTCATTTGCCTTATTTTTAACAAACTGACCATCATGTTATGAAAATTCAATGTCTGGGTAATATTCCCTATTTTCTGATCAAGTCCTGGAATCCAGCAACAAGATCAACATCGAGTTACATGACACAGTAACTTACAGAAGAAAAGAGGCTTTAACAGTCCAGGCCACTGGGTTGGATGGTTCCTCATTACTGCAAGATGGATGCACCTCCAAGTCTTGAATGCATTTATCCCCAAAGCGTTCATCTGGGTCAAAACAGCAACCCCACCTTATGATACACCTTCCCATTAGTTTCTTAAATTATTGTTACTTACTAGAAGCACACAGTTGTGGATGGGCAATGAGTTTTCAGTGCTGACTTACAGCTGACATAGCAACAAAACACATACTTCTCTGTCCCTGGGGTGGCTGGAGGACACAACACACAGTATTGCTGGGTTGCTTCATCCTTGGTATTCTAACATTGATTTTCAATGCAGCAAGCCTTGCTCTGTGCAAATATTGAAATTTTCCATGTTGGAGAGCTGCTTCCTTGTGGTTATTGTTGTTATTTAACAACACTAATATCCAAGGAACACTATAACATCAATTCCATGAGGAAAACTACACTTTGTAGCAGAACATCAGGTCTGGCAGAGCAGCAGTTTTCATGGCAAGACCTAATCCCAGGAAAACCTGCCCAGTGTGGTCAGTTTATAAGTCTTTTGCAAAATTGCACTTCACAAATGTGCTGTTGAAATGCCTTTAGAGTTCTTGGCAGCTGGGCTCCCCTATGGTTTCTCTATGTCACTCAGGAATTTGAACAGCCAGTCCTCGAGACTGCAGCTGGTGCCATCTTCACTACCTTCATTTCTGGCCTTCGCTCCCTAAGTTTTTCAAGAAATTTCTTTTGTCCACTTGACAGTTTCTTTAATCTTCCTATTTTTGTGCATATGTAATCGAGCACAGGCAGGCTATCTCACAACAACAGTCTGAACTGATTTAAAATGATTAGAGGACCTTGGCAGTGGATATTAGAGGAGTATGAAGTGTTTATACTGTGTCTGTTTGCTTATAGTGCACATTTGCCAGAGCTATAATTCAATTTATGCATACAGATCAACTTTTTAATACCTTCCAGGAATAATTGTTGTCATCATTTTATGTTTCAGTTTGTGTGTTCAAATAAAACATGTTGCAATTGGATTGAAAAGGTCGAATCCTATTTTGAAAAGTCTCATCTAAAGTTTATGGGGTTTAGCACTTTCAGAATAAAAGTAATTTTAAAAGCTGTGATGTAGCAAGCTCACAAACACATTTTTTCAAAGACATATATAGTCCTCTGTATTCTCAGAGAATTTGCCTAATGGAGTGTGATTTAATTTAATAGTTTTCAAAATACATATATATATATATATGTGTACATACAAGGAAACATAAAATTCCACAGCTCCCTATGTTCCAAATTATTTTTTGTAGTCTTACCTGGGACAATTTGAAATCTGTAATTACTATTTCTAGATTTCTATTTAGCAGCACATTCTGGTGCACTTGCAATATACTGCTGGAGCTGTATGCTAAGATGCACACACTGGCAACCATGTGAGAGCAATACACTGCAGTTTCATACCATTCCTCCAGCTTCAGGAAGTGCAGTCCCTTGCTTTTCTGGATGTCCAAATACTAAATAACCATCCCTTAATAAATCAGTGCCAAAAAAAATTCTGTAATAACTACTTTCTTGATGATCAAGGAGTGCAGAATCAATAGACTCTTTTTCTGTGGTATAATTTGCCAACACTGCTATGAACCATAGAATTAGCTGTTTTCCCTAGATGCATTTGCTTATTTTAACTTTTCCATTGTCAGCTGAAACTTGACCTTTCAGCTGGCTATGAAAAGAATGTTCATTTACACAGACAAACACCTGCCTGAGATGGCAGACACCTCCCAGCCCCTCGATATGCTGACAGAAATGAGTCCTCTTCACACAGCAGCCATCCCCCAATTATAGCAGCAACAGCTACGATTAAAGATTTTGCTTTGGAGTGGGAAATAGCTTGTGGTTTTGTACAGCAGACTTTTTTTGTGGCACACAGTCAGGACCACGTCCTCTTCTAAGAAGCAGACAATTTTAGTCCTTGGCTCTGGCAGAGCAGTGACAGCCCCTGGAGGAAGAGTGGCTGTGGCCACCCTCCGGTGCCCCGCTGCTTCAGCACGCCTCTAAAAATCAATCCTCACATACTTGTTTTTCAGAGAACAGCAATGGGCTTGTTTCACAACAGCTTTTTCTGTATCTTACTTTTGTTTTGTTCTCTCATTCCCTTCGAGGAAGAAAAGACATGAATCAAGCCTTTGTTCAAAGTGGTTTAACCCTCTCTGCCCCAGAGACACGGCCTGGACACACCACCTGTCAGGGATAGGGCAGGCTTTGTCACTCCCTGGTCATGAAGAGTATGGAATCCCACCAACACATGGCAACTCACATCTTTGCTGTTTAGCAATCTCAAAGTCATAGTTTACCAAAGCTCAGTCTTAAAATTAAGGTGTGTCCTGCCTGTGGCTGAAAATATGAAGCACAGTAATATCACTGGAGCTTTGCTTAGTGTGCCTTACTGCTTAGAGCACAGTAATAATGTTGGCTGCTGCCATCAGCAATAACATAGTCACACAGAGCAACACGAAAGAATGTCACTGCCTCAGTTATACCAACTTCAGCTTTTGCACCTGAGTTCTGTCCAAACTGGTATTGCCCAGGTATTTTATCAGGAAGATAAGACCAAGCAAACACTGATATGCATCTAATTGCTTAATTGGTGACTTGAATGTTCTCGAACACCAAGAGAAGAATAATGGAGCATACAGGTGTCCTTATCCATTTGAGCACCTCAACCAGTCTCAGCACGCCACTGTTTCTTCATACCAGTCTGCCTGGGTTTGTGGCAGTGTAGCACCATCTGAGATTATTACTGGTACAACTTAGAAGGAAAGAGCCCACTAAATCTAACAAATTCACACTTAAGAAAAGGCACTAATGAACCACAGAAAGAAAGAAAACGGGACAAGATCTATGAACACAAACATACAAAATTTTGCAGTAGACTGTTTCCAAGAGAGATTGCCTCAGAGTTATATTAGACAACAGTTTTTCCATTGGATACAAATCTGTTATTTTTAAAAGTGACTGAAACATTTCATAGAAAATGCATTTAATTTAGAACTCTAAACTTAAAATACACTTTTTAAAGTAGTATACTTTTATTTTGTGGGTTTTTTGGAATTCCATTATTTTACTACAAATGGGATGGAACCCACAATTCATTATGGTTGGAAACAACCTCTGAGACGACTGAGTCCAACTGTTAAAGAAACAGTGCTATGTCCACCGCTAAACCATGTCCATAAGTGCCACATTTACACAACTCTTAAATGCCTCCACGTACCCAGGCAGCCTGTTGCAGTGCTTGACCACCCTTTCAGTGAAGAAATTTTTCCTAATATCCAATTTAAACCTCCCCTGGTACAACTTGTGGTCCTTTACTCTTGTGCTATTGCTTATTACCTGGGAGAAGAGACTGACCCCCACCTTGATGGAGAGGGTGACGCCAGCTCACTCCAAGGATCCAAACATCTCACCCACGTGTTCCAGCCTGCTTCTGGCCGTAGCTGAAGAGCTCTTTGGCACACTGAGAAAACCCTGTAAAAGTTCCACTAGCAGTTCTTACACTTCTGTGACAGCTTAAATTGCATTATTTGTCATTCAACAACAAAACCTATGAGTCTGGAAGAAAACCTGAAATTAGGGATGACCTGAAAGCCTAACAGACAGCCTGTCAAAGGATTGCTGTGGGTTCCAGTTTGGAGCTGAGCTGCAGTACCAAGACACACTGTAGAAAATGAATGCATTCAAAGTGCATAAAATGAAGAGTGCAGCTGTTGACAGACAGACACAGAAACAAGTTGTTTAAAAATAAAAAAAACTCAAGAAAACATACTAGCAACTTCAGCAACTTAACAGAAGCAGATGCAAAATGTTACAAAGCAATAATTAGAGTGAACTGCCTGAATGCATACTGCTGTTGTGCAAGAGGGATCACTTTAGAAATGTACAGGAGGAAATATTTGCTTGTGAGGAAATATTTGCTTATTCCAAGCCATAAGAATACAGAACACTGAGTTTTCTGTTCAGAGGGTGTGGGGATGTTTAATGGAGCTGAAGTCCTGCTTGTCAGAGGGCACCCTGTGTTCTGGCAAGCATCACCTTCTGATAACAATTCCTTTCCTCCTGCATGGGAAGACAGAACCAGGGAAGAGTAACTAATTACTCAAACCAAACAGATTGTGCTGAATTCTGATAAATTTCAAGCTTGCACTGTTTGCTGATGGCTATGACAGAAATTATGTTGACACTGATTGAGTGACACATACTTGATTTCTAAAGCCTGCTGGGCAACAGCAGCAGGGAGCAGAATGTATATGAATTGTGTGCCTGTTTGCTCTGGACTCTGACTTTGAAAGGAAGCTGTTTATGTGGGAGAGCTGAATCTCCAGAATTTTTTTTTTTTAAGAGCTCTCTGGCAGTTTGCCTCATTTCAGAGTGAGGATATTTTGGCAATTGTAGTCTGTTTTGTCTTATCCTTCTTTTCCTACAAAACACAATACACCAGGACAATCCCTTGGTGTACCCTTTTCTGCTGCTTCCAGATGCCAACTTTGGGAAGGTAGTGGAGGGCTGTACAGAAAGAAGCACTGAGGAAGGTGTTTTTGGTATACCCTCTTTGGCTATTTCATTAATATAGCCCCCAGGCCTGAAGGGTTGGTTCCCTGCACCCAGCTCCACACCTCATGGCTGGGCAGCCTTGTTTCCACTTGGACAGCCCTGCTTGCACCACAGAGTTTTCTCCAGAAAAATGTTGCTACTACCAGACTGCTCTGGATGGGGATGGCAGCAAAGAGAGTTCCTGCCCCACTGAGGAAGAGAGCAATGGGTTTGGCTCTGGCTCCGATCAAGAAAATCAGATTATGTGACTGCATTGTGGGAGCTGGTCCACAGTTACAAATGCAAATTTCTTCCCTCACCATTCTCTGGGAAAGATGAAGGCTTGGGTGGAAAATACGTTTTTGATGATCCTGAGCTATATGCAAAAACCTTCTGTTTCCCAAACCAGGTCAAGTATGTCACAGGCCCTTTACTCTTGTTAGGGTATTCATTCACCCCTTCTAGGCTTTAAAGGAAATATGCTCTGACTTATGCCTATATCTCAAGATTTATCCTAAGTTCTAATGTACTCTCAGTTCATTCACACAGAAATGTAAAATCCTAACAGTCTATCAGTTAATGTGTTTTTCATTAATAGAACTGCGAATCAAAATTTATCAGGCTTCATTTGGAGAAAAGTTTGTGTTAATATATACTAACATTCACATCTTATGTGTACTTATCAAATACAAGTTTACTCAAAACTGTTCAGAAAGAAAAGTACCTGTCATTGCATACAAAGTCTTGGATTTACATTTTTAATGGTCAGAAAATATAGAAAATAAAACTGCTGAGTAGAAGGGAGGGAGACCAAGAGGTAAGAAAGTGCCCAATTTTAGAGATTAGGAAGGAGCTAAAATAAAAGGAAGAGTTCTGTGCTAAGACACTAAAACCCAAAACATGCCTATGAAGGAGAGACTAGGTGCACTACAGGCGAGGCTTTTTGAAACATAAAGATAACCTCTTGTTTTCTTTTAAAGGATATTGCAACTGGAAAGACCAGCAGGTACTAAAGTGTGTCTGGTATGGCTGACAGGCATGAACCACTAAGTTTTCAAAACCCTTCAGAGACACCACGGACCTAATGGACCATTGTCACCGTTGCTAAGCAGCTGAAACAACTGGCAAGTGAAGTGGCCAGAGCCATCATTTCAATGGCACACAGAATTCATATCAGTCGTATCACTTTAGAAGGCCTTGTCCAAACTAAGAAACCCAAATCAAACATAGCCATTAATTCAATAAATGCATAGTGAACTGGGAATCCTCATTAATTCTTTCACTAGGGGGGCACTCACTAATTTTTTTTGTCAGAAGCATTAGGAAATAATATCCAGATGAGTGTGACCTAAGCCATACAACTTGCTCTCACTCAACTTTGCAAAATAAGAGCAACTAAAGAGGCAAAGAACATACATCCTCCTAAAAAGGGATTGAGTATTTTAAAATACTATTAAAAAATAAATTACAAGACCTGATCAGCTAGAGAAAGTACATTGTGTTCTTTCTGTGTTTTGAGCACACATCCCCCACCCCTACTATTATTAGGACTCATTTTGTAGCAGGAGCAGAAAACCAGATGGTAATCCCCAGCCTCAATAAATGGGGGTCTCTCTGTGTGCTGTCTTCTGCTTACCCAGCCCTTGTGTTGCCAACTCATGGCTCAATGCAGGGGAAGAAAACCAATTTTATTGGCAGAAGAAATTGCTGCTATTTAAGGACAGATGTTTGTCTCTGTCATTTATTAAGGTCTGCATGTTGTTAAATGCTTAGTAAGAAGAATGGGGAAAAAATTACAAATTGAATGATCAATTTCTTCAGCTAAAAGAGTTGTCCTGTCATGGCTCAAGAATTTCACATGCTTATGTATTTAGTGTTCATAGTATGCTACTATAAAACTAAAGTAGTTCCAGAATTTCTTAAAAAAAAATTTAGAATTAACTCATAGTAATTTAGTAAATTGCAGTGTCTTTGCAATATGTTCAAATTTGAAAAAAACACAACACTTATTTTATGTGTGTTGAAATATCCTTCCCTTTCCTTCTCATAATGACTCTGATGCAGTAAAAGTTGTGTAAAGACAGCACATTTGTAACCTGTACAAGAAATAAACAAGGTACAGAGAATATTCAGAGAACAGAGAGGATTACTGGAACCAGTGGGATGGGAAGGAAAATTTCCAGTATGTCAGTATGTACTAAAGAAAACAAAGCATGATTCGATCCTTGCTATACTAAAAGCATTTGAGATTTATTTAGACCCTGCACCTTTGTGTGCAATGGTCAGCCTCTGGTCTATGGAATATTCAAGGATTTCTGAACAATGAACCAACCTGAACAACAGTAGAGACCCAGGGGTGCACTTTAAAGAACAGTGTTATGTTAGTATATTTGATATTTCAATATTTTCTAAATATTGACATTTAGATTGTCTTGCTTATCTTTGGTGCTTGCCTTTACACACCCTGTACCTTCTGAAAATAAGTGGAGTTTTGTGATCAGATTACAGTACCTGATGGTAAAGCAAATTCATATAAAACAGACATAATTATGAATGTGCTTGATGTACTGATGTACATCATAGTCCAGCTCAAATTTAGGTATCTGCTGTCTCCAAGCTGCTTTGGAGGGGATCAGCTGCAAATAGTAAGTGTCAAAGAGCCACACAAATAAATGTTTCTGGCTGCTTCATGAGAACTCTTTTCCTATTTAATTTCAGCTTTACAAAACTTGATTCCTTATTTTCTGAAAACTAGGGAGTGTTGTTGGAAATCTAAAATTTACTGCTGTAAATTTTAATTTTGCAGATCCAGCCTTTATATTCAATGAACTTCCCACACTGGTGGTATCAGTGATAGCCATCTCCACACCTACATTTTAATACCAGCAAATGAGTTGAGTAATTCACACGAGACAGAACATCTAATTGGTGCTGTTCATGCAGGTGGCATGCTGGCAAAGGCTTTGACCTTCAGCAATTCCACCTGAGTCAGCTTTCTGGATCAAACCCAACATCTGAGTCAGCTTTCCAACCTGCTGGCAATTGTGAGAGGGCAAATGTTTGAGGGGATTTAGTGTTGCTCTTTCCTGTTGTAATGTAGAGTACAAAACTCAACCAGAGGAGCTTAATTTCACCCTGAACAATTAACCTCATTCAAGAGAAAATAGTGATCAGAGCTGCAATTCTGTTTTAAACAACAGAATATTTGATAATGAATAGTAATTAAATTAAAAAGGGATAATATAAACTACCTTAATTTTGCTGTGACTGACACTTCGCTATAAAAGATGATTGGAGGGCTGTTGATTGTGTGGCTTTGAGATCCAGACATGTTTTACAAAAAAAAAAAAAAAAAAAAAGAGAATTCAAAGAGTGAAAAGGGAATTCTGAAATCCACATAAAGGCCACTGGTTTTCTTTCTCTTTCTGCTTTGTTTTCTGGTTCCTTAAGTATCTTTCTTTTCATATCTTTTTTTTTCCCCCAGAAATATTTCAAGGGAAATTTTAATTGTTCGAAGGTGTTTTTTTGAATTTCCAACCCATATTTAGTGCCAGAAAAGGGGCACCATGATATGAGACCCCAATACTAAACAAGAGCATTTTCTAAGAACCTTACCTAAACCTGCAAAAAGCTTACCTAGACCTACAGGAACCAAAAGCTATTTTTTCCCATGAGAATTATAAATCCCATACATTGAAAACAGTTACATTTATCACAGTAATTTCTTTGTGTATACAGACACAGTGAGTTATTTGTGGTGGGTAAATAAGTAATTTGGGGTGGGTAAATAAGTAATCATTATAGGACACATGAAGCTTTCCCGGTAGTTAAACAACATCTTACCTACTTCTCAGACACCAAATCCTCTCAGTCAATACACTGCAGCCAGCTGTGCCATCTATGCATGCCCAGCAGGTATTCATTCCCCTGTCATGGTCCATATCTACTCCTTCACTTCCTTCTCCACCACAAAGAACAGAAGTCACTTCTTACCTTTGTCACACAATAATTGAATAAATATATAACAGTAAATTTATAATAGTGCCTTTGGGATCTGACCATGTAAAGGGACAGTGTGCTCCAATGGTGTGATACCCCTCATGTGAAAGCTTGTCAGACAGCAAGGAAGATGCAAACAGCAAAATATTACATCCAGTCCTCCAGCACTTCATTAACAAAGAAGTGTTTGAACATTCAAAGATGCAAAATGCTCTACACAATAGCATTTTGGGAAATTAAAATACAATCACCTCCCTCCTCACCTTCAGAAAAGCATGAAATGAGGTGGCTGGATTTTGAGTTACCAGATTTAAAAACAGAACAGGAAAGGAAGGGAGTTGTTTGCATACATGTGCTTTCACTAACAGTGATTGCTCTGTTATGAGCCTGTCAAAGCTGGGTGTTTTTGTTAAACTGGGAACCTGACAAGTGACTTCCCTAAAAAACTTAACAGCAGACTCTTGTGTGTGTGTGTGTGCACAGTCAGTGACAGGAAGCAGTTAACTAAAAACCCTTTGGGGTGTTCTGTGCTGCAGAGAAAATATTTGTACCCAGTAATGGCATGAGTCCATCCCACGCAGCCCCAGCCCTCAGTCAGAAACTACTCAATCAGTGAAATGGGGTCCTCAGGTTGTCACTGCACAGAACTGAAATCTTGGCCAACCAAAAAGACAGGAACACTTCACAGGGAGGAACAGGAGATCTGATAACAGTGCAACACAAAGCACCTACACCCCAGCAAACCCCAACATCACCAAGCAGAATAGGTGGGCTAGAGAAGCAAGAACTGATTTAGATTTGGCATGATGACTACTGGAAAGTTAAAAGAACAATCTTATCAACAACTGGAAGAGTTGTCTAGTAAATATCACCCCTTCCAATGCATCTTTACCTACTGATTTCAAAAAAGCCCTGTCCTTAGACATGGCAAAAAAGATCCACATCCATTATGTCCAGAAAGCTCCTGATGAGCTCACATGTTTACATAAGAAAAACCTTCAGTTTCTGCTCAAATCCCTCAACTTCCCTCAAAAATATAAGACAGTGGAATTAAACCAAATGCAACAGTGCAGTCCAGGGGCTAATTGAGTTTGGGGATTTCCTACAGAAAACATGAAAAGAGCTGCAAGTTCAGATGGCAGAAAAACCTCTCATCCATCCCAGTTGCAGCACACATCAGTGGGGCACTTCTCCATCCTCCAGAGAAGTTCCAGGCAGCTGCAGCAGGGTAATCCAAAACAGCCACCACCAGTGCTAGCCTGCAGGGTGGGAAGGAGGTGGCCGTGCCAGCAGCCAGCCCTCACAAAGCCCCAGTGTCTCACTGCTCACTGCTGCAGGAACTGACTCCACAGCCCTGGTGGGACACTGCTGTGTGCCATTATTCAGCTCATCATGGACTTCCCAAATGGCATGGTGGGGATCTACCTTCAGCAGCTGCCATATCCCTGCTTTTCTTGACCTAAGCCCAGGGAAGCTCTGGTCTGGGACTGTCACCGTGTGGAACACAAAGACTTCATACAGAAAAACAGAGTGAGAAGTTCTGAGAGCAAACAGAAAACAAAGCAAACTCCATCCCTAGTTAGTTATGGGCTTCCCATGACGTTTTCTAGTATCAGTTTCCTATATTCCCAGGGTTTCCCACCGGCAGAGGCTGCAGAACTCCTCAGTGTTTCCCAATGGCCAGCCATGATGGGGCCAACACTCAGGTGTTTCCTACATTATGACCCCAAACTCAGCTCTGGGCAAAAGTGGGAGACCTCACTCCCAGCAGTGTGAACATGACTCAAAGCAGCTGTGGTGCCCTGCTGAAGTGCTCCTACCCCCACAGGGGCCAGGGCTGCCCATGGGGGATGGCCGAGTGTACAGGCTGACACCAGGGCAGAATCATAGGGAGCTGCTTCCAACTGGCCCATGACTGATCCTCAGGCAAGTACAGGAGAACTCACTGTTACCTCAGTCCTAAATTATTTCCTCTTCCCTCACAGTGAGCAAAAGCTGAGCAAGGGTTGCCTGTGATGGCATCCCCCTGCTCCCTAGCAGATCCAGGTTAACATCCCAACACTGCCCACTACATAGGAGGGCCAGGCATCCAGCAGGCTGCTGCACACCTGTGTGGCAACACCAGACAGAACTCCACCAGAATACCCTGCTGTGAATCCAAGCAAGGTTTTGCACTCATCCTTCAAATTTTGAGAGGGAGTTTGTCTAAGCACCTTAAGGTAAGATCCCAGCCCAGCCTGCAGATCAGGAGGGCACTGATCAAAATAACAACTTCACTCTTTCCTAGAAGAGTGTGAGATTACTGTTGTTTTGATTTGTGGTGTGACTGGACTGCAGTACAGACTGTGGCATCTTCCTGTTCTCTCAGACATGTTATGTGAAGATGGGGCTCACCATTCTGGGTTCAGGACACGATCAATAGCCAAGGCAGACTGAGGAAGATCAACAAGTCGTTTGCTTCTTTGTTATCCAGGAATGATTTTGTTTCCATCTGAATTGAAACCCTTATGATTCTTATTGCAAGATAAACAAATGGGAGCAGCAGAGAAATTAGGGTACATGATGTAACAGTCCTTTAGGATATGATCTAAAAGCCTTTTCTTGCCACAAAATTCAAAGCAGCCAAACCACAGGACAAAAACAGCTCAGAGCCTATTGTCTACTTTTCTTACACAGAAAAGATGCTGATGATCTTCTCTCCATGGAAAAACAAGTCCAGAGAGTCACCCCTCAAACATGCTTTTTGTACTCTATTTCCCCCATTTCTATATTAATTTCCCCAAGAATGTCCTAAAAAACATCAACTTATGTACCATACCTTACATGGAAGCAATTAGTTTTAGAAATTAACCACAAGGCACATTTAAATCTATATTGCACTTGTATCCAAATCATCACCACGTTGTGATGGTTATATTATTTATTATTATTTAACTGCTACCAGCCTGTTTAGAAGGAAAACAACTTTCATAGTGGAACCAGCCATTCCCTAAGTTATACTTAAGTTTCCTGTAAGTGAAACAGCTGCAGTATAGCTGAATGTCAGATATGAGGTTCTGACAACACAGAGTTCAAAAATGGTGAGCCTTTAAGTGTTATTTTCAGGCAAGACATTGTTACCTCTGACATCATCTTTCTCAGGATGAACGTGTATCCTCCAAGATATATGCCAGGTAAATCTGGTGCTTCTCAAAGATGATAAAGATGGAAGGATTTCTTTCATTATCTACACAGCTGTTCAAAAGTCTGAAATTTCAGGTCTGGTTGGAAGGCAACAGTAGTCATGGTTTCCCTGAACAAAATCTCCAACAAGAACTTCACTTACAAAACACGCTGTGGTGGTTTGTTCTGGATGGACAGAGTTCACGTGAACAAGTGGAATCTCTAGCAAAGCAGCTTCCTAAGAATCATTTAAAAACATGGGTAAGAAAGCAACTAACTAAAGCAACAAATATCCATTATCATCCTTTTGGCAGTCAACTCCTCCAGAAGCACCTTCTTCTCTTTCCTTCCCAGGTAGCCCCAAAACCATCCTTGCCAGGTGTTTCTGCTTGAGTTTTTTCAAGGCATCAACACATGGAGCTGATCTAGCAGCTTTCATCACTGATTTTCGTTGCTTTATTGCTTACAAAAGATCCAGGATCAGACACACACAGTAGGAAGCACAGCATTTTCCCTGCACTTTGGAAATCCCCCAGGAATTTTGATGCAGACACATCCCACACACTTGTAGCTTTTCCACAGTCTCCCATGAGTCTCACGGAGATCCTTCAGTTGAAATTCTGCTTACAGACAGTAGGCATATCAGATGGATTCATACTGTGGAACAGGAACCACTCATTCACCTCCTGCCCAGGCTTCTCTTTTCCATGTGCTCTTTCTACCTACATGAAAACACTGTGCTTCAAATATAATTAAAAGAAACTTTGCTAGTACAACAGGATCTAATGCAGAAATACAAGATTGTCTTGATGTGGAAGAAGATAATGAAAAGAATATGCTGTTTGCTACTCACATCTCATCCATGGATAAAGAAAATAGATCACAGGTCAAATACTGTTCTCTCATGCTCTTCTGCAGCCCTGAACTCTAAGTCTCAATAGCAATAACACTAAGTTTTGGTCTCAGATCACAGTTTTTCTGACAGAACACTGGCCAGCAAGCAGACCATATTTTCTACAAATGCAGTATATCTGTTTTAGAGAAGAACTGAAGATGTCACTTGTTTAGATGTATTGAAACATTTTCAGTTTCTCTATCAGAAGAGTAAAATTAATTTAACCAGTTATACCCATCCCATCACTGGCCTTTAAATCAAACCTATCTACTAATTTCTCATGCTCTGTTCAATTGTGACCAAGTTAGACACAAGGAAATGTGCAAAACTGCACATTACACCTTCAAAACAAAGAGCTAACCCACCAGGGTTTTGACTAAATGTTTTTTCTAAATTTGTAGAAAATGCTCATGCCAACTGGAACCACTTCTTTTTTTCCAGGAACATTCTGTTTTGGTGCTGTTTTGCTCCTTGGAAAACTTCAGATCTGGACTGGCATCTCTGGTTACTTCCCTTAAGCCCAAGTGATCCTGTCCTGTTCTCTCTCCATTTGTGAAATGATAGTGGTAGGTACCCAAAAGAGGCAGCTTTACTTTCAGTTCAAGGACAGGATTAAATGTAGGTCTTCCATACCCTAGGGAAACAGTCCACTCACTCCCTCTGGCTGTGGTTAATCAACCTCTCAGATTTCATGAAAGGAAAAAAAAAAAAAAAAATTGGCCTTCACCATTGTGAATGAGAACATTACAGCTGCAAGAAGCCAAACAGTAAACATTCCCCCAACTCATGTTGTTCTACCAACATGGAGCGTGTACAACTTGAATTTAAAACAGTTTGCTGGTTTTTTCCTAAAAAAGGTCACAGAATCTGATAGTTTTAAAAATGGCTTATATAAAACCAGACTTACAAAACAAAATTTGAATGCACCCCAAGTATAAACCTCAGGTTTATAATAGCCATCATTATAATAAAAATCTTCCCAGTTGCTGGGTTTTCCTAATTAAAACATACATTTTCTATAAACCAAGATCTAATTCCACAGGGCCCCAACCCTTTTACTTCATGTCCCCTCCCACTTTTGGATTTGGTTATTTTTCTTTCCATCGTAAATCAGGGAATCGGAGCGGCCGGCTCCCGAGGAATGCGCCTTGGATCCGGGGCTGCACCGAAGAGGGTTTGCCTTCTGCCAAGGGGGAACCACCCACACGCTGCAAGAACGGCATAGGGACCCAGCCAGTATCTGAATGGCTCCGCTGCCACCCAAGGGAATGAAGTAAAGTGGACACAAACAGCTGGAAATGTTGCCAAAGTGTCAGGCTTCGAGTTCTCCAGAGCCTGAGGATTCTGTAATCCTTGTCTGCTTAAGCAGGGTTTCAATTTGCCTCTATTTGCTACTGGCTGGAAAAAAAAGTTGATGCAACACAGACCAAGGTGTTACAACACTTTTGGTTACACCTCCCTGGTCACTCCCAAAGGACCTGGCCAACACCCACTGGGGTGCAATCATGGCCTGGGATTTTTCAGAGCCCTCTCTCACTTTTTCAAGGTCCTTCCCTTCTGTCCCAGCATGCTCTAAACTCCTCCTCTGAGAACTTGTCCATTAATACAAAGGAGCTATTAGATTCCGAGGAGCACATTTCTTCTGCCCAGAGAACATCTACAATCCTAAGCAAGCTGAAGCAAAGCTGTGCAATGACACTGGGATTTAAGAACAGGTGTCCAGCTGGAAAAGAGAAAGTGAAATTGTTGTTCTATATCAAGTGCACATTTATCTTTCTTGTGCACTGACTCATCCTCATAGACAAGCCCTGGTGTTACTGTAGTGAGTCATCAAAGCAACTTTATTTATAATCACTCTGCCTGATGTTTCAAAACCACATAAGACCTAAACCTTATTATAGCAATACTAAATGAGTCGATGGTCTCCCAAAGCTCATGCTTCGATTTGAAATTCAAGAGTATGACAGACTTTTAGAGGAGAAACAGTCCTGTGAATAGTGAGCACTGAGGCTCAACATCCAGATCAGATCATCAGCTGTCATTTAAGGTACAATGGATAAACAAACATTTCTGTGCACTGGCTGTTTAGATAGACAGTACCATGGTGTGAATGGACAAAACTGTGTCCCCTACAAAGTTGCTCAACTATCCTCTTGTAGCTGCAGATTTTGAAGTAACAGGTTTGCAAACTAACAAAACCAGTTCCTGGATTCAGGCATGTATTTTAGATTTACTTGATGCAAGCTGTTACAGACTGCAACTTTTCCCAGCCTAGTGTGCAGATGTGAAGAGATATTTATGTACCTCATATCCTTTTTCAGGCAGTGCTGGATGGTCCCAGTCTGGAGAAAACATGAGTGTGTGAAGGAGCATCTGATTGACTGTTTGAAACAAGTTCGATCAAGACTAACATACTCAAGGGATTTCCACAAGAGAGCCTCCTGGTCATGTTTCAGGGACTGCCTCAGAAAACTTCTGTCTTTATATTCTGTATAAACTGTTCTCTTTTACAAGCTACAAGTAAATGTCCATTGTTACAGTGCAGCTCTGCAGCAAGAGGCATCACGTTGGGCTTTCAGCTAAGTGTCAGCTTTTCCTTCCTTGCTTGGCTATGTGCCTTTAAACATGCCTAACAATATCATAACCTAGACCTATCTAAAGAAATTACCAACAGCTCTTCAAGCACGATCCCTGCATTTCCTCTCCTTACCACAGCCAGGCCATAATGGCCTCTTCAGGCAAAAAAAAATTAAAAAGAAAAAGTCGTGGCACAAATTGTTCATACAATGCCTGCTGAGACCCTAAGAAATTATTAAAACTATCCCTTTCCTGAACTGGGAGAGGAATCAGAGAAGGAAAAGATCACCTAAACTACAAAAGATTATCAACATCTGCTTTTGCTCCCACCATAACACTCATTTTCTTCTCTTTTACTTTTCTTGACTGTTCCTGTTCCAACAACACTCCACATAATATCTCTGCTTTCCCAGTCCCACTCTTCTGCCTGCTCTAGGCTACAGCATTCAAAAAACAGGATATCAGCCTTATTCTCTGATCTTCTCAGCTCACCAGCAGGAAGACCTGCCCTTCCACCATGTCACCAGTACCACTCTTAACAGAAGAACACAAAACACAACTCTAGAAATGCCATTATGTGTTTTTCCATCTCCAGCTGACTTTTTTGAACAACCCCAGCCATGCAACTTGTCATCAAGTGGGAAGTTGCCCTGGCAGTCCCCAGGCCGCTGGGATGTCTCCTCAGTGCACTCCCCTCACAGTATGCCTGCCACAGTGACAGCCTGCCAACAGCATCAAACCCACCAACCAGCCTACCTGCACCCAGTCTACATCAGCAGATCAATGAGTCACTCTGAAGCAGGAGAGGACGCAATAAACAGACATTATTTTCCACAGTCAGGAAAATAATGAACATAACATCCCATACCTTTTCTTGTTCTGTTTCCTACTGCCACTTACTGCAGTGCTAGGACTTCTGCAGATTTTTATCACAGAATGAAGATTCAGGTGTCTCTGGACCATTTTTTTCAAAGAGAAGGTTAACGCACTATGAATGAGAAAGGAGGTTTTTGTTCCCTGGGAATGTTTCCCAGGAGAGCAGATGTCATTGTGAAACACAGAAGGATTAGCCTCCTGTGCTGCTCCTACATCCAGAGCCCCTCCTCTGTTCCCTGCTGCTCCTTCTTCAGTCAGTAAGGAGGTATCTGTGCAGCCTTTTCCTGCTGTGGTGATTGCCTGAGGAGCTGATTATCCCAACTTTGTGTTTTCTTCCCTTCACATAGAATCTGTCTCCAAAGCCACCAAGCCTTAGAGGGTTGCTGATCTGACTTCCAACCAGCACAAGCTTTTCTTGTGGTGTTGAAAGAAGAGACCTCCTCTGTGGTCTTGTGATGATAGCACAGGAAAAACACTCACTGACGCCTGAAGTTCTGCCTGTGAAAGTTTTGGGGAGGATTGTGGGCATCTTTTTAACTGTGCCTCACTCCAAGTGATACAGAGCAAACATTTGGATCCCTTAATAGTGGTGTAAATGCCTATGACAAAACCAGACCTCTTTGAGCTGCAGAATCCTTCTCCAGAAGGATTCTCTCTAGACTCTGCCTTACTCACATTGCACCTTTTCTGTTTTTCACTCGTGTGACACAGCACCTCATATTTGAATCCCCATCCCAGATGCTCTCGCTGGTCTGCTGCTTGCCAAAGATGCTCAGGAAAATTCCTGCCTCTCCTCATAACCTGGCAGCTGGTACTGCCCACCAGACAGCAGCACGAGATGCTGCTTCAGAGCTGGGGAAGCCCAGAGCCTGCAGAGGCCTCAGGAGCCTGGCAGTCTCTCCGGTGAATGCCAGATTCACCAGCTCCCAAGCAGTGACGTGTCCAGATTATGCTGGATGACTCAGGCTCAGCTTTATCACCAGGGAAGACGTAAGGATAAGAAGTCCACACACTCACATACAAGAGCACAGTGATGGAGCAGAGGTATGAGAAGATAAAAGCCAGAAGGATCTGCTGAGGTGGTGCTTGGCCACTGAGCATTGATTCCCTGGTGTGCTCACAGTTCACTTGCTGTAATTTCCAGCTGCTGAACAAGGCCACCAGAGAAACCATGTGCTTCTTCCAGCTCCAGGAGGAGGAGGCATCCTACCTACATCTTGCTCCCTTGGACAGTTTTGGAAGATACTATAAGGAAATGCACACTATCTCCTCTAGACGTGAATGACATACACACTTTTTAATGTTGTAATCAAGGCTGTCTTCCACAGCTTACAGTCTCCTTCAAATATAGCATACCATGAGCAACCATCACTGCACACAAATTCTTTTTAAGCTGTGCACAGGATGTGTACGTACCAGACAAACTCAAATACAGCTCATAATTGGCTTAAGCTATTATGCCCCTGACCTTTTTCCTTCCCTGTTCCTTGCCCTGGAGGCACGGATCACAGCAGTTTGGGGTGGGGGGAGGAGAGAAGGTTTCTGCTTGGAAAAGGCCTATCTGTATGGTACAGTCACACCCAAGGAAAAGCAGAGCAGAGTCACCAGCATATCATGCTCACTGTGCACCAGGATAAAATGAAATCATATAGCAAGTCAAATTACAATGGACCCAACAACAACCCACAACATGTATGCACAAGAGGGACACCATATCCATCTTGAATTATCCAGTTTCATTCCTTCAACATACTTGTATCCTTATTTCAGCCCTTTACTTCCTAATTGCAAACATATAAGGAAGGTTCCCATATTTACAATCTTAGCTGAGTATATCATAATATCAAGGAGACAGAGACATTACTTTAAAAAGTCTCTATTTAGACCACAGCCACCAGTTTTGATTAGTTCACAAAAACTGCTTCCATTCTTTTATGTTTCACTTCCTTCCCCTTCCTTTCTTCCAGTGTTAATAGATGCTGTCTGTACTCCATGAAATGTTCCCTCATTGCTTTCACATTCAAACACAAAAAGATTTTCAATGGTATTTTGGAAGAGAAGCCTGCATGAAAGTTAGTTCTCCCATAAGTATATCAAGAGGTAAGTACACAGATTTTTTTACCTTTGAAGTCTTGTATTTCTGTGAATCCACTTGAAAATTAAAAGTGTGCAGATTTATCTGAAACCATGGCACCGCATCTGCAGAAGTTATAGGAGAAGCACCTTGTTCTGGACAAAGAAGAGAGATACGTGTTAGCGATTGGCTTTGGGTCACAGAGGTGTCACAGACAGCACCTTGGATTTAGCATCTATACAAGTTACAGGGAGAAGCCACTGATTTAAACCAGTCAGATCATGGGCTTGTCTCTGAGCTGTGTCAGGGTTCCTCTGATGTGTTTAATGGAACTTTAGAAATATTTAGAATAGAATAGAATTTTAGAATAAAACTATTTTAGAATAGTTTGGGTTTGAAGGGACCATAAAGATAATCTAGTTCCAGTCCTCCTGCCACGAGCAGAAACACCTTCCACAGACTGCTCAAAGCTCTGTTCAATCTGGCATTGAACACTTCCAGGGATGGGGCATCCACAGTTTCTCTGGGCAACCTATGCCAGTGCCTCCACATTGTCACAGTAAAGAATCTCTTCCTAACATCTAATTTTAGCTTACCCTCTTTCAGTTTAAAGCAGGCTAGAGGGTCTCTCTCAAGTCCATCTCTTCTCTCTGTGTCCCCCAACCAAGGACCGTGGCTGCAATACCATCTGATTACTTGTGCATGTCACCTCCCTTCACCCCTGCAGTGACACCCTTCTTGCTCCCTGATGCCCTTCACCCTCCTCTGACTGCTCTCAGAGGTGAAATAGAGGCTCCCCAGAAGAAGAAAGTGCAAATCCTGGCTCTGGAGCTATTTCCAAGTGAGCTTCTAGATGGTGGTGGCTCCTGGTTTGATAGTTTTGACAGGAAAAGCAGGTGATTTTCTGGGATTTGTTATTCAGCAGAAGTATGCAGAAAGTGAGCTCTTCTCACACACCAGAACTTTCAAATTAAAATGAATTTTCAACAAATTCCCAAGCCATCTGTAAAGGCAGCCTGTTTTCAGAGCTGTGTTTCCTGGGAGCATTGAGGAAAATTAAAAAAAAGAAAAAAAAAAAAAAGCAAAAAAAAAAAAGCGTGATGTGATGAAGAAAGCACTGGGAGAATATCTGCACCCCTTTTATTAAACAAAGCTAGCAGGTGCTAAGTTCAAAGCAAGGCAAAGGAGAGGCTCCCTCAAGCAATATCCTGTTGAGCTGTGGGAATATTTGCTGCAAGATGTTGTGGAAGGTAAAATTTTATACAGATTTAAAAAGTGATGGAATAACTACTGAAAGAAAGACACATCCAGGGTTATTACATATATAGATACCAACTCTGGTGCAGGAGATCTCCAAGCCAAAATTTGCTGCAGGCAGGCAGAGGAGTTTGGAAAAGTATTGCTACAAATCTGCCTTGAGCTTCTACTTTTGTTTGGGCATCTCTATTATCCAGTGATAGGGACAGGTTTTGGTACACCTCTTGCCCTGATATGATACAGTCTTTCCTACATTGTGGGGCAAGAAGAGCAGGAAGGGAGTGATTGGCATTGGCTGCTGGGCGTGAGAGGGAAATGTTCACTTGCTCTCTGTATTCAACCCAGCGGTTGTGCCCATCGGGCAGCTTTTCATCCTGCCCAGAGAGGGCGTCAGTGGTGGGCAGATAGTGCAAACGATGGACATTGAAAGAGGCGGGTGGTGTCCTGGCAGTGCCAAAAGCATTGGCAGTAACCCTGAGGCACGCTCTGCCTCACAGACCCTCCCGCAGCTCTGCCTGCTGAGGGCCCCACTCCGCACTAATCCGCACCTCCTGCTCAGCAGCAGCGACTAAACCGGGACTTTCTGGGGAGGGGACACTGATCTGCCTGCGGTGCAGGTGCCCACGAGGGACTGGACCCCGAAAATCCTGCGCTGCTGTCAGTTCGCCTTGGGCGAGCGCGGTGCCGCCCCGCTCGCCCTCAGCCGGCCCCGCCGCAGGCCGCCGGTGCTGGGCCGGCTCCTCCGGCCTGCAGCTCCGGGCTGGGCGGGCACCGCCACCTAGGGACAGGGACAAGGCTCTGGCAGGGGCTGGCGGCTCCGGGAAACGTCCCGACGGCGCTCCTTCTCCGCCCGGCACTGGCGGAAACGCAGGGAAATTCGGCTCACCTTTTTGGGGCACGCTTAATTTGTATTTTCCTTTTGTCATATGCCATTTCCACTTTCAGTGTCAATCGCGATGACTCTGAATACACACACACACACACACACACACACACACACACACACCCCTCCAGACCAATCTGACAGCCGAAGAACAGGTCGTCGCCTTGTTTTGCCCTGTTTCAAGAAGCAGTTTGCTTCTTGGAGATATCCAGACCAGAAGGTCAAGGGACCCGGCCCAGTCAGTCCTGCAGCCATGTTCAGGGGCTTCCTAAAACCACCCTCAGCTCCCATCCTGTACATCGTCCTCTGCTTGGGCTGTATCCTTCCTTGCACCAACATCTGCACTTATCCTTGTGCCTGCTTAGTGGAGAATCCCCTTCTTTCCACACTCCCCTCCATGCTGCTGTAGCACTGACTGCTTTAAATCAGTGAAGAGCTTTTCACTCCCCTTGTGTCCTGGCCTGCAAGCTTTGCCCGTGCAGGATATGCTATGTTGCAGCACCAGTCACATCCCACCTGCATTAGAGATCAAGCAAACATACACTTCAGCTTTGAAGTTGATCTCATACTTCCAACAATCTGCTTGAAACTGAAGAGTGCCAGTCTGGTCAGCCTGAATTGCCTTCTCTGACTGTGTAGAGGTTAAAGCAGGAGCACAGTAGTTTGGAGACTTTGGGGGGCGGGGAAGGAATTATCCATCAGAAAAACTATTGGCTCAAGGGACCTACAGAACAGCATTTTATTTGCTAACTAGGTGTAATTGTCTACAACTTGGAGTTTCCTAGTGCATGCCAGCTGAACCGCCCCTCCCCCCCCCCCCCCCCCCCGTCCCGTCCCGTCCCGTCCCGTCCCATCAGAAGCTGTTTCCTGGACACTGCTCCTTCCTCATCACAGCACACATGGTTGAGGACTAGTGGGGTGGTGCAACCCCAGAGTCCCATCCATCTCTGTGCTCTGTGCTGGTTACTGCATTCTCCTCAGCCCTTCCAGAGAGGATTAGAGAACATCACCACAGTTCTCAAAATGGTCTCCAAATGATCCAGTTGTCAGCACATAGGAGAGCTTTCTGGCACTGTTTTCTGCAGTAAGTTCTGTAAGATAGTATTTGCAAAAGGAAAAGAGCGCTCTCCTCATAGATGCACACACAACATATTAAAAAAATGATTAAAGAAATGTTGGAAGGCTCTGGTTTGGTTAAGAAAATTAACAACATTCAGGCCTCAGCCTCTGAAGGTCCTCTCATGAGTGATATAAGTAAAATTATGAGATGCTGCAGAATACATCAAAATTTATGTGGGGAGACTCTGAGGCAAGGCATAAGACGTGCAGAGAGCACACAGACAGTGAGTGAGAAGAAAAAGCTTGTCACCTTCTGGCACTTTGCTTAATAGTAGTCTTAAGAGGAAAACCCAAACTCTGTCCAGCCTCCAAATCCTCAGGGAAGAAAACAAGTCCTAAAAGGTTTGGATTTTCTTTTTGCCTGTGCTCAAACCCAGGCATGCCATTTTCTGCCCAATGAGTGTGCCAGCCCACAGAACAGGCACTGAACAGACATCTGGGCTTGGTTAGTTAACGATAATATTATTTGGTTGTTATCCATGTTTTACATGTAGAAGTCAATACTTCTGAATTTGCCTAATGAAAAGACAAGTTTTTATTTATAAGTTCCCTAATAAAATGTCCACAAGTGTGGGAATTGATCACCTGGCTATCCAGTGCATGTAGCTCATACTGCTGCAAAAGAGCTGCTTCTCCTGATGAACAACTTTCACAATCATCTTAAATTAACAGTCATTAGAGGATTATGTTAATTTTTATGTTGGTTGATGGCATTTAGATAGAGAAGAGTCCTGTAAGTTGTCTCCCCAGTTATGTAATGCAGGTTTTTTACTTACGATTGTCATTAATTATGTTTCAGCTCAGGAAACTGCCTAGATGCCACAAGTTAACAGGAACAAGTAGAACTGAAAGTTGAAAAGAAAAACAAGTAGAACTGAAAGAAGAAAAGAAAAACAATCCAAAGGTCAGTCTGGGAAGGAAAAGAAAAGCCAGTGATCAAGACGTGTCATTGAGTTCCTCAGACTGTTCAGGCACAGCAGCAGGTGGAGAAGATCCTGATAGGAAAACTGTAGTTTGGTAGCAATGTCTCAAAGTTTAGGTTTAGTTAGTAGCCTACAGTGAAACTAATCACATTTCTGACTAAGGAAATGTACAGACGACAGTCTGTTAGTAAGGAATTTGACTTGCTCAGTGAAAAAAACCCAACCAAATCAACCAACCAACAAGAAAATCCCACAAAAAACAAACAAAAAAAGAGGGATTTTTTTAAACATATTAGGATTGATGTGAGGACCTTCAGTCAAATAAGTTATGTGAAGGCAGAGGTTGTGTCATTGCTAAAATGGGGTCATATTGTATGAGGATCAAAGAGGAAAAAGGATATGAAAAAAGATTCTTAGAAGAACTTGCTTGAGCTGAAAGACAAAAGAAAGGTCAGCTGGCTTTCAGGAGAGAAGAATGGATCACAGCTTGAGATGGATGGTACAGAACATAGTAAAAAAGCCCCATAAACCTGCAGGAATTTTTAACAGAAAAGCAGACTGGAAGTTGCAAGGGTCAATCTGCAAAATGCAGTCAGAAAGAGCCTGCAAGAAGCAAGAATGAAAGGGTGCACAAATTGTTTAAGCAGAGACCAATGTGACTTCCAACACCTGCTTTGGACTTAGTAAATGGAAAACAATATTGAAAATAAAATACAGTTAAGGAGACCAAAGCTGAAGATACAGACCAAGAAAAATTATTTACAGAACACACACTGAAATAAAACTATAAAACTTCTCCTTGTGAGAGTGAGTAAAGACAAAGCTTCCTCCAGTGGTGGGGATATCACGTGTAGACATTTCCCAAGCATTTCTAAGTTGAACACTGGCACACCAATTAATGGGTCCTCTTACATCGCTGGAAGCCATTTGTAAGGGAAATCTAAGCTTATTAAGAACAGGTGGATAAGAACCAGGTCAGCCTTCCCTATTGCTCCTATTTGTAAGCTAGATGTAAAAGTAACCTTGTAAAGACAGTTTGAGTTGCTCTGGGACTCAACATGCCTGACAACAGGCGCTGAAAAAGAACAGGAACAACCAGCAAAAACTGTTGCCTGAGACCTGTCTCCTACAGGCCCCTAACTAAAGACTTCCCCTTCCCCATTGTTACCACAGTGATCTGGGTTCATTATTCCCTCAACCTAGAAAGAGCCTTGTTAAATAATGCAATTGTTGAGCATGCCATGCCAAGAACAATATCTGTGCTTTCTTCACCTGGCACCCATACAGTGGTCATGCCAGGTTATGGGGCTCAGGTTGATTTTTAACAGTTTGAATGTTTTGGAAAATAATATGCCATTCAGCACATTCAGTCAAGCATTAGGTTTCTGCAGTTTAATCATCCTGTAATAAATTCTGTCAAAATTGTTAAAAGGTTTCTTAAAAACACTGAGAAGTCAAACTCGGCACCAGTAAATGAAAAGAAAGCCTGAAAACTTGCTGAGGTCTTATTTAATAGAAAGCCTTACACCAGTTGCACGGATGTGTAACCAACTGTGTTAAAGCTAGGCTTGCTGTGAAGCCATAAGAGAACCACAATAAAATCAATTAGAAATACATTATGATGAAAAGATCACTTGAGCTAACATCCTTGCAGGCAAAGACAGTACATTTGAACACATAGAAAAAATACATTATTTATATGAGTACAAAATGCATCCATTGATCCTTATGAATAGTTGCTGGTTCCTGAAAAGCAATTGCTAAAGAAATTACTGGAGAAGCTGCTGATGCCCACAGCAGCCTGTCCAGGAGATGACAAAGAGAGGCTGCTGCTGCAGAGCAAGCCCACTGCAGCACTGCCCATCCTGTGTCAGTCTGGCTGACGTAGGAAGAAGCAAACCCCTCAGAAATCAGTGTTCCTCAGGCCAGACCTGTCCCATCACCATCTTGGTGACTGTGAAACTGTCAATCACATGCATGAGTCAGAAACAATCAACAGATCTTAATTTTTTTCAGGGGAAAAAAAAAAGTGAATGAAAAGCCAATAGATCCATGCTTGGTGCCTGCCAACTAGCACACATATTGCTGATGGTTTGAAGCATTTCTCATCTAAAATGGTGCTGAAGAATGGTTTCTGCTTAGTACTTTGAAGGCACCCGGGTACTCCAGAGGCAGCCAGAGGTTCAGGTTGGGAAGAAGATTTAGCAAATTTATGATCCTGAGCAAAACTCCCATGAAAAAGTATTCATAGATTAAGTTGCTTTTCACTTTTACTAGCAGCTTTTACTCTCAGTGCCTCACTGGCTGAAATATTCCCGAGTGTTTTAGCTTTAGATTCCCAGATCTGCTTGGGCTTGGAGGTTCAGGATCTTCTTATGCCAGTTAAAAATCATGCTGCAGCCTGCTCAGCTCTCTGTTGGTGTCGACACAAGCAGAACTGGAAATTGCTCATGCTGAACACCATATTTTGGGTTTGGGTTTTGTGGGGGTTTTGTCTAGGTAGTTTTCAAGCAGTTGAATTCCCTTCATCTGCTCCACTCCATCCAGCAGTGGCATGGGCGAAACAGCAGCAGCACTCATGTGGAGGCAGGAGTGCTCCTTTGAGCAGTAGCACAAAGGGAGAGTTGCAGAGGGTGACCCTGAAAGGCTGCAGGCTCCTCAAAGAGAACTTCCATGTCAGATCTGGTACTCCAGCACCTGCAGAGCCCAAGCAGTGCCACACCACTGCACACTGTTATAGCTGCTCATACCAGATCCTGCCTATCTTCTTGATATGACACCCTGCATCTAATTCTGGAGGCAGCTGGAGGCTGTGAGAAACTCTCCCTCCCTGTAGTCAGAAATAGTTTTGACTTACTGGAAAATCTTATTTTTCTTCCAAACTGTGCATGTTTTCACCTGTCCTCTGTTCTCTGCCTGTTTCCACTTTTTCAGATCAACAACCCCCCCTTTTCCTGTGGCTGGCCTGCTTCTCAGCAGGCTCTTCCTTACCTTCTCCTGCCTCTGATGAATTTGGCCATCATACTCTGAAGCCCACCTTGCTGGAAACAACTTTCTCCCACATGATGAGTGGTTTCTTCTGTCCTGGAGGAGAAGAATGGTGGAAGATGATTTATACACAGCCACCATTCCACAGAGTATTTTGTATAATAGCAAAACTCTTCCCAAACCCTCCATCTCCCAGCCCCTGTCCTGCCCAAAGGCTGCATGTCCAAGCCCCCTGATGAAGCCATGGAGGAAATCTATGGAATGTTGCAAGTACCAATGTAGGGTGACAGCTGAAAATGGTCACTGTTCAGTCCCTTCCCATCCACTTTGAGTCACTTTAAGTGATTTTCATTTTTACTTCCTGACTGTGTGGAAAGTTCTCTGCTCACCTGGAAATGACAGGACTAGATCACTAATTTGCAAAAGAACAACCTTTAGGTTTCTACAAAATCAATGAGATGTGGAATTGAATGAATTAGTGTAGCTTAGGGACTTTCTGCAGTCACCTGTCTTTCAAAATTCCCTAAAGACACTGATTGTGCCTGAAGATAGCAGCTTTAGGAAAGTTGATGAGATCCTACTCACAGCCCTCCTCTTGGTTCCTCCCAGCTGTGGCACACACAAGTGAACTACTTGTGACTCCTCTGCTGAATTACAATTTACACCTCACAACTGTTTTAAGATAAACCATTCATTTTTGTTTCCATGCTATCACTCATCCCAGATGTTATCCCATTATCCACCAAGTTTCAAGTACTATGACCATAATTCATGCTTTCCCCACCATCCATCCTAGCAGGACCACATGCCACTGGGGCACTTCTCCATCCTCCAGAGAAGTTCCAGGCAGCAGCAGCAGGGTAATCCAAAACAGCCACCACCAGTGCCAGCCTGCAGGGTGGGAAGGAGGTGGCTGTGCCAGCAGCCAGCCCTCACAAAGCCCCAGTGTCTCACTGCTCACTGCTGCAGGAACTGACTCCACAGCCCTGGTGGGACACTGCTGTGTGCCATTATTCAGCTCACCATGGACTTCCCAAATGGCATGGTGGGGGATCTAGCTTCAGCAGCTGCCATATCCCTGCTTTTCTTGACCTAGATCCAGTGGAAACAGAGGAAGGACAGGGTGTCACAGGGTATCATTCAGGCTGAGGCCTGAATGTTGTTTATTTTCTTAACCAAATGCAGACTTGACACAGCAGAAAATGGTAAGAAGAAATGCCAGCAATGTGACCAGGAAACAAAGCAAATTCTTTGCCAGAATTAATTACAAAGCCTTCAGGATGCAGGAGCTTCCTGCCATTTATTTCAAAAACAGGCCATGATTCCTCTCTTGAGCACCATGATGTAGGTACTTTCGCTTTTTCTTCTTCCACATGCCCTGCTCAGCCTCCCTTTGGCATATCAGCACCATCACAGGCAGGAATCAACCCAAGGTGACCATACCAGTGGATCAAGGTCATTTCAACTCTGCATTATGGTATGCAAGGTAGGTACATCTGTCCCCATTCTAGGCTAGAGATATGCTGAATGCTAAAGCTTGGCACTGCTTCTGGGGAAAGAATAGCCCCTAGCAAAACACTATGCCTCCCCAAATAATCAGGGCATTGATACTGGTTCACTGCACTACAAAGTGTTCTAAAGCTACAACTAAAATTGAACAAACATTAAAAAAAAAAGTACCGAAGAATAATTTATTCAGAGTGAATTCAAAAGACATTCCACCGCTCATTACAGGACCACACAGCTGGTCTCAAGGCTGTACTCCAAAATATAGGCAGGGTAAATTTGTTGCTTCTCAAAGATGACAAAGATGGAAGGGTCTGTTGGGTCATCCACGCAGCTGTCATAAAGTCTATTTGAATTTTTGTCTCTGGGTGGAGGGCGGCAGTACTCAGGGTTCCCCCGTACAAAGTCTCCAGCAAGAACCTGAGCTACGAACATGCTGTAGCGCCCACCGAGAGAGGAGCAGAACTCATGGGAATAGCTGGCATCTCTGGCAAAGTAGCTTCCTAGGGAGCAGAAAAAGCGACAGGTCAGACAGTACACCAGCCAAGGGACAAGCACGTGCTAACAGCACCTTGGCAGCCAGCAATCCAACAAGCCCAGCTAGCCCTACAACGTGTGGGAACATTCTTGCCAGGTGTTCCCACCCTGGCTTATTGTAAAGTACCGACTCCAGTCCACATGTCACCATCAGCCTCCCAGTCCCACATGTCCAAGACCAGGCACCTGAGGCAAAGAGAGGTGTTTTTAGCCCTTCCTGGAATGGGATTGCTGCTGTGGGTGCTACCTAAAGCAATGCAGATGTACACAGGTGACCGTGCCCTAAAGGCAGGAGTACGTGGGTCAGGAACCATCAGTCACTTTGCACCCACATCCCCCAGCCTCACTGGGGTCTGCAGTCGCTGCTGTTACAGCCCCCACACCCTTCTGCCCTTGTACCTTTTCCATACATTGTCCCATGAGTCCCACAGAGTCTCCAGTCAAAGTTCTGCTCACAGATGGCAGACACGTGGGATGGACTTGTGCCATGGAACAGGAGCCTCTCGTTCACCCCTTTCAATTGCTTCTTCATCTTTTCTTTTTGCCTAGAGACAACCAAAAAAAAAAAAAACCAACCAAACAAACAAACAAGAAAACCAAACCTACATATTTTCCTGGTTCAAACAAGGAAAATTTCCCAACTCAACTCCTCGTACTTCTGGGTCAGGGAGGAACAGTGACACAAACCACTCTCAGTGGGATTACTGCCTGCTTTGCACTTCTGCTGGTACCCTGCCACACAGTTGGCTCCTGCCAGCAAAACAAAAAGTTCTCAGCAGGGCTATGGACTGTGTCATCCACAACTTCATACCACATGAGAGAGTAAAGAGACGAGCATCTCTTGACTAGGAATTGGTCAGTTCCCATGTTATATAAATCCTAAATACATAAGTATGATTATAAAACTGAGCTGTATGAAGCTACAGTGAAGATTGTATAATCTCTGCCCTTATTTTTATCACCAAAAAAGTCTCCTTTTTTTTTTTTTCCTAACTCCTATGTGGAAGAGGATAAAACCAAAAGTATAAACCTGAAACACCAAAGCTCAGTTATGATGAAGGAAAATAATTTCCCTTTTGAATAACACTAGCAAGAATCACACACATATCTTGCCAGGGATAAAAGGCTCCTTTCTGCACACACAAAAGAATACAGATGCAATGCTAACAACTCAGTCACAGAGAGAGGAGCCCCAGTCCCCTTCCAGGACTGCCTCAGGGAAGCCTCAGCCTTAGGGAGCCAGGTTTTGGAGCAGTCATAAGGTCTGGGCCACCAGCCAGACCTGGGCAGAGAGATATGTGGCAACCTCACCTCTGCTGGGCTGCTGAATTTGGCAGCTCTAAATGTAGACTATGGAGGACAACAGATCAGAAAATACCAGTCTTCTCATACAGTAAGGATAATGAAATAAAATAGATACAAACCACTGAAAAATGTCCCAAAGTGTTGGGTTCTGAATCCTCTGCAGCTGTTTGATGCAGTAATTTTTCATTGTCTTCTCAAACAGCCTCTTGATTTTTGTATATTCTTGGGAATCATTGCTGAGCTGTATCAACTGAAAAATTTTAAAGCACTAAAAATAAGGTATTACTGAGAGTAACAACTCCCAGTCCTTTCAAAGGACTCATCCACCTTCTCAAATCTGCTGAAAAGCCCTACTACAAAAATCACAAGCTGCTTCTGTTTTTCCTGTCAACCCTCCTTTACTATCACTCCCCATGTGGAAGCACAGGCACCGACTGAGGGAAACCAGTGCAACCCCACACGAGCTTCCTTTTGAGGGTGCACCTCTACATCTGGACTATTTTTAGCTCAGAGTAACCTAAAGTTGAAATGCACAGCAACATTAAGGCTGAAGCAGAGTGAAATTTTCACCTTAATCTGACACTCTACTGTACTCTGCTCTACAGGGCTAAGCTGCAGTTTTACCACAGCAGATAACATCCTGCCCCAAACTGACAGAGGAAATACCACATTAAAATACAATTAATCTGGTTTATCAGGGGATGAAGTGCCTTGGGAGAGTGCAAAGGACAGGTATGAGCAGCAATGGCCTTTCTTACCCTGTGTGATATCATAGGGGAGATGATACCACATCATTCTCAGAGATCTCCCAGGAAATGCACATCTGTTCTGAATATGAAACTGTCAGTCTTGTTTCAGATCATACCTGCTTGTTTTACAAGACACATTTAAAAGGTGGTAACATCTCAATTGCTTTGAATTGTGGTCTTGGAAAAATTAGTACAGGAGAGAGCTCTTGCCACCCACTGGAGAGCTGGAAAGTCCTACCTTGTACCCGATATCAGGTAGTGCAGTTTGGTCCCACTGTGGAGGATAGACATGATGTGATAGAGTCATGTTTTGGCTACAGAACAGAAAAAGGAGCCAGTCAGCTGGTGATACTCCTAACCAAATCCCCCTTCTGGTGAATCTAACCACAGGCTCTAAAGCAGCCTTCAGGCATCCATTCACGAGCTATAGTTTGTTTTCTTTTTGAATGAACCCACCTTAGGTTGAACCAACACTTTAATTGAACCCTCAGCTTCACATGCATTGTCTGCTTGTAAGTTTCTAAAGCTGAGACAGCTCTTACTAAAATAAATCAGTAGCACAAATAACATTTATAGCAGATGTGTTCAAATTCTTTTAAACTGAACTTCTTTTAGAAAAAGCCATAAGATAGGGTATCTCAAGTAAGTGCCTCTAATTCACTTCATTTCAGTGGATTTGCCTGTTCTGAGTTTTAGTTTATCCTCAGCTTTCCAAGAGATGACATCTACATGCACCACAGCTCTTGGGATTGGCAGTCCCTCACTCCTAATTGCTGCACAGTTTATTAGTGTTGGGGCATAAATCAAGGAATAATAATTCCTGGCACAGTTGTGTCAGTCCTATGTGGCCTTGCCTCTCACAGAGAGAGCAGATTTGCTCTAGTGGTCTTTCACAGCTGCCAGAGACTGCCAGCAAACATCCCTCCAGAGACTTTTACAGAAGCGTTGCATAATTTACAAATACTGTCACTGCAAAATGTGCTGTTAAACCAGTCAGGAAAAGGTATCTAAAAATTAATTTAAGAAATATAAAATTGCATTCTAGGCAGGTAGGAGGAACTTCTTAGCAGAAAGGTGCTGTCCTCTAGAGATACTGTTAAACCATGAATGTGTATTACCTTCCATCTTGTCCATCTTCAGAGTTAGGCAGTCGAATAACACTTCTTTTAGTTTTAAAGAGCACATTTGTTTGGACCATGTCTTGAAAGAAAAACACAATAACTCAATAATGAGATAATTCATTGTCTAAGGACAGGCTCTTCCACGTTGAGTAAAAATAAAAGAAGAGGTAGCCCTGAATATTGCATTGTGGTGCTCTCTCTATTACACCCACCCCAGTGCAAACTTCATTCCCACTTGCACTGCTCCTCCTTGAAGATCAGCAAGGTCACCTACTAGCACAGGTTGTGGAACTTGAAGGCAACCAAGCACTAACTGCACCTGCACTGGTACTCATATCCAGGCTGCTGGCCATAGAAAACCATATCTGATGGCAGGCCTGCAGCAGGAAAGAGTTTTCAGTGCAATGGGGGCCACAAACCTGGCTTTCCTGGCAGCACAGGGCTGCTCCATGGTGCTAAAAGCAAAGCTTGCCCTCCCTTCTTGGTCCTGTAACAATATCGCAGAGCACATGCTGTGAAACATGGCTAATTATCCATTGTTTCCTCCTTTAAACACCACTCTTTACTCATGCCAGGAAACATTTAAAGTTTGGAAAGCTAACAGGAGTTTTAAGACGGGTAAATAAATTAGAAACAGAAAAGCATTTTTCATTTTCCCATTTCTCTCTCTATGCAACCAGCCCTAAATTTTTGTTTGCTGCACTGTGCTTTCTCTCCCTGTAAGTAGCTTGCAAGATGTTCAGTATAGGCTCACTTCTTCACCTTTTGACTTTTCAGTGCCCTTTTATTTTTTCCCCCTGATCTCTCATTCTTCCTTTTCTTCCTTTTTTTGTGTATAAACACAAATGTATAAGCCAAGGTGCCATGAAGCATTTACTCTCAGCTCTTCTTCCAAATATACAATATTGTCAGGTTTGTTTGTTTGACTACAGATGCCCAAGTATAGAAGCTCAAGTGGGGCACATCAAAAATTTAGAGAAATTTACCTACTGCTCAATTTCTGCTTGGAGAAAATTTGCAGGAGGAAGAAGAGCTGTTCAAAGAGATGCAGACATAGTGTGAAAACCTTCAAGCCATCTGCACTGTGTAATGAAATTAAAACAAGGAGATACTTCACCTGCAAAGTCTAACTTATACTGCTGAGAACCAGCCCTGAAAAAAATAACACCATTCTTGTCAGCTTGATATTCATTCTCCAGAAATGCAGATGTTACAGTGGCAGTGACGTGACCTAGGTGCTGCAGAAAGAACAAGGAAATTATACATGTTAGAAACCACCCTTTGGTTTAGGTGCCACTGTGGGGAAATATCAATGTTTCCCCAGTCCCCTATGACAGGAGGATGTTTTGAAGTCCCTACAGCTTCAAGCATTTTGTTCTACAGAGATGAAGGGGTACCCCACCGAGCACAGCTGCTTCTAACAGCAGCAACAAAGCGGTCTTCAGCCTGTGTGGTCAGCTCCAGCCAAATGATATTTGTCAGCTCTGGAAAATGCACCCGCTTCCCAAGCCAGTCCCTTGAAAGCTTTCGCAGAGTTCCAGTCCCACTTTGAGGGACAATTAAGAAGACAATTCCACCCAGGCATTGGAGCAGAACTGCAAGGGCACCCAGCAGCGTGTGTAGAACACACCAGCTGCAGAACAACATGCTCTAAAGAACTCTCCACAGATGGCTTAACAAAAGCTTTTTGCATGAACAGCAGATGAATTTCACCTCTTTCCCATACTCAATCCACTGCTTGGAATCATCGAGCCAATACCAGACATACTCCATTTTCAGGAGCAGACAGATGAGTCAGGAGACAACAAAGTGCAGAAGAGTTGATGGGCACCAGGCTGCTTGCTCTGCCCTGCATTGGAAAATAAATCCAGATCAAAGTAGGGGTCTTTTCTAAAGCTGTCAAATTGTGTAGTATTCCTGGTCTGATCAGAAATCTATTCACTTCTTAAAAAATGGAGACCCCCTGCAGCTGGAAAGTGCAGGTTTGCCCCAGAACTGAGGAATTGGTGTTTGGATGTTTATGGGGCATGGTAAACACCTCAGAAATGATCCTGACCTCTCTGGCTTGGACCTGTGCCACTGATTTTCTCAAAAATGTATCTTCCTAAAAAACACATTTTAAGAAAATACACTTGACACTGACATTCTCCTGCAGCCCATAGAGAAGGCCATGGTGAGGGAGCTGTGCCCCTGCAGCCTCTGAAGGTCCATGGAGCAGAGATCCACAGAGCAGCTCATGGAGAAGGCCACACTGCAGCATGTGGACAGGCCCTGAGGGAAGCTGCAGTTCATGGAGAAGAACCCATGCTAGAGCACATTTATCCTGCTGGACTGCAGCCCATCAGAAATGAACCACGCTGAAGCACGGGAAATTTTTGAGAATGATGGAGGAGTAGATGGCAAGTCACATAGACTGAGGACAACATCCATTTCCCTCCCTCTCTGCATTGCTTTGATAGAAGGGGGTAGAAAAGTCAGGAATGAAGGAGTGAAGTTGAAACTGGGAATCCATGGAGGGATAAGTGATCTAATTTTCTTTTCTCACAATTTAAATCTATCTTAATTGGCAATAAATTAACTTCCCCCAAGTGAAGTCTGTCTTGCCCAATGTTCACCTCGGCTTTATCTCAGCTCATGAATATTATTTTCTCCCTGCTGTCCTGTTGAAGATAGGGAGTGAGAAAGCAGCTCTCACTTGCAGGAGGGGACATCAATACTTACCAGCAAAGTCTCCACTCTGCACTCTGTCCTAGACACAGCACCTACAAAGAGAAGAAAATTAAACAGATAGCCACCAATAATTCCAACCCATGGCATTTTACTTTTCTGCCTGCTGTGCTTCACCCTTCATTCAATCTCCCAGTTTTGGACCCAGACAACACTGTTTTAATGTATCTCACCAATTTACTGCCCCTACAACATTGCCTATCATGGATCACATATCCATAGCAAAAAGCTGCCAGCCATTGAGCTTCCAAGGGTCTGTGACAGAGCTGCTCTGAGCTGCCTGAAGAATCTGAACATGATATTGAAACAGAAACTGGAAATGATCATGTATCCAGCTCTGATGCCCTTTGTACTTTGGCAGGGATCAGGGGTATTCAGAGCAGACCAATGAGAGGAAACCATTACAAGAGCAGCTCCCTCATAGAGCTGTTTACAGTGCAAAGGTCTCCAAAACAAAGGCGTGGCAGCCCCGCACCACCAGAACAAAGAGCAAGGAAGAGCCCGGGTCCTTCACAGACCTTGTTCCAGTGCTGCCTGCATATGCAGTAACACCACCCAGGCCTGTGCCTAGAAAAATGCTCCAAACTATTCTTCTCTCCCATTGCAGGGCATTCAAGAGATCCAGCACTACCAGGAGACTTTTTGGACATGGCTGTCCCTTTTTTCCCCCTCTGCACAGCACCATTATGCTGCTGCTATTGGCATAGCTGAAGAATTTGAAATTGGCAGATTTGAAGGGTGGAATTTGAGGAGGGAGGTGGGGAGAGAGGAAATGGAAAGAAAAGCAGGGAAGTGCGGTGGGATGATGTTTCCAGGCAGCTTTTTTCCACTGCTGCCCAACTCTCTCTTCCCTCTATCCCCACTCCAGATAACCCTAGCTAACCCCTGCCAGCTCCTCTGCCGAGACTTGGGGCTCCCAGTCTGCCCTAACCATGTGAGCTCGCAAATCTGTCCACTTGTGACCTACTTTTCTTTTCACTTTCCAGCATTTCTGCTCCATACTGGGATTCTCCACTCATCAGCTAACCCCAGCTAGAAATAAACAGAGGTGAAACACTTCAAAAGCAGAAAGAAATGTTTTGCCAGCACGACAGGTAGCGTCCTTCACATTTTGCTGAAGATCTCACTACATGGTCTTGTGCAACTCTACATTTGCTTTTTATATCTTAATAGGAATAACTTTATACAGAGAAAATTTTATACTTAAAAAGCAAACTTTTCCCTTACACAAGAAAAAAAGATGAATGAATGAAGATACAAACGCAACTTACAGTATGACAAAGTGAAAGCAGGTAACTCTCCAGCAGACCTTAAAGCCAAGCCCACAAGCTATGAAAACCTGAACCTCCTGTGTGTCCAACCCTCCCCTCTCAGCTGCACCCTGGGAAGGCTGTCAGAGCCCAAGCACGTGCCACTTCCCTGGCACAGTTCTGTTCTTGGGCTGCCCAGTCACCACCCTCAGGAGCTGAGAGCATCAGCCTTGTGCTTTCCAGGCTGGATGAGCCTGCTTAGCCCTTGCTCTGCATGGCAAAGGTGCCCTGGGTGCAGCAACACCTTTGAAAGTGAGCCACAGCTGGCCTGTGAGAGCTCCCTGTGATCTGCCCACAGCACACCTGTACCTCTCTGTCTCCCTCGCAGCCTCTCCGTGGGAGCACGGGTGCCTCTCTGCCACAGACCCTTAAGGAAGTAGGGCTCAGTAACATTTCCTTCTGGTTGTTGCGACAGACACATGTGCTTCTGCCAAGCACAAGCAGGCCAGGCCCAGCCCAGGGCTTTGGCAGACAAAACTGCAAAATCAATGTCATTACAAACCAGCAGAGTTTATCCCTGCTTCTGGGGTCCTGCCATTGTACTTACCTACAACCAATTCCTCCCAGCCTTCCAATGGCCGGGCATATTCAGCACTTTGTCCTTTCTATAAGGAGCAGCTTCTGTTGAACATCATTCTTGGAAAGCCAACAGCTGACATTGCCTTCTAAAGTGCCCCCCCAAATCTCAGTGCAGGAAGTGGGTGTTGTTCATCCTGCTCTCCCCGGGGTTGTATGGGCACTGGTTGGGGGGTTTGCAGCAAGCAGAGCCATACTGAGCCACACAAACCTGTGTGTACCGAGCACAGAGCCCTGCAAGACAGGCTTGCTCAGCCCTCGGAACTCTGTACCGTCCCAGGTGTTTTTGTTCCTGCACCTTGAAGTTTGATCCTCCTCTCTGCTCTTCCCCACACTAATCAGACAAGGCTTAGGAACTTTCCAGTCTGACCTCCGGCCTTTCAGAAGCTGACAGCAATTCCCAGCAGAGCTCTGAGGCATAAAGCTTAACAACATGTCAAGTAGTCTTAAGATGCAAACTTGTTAAGCCAAAAGCATTTCTTTGACTTTTTTTAAATCTCAGATTGTGTTCAGTTGAACTGCCCAGAACATTTTTCTTTCCTGGTGATCCAGTCACACCAGATCAGCAGTGGCTGAAACACATAAATCTCTGGATTTCCAGAAAGGGTACACTCTGAATGCATTCTATAGACATAGCATTAAAACAAACAAACCAACCCAACAACAACAAAACCCCTAGCATACACACACAAAAAACCAAACCAAACCAAAAAAACAACACCACAAATGTGATTATGAACTCACTTTCTTTCACTTCTGGCCATTCTTGAAGCTCTTAGACCCACTGAGGCCTAAGTGCTTCAATAGACATGAGACAGGAGGTTTAGGAAGAGCATTCTGGCTTGGTAGAATATCTTTGCTGTGAGCAGCACACCATCCTCTCTAAAAACAAACAACTCTCCACAAACTGGAAAATTGAGCTCACTGTAAATTGATATCTTCTGGACATCGTATTTTTTATTTTTATCCCTTTTAATTGCAATGTCATCCATGGAGCTGTTGAACCTCTGATTTCTCAACCAAGGTACTATACCTGTCTGAATTTCCAGTATCTGGGAATGGAACAGGTCTCAGAGCAGACATCCTATGTATAGTCCCGTGAGATCATATTCCTGCACAGTCAGCAGAGGCACCCAAGTGTGGTTTCCCTGCATATGTCAAATGACTTATCCTTTATGGTAGCACTACTTAGTTCCTCCCAGGAATTTCAATTCTTGTTCGCTTGTTCTCTTCAGAGGAAATGGACAAAGGGGCTTTTCACCCTTTGTCTGTGCCTCTGTGACACGCAGTAGCTCTGTTGCAATTTCAGGCTGCTCCAAGGTTTGGTGTGGGAGTCCTGATGCTACAACACATGCACACTGTGCTCACATGAGTATTGCAGCCTGGGGCCAGGCTGGCAGTACCTCATGCTCTAATCTTAAGATGTGTAAAACCTCCAGACCAAAGTGGATGGACCCAGGAAATGTTGGGGTGATTGAGCTCACCTGGTACTGCAAGTGGTCTTCTGCAGGTTGCCCCTCCAGCCACCCATACTGGGTCCTGGTCCACCACTGGGGTGGGAAGGTGTACCAGGCAGTTCAGCTTCAGGAAAGCCTGGCATGAGGAAGGACTGGCTCTTGTCTGGAATCCTGGAAGCATTTCCAGTTCTCACTTGAATCCATTCTATCATTTAAAGCCAGGAACTTCTCCTGTAGGTTGTGATGGTTTCCACTGTGAGGATTTTCCCAGTGAACTGTATTTCCTGTTGGACAATGTCCAGCAGCTTGTAAATTAAATTGTGGGACAGTAGTGGGGTAGCCCTGCTACCACATTGCTGCTGACATTGCTGCTGTCCCAGCCTAACTCAGCCTAGGAACAGGAACCAGTCACTACAAGAATAATAATTCTCAATTGCTTTGACAATAACCCACATTTAGTTCCAAAAATTTTACATGTTTCAGTAGATTACATTGGATTTGTAAATGGTACTTTGTTTTTATTTTAAGTACATAAATGTTTGATACAAAGGATTTAAAAATGCTCCACATTCTGCTGTTCCTCTTTCCAGCAGTCATTAGAGGAGTCTTAGCATGCTACTTCCCATTTTTTAGCAACTGATTAACAATTACGTGATTGTAAATAGGTAATTGCTGTATTATCTGGACATAACATTGCCACATTAATAATGTAAACCAAAGTAATCCAATAATGGAAACCTTTCTTATGCCATTAGTTCAAATGAGCATTTATGGATTAAATCAGCAAGTCATGCGCAATTGGCAAGTTAAAGCTTGGATGTGAAGTCACTCATGTCTTCTTACAGCACCAGAAGATGCATTTATTCAGGAATCTGCCCAAGTCTCATCAGTGGTCCTGTCTAATTAACGGAGGAATTATATTTCACTGGAGCTACGCCAAATTCTGTTTTCAACTTCACTGGTGAGGAGTGGGTCTGGGAAGCTGGGGGAGGGATCATGATCTCTCCTGTCATATTCCAGTTGATATTTAACTGATTGCTTTAAAAATGCATTTGTACATTTTAAAATGTAATTTCAGAAAAGTAAAATTCTAAGTTAAAAGATTATTTCAAAGCTGAAAAACTCATTCTGCTTATACAAAAAACAAAGCAAAACATTCTGACTTTGTTAATACTTTGATTTCAAATATCTTTTCATTAGCTCAGTCTGCACTTTCTGGTGGATAAAATTTTATCCCCTTGTATTTCCCTTTCCAATTCATCTGCCTTACCTCTAATTAAGTCTCCCCAACCCTTCATCTTGTCCACAAGGCTGCTGTAGTGGTTCTGTTTGAAACTTGCATTTGGCTTCCATGTATTGGATTCTAAGTTTTGCAACATGCCCACTTCCTCTATTTGCCAAGCCAGGAAAACAAAATACTGTCTCTGTACACACACACACAGAATTTTTCTCAGGACTGGGCTAGGCAGCAAAATTAGGATCTTGGTTTCAAAGACACTCTGCAGGCAAAGCAAGCTCATTTCAGAGAACTAGTTTGCTCTTCTGAAAAAAATAAAAGGGCATGAACAAATCCCAATTGGCAAGCTTAGGAACACTTGCAGCAAGGTTTTGGCTCAGTCATCCTCAGTTGCACTGACTAAAAAGAATAAAAGCATGGCCTGCTTTTGGTAGGATCAAAGGTGTCAAAAATGGTGTAAGTAGATTTTTATTGTCTTCTGTGAGTTTTGATGGTTTTCTCAGTAAGTCTTGATTTCTTGTTGGACAACTTCCAGCAGTAACTGTAGTTTGTGTGTAAGATAATCTGAAAGGGTAGGAAAAAAAGGAAGGAAGTTTAGTCCAGAGGAAATCCTGAGACGTGGCTGAAAATCAGAGCATCAGCACTGATAGCTGGAGCATTTTAGGTTGGCAGATCATTGTATCTGTTTCCTTTCTTGCTATATGTTTTCCTCTACTGAGTGATTATTGATGCACCTCCATCCAACATCAAATCAAAAGAAAACAAGACTTGGAACAGAAACAACAAATGAAATTCAAACCTACACTCTCATTTCTGAAAAAACCCTTGTGCCACCATGCCTACATCAAAGGAAATCTGTACTACACACTGCCTGGAGTGGAAATGTACTTCATTTCCACAGCTACATTTGTACCCAAATCATCCTGGCCTCTTCACCAAGCACACAGACCTCTGGCAGTACTCTTTTCCTAGCAGCCCTCTCCCCAGCATTTCAGCAAGCAAGTTTGTACACGGGGTTACAGCGTCTGCCTGTAGTCTCTCCATCCTAACTTTTCATCTTTCCGCCTCATGTCAAGACAAATTTCACCCAGAGCTGTTGATCCCAAAGACATGATAAAGTTTAGTGGGTACTAGGGCTGGTGTGGGAAAGCAACCCTCTTTGTTCCCCCTGCTGGTAGACCTCAGCATTGTCTTTGTTAAAACAAATTTGGCTGTGGGAGCTGTGCCTTGGGAAAGACACCAGAGTGGTGCCAGCGGTCATGATTTAGGTTTCATGAGGTCTGTTGGTCAAGGAGCAATTTGCATCAGAGGTGAGCCCTGGGAACAAACCAACACCCTGACCCTTGAGCGTGTTTAGGTCCACAGTACTGAAAGTGAAATGCATACTTACAAAACAGGTTGCGGCAGCGATCTGACATCTGCCTGTGAATGATGAGGTAGTAGACTGGAAAACCACTCAAAACTATGGTGCATCCAATGCTGATGTTCACAGGGTCTGAATAGAAAGACATTGCCACTGTGAAGAGGCAGATGATGGTAAAAGAGACAGGAACAAACAGGGGAACCTGAGGAAAAGAGCACAGAAGACTATCAGGAAAAACTGGTGGCTCTAGCCAATCAGACTCTGTATATGCCAGCACACACTGCATTCATTTCTCCACCTAAAGAAAATGTCCTGCAGAATGCCTCTGTACAATCAGACTGCAAACAACCGCATCAGCTTCAGAGCCCAGAGTGCCCTGTAAGGTGCATACCTCCTATATTCATGTGCACCAAAATCTAAACCTAACTTGCAACTGGAAGCCAAGCAGGGGGAGAAGCCACCTACACCCCACGGCTCTGTAAATATCCTGCACCTGTGCATGCACAGGCACACATACCTACTTGCCACCTCAGGCAACCGCTGAGGGAAAATCTGAAGCCAAAAAAGAAGTGACACTTTGAATCAAACTGTTCCTTGCTTATAAAATTCATGACTCATGTTGACCTGCCTCCAGTTTGCCTGAGACTTATAGTGACTAAACCAAGACAAACCAGACTCCCTATCCCTATCTCTGTTTTACCTGCACCAAGAATTTCAGCTTCAGTGATACCATGGTGAAAATCAAAGCAGCACTCAGCACTTCAGCCATACCCTATTGGATGAGCCAATTTGTCTGGGTTATTTGGAGAGCAAATAGGAAAACTGCAATAAATAATAAAACTGTGAAACACTCCCTCTGTCTCTGGATCCAAACTCTGCCAAGTAACTCCTTGCCATGGCTGAAGGAATGAAGGAGCTGCTCTCACATAAGGTGACAATCTTTACCAGTAATAAAGATTGTATTTTCGATTCTCAACATGCCAAGTTGGAAGAGATCGGTTGCTCTAGCTACGGCAGCCCTCCAGCCATCAAACTTAGGTACTCTTTTCTTTCCAGCCAGAGCATCCTCTGCCAGCCGCTCCTACATGCACGCACTCACGCTGCACATTTGCTTGAGATGTGTGCGAGCGGAGTGCTCCCTCCTCTTTCCGGTGTTTTCTCACCCTTTTTAACTCAGAATGCTGTAGAGAGAGCAAGTACCGGCGTTGTCACACGTGTGCCACGCTTTGCTCTCCGCCGGGCAGCGGCAGGCGACGGCCACTAGAGCGCAGCACAGAACTGATAAAAACCAGGGAAAAGGCGGGGGGAAGCCAGCCGAGCCGACCCAAAGGCCAGTATTTCCCCCCTTCGTTTAATCAGCATTTAGGAGCCGCCAGAGGTCTGAATCTTTGTCTGAAGAAAACCAGGGCAAAATCTCAGCATCTGAAACCATCAGCAGTGCCACCCACTAATAAATCTCCCCTGAAAAGACTGGTTTGAAAGAAAAAGTAAACTAAACTAATTCACTTTGGTTCTGGGGGAGTATGCAAGTGCAGCCAACCAACAAACTGAGAAGCCTCAAGGTCTCTGCTAAACGCAAAGACCGAGAAGAAAAATGACCCCAAACTTTGCAGGAGGATGCACCCAGCTGAGAGAGGACCCTGCGAGCTGCAGGAACTGTTCCTGTGCGCCGAGCTCCTTGCTGCCCAGAGCCCACAGCCCCGGAGGTGCTCTCTCTTCACGGGAGCTGCTGCCTGGAGCACCACGCAGGGGCGACCAGATCCAGGAGCAAACTGTGCCCGCCTCAAGCACCGCCCCAACCTAATGCCTTCTGCACATTATTCTGCAGTGGGAAAGGTGCCCAAGCACAGGAAAGCTGCTCCAGCATCTCCTGCTGACATGAGGGGGGATCCCAGCACCCAGCAGAGTGAGAAAGGCCACAAGAGGGGCCCACTGCTTTACATGAGGCAGTATTTCTGTACCAGCAGATGATTCCTCCCAAGTCAAGTTTGCTCCCCAGACCCCTCCGTCCACACATGCTCCTTTTCCCCCAAGCCTGACACCTGCCTGCTTCTCAGCTAGAGCTGAGACTTACCTGCCACTGAAATAACATCCAGGCAAGAGTTCCTTCTTGTAGGCCACAAGAGATGAGCCAGAGAACTTTTCTCTATACATCTCCCAGTTCCAAGCCTGAAACCTTGTCCCTTGCAGCAAGCAGTCTTCTAACAGATGCATCTGGTAACCCCATGCAGAACTGGCTCTATAGGATTTATCAGATCTGGCTGTTTAGGCACACCAACCAGTTTCAGGAGCTCCCCACAGACATTATTAAACATCAGAGACTGAAATCCCTCAGAACCTAAAGGCAACCACGGCCATGTAATGCTGTAATTATGAGCAAATCAAAGAGAGGGATGCCAGGCCTGCCTGTTCCTGGCTGCCAGGTACATGCTGTGCATTTACCTTGAAGGGGCTGTGCAGCTCCGGGTGACGGTGGCGATGGACAATGAGCCCAAGGGTGGCTAATCCTATGAAGAGCCATCGGGAAAAACTGAAGAAGTTCAGTAGATGGTAGATGTCTCCGATGCACACCATGGCAGTGACCAAAGGGAACTGAGCATTTTGAACATGGAATACAGTCATTACAGCCATGGATCACCTCCTCCAAACCCCCTGCAACTACTTCACAGCCCCAGCATTTTGGAGGTCAGAGAGCTTTACAAAACAGTGTCACAGACTAAAGACCTAAAGGCACTGATCTGTAGTGCTACAGAAAACAGTGATCATTTCAAGATCAGAAGCATCTTCGATGATTCATGTCCAAGCCAGGGCAATTAAAACATACATGATCCAAAAGCCTGCCCTGCTTGTACACAGGCTATCTACAATGACATCTGCTAAGTTTTTAGCAGCTCAGCCACTGCAACAGGCACTGCAGCACAGCTGGGATAGAGTTGGACCATTGCCATAAAAAAACCCTGAACCAACCAAAACATGAGACCAGACCATCTCTACAAATGCTCATTCCCTGCATTTCCACCACACCTGGGAATTTAAAATTTCCAGATAGCCAAAGCCTGGCAGAGCTATTTTCATAAGGCAATATCAAGCAGCAGCTGTGGCAGATGGTAGGGACTGTACTTTTAAAAAAGGTGTCTAACGTTATAAGGCAGGGACTTAAGGTTGTACATTTGGATACCACTGCTGGCTCAAGGGAACTTAATATTTTGCAGCCATTTCCTGTATCCCGCCTGCTTTATTTTTCAGGGAGTAAAACACCCTCTAAAACTCCTCAGTTTATCCAGTCCTGGCTTTCTTGGCAAGAAAGCCAAGACAGCAAAAGAAGAGAGCATGTCACACACAGCCAGATCTCCTTACCATTAACATGACAGCAGGAAGGGGGGTATGCCTCCGAATGTGGATCATGGAGAAGAGAGGAGGCCACTGCCCTTCCCTGGAAGCCACAAACAGAGTCCTAGGAAAAGACAGGGAGCCCTGTACATTAACATTCTACATCCACATTAGAAATGAGATCTGTCACTGGACTGACCTGAGGCATCAAGGGCATCCCCTCTCTTCCTCAGCACAAGTCTGCTGCTATTCAAGGCCACAGTTTTGCCTTTAGCTGGACTTTCATAGAAAGTTTGGGTTGGGTTGGAACCCACTCCCCTGCCATGGGCAGGGACAGCTTCCACTAGACCAAGTTCCTCAGAGCTCCACTTTGGGGGCATTTGGAAGAAAACCAAGGCTGAGTTCCCACAGCTCTCTCAAGACCAGTTCAGTGCAGTTCAGAGCCCACCATCAGAACCACTGGCAGTGTCTCCTTGGGTGCTTCATCAGCAGAGACCTTTGGGCAAGTCCACAGTGACCATGAATGAACTCAGACTGGAAACAGGAGCAAGAAAGTCTCTTGCCATCAAAAAATGAATTAATCTTTCCAGTGAAAAGGAAGTGAAGGGATCACAAACTTCAATCCTTTATAAGATAAACTGGCGAGTTTATGAAGGGGGTTTGTCAGCTTTGAAGCCTATATTCTTATATGTACATATGTAGAAAAAATAAAGTACAATCTCCTCAAATGACAGATGATTTCCAATCCTCTGGTCAGCTGTTGGAAAATACAGTTTGTCATACTGCCAAGAGACCAGCTACACACAAGAACAGCTACAAAATGAGAGCAGAGAGTTCCTTGCTTGCATCCCTCCTTCAACTCGTGAAAGAGCAATTAGGGAGAAGACAATCACATCCAATTTTAGAAATTTAATATCCTCAAACAAACCATGCCAGAGCATCAGCTGGGCTGAAGCAGGGCCCCAAGCAGCTGGGGCACAAGTGTACAACTTGTTTTATTGCTGTCTCTGTGGCTTTGCAGGGGTGTGGCTGGCAGGCAGCCAGGGAGGCCCCATCAGTGTTTATATGGACTCTCTGCAGTGATTATGTTAATGATCCCAGGATGGGGGAGAGAAGGTCAGTAGGGGACACTAAGAACCTCTGTGCTGTCCAGAGACTTCTCATCCTCAAAGAAAACCATTATCTGGAGCAGCTAATGGGAAGGATCATCCACACCTGTATTTAATACAGGACTTCAGGGTAGTGGATCAGGTAATTCATTTGATTTCAGGCTATGAGACATTCCTTTCAGATCAACTGATTTTTCTCTTTACAATCAAAGCTGTGAAGCAAAATCCTCTGCAGGGACTTTGCTCAGCTCCACAGGACCAGCACAACATAAGTGTGCTGTTCATGAGGCCTGCCCTCCTCTCCAGTTTCAAGGCTCCCGTAAGGACATGGAGTGCGGGAGACAGTGAAGCTGGCAAGTTTATTTTTCCATGGGATAAAGCTTTTCTTATTGTTATAACAAGACTTCTTGAACCTTGACTATTGCTTTAGGAATAGCCCATTCCAATGACATTTCACTGACTTCAAAGTTCTCAAGGGAGAGTTTGCCTAGAGAGCCTCACAACAGAGGGACCCCATGCCCTCCAGCAGCACAGCTGGGTGAACCCAGTGGAAGAAGACTCAGTCTCACTGAGCAGCTGCCAACATCAATAAAGCCTTTTGTTCACCAGAAACATTGACATTTCACTTTAAACTGGGGATTTAAACTGAAGGGTAGGGGAGAAGATAAAAATTTTTGTTTGTGAGCAGTCCTGGATACCAAAGTCTGGACCTGGTCAGAAATAGAAAAAGTAGACTCTTAGCCAAAAGGGACCATCCTGTAGCTGACAACCTGGGAGTCAAAAGCCTTATTTTTCCCACAAGAGTGGCTAAAATGCCACTGTGTGGATGGGTAGTTGCACAGGTTGGTGATGCTTTCCTCTGATTCAGTGAGCCAAAAACGTAATAGACCCTTAGGGATGTGACCTTGAAAACGTGAAGATTCCTCCATTCATGGTTCCAAAGCAGGACAGTGCGACAAGGACAGGGACAACGGAGATCAGGCTTTTGAAGGCTCGCTGCACAAAGCTCTGGAGGAAGAGCAAACATGACTTTAGGGAACATGTGGTGATCTCTAGGTGACATCAGGGTGAAAAAAAGAAAACTTCATCCATTGAAGGAGTAATATAGAAGTCATAAATCTTGCCTTTTCTACTGTCATCTGCAGGCTACTTTTCATTATCTTTTAGGCACAACAAGAAGAATTTACTGTTGCCCAGTAATCCAGAAAAATTACAAAGCAATAAAGCATTTTATAGGAAAACCATCTCTGAAAAACTTGCCATGACCACAGCATAAGCTGGCCACACTAAGGAGATAACAATAGCAATGACAACTCACCACAGCCACAGCAGGAGAAGCCAGAACATCTTCTGTTCCCAGGACTGTGTAATAGGAGACGTTGGTGAGCATGTATCCCACAATTACCGTGATCACGGACACGATGACGGCCAAGGGGATATTTCTGCAAGGAAGGGGAACATACACACAGACAAAGAACAAGCTGCTATCCCTTGTTATGCACAGTATTACTGCAGGTTTTATCTGGCAGTACAACTGATTGCAGTCAGGTGAACCCGCAAATTTATTCTTCCTGTACTGCACTTGGGAAAGCTGCGGGAGCCTCAAGGCTGGTGACCCAGGGCAGCTTCCTCTCAGCCTTACCGTTCAGGTTTGACCAACTCTTCCCGCACAAAGCTGGTCTGAAACCTGCACGATGGGAAGAGACAGGGTGAGAGTCTGAGTCATGCTGAGGGCACCTGTCTGCTGCCCGGGAAGTGCCTTCCCATCGCACCTACCAGCCGGAGTATGCGAACATGCCTGCATAGAAAGCCAGGGGGAGCTTATCCAGAACCAGCGACTGTCTGTCAAAAGCATCCTGGAAGTTCTCAGTGTGGCCTGCAGAAGAGATAAACAGTGGACACAGAGTAGGAATACGTCAGAGACAGGCTTTCTTCCCTACAGGATAACATCCCTTGTACCTCTTGCCCTGACCTGGGAAGAGTGTTTGTGATTTCCTTGGAGAAGGGTACTGATATTAATTTCATTGCTTTAACTTCAGTGTTGTTGCTGATATGTTTACTTTCCTACAGTGACATTAAAAACCAAAACAAAAATCTATCCCTTGTCCAGCTAGGTTAGGCATTTCAGGAAGGGCAACAACAATAGCTGTTTTTTTCCAACAGACCCTGATGTGGGAACAGGAGATCATGGAAACGAGCCGATCCATGTTGTCCGCTCCTTCCTTTAGGCCCAAAATGAAGTTGTTGGATTGACCCCCTTGTTCAGTCCCCAGCCCCCTCAGCAGCTGGACACACAATCCCCTTTGATGTGGTGCAGCCAGTGAGGCAGCTAACTCAGCTCTCACTGTGCATTCTCCTGTTCCTGCTGCTGGAGCACTGACCCTAGCCCTGTGCTGGCCAGAGCATGGGAACCAGGCTGGAGGAGGGGATGGGAGCAAGACCCGCCAGTCTGACCCACCACACCCACCCACAGGAAAGGACACAGAGTGCGAAGCAAATAACGTGTTCAAAGTAGATGGGTCTCAGATATTTACCAACTCCCCTAATTTTCCTTCAAGTTCTCTGCTTGAAATAACAAAACAAAACTTAACAAAAAAAAATTTCAAAGTCAGGATTTTCTCTAAATCAAAACAAAAAGATTTAGGGAAGAGAGCAATTCTGAATGACCTCTCATTCAAACACAGTCAAAAAGAATTGCATTCCCAACATTTTCAAATCCAGGTAACCCAAGGTTTGGTTCCACATCTATGTTCAATTTTCCATAATAAACTCTCTTTAAGAGGTGAGAAGTTTTCCTAGTTGGGCTTTACCAGGCAAGGTGTGACACGGCACAAAGGACATGGAGATAGTCAGGCCACTTCTATGGAGGTGCTTCTGCAAAAACTTCAGTGACAAGATTTGGGCACATGGGTTTAAAACGCTGGCCCAGCAAGTCTCTAATGTAATCGTGAGCCAAAGAGAATGTAGTGGCAAAGGAAAGGATGGAAGTGCAATCAAAAAAAAGCAGCACAAGGCAGAGGAATCAGGGAAAATTATTTAAAAGCGCAAAACTGATTTTTAAGCACACACACACACACACACAAAAAAAAGGTCAATTTGAAAATAGGTTTGAAGAAAACTAACCCAAAATATAGGAGTGGGTCCATTGGGGTACTTTGTTTATGTTCCAAAATGATGGTTGGTAAGTGATGGTGCATGAAAAAGATTTATTGCTTGCAATGCATTAATGAGCAATTTACATTCCCTCGTGAGTCACATTAAATACGACCTGTCATACTGGAGTCTCTTGGTGAATTCTCCCTCCAGATGTCACCTGCGCTTATCCTCCCCAACAAGAGGATGGGTGCCAGGGCTCCAGATTGTCATTTGAAGGCATTCCTAACAGTAATGGCTCGGGATTCCTAGCTGCAGGGCAGTCCTTTAGTTCAGAAGTGCTGCCAGCCCAAGGGGAGCTTTGCATGTTCAAAGGAGCCAACTCCAGACATCAGAAAGAAACATGAACACTGAGCCCATTGCCTGTGGTGTTTTCTCTGCAGAAGAAGTTAATAGCATGAAGAGGGAGCAGGCATCATCCCTTGAGTGGGAATGCCTTGGGCTTTTCTATAAACTGGCTTGGAATAAAGCCAATACTCTTGTATGGTTCACAGAAGATCCTACTGGTAGGGTTTTTCTCCCCCACTCTGCATATGGGCATGAAATTCTTTACCAAGTTCATTGTAAATTCACTAAATTACCACCCACCTCAATCTGGAGGAAAAAAAAAACATTAGATCATGCCACAGAAGGGTTAGAGATGCCATTACCAGGGCTCAGCTGAGGGCTGGTAACTCATTACACAGCTGTGATTTGCACAGGGGACGCTGTCACATATCCTAAATGTCCATCGAATATGTGCTGCTTTGGAAACATTTCAAGCTACACTGGAAATAGGCAAGTCTGACTCCAAAGACCATCTGCAGAGAAAGGTTAGGGTGACCCTGGGTAGGCTCACACATCCTCTGGCACTAAGACCCACTAAATTTTGGAGAAAGCATCACCAAGCCAGGAGCATCAGCCCAGTGCAATGATGCAGCTTGTGCCACCTACGCCAGTCTCAGCTCCCAGCTAATTCACATCTGGCACATGGACAGAGAAAGCTTCTGCCAGCTGAGTGATCACCACATTTGTCACTTGGGCCTGATAAAAGCCATGACAGGGGGCACACTGAGCACCCTCCTCAGCCATAGGAGTAGCAACACCTACCCTGGGCCAGCAACATCATCCCTGGCACGATGATGAGTGCAAGAGCCAGGAGTTTGACCACAGAGAGAGCCGTCTGCAGCCGTGCGCTCCAGGTGACGCTCCAGGAATTGAGGGTGAGGACCATGTCTGGAGAGGAAAACCACACTGCTACAGCTGCAGCCTGGGCTCAACACACACAGGAAAAAATACAACAGCTCTCCCTGCCCTAGGGATGCTGGGGGAAGGCTGCATCTTCATGCCTTAGAGAGGATGCCTGGGATGAGAGATGTCAGGAAACATTGGTGCAGCATACAGGGTTTAAAGAGGGAGCTGACTTACACTCCTAAAAGGGAGCAGGAACCTGGTTCCTGCTGGGTGATCCACACCTGCCTGGGGGAAAGGTGTGGGACATGTCACAGCATTCCACACCAGTCTGGAGCAGGCAAGACAGCTTCACAGGCTGGATGTACTAGGAGAGAAGTCCAAAACCTCAAGCCTTACACCCACAACTCATGTGGCTTTTGTACAATTACACATGTAGAGTTTATTCTCCCACACCTGGCACAGTCCCCCTGCCTAGGGCTCCAGTTGGTCAAGAGGGAGGCCCATTGCACTTCGTAGAGAATATAGTGGCCCAACACCCTCACCTTGAATCAGAACATTTTGGTTAGCTGAGGAGGTAAGACAGGACCCTTATCCCACAGCTGTCCAGGAAATAACGACTCTAGGGCAGAGAGGCCAGGATGGACAATCCCATAAATGTTAGTACTTACAATAGCCCAGGAGAGACACGAGCTTCACCACAGGGACAGGGGCAGCACAGGGGGCGAAAAATGGCTCCAGCATGTAGCGTCCAAATGCCAGGGCAACAACAGCACTGTTGGCAGGCCTGGAGTGGGGAGTGTGGGGGGAACAAAGCACAAACTGCTCTGAGGATGGTTGAAAAATGGCATGAGGTAAAACTGCACAAAACTTGGGAACGGGAGCAAGTTTCCCCATCTGGCTTAATCCTCTCACCCATGCAGATGGTGAATTCCTATCGAGTTTTTCTCATAGGTTTTTCTCAGTAAATGGGTTAAAAACCACATGCTGCAAAATTACTCATTTCCAACTTGAAAGCAAAAGTTGAGATTAATCGTACTGAGCAATGCAAGTGTAGTTCATATGTTCCGCTTCATCTAAGCTTACATGAAGGATACAGGTTATTGAGAGGTGAGGACTTCCTTTTTAGTGTTAAAAAAAGAAGTTGTTCACAATTTTATAAATTATTTAACCGGGGGCTAAGCCAGGAAGTTGTTTCCACTTTCTGAATCTGAAGAAACCAAATAAGTTTCACACTGAAAACAGAAGATCTGAAATAAATCTGGTATCTATTGTCAGTCTCTGAAATATACCACAGCTCTTGGAGGATACGAACTGCCAGGGGAGAAGAGAGATATTCTTCAGGTGCAGAACACATTCAACATTTGTTACTATTTCCACATTGCATCTTCTTACTTTTATCACTGAAAAAGTTTTAAAAATCATTCAACTCTTTATAAACTGCCTGGTCTGTTATCTGGTGCCATAACTTTTGGTATTTTAAAATATCACTGCATCCAGGAAGAGGGAAGCAAATCAAATCTCTTACCTGATAGCAAAAAACTCTGCCCACAGGAATAAGAAGCTTGGCAGAGGCCCTAGCGTCTCCAAAATGTAGATATAATGTCCTCCAGATTTGGTGATTCTTGTTCCAAGCTCTGCATAACACAAGGCACCTGGAAAAGTTCAGGTAAAAATGTACCCAAGTAAATAATCCCAGGGGTTTTCCCTTTTCTGTGTGATTTTTCAGGGATTGAACAAATCCATTTAAAATAAGTAGTGAATGAAATGAAGAAAGAGGTTTAAGAGAAAAACACTTTTCTCTATTTTTGTTCACTACTGTGGTTTGAAGTAAATTTTGAAGTAATTGGCTTACCTGACAGGTGGAAAGAAATTCTCTGTTTTGTGGTTAATGTTACAACATTTCCATGAAAGCTCTGAAGAAGGGTGTGTGATAGAAATGCTGCACAGAGCTACAAGAGGTTTCCTTTGAAAGATACCCTGGATTCTTGCTTCTCCTCACTGTTAGACTGATGAAGTGGTGCTTACCAAGCAACTACAGCAGCTCAGCCACAAGCCATGGCTGAACCGGTAATTTCAATTTTTGATCCCAGGCCACATTCTTGTATCCTTATCTTGCATCTTCACATAAATCCCTTCCCTCCTTTGAATTCAGTGGTGACATGACCATGCCTCCAAGTCCTGTGGCAATCATGCCATATTCAGGTCATGCAGGATGGTGACAACCTCAATGCTTCCTGCCTCCCTGTTGGAAAATTTGTGCAGAACTCCTGTTCAAAGCATCAAATAGAGGCAGACAGCTCATCTCGTTTATTCCAGTGGGTCCCTTTAAATGCTTCAAGCATGCATAGAAGTATGTTGCTGAACTCATGAAATGGGGCTTGGATATATACCCCACTTGAAAGAAAAAAAAGCACAAAGAAAGCAAGCCTTTTAAATAGACTGCAAAAAAGTGTCAGAGAAATGATCAGGGGAGGTCATCAAGCTGATAAAAGAGAAGAACAAACGGACAAATCCAGCTACAAAATGCAATCACTTGGTAAGGAGGTTCCCAAGGCCTTTCCAGGAGAGTGTATCAAAGGATGCTGTAGAGGGAAAAACCTTTGCAAGTGCAGAGCTTGACTATGTGATTACACATACATTATCATTTACTGCTCTGCTTGGTTAAAATAAACACCATGCCCACATTATACTGCCAGCTTTTCTTTAAGCAGAAGTGTGTAATTTACCAAACAACCACACAGAGGTTGCAACATGAAATATTGGTACACGTATGCTAAGAGCAAGAACAACTTGTTGCCCTATTAACAATCAAATGTCTCAATTTCTAAAGTTGCATGTACATGCCAGAGTGTCAAAGTGTTCTGCTGATTTTTTTTTTGTTTCACATAGTATATGTCTCCTTTCTTGGTGTGTTTTTTTGTTTGTTTGTTTGTTTTGGGTTTTTTTGTTTTGTTTTTTTTTGGGGGGGGGTTTTGTTTGTTTGTTTTGGCGGTTTTTTTGTTTTTTTGTTTTGGTAGGTTTTGTTTTTGTTTTTGGTTTTTTTTAGTTAGTTACAACAGAAGAAGAATGTTAAAGTCACCCACTATAATAAGCATCAGATTTCTCTCCTGTGCTGAGAGAAGTTGTCCTAATAACACCTTTAGAGAGTTTCTGAGATGGTGATTTTTTACAGTTAATGAAAGAAACTAAAAGCCATGTGTTTTATCCAGTGTAACTTAGAAGAGCTATGTTATTTCAAAAGAACTAGAATGAAACTGTTATCAAAAAGACAACCTTTGTGAGAAAATGAGAAAAAAGACTGGTACTAAATGACAGAAATCAAGCCAATATCAACACACAGAAAGTGAGGCAGCATCAGACATCCCCACACCATTTCTTAGAGACACTCAACACCCACCCTGGGCTGGTGCATCCCCTGCAGCTCCCCAGGCATTCTGCTCCAGCCAATCTCTCTAACAGAAAGGGGGTCCCATAGGGTATATTGGGACTCTCCCTTTCTACTCTCTTCACAGCGCCTGTGAAAAGCACAGCACAGCTCTCAGATTCCCTTTTAGGTGCCTACATCTCCTTTCTACCTTACAGGAGGAGTCCCTCCATTCTCTCCCAGCTTTCCTGGCAGAGACCATGCTGTCTCTGTTTGTAGTCACTGTCACTCCCCTGCCTTGGACTTGTACATCAATTGATATTACAGACCATAAGTGCTGGAAGTTTGTCCATTACCCCAGGGAAATAATTTGAACTAAAAACTCCTAGTGACCATCCCCTGACTCCTTAAACCTTTGTTGCAGCAGGAACCAAAAATTTTGGGTTTATTCATTTCTCAGCTTTCTAAACATAAAAATGTGCAGGCTCCCCTCACTTCCCAGGTGCTTAAGCAAGGGCTGCCAAAGCTCAGCACTCACCAAACATGGAGAGGAGCCCACAGGAAAACCAGACAACCAGGGAGAATCCCACGCTGCCAGAGTTTTTCAGTACACCTTTGGGGGAAATAAAGATGCCACTGCCAACCATGCTGCCGATGAGTAGCGAGAAAGCCCGCAGCAAAGTTATCTTTTTCCTCAGGAAGATGGCCTCTTCTTTCTTGTCTTTCCCCATGGCTTTCTTCTAATCACAGGGGAAGGTCACACATTCAGGAGCTACAGTCTCCCAAGTGTCCTCAAGGTTCACCTGTAAGACAAGGAGTTAGGGATTCAAGGATCTTCTTTGCGAGACAATTTTTTTTTTTCAGTAACTGGACAAGAGCTGTTGAATCTGTTCTCCTCTGCTACAGGAAGTACCAGCCAAGCCACAGGTGAGTAGAACACCCTTGGTATCATCTCTGTCATCAGTACAGCTCCCAAGAGACACTTCAAGTGTTTTCTGCTTCTTCCAGGCAGCACAGAGTGTTACATGTTGCATGCCAGCCACACCTCAGGATGATTCCCAGATTTGACTTTGAGTAATGCCAGATTGCCCAGAGCTGGCCAGCTTGGGGTTAATTTAATGGGATCTAATAGGGGAATGCATTGATTTCAGCTCACTGGCAGAAAAGAGATTTAAAGTTACAAACCTAACAATCAGTACCTTGAGAATCTCTGAGATGAGAAAAACGTTCATCTGCATTAGTTGGTGCACAGAGAGGATTTAAGCTTTTTTAACTTCCTATCCACCCTTGCTGAATGAACTAGCCCTGATTTTGTCACTAGAGCTCCATTTAATCAGTGTTTCTTAATATAGTGTCAAGCTTTTTTTTCTTTCAAAGTACTGAAGAGTCAGGAATAACAACTGTTTACAGTTGTAGGACAGAGCTTAGTCATTACTAACAGACGTGGCATTTCTTCTATTAATATAAAAAATTCCTTAGTAATAACAGCAGCAGTGAAGTTTCTCCTAGAAAAGAAGGAACTTCAGATACTTCAGGGATCACAAGTTGATCCAGATTTAATTCTCACAAACTGCAATAACCTCCCACTTCCCCTCCTTGTCTCTCCTGTCTCTCTTTATCACCCCAAAACTGGCAACTTCACCAAGAAACTCACCTTCTGCTTAGGTAGGTAAGATGAATTCAGGTCAGTTACTACAGCCTAATTTGCTGTAGCAAACCTATTTGTAGTTTTCCTAATAGCAAGGTAGATGTTTCACACTAGTAATTATCCCTGGAAGAGCAGGCAAGACAAGACTGGAGTAGATAATTTGGCTGTTGTCCAGCCTCCTGCCGCACATCCCCAACAATGCTCACACACTCAGCTTCAGTGCTTTTCTTTTCATTATTCTAGCACAGTAAATTACAGTATGAGGAATATTTGCCCCAGCCCCATGGCTGTATATTATTGCAAAGCTACACTTTACATGAGACTCTATTTTATGGGTTTCTTGAATAATTTAGTAACTGCAGTGGGGTGGCCACAAGGAGACAGTGGTCACCTTTAGAAGCAGATCTAAGCAGCCAGAAATTGCTTTCTTGGTAGAGAGATAAAAATGTTCACCTAACTTTGAAGGGACAATTCTTGTTACCACTCACCCACGATACTTCTTTGTACACCCTGAGTAAACTCAGTGTAACCAAGGTCTTTCTCCCCCATCCCCAGCTCTTTTCCCACCTGGAAGCTGGTGGGAGGAAGCAGGGCTATCACTTTCTCTGCACACATATGACAAGAACATGCAGAAAGCCCTTTCTCCTGCCACAGCATGAGCTGGTTTCTCTGAGATTGTGCTAAGCCTGCACAAGCATCTTCTCAATCAAACTAGCCAAGTTTAGTTAATAAACCTCTAATGAGTCCCATAGAACTCTTTAATGCTCAGGTGGGTCACATCAGCCTAGTCTGGTCCCACAGAGCTGCTCCTCAGAGTCCCAAAACCTCACAGGGCTGCTGGAGACAGTGGCTCTGGAACAGCAGGGAGTCCTAGGAGCCTGCCAATCCTTCAGCTGCAGTTCCCTCAGACACCAATTAATTACCTTAGCGTGGAATACCAATATTGTCTGGTATTTCTCAGCTGAAGTGAGACCCACACAGCACTCATTTGCAGCAGTGAAACACAGAGCCTCACCAAACTGAAGAGAGATGCTGTGCAGAGCTATGTCTAAAGCACCAGTTGGAGAGAATTAAAAGTGCACTTATCTGTTTGGCTGGGTTTTAAACAAAGCCGGTGCATTTACAATCCATCAGACTCCCATTTCTTGCTGGGATCCTGAAGCCACAGAAGACAACGTCTCTTTGCAGGCTCTGAAATTACACAGAGAGAGCAGTGGAGGAACAAAAAAAAAAAAAAAAAAAAATCAAATTTACAGACCAGGTTAATGATCCAAAGTAAACACCAAACTCCGTACTTCTGTCCCCATGCTTTTTTTTTCTTTATTATTTTTTTAATACTACTGCCATGCAAAAGTATGTGGAGATAAAATAATCTAGTCCAGTAAATTTGAGAAGCATGAAATGTATCAGTACTTGTTCCAGAAGTGGTTGAAGGAGGAGGAAAAAAGCAGAAAAGGGGAAAAAATGTAAAGAGTAACAGAAAGCTATTGAATAGAACTTCAAAGAGTCACCTAGCAGAGCCCACAGCCCAGAGAGACCATTCCTGCCTGCTCTGCTTTCCAGCTACATTCCAGCACCAGGCACATTAAAATTCAGGGATGTTAATCCTTGTGGCAATGCTTAAGAATATTCACAATGTGCTTAGTGCAAAGGAAAGAGGCAAAGCTGCTTTTTGTTCACCCCTCTGACTAAACAACAGGCTCAGATCCTTCTTGTCCCAAAATGCAGTACCTTTACATGAGAGAGACCATCAGCCCTGGGCTGGAGAAAAACACTACTCAAACCTATTTCATAACTTATCACATATACTGGATCTTTCCTTCCTCGTTCTTCATTTACACTGATTTTATTGTTGGTTTGAGGTTTTTTAGCTGTTAATCTTACCTCACAAGCACTGGAGCGTGGACAGAGAAGGTGGAGACAAGCATAAGGAGAGAATCATGTCTGTTAGTGTCTAGAAGCCCCAGCCAAGAGCAGGACCCACTGAGCTCAGCACAAAGCCAGAGTGGATATTACTCTGATGAACAGCTAGTGAGATAAACAAGCAAGCTGGAAAAGGAGAGGAGGGAGACAGCATCATTCTCAGCTGGGAGCCGAGACCTAGAACAACGAGTGACCTTTCTCTTCCTATCATGCAGGGAGCGGGTGGCATCCCAGGGAAAACAGACTATACCTCCAGAGTCCCAGTTCAATGACCTATGCCCTAAAAAGCACCCCAGCTACTAGGGAATCTTCCTAAATATTTACAGCTGTATTTCCTTTGTGTCCTCAATCAATATCATATAGCCAAGAACAGGTTAACCCCTTCCTTTTTGTACTGCAAAAGGTGCAGGTGTCAAACTGTTCCTTGCAGTCTCACTATTTTTCTTTTTTGGTGCCAAAAATGTCACTCCAATTCAATGTCTACCACAGGGCACAGAATCTAACTAAATAAAATCAGCAGTGAATGGGAGCTTTTTTATTCATGCATGAAAGTAACATAAATAAGCTTTAATGAGGCTGGTGGTGGTCCGTTCTGGGAACTCAATCAGAAAATCTATTTAGGAGACCTGAGAGATGTTTGTTTATAAACTAAAATGAACACAAGAAACAGGCTGAATGGACAAGACATGCAGCTCAACTTCTTTTTAGCTGGTTTGCCACCCTGGATAAGAAACCAAAAGGGACAGTAGTTAATAAATCAGTCTCACACTTGCAGCTCCAGATGTAATAAATCCATGCAATTGCTTTAGGTGTAAATGTAAAAGTAATTTCCATTGGCTTCTCTTTCTACAGAGTTTCACAAATATCATCTTGCGAACTGTCTATCAAAAGACTACTATTTTGTAACATTTCTGTCTAAATGAAATTTTTTTTTTGCCTTGACAGCAAAATTGCTTTTGACTCAGGTCACAAAATTTCTATAATCTCATTTAAGCATTTACAGTTGTCCTTCCAACAGCGGATTTTTCTGGAAAACAGGCTGATGGTATGGTGAGTCTGGACCACTTGCTATGAGGATGACCTTTTAATTGAGAACTTAAAAGTGTTGAATCCACACTTTGGCTAAAAATTGGACTAAACCAAGACCAAGGTTTTCAAGCAGCTAAATTCCTGTTCACTTGAGAGTTCCTTCCTACCAGGATTTATATTCTACACCAAGTTTAAAATTCTTCATTATGACCAGTCTGCCAAAGCAGACAAATGGAGATGTTTTGTAGCTGTAGTGCTGATTGATTTCCAGGATGCATGGATCATACAACGTCATCTCATTTTTCTAGGCATCCATAACATCCATTCAGCTGCCACAAGGAACTTGCACTTCTGTGTATCCAGAAACGATTTCCCATGAATGTTGTTGTGCAGGAACATTGGCCCTTTTATGAGTATTTTTTCCTCACATGTTGCCAGTGACATGCAAAACACGAATCTGGAGAGATGCACACCTGATTAAAAAAGACTCCAGTCTTCTTCCACAGCACCAGCTATTAAAGACTGTCAGGAAAGTGCACCAGCATCCCTGTAAGATGAACTAACATGATTCCTCTTTCTTACAGGAGCAGAGAATACTCCCAGCCCATCAGATCCAAAGGAGCAATAACACCCAGAGCACCAGGCAATGGAGCACATGAATCCTAGGAAAACTAAGAAAGAAAACACTTAACAAGAGACTGTCTTACATAGTTGTGCTTCCTGAGGCAAACATCTTGGCTCTACATTATCTCTAGTGGGGAACAGCACAGAGAAGTGTACTCAGAGCTTTGTTCTTTTGTGGACAGTCCTCCAAGTAGTAAACTGTTTTCACTCTCCAGATCAGACCTCCTCCCTGGAACAAGACAATTTGTCCTATTCAAAACTGTTTTCTTAGCTGCGTAAGACAGAACACAAACAAAAATAAATCTAAATGTTTCTAGCAGAAGACACCCAACAGAGAAGTCTAATGTTGTAGCAAAGTACGGTCAAATTTTCCCCAAAGGAGAATTCTTCTCATGCACTTCAAATTAAAAAAAAAAATCCAAAAAACATAGAAAGAAACATCCTTCCTCATTCCAATGGTTTGTGACAGTGTATCAGTGCTGAGGCCTGGGGGGTTGTCTGCCTTTGATCTGGGCAGTGCCAATGCTCAACAGCTCTTGCTCCTGCAGGGGAAATTCCTCCATGAACCAGGCCTTTATTTTACCTCAGACCTTGGCTGAGGGCTATAAAGGACACTGCTTCCTAGGCACTGCTTGGTGACTTAGAAAAAAACAAGTTTGAGAGGCTCAGGCTGCTTCATGGGAGCTGTTACTCCTCCCTGGGGCTGTTGTTCTGCAGGGCTGCTATGGCAGGGTCTTCATCAAGGCCAGTATTCCCATGAGCAATAGGCCAATGGCACCATCATCCAGAACCAGGCGATGCTTTGGAGCTGCAGACTAATCCCTAAGCCTCTCCATAAATATTCTGCAAGAACAGGACACATTTCCTGAATGGGGGAAAAAGCCAAAATGGCCATGCTCATCACCAGCTTTCCTCAGAAAGAGGTAATTTCTCACTAATACCAGCTATCTTATCCTGCTACAGAGACAGGTCTCTCCTGGTGAAACTGCTGCTGGAGTCAGAAGAAACCTCTGCTGCTTTTGCTGTTGTCAGATGGTGGGCCCCATTGATAGGGGTTCGTGATCTACCCTGCTTTAACCATCTGCAATGGAATCCTTTGAGAGTTGGCTGAAGTAATAAAATTCCTCTTTCCGTATTGCTTCATATATTACATTAGTTTCCCCCTCAGTCTCACTGCAGTGCTGATGATTTATCACCTCAGGCTTCCAGCTCCCCTCAGACTCAACCTCAGCACCGGGGTTTGCTCCCTCTCTTCCCACCTTCAAGGAATTCAAAATAAAATTTAAGCATTAAAAAACAACAACCCTTTACACCTGCATTAGTCACTCACTCTGGTTGCCACGCACGGTCTAATCCACAGTTAAACTTCAGTGTTTTATGCTAAATCACCCACTCTGGCACCTGACTCACACACAGCCCAACCTCTGCCTTGAACATACCTCAGGGTGGGGGGAGTCTCTCTCCATTTGGCCTTTCTGCTCAGCTGTTACTCATTTAATGAAATATAAGCCAAATATACAATTATGCTGGAAGGAACATGTTTCCTTGTTAGGCGTTTTTGGCTCTTATCCAGCAATTTGCAGGCAATGGGGATTTATATTTTACTACACAAAATTTCAGATTAATTCCTTACCATTTTCCAGGCCTCTGATGGAAGGGAGGGGAACCAGAAGGGTTTTCTCTGACCTCTACCTCACCCCCCATGAGACAGCACAGGAACACACGTCCTTGTCTGTACTGGGTAACAGGGAGCAGTGACTTGTAAAGACAGCATATGTCTTTTTATATAATATGGCACCAAATAATCTCAGGCCCTGCCAGCTCCCCAGAGCCAGAGGGATGGCACTAGAAACTAATCAAACAACTAACTCATATTTTTTTCAGGTAACATACAGGCTACCCCCCATTTTCACTTGTATTTAGTGAGAATCGGATTCTAGGAACAAGCATGTCAACAAAACCGGATCAACATGCTCACTGAGCAGGTTAAGTCAACACAAGGGCATGTTTATTCAATTTTAATGTAAGTACAGTCATGGAAGTATCTGCTGGGAAGGATCTCTGGGTGCCTCTGGCCCTGTCTCCCATAAGAAGCAGGATTGTTGCCAACACTAGCTCAGATCATCCCTTGCTTTGTCTAGCCAAGTCTTAAACCCCCTCCAGAGTCCCTGACCTCTCTTGGTAACCTGTTCCAGTGCTGCACCATCATCCTGTGGAGAAGCTTCTTTCAAAGGCCACTCAGAACATCCCAACCACTGCTTGTGGCTGTTACCCACAGCTATGTCATCTGTCCCTCCAGAGGCCTCCAGGAGTTCACCTCCAGACCAGCTCATAGCTGCCTTTGGCGATGGTTCTTGCCACCCCTCCCTCTCCAGCAGCCAGGGCTCCACCAGCCCCCAGAAATTCACTTCTCTTTGGGTTTCTCTGAAGTCTGTGGACTCAACACTGCTGCAAGTTGTGATTGCTTACGTACAGAGAGCTAGTGGAAATGAAAGGCACCAATCTGGGGTGTTCCACCCCAATCTGGAGGCTCCAGCATGTCTCTGATGTCCCCTGAGCCCCACACTGAAATGACCTCTGGCCTTGGAAACTCTATTTTTGGTGCTTTTTTTTTCCCCTCCCTCTCTCCTCTTTCCATCCTGGACTTTGAACCTCTCTATGATCTTGTCCACATGATTGCATCATTCCTGGCAGGTAAGGTCAGCATGAATAGAAGGAAGTACAAACAGCACTTCACACAGCACGCCGGCAGCTGGGAGAGCCTGCAGCCAGCAGAGGTTATGGACCCAGTCAGGTCCAATAAAGACCTGCATCAGTGGAGGGGCAGGAGCTACAACAGCGACCGTTCATGTTGAAACAGAGGTCACTGCATCCCCTGCTTCAGAGGAAAATCCGAGCCCTGCAGGGTGTCTCAGGAGGAGATTTCCTTAGCACATAGCACTGAGCCAGGGCAGCCCAGCAAGCGTCTACTGCAGGCTGCACAAGGGAAGAAATACCATGTGTTTTCTTGTCACTGTAGCTGAGCACAGATGCAGAATATGCATGGAGAGAGGAAGGGAGGAGTTTCCCTCACAGGACTCAGCTGTAGCCCTGTGAGGCACTTGGATCTGGGGTGACTGTGGCCAGTACCAAGGAGTCACCATCCTGAATATGGAAGATGTGAATTCAGCTCATCTCCTGGGTGTCTTAAAACAATAGCAGCCAGTGTATCCCTAGCTCCTGGCATCTCCACGTGGCTCCATCTTGGGAGTCCTTGCTGTGCAGGCACCAGCAGTTCAAACCTCTGCTTGTTTCTATCCCCAGCTGACTTGCCATGTGAGACAAGGAGAACAAGGGGACTGCTCAGGGCAGCTACTGCTCCCCAGGTAGAGGCAGGACAAGGAGACTGTTTGCCTGAGGAAGATCTGCCCTGGCAGGAGCTGTAGCACTGTCAGCAATGCTGGCTGCCTCATGGGACACCCTATGTGGCATGCCACCTATGTGGCATCAGTGCTTTGTGAGAGGTGCCTCATGCAAGTGAGAACATTGCAAAATTCAGGACATCTGTACAAATTCCAGATTGATGCAGCTGCTGAAATGTAATTATGAAAAATATTAGCCATTCAATTGAGAAGGAAAAACATGTAAGGAGCAAGAAAATAAACTAGCATGCTGTGATTGATGTAAGCCCATAACAGCCTCCACATATCACTGGGACCAGCACAGGCTGCACCAGCTGAGGCACTCCTTCCAGAAATAGAAAAGCTTCCAAGAGGAGCAACTACACAGCTGGGGCCAAGCCCTTGTTCCCTGTCACAGTGCTGGTGAACCATGTTGGCCTCTATTGCTGCACAAAGAAGGGTTTTCAGGGGCACAAGGTCTCTGGCCACAGTTTGGGCTTCTGCACTTGTCAAAGCTTGGGACTGAAACATAGTCAGCTGGGATGAGTTAACTAGATGTCAGGAATACTCCTCAGTCCTGTTCAGAATTGGACCTCTGGGCGACCAAGAGTGTTTGCTTTCAGTCAGCAGATGCTGAGCATCCCCAGACTTCACCACCACTACCAGGAGCTGCCAGTCCCTGCCAGCCACTTTCCATCCCCCTGCACCCTCAGATAACAGCTGACCTGGCCCTTTGGTGCTGGGCTCTGGAGAGATTCAGGGACAATCAAAAAGGGAGGTCATGGTCAGTGCTGCTCCCTGGACTCACCAATGGCCAAGGTTGTCAAACAATCACTCTCTCCTTTGCCAGTGTCTCTTTGGGTGCCCCCAAGAGGCATCCTCGTACCAGTTTGGTGGGAAAAGTTACCATTCCAGCTCAAAAAGGTCAAATCCAACCCCCAGGTCAATGGGTCATGCATTAAACAACTGTTCTCACATGCAAAACACATCTAGCCTCCTGCTGTACTTTCATAAAGTATATCCAGAATAAAGATGCAACATATCCTGCATATCAGTGGAGACAAGACAGTAGGGCAGTATTAAGAGATTATACCACATGCATCCAACTGTTTCTGTTTAACAGGTGGCTGCTCAGCAGCAGGTACAGAGCATACAGGGATTGCCAGAACTTAGTGATTTTGTAACTCTTTCATATCTCCCCAGCTACCTAGTGCTCTTTTAGGTGAAGGAAACATGAAGGAATATGTTTGTTGGGGTTTTTCCCCTTCCTCCTCTACACTCTTTTGTTCTAACCGGAGAAATGTAACTCAAAAAGGCACCAGCAGAATGCCACAAACATGTAGCTGATGGAGAATCAAGCTATAATTTCAGTCCCGACACATGGAGAAGCCAACAAGTCTTCCCACAGGTTTCAGCAAGCTCCAGGTAAAGACCTCCAGGATAAGGAAGGAAAGAAAACACAAACCCGTGCACTTTGATCACACCCTCAAGCAGTGAGGAGCCTGGGATCCTCGGGGTGAAGCCTTTGGGGGTGCCCTGTCCCCATGTCATGCAAAGACGGAACAAGCCAGCAAGTACATCTGGCAGTGACTGCTCCCACCCAAGTGAGACGCCTGCAGATGGTTTTTCTAGGAGGCCTTTGAGACAGCCTGAGGGTTTGGCTGCTGAATCAGGCTTTCTGCAGCACAGGCAGAGACCCCACTGCTGGCGCCGACCCCTGCAGCTGCACAAGGCCTGGCACGAGCCAGCAGGGACAATCCTGCCACTGCCACTCGCCCGCTGCCAGCCCAGGGCATCACTGGAGGCTTGCATCCTCTCAGCAGGAAAAGTTGAAAAATAGGCACTGCAGGACAAACCACAGGAAACACGGCCCTTTCTGGGACAGAAAGGACTTGTTGTACAGCACACATCGTAGACATTGGGACACAGAGGAGGCGTGTAGATTTGGCACTTGAGTGCAAACACTATGTCCCTGCTCTGCCACATCACTGGCTGCCTTAGCCTTAAATATTTTGGGTCATCATCTAAGAGTACATGTTCTGAAATATGTAATTGTCAGGCTTTTCTGAAAGCTCCTCAAATGCAGAATGCCTTGGTCCTTCCTCCCAGACAGCTTCCCCATGCAGGAAAAGACCTTGTCCCTAAAAGCCTCATTTTCAACAGCCACCAAGTGTTTATCTCTGCAAAGCAAGCAGCCAGGGCCATTTTTCTTCCTGCTTTGCTGTAGGCTCTTCAGAGCAAGAAGCTGTTGAGCATGAGGCAGCACAGACCTTGGCCAAGCTCTGTGCATACCGCAGCAATGCCTATGTGTACATTCTCCTTCCTTATTTCTCTTTGGAGCGAGTTGTCTTACAAAGGACTTGGGGCAAGCACAGATACAATGCCACCCCTCCACCCAGGTTTTGGTGTCTCCTGAAAAGCCCAGAGCCTGTGCATGCCAGCACGGTGTTCAGTATCTAGCTCACAGGAACGGGCTGGGAAGGGCAGGACCTGTGCGACTTTGCGGCTGTGTTTTCATTTCCTGTGTTTCCAGAGCAGCTCCTCTCCTTTGGCAGATAGCAGGAGTGGGCAGGTAAAGCTGCTTCTGAGGGAAGCAAGGGTCTCGCCTCCCAAGTGTCTCACTCCAACTGGCAAAGGCAGGGGACACACAAGTGAGAGCAGCAGCTCTGGAAAGGGAATCAACAGGGACAACCACAGGAAGACAGGGGCATTGGAGATTAAAACATCAGATTGAAAAGGAACCATAAATCCCTGTTGGGGAATATAACTGGGGGGTTGAGCAGGAACAGAATGCAGCTCAGTAATGAGGCAGATGGCATTTTCTTTGGAAATCCATCTGCAAATCCATTTGGGCTTTCTAGCAAACAAAGATGCCATACTATACAGAAATCAGCTTGATACATGACCTGCCTGCCCCTGTGCTTTCAGTGGCAATAACTGCTGGAACAAGCAGCCCTGGTAGAGCCCACCTGGTCCAGCAGCACAGGCTGAGGCCAGTCTGCTCTCACAGCCAAGTCCCTGCTCTGCTTGGGCCATAAAGACAAGGTGACAGCCAGGCTCGGTGTCACAGGCATGGCCCCAGACACAAAGGGCTCTCTAGAACCATTAAGGGCTCTAAGGGCATCTGGCAAAACACTGTCCTGCTGCAAGGTCCTTGGAGTACTAAGACCGTGGCTCCTCCACCAGGCAGGACAGCTCCAGCCGATGGTTTGCATCAGTAAGGGCTGCAGGCAGCAATGCAGAGCATTCCAGGACATGACACCCGTGGAGCAGGGATGTTTCTACCAGCCATCAGCACTCGTGTTCTGTAAGTGCTGAGGCATTCTTGCAAAACACTTCCAGGGAAGGAGAGGGAGGAAAAACAGCAAGCTGCAGATGCTCACATCTAGCCCCCACCCCTCAGTTCCCTGTATTTCATTAGACAAATAATACTCGGGGTCAATAGCATCAGCCTCTTTCCTGGAAATGAAATAACTACAGCCAGCTATCAGGTTGCCAGGCTGGGGACCTGGGGGTGCAACAGAGGTCCCTGCTCTGTAGTCAGCTTCTTTTGGTGTCTTTAGCACAGCATTGCTTCCGTGTCTCACCTTTGCTGTGATTTGGGTAACACATGTGTATGAAAGATGGGGCAAGAGTCCCACCCACATATTTGGTTTCCTCATGGAAGCCTTGGCAGAAGTGCTCTGGAATAAATGGGTATCAAGTGGTGCATCAGCCCTTTGAAATGCATCCTTCCCATCAGCTGGCATGGGCTCTCCTTGACTAGCAGTCAGCCCACACCACAGGCAGAGGGACAGATACAGACCTCACCTAACAGCATTTCACAGTGTTCCTTCTGATGCAAAGAGTCAAGACCACGTGCAACAATTGTAGACTGGTGTGTGCTTGCAGATTTGCAAATGAACTTACCTCCTCCTTGGCTTCACATCCATTATGTGTTATCACCAGTTTTTGTGTGGACCATCAGATTTAGCTCTTGCATTTTCCTCTCAGGTAGAAGTTTTCATCATGCTTTGGGCTCAAGCTCTCTGACTCTTCACAACCCACCTCTGGCCCTTTATTTCAGGCTGTTTGCTTACAGAGGGTGCTGTTTTTCTAGCTAGGGCTGGCATTGCACACAGTGTTTAAAAAACCCATCTGTAAGCCTGCAAGGACAGGGCATTTTCTGAAAAGTAACAACAAATAGGCAGACATCATTTAAAATGCATCTCAGACCTTCAGTCACTAAGGTGCTCAGCTTTATCAGTCTTGCTTGCAAAGGACTGAGTACCAGCCCCTGTGCTTTGTGTTTTTTCATGTTCCTGCCTTATATGAAAAGATGCTTCAAAACACCTGTCTGTCCCAACTTTAAAAAATAAATAAATTTTAAAAACAAACTAAAAAAAATTGTGCTCCAGTCATAGAAACACTATGCAAATCCTCATGAGCTGATTTTTTCCAGGGAGGTTCCTTACCTCTAACACTGCTAATAGAAAGTCAATATTTAACAGAATAGATGCCACAGAGATACACTTCTGTTTCTGGAAATAAACCTGAAGGCCATATTGGACATGGCCTCACATCCCCAACACGAGAAACTTACCACATGGCCCCAAGGACATTCATAGCTGGGTCTCAGAAAGCTGGCTGAGTTTATCTGCAGGCTGGTGAGGAGATATGAGGGAAAGTAACACAGTAAATTGCAGTCTTGAAAAACTGTAGTAGTTTCAGGGTCTACATAAGCATTCTTCCAAAAGACAGTGCAAAACCCAAGGGATAAGTGCAACATCAACTTTCTCCAAGTACTTTCAGTTAGGAAAACAAGTTGCAGAGCAGAGGTTTTCCATAGTTTAAAGTAGCAATAAAGTGCCTTCAGTGGTAACAAATCCTCAGCCCAGCTGAACAACACATGGCTTTCTAGAACTGTTGAGACATGACATACGTAGCTTTCACTGGGAACCATTTTTTTTTCCTTCTCTTCTTTTGAATTCCCTCCAATCTTTTCATTTTAGTGACAGATGGATGGATCCCAACAAAGAGATACTTGAACTTTTTCTTTCTTTCCCGTGACACTCAACATTCACTTTAACCAACAACCATAAACCCACAGCAAAGATGGCATTAGATTCTCACCCGTGCTTCCTCGAGCAGTGAATGCCTAAAAATTGATGAGGGGTCTAAAAATCTTTCTGAATGTTTTACAGCATGCAGAAACATCTATGGAGTGAAGAAGGCTAGAGGAACTCTGTCAGGCAGCCTGGAGCAGGAAAGCTGCAGGGAAGTTTAAAGAACCAAGTAAAAAATAAAAGGTTGTAACACATTACACAAGGAAACCCAGCAGGAAGATGCATTTGCTCTGCCTTCACATGGGTATCTTCAACCACTGACAGCAACAGCCAGGACTACAATGTTGGTTTTCTGATAGACAGGACTGCTGAAAACTCCAAGCCTACCAGTGTAGCACAACCCCCCCACAGATCCAAGCTACAAAAACTGTCACGAGTTGGTGTTTTCATTTCCCTCCTCTCTCACACAGCCTTCTCCCCTAAAAAGCTATTGAATAATAATAAAAAAAAAATTTAAAAAAACCCCACATTTTGGTTTTATTGTAAGGCAGTGGCTATTTTAAGCCCAAGTTACTTTGAAATAAAAATACAATTGTTTGCTTTCCCCCCTCCCCCACTGAAGGAAAGCAGCATTAAAACTTAATCTCCTTTCACACACAACATAGGTGCAAGGAGTTAGCATTTTCCCTGCAGAAGAATGCTGTGGGAAAGACATCCCATACGCATCTCCTGAGTTCAAGGGAACTGGAGGTGAACTTGAGGACCAGCTGAGACATGCAATAAAAAGACTGGCTTTATTCTATTGTAGGAATATCCCTTTGACTGTGACCCTGCCATTCTAGTCATGATTTCTCTGGGGTACCTCATGCCTAACATCTCCCACTGTACATCCCTGAGAGCAGAGGAAGTGCTGGCCTCCAAAGCTGTAACTGTCCTTTGTTTTCACCGGATATTTTCAGGGTAGCACAGAAAAAGCAATCACATCTGGGACCACCTCAAGGGGCTGCTGGCAAAAATCCAGAGGCTCCATAGAAGAAGCAGCAGATTGCAGATTTTGATGCCTTGGGCAGGATGTCTGTTTCCACAATGGCTGGGGAAGGAAGCAATATAAAGGGAGATGGTCTGATAAGAGCACAGCTATGATAAAAAAGCCTCTGTTCAGTACTAATTTCTTTCAGCAAGAAGAAAGGTACCCACAGTCACTGGGTTACAGACATAAGACTCTTGCCTCAGTGAAAAGGGAGCGGGTGGCAATGTTGAATACTAGATTTTAAAACAAGTACAAAAATAGACAGGGAGCAGAACAGATGTGACAGACAGTGGGTTCTTCTCATTCATCCTGCAGTTTTGCAGAAAATTGTTAAAATAATTTCTTCATCAATTTCAATGCTGGTGGCTCTGTCCTGCTTTGTCATAGAGGGAAAAACAGCAGCTGCAAGGTGAAGCTCTGTGCTTTGTGGAATCAATCATCATTTCTACAATAGAAACTTCCAGGCTTTAACTTACAAATTTGTTCTGCCACCCCTGGATAACTGGGAACATTCACATTAGTGAAGAGAGTGACATTACTGACTGGCCTATAAAGAACTTTACTAAAACTTTAAAAAACACTGTACCATGGGAACACTCCCCTCTTCTGGCTGCCAGCTGGTGTTTATGCCATCTTGCCTTTTTTCTTTAACCAAGGGGAAAAAAACAGATTTTGGAAGTTAAGTTTGAGGCCAGGATTCTCTGTATAAACAAAGCCATTCACAGTATGATGGATAATCACATTCTCTTACTTCCCAGCATCTGCCCATGGCACATTGTCCCACCTGCCCTCGGGTTTGGCTCGCTTTACCTTTTCCAGGTGTAGTTTTATTTTGTGCATTCCTATGTCAAATGCCAGCACTGACAGCATCAAGGGGATGGCTGCCCCTGCACTGCTCCGACTTGAAGTTCCCTCTTTGGAGAAATTCTGACAGGCTCGGAGGCAGGAGGCTACCGCTGCAGGCTGTGTCATGAGCTCCTCCTGGCGGCCAGGAACACTGCATTAACTTCCCTGTTCTAAGAGCTCAAGGATAAATATTTAGCTTTCTACTACTCTTCTACGCTCAAGAAACGCATAAAGTGGAAACGTAAAATGAGTCACATATTCTGGGAGTGTTATAAAGGCTTTCATTCCTCACTGCTTGCACGTGTGGCTAAAGGGAATAAACACATCTTTACCCCTCATATTTGGGGAATTTTCATAAAAATCACAAGTTTCACGTTTTGTTCCGAGTGGAAGAATCAATTTCATTTGCTGTGCTTTCCAGTCTTGTATGACCCACAGCCAAGGAAATACACCCTTCCTAAACATTTATGTCTGTTGAAGCATTCTCCATGCTGAGTCTGCAGGACAACAAGAGGGAAAGAGGAAGGACTTATCCCTACCATCTTCTGGGATTGGAATGGAATGGATAGAATGGGAAACTCTATTCAAATAGCATGGTTAAAAATATTACAGACAGTTGAATTATAACTAATCCTGGCCTAATGTGTTACCTGAATCTCCTTGTTAGGCACTGCACAATTATCCAGCATCCAACAGCTGCCATCCCAGAACGGATACATCACAAAGGACAAGCAGTAACACCCAAGTGAAACAAGAGGGAGGAAAGAAAACAAAATAGGAGATTTTGCAAAGACTGTCACTTAGCAATGGTCTCCACTCCCTTTCTGGCTGGCCATGAGAATATAACATTATAACACTGCAGAACACCTTCTGATTTCTTTATAAAGATATTTAAATATATTAATATGTGAATACATGTATAAATTAATTTATATTCATTTTTTATACACACTCTACCAACCAGGTAGTAGAAACATCACCTTGGCACTACATCTGCCTTTGCTCAGAGCCTTGCCATCAAAAACCAACAGGGGAATTTCAGGAGGGATCAGGCAGTTCCCTCAGGTTGTGCCAACAGAAACTGTTGTTAATCTTGCCAATTTTCTGTACGCACCCAAGAAGCCTCACATCAGAGCTATTAAAGACAGTATCTTGCACTAGAAAGGCTCCTTTTAGAAATGTTTTGTCCAGGACATCCTTCTAATGACTTGGCAGAGATTTGTTCAACAGCTGACCAAAGTAACATCAGAGGGTTCATTTTCCCCCCACAAACTTCAGCATCCCTACATTTTCTTTTTCCCTTTGCTGCTTCTACATGATCACTGTCCCTTATTCCATATCTGAGGTGCAAACAGGGGACTTCCAAAACCTAGATTTTGCACAGGTTCTGTCATCCAGAGAGAGAAGTGGATTACGCCATGGATCAGAAGCACAGCCTGGCCCTGTGTCCAACTGCATTTCTGTGAAGACAGTATTTACCTCAGAAGTCAACCCCTACTTGTGGAAAAAGCATGGATTAAATGTGCTGCATTCACATGGACACAAATATGTATCTTTTCTTATGCACACCTCTAAGATACCCTGCAAAATAAAAATTATGCGGGTTCTGTATTTGAAAGTGGTCTAAAAGTCCCTTGCCATAACATCTCCACAAGAGAAAAAAACCCTCTTTTTAAAAATTTTACTGTTACACTTTTTAAATTTCCCAGGTATTGATGTAATTGATTATGATTTGATGGTGTTGATTTGAAGTTCTTTGGGCTGTTGAGTTTTACTAGCTGTTCACAGGTATGCATGCCAACCTTCGGGCTCAGACTGTGTCATTAATTAGCACTTTAAAATATCAATAGCATTTGAGGAGACAGGAAAATCAGCTAGCAAAATTGCACTCAGAAACATCCCCAAAGATTTGGGGAATTTAAAAATGTAGAAGGGAAGGCCAAAGATGTCTTGGTTTACATATGAGAATCACATCAGTGAGAAGGAACCAGTACTTCACTGCAGAAATACTGCAAAGCATAACCAAAAAAAATTAAGTGGAGAAGAAGTAAAAATCAATATAGATGTCTAAAATGCTCATTGAGATTTTGTAGTTTTCAGCTATAAAAACTAAAAATATATAGTAATAATAAATTTTAAAATTATCAGATTTTTCCTGGTCAACTTGTATCAAACTTGGTTGCAACAGTATACAAGTCAAACCATGAGAAATTAAATATATAATTTTAAAAAAAAGTCATTAAATATCCTCCAGTTCAGATCCTTCGCAAAACCAACCGGAATCTGGACCCATTATAGCCCAATCTTTTTGGCAGCTAATAAAGAAATTCAAGCAGAGGGATCCAGAGTTTTTAAACAAGTCTCCAAGAGATCCTTAGTTTACATGTTTTTATACAAAAGCAAAATGTGTCTGTTCAACCTCCTTCCATTCTGTTACTGCAGTGACAGAAATGTTGATGATTCAGTGCCACTAACATGACTTTCCAGGCAAAGCTGCTCCATTATTATGTGACTGGAACACCGGACAAAGCAACATTCCACTCAGTTTCAAAGTAACAAAGGAAGGATGAAACAAACCAAAATGGCAGTGGTTTATAAAGAACTTTTACAAAATTGCAAAATGGAGAGGTTCACTTCATATTATGAAGTAGTGTAAGCGTAAAAACTGCTTTGGAAAAGTAAGACTTCAATAACAATTCAAAATGCTCAAAACCCAAGCTGACCTCACGGTTGCATTTATAAGAAAGCTCACACCATTCCAGGTACAGCTTGAATAACTCCAGGTTAATTTTTGTCATGTTTATCACAGGAATGTTCTTAACCTCTGAAGACCTGACATCCATGCAAAGGACAAGAGGAGGCTGCTGAAGGGAAGCAACACCAAAAGCCCTTTCCCATTTGGCTGGGATGGAAGCTGAACTCTCAGCTGACCCAGGTGAGGCTGGTGAGAGCTGAGTCCGGCTGTGGCTTATGCCCGCAGGGGGAAGGCAGGGATGTCTTTCAGGGTCCCACCCTTTCCATGCTCTCCACACAGGGGCTGGCAGGTCAGAATACTCTGCTGACTTGCGATTCCTCTGACCCCTTCCCTCACCAGGACACCTCTGCCGACCTCATCACGTTAGCAAAACAAAAGTCTAGATTCAGCAGCACAATCCAAAGCCTTCACCCTCAAAGAATTCTTGCACAGGAGAAAGCAACTCCCAGGCAGCAGAGGTCATCTTGCCTCCTTCCCACAACAGGCTAGGACAAAGCAAGATCACTTTTTTCCAGAAGAGCACCAGGAGTTCTGAATCATCCTAAATCTTGACCAAGGATCCCAAAAGAGCAAACAGCAGCATCACCTGAAAACCCTCAGAAGAACAAATACATATTTAAAGATACGCCACTGTATCAACAACTGAGGCATTAATACTAATCTCATCAGAACTATCATATGCATGTTCGGTATATGAATTGGTTAGAAGTAAAGGGTAGATATGATGTGCAAATCAAAGCAAATTCTTTCCTAAAAAAACCCCAGTGGTGCTTCTAGCTAGAAACCAACCCTATTATGGCCCTGTTACTTGCAGTGAATTCTATCAACCTCGTCTTCCAGGTATTAAGCCTATTCAGTTCAACTCCTCCATGTAGATGAGAGTGAAAAATCTAGTACTCCTGTATCTAATTAATAATTACTTCATTTTATATATGTTGTTTTCTTTCTATTCTCTACCACTATGTACATTTTGATCTGATGAGTCAATATGACATCTTTAAGATATCAAGTTATACCTGTGCTCTAGTGCTTCAGCTAATGACTGGACATATGGGCTCCAAAGAATATTTAACAGATCAGTGATTTCTTTTTTGTGTTGTTCCCAATCTTTAAGTCCTTTTCAGTGAACCACAATAGTGTAGGCAAAGAATAGTAACTCAGCTTTTTCTTCAAGCCATGAACTGTAAAATATAGTGAAATTTTGTAACAGTGCAGGAAAAAAATTACAGAAATAGCTGAATGTCCTAACCAAGGGGAAAAGAATTTAAGTGTTTTAAGAGTATTTTGGTGTCCATTGAAATGTGCAATAAAAGGATTAGTGAAGACATTCCTTTAATCATAGCTAATATTACTAGAGTAGCTAATATGTTATACTGTTGAAAATTGAGATTAGTGGCAACAGAAAATTAATGGAAACATTACTGAAAACAGTCTGTAAGTTATCAGGGCATAGCAGTGGCCTTGTATTGTGAGTACATACGGTTTGTCTGAAGGAAATGTCTGACATCGGAAGCATGAGTGCTGCACAGGAATTTCCACTCTCCAAATACGTCAGATGTTCCAACAGAAATCACTTTCTGTTCAACAGAAACCTCATTCACAAGGGAACTAGGATGTATAACACGAAGTATCTTTCATGCTCTGTATAAACTGAACTTCTTAAAGTGAAATCCTCTTAATAGTGAAGAGAATGCATTAACAGAAACAGTGTCTAAAATTACTTCCTGCAGCACCAGAAGAGGTGTGTTACACAGTGGTTTTGAGTTTTCCCAAGGCATTTCACCAATTCCTTTTCTGACCTGCTGCAAAAGCCAGAGAAAAGGGCATCCTTCCCATGCCATTCCTCATTTAATGCTTGGTCTCCCTCCCAAGACTACAGGTCAGCAACACTTGTGGTGCTCAATGACAGGCCCAGCTGTCCAGCAGTCTTTGCAATACAATCACCCCAACTGGCAGTAGTGCACTGCACAGCTCACAGATTTATCTTCTCCCCACTCCCAGCAAACCTGGGCTGAATACAAACAGACTGGGAAGCAAAATGGTTCACCCAAGGAAGAACCTCATCTGAATAACAGGTTCTGACATTACTTTTAGAACAGCTGGCGTGGGAAATACACTTTGAATGCTCTCCTTCAAGAGGTGCAACGCTTTAACACACGGGAACAGCTCTGTTCAGTAACCAGATCATGATGGAATTTAAAACTCTTTCTACAAGAGCTGGTTGAGCAAAATTTCTACTGGGCCGGAACTGTGACAAAGCAATTCAAAGACCTTTTGTAAAAACGTAAAAAAACCCTTGGTAACTAGAAATCAACTTAAGAATGAATCACAAGATTTAATATCTTCATATTAATACTCAGCTAAAACTGCTGCCAAGTTAAGCCAAAATTTCGACAGCCCACATCCTATTTGAGGAGACCAGAACAGCAGTTTCTAGTTTTGTTGGCTTAACCAGAACAAAAAGCCAACTTGTATCTTTATGACTTACCACCAAGGTGTATGATTCATGGGCAAATGTTTCTCCCACACAGATATCATATTCTCCAAGTATGGATGGGAACTTTACTCACACTCATTGCAGCAAAAATTTCTTACAAGGAATAAACTTTGGGGCAAAGCATCACAAACAAGCAGACTCTTTGTAAACTGTTTTTTTTTTAGTTGACTTAAAAGTTCCAAAGTAGAGTATTTTTTCCAAGACCAAAGCAAATACAGCAGAAGCAGTACAGATAAATAGATCTATTAAGCCAAACACAATTCTTTGAAAAATTGCAGTAGTTATTCTAAAGATTGAATATAATTGGCTTTTGAGAAATCATACCTTAATCTAGACAAAGCAAACTGTGCTATTAGCCAGCTGTTAGGTGGAATACTACAAGCTCTGGCAATGACAGATTTTATTCACTGTCTTGATCACCAGCTGTTTTTTCTGCAAGTAAAAATTTCAGTCACTGCCATTGTAGAAACCAAGGTGTTCAACAATCCTGGCTGGATCAGGAGTAGCAACATTCTAGTCTCAGTTTCAGTCCTCATTAACTTTTGGCTTCAGACAGCTGACATTACTTACCAGCACTAAAAGAGTAATTTCAAGGGTTCCCAGGACAAGTACTTCTATATAAAGAAAAAAACTAAGTTTCTACAGAAACTAACACTCAGCATGATTGACTTCACCATGTTCATGCTATTAGTCATGTTTCCATCATGAATCCAAAGGTCCACCTAAACAAAACGAACCAAAAAATGTTTGGTTGAATGTGTTAACTCATGAGCCACCACCACAAAAGCTTCACAATTTAAGCAGGTCAGGACAAAACCTCTGGAGAGAGCTGAACTTCACTAAATGTACAGAAATGGAAAGCCAGTCTGTAGGCACTTTACCAGTGGGTACTTTACCTCAAACACAGCAGAATACTATTGATTAAAGACCAAAATCAGCACTTTAGTCTTCAGATACCAAGATGGGTATCTTGTCCACTCCCTGACTTTAGAAATTCTTTTGCTAGATTTGGTAGCTTTGAAATCTTTAAAACCCATATGTCCCTCAGGAAAAGAACAATCCAAGTAATTATTTCTCCATTCTCTGCAAACAAAAGCAGAAGACCAGAAACTGACTTTTAATGAAAATATGGCTCCAGCTGCTGAAGGCTATCCAGTAGCATTTAAAGCAGCACTTGAGACATTTCACATTTTCCAGTGTATTATCCTGTCATCCACTAAGTGGCTGAGATAGAAAAAAAAATGTCTGAAGTGTAGCTGGCAAAAAACAAAAGGGCAAATAGTAAAGTTGTGTAGGTTTTTATATGGGTATGGAACTTGTATTTGTGGCCCACTAAGGAGCTCTCTTAAGTCTATTACTTTAAGACCAAAACATTAGTCTGAGCAGTGAGTTGAGTGTGGCAAATCCAGATGAGTATTTGATGGAAATGCATAGGTTATAGCATTGCTATTCAATCACAGTGATTAAGACCTTTCCAAAATATGCAGTTGCTCTGACAGACAAACAGCTCTTTCAGATCTTTGGCAAATCTTGGGCTAATCAAATTTAAAATCAGTTTTAACACATTAATTGAAAAGATGTAAAGGCATGTCAAAATACAATGGGAACAGATATCTGGATGTATAAATATTTCATCAGAAACCCCTGTACTTGACTCTATTTTTCCCTCCAGTCAAATGAAAATTGTTTTTCAAACAGCATAGAAGTTTCTGCTCCCCAAATCTGCAAGACTATAATGTTTTAAACTTTAGGCCACAAAACATCCCAGTTTGTCATGGGTTTTCAACTGTCCCATTAAGCAGTATGTGGTTTGATGTGGTCAGCATTCTCATTCTTTATCTGTAAAGCACCTGGCACAATTAAGTCAATGAACAGATCTCCTAGTCATTACACTCATCCATAAATTCTCTTAGAAGCCAGGCTAAGAAGCAAACCTGAGCAGCTGAACAGGATGCTGATATCAAACCCTTTTGCCATCTGATTCTTCCAGTGCCATTGGTGCATCATTTATCCCAGGCTCCCCTGAATGACCCTCAGCAGAGCACTGCAGCAGGTCAGTGGGGCAGAGGAAAAGTCTGCACACCAAGCTGCAGGATGGGGCAGCCATGCCTTCACCACCCTAGGAAAGCACCCACGTGTAAACACTGCACTGCCACAGGAGCCAAAATAGGAAGCACTGGCAGCTGCAAACCAGATGATGATGTCTGAAAGGAAAAAGCAGCAGGGAAGTCCTCCAGGACAAAAGCAAATATGGCTAAGCATATGCAAGTGTGAAAGAGAAAGCTCTTCCAGAAATTGCACATGCTTCAAGGAAAAACAAAGAACCAAACCAACCAATAAATCAAGAGCTGAGTCAGCCATCAGTAGCATAAGACAAACCTGAACAAAAACCAAGAGCAAGAATACAAAAATACCATCTGACACCCTTCTTAGAAATCTAGATCTGATAATACGATGAATCACAAACACTTCCACCTCCTTTTTATATTAGGATTCAAAAAGAATATACACATCATCACAAAATGCATTTAGTTGCCATATAATATACCTGGATTGAAATGAAATTTGCACTTTAAAAAAAAAATTTTTTTTTAAATGGTATGAGAATATTCCCTCACATTTCTCCATAAAACTTCTTTAAAATGTAACAAGCAAAGGACACAGATTGGACCTAGAAAAGCATTTTTTCTCCTAATGATACTCTGTACATTTTACTGTATTTACACTGAAATAAATGAGCAGAAGTCTGAAGAAATTAAACACTTTCCAGTGCTAAAATCAAAACATAAGCATACAATTTTTTAATTTCAGTATTTTAAAGTACAGAAAGTGGAAACTATGAATATCAAATACAAATTTAAACAAAGTCACTTGTCCTCCCCTAGAATAATCAATGTGAACTACTTATAGAAACTTACAAATTTAAAGTAAAATCAAAACAAAATAAATACTGTACATACACTTTCCCTGCCTGCAGGCAAAAGAGGATGGGAAATACTGTTATGAATTGAAAAAAATGCTCTTAAAGCTGCAGCATCCCATTTCCCAGCCAAATACTTAACACAGTAGTGCGTTTCTGTAAAAAGGAAGACACACATACACCGACCCCGACTGAGCAGACAAGCTAACATTTTCAGAAACATTAAGAAGGAAAGATAGAAATTAGACTATGAGAGTAGAAAAAGGAGGAAAAGACAAATGGGCCAGCAAAACATTACTACAAAACTAGTATATATAGCCAAGAACTAGCCCCTTTTTTTGTTGATTTTCTTTTTTTTTTTTCAAATTCCATGTTTGTTAAAAAAAAAAAAATTCATCAAAGCATTGGCAGCAATAGACATTTCCCAGCAGAAGTGACAATACATATCAATAAAATCTCTTAAAGTGATCCCTTTCATTCCCTTCCCACAGCATGAAACTCTTATGGCTTAATTTATATTAAAAGTAGAAAAAGTCCTTTTTATTCCAAACAGAAATGCAGCCTGTGAAGAACATGCATCTCCTTATCAGTGCTACTTTCATTTCCCATCCACTGCATGACTTATCATTCATACTCTTCCACAAAGAGGGTTACCAGGGTGGTTTTTTGTTGGGTTTATTTTTTGGAAAAATGGATGTTGCAGCTTTTCATCTTGTTTAACAATAAACAGTAAGGCCCTTGGTTCCATTTGTATTTCTTCTGTCAAAGAGTAGTGCTGGGCTCACTCAGCCCCAGAACTACAAACAGCTTTTAATGGTCTGGAAGTATGTGAATGACACTCTGGAAAGACACAAGGCTTGGGGGTCATGGTGGGAGTGTAAAGAGACAGGTGGGCATGTGGAGCCTAAAGAGGGCACTAGTCACTGGGTCATTCTAGTTCTGCTTAGTCTCCACAGCTACCAAAAAGGGGGTAGGCCAGATTCCCACCACATCTGACTCTGAAATCCTGCAAAAATGTTTAACACTTGCAACTTTATGGTCTCATGAGTGAAGGTAGCTTATTCCTTACAGCAAAGTTGAAGTGTCTAAAATGTGGTCATGATGCTGTGCTCTCTTACATCTCTACCAAAGGTAACACAAACACTTCAACCACCAAAAAAACCCCACCAAAAAAAAAACCAACAACAACAAAAAAACAACAACAACAAAAGAACCCACAAAACAAACAAAAACAAAAACCACCTAAACCCCACCATGTGATAAGAGAACAATTTTAATTCTCAACATCTAACCCTTCCAAAATTCTCTTTAAGAATGAATTCATGTAGAGTTTCATAGGTTGCATAGGTAATCTACCTCAGAGGTCAGCAAAGGCTACCCTGTAGCCAGGGTTTATTAGCAAGTATAATAGGAGAAGAAAAGGGAAAGTTGCTGGAAGAATCTTAGATATAGTTCCTAACTGGTCTTTCCATTTTCATATTTGTTTCTTTTTTTGCAGGAACGTGAGAACTTAAGAGAGTGGGAAAACCCCTACAGTATTTCATTTCCTACTGTTCTGCCCACAAAAAAAAATAATTAAAATTTGAGTTCTATGCCAAATGTGAGTTCTCTGATTTTTCAAAAAAGATTATCCTTGAAAACAAGTTACCATAAGAGGCATCATCTGCTGTTGTCCAGCCAGTGTTCCCTACTCCCTCCCTCTTCCACCCCAAGTGAGACAGCAAGGAAAAATATTGGGCTTTTTCTCTCCACTACAACAACACAAGGTTCAGTCCATCTACAGAAAGATTGGTGCAGAAGTGATTTCAGCTAGAATACAATAAATATATCTCTACATACAAGTACACAACACAAGTGAGGTCACCACATCCTCTTCATGAGCTACCAGGAGATTTCTTTTTTCTACTTTGTTGTTTCTCTTTTTTTTTTTTTTTAATACTGCTCAACATGGCAATTTCTTTTGAATTACTTGTTCTGAGTTGGAACATCAGATTTAACTTCTGCTGGAAGCATGGATATTTGAAGAAAATGGGAATGAACCTCTGCCTGTTGACAGCCTGTGAAGAGACTATTACATAAATTCATGACAGTGGAGAGCCACTCAGAAAAAAAAAAAAGCTAGAAAATTAGAGCAATTGAAAGGATAAAACCAAGAAGAAATAATATATATGGGTCCAGCCATATCTATATTTCAACTGTAAGATACAGATAAATAGCGTGGATGGTCAGAAAAGAGACTCTGTATAAACCAATCACATGTACAAGAAAGCATACTCTATATTTTAAAATTCCTTACTCCAGATTCTATTCTGGCATATTTTTACTTCAGAAAAAATGCATCTTTAAGGAGAGAGAACTCATTCTTTATTCTGCTCTGAATCTGATTGGTGCCCTAAACTGGAATTTTCTATCATTAGAAATTGCACAGCCAGCAGAAAGGAAACAGTTTGTTCAATATGCTAAAGCTGAAACAGTTTCCAAAGCCTGGCAGGCATTAAACCATTTGCTCAAGTTTAAATTAAGACAGAATTTATATGGGTATATAATTTTAACTAATATTGACAACATAGTTTATTTCTTTTACTTACTTTGGTGAGAACATATTAGAAGATAGTTAAAATATTCTCTTTTAACTATTTCCATCTAGAAAACATAGCACCTGAGAACAGCAAGTCCTTATAGTCATTTTCAGCATCTGCAGAATACGTCTTAGCTTATCTTCTGCTTTTTAGAAATCCTTGACTACCACCATTCCCAATATTCTAAAGGTTGATAACTTGTGTTAAATTAAAAAAATTAAAAGACTAAAAACCTGGTTTTGTGAAACATTAATTAGCAAACAAAAAAAAAGTTTAAAAATTAACCCATACAAGTCACAGAAGAAGTTAAGTCATCATAATGTAGAAGTAGGGCTGCAAAAAATCACTCCTAACCTATAATTTCCAAGCTTTAGACAAAGTAAAACTATGAAAGCTACCTTTTTTTTGCAGTGGTACTATATTTTGATGTTTCTCCATTTAGAAACAGGGTAACATAGTGCTAACTGGTTCTGACCCTGCAGTAATAAAGAACACCTGACATCAGAACTACGTCCACAGATTTCTAAATGCATTCATAGTTTAGCCTAAATAAAAATAAGTCTGCACAAATATTCTGGAAAATAAAATTGACTTTGTTTTTAAACCACAAGAGAAAATTATTCCAGTATAGGATATGGAGGAAGGAAAAATTGGTGTGGAAAATTAAAATCAATTTGATGACTTGGACAGCTATGCAGGAGTATTTTTACTCTTACCAATCAAAAAAAACCAAACAAACAAACCCCAACCAACAATATTGTTGTCATTAGCATATTGACATTTACATTTTGGCTGGACCCTGCAAAATGCCCTTTTACCAGAAACAAGTAAAAGTATTCCCCTTTCTGCCTTCATCCCCGTCCCTCAAAAGTTAAATATTTAATTTTATATTACAGAAAAATACATATTTTAAATCAAAATTATTTACAATAATTCAGAATTGGCATTTGCTATCAGCTCAGTATGAAGCCTGACACAAATGGTCATTCTGATACCAGTAAGCTACTTAAATGCTTATATATATGGACCAGTTAAGACTTTTAATTCGCTGTCTTGCCCAGCTTTGAAAGCAATACACATTCTCCTGCTTTCATGACTCCTCCTTAAAATGTGTTTAATGTACAATAACAACACTTTAAATGCTTCTTCCATGCTACATTAAGTAAAATGCCCAATCTTTTAACTGCAATGTGTATCTTATGAGTTACTTGAGAGCAACTCTTCTGAAGAAAATTTATCTTAACTCATGTCCCCGTTCCTCCAAAAGATATTGGGTCTTCCTCCTTTGGACCAACTCTTAAATAACTAGTACAATTTCAGGGAGTCTTTTTACAGAAGAAAATCATCACAGAGAGATCATCAGGAGGAAAATATGAACTCAGATTTGGAGGAAAGAGGTGCAGTTTAAAACAAGTTAGCTACTGGACCAACATAAGAAAATTCTTCTGTCTTTAGGAGTCTCTTCTAGTCCATTAAATAAATAAATCTGATATTAAAAAGGACAGGTCAAAAAATAATCAAGCTGGCAGAAAATATGCAACTTGCAAGTCAACAGAAGCCCAGCCAATAGCTTACAAAAAGCATGAAAAAATAATAAGATACCTTATGCCTTAATTTAAAAAATAATTAATAATGCATCTCACCCCTATTTAAGACTATAACCTGAATATCAAATTTAGGAGTCCAGACTAATCACAATTAATGTGGCTCTCCACTGCACCAAACACACATTATCAAAACAATTTAAAACTTTCACATTATTAAATCTAAATTAACAACCCCCCACAGAAAAAGTCTTCCAAATAAATAGTTTCTTAAATGAATTTTAAAGTTGTGAAAAATCTATCAGAAATAAATTATTGATAAACCACCTTCATCATCTTCCCCTCATTAATTTAGGTCAGAAACTACCAGCAACAAATTATATTCAAGCCCTGATGAGAGACTATTTCTCACAGTCTGTGTCTCTCTGAAGATTTCCCCGTTCCCGTATGGTTATTGCTGAGCAGGTGTGGCACAGTGAAAATGCAGCATTGGGTTGGGTCTTTTTGTGTGGGTTTTTTTTCCTTTTTTTTTTTTCCTCTTTCTTTCTTTTGTTCATCAGGCAGTGTTTTCTATGGTACATGCAAGTCTGCTTCAAGCAGAGGAAAAACAGCAGCTCCAGGCTCTGTTGCCCTCAATACTGGTCTGTGTAGGAAAGACAGCAGTAGTAGAAGTAGCAGCTAAATTAAACAAAGAAGCGTGCATGGCCATTCCGGTTCAGCTTCAGGATCTTCCCAAGGCGCTGTTTAGCAGTTGCCATTCCTTTCTTTGGACGTTTGCCTGAAAAACCCAAGCAAGGACTTCAGTCAGAAATTTCAGGATGAATTTTAATCATTGTAGAACAATGGTGAAACCCAGCTTTCAAGCTGAAGCAAGCAAAATTTTCATCGGAATCAGTTTGAAAAACAAACAGGGAACCAGAATAGTTAAAAAGAGCACCTCCAGGAACTGTTTTCCCTGAACTCTGGCTAGAATTATCATAAATAAAATAAGTGTATTATTTACAAATATTTCCAGTCTAGGAAGCGCAGTGGGTGCAGTAGGGGAGAACTTGAACTGAGCTTCCTAAATTTTACTCAAGTTATTCTTGAGTAAATTACAGAATATAAACCAGAAACTAAAACCTACATAGTATGCTCATCAGACTATTTCTGAAGTGTTTCTAAAGAGTTTCTAAACCTTCATTTCAATAAGCTAATCTGATTCAGGCCAGTTAGAGCTCTCTCAATTCCACCTCCCCATATTCTGTGCCAAAATTTGAGTGTCCACAGCATGCTCTCTTAGTATTTTTCCTCAAGGTCTACTCTTGTCCTTTACTCAGTTTGTGCATTTAGTCTTTTACTTCCCTACCCCAGCCTGCTTTGGCAAGGGGATGGAGATCAGCATTACCTTTTGTTGCCTGGTTGCTGATGGGGGGTGGATTTGATGCTGGCCTCTTTGTTGGGTGCAGTGGTACAGACAAGGACGTTTCACCATAGGGCCTGTCAGGGCTAAGGCTGCCATCGCTCAGCTGACATTCTGCTTGCATCAGGCTGGAGTCTCGTGTGTATTTGCCATGCTGAAAACTCAAGCTGTTGCTGTGGACTATGCTTCTGTTTTCCTGAACCTTAAGACTTGCTTCTGATGCACCCTCCTTCTTGATACATTTTTGAGTTTTATTTGCATCCTAGTATGGAAATGAGAAGAGAAGATGTACAAGTTAGTAGCTTCTGGCTACAGGTTTACCCCAGTTTTTCTGACTGTACTACTGTCTTTGAAACAGGCGTTTCAGTTCCACCAGTATCTGGACATTTTATGAGTGCATAATTTCTTTTAGAATAGATACCCCTTAAAGATAACATGCAACATAGTCTTTGTGCAAGCTTTTCCATATGCACCTAAGGGCAATGCTACACTTAGGTATACATACTAATGTACTCAATTCCTCTACTTCTTGTTTTCAGCTTGCAGTGACCAAAACAAATGCAATTGTTCTTGATTAAACCAGCCACTATAACAAGACAATCACTGACTACTTCAATAGGTAATTTGTTTTCAATAGTCAGCTGATGAAAGAATAAATACTAAACTGGAAATTACAATCTGCAAAGGAGTACCATGCAGTCAAATATTCTTACAAAGCAAACACCACAAAGCACACAGTCAAAAACAGTGCTAATTTAATGGCTGTAATTTTGCAACTTTAGTTGTACTAGTTAATTAATTATTCTAATACTTCTAATACAGACAAGTTCAGAAATACTACAAAAAAGTTCACAGTGTAGAAAAGCTCAGACGGTCAGAGTGTAAGGCACACAACCTTTCATTCCATGCTGGATTCCATCTGGACATCAGAAAACAAAAATATTCCTACCTGCTGGCTGTTGAAAGCTATCACTTTAGTAGTACCAATTTCCTAAGCAAGTATCTTTACTATACATACTATCAACATGTTCCACTTTTTCTGATGTTCTGGTTGGGAATAACAATGAATAAACAAAGTGCTTCCCCAGCTAGAATTAATATAAATTCACACATTTTTAGTGCAGTATTTTTTCTTTTTCAAGACATGGCTCTGAGCACCTTAATATTAGGCACTATGAGGAAAAAGAATTTGAAAGGAAAAAAACCAAAACAGCAACAACAGTGAAAAAATGCATGACAAAAATAACCCAGTTACCAGAAGCAGAAGTATCTGTCAGATACACAGTGTTTAAAGACCAGTCCACCATGCCTTCTGTATTTACAATTTCATGATCTCTCCTACTATAAAAATGTGTTCAATATGTTCTAAGTATTGCTTTACCTGAGGGGTAATCCTCGAAGTGTCATTCAGGTGTCTAGTCCATGCTGAAGTTCCCAAGTCTCCTTCCTCCTCCTTCACAGACCTACCTACATAGAAGTCCAACGAGTTTAAATTTTAATACTTTGAATCTAGCCACTACTTTCCCATTCTGGCAAGTATGCCACAAAACTTTAAGATGGAAATATTTAGAAGGGGTATTCTGATAACAAGCTAAGTTTGCTCTAGTTTTCAGAAGTAATATTTACTTTTTATAGAAGAAAAATAATGCAAAACCACAGAATACACCTTTTTAAATGTAAATCTGATACATTTAAAAGCTACTAATCTAATAACTACAAATCTAAAAATGTAACTTTAAGTGACTATTCTGAGCACTGTGCCAAAAGCAGGGAGCAGCAGTTCCTTAGTTCAGATACCTACCACATTCCATGGTTTTGTGGCTCTGAGATGGCTGTCTGTCTTTATGCCGACTCCTGGGGTAGCTTCTGTGTTCCTGAAGAGAGGTTCTTTTATTTGTGCAGTCTGTGCTTTGAGTATGACCTGGTAAACATGTAGTATAGTGCAATCCTGCCATAGAGAGCATGCCCTGAATAGCTTCTTCTTCTGTACTTGTCGAGGTAGGACATTCCCTAGGAAAATCAAGGGAGTAGTGAGCAGCTCAAAACAGAACCCTTTGAAGGACTGATATTTACATTGCTATAAAGTAGAACCATAAATACATGCTAAAAGATCTAACAGTTCATAAAAAAACGCCAACAATGTGCTTACTTTTTACTGGGAGTTTCATTTCTGGATGGCTTCTGGGTATTTTGACAAAGGTCTTTTGTGACCTTTGATTCCTCTTTGAAATTTGATGTTACTTCCTGCTTCTCTTCATCACCTGAGCTTTCTGACTCCTCTGTGGAGGAATCCTTCTGCTGAAACAAGAGGAAACAGTATGTAGAATGGTCACCAGCCCTAACTGGAGATTCTGTTGATGCCTCAGGTTTTAGCTTTTATATTTTTCAGATTCTATACTGCTTTAGTATGTAGTTCTCAGCTTCATATTAGGGGGTGGTAAGCTCTCTTCACAGAGTAGGTAGACAAAACAATTCCTTTCCTAGCTTGGGACCAAGGACAAATGATCTAAATTCCAGGTCCAAGAGCATAAACAATGCGGAGTGAAGAGAGAAAAACAAGAAGGATGGGACTTCGTAAGCTGAAGCTATAATTGGATAATTAACTCCAATATGCTAATGGACCAGAACTTACCAAAGGGTGAGACCTTGTGACCATTTTTGGGTTCATCTTGGCTGTAGCCCTGGCTGGGCTTCTGTACTGCCCAAAGTGTATCCATTGAGGCCTTTTAATAAACATCTACTTCATTCCTTTAGCTCTACCTAGCCTCTGTTATACATCAGCACTCACAAGGCATCACTACCTTAATTTATATTAAGTGAAGAATTCAACAGCTTCAAGGTCTAACTGTTTTTATACTTATAGTATCCAGAATGCAGTTAATCTGAATATAGCAGCTGTATATATTTGAATATACACATTCAAATTTTGTAATACTGTTAAGTACATGTTCCACAGTACAGAAAGCATCTCCAAAATCCATTTTTTACAAAGCACCACACATATTACACCATACACAAATCACCGCATTCTCTTTATATAATGAGAGCATTAATTATTCTTATCTTCAATATTCAAAGTACAGGGAAAAAATACAGAAGCATGGCTCCAAGCAGCAGACAGAATTGATGCCTATTATATATAACAGGACACGTTCTGCCCCAGAAAACTGTTTCTGGATCCTGCTCTCACAAAATATAGCTTTCAACAGCACCATCTCTGATAAATGACAGATGCTCTCAGGTAAATCCAGAGGACATCAGGAACAGAGACACAACAGCTGTTGCCTCTCTTACAGAGGCACAGCCTCATTTCATGAATGAAAGAGCTTTTCAGCTCCTGCTGAAATTACAGCTTGTATGGGCAGGAGCTTCTCAAAGGTGGAGCAACCATATGTGACTCAATATGCCTTTACAGGAAGCAAGGGCTACAGTACATATGTTCCATCTTGGTAATTCAGACTAATCTATTTTCAACAAGTACAGAGAACATCACAATTTTTTTTCAAGCCAAGGAATATATGTGACACTCAACAGAGGCTTTGAAAACAGATGATCAGAACATTCATAATCCTTAAAGACTGACACCATTATCCCCACCATCAAAAACAGAACTGGAATCAATTAAGTGCATTTTATCACCAAAAGGTATTTTTATACAATAGTTTCATTCACATGAGCGGCTTCCTAAAATTAAAAAGCAGGAGAATAGGGAGAAAACTAAGAGAATAAGTATAGCAAAATTTAAAACATTCACATATTTACAAAGTCATACAAAAATGGCTATATTCTCCAGCAAAGATGGAATATATCACTTCTGAGAACCACTGATTCTGTGTCTTAGAAAAGGAAACCTGAGACAAAGCTGCTGCCAATGCAGTTTAGGAAACCAGAAGAAACCACACTGTGAAGGTTCCTATCACTTCAACATTTAGATTAGGTGATGATGAAAGAGAGCAAGTATCAAAAAAAAAAATCTTGACTACCATGGAAAAAGTAGGAATTTGAAGACTTCTTGTAAAGTCATATAACAGGCTGACAACTTAAAGAAAGACCAAGACATTAGCCTTCCAAAGCATTAAACAAAAATGTCAGGTAATCACTTCACCTTACTGCTAACCAATAAAAATCTAAATTATTAAGTACAAACCAAATTTACAAACAAAAAAATAAATGAAGTATTTATAGACACATACACACATCTCTAAATTCTAGAAGTTGTATTAAAAAATATGTTTGTAAATATCTACACACATGTGTGCCTTCATACTTCATTTAATTCTGAAGAAACCACCACAATCTAGACCCTCATATGGAGGACTCCCATCTATTTCCAATAGTCTAAAATCCCTGAAAAGGATTTAGCCACTTCAGGCTGTTTATAAAACTGAATACGTGTAAGATTGTTTCCTATTAACTGTGCTCTAAAAGGAAACTATGTGGTAGATACTCATAATTTGAATGATGAAATTTAGAAGTGTTATTAAAGAAATAAATAAAGCAACTAGGATCTGACTTTCCTCAGACTTTGCTTGTTCCAGAGCAGGGCTCATCCTTTGCCAACACTACCTCAACGACAAAGAAGATGAAATTTGGCAAGACAGCATATCTTATATTTTTTCTCACCACTAGAATAAATGAAGAATGAAGCAGCACATTGTTTGCAATATTAATCTGAACAAGAACTACATACTTTGTTATTGCTGCTTTAACACAAACTTTGACCAGATAAATATGAAGTACGTGAGCAAAATTATATTTAATGGCTTCATTAATTTCTGAGACTTTTTTATATGTACCTGTGTAGTGCAATCAGGCTCAGATTCTTCTGAATCAGAAATATCAGAGTACTCTGAGGATCCATTCCTGAGTTCTGATTTCACACTTTCAAAGAACACTGAAGAGAGAGGATTACAATATAAGACACAACATTAACTATGTTAATATTTAACAATTATTTTTGAAGCAAAACCCAATAAACACATATTCTGTTTTTAATAGTCTGTAAACAAAGGCAAATGCACACACTGATCTGGTTCACAAGTTTGCTTAGGATGACAATGAGTTTTCTACTGCTGACCAATAGACTCCTCAAGCAATTGAGCAGATGAAGACAGGAAAAGAGTTTATATTTCTTCCTTCCCAAAGGGCTCTCACTTCAGAGATGGCATTTGGGCAGTTTCTGGTTTTTTGTACAGGCTGGAGTCAGCAGCTCTCACCAGCACGTACCCTTAAAAGACTGCATTTGTCCCAAAGAACCACAAGCAGGAAACACACTGCTAAGTGTTTGGATTCCTGGGCTCAAGGCCAGTGAGCTGTAGGTATACTTAGGTTAAGGCTGCTGGCAAAATTTTTTATGAAGTACAAATTTGTTAAAGATGACAATGCGCAGTTCAGGTAGCATAAATTTCTTGGAGAAAAAAAAAATAGGGTAAAAAAATAATGACTGTGTGTCAAGAAAATAGGGTCTAAAGAAAGGAACATCACTTTAAAAGTATTTATAGTTTCATACAAAACAATGCTGAAAGCAAAGCTGCACAAATCAGAAATTAACTCTAGAATGAAGACAAGTGAAATTGAAACGTTGGTTTGTTTTCAGCATAGTTTTACAGGAAATCACAAAAAAGAACACAATTCTTCCTAACTATAATTATGCAAGAATAAAGGATGTACCTGTAACTATGTAAACACTGCATTTCTAGTCGAGGTTTGCTCCTATTGAAGACTGTGGCAAAGATCTCAATTAGGCATCAAATATATGTGAAGGGATATTAGTGATTTCTAAACACTGCACAGTGATAATTACTTTTAGAGTCAGAAGAAAGCTAACATGAGATTTGTCATCAGAAAGTGAGTAAATTAAACAGCTGGGACCAAAAGCTAGAGAAGACTAACCAAACTTAAGATAGTATTAGAAAGAACCATGAGGAATATCCAAGCACATTAAATGAACAACATCACTGTATAGGAAATTAAGCTATATAAAGTAATGCTCAACATATAATGATAAATTAATGGTTTCAATTACTGCAGCTCAAAACAACCCAAGGGATTTCTGATTATAACTCAAGCCTTTGGCTCATTTCAAAAAGGCAAATAAGATTCTAGGATAAGCAAGAGCAGGAACAATACAGAAAACATAATTTTAGAGATCAAAAGAACTTTCCTTTAGACTACTATCTTTCCCAATAAACTATACTGCTCTGTATGCCTCCATAGACAAGGAGGAATATTCCCAAATTGGTGAACGAGAGTAGTCATTATCTGTAAGATCAGGCTAAGATACTGTGAGTTAAGAAAGATCTCAAACCACTTTCCCTTCATTCACACCAAGTATCTTACTCAATTAAGGACAACACTTGATATTTGTCCCTTTGCTAACACTGGGTCACCATTTAAAACCAGGATCTTGGCATGACACACAAAGCTAGATAGAGTTTGATCTCTTTAAAGGCATCTGTCTGTGGACATTCCTCTTGGCCTCAATCCCACTAAGAACAAGCAAAGTTGGCAGCTGTTCTAGGAACAGGTAGTTCCTCTTCTAAAATTCACTGCAGACAATGCCCTCCCCCGCCTCTCTCTCTAGAGTCTCAGTTAAGGTAAAATAATCACACATAACACACAGAGAAGTCTGAAGGTGCTCAATATTCAATTTAAAAAATCATGATTAGTGCTGAGTGCTCAATTTTTGGAAGAACAATCTCAACATTCACTTCCAGTTCTAAGTACATTTAATACATTTGGATACTCACTGCCATATTCATTCTGTATCAAATAAGAGCAATAATTTTGAAGAAAAGTTTACCATTTTTCTGTATGATTTAATCATTGATTCAAGTACAAAATTTAGTTTGATTTACTTAGTTTAATTTTGGAAGTTGAAAACCACTACAGTAAGCCTTCACTCAACAAGCTGTTTGCCCTGTTTCAAGAATACCCAAGAGAGACTTCGCTCATGTGCAGGCTTTTTAATACTGTCCTCTGTGACATATGGAAGCACAGCCAACAGGGATTACAGTTTGCCTCGTTAATGAAAATAATTAAATATTTTATTCAGGCTGACAGCAGAGTCAAATGGTGTGGTCTGCTGTGCAGGAAACTCAGGGAACTGGAAGTCTCCAGAGGAGTCTTATCATCTTTTAAGTGTTTACTTCAGTTTCGTAACAGACACCTTCTGAGCCCTTTTAAACTCTACTGTGAATGGATGTGACTTATAATTAAGCAGGGAGCTGAACACCTATGTCAAGGACTAATTCTATCTGCACACAGATAAGAGCTATTAAAAACAGGCATTGGCAACAGGCATTCAATATTGATACTTTACTAAAACACTATGTGATCATAGCTGCTGAACACTTGGCAGGAGGCTACCAAAAGACCACTAAAGATTAGTTCCCAGTGAAGGGTGGTTTAAAGCACTGGAAAGTGGAATTACAGTGTTTTACAGATAACCCAAGTTTTTTCCTAACCTTGCAGATTACAAAGGTTGAATGTATAAGATTTTATGAATGTTACATTATGTATTTTCACTTGTATGGAATAAAGCAATTCATTAGTAAAACATACAAAATTGTATGATCAACTACGAAATTGACAGGTTTAAAATTAGCTATGCATTATAATCCTTCATTCTCTACAGTGAAATGATGTGATAAGCTTTTCACAATGAGGTATATTTTGATTTACAAAAAAAAAATCCAATCAGCATTCTTACATTATGAAGCAGACCTAGAGTAACAAATATTCATCCAGAACACCAATTAAATCTCCACTGTGAAAAATGCTCTCCATAGCATTCAAGACAGCACTAACATAAAAGGTGAGTTTTACTTTTCATCTCTATCCTGTTAGCTCCTTCAGTAGACAGTTAATATTTAAGACATGTTTTGTGTAACTTCTAATACTACTGCTCTAGTTTATTTCTTTATCCTCTATATACTTAGTCAGATTGAAATATTACAAATGGTAGTTAGACCCTCACTGAGGCCACCAAAATGTTCAACTGATAGGACTTGAAGACATTCTTACTGTTCAGTGGTTTCTGGGCATCTGCATTCCCTTCTCCTTCAAATCCTGAGGGCTGGTCTTCTACCTTCACAGCTGGCTTTTTTGACCTTGTCCTGTCATCTTCATCTTCACTGTCTGCCATGTAAAGACTTTGATCTGTAAATGGACGTCTCTCATCTCTTCTCACAAGAAAAAAAAAGAAGTCAGTTTTTACTCTCAAAAACCTGAAGCAAACATTCTCCTTCCATTATTTAGCACACACTCTCAAGATATAATAGTAATATTCTCTTATGCTCATCTCTTAATTCTGAATTGTAGGTATCCCTATTTACTTCCTATACAACTGTCATTTCCATAAAGATACGAAGTTTAACACCAGAGTACTTTTAATGAGAAGCAGTCTTATAGATGGATACAAAACAACTTTTTCTACTTTGAAGCATGCCCTTCAGTACAGACCCCACTAAGCAAGTGAATGAAATGCTGTAACAAGGGAACATGCAAAGAATCCCTTCCTCTTCACTTCCTAACTGGTTCCACTAGGGGACAGCAGACACAGACACTCCTTCTGTATTCCTAACCAGATTCTTACTGGTAAGAACTTATGAGTTCTACAAATAGAAATATTAACAATTAGCATACTCCAGACCATAATGACCAGGAAAAAATATCCACAACCAATCCTTTATACCTAATTATCCTTCCATTTGACAGCAGAAGGCGAAGATCATTGTCTTTTGTTCTCCATTCAGGTACTGTAGAAGAGGGCTTGTTAAACCTCCCGTTCAGTTTTGAGCTTGTGATATCCTAAAGAAGTAAAAGCAATTTTGCTTATTATTTCTTCCTATAAACTCAATTGTTCATTATTCTGCACTACATAAAAGATTAAATTCCCTACTAGGATGGTTACCACCTGGATAATCAACTGAAAAAACCTTAGACAAAACATGTTTGGATGTAAAGCACTTCAGGAGATGACTGCACCTTCTCCTTCCTTGAATCTATACTACACTCTCCTGAAGCACCTGAAACAAATACTACTTTCCTACAATACCCCTTTTATGTTTCCTTTGGAGAAATACCAATACACTCAGGCAAGCCAGAAGCTGGGCTTGGAACTGCAACAGCAACTCCTGGACTGGGTACATGCTCCCTGATATTAGTATCTCAGAACTTATTTAAAGGACAGCAAAGCATCAATAATGGAAAGTAACTTGCCTTAAAAGCAGAACTTTCTTAGCTCAAAGCAATTTACATTTGACATGTACTCTGAAACAATCTATCCATATTTCATATGACAAAGAGTTCTAGTCTGTATTCTTACGCATCTTAAAACCATTTTCAACAGAGATTAGAAAACTACTCTGGTTTTGTTTTTCCTTGCACATAATTCAATACTTGCCTCTTCCCATGGTGACATCTCCAGCCTTTTCAGTACCTCCCTAGTGTGAAGTTCCAGGATGTCCAGATTAGAAGGAGTTTTGGTAGCATGGTCTCGTAGCTTCCTCACCCTTCGTCTGGAGTGGTGAGGGGAAGCTGTTTCATGTGAAGATCGTGAAGTTGGAGACACACCAAGAATTCCCTGAGTTTTAACTAATTTGCTGTTTTCCTCCTGTAATTAAAAGCAATTTTCAGAATAGTCTCAGAGGAATAAATCCACATATTTAAGTACTGCTTCTTATTCATCTAATTAAATGTAAATTATGTAAGGAAAATTGTTAGACGTTTTAGAGAAATAACTACATGTTTCATTCAGATTTGATGTACAAAGTTTAGATCTACTGCACCTTTTTTCATTCAAGGCTTTTATGCTATTCCACAAGAGTAGTGCCACCAAAACACATGGTTTTATTCAGGAAGGCAGCACAGGGAAGACATCTATTGTACACAACACATCACATCCCCTCAGATCCATTCTCTTCACATGGAAATGTGAGAATTTTTCAAGAATCAATAACCAGCAAAACACTGGTATGGGAAAGCAACAAAAAAAAGAAAAAAAAAAAGGGAAGCCCTCCCCCACTGACTATAGCACACAGCCACAAAACAGAGGAGTGAGCAAAAGAGATGACAACTGGACCAGAACTAACTAACAAGTAGATAGGAGAATGGAATATGGACAGAATAGCAAATTAAAGTTTTTAATGATACATTAATAATAATTTTAAGTAGTTATAAATAACAACATTTTAGAAATACTAAACTACAAATAATTTCACCATTAAAATCTAAAAATCAACAAAAATACATAAAGCACCCACTATCCATTTTCTTTATCTGAAATACCCATAGCTTACCATTCCAAATAGTTTTCCTCTTGACATTCTATTATTAATAGTATAATAAAATAAATGGTAAATAAATTAAAAGATTAATATGGTCAACCAGAAGCAAAACTATGATGGAGTTCCCTGATTCAAAGATTTATTTTCTGAAGACTTGCATAGGGTTGCCTCTGCTCTTACCTCCACAGAACGAATCACTTTAGAGAGCTCTTTGATGAGATGCCCAGGCCTAATGTTGTCTGGAATTTCAAAGGCATGTTCTGTTACAAGCTGTATGCAAAGGGAGAAGAAAAGATACTTAGTTTTGGGGTTTTTTTTTCCAGATAAAAGCAGAAATAATATGAAACAAACAAAACTACAAGGGAAAAAAATAAAAGAAAAACCAGTTTCATTTATGTAACAATGACAAACAGCCAGGACTGATATACATATGCAGTAGCTTCCAAGCTTTAGTAGCCAGTAGATATTCCTCAGGGTCTCCAAGATTCCAAAAAAGAGGTAACAGAAAGACATACTGACAACCACTTAATTTTTTTTATCCTCAGTACAGTAATCACCTTTTTTCCCTTTATCATGGTCAGTATAGAGCAATACTTTGACATTCATTACAGTCATGACTTTAAAAAAACCTTAAGACTAAGGGAATTTCACCATGACAAAAATTTAATCGCAAGAATAAGCATGAGTAACCAAGATGCAGATTTTTAGACATCTTCCTAATATCCATTTCTTAAAAATTACCTTCTTAGCTTATTTAAAATCTAGCAGGTTGGGAAATGCAACTCAGAAAAAAAACCCTATTCCTTAAAAAATGGAGGAAGTCGTAAGAGTTTATGTTCCCTTTAATCCTCTGAAACAATATTAGAGACAGATTTCATATATATATACACACAACAAAAATCCAAACACTCTATAGTTAGATCCAGCAAAAAATATTTTGTATGTAGTTTAAATGTCCATTTAGAACACTTTTAGTTAGAATTAAACAGATAAAACATCACTTAACACACAGGTTAGAATGACTGCCATGAATTCCTGCAATCAGCTACTTAAATGGAAAAACATCCCAAACACTTTCAGCTACCCACATTTCAAAAATGAGATTCAACAGCAAAATGATTGCTAGAAGCAATTCAATATTGTATGTGCATTTCATTGAACCTGGCTTCCTCTCAGTCATTAAAACAAATGCTTTCTCCCTCTCCCAAAAAAACCCAACACCAACATATAATCATGATATGATTATTCATTTCAGTGCCCCTAATTCTACAGGGAAAATTAAATCAGCTGTATTATTTACCATTGTTCATTCCTTGACTGTATTACACCTCTACACATTCACTCTGGAGAAAACAGCAGCTCTGTCCTAAACTGTACAATTTTTCCATCAAGCTACTGGTCATTTTAGGACCATTCAAGTCTTCCTACCTCACTGTCTCAAAAACAATCCTCTATTCACCTATGTTTAAAATACATACTCCATGACACAAATGTGAAAGCTCATGAGAAGGGTTCTCATTTGAGGAGCATGTATTTGCCATTTTTAAGGAACCGTCTGAAATCCTCAGCATGAGCAGATCAAACTGCAACTCACGAAGCTCCTCCTGTCCTCACCTGCCTACAACTCCAAATCTACCACTCGTGGTCTGCTGCATAGCAGGACTGGCTCAAGGATGAAGCAGTAGCCAGAGAAGATGGATGTAAGACATGAAACATGATAGCTGGTGGACAGCAGCCAACACTGTGGCTGAGTCACTGATGCTCTGCACTTCCCTACCAATGGAAAGTGTGTCTGTTCACCCAGTGGTTTAGGAATACTCAAAGGTCTCATTAATAAGCATTCAGAATGCAGCAAGTGCAATTGATTTTTCTTCCACAGAGAAGTAGAGAACATACCACATTCCACATGAATCAAAATACTTAATGACCTACTAGAGAGTACACAAGTGCTACAATACTACACTACAGCAATCTAGAAAAAGGAATGCTAATCCAACTGAAAATCAAAGCAAGGATTTATACAGGCTGTGTTTGATCTCAGTTCAGTAGCCTGATCACTTGGCTTGCTTATTGTCCATGCCATAGATGCTAAGATGGCTTGGATTCACACGTAGTTCAACAGCCTAGGCCCAACATCCTGTAAACTGTGACACTGCTCACTAACAAGCCTTCATCCAGGACAGCAGAGACCAAGAGACACTGGAGAACCAACTCAGAGGGCCAACGGAGATTCATCTGGTATCAGTAATGCTACACAGGCTGGACCTCAGCACATTCCACACAAAAAAACCACTTCTGCATTTGCACCTCATGTTCAGTTCCACAGAGCTCATACTGTTGGATGCAGCATTGTGCAATATCATCCATAACATCAAACATACATGTTGCATGGTAAGTTCCCTCATAAGTGGAATTTGTGGGCATAAAGAGCCAGTTCAAGTCTGGCTTGCAACAAGGCAATTTCACAAGCAGCAACAAACTAGAATTAATACCCTCAGTCAGAACCAACGTGCCTGTCAGTGAACAACACTTCCCAGGAGCACTGGTTCCAAGAGGGTTTATTAGCACAGGCACATGAAAAAGCACATGGAGTTAGACCAGACCCAGCTCTGTGCCAAGCTTTCCTGGAGAAAAGAGCACCAGCAAAGCCAGCACTGACGGTATACTTATGATTTTACAAGAGTCAATCAATGTTGAGCAAGGAGAGTATTCAACTGAAGTTAATATTCCTCAATCTGAATCTAAACTGACTCTTCAGCAGGTGTAGCTGAAATGTGCTTTCCACACTACTGATATGAATGGAAAATAAAAAATACCATGGCATTCCACCCCTCCCCTGCCTCAGACGAGGACTAATTGATTGTATATACACATTTCTTAGAAAATTCCCCATCTTATCACCTTATCCTCTAGCTCTCTTATCCCATCCTGAGGTAAAGCAAGATACTACCTCAATCAGCTACAATACTTGAGCTTATTAAATGGCCTAATAGACTTGGAATAATCATGGAATCATGATTATTGGAATAAAGTCTTGATGACTCTGGATGCCAAAATCCAATATAAACTTCACCCTAGCCACGGAAACACCAGTTTTGTTTTTGTTTTTAAATGAAGATTACAGGTCATAGTGTTGTTCAGTGACTAATCATGGAATATTAAATTGTCTTTATGATTCTTCCCCAAATCAGCAGTTATACTTTCAACAGACTTTTTCAGTACTCATTAACAAACAGATAAAAATAATCTTAAACTTTAAAAGGGCATAGACCTTCACTTAGTCTTTAATCAAAACAGAGGTCACCAAAATAGAAAACAAAATCATTTATACATACTTCTTTTTTCATCCATAATTTTAAAGCAGTAAGTAAAGCCTTCACTCCTTGCACTAAATAGCTTGGAGGCTGGAAACCATCTTCCCTCAGTTCTAAAAAGGATACAGAAACCAATTTAGAAACAAATCAAGAGAGAAAATAGAATGATACCTACCCTTCAGACAACGAAGTTGCCAATGAAGTTGTGTAACAACACAGTAAAGGAAAATTTGTGCAAGCAAATGAAACATGGTGTGCTGCACTTATGTGCATACTGTAACAAGAATGACCACAATAAAACCAAATCCAACCCTAGAGTGATTCTACATAAAATCTTCTTTTTTTAAACTTATACTTGTATGAATTAGGGCTAGTTTACAACATACTAAAGGTCATTTAGGGAAAAAGAATCCAGATCTAAAATACAGAAATCACTTTTATTTCATTGAGAAATATTCTCATCAAAGGGGACCAGCAGGATGTGGGATGTATCTCTAAATTAGAATTTGCATTGCTTATCCCCATACATATGCAAATGGCTCACACTAGCATACTTCCACTTCCCAAACATTTTTGTCACCCTTCCACAATTATCACAGCTCTTTCTCACATGGTTCACATCATTTTTACTCCCAAAATCAAAGGGACAGGGGGTGGAAAGCACTCTGCTTCAGAACCTTCTCTTCTTAAGGAATTTGGTGTTCCCAACTGATTGCAATTCTTTTTCATTCCCTCTTTTGCTTCATAGGGGTAAAAAAAAAAAAAAAAAAAAAAAAAAAGAAGGAAAAAGATAAATCCTCCATAAGCAGCTAAAAGTAGATTAAAACCTCACCTCATGTTCCTGACAAATATTTTGACTTGTCAATAGCAAATGGATCAACACTAGAACCATTTGGTCATTTTATCCCCTTAAAAAATACTCTAGTAAAACACCATTCTTATGGATTATGTATTAGGAAGCTGGCAGAAAAAGGAAGGTTCTGTGAGTAAACAGCTGTTCTTCTCTCAAAAGCCTCCTACTTGTTAAAGGCTATGAGAGGTAGTGGCAGCAGAAATCTTCCTACCCATTAGCTGACTCAGTTGATAAAATTTTAACAATACAATGGAGTATCACAGACTGAATCTTTTAGATGCAATAGAAACAACTGCATGAACTAAAAGTAATTCAAATTAATGAGTACAGCATACATGAACAACAGCACACACTGCCTATTTTGAAACCCCAAGAATTAAGAAAAATATTTAGGTGAATGCAATACTTATCATGAAACACTTTCTGTCAACAAAAAGTCAAATTCAAAATGTTTGTGACCCTGTTCCCATTCTATAAAATGAAGCAGAAAGACATATTGTGCTGATTTTGCTCACTGACCTGAATTTCATAAAAAGTACTGCTAAAAGCTGGACATCACCATTATCCCACGAAAGTGAACTGGCATCATCCTTTATTCATAAAACAATGGATTCTGACTAGCAAACACCTAATTTATATGAGTCTTGATGCCGAAATCCAATATAAACTTCACCCTAGCGCTATGGTAACATCCTTTTTTATTTTTTGTGATGTTTATAGGTCATAGTGTTGCTCATAACAAAACATCTGCTAAACCAAAGATTAAACATAACATGAGAATAAGCTTCACAGCCCTTCCCTAAGACACAAGAGACTCATAGGCTATGGACTCAAGGAGGCACGGGATAAAAAGGGGAGTGGGAAGAGTGGGGTGAACAGACACAGCTTATAGTTAGCTAGATCTTACAGAAACATACGTGTGCTTTTCCAGCAGGAACACAGTTGCTATGGCTTCTGACGAGTTTGTAAACATTAAATATGCATGAATGAGACAAACCAAAGCTTTCAAGATAAAAATACTCTTTTTGGAAGGAAAAGTTTTCTGCAATTTTGTTCTCTTTGGTAAAATTTCTGAGCTGTTCTGGGGTCACTGAGACTTTAAATGCTCATTTAGGAATCAAGATTTGTTCAATGTTTTAATTTCCTGAAAGGAGAAGAGATAATTTTCAATAACTTGTACTGTTTTCACACTAAGAAAAAGCTACATGGGATTCTGATCTATTCCAAAACAGAAATTGAATTCAGCGGCCTCTTCTGAAGGTTGATTTCTGTCCTTTGAAATACATTGTATTATTAAGATTAAACACAGCAGGCAGCGGGCAAGATACTTGAGGAAAAAAAGGTGAAGTCAGATAGGCACTCTCTCAAACACAAATATGAGGCACAATTACAGTAATTAATGAATGGTAAGGAAGTTTGGAGAAGACCAGCAACTGTTAAGAACTGGAGGCTGTTGAGACACCTCTTGGATAAACATTGATATAAGTAATTTAACACAGCTCATAGGAACTGATGCATCTTTCCTTCCACAACCAACAGCAGCGGACAGCAGGCACTGTGACTGGAAAGGCCGAAGAAAATTGTAAAAGTGCAAGAAAACGTCTACGTTTGGCTGTGAAGCCACCAAAAGAAACTCACAGGTATAAGTTAGGGGAATTGTTTCATAGAACTATTTGATTTACTTTATTTGAAAGTAAAGGCTATCAAAGGATATTCAAAGATCTTAAATTATATGAAAGCAGCCTGGGCGAAAAAACTGATGCCATGGTCCATTATCACTTAAGAGAAAAAGAATTATAAAAGCAGCTATATGTGCATGTGTTAAAATAAAACATGCATTACCTTTCAAAGTTTCCAGTAAGTTTTTGGCCACAAACCAACAGATGGCTTCAAAGAAAGGAAATTTGAAAAGATCTGGGGTTTTTAGCCTCTTCTCCATTTCATAACACCTGAATAAATGCAAATATTACAAAGCATGAATGTTTTAATTATCAAATTCATTATTCAACTATGTAATCATTCAAATTTACACAATGTCCAAAATAAAATGAAATAAAATAACCATGGCCATGATAAATAAAAGAAGTCAAGTACCACATAGTTAAACCCCAACAAGACCACAGACAAGATTGAACTCTGGTCTCATTCAGGCTCTGACCTTATCAAGTTTGACTGCGGCACTTCTAAGAATAAAGTTGGACTTCATAAAACTAGGATACAAACCCAATGTGTGATCTTTTAACAGATGGAATTTTATCAGGATTCCACTGTAATAAATAAAAACAATATGTTTAGAAGACAGCTCTACATCTTGGACAAAAACTAAATACAGCTGCCCTTAGAGCAATGCTGACTTGAGGATGCTCATTTCAACTCAGTGTTGCACACCTGGGCTTGCTTACTTTTGTTTTACTCACTTATACTAATCTCCAAAGTAGAATTTTTTCTTTTTATTTTTCCTCCTTTTAGTCACTTAAATTCTTGCATAGCCTTCATTTTGCTTTTGAAACAAACTTTGCAGAAGTAAAACAAGAGAATGTGCTTGATACATTCTAACTGAAAATGCCACTATTGTCTGTTAGAGAGCCTGTACCAATTTGATCCTGGTTAAGCGCATGAAGAAAAATCTTTATGAAAAGAATATCCTACTTACTGAGGAACAAGTACAGGAAGAGCTGAGACTAACCTGAGCTGCATGCCAATGTTGAGGTTGTGCAAAAAGTTTCCTCCAAAAGCCATACAATCCTGAGATGTGAGCACAGCATGAATCCAGCCTGAAATGACAAATTGTGAAACTTAATACATACGTATGAATTATTCTAAGACTGTTCTTAAATACGCATATAAATAAAAATGCTGTTCCTGAAAGGAAAAAAGCAAACAGATTTGTATTCTGTGCTAGGAACAAGTTACAAGTTTTAACAACATGTAAACTACAGTTTTTCAGAAATCTAATGAACTGTAGTTTTCTGAAATAATTAAGCTTAAAACATTTATCACTGGGAGGGAGTGGTAAGGATGCCAAGCCAACTTGTCAAGTAAAAATTCCAAAAGTTTTCATTCCAATCCACAAATATAAACAAGTCAGGAATGGAAAAATATACTGAACAAAAGATCAAGTCATAAAAAAATAAAACAAAACTATACGTCTTTCAGTATTCACATGTTGCTTACAGTAACTGTGTTGTTTGTACAACATAAAATCATTTAGCAATACTGAAGTTTCTCAAATAGGAATTCAGAAGTGGTCCTATAAATTATTCTAAATACAGCCATTCTAAGTGAAATTATGATCAGTTTAACACCCAGTCTAGACACACTATAAAGTTTGTCACATAACTGAAATATTGTCCTTAAGAAATCCACTATTCAACATGGTAAAGCATGGCCAACATTACGCTATCAATCTAGCTAATTACTAGGGAAAAATTTCAACAAAGCATACAAAAAACCACAATACATGAGCTGCCTGATTAAAAATAGTTATCTGTGAAATTTATACTGTGGAGCTTTAGTGTAAGCAAACTACAAGGAAATTTTCTCTGTCAAGATCTGATTTTGCATGCCTGCAGATGCTCTTTGACGCAAGATGAGTTGGCCAGACATTTGCGGAATACTTCATGCTTTCACTGCGTGTAGGCAAGATGGATAAACACAGGAAGCTTCTCAATTTGAGGAAAGATCAGACCAAATCACAAAGAACTACATTTTACAAACTAGCATTAAATCTATGCCCTATTCAGGTAATAATGAGCAGTTTCACAGCATACCTGCATCAACCTAAGATTTTAATTTTTTTTCATTCCTGCTTGCTATTTTTATGCTGCACTTTTGATCCAGGTCTACATAACAAGGAATGAAAATTTGGTGTAGACCACACAGAATATCTTGAATAATATTTAAAAACTCTAAAGAGCCTCCCAGTAGATGTTATTCACCTACATGAAAGATTAATTTTAGATCAGAAAACTACTCTGAATGTATTTCCAAGATTATAAAATAATTATGACATCCACTAGCACCAGTACAAGCAGAAACAGCAAGTGATTTTCACCAGAGATCAGGGGATTTTTTTTCAAATCTTTCCTCAGTCTTACAGAATTTCCCATTTTTTTAAACACCTGTCTTGAAAGCCAATTTAATTTACAGCTTCTTCTGCTGCATTCCATCATATGTATATGACTAAGTAAGTGTGTATACACATACATGCACATGTGTATTTGAAAGTACCTCTTTATGTGTACACACATTGAAATACACGTATACATGAGAAATTAGCAGATTACTTAGAAAGCAGTAACTGCTTTCTGTGAGTCACAATAAAGTTCTACAGTCTCTAATTCTGCTTTCTCTGTTCATAGATCTATGAACTTACATGGACAATTAATGCTATTTCTTGCTGGAAATACATGGTTTTAAAAGCTCTGGCTGTTCAGGAATGTCAAAAGCACATAGAGGGCCTCATCAAGTAGTACTTATTCTGCACAAACTGTAAACTAGAACAGTAAACATTGAATCCCACAGGTACAGAACTGAGCTATGAGCAAAATGAAGTAGTCTAGAAAATACAGGATGGAATAATGTACTGATTATAATCTTCAAAGCTTCTTCCAGAACTAGAATTGTAAACCACTTTCCTGCTCCATGTATCTAAAGCTTTCTTTCTGCTCTAAAAAGAGAAGACAGCACCCAGTACAAATTTTCAATAATAAAATACTAACAAGTATTTATAGGGATAGGTTGGATAAACAAAAATACCAAAACCTGGCAGTCACTTTATTGGCAAAATATTGTTTGATTTATTAAAGACTTGTAAGCTTATGGCATTTGGGAGTTTGTGTAGGGTGAGGTGTTTTGTTTGAACCATTCTTCTCTTTTTTATTCTTTTATTAAAGAATTGTTTTGGCATTTCTCACAACAAAAGCAAACCATAACATCCATCCACCTTGTACTCTTAATACTCTAGCCTACAGCATAAGAAGTTTATTTGATATTTTTGAAATAATTAGGCTTAGTAGGCCTTGCAGTACTAAAATCTGTAAAAACACTGTATTATAAAATAAGGGTAAGAATTCAGTCTGAATACTTAACAAATAGTGAACAATCTGTGTTTTATTAATTGGAATACTTCCCTGATAATCAAAATCAACTTTAATTTGTTGTATTCTAATTGGGTAACAAATACCCTTTCATTCCCTGATAATTGTTATGACTGCCAGGCAATCTTAAAAGCTAATTATTTGGTTTGAAAATCTAAATTTCTAATTTTTTTATAATTCTCTCTTATCCGTAACTTTAGAGGATACCAAATGTTGATAATGCAATCATTTTACAATATTCCCAATTCCTGGTGACTGAACTTGCCAAGTCCTAATACCAAGAGTAAACTCTTACCTGTTGGAACAAATAAAGTGTGTCCTTGCTTCACAACACACTTGTAACACTTGTCAACCTTGTCTCCAAAATATACTTCACTCTGGGTGACAGATGAACTCCAGGACTCATAGAGAGCTAAATTTTCATCAGTGGGCTTGATCAAATAGAATATCTTCTCACCCTATTAAACAAATATACCAAACAAATAAATTAATGTTTTCCTAAAGGTACACTACAACCTCTGAGTCACTCCTAATGAAGTAACAGATTGACCTAAACGTAAAGTATTCCATCTTCCCACTATGGCATCTTTAGGCAGTGTCTCACAAATGCAATTCACCAAGAGCATGCAGCATATTAAACAGGTGGTGTCTTGTGATTTAAAGGAAGCAAACAAACCAACAGGACCTTTTCACTGGAATACAAAAAAAATCCAGTTTTTATAAACAATTCACGGATATGCACACACCTACCAAAGGAGAAAGGAGATAAAATGGAGATGAATGGATAAAACCACTTTGCCTCTTCTATGACGTACACATGGTCAAATTTGTGAGAATAAAAAATTGCGTATGCCAATGATTTTCATCCAATTATTTTTTTCCTGCTAAAACCTCACTGTATCACCCACAACTCTACTGAAGTGATCAGTCAACCAATTACAGTGTACAAGTCACCAACAGCATACTAAAATAAAAGCATAAAAATGCAACTCCAGTGATCAGTAATTCACTTTCAACCTCCTCCCTTACCACTGCAAGCCCAAAATTTCATGCAGGTGATCATGCCACAACAGATAACTGAATAACTTTCATTTCACATAGTCATAGACATCCAAGATATGGCTGTGCACTGAAACAGGCTCCCCAGCAAAGTAGGCACAGCACCAAGCCTGACAGAGCTCAAGAAGTGTTTGGAAAATGCTCTCAGGCACATGGTGTGACTTTTGGGACGTCCTGAGCAGGGTCAGGAGTTGGACTCAATGAACCTCATGGATTCCTTCCAACAGAGCATGTGATTTTGTAAATCAAGCAGCATTCATACCCAGAGAACGTGGTACCAAACTGATGTTCCTCCAAAATCAATATGAAAATCTGTATAGCTGTCTTGGACACCCATTAAGCAATACTTCTGAACAAAAGGCTTAGGGAAGACAGAATCATCTGGCCAATAATTTTCCACCCACGAAAGCTTTCTGGCAATGTCTGGTACTTCCACTAATTCAGACATCCTTTTAAAAAACAAACAAAGAAAAAAGAACTGTTAATATAAGCAGGGTAAGTGCACCTCTTTTTAAATGACAGCTTCCTACAAAGACATTACTTATGAACTAATAAATATGTTTTATACCCACATTAAATGACAGTGGCTGTCTACATAAAATACACCTCCTCCTGTCTTTCCCACTACAGGCATTATATTCCTACACATATTGTTCAGGTTAGTGAAAACCACTTCCTACATTCAAGGAATTGAAGTCAATACTCACTTTGTGTCCGAGAATTCCAGGCTGATCACATTCAATACTTTGGGTCGGTCAGGATTTGTGAAGTATTTAATGTAATTATGGAGCTTCATTTTACTGTCTGCTTGCCTTGCTACATCTATGACATCTATCACTTTGTCCCCACCTGTGAAAAACAGGATGACTCTCTTAAGGCTATCACAGATAAAAGACATTTCAGGAATTTAAGAGAAAATCATCTTTTTTCCAATCCTTATCAAAACATTTCTGCAGAAAAACTCCATTACTATTATTATTCTCTTGGAAGAGAGACAGATCAGTATAAAGCAACTTTTTATTAGGTTTAACTTTAATTACTATTATCAGCCAAGGAGAGCACTGAAAACACTCTAAAAATAAATCCTCTTTCCTGTGGTTAACCAAAAAGCATAGAGTAGTATAGAATTTCTGCATCTGTTTAAAAAAAAGGATTTATGGCTGCAATTGCAAAGAGTAGCATGGAGAAAGTTATGAAGGCAGATCTCTTCCTCACTTTTCCTATCAAGTATCACCAAACCCCCACGACCTTCCTTACATACATGCATAACTTGCAAGCACGCAGTAATTTCACTGAATACTTATCACAGGTGTATTTCATTTCTAATGACAATAAAGAGGGGGTTACACACCATGTGTTCTGAAGTGATACATTTAGGGAACTAGACAAGCCAAGAAGGACTAACACCACCATTATAACAGCAATTGGTTTATGTCCTTTTAGTTACATGGCCAAATTTGACACTTAATTTTGGAGTGCTGGAAACATGCCTAGATGTACATTATAAACATATTCACTTTAAAACTCTATGTTTGTATCTTGATAAATTCCAGCTGAAATAGTACTCATTCAATTTTCTTATTTTTAATTTCAATAATAGGAAGGTAAATCTGTGGCATTTCAATTTTTCCCCTGAACTGGAAAACTAGGCAGGTCAGGATGAGACAGTCAAGTTTCTATCTGAATCCAAAGAGGCAGTCATCCAGAAAAAAAGATTCAGAAATATCACCATGATAGTTACTCTTTAAGGCAGAACACACATTACTATTTATCATCACAATGGTGTCAACACTGCTTCTTCTGGTGCCTTTGTAAAATATTGATGCTCAGAAAACCTACTTTCAGCACATATCATTACACCAGGTGATCATGAGAACACACTCAGACTCTCAGCTGTACCATGCGTTACAGGAAATGTCCTGCTGCACTTGGCTCAGACTCTGAACGCTTACATGAGGCTGGCACAATTACAGACTGGTAAGAGATATGATAAGAAAAAAGTGGTTCTTGGGAAGCCTCTCCTGGCAAAGGATGCCAAGGTAGCAAAATTTCAGGAAGGCCAATACACTGAGTCCAAGTAAGTTTTGTCATAGCCTAACCAATTATTAAATTTATTAATCCTAAGAGTGATTCATTCAATTCCCATTATCCTTGGGATAATGTAGCAAAAAAAAAAAAACTTCAGCATTCCATATATAACTTGCACTGAAATTAAGAGGTTTGAAAGTTGAGACATAAGGCTGTAGTCCTATCACACATCTACCAAACAGACAAGACACACCAAAGGAAAAAAAAAGGGGGGGGAAGAAAAAAAACTCTCCTAGTCTTGAATTTACAAAAAAATATTTAGCACTCTGGAAGCTCTTATAACAATTTAGTATTTAATAATTTAGTATTAATATGTATTCATTTTAATTTACAGACAGGATCATTTTAATAAGTACTCCAGAGTGACTCTTACCCACATAGCGTTCCACATCTAAAACAGAGAAAGTTGGTGGAGGAAGTCTGAGTCCCAGACCATCTAATTTAGGAACCATAATGGGAACATCAAACCCATGTTTCTCCAGATATCTTTGTGTTAACTGGCTTCCATGCATTTTCAAAATTACTTCATCAGCACTGGTGGAAAGAAAGGATGGAGTATTAGCAGAAAAGCATCCTCCAAGCACTACTGAAGTTAAAAAAGTCTCCGTTTGGGGAAGGACAGATGGGAATGGCTACATCTGAATCAAAAAGAAATTCACAGTATTGTTTTATTAAGCATTTAACCAAAAGACCAAGGAAACAACTTCAACAAGCAAAGAAATTTTTACTGTAATGCATTATCTGGAAACTCACAGTCTTTCTATATGACTGAAGAGAGAAAAGGACAGGGAAAAGGAATTCTCAGAGAAGGCATTAAAGTACATTTTACTAACAACAACCACCAGCTGCTCTGAAGAATTTTAAGTCATTATCTTTCAGTGAGATAGCCAACCAAACTCAGGATTATACTTTAATCAGGTTTCTCCACTTTCTTCTAAAGCATGCAAGAATAGGTAGACTCTACCAGTTCACGTGAATGTTCTATGAAACTGAGAACTACTCCTGAACTAAAGGAATAGACAGGCAATATTCTGACACTAAGAGCACAAACACCCAACAAACAAAACCAAAAACAAACAAAGAAAAACCCCCACCCCAAAACTCAAAACCTCTCAGACAACCCTGCAGCAGTCCCAATAGACAACCCATCCCAGTGCAAAACTGAGCAAGGGAAGCTACTGCATGAAAAGGCAAATGCATCCATTAGAAACAGGGATGCACTGGGAAGAATTCTGAATGAGGAAATCATCTTCAACCTTCACAATGTGAAGCAGAGAAACATTACTCACTTCCTCTAAGGCACACTCAGATGACATTTCACTCTGTTTCCCCACCAGAACACATAAGGAAGGTTCTGTACCTTGGGAAAGAGCGAGCCCGCAGCTGTTTAACAAAGGTCCGTGTTCCAGCCTGCACTGGTTTGGAGCCATCATCTGGCTCTGTGTAGTCATGTCTGTGCCAGTTTCTCCTCTTCTTCACTGCAAGTTTCAGAAGGATTAAACACGGAATTAGTTAAATCAGATGGCTCAGATTAGCAGTCATCCCATCAGTGAGACAGACATGCCTCAATCACATTAAAAAAATAAGGTATGTTAATCACAGTAATCAGGTGACATTCTACCTCTTTCCAACAAATAACATTGCAAGACGCAGTAACTTTCTGTACTTTTATAGCTCCTTCTGTATGAGAATCTCAGTGCACACGATACAAAATTTAAGACTCCATATCCAGTCCAACACAAGTAAACAGGTGCAGCCTGAAAGCTGTACAAATCCATAAAGACAGCTACAAAACTAACAATCAAACTTTAATTTCTTAAAGCTCAGACTTTTTTTTTAATAAACAAAAGAACCACACCTCTTGAATAGCCAGAGACTTCATTTTACATATTCACACAAGGTTACAAGACTTAATCCTACTGTGCTATTACATCCCATAAGCAAGTCCATATCCCATCTGATAATATTCACTACTATTTCTACTGCTTATGTTACAGTTACAGTTGTGTGTGCAAACTGTTTAGGGCAGGTGTGACCTTTACAATACATGTAACAAAAGCACTGCACTCCAAAACCTACAACTTCTTAACAGTCTGAAGCTTTAATGCACTGCTACAGCATATTAATAAAAAACAAAGGATAAATTAAAGTTCTATTACAATTTTGGGAATCTGGAACTGATAGTTCAATAGTAGTAAAATTGCATTTCTAACTGCTCCTTATACTTAAAGGTCCAAGGAAATTGAAACACTAGACAGTCTCATAACAGTCTCATAAAAACTTGTTGTGATGATCTCCCTACGACAAATGACAGACACCCAAATGAAAAAAAAACTATGTGTAAAAAAAGTGTATGTACTTTCACAGAATCATAGAATGGTTTGGGGTGGAAGGGACATTAAAGATCATCTAGTTACAACATTCTGACATGAACAGGGACACCTTCCACTATCCAAGACTGCTCAAGGCTCCATCCAACCTGGCCTTGAACATTTCCAAGATGAGACATCCACCACTTCTCTGGGCAACCTGTGCCAGCTTTTCACCAATCTCACATTAAAGAGTATCTTCTTTAATCTAAATCTACTCTCTTTCAGGTTAAAGCCATCACTCACTGTCCTACCACTAAAGACCTCAGTAAAATTCATCCTATTTCTTACAAGTCCCCTTTACATAGTGGAAAGTTGTTCTATAAAACATAGTAAGCTGTATGTACCCTCCCCATTTGAATTTTTTGACCTTGAGTGAAGGAGAGGACGTATATAAGTAACTTATGATATTGTGGTTAACTTAACTGCCTGTCTTCAAATTTCATAATTCCATAACAAATAATTTCATAATGGATATTTCATTGATTCAGCTTCCTCAACCACTCATTTTTCATCTCCATATACAAAGAACACAAGCTTACAGCCTTGAACAGAAGCCCCTTGGTTGTATCATCTGTTTGTTAGTAAACTGCTCTTTAGAGCACTTCTCCCCTATACAAATAAGCCTCTGTTTCTCATCCTCAAACTCTCAACAGCCTGAGAAGCCCTATTAAATCATCAAGAGGTGCCACTGCAAAAGGGACCACCATCTCACCATTTGGGAAACAAACTCCAAGAGTGTTGAACTTCCTACTTTTATACTTACTGTACTAAGAAGCACACTAAAGGTCCTGTAATTTTAAGGCTGCATTTCAGTTTTTCCTAAAAAAACCAAACTCTGCTCCACAGCTAGACAGCTGCTACTGGAAGATGGCCCCAAAAAGATTTACAGATGCCAGATCTAAAATTTAACCACTAATATTAAACAGAAATTGAGTTGCATAAGCTCAGGAAATTCAGAAGAGGAAAAAGCTAATGTTATTTGTCAACACAAATAGTGTTTTACAGTTGTCTGCCAAACAGCCTGAAATACAACATCCAGCAAACCCACTGCATTAATACAAATTTTAACCTCATGGCAGAGCTCATTCTTAAATTCACTAAGTCATGATGCACCCAAAATGTAAAAAAGCACTAGCAATACCGAAAACACAGCTCACTGTAATAGGAAGCTGAGGAAGTATCAGGAAGGGGAAAATAGTTTCTAAAAAAAAAACAAAAAACTTGCTGTTTCTCCAGATAAAACAGTTGGTTATACAGGAATAATGGACATTTACAGTCATTACACATAAGAGGGAATAATTCCTGTTGGTGTGCTGTTTCCCACAGACATGACAACATGGACCCTTTAGACGACTTTTAAGAGAATAAACTGACATTTATATATCTTTGCTAACCTGAAAACCAGTGCTGCTTAATGAGCCAACTATCTAAATACTATAAAACTTCATAAATAATGAAGACAGGTTTATTAAGTTTTCAAAGCTATTTTCTCAGTCATAAATAATAATGCAAGAAATTAGTGGCTAATACTAATTTTCAACAGAGTAGTTTCCCATAAATTCACTGCTGTTACAACAGCTCATTAAAATTGTAAGACGATACAGCTGCTTAAGAGATTTTATAGCACAGACACACTTTTTAAAGTCTGTCTTTCCAACACTTACAAATTAGAAAATAAAATCATTCTTTTGCTTGTACTTGGCAATGTACATCATCCTTTCATAAGAGAACACTGAAGAAGAGGAAACAGTAATGAAAACTTTCTGTTTACCTATCCCTTCATTCTAGAGGTTTTTAACCCCTTAAGACATTACAGGAACTGCAAAATAAAACCATTTTATCTGAATGGATCCTAATGCTCAAATGAAGGAAGATGCCAGTGTTCACCTATGGTGTTTATAAAAATTGAGGTAAAACCTGCTATGACAACACTAAGAACTACACAAGAAAATTGCAGGGAGGGTGAGAAAAAGAAGAGTGTACTGGAAGTTTTCATGAAAATTAAGTGCAAAGCTTCCTTTTCCATTTCTTTAATTACATCCCTCCTACACTCAAAACAATGGGCCAATAACTCTACTTAGGCAAACACTCTTCTCTGCCTTCTCCCAACTCTGGACTGTTTCCCACAGAGATCACCATCTGCTAGACTTCAAATGGAGACCATCAAGAGGTGTACACATATACAATGAGGCCCAGGTCTTGGAAGAGGTACTGGAGAATCCCAGTGGCCAAAAAGGCAAGAGCAATGTTGGCAGAGGAAGACTGCAAGATTTTAAGGAGCAGACAGTAAATCACAAAATACCCTGCGCTAAGGCTTGGTCCAACATCTCATTCTCACCTCAGACCAAGCACAGGCATTAATACTACAAACAAAAAGATACTGATTGGACGGTAGTTACAGAATTGAGAAGGCAAAACCAGATAAAGAAAGTGATGTCCTGACAACTACAGTCTTATTAGCATTTACTGAACGTTGTGCTTTCTCAAAGCTCTGGACACCACAAGCTGGTAACACATCTGACTCACAGCATTCATGCAAACAGAGCATTTTAAGACTTAAGGATCGCTGAGAAAATTTTGAAACTAACAAAATTAACATGAATACTCTAAATCAAATAATCTTTAAAAAAACCCTCCACTGTATATTACTATGTTTTTAATTTTTCTCTTTTTAAATTACTTACGTTTTTAGGATTCATTATTTAGCATTTTATACACATGGCTGCTTGCTAAAGGTTTTGTAAAATTGTTCTTTCAAATCACAGAGGATTTTTTTCTTAAATTCATGGAGAAATTGATTTGTTAATTTCATCTTTCCGTCTAACTATGCAGTAGCTTTCTTTTCATTACTGGAACTTTTACACAATTAATTTTGTAGGATACTGAAATTAACCACCTATTTGTACTGTAAAGTATGTGTTTCTTGTATATTTTAAGTAAAATCAAACTTATTTGATTACTTATTTGGTTGAAACCACATATATACTTGACCTCTTCAACAACTGAACTTTTGTCTCTTGGAACTCTTTGGCAAAATGATTTTAGAATATGAAGCTGAAAATTAAAAAGCCTTTTTTTTAATTTACATACATAATTTCATATGACTGAAGTACTCTGGAACATCATTATCAGTCTCTTTAAAAACTGAAGGAAGTAGGGCCCAAACCACAAACTTCCATACATTTGATTCTGACACCTGAGAACAATTAATGAAATTCAATGTGAAGACATATTTAATTATATCACCTCTGTCTGGGTTGGTAACAGACATGTCTGAAGCTTCTATTAAATCTAGATGACCTACACACTTGAGGCAATATGAAATAACAACGATAATTTTTACCACAGATTCTTATCTTTTTGAAAAGACTTCCAAAACAAAAATCCCTCTTATCTCACTGTCTAATTGCTGCAGGTGTGACAGCACTTACATTACAGGAAAAGTTATTTACAGGCATCAGGGTGAAGCAGACTAGTTCTCACTAATAAAGAAAAGAAGTTTCAAATTTACTAGTTTATTTTTTGAAAAGTCTGATATTATCTCTTGTCTACTGCTCTTCCTAGTCCCTCTATTCCACAGAAAAAAAGAGACAGAAGGGGAAAAAAGGCTGCTGTTTGTATTCTGATTTTTAACACAAACATGCAATTTTGAACTGAAAATGACCACTGGAGTACTAAAAACTATAAGTACATAAACCAGCATTTATCTTACCTTTTAGCTGACAGACCATGAACCCATATATTAGAGACAACATGTATTAATTAAATCAGCAATTGATGCTTAATCACTTTGTTCGTACTCCACAAGATTATCATTGAGGGTGGTTTTACACTTATTTCTAAATGTAAAGTAAATTCATATTTCATTATGTGGTGTCTTCAAGAGGAAAAAACCAAATAAAAACAAAAAAAAAACAACAAAAAAAACCCCTAAAGAAACAAACACCAAATGAACAACAAAAATAAGACTAAACAAAAACACAACAAACAACAAAACCTACAAACAAACCTGCATTAGAAAACACAAATTAACATGGCTCAGTGCTTGGAGGGTGAAGACACATTGCTTATAAATACTTTTCAGGTCTGAATGTAGAAATTTAATTCATGGTTGGAAAAGTGATTTCTTTTTTTTAATATTTTTTTATAACCCTGTTTCCATTTGAGAAAGGGAGACATGGAGGAAAATCTTGGGAGTTAGATAAAGCAGTATCCTTTCAGTAGTTAGCAAAAGAAAATCTGTTCCATTTTTCTACTGCAGATCTCTACAGCAAACTTATCTACTGAAAGTAGAATCCAAGAGATGTCTCTTGTTGCTCTGTTTCAGACTCTCCTGACAACTCATTTTGACCCTGGTGGAACCTTGTTTATAAATCAGAAACCTGAGATTTGGAACTGTGTAACTTTTAAGGACATAAATGGGGGTAAACAACAAAATCAAAAACAAACAGCAAAAAAGCACAAACAAATACCATTCACAGGATGTTCATATTCTGCTGTCACTGATGAAAAGTAGTGTTTGACTATTGTAGCATAAAACCTACAACCATCAAGAAAGGAAAGACACCTAACTTGTATATGTTTTCGAAGTTGCCTTCCTAGGTATTTATCAGAACTTGGATAATTAAAATACAGGAACCTTGAAACCATCTTCCGTATTTTCCTTTTTTTTTTAATGATGATTCCCTAATTTTCATTCTCTCACTTTCTGCCAAGTCCAGATTGTTTTCTACTTACCCTGTGCACTTTGATTTCTCCAATCTATAGCCATGCCTTGTATTTTATTCTATCTGCATCTCCACATCAGGGAACGTTTCAAGACGGTTTGTTTGTTTTTCAAGTTTTTAATCGGCTCATAGTTAGTCATGTAGAGCCATTGCCTTCTAAATAATCACACTCATCTTGAATATTCTTCTGAACAGTCCTTTGCAGTTGTATATGGGAAGCAAACAATCTGAACGTGGAAGATGAAATCTGAATAACCCATACTTACTTAGAGAAGGTCCATGGAGAATTGCACAGTTGGGACAATGGTATAGATCAATGTCAACAGCATGGTGCTCCTCTACCCCAACGCAGCTGGAATAATATTTTTTACATGTTAATGAGAATGCACACAGGGTTTACTTTTCAAGCTAAAAAATAATTAAATCTTAGGTTTTTATTAAAATGTGCTTACTCTACAAAATTATAATGAGATACCAGATTATCTCCACTACTGGGCTGCCACATAAATTTTGAGCAATAATTTATCATTGAACACAGAATGACATTTTAAAAAATCATAAAGAGGAAACAAGAATCAAATTCCTTTAAAAATGAGCAAATCCACAATATATACACCATTACCCCCAAAAACCTTGATCCTAATTACAGGAAACAGTTTATACAAAATCATTAAAACAATTTTCCTCACAGAAGCTATGAGTTTAAAAAAAAAAAACAAAACCAAAACAAACCTGAGGTTTATGTGCTGTTAAATTATAGAAGATATCATGGATATTTTCCTTGTCTTTCTTTATCTTTCTGCAAAAATCATGTAACTGACTCCCACCCCCTAAGACAAATTAATGAAGAATACTATCATGTTATTCTTGAAATCCTTTCAATAGAACTGGATTCATAAACTACGCAAGTGTCCACATAAATAACTTAGAAGAACTGGTTCTGTTTTAAAATAGCAGCAAGTATTTCAAAGAATCCTTGAGAGATGTAATGCTTTCTCAGTCCATATTTTTTCCCAGATAAAACAGTCAAAATCTGATTAAAGGCAAAATTTTTACAACAGTCATGACAAAGCATCTACTCCACTGATACCTAAGCAACAAAATGTTAAAGTCAGTCAAGTACATCTTCTTAGAAGCTGAAACACTAGAGGTTAATTGGAGAACATATGCTTTTGCACAAAGTTCTTAAGGAAAAAGAAAAAAAAACAAAAAACAAGTAATCCCTGCTTGCTGGTCTGAATCCTGGCAGAGTTCTTCGTTCTCTGAAAAGTTCACTGACACTTACAAAACTGCTGACTTTACAGTTAATACAGAAAATCAGAGTACAACCCTGAACATTTACACCAAAATTAGGTATTTACACTCCATGCACTGCAGTAACACAAGAACTGGAACAGTACCCAGTCACGTAACCCATTTCATATCAAGTGTAATGAGTGCTTATACAGTGAAGTTTTGAAATGATCCAGCTACACAAAGTCTTTTCCTCAGCAGCCTTGTGCCAAAACTGCTGACATGCTCCAGCAAGTGTCAGTACATGCTGCCAAAACAATACAAGAAACAGTCTAGCACTGAAAGCACAATGAGCAAATCCAATCTGAAACTAAAGAGCATCTCCCATGTAACTATCAATTGGAAGTGCATTCTGAGTTCCTTCTAAACATTCAGCTAGTTCTACTTCCCCATTCCCTACATACCACATGAAATCCAGAAATTATTTCGCTTTTTTTATATGCATACTATTTTAAAATCTAAAAACTAGGCTGCCACAGTTCATCGCAATTCTTGCAATATTTAGCAACTGCTTTAAGAGCAAAGCTACAAGAATCATTGTTACATGAAAATCCAGCTGACATATAAACAAAAAGGAAGGCAGAAGCAGTCTTTAAAAATGCATATCCCATTTCCTCCTGCTTGTGTTCTCTCTCTTTTTATAGAATAGATGAATGACTCATAATCCTATGTATTATAAGAAAATTGTTTTAAAATGTACATTCTAAAAGCCCCAAATCAGAAGGCTGGTTTTTTTACATCTTTAAGAATCTCATTATTTTAGCTAAATTTCTAATTTTTGAACATCTAAATACATTTATGTTGAACTGTATCTTGATCAAGTTTGCACTTCATTTATTCCCTTCCCTTTTTCTTGATGTTTATCTGATACATTCATCATCATTCCAATCAGATTATCTTGCTAACAGTAAGAAATTTGCATAAAAATATAGAAAAAATAGCTTTGACAACTATTTGTCCTATTCTGTTTAAGAGTCTTAATTCTATTGTCTCTTATTGAGTGTTACAGATAACAGAATTTCTGCTTTATTTTCAGGCTTAGTACTAACGATTAACTCCATAACCTTTCATGAAGGTGTGAGAGTCTGTCCGAAACTTCCCTCATTTTTTGCCTCTCGATCGTCATGAAAGCCAAGACCACCGGGGAAAGGGAAAGATCCTGTTCTGAAAATCCAGGTCTGTCTGGTCCACCAAGCCAGATTATTGCCTACGGGTTTGTTTGCTCAACTCATGGAACACTGCACCCGAGAAGGGGCAGTGTGCTCTCCTTCGCCTGCATCACCTAGCAACGCTAGTGCTGGAATCTCTCCACCCTTCTGACTTGGCTGGACTTTCTCTCTGGAATGACCTTCCCGGAGGTCACCACAAAAGGACCCTCCATTCACCGTACATCAACCACCGTGACAGAGGGACTGAGATGGGAGAAGGTTCTCCCCTCAAGGACTGAGACGTGCGACCCCTACATGGAAAAGCTCCCCTTTTTCCCCAAAAGGACTAAGACTGAAATCCCCACCATAGGGTGAGGGAAGGTATGCGTGGGGACCGGAGCAAGTTTTGCAAGCGACCACTGGACCGAGAAGACAATGGTCCCTGCCTACGACATCTGCTGCTGACGACACCTGTTCCTGATGGACTACTGATGGACTCCTTGTACCCTTCATCAATAGACTATTTTGAAATGGGTCCCCTTCCCCCATTTCAAAAGGACTATAAAAAAGGTTAGAGCTGACTGATACCTTTGAGATCTCCCCTGACGTGAAGACGACAGGCCTCTTCGTCGACCGGACTTCGAGGGACTTTGTCATCCGCACGTCTGGTAGCTATACACCTCCTTGCCCTCCCTCTCTTCTTTTCCTTTTCCTTACTCTTTTCCCTTTCTTCATTCCCCTTCTCTCTAATGCATCTTTGCTCTCTAACGCATCTTCTCTATGGTTATTTAATAAAAGTACATGTATTTTGATTTTACTGCAAATCCCCTTGTCGTGTCAGTTTTTGCACCCTGAGATCAGTGAAAAAGAACCTACACGAATCACGTCCTTAGGACGGATCGTGTCAGAAGGCACATGGGATTTTGCATACAGGGACTGGAATGGTATTATAACGTCTCGAATAGCCATTCAATAAGGGAAGCAAACATTTTCAGTCTACTATTTATCCCGTAAACTCAGCACTGAAAACACACAACACTAACTGCAGAGATCATGGAAGCGAATCCAGCCTGACTGAAGCAAAGGGCAAGCGAGGTGCCAGCACCTGCAAGAACAAGCACTGCCAAGGATGCTATGGAACACATCAATCACACACAGCACCACTACAAGTCACTTCCCCGTGTCCCTTTCTCCAACGTACACAGATGAATCTGACATTAATCACTCTGGCTACTAGCAAGCAATCAATTACTGTGGTAAATGCAACTTCAGACCTCACGCATCAAAACAAGGTCACCAAGAGGTAGCAGAGAGCCTGGAAAACATTAACATACTCAAACACTGCAACACTCCCAATCTACTGATGTTTTCCTGTATGAAATATTATTACCCTTCACCTTGCAATCAACCCAATATATTTGGGTTGAAATGTCTTGAGTATATATTACCTAGTTTCTGAATTGATCATCTCCTACAGGGAGGTCACAGATTAATCCTCAGTTGAAAGCTCACAGTATTAAACAATAAAATACAATAATACTAATTTAAAAAAAAAAAAAACACAAAAAAACAAACAGCAACAAAACCCCAGCCATACAAGACTATTCAAAAATACACCTTTCATTCTGTCCATGAAGGTGAAAAGGTTAACCAGGCCCAATTTCACTTGCAATGCTCCAGAAGGAATGGCAAGATAGAAAAAAGTTAGTTAAAAATACCTTCCATCAGTCTTGGAGTGGTCAGATACTCCAAACATCCCATGGTATCTAGCATCAACGAAAGGTCAACAAGAGGTAGCAGAAGATTTGGGAAGTGGAAAGTTTTTTCACACGCAAGAACATGCCCATCCCTGGCACCTGAAGAAATCCCCTGCTACTCTAAGTTTGAGCCCATTCTCCCAAAGTCTCTCTTAAGACTTCTCTTCTCTAGAAGGTGCATGTGCATGCTTTTGATTTAGTCTCAGCTTTCCACCTGATCATTACATTGTAGCTATGTAAAAGCAGCAAGTGTAAATCAAAAATAATCAGAAGAGGACTCCAACATCTGACAAGTACCAGTAGACCCCTGCTTTTCAATAAAGGGCAAATAAGGCTTCTTTCATAGTGCAGGGGGAAGTCCAGCAGAAGCTGTTCTCTTCTTCAGTATTGTTATTAATTTAGATTTCAAGAGATGGGTACTAATAATTCAGAATGACAGATTAAACAACCATTTCACATTTATGCTGGAATGCCTCGTACAAGGAGTTTGCTGAAGTCCAGAACAATTACAGGAAGTTTTATCTCTGGAGACTGCATGGTTGTACATCGCGAGCCACCCAAGGCACCCAGCACATCTCTCCCCCAGCAGCACAGTGTGAATAAATACTGGATCCGTGTCAGTCACCACATGGGCTGTTGCACCTATTGTCTGCATCTAATACCTGCTTGCTCTCAACCCAGCCTGGCTTTTCTCTTCCCTGCTTCTGATATGATCAAGCACAACCAAATCATTTTTAGAGACTGCTTAACTGCCTTCGCTAGTATGACTGAAAGAAACCTGATTTAAGAAAAAACTCCAAAGCACTCTTGATCAAAAGTGTTATTTTCAATGTTCTTAAGGGTATATGACTACTTAAAAATTTAATTTATTAAAACAAATAGTATATGTACCCTACCATTATACAAAATTTCCAGTGTAAAAGGGAATGCTTACATAAAAAAGCACTCAATGATTCAAGTAATTTCTTGACTTGATAGAAGTCAAGAAATGAGCAAAGTGTGGATGCTCATTTTCCTAGTTTAATCCTTAGATTAAACCAGAAAGATATTCCTACTAGGAATATTCCAAGATTTCCCATGTATGAGGCATACTGAGAATAAAATCTTGAAAATTGAGAGATGCAAGCAATTCTCAATAATCTAATAAAAGGACAGCAGAAAACAGATTAATCACCTTCAACAGAAAAAGAGCTAATTTGTCAAGAAACTGGGTTGTACTCGGGACATCATCCTCTTGGATACCCTCTTCTGTTCCCTCCCCCTACTGCTTCAATTGCATAAGGTCCTTTTCCAACTTTCAGCAGCATGTACAAAACAATTGAACAGGCTCATCTTTCTAGATGCACTTGGACTTTTCAGGAAGTCTCCCACAAGAGTTTCCACTCCTCTCCACAGCAGCACCATACTTTGCACCTACTAAGCTTCACCTAGCAGATGACGAAACAGGGCAGGCCATCACAGGCATGTCCAATACTATTTCAACAGATATTGTTGGATAGATATTATTTTACAATTAGATGTTGATTTACAGCTCAAAACTAAGCATTTTTTTTTAAGTTTCTTACTTATTATTGGGACACATGAAGTTCAGGCTCCAAGATCTTTGTTTTCCAGTGTCTAACCTGAACAATCTGACTTTTTGTGGTCACTGTGCAGCAAAAATGCAGGTTAGGGGCTCTGGCCAGTATGTTTAGTTAAGCACAAACCCTTGCATCTTTTCCAAGCTAGAAAACTACAAAAAAATTACATTTTTCAAGATCCCCTTATATTCTCCATGAATAAACACTGTGGACAATCTTCTTCTTTCTGTACCATCCTTTCTCATTCTGAGCAAGAACTCAGCATGTCCTTCTTGTCCACCCTTGCATTAACACCCATAACCTTTCCCTGATACACTTCATTGAGCGCTCCAGGCTTTATCCATTAAAGGAGGGGGAAAGCACAGGTCTTGACATCCAGTAAGAAAAAAAGAAAAGAACAAAAAAGAAGCATGGAAAGAGTGGAAAAATACTAGGGGTATTAAAGCATGTTCCCTGTTACCAAGAACACAGGGCTATAGACAATTACTAGGGGTATAGGCACGTTTCCTATTATCTGACAGAGCAGATCACCAAAATCCTTTTTCAATTTCCAGTCATCCACAGAGCAGCCAAGATTCATAGGTAGCGAGCCTCTGCTGGGTCTTAAAAGCAATGAGGACAGGAACAAGGCAATGCTGGACATAGCAGAGATTCACTAGTAACAGGACAGCCTTAATTGTCCCAAAACCAAAGTCACTACCACAGGGTACAGCTTCTCACAGCATTAAGCTGAACATAGCTGTTGCTGCTGAAAAAAGGTCCCACACTCCTTCCTCCAAACTGCCTGATATGGGCTTCCATTGTTTCTTTCACCAAATCTAAACCATCAGGCAGCCACATGACAAGTCAGTTCAATAACCTGATCCAAAAGAAAAAAAAAACTGCCACTCAACTCACTTTTTCAGATAGGTTTTGAAAACCTTGAGAGTAAGACTCCATAAATAAAAAATAAAATTATACACATTTCACTTATATGCAGTTACTTAACAAATATATAACAATGTTATTTACAAGAAGACACATGAAAGAAAATATTTTGTTACTTCATCTCTACTTTGTATTTCTAAAAGTGATTGCTAAACAATAAGGAGATGACAGTTTAGCAATCTTATGCTGATACTATACCTTTTACTATCAAGCCTTAATATTGAATTTCAAATCACCAGGGATGAGAGCTATTTCTATTAATATACTGAGCAAAACATTATAGCAAACTTTTCATTTTACCTGTAACAAGGTCTGCAGCTGCTACTTTCAGTCCTAATCTGTTTGAGCATAACAAACCAAAAAAAACTTATTGTAATTATTGCCAAAATTAGTTAGTGAGCTTGCAAGTTATGCAAACGTTAGCTTCTCCTACTCTATTCCAAGAATGCAAATAAAAGTATAGGGTAGGAAGTCTGTCTGGCAGATTTTAAGGAATTCTGGTTAGTCATTTAATTTAAGCCTATGCTTTCCAAGTGGGAAAAGGATGCCAAGGCAATATTTACAGGTTACAACAATGGAAGTACTAAAGATGTCACTGCCACAACCAGCCACATCTGCCACTTGTTATGGGACAATATTAAAATGCTTAATTAGGAAGAGAAAGACAAAGTCAGTGTGACAATACTATGAACAGACTCCATACTATCCCATAGCACAAGAAGAGTTGAAAAAACGAAGTTTATTTGAAGAAGAATTTAAAACTTAAAATAAATGTTGTGAGCTTTTAAGCTGGATAGATTTCCCCTCCAGCTCCAAAACGATTTCCCCTCCAGCTCATGCTTCAAAAAGCATGAAGTTACAAAGAAAACAAAACAGACCAAAAGAAGCCACAAAGCAACATGAGAAAGCTGGTGATTCTTTCCATTAGCTCTTCATCTTACCAAGATAAGCAGAGTAACAGTTTTGGAATAAACCTGGACTTTGGAATAAACTTAAAAAGGATTTACTTCACAAATGAAATAATTTTTGAAAATGACAAAATTCTATACACTAGATACTGAATTACTGCTTTAAATTACAAAAAAAAAAAACCCAAACCACTGCATAAAAATATTTGAGGTTTTGCTTTTGCCATATTCACTTTGCAAAACAAAATGCCTTTTAAAAGGGAGCAGCTGATATCAGACACAACAAAAAGAACATGCAAAATTGCACTTTAAAGTTGTTTTTTAAATAGCAGTTCTTCTGTTTTTCTATCTGTAGAAAACTTCCCCTAAGTTACCCATTTTCTCCAAAAAAAAGACAAAACAAATCAAAAACCCCGCAACCAAACAACCCACGATGTTTTAAGATATGTATAGAATACAAGCATGTTGGCCCAACAGCTTCCTTAATTTTTGGACACATTCACTCACACACATTCCACCAAGCTCTTAAGGGCAGAAAAATGACATGTAAGGCCAACTCTCAAAATACCTAAAAATATACTAACTTATTAAATACTGCATCATCCTTCAACACAGATAAGAATCCCAAGAAAAATAATGCTGCATGCCATAATATACAAACAACTCTGACCTTTGACTGCTGAGACACATCTGTTCTGATATTTCCAAAGTCCTAAGAGGCCTTGGTCTACTTATGATTAACCTTCAAATTGCACATTAAAAATGTTAATGTTCATTACATAGGTTTAGACTTCCCTAATGTAATTCAACCCTACTCCTTTTAAATTATGTAATATTTCTCTGAAATGAAGTATTGCAGTAACACAAACATGCCAACAGGTATATGATCTATTTTGAATTTTCCAAAGGAGGCGGCAAAGGTTCAGACTTCTGGCACCTTCTGAAATAAAACTTAAAAGTTTGATAGTAATGCTAGTGTTGTCCTTTCAGAAAACACTTTTAATGGCAATACTCTTGCACATTTTTCTATTGAGAAAGAAAATCAGTATATATAATTCTTTCTTAAGTAACAGTGTTTTTCACACCCTCAAAGCGCAGAGGTTAAAATAAATAAAATCAGTATACGATACCTTGTCAACAAAAGCTTAATTCTAAAAAATAGACTCTGAAATGTAGAAAACTAATAGGAAAATTATGGTCAATGGAACAAAGCTATCAAGTTACATAATTAAATAGATTCAGTTACAAATACAAGAAACCTTCGACTTGTATTGAGAAAATAGCCACATAATCTACATAATCATCATGTTACGTCAAATTATAGGAAAAAACAGTGATGTACATTATTTGTAAACTAATTCTTCCATTCCACAATTCCAGTCCAGTCTGAAAACAAACTGGTATGGTTTTGAAACTCAAAACATTTTTTTTTCCAAGATCTGTTTTTAAGTGCACTACGTTCAATGTATTGAAATTGCTAGAATGAAGGTAAGAGAGAGTTATTACTTTTAGAAAATATTTGACAACTGAATATTTGGCATAAACAACAAGTTCTTATTTCTTATTTCATTGGTGAAAATATTGTGTGGAAAGCTGATTTTTCGCACAAGTATTTCGTGTAACAATTACGAATTTAAGCAAAATGAAGTCAAAATACTGTTCAAACTGAAGTCAAATAATTACATGCTCAGAAAATCCAAACAGTTTTATGTGCAAAAATATACACTGAGGTCAAACAACATTTTCACTACAATGTCTGACTTCTAGGAAGAGACACACAGTCCAGGTTAATCCATAATGGCAGCCACCATCACGTATTATGTGGAGCAGCTTTATGAGCAGTTACTTTTCCTAAAGACAATTTCCTGATAGAGCCAAGTTAACATTGCTGAAGTACTTCTGATGTATTCCTCCTGTTTAGTATTGTCTATTAAGCATATAGCAAACTCTTCATCCTTCCTATGCCAAATGAAATTCCTACTTATTCTTCCCAACCAGATTGATTGCATGAAGCTGCTTTAAAAAACAGTATTTACAATTAATTCTGTTTGGATCCTTTTAAAAACACTGTTTTACAGAAATGACGGTCTGAAGGAACCTGAATCTTCTAGTGTAGATTTTGGCAAAATAAGCTGCCTCAAGAAAATCAAAGAAATAATATTTAAGAAAACTAGCAGACCTCAAAACTAAACAACTTGTCAGAGAGCAGAGGGGAAAAAAAGAGGCATTTTGAAAGCAGCTGTGATAGCTGAAGGCCTTATTTCAGTGTGAAACTATTGAGAGAAACAAAGATGATATCAGAAAATGAATCATGACACAATATTTGTCTGAAAGTAAGAAAAAATACACATTGATCTGACATGAAGAAATTCTTTTTAGCACTTTAAAACCAGTCATCTTTGTAACTCTACACATATGAAGCAAAGCACACTGCTTAGGAATTCAGAAAGATTCTCTACAGCAGTTCAGACTCCTCTTTCTCCATTCATTTTCCCAGCATGGCCAGACTGACACACCAAAGAGAAGAAGGAACAATAGTCCAATCTGACTTCAGGCACTGTGTCTTAGTGAAGTTGCAACTGCATGAAGCCTGTTGAAATAAATGAGAACTATCCTTCCTTCCCACAACTGATGCAGGAAAAAGGATTAACAATGGATTTCAATTAATTCTAGGAACACTGGAGTACCAATTTATCTGACCACAGCCACCATGAATGTCAGTTCTGGTTATAAGGCACAGTCTGTAAAAGCAGTATTAGGTACTATGGGCCCTAAACATACAGAAGAAAACACATAGTAGTTGTTTGGTTTAGAGAGAGAGGACTTTGAAAGGGAGAAACAAAAAGAGAGAATAACTGCTTCTGTATACACTAATGACAAAGGTTTTCAAAGCAATTAAGGAAGTTCTTCAATGATATATTTTTATCTCATCCTCAAGACTCCAAGTCAACAGTTAAGTTCTTCCCCCTAAGATAAAACAGAACCTAGTAAGCCGCCATGGCACATAACTACATCTTATTTAGGTAATTAGCCTTACTTCAATTCCCAAACAGGGTTATTCTAACTGTGCTTACTGAAAAAAAAAAATCCTGAACTTACAATAAGCAAAAATAAGGTACTTTAAAATAATACCTTCAAATCAGAGGTTTAAAGGCAAAACTAACACTCTTGTCTGAATTCTATAAAACAAAAAAACAACCACACTACAAAATCTTCAACCATTTAAAGCAGCCTCCATACACATTTTGAAACAGACATCTTAACTGAGCACCTCTGTGTGGTTGCATTCTATCAAAGAACAAACTACTACCCCAAACTGCCATCATTTCCCCAGCAGAAACAAGGAAGAAATAACCTAAGCTCTACAGAGACAACAAAAGAGTGGAAAAGGGAAATCAGTATAAAAGTTAATGAAACATTCACTCCTTCAGGAACAAAGCAACTATGGCAACTTTAACACAGCAAATTAAAGCTGCTTATTACATGTTCCTAATTATTAATTACATGTGTAAATAGATATATATGATTGAATCACCATCTCTTAGTGTTCAAAAAACTTATGGATGTAGTGCCTGGGGATATTGATTAGTGGGGAACATGACAGTGGTAGTTCAATGGTTAGACTCAAATCATCTTATGAGGTCTTTTCTAATCCTAACAATTCAATGATATACGGTCTACACTCGTTTGCCTGCCTCAGCTTTTAGATTCTTAGGTTTTGTCCTAATCTTCCTCTGCTCCATTTGTGCACAGACTCCTGTCAATTCTCACTAGCCATCTCAAAGAAATACTGCATGTTATCTAGTTTTAAGATCTATTTGCACCCCAACCAAGTCTTTTGACTTAATAAACAGGAATTTCAGTTCCATTTCCAGCGCAGTTTCCTATCAGGTAGAGCAAGGGCCTTTTATACACAGAAGAGGTATATTAGTTACCTGTCTCAAAGAGAGAGGGCATTGGAAGGGAAAGAAAAAAGACAGAAATTAACAGAATTTTTTATAAAAACACACCCTATGAAGAGAACCTGAGGTTCAACAAACAAATTACATGACATAGCTTATATTGATTCAATGGCTTGCAGCCACTGGAACAGGGCAAGTTACCCACTCCCTTCCAAGCAAGCATCCCCATTCCCCTTCCCTGCAATGGCCCTGATACTTGCCTGGTCACAAGGCAACCTGGTTTTATTCACTAATCTGACAGAAACTAACCTAGCCAGTCTTTTGCCTGTTTATCAAGTCACAGTTGGGCAAGTGTGAGAGGCAATCCATGAAAGAAGAGGACTATGTAACCTGGAGAGAAGGGTATGGGAAGTAGGACAGCTCCTCCCAGCAGCAGAAGTCACTAGACCTGGCTAGGCTTACTGTTGGGACTTCATTATCCACAAAGACTCAGAACTACTGTGGCCTAACAGATACATTGCCTATAACTTATCAATAACATTACACAGAACATCCCCACCTACACCTGAAAAACCTCCTCAACTTTAATCATACACCTGCACAACATCAAGAGAAGCATTATCAAGTCTAAGAGACACATACATTGGCACTAGATGTCATATGTGAACCAAGGTTTTCTTAGCACAGCATTAAGATGGTCCTAGTCTGGCTTCTTTTAGGCATCCTTCTCTGATGAAGTGTCTAATCAGTTCCTTGAGACCAGTTATCTGTAGCTCCAGCTGCAGCAGTAGCTAAGGCAAGTACCCAGCAGGTGTATGACATTATGCCACCAACACTGTGTTATTTGCCTACAAACATTCTTTCCAGTAATGCACTGAAGTACAACAGGAATTATAAAACAAATAATCCAAACAGTTCAGAAGCTACATTTCTAAACCACATCAAACACAGTTTTCTGTAAAGCAGGAGAGGATCAAAAGGACAAACCTCCAGCTAAATTCCCACCTTCCAGTTTAAGATACACACGAGGACCACTCCAAAGTGGGAAGATACCTGTGTTTTTTAGAGACTGATCAAAACAAAATCTCACTAATGGTTCCTACATACTCACTGACTTGCATACTCTCAGCAGTTTCTAAATTCCATAATTACCTACATCAAAGTCTCACAAAAAACCCATTTATTATATCATTTTTATGTAACAAGTGTCTCTAATATTAGTTCAACCACCTCTTTTAGGCAATGTGCACTCTAAGCATTTTTTAATCCATTTGGGAATTTTTTGCTATGTCTTTAGCAGCTCCATCTCCTCAACAGCTAGAAGTGTTGAATGTTCCTCATCTACAAAGTGCACGGACTGCAGACTCCTACAGAGAGAGTACAAGCTGGTTATTCCGGTTGTCTAATAAAGATGAGTTGTTTAGAAAGATCATGTTGCCTAATAAAGATGAGCTGTTTAAAAAGATTATGAAGCCTGACAAGTACTATCAACACTGTTATTTTATGCAATACACAGTCTGCAAAGCTTACGACATCCTGGGTAACGCTGTCAGTAGACACCATCAGATCTGTCTTGTTCTCAAGTATCTCAAATGATAAAAAAAAGATTTGGAGGTGAACAACAGTAAACCCACAAGGACTTCCTGACCTTGAGGGGATTGATTAGGACACTAATGATTGTTTTTACATTGTGTCACTTCAATTGAAAAATTATGTCAGGGATGATTTGAAAATAGGACTTTTTGCTAAAAACATCAGGAGGTACATTTTTCTGTCTCCCACACTGTAGCATGAGCACCAGTATTGGCACAACCTTAAAACTCCATTGCTGCAAATCCCTTACTCTTGAGTTATTGTGTGTCTGTTTGCTTCCTTTACAGCCTGCAGTAACAGCAAACTTGACTTCAGCCTGCTTTACACACCTTTAAGTTGGCTCCTTACACCAAAAACACTTTACCACCCAACTGGCTTAAAAAATTTCTTACCTGGATTAGTTTTAAAGACCTCCTGGAACCGTACACTAAGTAACTTAACACTCACAGTAGCATTCAGAGCTTCTACAGCTGTATCTGAAATAAAGCATCCTTTGCCTTCAAAATTCAACTCATTAAATAGTTATCCTTTAAGAAAAATTTAAAAATTAAAAATAAAAACCAAGGACATTTTTCAACTCATCTTCTCAACAGAGTAATTCTTCCTCCATCCTGCAATATTTTTCAGACATTGCTAGGGACTTTTTAGCAAGCTTTTTATTAAGCTGAATAATTTCTGCATCTTCTAATCACAACACAAAAATTTACACGGTGGCTCCTATAGCTTTGAAATACCTTACTTGTATAAGGCAAATAGATTTGCAGTCAATAGCAAATAGAGACAGATGCTTCATTTCTGAAGAAATCTGAGAGCAAACTGGCTCATCTCTAGCGCATCATGCTCATTTCAAAAGCAGATGGAGTATCTGATTACATTAACTTCTATTTAAGCTATGATACAAGCAAACTGTTTCAGATACACAGATAATGAGTCTAAATATCAGATGTTACACTGGCTGGCTGGCAGAGCAGTAAGTAGGAAAAGCTCCTTCAGTCAACTAGATAATGCCTATAATCTAGAAATCTTCATTGGATTCTCAGCTGCTTATAGAAGTCCAGAGGGGCATGCTGGTCAAAACCGCACCAATGCACTCCATAATATATCAAGAAGTTACTTCTACACATTATTCTAGCTACAGAAATCTAACTGTTCAGTCCTCTTCAGATGGAATTAATGAAGCACAGTAATTTCCAGACCATGTGGAAACTTCAAATAGTGAAGAACAAAGCTAAAAAGAGTTTGGGGGTTGAGTTACACCAGCACTGAATTCTATCTGCATCCATTATTTTTATTCTGGATATAATTGGACATACTGATTTTAATCTAAAATTCTTATGAGTTCAGATCCAGGTTACCAAAACCATTTTTCCTCTATCATATGCTATTTAGAGTGATCTGAAGTATTTGCAAAAGCACAAATCCACATGTTTTAATCTAAATTTTGACACACACACTTTTAGCGGTAACCTTGACTTCACAGTGTGTGCTTTTATAGGAGGAAAAAGAAGATGATTTTATCCATATATCAGTGTATGTGTAGTGTGCACATATGTATCTCTTAAAATGCTTTTTCTTCATAGCGGGCAAAATTTCCATGACTCCAACAAGAATGTTCAAAGAAATGCATTGGAAAAATACGAAGCATGAAGCAGAGGGCCTATTGCAAAAGGTCCCCTGGAGATGAATACTGATTTACCATTCCTGTAAAAATTACAAGAGACATTATGGTTCACTGATTGTGAAAAACACAAAATTAATTCTTTGGGAGAAAATTTCTGACCTTACCAATATGTGTAAATATCAATGTGTGAAAATTGTCCTGATGGAAGGGGAAAGGTAACAGACAGGAAAAATGCCAATGGCCACAGACGAAAGCATATGAAATCCATCTAAACAGCAGGGGAAAAAAGAAATTGCAAGAACACAGAAGAAATCATTCATCTATATATGGCTATTAGGGCAATATCCAGTTAAAGATGCTGATCCCTGAAGCCTACTTAAATTCAGAAGAAAGCTAACCTCAGAAGTACCTACACTCAGCTTGTACCTCACCACTTCAACCAAAAATTCCAGAAGCACCCCCTATTAGTGCTCACCCTGTGCTCCCACCCAGCATGTGCCACGCTCCCTGGTGTCTAAGCCAAACTATCAAAGTGCTGGGCACTAAAAAGTTGTTATGAAGGGAGAAGTTACTTTGTTTTTCAAACAGAGATGTGCTTATTCAGGTTATTAGAGTTCAAACCCATACATCTCAGGGAAATGTTCACCTCCAGCTCACTTTTTATGTAAAGATACCTTTTATCTCCCCCACTTAGGACCTCTTACTCTACAGAAAAGTATCCAAGAATTATGGGCCCTGAATAGAATGTAACATGACGCCAGCACCAGGGTCTGGTTAAAACCCTCAGACGCTGACAAGATTATCTTAAGTTCTGGTCCCTGCTCCTGACATCAGTGAATAAATAGATAAAGTGAGCATGAATTGCAGCAGAACCTTTTCCAGCTCTTAAGACATACTAATACTTTTTTTGAGTCTTCAGATTTAATAGCACTTCCTACAGAAATATAGTAGTCTATCCCCTGGACTATGAATGCACCTGTTTTCCTTTTAAAAACGGCAGAACTGTCCATTTCTCTAAATATTTCAGGAACTGGCAAGGACTTGAAATTTGCCAAAGACATGCTGCATACCTGCAAGGCTTTTTGGAGTATAAGCAATACTTGACGGGTGTTTCTTTTCTGGCTTCAAAGTGATAATGATGTTTTGCTTTTCTTTACAACCTCCACTAACATAATGTGAAAGTGCCAAAGAGGTTCTTCTTGGATAATTAGCAAAAAGCAGTAAATACTTGACAGAAGAACAATCTTTTACCAGAAGTGTTTCCTAGATAAAGATTTAGAGGTCAATGATCTCTAAAGAGCCTTTAATGAGTTTGACATAATGCTGAATGTGAACTATTAAGCTATTTTCTTACAATTCAATTACAGAAAAAAAAAAGTTTATTTATCAGTTTGTTTATATTACATAGCATCAGCTACAAAACTAACTGAAACTAAAAATACTGAAAAAAAATTAAAAAATAATTCCACAACCTTACAATGTAATGTGTAGTACATCAACTTAAATATACCCAGAGTCTTTAAAAAGACATCTTTAAAAAGATGTCTTTTAAAATACATCTTTTCTCCTTTAGCAAGTCAAGACAGAGTTACATAAGACAACCTCAAACTATGTATTTATCTTCATAAAATGCAGTAATTAAAACTGCACTAGCTGCACCTGATTCAGGTTAGATTCCATTCAGAGAAAGATACTGAAAGTTATATTTTAAATTTGAATTAATGTTGATCATCATCCTTATGTTCTGCACACCATAAAGTAGTTTCCATCCAATCAAAAACTCAACCATGCATTTTTATCAGCAAGTTTCACCAAACCCACTGGCTGCTTTAAAACGTGGATCTTCCTCACATCGCTTCAGAGTGACTGGTCACTGTGGCTCCACATTTTCATTGTTTTGGTAAGTTTTCTTCACATTGTCTTTACTCTCCCTGAGTCCTCTGCATCCAGCTTTTCTTCAACAAGACTCCTCTATACAAGGCTGCTTACCCTCTTTGTAGATACCCCACCTGAACAGAAAAAATCTTCTGATCTCAGCTCCAATTTTTCAGACACCTGAAAACTAAGTTCCATTCAATTATTTTGTGTCTGGTACAGTTTTGAAAAGGAAGTATCTACTTTACTCCCATCCTCTTGGCACATAGTCAGTATGTTTCCAACAATGGTAATTCAGAGATTTACAGTTTTTCTTCTAAACACATGGCAAGCATATTAAGAGATAGAGCACATTTCCTAACAAAAACTTGTTCCAAAATATTGTAGTGCATAAGCTTCATAGAAAGCTTACGGATTTCTCACGGGCTCAGAGCAATGCATATTTTCACGTTAGGAAGATGCTTGTCCAGCTTCCTCAGGTTGGCATAAAAACCAGAATTTTATTTTACTAGGTTAACCAACACATTTATACAAAGCATTTATCTGCTACTTTTATCTCCAAATTCCCTATTAAGAGGTACAAGAAAAAAAGAAAACAAGGGGAAAAAAAAAACCACCACCCCAAAAAAATAGACTATTCAAAGCATTTAATAATGTGCCATGAAAATCATGTCAGAGTTTACTATTGTTGCCCTGGAATGGACTGGAGAACTGCAAATAGAGGCTTTACTGCTTCAAGTTGCTCTGTGGTCCATTAGCAACTCCTTGAGAATTTTCCCTGTAGCCTGCATTGAGAACTACCATCACACACTGCAGGGATGCATTCACTTCCCTTCTGGGCACAGGTGTATCAGAAGCAGTAAGGAATGCACTGCAGCTCACTCTTAATCACATGGTGTAAATGTACCCATGCCTGTTTCACGTAAATTTAGTCCAGACAAACAAGATGTCTGCTCAACATCATTTCACTGATCATAATGAAAGGCTAAAGCTTTTTTCCCCCATGTTTTACCACTTGTTCATGATATTGGCTCATTTCCTTGTCCCAGTCCCCACATCACTGTTTCAGACATCAAAGAAAATAAGGAGAATTAGATACACTGCAACCCTATGAAAAACAAAGATCCAGCCAACTAGACACAAACATATGCGGGGGGAACGATAAAAGGCACAACAGCACTAATGTGCAATAAGCAAAGAGGGTTGTAGAGAAATGTCAGATATGTTCCCTAATGTAAGGAACTAGCTGCAAGAAAAGACCACTTCTATTCAAAGCATCTTCGTAGGAAGCAAGTAACAGCACCTGACATTGAGAGGCTGAACACTGGTACCAGTGATATTTTCCTTTCACTAATATACAAGATTTTGTTCCTTCTTACAGTGATAGATCTATTCAGTATCATAACCAGCCAGGAGCCGAAAGGCTTATTCTTCTCTAAAGTGAGGGTCTGTGTTTTTTTCATTAGACAATAGCTTTATTTCCACAGACAAATAAGGACCAGGAAATAGAATGCTCAGAATATTCTCACTGGCAATGCTAATTGAGCCATCAATTCCAAAAACTGAAGGGAAGTTAGAATCTGCCCTTACTGGCAAAAATATAAAAGTCAGGAGGTAACATTTGCAGAAGGTCTTCAGAGCTGCATCTTTGCTTCAGCAATTTCTGAATTATTCAAATGATACTCTAACCCTAGTTCATACATAAATCCTTTAGTTTCATGATGCTTCAAGCACAAGCCAGCTGACCGTGCTGGAAGTGGAAGGAACAGCCAAGGCATCTGCTTTCACTCAGTTCTAAAGTGCTAAATAAGCACTTCTCAGCAAGGACATCAGGCCAATCACTCAATACTACAGCTGTTCCATCCGCTGTCAGCCAGAGTAAGAACAGCATTCTGAACCACTTCTGTGATACTCATTCCATCAGGGCAGCACATCTTACTGCAGTGTTAGGAGAGGCAAAGGGATGCCCCGAGATGTCCTAGCTGTTCACACAGGACAGCACAGCATCAGAGGCAGCAAGCTGCTGCTCAACTTTGCCTCATACTGACATGTCGTCTGGGCAGACAAATACTGTAGTCAGAAGGTAGCTTGAGATTTAAGAGACTACATGTGCACACCGATTTTCTTGACATGATTTTGGTCCTCTGTTACATAAGCAATAGAAGCACGGAGAAATACCTAGGACGGAGGGCTTGAGGCTGAGATATGTCAACACTGCACACTTGCATGAAATAAGGGATAACACTATGCTGAGGGGGCAGACTGTTAATATTTTCCTGAGCACAGTGCCCCATTAGCACACATACCTAGCTTTTGGTACTGTTTCTAGACTGCTCCATACAGCACTCTGCACCTCAGAGATGTGCCCAGCAGTACCCTGAAAGCCCTGTGCTGACTTGCAACACCTCATTTCTCTTCTTCTGCTTGCTCTTAACATGAAGTTTTGCAAGTCAACAGCATGATGTAATCCTTCAGCGAAAAGATCCAAATATTCTTGTAATTGAAACAAAACTAAAAATCTGTATGTTGAGCAAGACAACCAGAGGTCTTACAAGTACTGCTGAGTAATAAGATACAGCAATTTCTTTGGCTGCTCTTCATTTATCTGATCTGGACTTAGTTTATTGGCAAACATCGATATTCCAAAAGAAAAATGTCACTCCCTTTAGAAAATACTGCCTGGTAAGTGGCAAGAATGCAAGAACAGAGCAACCACGTATCTTCAATATGAAAGATTCCATTTCTCAGTCACCTTCCCTTGCATTCATTTTCATGAAAACAGCTTTAAGAGCCTTAAAGTGAATAAAGTATTCATGTAAATGGAACAAGCACAATTAAATTTACGAAATTAATTTCCCAGCCTAGCTGGGAAACAAAGTCAGCTGACAGTTTCAGCTGAAAATAAATAGACTTCAGACCACAATATACTAAAAATCTAGAGCAATCATACTTACTCCAATTGGCTTTTTTTTAAGACAGAATAATGTGGGAGGATTTAAAAAAAAAAAAAAAGCTTTCTTGCTTTTGTGGCGAACATCAGCATTTATACCTGCCCAAGCAACAATAAACTCAGTATTTTCAAAAAGAAACACCAGTTTTGAAGTCAATTTTAGTTAATGCTGTAGTAATGGAGAAAACAGTATTAAATATTAATTCCATTCAAAAGCAGAATTGACCTGAAAAGGGTTACCAGCCACATAAATCCATATTACCACCACACAGCAGACATCTCACGACAATTCATACTCCACAGATTGTTAGTTCTGTGTATTCATGAGCTGATGCTGTAATACATTAGAAAGGACTGACAAAAAGAAAAATAGCTTAGCTTTTTCTAAGCTATATATTTCACTAAAATACTTCTCATATGTTGATGATAAAGCAATAGCAATGCTGTTAATTGAATTTTCATACTTGAGCAATGAGACAAAGGTAAAATTTGAGCATATTTACGGTTTTAAGTATGTGCATTGCACCTGTGGAAATCTTTACTGATTACTCAGAGCAGTTTTGAGACAATGGTATTTTATTTCACAGTGATGTAGGGAAAGTACAGATAGTTACACGAAGAGTATTAGTTCATCTTCAATTAGTGCAAACTGTCATGTGAATGGAATGGAGACACTATTACAGCATGATCTTTCAAAAGAAAGTGCACGGAAACTGCACTGATCATAAAAAATCTGCTAATGAATATGAAACTGCACTGATCATAAAAAAAAAATCTGCTAATGAATATGAAAACTATCCAAAAAAAACAAACTAGAAACCACAAATGAAGAATGAAAACAAAATTAATGTGATTTTGCCCACTAGCAGTTAACAGAGTGATACTCCACTGTAAGGCTTAAGCCATTTTACTGCAAATGTGCTGCTCTAAGAGAATGCATCATTATCAACATATCAAGATAAGTTTAAAATAAAAAGAATATATTTCACGTTCTGCACTGTAGCACCTAGTAGGTATATACAGAAATTAGGTGCACCAAGCAGCAGTCCACCAACCAGACTCCTTTCACCTCTCTGGTTCTTAGATACAGAAGTCACAAAACTGAGCCTTCTGAAAACATATGAATCGCTCAAATCATTTATATGTTAAACATAAAGAGAAAGGAAGACACTCAAGTGCTTCATGAGCATCAACAAAAAACATTTCAGAATATAAAATTATCATAAATTGACTAGCTAATAAAAAATTCACTGTTCAATTACACAAATACTTACAGCGCCTTCATTTGCACAGTCAAGACCAAAACAAAACAATTATACCAAAAATACAGGTGAACTATAATATTACAGAAAATTAGAGGTAGCGTTTAAATAACTATATCTGGATCTCTTTTAACTAACACTGAAAAGGTAATAAATAATTTGTGCTTTAGAAATTAGAACTATTACCATTAAATAATTGTTTAGAAACTCACTAGAATCTTGTTGGACTCTAATTTAAAAAGCTGGATTGTGCACCATTCAGTTCTCTTACAGATCTTTATTGGATAATATGTTTTTTTCTTGTCCTATTTACTTTATCAGAAAGCATAAGCTAAACCATCTACTATTTTTAACTCCAGAACAAATGAAAAAAAATTACAAAATTACAGATCTAAAGGAACGAGTGTTAACTTTCAAAGTACACCTACTTCCAATAAAGCCAGTTCTTCAAGGAGACCATAAAGAGAAAAACTTCCACACAGTTCTACATGTTATTACACAGTTTCAAAAATTGAAGCAATTTGAATACTTGCAACTCTTCAGTGCTTATTGTGGTAGAACACATCTAACTTTAATATATATTAATAAGTCTTCCCACTTCACAGATGGGAACCAAGAGGAAAAAAATGGTTTGTCCAAATGAAGAATATAAAAGGATTGGAAACAGACACCCAGTTACACAAGTGCTTGTCTGGCATCCTCATTATAACAAGTTTCTTTTCAGTTTAACCAAAACTGTTTCAGCTTTTGTACTGTTAGAAGAGCTTGAAGTCACTTCAAGTTACTTAATACTTTGGCAGAGGGTACACGGCTCATTGGACTGAAGTTGAGACTTCCATCTTACTTCTGAGGAAACATGGCTAAGCCAAAGAAAAGTAAGATAAAACACAACAGCTTTCCCTTGAGGTCTAAAACACTTCCCTAAGATCCACCAAATTGCCGCATAAAGGATTTAAGGCTTATACATCACAAGAGCCAGAAAGTCAGCTTCAAAGTTCTCTGGTGCCAGACCAGAGCTCTGTTGACCAGAGAAGGATTTGTTGATTCAGTTCAGGTCCCTGGATGTTTCTAACTACAAGGCCTTAATTTTCTGTAAAGAGAAGGTCTATATCAGAAAACGTTTGTAAGCAGTCTCTTTGCAACCTCCACATTCCCTGACACGAGCATCACCATGCCCTTGTCCTCCAGCTCCACTGGATGAGCAACTGGGCCCAGGCAGAATCACACATGGTGACTGAACACAAAAACAAGGCTCTACAAAACTGGGTGAGCTATCAATCCCAAAGTGGGCAGTGAGCTAAAAAAATGAGCAACTCTTCTGTCTTTTCCCACCAGTATCATTTCCCACAACACATTCCTTCAAGTGTTTTTCAACACTCTAGGACTCATCCTAGCCTTTGACAAGACCACTCAACTGAGTAACCCAACAAAAAGCTAACCCAGCAAGAGAATGGGCCCTGTCAGTTTTCTGAGCAGAGTTGATTTACCAATCAGGCAAGCACTGAACCAGCAAAAGAGGAATTATAGTAGCACGCAACCAGGAGCAGGACAGCCTCTTTCAGCAGCAAAGAGTTGGCAAAGCCCATCGTGCAGAACCTCGTGTATAAAGCTCCAAAACAAAGAACCAATTCAGGAAAAGTAGTCACTATAGCACATGCATTTCCTTCTTTTCTTAAGGAGAAAGCCTGCCTTGAGAGTACAAATCAGTGCGTTCAGACAGACCTGTACCATGGAACCTAACAGCTGTAAGGGGGAAACCTCAATTTTACAATGAGATCATATTAAGGTATGGATGAGAAGTTTTGTGTTTCTTCAGAGACCAAACAAAGACGTGTTCAAACCCCTACAATATCAGAAAAAATATTTTCTATGTGAACTTCACTCAGATGTGACTTCGGCAACAAATTTTTCCTCCATGTGAGGAAAAAAGGCCTCAAGGCATCTGCACTTTAAATGATAATCTTCAAACAGTACATGAATCACCTTTATTTTCAAATTATGTTGTTAAATGTTTTCTAATAACTACAAAGCTGTAAAAAAGATCAAACACCTAATGGCAAAATACCACCAATGAACTGCTGTAGGAAAGGGCAAAGTTAATTCTTTCAAGACTATACAAAATACAAAATTAATCCTGAGAGCAAGAGCTATCAATTTAAAAACAATTCCATATAAATTTAATCAATTTGACTTTGATTTGCAACAGAAGCATGTACATGTATACACTACATACAGATTAGTGCTGTACTTCCCTGACTGCCCTCTAAGCTGCTCAAATTAAATACTTCTGTAAACATAAAAAATTTTCTCCTTGAGGGGAAGACACCAAAGTTGACACCATTATGACATTTTCAGGTAAACTGCTTATTTTGAACAACAAAAAAAGGATGCTTTCCCTTTCTTATACCCCACTGCTGTAACTTTGAAGAGTAAAACATTTCCTTTGTGTAATTAAAACAAAACAAAACACCTTTTTGTAATGTAAAAATACATTAGAAAGGTTGCAGGCATTTCAAAAGGCAGAGATCTGTAACTGACACACACACATTAGATAATTTCTTAACCTATTCATCACTGAGACATGTTAGAAGTTCACTGTATGTTTGCTGAGAAACAAAACATCCTCAGAAAAGTGCAACACACAGGAATTCATAGGGGCACCTGCATTTTTAATTCTCAGTTTACCTGACTGACTTCTCCACACTCCTTTACAACTAGTACAGTACCACTGCACCTTTACAAAGCCAGCCTCCTCAAAAGGTCAATTCTACAGTGCTTTACTTCTGAAATATCACAGGCAACCTTACACTGTGCAGACAAAAACTGAATGATATGCTTAAACTTCAGTTTGTTCTGACCTGAGATCTAGTCTACAGGAATAAGTCACATCTATGCAAGGCGTATAAATCTAGTCAAGTACATGTATCATGGACAGAAAATAGGACAAAAATTTCAAAAGGATTTCTGCAAACTTCATAAATATATTTCAAGAACAGAGCTGACTGCAAGAGCAGTTTAAAAAAAAAAATGTAACTTTGGCACAGCAAAAAACAGAGACAGAAAGAAGTATCATAGAATGATACATATCATTTGAAGATGAAACCAAGAAATTAAACAGGTTTCAAGAGCTATGCAACAGATCCAAGAAAAAGTTGAACAGGCAGAGCAACATAAAGGACTTCTTATGCTTCATTCTAGCTGGAGTATATTCTAGACAAGTCAGAAAGCCGGAATCAGCTTAATGCGACATTTTCATTTAAAGCAGATAAAATGATGGAGAAAACACAAAAATTGTCTAAAATATAAATGGATTTGCACGTCCAAAAGCTTTGACAGTTTGTCACATCTAAAGCTCTGTAGTCTCCGCACTCTTGCAAGCCATTCAGGAAGGCAACGAAGCCTCAAACAGCGCTCAGGCACCCGTGTTACGCTCTTTTGTTCACAAGGGGTAATTACACCAGACTGTGGCTGGATGTTAGGCCCACTCAGAGAGTAACTGAAACCCACAAAGCAGGTTCACAGCCTTGCCAGGCATAACAAAACATTTGCTTTAACACAAATTTATTTAACAAAAGCAATAAAATTCGTATTTCATACAACTAATATATTGATAACAACAAACTAAAGTACAAATCATTTGAAGACAGAGAGTGCAAGAAGAATACACAGAAAAAAAAAATCACAAATTTAAAGGGACTAAATAACAATCTGCCAGAACAGACTTTGTACAGCCTCCACTGTACTGTTCAGGCACTATCCTGACTACACACAGGAAGGCAGCAAAGAGTCCATAATCCAGTAATACGCACTAGGTATCATGCTAGCACACCACAGCCTGGGTTTATATGTTTCTTAAGACAGAACACACATCAGTCCCATTCCACAGGCCAGGGGAAAAAAATTTAAAATAAAATCAAGAATACATGAAACTAAGAAGTTCACCAAAAACTTCAAGATTTGAGAGTGTGTGTTTTCTTTCACAAGCTATGTAACAGTCTTCAGACACTCTTAAAGCAAGGGGAAAGGCACTCCCAGAGCAGACCACAGCTGGCAGGGTGTCTCCCAAAAACCCACTCCTTCGTCATGAGACTGGGTGAGCATGCAACTAAATCCCAAAGCAGCGTGGCCGTTGCCAGCTCTTGCTGGCCTGATTATTTTCCACTCTTAGGATTTCAGACTACCAAGGCAGTTCAGTGCTAGCAGGCTTTTTCTACCCATTACATGACAGAGCTCACAGGAACCTGGGTGGAGCTTTTTGCACATCAAGATCCAAGAAAGCTACCAAGTGGTCTGTCCCACCTTAAGATCAGACAATGCTTTCCTCCCCAACAACTTCAGAAATTTAGTTCACCCATACCCCAGCAATACTGACGCACAAGGCTGGCATTTAAGTTAAGCCCGCATGGAACCTGAGCAATTGTCAGGACACTCTGAAAGAGCAACTACACAAATGTAGAAGACTTGGAAGAGAAAGATTCTGTAACTGCACAAACACTTCAGGCAATGCCTGCACCTTTATTGCAGGCAGTGACCGAGTTCTGACAAACTTGTATTAAGCTGCTGTAACCCAGAAGAGCTGTTGTGTGTCTCGCTCTAAACAACAGTACTGGCAAGAGTAGTAGCAGTCTAGTTAAAAATATTAACGACAGATTGTTTTTAAGGTACAACAATCCTGCTTTGCCAGTTTTTATGGTTTACAAAGCCCTTTTCACACTTTCTATTACACTGCAATTCGAGCCGGGAGAAGCCCGTGTACAAAGAACAAATCAAACAAGTAAGCATCTGAAACGCTGCGAGCCTTCCTTTCGTCCTAAAACGTGGCAACAAAACACCCGTGTGTAACAATTACTGTTAAGTAACACCTAGACACGCAACCTACTTTCGGTCCGCGTTTTGTTTTTTGCCGTTTGAGGGGAAGAAACCGGAAAATAAATAAAAGGAAAACAAACCCAAACAACTACGGCCCCGCACACGGCCCCCGGCGGGCAGGCTCGGGGGGCGGCGGTGCGGGCCCTGGCCGGCAGGGGGCGCGGCGCGGGCGGCCGGCGCTGTTGTTGTTGCCGCTCGGGGTATTTAAACGCCGGGCTGTCAATCACGGGCGCCGCGCGCTCCCCGGCGCTCCCCGCACGGCGGGGGCGGCACCGAGCGGCCCCACAGCCCCGGCCCGGCCGAGCCGCCGCCGCAACCGCCGCGGGCCCCCAACTTGTTCCTTTGTTTAACTGCCCGTGAATCCCCGCCGCCGCCGCTTCCTCCCGCTCGCAGCGGCTGCCGACGGGCCTTTTATTATTCACACGCTCGGCTCGCAAAACACACGCGCGGCGGCCGCTCGGGACCGGGCTGGAAACGTCAAAGCGGCGAGAGGCGCGGAGCGACCCTCTTTCTCCTCCTCCGCCGCCCCACGAACAAAACGCACGGGCAGCCCGGAGCTCGCACCCGGCCGGGGATAGCCCCGGTGTCCGCACTTGTCCGCCGGGAGACGGCCCTGTCCCGGGAGAGACCCCCCCGGGGGCGCGGGGGGACACGCGACGCCTCTGCGGAGTCGGCACAACTTCGGGGTGGCCCCGGCCCCGCCAGCCCCGCATCTGTTGCTCTTTCGTAACCAGCCCCCCCCGCTCGGCCCGGCCCGTCCGCCCCCTCACAGCCGCGGACCCATGTGCCCGGGGACGGCCGCAGGCGCCGGCACTGTCCCGGCGGCGGCGGGGGGGGTGGTGACGGACCGAGCGAGCGCCCGCCGCTCCCCCCGTGCTGCCGCCGCGCAGCCATTGTCCCCCCCGGCGGGAGGGGGGAAGGCGACTGCCACCGCCTGCGCCCGGTGCCGCCCGGCGGCTGCCCCGGCGCGGCTCGCGGCGCCTTACCTGCCGTGGAACCAGTCCTTGCAGATGTCGCACTCGATCATGAAGCGGCTCACGTCGTAGGGCTCGCGGCACACGCAGTACACGGGGGTCGCGGCGGCGGCCGTCGCTCCGGCCATCTTTAAAGAACTCCCTGACTGAGCCGCCCGACCCGCTCCGCTCCTCCCCGTCCCGTCCCGTTTCCCCCCACCCGCCCCGCTCCCTCCGCCGCGGCCGCGGCGGCGCCGCCAATAACAACAGCGCGCGTGCCGGCCCCGCACGCCGCGCGCGCCCCCCGCCGCCGGCTGGCACGCGCACGGGGCGGGCGGCACGGGAGCGAGCGGACAACAGCGCGCGGGGGCGCGCGCACGTGCGTCACCCGGCCCCCGTGGAGGCGGGAGGAGGAGGAGGACGGGGATGGCGATGGGAGGGGGGCGGCGGGAAGCACCGCCCCGCCCGGCGGCCGTCCCAGCCGCGCCTGCGCCCCGCCGAACGGTCCGCGCCCCGCCCCGCGCCGCCCGAGGCGGCGAGGACTGAGCGTGCGCGGGCGGGCCGGGAGCGGAAAGGGCGACTTTCCCCGCTGAGCGCGCGGGGCGGGGCGGGGCGCGCACGTGCCGCCCCTCCCCGGGAGGCGGGCCGCGGGGAGGCACGCGCTGGGACCCGCCCCCCCCCCCTCCCCTCCGCCGTGTCACGCGGGGCGGGGCGGGGCGGGGGTGCCGCGAGGACACGGCGGGAGGCGGGCGCGGGACGCGGCGCGCGCCGCCCCCCCCGGCCCCCGTTATGTAACGGGAGAGGCGGCGGCACCGGAGCGGCTCGTGCGGCCCCGCCCCGCCCGGTGCTGCCCGCCCGGGCCGTCCGGACACCCCTCTGGGCAGCCGGTGCTTCCTGCCGCCCAGCCGGGGGTTGCAGTGGTTCATTTGTTGTCCATCTCCCTGCCCACGTGTGCATCATGCGCCGTTCCGTTCCATGCCGTCACCCTTTCTTTCAGGGCACAAAAGTGACACTGATGCTTTCATTACGCGTCATCGAGAACAAAAAAGTAGATTTTAAAACAGAGTTTGTTTTTTTTTCCTGCAGCCTTTCAAGGACCTATGGAGATTATATTGTGAGAGGGAATGGAGAGCCATGTCCTCCACACTGAATGTACCAATTTAAAAGCAAAACAATAAATATGTCGAAGTGCATGTTACAGTGATCATAACTGTAATAGACACTGCTTACAGCGTTATAATTTTACAATCCATGGCCTTAACCGCTAGTAGCCACAAAAAAGCAAACGCTCTAGGTTTGTTTGGCAGAGGGAAGCTCAGAAGTAAATGTTTCCTTTCCAGACTGTTATTGTAAAGCTTGCTAATGTTAACATTTATATAAGACAAGCAACACGAGATGATGATTTGGCAGGAAAATGGACAGCAAAGAAATGTAAAACAAATAAATCCTGCATGCAGGCTCTGTGACTGAATGGAGAATGAGACAGAGAAATAAAGGAAGTGTAAAGGATATCTTCAAGAAATACCCAATTCTCAAACAAAACCCTGACCTATTTAGAAAGTGCACAAGGTTCTGACCTGCAGGACATTGTTTGTGGATGTTTCAGTATTCTTTAGTTTTCCAACACACCTCAGTATTTCAGCAACTCAAAATGGGGCCATATACGCATCAGTCTTCTAAAAATCTAATGTAAAATTTATTAGGGGCAACACACACCAGTAAGGCAACAAATTACAATTTGAGAGTTTCAGGAAAGAATACATACCAAGAGGCTCTCCCATTAAAAATATTGTTTCCCTTTATTAATATGATTCAAAGACACACACAGGAAGTTGCTTTCTAATGGTAGGGCCTGCAAACTCTTGCAGAATCAATTACAGATACCGTAACGACTACCAAGAGAACTGTTCCAGTTAGATCTGTTACTCTGTGTTTGTACAACAAAGTGTTGGTGTATGTAGCCACTCTGGAGCCTGAAAATGGACAATTCCTTGCTGCTTAGTGGGGTGTTTCTTACATTGTCATGGGGTCAGTCTTATCTGGAAGCTGCAGTTACCAGCTGGAGTCATGTCTTTATCCAAATTTGCCATAGAAACGCAGACGTGTTGTGTATCAGGAAGTGTCTGCAAAGGACAAACCCGCTGAACCCCGCTTGGTAAGGCACATGGGAATAGGGTGGGTATTCCCGGGAGAAATGGGGTGAGGCTGCACTGTGCAGGGCCAGGCCAGGCGAGTCCAGTGCTACTGGGTTGGGTGAGGAAGTTTTCACTTGACACAGAAGAAAGCAACCCATCAGTGAGAGTGCAAAGAATGAGGAAGCAGGCTGGACTCAGCACCCTGTGGGGGACCTGCCCTTCACTGGCCTTGATTATGGAAAAAAAAAAGTTAGTTAGTTAGTTAGTTAGTTAGTTAGTTAGTTTGTTTGTTTGTTTGTTTGTTTGTTTGTTTGTTTTTTAAAGAGAGTAGTTGTAATCTTAAGCATGCAAAGTACCGCTCTCTGTTTAATAAGCACTTTGCCTGCTGCTACAAGCAATGTCATTTTGCCACTGTGATTTATTTCAGAACAAGGTGTGTTAGTGATTCAGTCTGCTGCACCTTAATCAGGTGGGGAATGCCAACTTCATCTGTTGCAAAAAAAGTGGCATAAACCAGCTCCATCTCCATCTGACCTGCTTTTCTCTTTCCAAGCTTTCTTTGAAAAACACTAGACTATACTTGAATGTAACATAGCAAAAGTTGAGGAAAGCTGAGGACCACAAACTATAACAATTACAAAACCCCTTTTAATAAGTATTCTTTCCAGAAAATTGGAGAGCTTTTCTATGACAATCTTACTAAAGACAGTTCAGAAACAAAAAAATGCAATACCTACCTTCAATGTAAATAAGTAAATGAAGCAAGTTTAAAGGCCAATCCCCAAAAAACTTCAGAAGCAAGCTCAGTATTCATATCTACACAACGATATCTGAAGACACCTGAGGCCATAGCACTGTCCATTCTTGTCTCCCAACCAGCAAGACACACCAATGTGAAGTACAGTGTGCAGACCTCCTTCTAGTAGGCAGCATAGGGTTCATATGCTTGGCCTCTGGCTGAGCTCTGACTGCCAAAAACAGGTGAGGCAGCAATGACAGAGAGCTAGGGAGGGCTGAAGAACCAGCTCTAGAGCAGCTGGTAGCTCTGGAAATCCAAAGGCTGGAGGAAAATGCTGGGGACAGTGATGAAGAACCAGTGGAAGGGCAGTGAGAGTTAAGAAGGTGGGAACAATGAAGTTTGTTTTAGGAAAGGAGAGTGATCAGTGCCACAGACCATGACTGCCTGCTCACTCACAGATGTACAGATACTGTCACACTGCCCCATGCCCTGTCTTGTACCCAGCCTACCATCCCCTCAGCAGCTGAGCAAGCCACTTAGTTCTTCAAGCCATGCCCAACGTAATCTTTCCACCCTAAAATCCACCAAAACCTGCTCTGCCCCATCAAGCCCAAGCTCTGAAAAACACAACTTACAGCTTGTACGCCAAGCGAGTCCCAGTGACTGCCTCCATCTCCATGCCTGGATTCCAGCAAAAACGTTAGAAACACAGTCATGTGGGCTGGGGCTAGCAGGGGTGAGTGGCTCTGGCACTCAGAGGTACAGGACTGTGAGTAACAAGCGCTGGATCTTCATCAGACACTAAAGTCAGGGTTAGAGACTGGGCACCAAGGAATAAAGAGCACTGCCTCTGCTTGCTCCTCAGGGCAAGCCTGAGTGCTGGTGCTCAGTAAGGCACAATGCTTCTGCTTGTGATTCAAGGAATGCTGGCTGATAGTTTATCCTTAAGGCTGGAATCAGGCTGTAGGGTAAAAAGGGCTGTAAGTGTAGGATTATTCCTGAATAATGTGAGGATTGTGCAGAAATTATAAACTACCTGTTTCTTATCATTATGAGATAAACCTGCAAAGGCACTTGAGTCAGCCACATCAAATGGCTTCTAGTGAGATCTGTAGGGATGATGGATGTGCTCAGGCTTAAGTTTGGGGTGAAATATTACCATGGATGGACAGTGGAAAGTAAAGAAAATGCCAGGAATAGGAAGAATATCTTAGGACTGAGGAACTAGAATGATAGGAAGATGATATAGTTGCCTAGTACTGTAATGCATGCTTGTGAATAAATGGGTCAAGTACGGTTCACTGTTGTACGGGCCAGTATAGAGTCAGGATTGTAGTGGGGTTTGGGTCATGGTGCTAAGTACAGGTCACATTAGGCCATTGCTAGGGATTAAGTGTGGTAATTATATGGTTGAAATTAACAATCAAATAAGCAGAGTGTATGGAATTAATTTCACTCTGCATGCTCTACAGAATAAATCTACAGGCACATCGTCTTCACAGGCAATCTTTGCTGTGCAACACTCTTCATCCACTAGTGTGTAATCTCTAGCCGTTCACAGACCCTCAGCAAGGTCCACAGGGCTGAGGGCTGCTATCAGCAGGGAAAAGTGGTTTATTGGTAGCTCTAGAATGCTGACTTGTGATTACAGGTGAGGGTCTTAGCAAGAAACATGTTGTTATCAAAGACATAATCACCAGCACGCTGCACATTAGTAGAGAAGAGAGTATGGGAGAAGAGGGCACTGATTGTTGCACAATAAAGCATCCAAAGCCAGGCTTTGTGTATCTCCCAGAGCACATGCCATACACTGTATATGGCATAAAGGGAGGATAAAGTAGGAGAGCAGGGCAGGGAGGTTGCCAGAAGAGAGAAAGGGGCGTTTTCTGGTACTTCTGGCTGAACCACATACAGGTACACACAAATATGCCTACTTGTCTCTTGGCAGGAGGGGAGAACTCACAACCATCAGTCACAGGATGGTGGCTGTCACCCAGCAGGACATGGATGGCCAAATAACACCAGAGATTATATGGAGCAGACAAAGAGATGGCCCAGCAGCAACTCAGGCTAGGGAGAATCAGAAAAATCAGACATTGGTAGCCATGAAAAAAATCAGATAAACTGTTGGGAAAACATGGGAGTAGTGGGACTTTCCCCATGTTTGGTCATTTCTTCAGTGTATTTATGTACATTTTGGCAAAACACTCATTTTTAAAATTACTTATTTTCACATCAATAGGCTTAAGGCTGCTGAAAAACAAAGCTCTGGGCTGAAAAACTGTTCCAGTTCTCCGCAGGAAACTGTCTGAAATATACCCAGAACTGGCAGTATGATCTTTGCATCAGCAGAGAAAATACTGAGTCATGTTGTCAGCCCACACACATTTAACAAAAATAAAAGCAGACCAACGATTCAAAATTCTCCCACTCATCATTTAAAGAAAACAGAAGTCATTCAGTCATGCCTCATGCTTCAGAGACCTTTAGAAAACACACAGTGCAGGGAACATTCGCCCACATCGTGCCCACGCCCCATTTCAAACCCACGATGTCATTTGCAACTTGTTCTCTCACAGGTCTGGGCACTGTTTGCTTCAGCATCCTCAGAGGAAGTCGCCGAGACTTAAAAGGTTTCTGCTGAAAATGTGACACAATAGCTGGAGCCTCAGCCCTCCTGTAAGCAACACTGCAATGATGTAACACAGCATGCCTGGCTTGAATCTCTGGAGGAGGCAGGAAAGTGCCGTGCACTTCATGGCAACACAAACTTAAGCTGTAGTTTGAATAAGTGGCTACTGTGCTCTTCCTTCAGGGGTTAATCTTGTACTGAAGCATTGACTGTCCTGTGCTGAGCTCCCCAGTCATTCATTCAAAAGGGAGGCATTTGCACAAACACCGAGACTGGGGGAATTACCTAGGAAGTTCTCCTCCTTTTAACCCTTCCCACATAGTCCTCTGGCAAGGAAAAGCTGGTTTCTGCATTTCACCCAGCTGCTGGCAACATCTCTTCCTCCTTCAGCTCTAAAAGCTGCTTGAAGTATGAGCAGCTGAACCTGTATGAGTGGCAGCCAGCCCAGCTCATGACGGAGGGGGAGACGTCACCACACAGAGCACACACAGATGGAGTTACACAATCTCTGCGGTGTTGAAAGCCGCGCTGGAAACTTGTCAGGAACCCAAAGGCCAGAGCTAATTTGTATTTCCTATTGCACAGCATGATTTTAATCAGAGTGAAAAGCACCCAGTTGTGTTTTATGTACCAAGTGTTATAAGCAGAGACAAGTTAACAGAGAAACTAGGGGCAGGACATGCTCTGAAGACAGCACAGAGGAATATTAGATGGGGAATATACCCAATTTATCAGCATTTCCTTTATTTTTCAGGATGGCCATAGGGCATGAAGGAAGAGAATAGGAGGCAGCTTTCATCAAAATTCTGTGATTGTCCAATACTCGTGACAAGAAGGAGAAAAAAAAAAGATACCTGCAAAAACCTTAAAGACAAGCTTATTTTGCAAACCTCTTTCCAAAAGTTCTAGATGTGTAACCAATTAAAATATGCATTCAGGAAACCCATCTTACTTTCTTATTTGACAGCAGTCAAATCTAGGTGATCTCTAACAGAAGCTGCTTTGGCTTCAGCTGTAGATAAGTGTGTGCGAGTTCCTTGTTACAATTAAATTTCTGCCTCATTGAGAGCAGACAACCCAAAGGACTGGCACAGCCCCCAGGCGTCACTGTTCCCAGAAAAGGCTCACCTCCAGCACCCCTTTTCCAGCTGGAGAGCTGGAGTCAGGAGCCATTTGGTCACCTTGCCCCAGCAGGGCTCACAGCCGTGCTCTCTCCCCAGCACACAGCATTGGGACACACCTTTGTGTGCTGCCAGCATGTGCCAGAGAGGGAATGGGGCACCAGGTTAATAGGACAGTAAATACGCCTTGACGTTTCTGGATTGGTTTGCTTTGTACTCCCAATAGATTTACTGGAAACTCAGAGGTGGGGTTTGCTGCTCAGGGAGTGCTATCATTGGAGAAAATCCTTCATTTCAGCCTTTCTCTCTTTACCCACTGGGAATAAATGCTCCTTTCCCCCTCAGTTCAGTTTTATTCCTTGACAGCTGAGATAAAGAAAGAAAGAGGGACAAAAAAAAATCAGATCTTGGACCTTTATTTTGCTCTGAAGAGCCAGTGTCTAGTTTAGAGTGGGATAAACTGCATGTCAGGGATATAAAAGGAAGCCTGTCAGACAAGCATATCTGTAGCTTCCTATATTCAGTCTGATAAACCCTATCCCTAGAGTGTTTTCCCCATTAGCTAGGCCCTTTTTACTGTAGCCCTTGAAATCAGCATCCTCTCATTCCTCCTCCACATGCTCCTTTACACCCCTCCCCAATACACATTTGTCCCCCAACTCAAACAACTTCCCGAGGAGGTCAGGCACCACCTGTGTTCAGGAATGGTGAAAAGAGAAGAGCGAGTCAGCTGAATATGCAAACAATTCTATTTGCACCCCAGCATCTACAATTCAGGTCTTTGTCAGCATGATGGAGTGCACTTTGTCCAGTTTGTTTTCCTCTCTGGGATTATCATCCACACCCTTCCCGCAGGAGCATTATCAAATGCTGTACCTGAATCAGCCTTTTCAAGACGGGCTGCCTGCTTCCTGGTTAATACCTGTCCACCAGCTGTCTATTTGCTTTTGTTTAAAAATTATAGCCAGTCATGAAATGTAATGTGACATCTACACCAGCCATAAAAAAAAAAAAAAAAAAAAAGCACCACCAAAACCATTTTCCCGGTGTCACTGAGGCACTGAATGGACGTGGTTTTAGTTGCACAAGCCCTCCTTGCCTGGACAGACGGACCGGCCGGGCAGGAAGGACGGCGGGGCGAAGGTGCGAAGTGCTTTTGGGGCAGCGGCAGCCGCCGGAGCAGCACCGGCAGGGCCGCGGGCCTGGCAGACAATAGCTGTCTCCCTGCTCGCTCTCGCTGCCGGTCGCATCCGACGGAGGAGCCTCGTGAATCAAGCCGAGCATCCAGCGACAGGCTGGAGAAATCCATTAATATGCGGCCGCCGCCGCACGCCGCCAGCCCCCTGCCTGGCGCGGCGCTCACCTGCCTGTCTCACCCTGGCAGGCCGCGAGCGAACAAAGGAGCGGCGCAGGGCGGACGGCAGCGCCTGCCCCCGCCACGGAGGGAGGCAGCGGCGGCAGACAAAGGCCTGCCTGCCGCCATGGGTGTGAGCAGTGCTCCCGCTCGCCCTATTGTCTGGGCTCCTTTGTGCTCCGCCGGTCCCCAACCGCACAGGAATAGTGGGAGCGGGACAGACACGGCTTTGTTGGAGGGAGCCCTCGAATGCGGGAGCTCCCGGGCCTGGCCCTGCCGTACGTGCCCGCCTGGCACACGGGCCCACGCTGCTCCGGCCGCACGGGGCAGGTGGGGAGCAGGGCAGACAGACACACGGGGCACGGGTGTTTCTCCACACGCACGGGGCACTCGGCGGCCCCTTTGTAAGCACCTTTTTATCCCTGCAGAGAGTGACCCTGTGATGCCTTTGGGAGGTGGGGAATGGTCACCAGGTCCTGCAGAAGTGACGGTGAGGGCTGCCCGAACCCCCCATCACTGATCCGCTGGCTAGAGGGGGCAGTGAGGGAGCAGATCTGGGAGCACGGACCACCCATCACACCACCTGTATCCCTCCCAGCCTTAGGAGCAGCACAGACACCTCTGCCAAACCTCCACTGCTTTGTCAAGCAGTAGCTGTGGCACCCCCTGTGCGAGCCACGTCTGTGGCTGCAGCATTGCAAACCCCCAAGTCCTGCAGGGCTGGTGGCAGGATCCAGATTGCCTTGTCTCAGGACAGAGCTGTAATTGCCAAGCGCTCCCGAGGGGTCAGTCCCCAGCTGCAGCACACTGTTAACTCTCCTCCCACTGCCACTGCACACTGGCATTAGAATGGCCAGGACAGAGAGAAGGGGAAAGCCAGGGATGCTCTCCAGCGCAGGGAGCAGGGTGTCCCCGCGGTGCCCATGCCACCGCCCAAAGGACAAAGCACTTCCTGGTCCCAGGGCAGCTGTAGCACGTGGATCAGCTCCGGCAAGAGAGCCCCAAAGAGGTATGGCTCACCTGGACTCAGCACTCTGGCTTGTGCAGTCCCTTCCCTGAACACCCTCAGCTGTCTTGATCCTCTCCACTGGCAAAACCAATCCGAGCCATGCACAGATATACCTGCAATCATCTGGGTGTCATTTGAACAATATGGCCAATGGAGCATAAGCAAAGAGAAGAAAGGTCTAAACCTGATTGACAGCACCTAGGACCACAAAGGAGCCCCAGCACACTCCTGTTCCACTGTTGTGACAGCAGTGCTGAGAGCTCTGGCACACAGAACAGCAGGGTCCAGGTACAAGAACCAAGACATTTACTGCAGGGGTGCTGCTAGTGGAGCCTGAGGGTGTCCACAAGGAACAGGGATGAGGAGGAAGCGGCATGCAACTAAAAAGCCCATTTCTCAGTCTTGTTCTGGGGAAACAGTTTCTGATATTTTCTGGTTCTAAGGAGAGGCATTAAAAGAGGAAGGCTCTACCCAAAGTGCAGTTTCTCTTCCTTTTTTTTATTATATTTGGTATATTTTAAATAAATTATAAATAAATTATTGAAAAAAAAATTCTACGGCCACCAGTAGGGAGGCCTCCAGACAAGCTTTGTTCAGGAATACATTTTTCCTCAAGAAAACTCTAAAATTCCTACTTCAAAATAAATGTAGAAACCTTGAGTCTAAACAGCATCACTTCCTTCTTTGAGTTTTCCTGCTTCACAGTGAAGCCTCAGCAGATCTTGTAAAGTATATTTATGCTTTATAAGCAAGAATCATACTAGGTTTGATGAACAAGAGGCTCTCAGCAACATCTAAGATGCAGAAGCAAGACGGTTGTTCCTAAAGCCACCAAGTAAGAAAAGACTCTGAGAGCAGATAAAAGCAAAAAGCCATGTAGAAGCAAAAGGCCTTCATCTTCAAAAAGTCAGAGAAAGGGGAAATACCTGGGAAAGAAAGGGAAAAGACCTGCTGGGCAGCAGGTTGGTGGCAGAGCTCCTGGCCTCTCTCCATGACCCCTCCCTGTTTCCCCAGGCAAAAAGGGACACGGCAGCTCTCTTCCCCCAATCCAGCACCAAGCTGCAGAGTGGCATTTCAGCAGCTGGAGAACTGGCTGCATCAGCCCAGAGCCGAGCTAATACAAGAGACATTGTGAAATCCAAGATTGGAGGGGCTGCCTGAATTAATGAAGCTGATGGGATTGGGATGAGGTGTAACAAGGTGCCGCTTACTGAAAAGCAGAGAACTTCCCCCAGACTACCTTTGGCTCCCGCAAAGCATTCAGGTCAGTTTGTAACTTATTAACACCAACACTCACAGGATCAAAGTTCAGCACGTGTTCAGTTGTTCTTCCGGAACAGCAGACTTGAAAAGCATATTGCATAGGTTTCCTAGGAATAAAAGAGATATACAGAGAAAGCACCCACTGCCCATCTGCTCAGAGGCGGCCACTGCACCACCTGGGGTCATGAGACAGGCTTCCTTCACCACCTCATTCCTGAGGAGCTAGCTCTGCCCAACTACTGCACCCCTCTCCATCAAGGTCCTTCCTCCTTTTGTGACAAAACAGTTTTGCACCCAAGTGATACCTGAAAGGACCTCCACGTTTAGGAGGACCCTTCTCTGTCAAGAAGGCAGATTACACTGCATGTTTTAAGTGTCTCCCCGCAGCTAGAATTGTGCCTTAATCTAATTACACATCCAGTGCTCCAACTTAAAGTGTTCAATATATGATGTCACTTGAAAAATTAATCACTTTGCCACTGGAAAAGCAGAGATGGGTAGTGGAGTCAGTGTGGAAGAACAGAGTCCGATGAGAGCAAGAAGGCTGTATCCTCAGCACTGGGAGCTGTGTGCAGGGGCACTGCTGTGGTTCCTACAACCAGCCTCTTGTCAGGCCATTGAGCCCACACAAGCCAGCTCACCTCCAAAAAAATGCAAAGTTCCCAGGACTGGTTTTCTACCTGCTGCTCCTGAGAGGCCTTTCCTTTGGAGAGAAAAGTGACCCTGGCAGACATGGAGCATGGTCACACCACTGGATGCAGTTGAGGATACACACAGAGGACCTGCAAGAAGGACACAAAAGAAAGGAAGGTGAGGTTGAGCTGCTGGTCAAACCTGGGAGAGAAGCGCTGATGGATGGAGCTAAGTGCAGTCTTCCGAAGGTGTCACTGGGCAGGATGGCATGAAAAACAAAATCAAATCAAGAGTTTCTGAGCAGGTGACATGCTTTGAATCCTGCTTGGCCTGGGATCACCACTACTTACCCTGGTGTACCTCTGTTGCAGTGATCAAGTTACCCAGCAAGAAGAGGTTGCACAGCAATTACAAGTCCCTCCCCAGAGGGTCCCCAGGGACCAGCAGAGCAACCAAAGATCCTCTACTACTCTCAGCTTCCCTGCAGGCTCACAAGAGAGCCAAACAGGTTTCATGTGCTGTGCAGCTACTGCCCAAACCAGTGTGGGTAACAGCATGGGGCCTGATTGTCAACAGACAAGGCTACACAGAATTGCAGGATGATGCACAGGTGTGCTTGCTTGCTCATCCAAAACTGCAGATGTCCAGAGAGCATATAGTTCTGTTGTTTAAAGGGGGTTTATGTCCATACTTTATAATGAACAGTATAATTGGATTATTCTTTGTAAATATCTGTGCCCTGTGAAGGTCAGAGTTAAAAACACCCAAGTAAAGTTCCTGGAAGCATTCTTAATTTTTAACCATTTTGTCAGAGCAATTGGTGATTCATCAACCAGTTCTGACATCAATTGAGAGCACTCTGCTACTGCTTACTGTGACCCATAAAGGGCCACTATTTAAGCTCTATGAGAAGTGAGATGTTCATTGCTGTTTGCAGGGTACCAGTTCCTAGCGCCAAACCTGCACAGATACATCACCTGTTGTCTCTAATCAAAGACAGGCTCTGGTGGGAAGGAAGTTCAGAGGTGATTCCTTTCTGTGTGCTGTTACAAGGCATCACTAAATACTCCCCACACTTACAAATGCACTTTTTGTCTGGTGGGAGAAATCATCCCTTCTCCCTCATGTTTGCAGAAGCAAATACAATTGGAGAAAGGAATGAAGTTCCACTTCTGCAGCCACTTACCAGAAGAAATGACGCATTTTGGCCATCAGGATCATCTGTTTTCCCTGCAAAGATGTATTAACAAGGTCCCTGCTCCTCAGTGACTAAGGAGAATGGAAGAGGAACCTTGACTGCAAAGAGGAACTCAGTCTCTGGGAAACAGGCAAAGAGGATGCTGTAAAACATTTCAGGAAACACTAGGGAAAAGATGGGGGCAGACAGAAGTTTTGAAAGTTTTGATTTCCCCAAGAAAATAAACTGCCTATTCTAACTAGAGGAGAAATGGCTTGTGAGCCCTCTCTCCTGAAGAAGTTTCTCTGATGGTACTCAATACTGTAAAGGGCTGCAGAGGAGGGAACACTTGACTGGATTAAGTTACAAGCTAAGAGTGACTCTTTTTTTCCCCAGGAAGAGTTAAACTGGACTCATGTCCTTGATGAAGAGTGTTTGAAACCCTCCTGCTTGCATGAGGAGTGCAGGACTGCTGCCACTGGAGCCCAGGCATTGCTTAGCCCAGGACCACCCCAGAACTGCCTGAGCGACATCTTTGTGGGAGAAGTTAAATACTTCAGATTCTCTTTTCAACCAGGCTACTTATGCTTTGGATCTGTTTTTGTTAAAGCCTTCTTATTTTAATTAAGAAAGTACTTGTTGAAAAGCAGTACCCTGCCCCTTTGGTTACCATTAACATGTGTCTGCTGAGACCGCCAGCAAGCCTTTGAGATGCAGCAAGGCTGAACTCAGTAGTTCTCAAAGAGTAATAAAAACCTTTTAAATGTAGCCTGGGAGAATGATCATACTCTCAGCAAACTGAGGATACAAAACAGCCCTGAGAAATTCAGCTTTTGGGTCAACAGCAGCCTCATGATGCACAGGAACAGGAGTGCAAAGCTCTGCCCTGGGGAGGAGTAACAACGGGCATCCACATGGACTGGGAACTGACTGGCCAAGTAATTGCCCACTGAAAAAGGAGCTGGGAGTCACAGGCTTGCCAAGCAGTGTGTGAGTTAGCAGTGTACTCTCACTGCAAACCCAAACTGCACAGCAGGCAGTGCCAGGGACAGTGTGGCCAGCAGGCCTTGGGGAGAGCATAATTCAGCACTGCTAAGGCTGCATCTGGAACAGAGCTGGAATAGCAAGCTTGATGAATTTTATGGATCCCAGAAAAGAGTTCATAGAATTCCTAGAATATATGCTCATTTTTATTATTAGAGGAGTTAAAAAACACCAAAAGGAAAACCCATAAGTTACTATTTCTTCCCAGTTCCCATGTCTTTATAAGTGACCCTACACCACAAAGTTTAGGATGTGTCTCTGAGGAAGAAAGGTTTCCTTTCAAAGCAGAGTTTCTTGAAGGGAGAAGAGTTGAGAAAAGCTACTAAGCTCTGTGTTGTCCAGGACACAAGACAGTGCTGCCAGCAGCCCTCCTGCCAGCAGAACATAAGGAAAGGACAGAAGGAAAAAAAGAAAAGTAAAAACCATGGCTGACAACCTCCCTGCCCTCCTGCAACCCTACCAGCATCACAGCAAGATTCTTTTGAGACAGCAGTGTACTAATAGGTGGTTTTCACAGGGTAAGGTGGAGAAGATCAGATAGGTGAAAGTATGTGTGCACTGAAATGGCCGTGCACTCCTTGATCTCCTTTGAAGACATGCATTGCTTTTAATCCCCAGGTGCCTGTCCCCAGTGCAGGCCCAGTAGGTAAACAGACACAGACAGTGTTTGTAGCAGGAAGCCAAACCAGAAAGGAATTTTATCCACCCAGAATAGGCCCCTGCCTGGGGCAGCTGGGAGACCTCTCTAGCAGTCAGACACTGACACCAGTGAAGGTCTCACCTTCTCACATGCCTCTTGCTTCTCTGCTCTTACTAGCAGAAGGCTGTTTTTCACCTCTGAAAACCAAGACACCCACCTGCATTGACCAAAAATCACTGTTCAACAATAATTATTAAAGGCAACTGCTGCCCAAGCAGCACCAATAAGCATTTGGCTGGCCATGCTGACAATACTATAGATAATGCCGATGAGCTCCTCTACTCAGTCCGAGGGGAACAACCCTCAACTTGGGCACTTGGACACAGCCTGTAAATCTCAGCTGTTGGACTGCTGCTCGTGGATTATTATTCTCCTCTCCCTTCTTGCCTCTCATCTGTCCATGAGCCCACTGTCCTTCCAATACAGGACAGATTTTTTCTGGAGAGTATCAGCACTTCTCCACAAGACCTCCCAGGCACCGGAGGTGATGGACAGCAAGACGGCAGTGCCTAATCCCCACATGTTATGTGGTTTTTTTCATCCCATCGCCTTCCTTTTACAGCCTAAGTGTGAGAGACTCAGGCCAGACCTCAGCCTCCATCTGCAGGGATTATGATCTGAAGCATAATATTTCTTTATGAGCAAATTTTCACCAAGACTTCAATGTGCTGTTGGCCTTTTAAAAAACTAAGTGTTTAGTATTTTTATTTCTTTCTGCTCTGCAGTTTATAGCTCCCATAAATCAGATGACAGGCTGTGGCACAGAGGGCTGATCTGATCTGTGGGAACTGGGAAAAAGGGGGGAGAAGGGACCGCTGACAGAGCTGTTAACCAGGGGGGGAACCTCTGCACCCTGCTGTAAGAATCCCCATGGGGCAGGCAGGATGCTGCCTACCTGACGCAGTGCTAAAATCCACGCCAGCTCCTTCTTCTCTGACACAGAGTTTTAAATCCTCATTTCTTCTATGCCACCCCACCTCCTTGCAAAAACCCAGTTCTCTCACTTACAGGAGCAGTGATAGATCCACTAGGATTCACAAGGGTGTTGGGACACACACAAGCAAAGTGCTGATCCACTACACTGGTACACCAACCACCATATCTGAAACAATCACATCTAAACCAGTGTATTGCTGATCTAGAAGCCTTGCCTTGTAGCAAATTAAGGATGCTGCCATGGTTAAAATTCCATTTCAGAGTTGGAATGTTGGTGCTGAAGTCCCAGGTCTCACAAGTAAAAGACCAAATCCCTAAAGACATTTATTCACTCAGAGATGCACCAAAGGTCATGCATTCTAGCAAGCAGCATTCAGGGAATCCTCCTCCTCACATCTCCGTGCTTCCAAATACTGTTAAAATCTGAACTATAGTCAGCCTATGCCCTCTTAGGGAAATGACACACATTCCCACAGCCCTTCCCTTCTCCTGCCCCAATGACTTGGACTCTGCTTCAGGACTGACACTTTCCTACATGTACATACGTGTATGCCTAACACTGCTGAGCAGGCCATCATCTTCACAAAGACCTCACAAGACAAATAATATATAATATTGCAAGGACTTTTTTGGACTGGGGCTTGCAGGGTTCTTCAGTGAGCCTGGGCTTATTGCTAGCTGTACTGCTTTGCTCATTGATAAGAGCTGGTCTTTCTTCCTCCCTGCTCAATGCTGCTTTGCTAGGGCAGACTTTGGTACAGGTACCTTATCCTCTTGGCAGTGCTAGGTTTATGGTTGCACTTGATGATCTTAAAGGTCTTTTCCAACCCAAACAATTCTGTGATACTAAGAGAAAGGGAACACAGGCAGCTTAATGCTCTTTCAAGTGAAGGTCTGTGGCAGGCACGATGACTTCTGCAAGGACAAGCTCTTCCACTGGCTCACGTAAGACCAGAAGGTGGTGTAACTTCATGTGGCAATACTCCCTTGAATACTCCCAAAATGCGAATCCTTCCTTTGGTATTTCCAAATCAGTAGAAACTTCCACCAGGAAATTGAAGTCCTATGGATATTTTGCCTACTGAAGCAAAAAATGGTGCTCATCATTGCCCTGCCTGCAATCCAGTCTCTACCACTGTTGTGCCCTTGACCAGTAAGATTATAAAAGGCTGGATAAGAGGCAGGTATTTCTGCCTTCCTCAGCAGGGAGCCACCCTCTCAATGGGTGCTGGCAGCTCTGGGCTGTGCATCCATCCATCCATCCATCTGGGTGCCTACAGTTGTCCATACAGCACTTAGTGTGACAACTGGAGCCAGTCTGTGACAGTAAGAACTCCCAGTCAGAGGGCACAGGCAAGTCAGGGCCCTGCCAGTGGCTCACCCCCATGACTAGGCTGTCACTGGAAGTAACAGGATTAGCAGAGATGAGAGAAAGCTTCCAGGCTAAGAAGAAATAGACAAAGTGAATAAGGAGTTCAGGCCATGTTTTTAAGCAATTTTTGAGCATTAGAGAATATTTTCAATAATAATGAGACTTGAGTATTTTTTAAGAAGAAGGCAAAAAGAGTTGCAAGAACCTGCTCTCTCCCAGAAAACCATGTTGCTGCACAGGGCAATTCCCAAACACAGACAGCAGTCTGGTCCTCCCAAAACTGGGTTGTAAAGCTAACAACTGCTGTGCTATTAAAGTGCCAGATAAGCCAGGCGACAGCACCAGCCAGACTCCTGGAGCTTCAGTACATTCTGGGATCACTCCGATGCATCAGCTTTTATCCTGAAAGTATTGGAATCTAGGAGTGTTAAGACCAGGGTAAACATTATCAGTTGTTGTTCTGCCCTCCCACAGTGACTACAGCTGACCTGTTTGGACAGAAGGGCTGGGAGGAAGAAACAACACCAATTTCAGAAAGCTATCTGTTCTTTCCCTGAAAGAACTTTGGGGAAATGTAAAATTCAATGTGTGCCTCTGAAAGTCATGCAACTGCTTTCAGTGCTGAAAATGTGCATCTTGTTTCCAGTGCAATGTTTTCTCCATTTTACTCTCCAGTCGTCATGTTGTGTCATGGCTGCTCCTCCATGGTGCTGGACACCTTGGCTCCAGGTGGGTGCTGGCAGCCTGGAGCCCCTCACCACCCCAGATCACCTCCCCTTGCTACAGAGTGGAGGAGCACGTTAGGACGGGGGTGGGGGGGGGGAAACAAAAAAGAAGTGAACTAAAGCCAACTAAAACTACAGGAAAAACGCAGGAGGCAGGTTGTCATTACCAGAGCTGGAATTTGGCCTGGGTGCCATGGAGATGAAACCTGGCAGATGGTTAAGGTGTACACGGGAAGCATGCGTGCAGCACCTGACTATAGATTTATGACCAATTAATACAACAAAAGAGAAATCTCGACAAGGAAGCCAGAGACCTACAAAATGAGTAAGTGAACCATGAAAAGGGGAGGCTCTCCCATCCAAAAAAAAAGCAGCTGAGTGTACAATACCTACAGAGCCGTGAATAAACTGAAGTTGGAACAGATGGAGAGAGAAACAAACTGCCGTGTGTGTTAGTTGGCTCCCAAGTAAAAGAGCCAGCATGGGGAAAGAGCTTCCCCACAATTCAAGGAGAGAACAATAGGCTCCAGTTCTGCAGCAGCCCCTTCCCCAGGTGCTCAGTGTCCTTCCTACAGCTTAATTTAAGGCTCACAAGCTGCAGCACTCAGATACAAGATCCTAACAAACACCAGCAAAGAATATTCTTTTAAATAATGAACCATGTGTCTCTAATTAAAAGAGCCCAGGCACAAGGCAGCAGAGACAGGAACCTTCTCAGGCAACCTATCACACAGACACAGACCCCCAACTACATGGCCTTACCTCAGACTGCTTCTGAAGCAGGATCAGAGATAACAAACAAGGGCTTTCCCATGGATGGCGACTGCCCTGAAGTGGCCACAGTTGCAGTCTGATGGGCAAACACTTGGTAACCCCCAGCACTACTTGGAGGCACTGAAGTGACCTTTGCCTTTGCAGGCAAGAGCGGCTTCGCACACCAACATTTCCATTTAATTTTGTCTGTCACCTGTACACTAATGCCCTGGCCAGGTCAGAGATGAGAAAACAAGCAAGGAGGAGATGAGCCAACCCACTCTAGAAAGGGGAGTAGGGAGAGGTTACTGTGGTGCAATTAAGCACAAGGAGAGTAGCCCCTCACTACAGGGCTATTTAAAATCCCAGCCATGAAGAAAAGGAGGGATGTGTCCTGTGGTTCTGTGGAGCACCAGGCACTGCTGCCCCACAGACACCCTCGCCTTGACCCGAGGGCAGCAGCAGGCACAGGGGGAAGGCTGATCCCAGGCAGCAGCCCCCTCCTCGGGATGAGCACTCAGCTTTCCCTCCAGGTCTGCAAACTTGGGGCTGTCCCGCCACGGTATCTGGGATGTAAATGCCAAAGATAACAAGGCAGCTCTACAGACAACATTTATCACCCACTTTAAAGACAGGCGGCTTGGGACTAAGCCCTTGAGGGGCACTCCCCATCCATGGCAAACTCAGCCTGGAAGAAACAAGTTTCAAGTCCTGCCTTGAAGGCGGTGGGCCAAAACTTTACTGACTTCACAGTGAGAGGGCTTTTGCAGAGCCATGTGCTCCCTGGAATCCCTGACCCCAAAAGCCCCTCATTTTGCCCATGCTCCTCACAGACCCTGTATGCTCATGCATCAGCTGGTTCATTTCTTGTGGTGCTAAGCATATTGGCTGAGCTGAGCTTATACAAGAACACTGTCTGAGAGGCAGCAGCACCTCTAAGGAGCCCAAGCTGTTAAAACCTCCCCCCACCTCTACCCCCACCTGATTCCCTCTGTGGCTTTAAGCAAATCGCATAACTTTTCCTCTTTAGTTTCTGCACCTAGGAGAGAGTAATATTTACCTATCCCAGAAGGGTGTTGAGGGGATTAGTTAATGTTTGCCCAGCATTTTAAAGGATAAAATATTCTGTATTAATTCCCAGCTGCCAAAAGAACTGACATGTGTGACTCTCATTAGCTCAACTGAAAGATTTTTCACTTGAGTTGGGCTTTATGTTTCTAAAAAGTAGAAGCAAGATGATGTGACATTAACATCTCAGAGAGTGCCTGCAGCACAGGCTGTAAAACCCCCTTCTCTTTTGCCTGCCACGAGCCTCCTGCTACACCGCCTGTTCTGCACAGGTGCACCCGTGCCTGGTAAACATTAAAGCACTCCCAACCCAACAGGGGGCCCTGGGCTGTGCAAGCAGCACCTGGTCCCCCCCAGGTGGGGATCCCTTTGGGGAGCTGTCTCACCTGCAAGGTGGCCTCTTATGGATTAAACACAGCCACTGCACCGGCACTGCCCTTCTGCTCAGCTTTGTCAGCATTGCTCAGCTCTTATTTGGAAGGCAAGTTTGCTTGCCATGGCAGCTGTGAGCTGCAGGTGGGATCGTGCAGCACCACACCTGTTGGTGGGTGTGCCAGGTGGGTGGGCATCCCCTTTGCTGCTGTGCCACCGCTCTGGTTGTCCCCTGCCACCTGGTACTGGGCAGAAAGAAAAAGCATTAGATAAGAACTGGGCTCCAGCAGCACCCAGCTGTCTCAGCTGGCTTTACAACCCAGGACACTCATAGTGCATGGGAAAATACAGCACTGCACATCCCTCAAATCAGACCACCCACTGCTCAAGCCCTTTACATTCCCCATGTGGCACCAGCAGTACCACAACATTGTTGTTCCCTCCCTAAGCACTGGACACCACATTTTTCAGGCTGAGGACAATGAGCTGCCATCGTGGGTTCATTTTCCTTGTCTGTTTCTCATTGCACTTCTCCTCAATGCTGGCATCCCATATGTGATGGGTCCACATGGGGTCTCCACTCATGTGGACAGCAAGTGGAAATGCCAGCAGTCTTCATGTGCTCCTTTGACAGAACAAGGGGGAGAAAGAGGCTGGCTTTGTCTCTTGGTATCTGCAGTGCTCTAGAGTAACCAGGGCCCTGGGCACCATAGCCAGCCAGAACCCACCTCCAGCAAGCCCTGAGGCTGTGGTGGATGCACCTCTGTAGGCCTGTCTTCAAATGAAGCACAGCAAGGCTGAGCCCCAGGCAGTGGGGAGGGGGGACAGGGGGCACCCTCCGGAAAGGGATTTGGGTTTAACTGCTGGTTTACTGCCTGCCAGTAGAAGTATATGGCTGTACAATAAGGAAAGGCCACAGGAAGGTGTTTGAAAACCAAGCTAACCCACTTCAGACTCATGAAAGAACAACACCACCAAAGCAGCCCCCCACTGGCCCCACAGTGTCAGGGAGGGAAAGCTGGTTTGAAACCTGAGAACAACGAAGCAACCTTCTCTTCCTTTCTTCTGACAAAGGTAAAAGACCTTGTGGAGGTATCCACACTGGGGAAGGCACTGAACAAGAAGCCCCACGCCAATAAAGCATCCCCTTGTGCCTTCAAACACCACATCCATGCACATCCCAACCTCCATCATTGCTGTCTGCTGGCAGCACCAGGAATTCTTACCCCTTGCTGTGCAAATCCCTGACCAGAGGCAATGGCATGGCCATGCTGGCATGGAGGGCTGTTTGCCAGCGCTGGTCTGTGCACTCCCCATGAGTGGTGGGGCACAGCAGAGGCTTAGTTTTCCTTTCCAGAGGCCTTTGTCCCCATCACTCCTACCTCTCCTGTCTTGTCCAGGACAGCAGGCAGAGACCAAGGCACTGCAGACAACTGCTGAGCAAAATCAGAAGCACAGACTGAAACATGACTAATTTCTAACACATCACAGCCTACGAGTCGTGCTGTTTGTGAGCCTAAACTGCTCTCTGCTGCTTTCATACCAGCTCGTTTCAAGGGTGAGTAAGCAGACAGTGGCAGACATGACTTTTATTATTCCCAGAGCTTTGAAGCCGTACCATTTCCCTGTGGTTAGCTGGCTGCATCAGCTGTCTGTAGTGACACATTTTGAAGAACTCAGCAATGAGACATAGGTAGCCAGACCAAGCCAAGCTGGAGCTCAGCAAGCTCCACTGGCAGCATTTCTTGGTGACTCAGTAGTTGCCCACCCTCTATTATTCATTGTTTTTATCCTGTCATTTTATTTCAATATTCTTGACAACTTCCAAAAAAGCCCTTTCACAAGCAGAGGTCAAAGGCAACAAAATCAGCTTCAAGTTGCAAGTGAAGCCCATTTCCATTAAAGTGAATTTTGGGATGAATATCCTCAGAGAATAAGCAGCACCATATGAAGAGAGAAAAATATAGAAAAAACTGAGCTACAATAGTGTGAGCATTTCATGTATTTATACATGTGTATATACTCATACATATGCAAAAGAATAAAGAAACACAAATCTCTTAGATTGGAAAGTGAAACTTCCTGCATTTTTTAACTACTCTCTTAAGCCAGCTTATTGCACAGGTATTTTATATATATATAAAAAAATGTAGCATTTGCACACACCTTGGAGAAAACAGTAAGTTTCCTTTCCATCCCAGGTTAAACTCCTGTGGTATTTTCCTGCTGCTCTAGTACTTCCACATTTCTTGTCTATACTTCTACATATAACCAGTTCTACTTTGAATGGCTGAACACTAAAAAGTATCTTTGCATAGCATGAAGCAGCACAAACATCAAAGTCCAAGCAAAAGCACCAGATTGTGATTGTGGGGGGTTTTTTTTGCACAGGCCAGTTCAAATTCCACTTTTAATTCCACTGCCAAAAGTTTAGACCTTGAGATAAATCACTCCTTCCCCTTGAAAGGGGCTGATTGTATTTATGGCTCGTTTCAGAGTCCAAGGGCCCAGGCTGAGATGAAAGGCTGGGGGCAGAGCAGGGCGATGCCCCACGTCCAGTGCCACATAAGAAGAGGGTGAGGGCTCTGGCAACAGTGGGAGGAACTTCCAGATGTATTTCCCAGCAGCGCTCAGCCCCTTTGGGTAACCTCAGATGTGTCATTCAGCCTTCCTCTGACTCAGTTCCTCAGTACTGGGGAAATAACACCACCACTGTGTTACGTAGGAGTTTTGGGCAGATAGACACCTTTTGAATGAGTATTGGAATCCACACTAGAAGTGTAACTAAAATAGAGATCAGTTGATTTCTAAAGAAATGACACAAGCGTGGGCTGGGAGGAAGGAATGAGATGTATGGTATAAACACGGGGAGCTCCCTACCACACTCAAAAGGGCTTGATCATGAACTGAAACACAGATGCAGATCCTGGGTGAGGAACCCAGCTGGGGTCCTGATTTGTGACAAATCCTTGGGTCCCCTCAGTGGCTCTGCAGTGCCTTCACCTCCTGGTTGTGGAAGAAGCACCAAGTTGCGTGGCTCCCATGTCCCTGCTGGGGCTACCCAGGAAGGGAAACAAAACACAGTAGCTTTCCTACAAATCTGGTACACCTCTGTCCATACCCTACAACTCCCCCAAAGGCAGTTGGCCCCACCTGAGTTCCCATGCTTGAACCTCTGGGCCATGCCAGGCTTTTGAACCAATGTCATGTTTCGGCACGTCAGACATTACCCAGATTCTTCTACCTAACCATGGAGGGGATGCAAGGGCAGGTCCCAGCCCTGTTACTTTGGCAAGGTCTGATAGCATCTGACACACAGGGCTGGTGGAGCAGGGCCACCTGGGCCGGGTGCCTCACTTTGTGCTCTGCATCACCACCCCACAGCGCAGGTGTGGCAGCTACCACAGTGGGAGGGACTGCTTGGCTGGCTGAGAGTTTAAACAAAGTGACCTTGCAGCCTGTCCCCAGCACTGAGGTTTTTCTCCTGGCACTCTGTGGCTGACCACAACCCCCCTCTCACCCTCAGCACATTTCAGTGGGCAAGCCAGCGGAGGTAACAATACTCTTTTTTTCACAGAAGACAAAGCTGCGGAAGACACCGATTCCCATGGCAACAAAGGCAGAGAAGTGTCCCAAGATGTGATTTGCTGTCACTATACCCACCTCGCGGCAGATAAGGACAAGTGATAGCTCTGAAAGGAACTGTTTCCATGGGACCCTTCCCAGCAAGCCCCCGCAATGACAACCATCAACCACAGCTTTTGGCACCAAATAGCTCTGACTGGAAGGGAGCAACGCTGCTTCCCACATCTTGTCCTCTTGTGAGGGACAGGGCTCTGCTGGCTCCTTCAGAGCCTGCCTAACCCCCAACAAGCTACGCTGCTGCTCGCTAATCCACTTACCCAGGCAATTACACTGGGAGAGCAGCCTGCAGGGAGCTGTGCTCAACTTCTCAGCTAAACATCCTCCTGGGTTTTTTAACCCACTGAGTGGTATCTTAGGCAATGGCAAGAGCTCCTCACAGAGCACACATTTGTTCTTAACCAGCATAGCCTATGTAACTGCATTTCCTTCCTATACTTTCATTTTATCATATGTTTTTCCTCCCAGTCCTGCCCCTTCAGTTCCCTGGGGAAAGTCAGTGAATTTATGAAGGAACAAAGTCACCTTGAACCTTAATCCACACCCTATTAAAAGGAATACATCTGTCGGCAATCATATCCACCCACTCTGCAACAGCATTACAACAACGCTCACTTTGTTAGCACAGAAAATACTGTCTCCTTCTCTGGTCCTCCAGACAAGCTGCCATAAAGGCTGGAGCAAAGAAAAGACTGGGGACAAAGGAAATGGCCCTGTACATCTAAGGTCAAACAGGTAAACTGAGGTGGAACAGTGGAATTAGGAAGAGAAGAGCAAAGACTCAACAAACCTATGATAAACCCTCCAAAATAACTCCCTGCTCCTTTTCTGCATAAGAAGTGAAGGCAGTTGAGAAAATTGTGCTTAATAAAGTTGGAGAAGACAGGCAGAGATCCTCATTCAACTGAGAGCAAAACAGCAACCAAAGCAAGTGACAAAGCAGTGTGGAACTAGACGCATAAGGCAGTTGGGATTTTACTATCTGGAAGCGAAGGACAGATTCCCACATAACCAGGCTGGCACACAGCTTGCTGGAACCATGGCTCCATGTTCCCCTTTCTCTTTCCCTCAGGGAAACCAGCCCTGATGCCACCTGAGCACATAGGACCAAAACAGTGCTCTAAAATGGGCCTGGGAGCTCAAGAGATACACACAAAGCTCTCTCCAGCAGAGGCTGTGCCAGCCCTGCACAGACAGTGCCCGGACATTTTGGGGGTGTGGGCTGATTCCCAAGTCCCTGATGCTGCCACAGGACTGCTGTCACAGGCAGGGCTCCTACCTTTGGGCCCATCCCCACGGAACAGCTCCTTTGCATTCAACAGGAACAAGCATAGCTGCTTGTTGCCATCTGCCCTACTTGTTGCCATGACTTGATTATCAGTCCTGGGATGAACCTGCTACTGACTGGAAGAACTGAAATTTTACTATTCCCAGAAGGATGCAGGAGTTACAGCAGAGAGGTGAGGAGGCTGAAGAAGAGGTAAATGGACAGTTGAGCCAGTCCCAATGAAGCTGCTGCCTCTCAAACACTCCCGTCCTGCCTGCTGGATAGTGCAGTGGGCTGAAACCCAATTGCTCTGTCATCTTTGGCACTTGCTGCAGGCAAGCACCAGCTTTTGTCAGCCCAACATCCTGTTCTCTGCCATGCACCGCAGAGCAGATGAGTGAGTTTCTAGAAACGGATCCCACCTGACAAACAGGAGATAGGTGAGTGAGGACATAGGTGTCCTGAGGCAGCAGTTCTCTGAGCTAGTGCTGGAATCCAAGAGCCCAGAGAAATCAACCCATCCTAAATCCCCAATACTTTGCTAACTGCATTATAAAGAAGATTTAATCAGCACATCTAAGTAATCTCCTCCGTAGCAGTGTCATTCCATTGGTACACTCTGAATTCTGTTGCTACTTATGTGGCCCTCAAGGACAAGAGGTGGGGTTGTATGGATTTCCTTTGCTTCACAAGGCGGGAAGAAGACCAAAACTACAGAGACTTCACCAATTCACCTAGAAGTCCTCCAACTGCCATCAGCCACTTCAAAATGTATTTCCAAACAAAATAGATTGTCCCCAAATAGCTTACCTGGAATTCTCTGTTCTCAGCTGCAGTCTTTCTTCTCCTGTCAGCACTCTTAAACTTTCAAGAGGGTAAAAAACTTGCCCTCTGCTCCAGGAGTGCATTTCAGCTTGCCTAGTGCACCTGCATACTGTCACAGCCCTGGTGAAAGCAGACATTCCAAGAGAACCTCCTGGATCCAAATGTACAGAAATATCATCACCAGTTCAGGAGAACCAAAACAAGTGTTCCCAGTAATTGCCTAAATTCATCTTTGTACTAAATACTCTTCTAAGCGACTCTCATTTAGAGAGACTTCAACAGAATCACGGAATGGTTTGAGTTAGAAAGGACCTTAATGCTCATCTAGTTCCAGCCCTCCCTTCTGTAAGCAGGGACACTTTCCACTAGACCAGGTTGCTCAAAGCCCATCCAAGCTGGGCTTAAACACTTCCAGGGATGGGGAATGCTTTCATGGGTGTGTACATAGCACAGGGAGCCCCAGTCCAGCCTCACACATCGTCCTAAGAGCTTGTATTTCCAGGCTCCTGCAAGTGGGAGGCTGTTTACTAAAAGGATTAGATAAGGCTTGACAAAGCAGGAAGGTGGGCATGCTGTGCCTTAGAAAACTTCTGCAATACAGAACCCAAAACATCCCTGTAGGCAATTACAGTTAGAAAAGAACCTAAAAAAGAAGAAGGGGGGAGAAATTTCAAACATGTTTGGCAGAGTACTTTGGCCCCAGCTGGATAGGGGGTTAAATGACAGGAGAGTAACCAAAGAGCAGTGTGTCCAATCATCCCCAAGGAGCCATTGCTTGGACTGGAAAGGTCTGTGGGACTATCTCAAAATACTTTCTCCTTCTATCTCTGAGAGAAAACAACCCCTAAAGCATGCTGCTTCTCCTCCCACTCTCCTGCAGAAGGGAAAGCTGCTGTCCTGGGTTTGGTGAGGACTAGCAACTCACATGCTCTTAAGGTTGCCCAGCACTTAGAGCAGAAGCTCAATTCTCTTTGCTTTGGAGAGCACGGTGGTACCTACTAGGCACACATCCATACCTTTCGGGTTCCAGACTTCCAAGGAAACCAGGACACAGCAGCATTGCTTCTAGGGCATTTATTGCAAGGGCCTTCCTTGACACAAGAGTCATGGGGCTGAAGCATGCCTTTTCTTTCAGTATCAGTTTGGTCAGTCTGCCATATCCTGGCATTCAGTCTGAAACAGAAATCAGTTCCTTATGCATTCCTTTGCACTTCTGAAGTTAAGCAGTTCCTAGTCTTTTGCCCACCCATTACACTCTGGCGCTCACAGTCACAGTGGTGGTGATGAGGTTTGCTACTGTCAGTATTTTCAGATGCTCAAGCAAAGCTCTACTCCTTCCTCAGAGTACTTCCAGAGTAGGCTGGGAAGTTCCTGATGAGTAGGTGGAGAAAAAAAGTGACAGAAAAGGGGTAAAAACATGAACTGTTACTTTCCTTGAGGAAAAGCATGATAGCACCACCAAACTACTTGGGGTTGAGAGAGCAGAACATGCAGGCACAGGATTTTCTCCAGTGGTCTGGTATTGTGCTCGATTCAGAATTTATTATAAACTATAAAACACAAACACATTTACCAAGTTCCCCACTGTGTCCATTTAAACACAGCTAAGCAAAGAAGTGGATTCATGTTTAATGGAATGAGCCACAAGAGAGAAGGCACAGCAGGACCCACAGCCACATGGCACATTTAATTCCAAGGGAAGAATACCTGACTTCTACATGCAGATCAACAAAGAAATAAATTAATAAAACTGAGTATAAGGTCTGGTTCCTCTAGGACCATTAATTACACAGTCTCTGTTGGGGGACTCTCACAAAACTTCCTGTGAGCCCGATCAGGAAGAGTGCCAAACTGCAGCCCTGGGAACATGGTCCCCTTTTAGGCTGGGATGAGGGTTTGGTTTCAGCACTAGTCAGGGCTCAGGTTTTCACAGCAGCTGAGTGAAAAGCAGCTGTTAGAGCCAGACCTGTGAGGAGGAGGAAGGGAGGAAGAGGAGGATGCTCAGCAGAACTGCACCAGGGAGAGTGGAATAAAGCACACGGAAGAACAAGCCCAGATCAAGTAAAAGAATGTTTATTCATGTGAGGTCAGTTCAGACATGACCAAATTGAAAACCTTTCTCCCTCAGAGAACTCTGCAGAAATACATAGAACCCAGGACAAGCAAGCACAGCAGCAATCCCGAGGCCTTAGGCACACCTCACTAATTGGGGGTGGCCCCAAAGCGCCGTGCACTCGGAGGCAGTGGCTGGGCAGCCTGGGCTTGGTGCTCCATCAATTCTGACACTTCTCAAGAGGGGACAGAACTGTTTACAGGAAGCCATTTGTTACAGGGGCCGGCCTGTCCTCCCCCTTGACCCCAGCAACGTCCCTTTCCCACCCCACCTTTCATCAGAAGCTTATCTGCTGCCCAGAGGCAGCCAAAAAGTTCATCCAGGTTGGAATTTGAAACCAGAGATTCTCAGATGTTGTGGCTCAGGCAAATGGTGCCATGATCAATTTTAGAACTAAATTTCAGGGAGTTTTCATTCTATTTGTACAGAGGCTAATGAGTAGCTTGGGATGTTAGCACTAACCCCAGGGCATAATTCTGAAAACAGGATGATAGATTATCAGTCTCCTGCTCTAATTATACAGGCAAAAATTGGAATGGGAACGAGAAGAGTCAAGACCAGGACTCAAGCCCTGTATCAGCTTAATGGCATCATTTTCCCAAGCACTGAAATACTTTGAGGGTCAACAAAAAGATGCAACAATCACCTCCACCCAGAGAAAAAGACTCAAAAAATATATAAAATGGGGCAACTTAGTTCCACATTAAGCAAAGCTCTGCATGGAGACATAACTACAGAAGCAGCAATCACCAAGCAACCGTTCAAAACTGTAAAACCGTAAGGCACTAATGATGTTCCACTCATTACAATCAACACGACTAAAAATTGACATTCATTAATTAAAATATAAAATAAAATTAATGCACATTTTGAAAAGGCAACTGTTCCCATTTAAAAAGTTTCAAATTCTGAGCTCCAATTTTGCTGTTCCCTACCTCCATCCAGGCAATGACTAGTTAGACAGAATGTTTGCTCACAAGTTCTGCAGGTTAAACAGACCTATTACAATGAAACACCTCAAGGCATAAAGAAAGCATTTTTTTTTAAAGTTACTCAATGATCCCATTAAGATCACCAATAAATGTTAGAGCTGTCAGTTGGTCAACCCCACTTACTACAGTACTGCAGAGCATGCAAACACCACCACAGCAAGCACAGCCACTTGTTTTTAATGCTTGCAGGCAGACTTGCAGCTACCTTTCCCTTCAAGGTACAACTCAAGCTTCCAAACCCTGGAGCTTGAAGTCCCCTATGCAGCCATAGCAACAGGAGCATGAGGGGAAACAGCAGCAGTTGCTCATTAATGCTACTCCACGAGTACACTTCAGCTCCTGTCTGAGAGCAGCCAGGTCCCTTAAATTCCTTTAATTCCATTCTGATCCTGCTTTGCTAGAGATGAGCAATTGCCCAAGGAGTATGAAGTCAGTGATACCAGTTTCCTTCAGAAGGTCACCTCACACCCATTTTGGTCAGTATTGGTCAGGTTCAATAAACAAAGTAGTGAAAGTGTTTGTGTCCCATTACTGATCCCTGAAGCCATTCAAGGATCCTTTAGACACAAAGGACCTATTAAGGCTTATTTCAGAGATTACATAAAGTATTGCACACTATTTTGTCTGCTTCAATAGTTTAAAAAAAATGAAATCTCCTTTCTCAGAGATTAGTAACATTATTAAAAATGTTAAAAACAAATACAGAGGTAACTTCTTCATATGACTCTACTGGAATATGTAACAGTTAATAGATGCAGGACAGCAGAGGTCCATCTGTGCAGAGATTTAGCAACAGCAGTTTTTAAACAACGGGACAACATAAATCCCAAATAATTATTTTTGCCCTTTCTAAAAGCTAAGGTGATCTGAAATTTAGGACTACCCATGAACTGCACTGTATGATTTCACCAGCACAAAAGAGCATCAAGATTCATTGCAAGACAGCCTCCTGAGAACCGTCAGTTTCAAAGAGCTGACTTTGGTCAGCACATCCAGAAATAAATAAGAAAAGGAATGAGACACCCAACAGAAGATCCTGGTGTGACTGCTGGAAGAGTCTGGGATAATCCATCAGTCCCATGGATTGTCTGGCTTAGGTCAGCAGCTCCTTGACACAGGTGGTCTCAGGACAGGTATTTGGTGCTTCACGACTGAGCTCACCACAGGCAAGTCAATCAAGTCTTGTGGAGTTCTTTTGAATCAGTCCAAACCTGGAGGATGTAACAAATAAGTCTCCCAGAGCTTTGATGAGTGTCCAGCTGTCAGTTCCATAGAGCAGTCCAGGCAGAGGGGAGCAGGAGTCACTCTGCCAGCATTCGCAGGCGCCGCTCATGCAGCAGCAACCTGATCTCCCTCACTATCAACGGTGAAATGAACAGGATCGTTGAACTCGTCTGTGGAAAGAAGCAAATCCAGGACAATTAGCACAGAGCAACCCGTGCTGAGTCCCCCCTGCCCCAATGTGCATCCAGGGCCATCCCAGGAAGACACAGGCTTAGAGAAGCAATGACAGAGTGGCACAGCAGAGGAAGGGCTGGGCTTGCAGGAAAGCTCATACAGTTCCAGCCTTTTCACAGAGATGAGCTCTCCAGCTCCTCAGTGACCTTGCTCCTCACCACCTCTGCTGGTTATCAAAGTGGCCTTCTCCCTTGCCAGCGCAGATGCAAAAACATCTCCTGGCACTTCCAGCAGAGAAGTCCACGTAAATAGTGCAGTGTTCACCACTGTGGTGACGCTGAGGACATCAGGGCCTCAACAGCTCTCTGCCCCAGCGGCAAAACAAGGCCAAGGCATTTTCAGTTTGGTTTCAATACCCTCACCACTCTCTCCACTAATCTTCAAGACCTAACAAATGAGCAGCCTAACTTCAGCTCTCTGAAAATATTAGAAACAATGTACCATGGAGATGAAGGAGGGAGAAGCCTCACCTTGGAAGTCAGGTGGTATGAGCTTTAGGAAATGCATACAGGTATTTTTGGGCAAGTACTTTTGTGTCTCTGCTACAATCTTAGTTCCTGTTGGGTAACATGACTTTAAAGGATCCAAAATGAACTCATTTCACTTAGACAACCTGAGGCAAAGCCACTTTGAGAATGGTATCAGAAGTCACAGTTCTCATGCTCCCACAAAAACATCCTATGGCAAATTGAGCTTTGACAAATAATTTTTTAAAAAGGTGATTTCTTACCATTAGAATGAAAAAATAGAAAACCCACATCCATCCCAGGTTCTCCTGGATCAAAGACACTAAATACTAAACAGAAAGGAAAAAAAAAAACCATTGTTCAAACTGGGAAGATAAACATTACTTTCAGCATGACACTTTCATTTTCCAGACTTTGTGGGCTGTTGGCACTCCACATAGAGCTGATCACAAGATATTCCAATTGATCTTTTCCTGTCAGAAGGGATGACTCAGGACAGCAGCCGTTTTCTGTACAAAACCCACAGTTTCAGCAAAGCAGAGAAACCACCCTGAAGCTTTACAGTAACTCAGAACAGCACAAAGACAGAGCTGAACTTCAGTTTCAAAGGGTGACAAATTGACTCTGCTGAATACAAGGTTTTTGCACGGAACACTGGGACATAAGTGGATGTAAGTACTCTCAGAAGAACTAAAAGCTCTAGAATGGCTTATAAATTACACAGGACACATTTTCAAGAGCTGTGCTACCAGTAACTACTTAACCCTTCATCTAGGCAAGACACTTGAGACTGCACTCTGCTCTGAGCTGCACCCTAGCTCAACTGGGCAGCCCGGGCCACACAAGAAAATGTATCTCTTATTAGTAGATTTATACTCAGATGCTGCACAAGGGCCTCCCTTCTTCACCACTGGGTATATCAGAACAGGATCTGAATTTCTAACATGCTCATTGTGCATTTGCTGTCATTCACACGCCCCCAGAATGACGTTGTGGTTGTCTCTGCTGGAATAAATGCAGTGTTGGAAGGCAAGGCAGGTGGAATCTCTCTGAAGCCGAGACCCACTTTTTACGATGACGTGAGTTTGGACGGTATGTGTGTGGGAAGACAAAAACACTGAGATGATGCCAGAAGAACACTGAGTGTAACAGTACACTGATATTTGTCCTCAAAGCACTTGTAATTTTCCATGTTCAGAAAAGATAAGTAGCATCTATCCTACAAAACAGTTACTGAATGATTGTATTTATCAGGCACTCAATGGCAAGCACAAACCCAAAGCTCTTTCTAGAAAAGAAACTCACAAGCCTCGCCTGCATCCATGGTATTTTACCACCACTGGAGGATGCCTGGAGCAGAACTGGCTCCAATCTCTCTGCTAAATCCTCCCCAAAGCACCACTGTGTTCTTTCACGTAGCTAACACTTGTATTTGAGAAGAAAACATCCCCAGTGGGCACACTGTCAGCCTCCTCCTCTGCAACGCTCTACTCCTCAGACCTCTGGCAGCATACTGTAAGGACTACTGAAGCAAGTGGGGCTGGATTTACAAGGTGTAAAAGACATCCACAGATAAAAAGAGAAAGCACAAATAAAAGCAAATTTTAAATCACTTCATAAACATGGTAACATTCATAACAGGTATTACAATTTTACTCAGTTATAGAGATACACTTTTCTGTAAGAGAAGGTTTGCCAATCACCTCAAAACAAAAAAATCTCAAACTTCAAAATATTTTTTTCCATACTTGGCCAAGCTTTTTGATGTTCCAGCTATGAAAGTCTGTAAAATTCACTTGAATTACAGAAGTGCCTTAACATTAGCACTGTGAATGCTTAGTTTAGTTCTTAATTACATTGTTTCCACTGGAAACTTTGTTAAAACAGACAGGTTCCCTTGGTTGCTTCAAAAGTAATTATTTTTAAAAAAAACCTTACCCTCTCTTTGTCTCCCAACACAAATTCAGATTGAGGAATGCACTAACATCTGTAACCACAACAGATACTTCTCCTCCTTCCCCAGACCTCTCTTTTGCTTTGGCAGCCTCACCTGGCCCACGGCAGCACCAATACTGCCTGTTCCATCCACAATTCCTGTGACTGTTGCCAGAGCCTCGCTGCTGCCTTTCACCAGATCCTGACGCCCCAGGTCAGCAGAAATTGCAGAACTGATCATGTTAGAAGGGCCTCCAATGAAAAATCCTGGAAGCGACAAGAAAACAGCCTTGGTGCAAAACAAATACTCACATAGATTCTCAACAAAATATCTTCAAAACGCAGATTTTCCACCATGAAAGCTCAGGACAAGAATTAAGACTAGGGACAGTGCTCAGAGACTAACTGCAGGTAGAGGGGTATCTGAAACACACAGCCATGGAACACCCTGAATATCTGGAGTAGTCACACAGAAAGAGCTAACAAGAACATTTTAATCAGCATGGACGTCCATGCTACAGCCTCAGTCTCCAGGGGTTCACGGAAGAGATGGAAGGCAAAAAATAAAAAAAATTACCCACAACAACAGGACAGAAAGTACTGAAATCAGAGTGTTTGGAAAGAAAGGCTCTATTCATGCAGACCTAATTCCATAACACAGCACAGTATGTGTGGTAGCACAAAAAGCTTGTGACCTCTCACAGCACACAGGGTATTTTGGATTCTGACAAACACCCTCAAGTTTGAGCTGCAGCTCATGACTGCCATATACCCACTTCCTCAGATACCAGATCACTGCTAGGTATTTTGGCATGAATCCACCTCCATCATACTGAGCCAAGACAGATCCCCTCAGCTCCAGGCCATTGTTCTATACAGTCTATATTCTGTATCTCCCTCTGTAAGGCAGTTTTCCTACAGCTGTTTTCCAAACAGAAACTGGGGCCCAGTTTTCACTCTTTCTGCAAAACCAGCAGAGATGCAGCACACACAAACACCTTACCACCACCAGGCTGGTGTTACTGATTGTTCTGCAATGAATTTAGATGTCTACCAGCATAACAGTGGATTTTGAGAAGTTACCTGTAATTGCCATGATCACAGCATTGATAGGTTTGCTGTTTGGGGAACCTGCAAGAGAAAGAGCAGGTGAGTGTAAATAAAACTTGAATACTAAGAGAATCCTTCATTTATCTCTCTGGGGAAGTCAGACTCAGCTCAAACTCTCTCATCACAAAGTATGCAGCACTTGAACCAGCCCTTTCACTCTTCCTACATTTTCCAAAACCTTTCAAAGCCATGTCTGAACACCTACAGGTTCCCCTTGCCTTTCCAGCAGCATGTGTACATGCTGCTAGTTTTCCATTCCAGCCCCTCAGTGCATTTCAGACAGTTTTCCCTGGTATCTCATGTCCAGGCATCACCTGAATTCCTCACTCCCTTCCACTCAGGGCCCACACACAGCGAGTTCCTGCACAAGGCAAGGTGCACTCCCTTCATATATTCTCAGGCCATTATCACTCTTATGTGCAACACAGTGAATATATACTCCAGCATAGATCTGTCCACAGATTCTCTTTCCTCATAGGATAGGGATGCACCCAAGATTTCTTGCTCTGCCAATTATGGTGTTGACACAATGACAATGTCAAAAATCTCATTGACACTGGAGAAGGATCCGTACCAGAAGGATCAGTACCATAACTCACCACTACAGGGAAATCCAGCCACTCAGAGAATTAATTTCCACCCAATTAACCAGAGAACAGATTTCTTTCTGTGCAGTGCCACACTTGAGCAGAATAGACCAAAAGGCCCCATTCTGATCCAGAAGCAGTTTGAAGGCCAGAAAACATAATGAGAACAGGCTGTGCTCTGGTTCTCTCTAGGAGGTACTGAATGAGCCTCTTATCCCTGTGCAGCACACGAGTACTCACGGCTGTATCCAAAGAGAGAGCCCACAGCAAAGAGCAGGCTCACTGCTAGCACGGGGGCTCTCTTCTGCAGCACATCAGAAATCAAGCCCTGGATAGTCCCACCTGTTAAAAAAAGAAGTCTCACTGTCAGGCTCAGGATGCTGACACCTTGAACAAAGCTCGTTTCACTGAGTGCAGTGGCCTCCTCATCAATACACATTCCCTCTAAAATCCTGAGAGCCAAGCCTCCTACCCTTACTGCCCCAGACACAGAGACAACAGCAAATTTAAGTCTCAGATAAAGCAGAGAAAACTACTCATACTGCTTTACTGAGAATTTATTGCTTCTTTTTTTTCTGGCATGACACTAGCCAATGCTCCTACTTTCCTTTCTCTTCCCCTACAGGATCACCACAGCTCTACGACCACCACAACCCTGGATTAAGCAAGCTGAACGCTGTGGCTGGCTCCTTTAACTGAAAGTGCAAGAAAAGGCAGCTCTTTGTCACAGGGAAAACATTATCACACAGGGGCTGTCTCACCTACTTAGGGCAGGTGCAACTGAATGCAACAAATGCCAAAGGCCAATAAAAATCATCTTATGTACCATTGGTACCTCTGCAGGAACTGCTCTGCTGGTAAAAGCCAGAATATTGAGAAAGCCTAATGCAGAAAACACCACAGAGGCAAAACCAGCAAAACTAGACCCTGAATGGACCCAAACAATGATGTCTATTATAAGAAAGCTAACTGAACAAGGGAATAAAGCTAGAACCTGAGCACGGGAGAGTAGAAGTCCAAACACATACATAGAATATACTTTTGATTCTGGAGGAACCGGGTTAGGTTTTGCAGCCAGCAGAAATCAAAGCAATTACGTTTAATTTCTGAACATAACACAGTTGGTGCCTGCTCTCCTGAGATCTGCAATGAATCTGTGCTTAGAAACACAGGACAGTACAGAACCCACCAAGTCCAGATCTAAATCTTCCCCAAGGGTACCGTCAGAAAGGAAGTAGCAAGCAGGGGCCCCATTTTGTACACAGAACTTTTCAAGAAGTCCTAGTCGGTAAAGAAAAATGCCAGCTGGGGGTAATTTTCAAGGATATGACAGTGCCCTTCAGTTATATGTTAACTCTTTAGGGGGTCATATACTCTGTGTTTAAGGAAAAAAAAGATAAGCCAAGCAGCCACACACAAACCTAGACTTTTCCCACATTAAGTGAACAGCTGGATCCCACTGAACACAACTGCTCTGGCTGCATTCACTGTCTTTCATTCTCAAACACCAGGGAGGCAGCTGCAAGAAGGTGTCCCTCCCCTGCTCACTCACCTATGATTCCTCCCACATCATACCAAATCGAGAGCTGGTCAGCTTCTGCTTCTTTCCATCCAAAGTTATTGCTGAGGTAGAAGGGCAGCCAGAAGAAGAATGAGTAATTCACCAGCTTCAAGCAGGCATAGGCCAAGGAGTACTGGAACAAAGAGAGGGCCAGTGAGCAGTTAGCATTTGAGAAATACAAACAGCATTTCTGCTTATTTCCATAAAGCTCTGGATCCAGCTAAAGCTTTCAGGGGAAAGCACTTCCAAATTTCATGTAAGAAGGCAGCATCATAAAAGTTTAATGCTGAACATCAAAGGGAACCCAAGAATTCAAAAATCATTGTGAAGAAGGTTATTTTTTAAATCACTGAATGCAATGGGTTAAAACACTTTCAGCGTAATCTTGAGAGGAAATGACACTAGGCTTCAGAAAATGAAGAAAATTTAATTCACCTTCTGAAGAGAAGGGAGCCAGCCACATGACACAAAACAAGCTTGAGATTTAGTCAACTGTGCATCATGCTGAGAAAAGTTATGTGAAGTGGCTCCTCTGTGCTATCTTGTGCTGTTCAGAAGGCTCATCTGCTTGCAGCATCAGAAGAGAAAGCTTCACTCGTAATCCCCAGGCAGGTAATCCAGGACATGGGATGAAAGGTTTGGCCAAAGCTGAGCACAGGCTTCCAAACCCAACAGCTGAGACAACTTTTTTTTGGTTGCTGGGCTCAATTTGTCCTTAGCTAGCAGACCTCCTCCTACAGACCCTTCATGTGTGTGGCAAAGATTAGTTCTCAGGGACTGCTGGCCCAGCAGGCAGAGAGACAGGTCACCCTACTTCAGTAAAGATAGCAGTTCAAGGAATCCATTGGAAAAGGCAAACAAGTATGAAGATGTTAAAGCACAGCCTTTGAGGCTCTGTGCATATGGACACTTGACTTTGAATTTCAAAAAGCAGATCTTTTTGTATATTAAATGCCACAAAATTATCACTTCTGAATTTTTATTATTTTAATAGATAGAGACTTCTTAGCTGTATTGTTAATGCTTTTTCACTCTTACAGGACACAAACTGATTTCCACTATACATGGAAAATATGGGGATGTTTGGTAGGGTTCTCCTACCTCTGGGTGTCAAAAGTACACTGTACAAAGTGATATTTATTACAACACACTAAGAAATTGTCTACCAGATTGTCTGAGTGATTAAACATTGAATTCCTAGAGGCTCAGGGGAAAGCTGTCTGTACTAAAACTCTTCCACTGTATCACTCAGCAGGAGATGAGAGGAGCTACAGAAAAAATATGTCAAATAAATTCTTTGTAGAATCTTGATAAGGCTTTGGAGATTCTCTCAGTATTTGGTCTCTCAACAATCTGACATGTATCCCTGTTTGGCTGGACACTAAGCCAACATCAGATAAAACTCTGGCTCAGAGGTGCTCAGGTTGCTGGATTAGGGTGTGGAACGTATCCCCAAAACCCAAAGTTCAAAGCAAGCAACCTTAGTTGCTGCCATCTCCTTTTGCTCAGGCCAGTGAAAAAAGTCACACATCAACTGAGGCAGATATCATCACTAACGTTTGTGTGAGGCATTTATCCAGAGTAGGAAAGAACTCAAGATGGGTTTGCTTTCTTTTGCCACCCCTCAACTACATCCTTAACAACAGGACTGTGGGTGTTCTGCACTCAACACACTGACAATGCACCCATCCCTTCTAGGTTTTCTGTTGCCTTAATCACAACAGCCAACTGCTCATTAAGGGTACCTGACAACACTGTCCATTCAGTAGTCCTGCTCCATGGCAAATCTGGGCAGCTCTCACTGCTCTGCTGGGCAGCCAGTCTGCCCACTTTCTTGTACAGGTTCCAGTATTCAGGAGGCACACAGAATGTGTGTCCTGATGCAAAAGGCTAACATTGTTTTTTAATGACAGGTTAACTTTGCAGCTGAACATGAATTGGGCAATACTGCTGATACAGAAGAACAAGTTTTCAAGAGACAGAACAAGGACATGTGGAAACTGCATCACCAGACCTTGTTTCCTGTTGCTCATAAAAAACCCTCCACACTTTGCCAGATGTTACATCATACTGATTCAGGCTTTTCAGGCCAGCTTTCTGCTTTAAGATAACTAAAAAAACTTCACATCTCAGTATCAGTGCCACAGAGCTCTGTGTGATGCTTAGCTAGGAGTGAGAACCCCACTCCTCAGGGCAGGCATCTACCTTACCAAGGAAGGATGCTACAGCCACCTTTGGCCATGGCAAATTCACAGCAGGAAGGGCAGGATCTCTGCTGCACTTCACTGGCTCATTACATGCACTCCATGAAGCAGGATGGGAAGAGCAACACTCACCACACATCCAGACAGCATCATCCATGTACACAAGGATAGCAGGCTCAACCCCAACATTTTAACAGCATGAGACATCAGATGCCAACCACTACAACATATGGTCAGCATATTAACAATGATGTGTACAAATCCTGACAACACAAAAAGACAGCTTTATGTTCAACAGTTAAGTCAGCTCACTCTTAAGAATCTGTGTGCTCACCAGTACTACACCAGGAAGGCAACAAGCCTGAAAAAAGCCAATGGCCTTGGGCTGGTTGTCATTGTCAGTTGCTTGAATGGAGTAATTCTGGTCATCATCATCTACATCATCATTGCCCATTAGGGGTCTGTTGGCATCTTCTTCCACACTGGCTTCGTCTTCATCTGCTCCAAGCTCAGGGAGGCCTAAGTTTTACAAGGAATAAGCAACAGGAAAAACAGACCACAGCCTGTTCACCCTCTCCCCACTCTAAAGCTATGCTCACTTCTTTTAAGCAATTCTCCCTTCCAGCAGTTCCCTTGCTCTCCCATACCTCCATCCTCCTTTGGCTTAGAAACTCTTCTAGATGGTGTTCTGCAGTGCCGCCACTTTCTACCCCTTGTCTTCTAGGGCTCTTGAAAGTACTGTGTGATCCTGGCGTCGGCTTTGTCTGTTCTGAGTGTCTGGCCATTAGTTGGAAGACACAACAAATTAGTGCACTTCCCCCCTTTTTGAGGGGTTGGGATCCTCAGCCCTGGCCCTGGGTGCCACCTTCCGTGAGCACTGAGGCTGAGAGTGGCAGCAGGACTCAGACAGCTGCTGCCTGTTAATGCCTCTGCTGGAATGGAAGGCCTGGGAACTGCATTGTGCTTCCTGGGATGCAGAGCATTCTTATGAGCACACTTCATGGCAGCTTTAGAGCTCCCAACTTTACAGCCTTTGCAGGCACTTGGGAAACATCCTCCACAGCCCTGTCAAAGCCCCAGAGTTCTTCTGTTTTCCTGCTGCACTCTGACTTGCCTACCACCCAAGAAACACATCCAACCCAAGAGTTACTTATCTGGCTGTGGGAGACCTGCAGACCAAAGCTACTTTCCCTTCCCATTGCACATGTAAGGCTTGCCATAGTTTCCTCCTACAATAGTTATCAGTTTGCCTGCTGTTTCTTTAACAAATACTGATGTTTCAGGTGAAGAAAAAATGATAATTAGGCATATCCTAGTGGAGATGTTAGAGCCAGGCTTATGGTACCATTTAGTGTGATCTTGGCAAGTGAAGCATTTGCTCCATTAAATGCACTAAGGTGCAGCACCATTTGATAAGAGCCCTGAGGATAAATGCTGTCAGAATGAGTAGTACTACATGGAAAGCTGCAGATCTTCTCTCCATGAAGGGACTGCAATAGCACAGCTCTTCCACTCACCCACTTCCTTCGGCGACGTCAGGAGCCCGAAGAACACAATGACTCCTCCAGCAAACTGCACTGAGGCCGTCACCAAGAAAGCATACTGAGAAGAAATAAATAAAACATTCTTTTTTAAAGCACTTTCAGTCACATACACCTCCCTCTCTAATGAGGGTTTCTTTACATTCCAACCTCATGAGAGGGCAAACACAGGTACAACAACCCAGACTGCATCCATGACACCTGGAAACAAGTGATCTCTGCATCTCCTAAATAGACTTGGTCCTATGTAGGCTTATCTGTAAGGTGACAGCAGTGAGGAAAGAGCTGAGCCAACACAACCAGACATCCAGCTCTATTGGAAGGGACTGCTCAAAGAAGAGTCAAGCACCAAAGTCAGACAAAGTTGCTCAGATCAATCAGATTCTTGAAATTCTCCAGAGACAGATCCTCCAGGCTCTGTCCCCTTCCTTGTTCCAGTGCTTAACATACATCAGAGGAAAATGGTTTTCCAAACATCCAAATGGAACCATTCCTGCTTCACTTTACACCCACTGCTTTTTTTGCTCTCTCAAAGTGCAGTCCTGGAAAGAGTCTGGCTCTGATTTCCCAGCAAACTTCTCCCAGGCTTTGGAAGACTGCTCTTGGTGCTCTAAGCCTTCGCATGTCCAGAGTGACCAGCTCAGCTCTGACAGCCAGTCCTCAGAGGCCCCATGCCATGAGACGTGCTGGGTCACTCCCATTCCCTATGCTCACTTGTCCACTGCCACACAACAGCCTGGCCTCTTCCCAGTCACAGCAGCTATGCCTCTGTGCCCTTCCAGCTCCAGGGACTCCAGTCAACTCAGAACCTGTGATGGATGACTCTGAAGAGCACTTGAAGCCACCCAAATCAGAAGATGGTATAATGTGACACTAGACCTCCTTAATAACATCAGTCCCTTTTACAGAGGAGTCTCAGGCTCATTTCTCCCAGCCTGGAAGAGTCAGGAAATGAACAGCCTTTCTATTCTGCCTCCACAAAATTCAGCAAGATGAAATTGTATACACAAGGCTGTTATCTCTCAAAGATGGGATAAAAAACCAGTGTCCCATTCAGACAGGTGTAGCTAGAAGCCAGGTACCTACCTCATAGCCATACTTGAGAACGCAGGAGGCAAGGAATGCCCCAAGGATATTTCCCACAGACGCACAGGCACTCCAGAGTCCAAACACAAAGCCTCTCCTGCAGAAGGGGAAAAAGATTTGAAGCAGACAATGCGAGGACAGATGACATTAAGAACAAGACAAAAACAAAATATTCAAGTTCACTTTAACTTATGAATAAAATTACACCATTTTCCCTTCCACTTCAAAGGGGCTCAAAGTTCATTTAAAACAAAACACATGACAACTTGGAAGTGCCAAATAGATAAGCCAGGAACCCTGTAACATCTGTGTTAAAGGAGAGTGAGCTGGCAACAAGGTTACAAACTATGACTGAAGCTCATCTGCAATACCCTGAAGCGAGAGTAGAGACTAGGATGACTCAGTTATCATTAGCTCTCTTTATTGCTAAGCAGACAGAAACAGGTTTTTCAGTGGTATGAAAATTAAAATTCAGTCACTCTACTATGGGATTTTTGAAGTTTGAACCTATGCTTTTAACACACACAATTATGTTCACACCAGGCTGTTTTGTGGCTCCACAAAAGTGAAAGAGAGAGAGAGAATGTAACAAGTAAGGCATATTTCATCCTACCTAATTTTAATTATGATCTAACAGTTGGCCTTTCTGGTTTGAGAATTTCAGTTCAATCTGTTAATCAGCATGTCAGATTAGTGAGTCACTGAAGAAAACTCAGCTTACCCAGCTTTTCCAAACCAATTTCCCATGACAGCAACCACACAGGGCCAGCCAGTGGACTGCAGCAAGCCATTCACAATCCAGAGACAGCAGTAGAACCACTTGTTGTAGAAATGCAACCATTCTGTGAGTGTGCCAAAGGAGAACACCTAGAGGAGAGCAGGGGGAAAACAGAGAAGACACCCTGAGGCTACTGCTGAAAGACAAGCAGGAGTGGGGTCCTAAAAAAAGGAACAAGCTTTCAGGGAACTGTGCAGGGGCCAGGGCAGAGGATGGGCTGGCTGTTTGAGACACAGCACAGGGCTCACAGCACCCTCTGCTGAGCCAGCACAGCTCTGACTCCAGAGACAAACATGCTGTCATGGCACTTCCTCTCCAAAGACTTTTGCCTCCCCAAACAGCACAGTTATAACAGGAGAAGAGAAGGAAGACACAAATAGTTTCAATGACAATACTAAAAATACAGTAGCCTCTTGATCTGCTGTTGTACTGACATGCTAATCCGAGAGGCTCTCTGCAAACATAGAACCCTCACAGGTCATGTATCCTCACCAAATTTAACACAAATACTACAGCCAGGTCTCAAATTACTAAGTGCTCTAACCCAAAATAAACACACATTGTGGCACAGGGTGCTTGATGTACACTTGCAGTCAACAGGCTTGTAGCCACTGGTAAAACAAACACACTCCACACATTTTACCACTACTTTAATAACCAGAAAACCATGAGATAAAACTGATTTACGCTTATCTGAAGCAGCTTGAACTTGAACACAAAACACCCTTTGTTTTAAGCAGACATTATTTTTTGACACATACCCTCCTGGCAATTATATAAAGTAAGTAAATGAGTGCCTGGTATTGTTAGGATGTCCTTTAAAGAACAGAGCAAAGATTGTGTTTAGAAGCAAAAGCCTCAATAATGACATACATGGTCTAAGAGATTAAGTTATACCACAAAACAGTCTGCAAAGCCCAAATACATGAACAAAAGCTGTTCATCAAGTCTCTAGACAGGGTCTCAAACTTAGGAATTTCCTTCTGACACAGTGTCCAGAGCTAGACATTTCAGGAAGGGGAGAGTCATGTATGCTCCATGCTTTAGGCAGTGCAGCACATGCATCCAGCACCAAGTTAGACCTGCAAGCTTTGAGACCACTGAGGTACAGTTCACGAGCAGATTCACACAGAAACAGAGCCTCTTCTCCTTTACAGCAAAACCCTACCCAGAAACCCTAAAGCAGATTTTTAGATTCCACTACTACGTTCCAACTTACCACCAGAGCAGAGGAACACATGCCAAAAGACAAAACCCAGCGTAAATTCAGGCGGTCCCCAACTATACCACTGACAAACAGACCCTGAGAACAAAACACAGCATTAATTAAAGCCAGATGATTTGCACCTTAAAGCTGTAAGAATTAAAACTGCATAGAAAGGCCATGCTAATCCAAACACTGCTGTTACTTCAACATACAGTTTGATTCTAACCACTTCTCCTGCCACCAAAGAAATCCTGCTTGTAGCTGCTCATTACATTTCTTGTTTAAAAGAATTCAGCTGAGAACTCTTGGAGAGACAGAACTAGTCCTCCCAGGTGACAGGGGTGTAAGAAATTCTGAAGTGATAGTATTTCCCTTGTGTTTGTTAACAAGCATCTTCACATGGGTGACAGGCATGGGCAGAACTAACAGTAACTGAAAAAGGTTTGCCTCTGAACTAAGTTTTTTATTGTTTTTATTGTGATCTTCCCAACAAAAATCAACCAAAGCTGAGCAGCTTGGGGTTGGTTTTACTCACCACAGCATAGGAAAACAAAAAGATGGTGTCCAGTGTTCCCAGGAAGAGAGTTGCTTCTTCTGCATTTGGAAATAAATGGCTGCTGTTCCAGAGCTACAGAGGGAAAATTTTGACAGGTAAAAGGGGAGAGGCATAGCTCATTCTACTCTGTTTCAATGGAAACCTCAGCTCCAAAGCAGAACAGCACCTGGCCCAAGCAAGCTCCCATTTCTCCAACATTTTAGTTATCAAATCAGGAACAATTCTAGCATTATCTTCTGGCAGAAAATGTCCACTGACACCTTGCTTCACTTCTAAAATGTAAGCTAGCAAACCAGAAGTGAGAAATGCTCCTTTCACCGGATCAAGACAAATGAGTGGCAAAACAAACCCTACTTCTAACAAGCATGCAACTGTTAGACAGCTTCTTACTCTGAAACACTGACAAGCATCTTAATGAATAATAAAATAAAGGAATATTCTGTTTTATGTGCAGCATCTGTTCTGTACTTCTCTCGCTGTCTTCACTAAATGAATAATTCCCTTAAATTATTTGTGGCAGCAGCCAAAACAAGAAATGACAGAAAACAAACAGAAAAGAAAGAACACAAAAGCAACAAGGGAAAGAAATAGACTGGTTTGAAACTATTTACAACAAAGTTCAGTCATCACTAATGTTGTTGGGTTTTGTGCTTACCCTGAGTTTCACTTTAGTTTCAATATGATCAAAAAAGGGTAAAAAAATCGCACTTGTCCCAAAGAAAGATTAGTGACATCAGATTTTAAAAAAATAGCAAGCTTTGAGGATAATTTGAAGAATTAATGAAGTTAATCACAACAAAGTTTTCTTCCCTTCCCACCATGCCTCCATTAGAAAACAAACAAACCCAACCCAAGTGTGACCTACAGATGTGCCTAACTCAAATATCATCTGTTTCAGCTTGATTCCACCTCTCCAGAACATTCTGTACATACATCCACTTAGTTTAACAGATGTAACATAAATTGATAACTAAAGGAACAGTTTGACCATTTTTCTTGATCAGACACATGCATCTCAACATCCAGCAACCACCAAACCATCTATATATTTTAAAAAGAAATCAAAACAGCTTCCAAAATATACTGGTTGTTTGAATGTTAGTTAAGGAACTAAATACAAACATCTTGCATTTCATTTTAGCATCCCTGAGATGCTTATTCCTTTTGGCCATACTATAAAATCCTGAACACATTACAAGCCAAATGCACTGTTTTCACTTGTCACAAGAAGTCAGCATTTATCATCCTTCTATTCCTTCTTTCAAACATTCAAAATAATCAATGATTTCTATGCTCCAGCAGCTGACTTAAAACTCCCTGCCCTAACAGATCTCATGGCCTGCGACCAAGCTTTTGATGTGAGATTTCTTCCACTTTTCAAAAGCATCAGGACAAAGCATTACCAAAAAAAAAAAAAAAAGCCCTAAAAACCCCATGGTAGGAACCAGGAGGTAGTTCTTGCCTTCCCATTTGTGAGAACCAAGCAGTTTAAAACTTCCTTTCCTGCATGCAAGCACTGCCAAAACTCCCACTGCTTTACCTGAAACCAGAATTTTACAGACAAGGGGTACTGGATGGTCAGCATGGAAATCAGGCCTTTCAGATGCAAGACAAAATGTCATTCTCCGCCATCAATTTAGGATAAACAGCTAGCACTGTCAGACAGCTCTCTTGTCTCCTAGTTTGGCTATCCTTTTAAGAGGGTGGCACAGAGAAAGCACAGCCAAGACTTGACAGAACTCTCTGTAAACCCATTAACTGCTTTGGTTTATTGCCTCCAACCCTTCAGAGGAAGGGTCACTCCTCCCCCTCCTCCATGCCTCTGCCTACTGCAGACTCTTCTGGGGCCCTCTTTCCATTGGAACACTGTAGCTTCTTGAGAAGTTTCTCCCTGGGCACCACTAGGGAAGCTTGCAGCATTGCCTGGTGATCCATAAAACTACAATACCAACACCTGAAGCTTCCACTCACATTCTGAGAAGTGAGGAACACCTAAAGGGGCTTCTTCAGCCCCACAAGCTCAGCCCACTGGCAGCTGCCCACCTTTCCTAGCACTTCTTCTACCTTGTGTCCTTACCTCATATGGGTGGAGCTCGGGGACCGTGCTGTTTAGGCAGAAGGGAGTCCACTGGTTGGAAATGCTGACTTTAACATTACTGAATGTCTTTCTGGAGGCATGGAGCAGGGAATAACTGCCAGGAAACACACAGACACAGGTTGGCCCAATCTCCTCTGGAGAAAGGGTGGAAATACAAATCTCTGAGCAGAGGTACACTCAACCTACCTGAAGAAGGTCAGCAGGAACACAACAATATGATGGTGGGTGCAGTGGGACACAAGGCCTCTGTTGGCAGGCTGCCTCCGTAAGCCTCCAGGCACAGCCATGGTCCTGGCAGCCCTAGCCCTGCTCCTGCCTTGGCCACGAGGGCTGGATGCTGGTTAAGTCATTCTTCTTCTCCTTTAAACAGAAGAAGATGAGAAGGGAGAAGAGAAAACCATCTTGAATTAAAACACATGTATGAAGTTCAGTTCTGTTCACCAAAGAGCTCGAATCCAGATGGAACAAAGCCATGCCATGCCTTTCCAACTTGTTTCACACCACTACCCATTCATCACTTGTACATTCCTCAGTAACTTCTATGGCTTAAGGTTTCTTGTTATTCCCATTCTCCCAGTACCCTCATGGCACTTCTTTTTTGGTTCTCTCCTAGCAGATGCCTCTTCATTGCCCAGGATCAAAGGAGTACCCCCTGATCGATCAAATTCCAGCATTCTCTGATTACAGACCACTGTGCACCATTTACACACATGGTGCACTACAGAGTGACCATAAATAAGAGCTTTCTGCTGCTGCCTGGCTGGACACAGACAGGTGATGAAGCCACAAGAACAGCATTTGGCTCTGGCTGGAAAAAGGTTTGGGATCTGACTGCCTCATTAAGATCTTGTTGAAGGAATATGCCCAAGAGTGGACTTGCATAGATGGAAGAAGGGAAGTAGCTGTGAGGACAGTGCTGAAATCCAGCAGCTGGAATCCTTTCCTGTTTATTCTCAAGCCTGTCATTACAGCTCCATCAGTCTGTAACTCATTAGTACAGCACACAAGTCACACCTTCCTGTCCCTACAGGACATGGGTGTAGGGCATGGGTGACGCCTGCCTCAACCTCAAGACAACCAGAAACTATCAGTACTGAGGGAAGGCCATCACAGACACACAGTTTCCTCATGCTGCTCCATGTCACACCACTCCAATGCCCCAACTGTGCTGGCATGGCCAAGGGATGATGTTTGCCAACAGATTTTGGGAAACAGCCCCACTGGGCAGTGAGGGGATGAATCTCTCTCCACATATTTCAGAAGACATGTCAACACCACAAACATTCTGAATGCTGAGGAGAGGTAAACTAAAGCACCACCCCTGCTCCCCCATAGGATCAGCAGTGAAATAAGACAGAATATAATGCCTTTGAGTCCTTTTGTATCCACAGGTGCTGTTTGTAATTATTTGCACATCTGACAGAAGTATTTTCAAGTTCAGCTTCATAACCACACCTGGAGAAAGTAGAAGTCATTGCCCAGACAGTCTTTCATCCAAATTCCTGCTGCTGAAAACTCTTTATTTCACACAGACTTTCTATTCCTCCTTTTAAAGCTTTCATCAAGATACCTTTCACTGCAGGCAGTCTCCCTTCCCTGTTCTCCCAGCGGTGACACATGCCTGACCAACAGCAATATCCACCTACTGCTGGATATGCAAACCAACTGACCTCCAAAACAGAGTGTGGCATGGAGATCCTCTGAGTAACACAGACCCAGCTACGACACCTTTGAGACACCAGAGTCACATTTATCCTACACCACGCCTGAACACCTCCATTCTCATGCAGGGCAAATGCAGTGAGTCTGTGCAAGACCTGACACCATCCGTCTCCACACAGCCCAGGAGCTCCTGAGCCACAGCGCCACTGCTCCAGCTGGCACACAGCATCCCCTTGCAGGGACACATGTCTACACTGCTTGGGCTCACACAGAGGAAAAAAAGTGCCTACAACTGGAGCTACGGGAAGGCAAGACTAGCCCTGAAGAGGCAACTTTGCAAGCAGTCTTGATACTACCTTCACCTGAGGTCCCAGACCATTTCTCAGCACCAGTGAATGAAGACTCAGCCCCCACACAAGCACCACACAGTGCAGCAGTAACCCTACAGCTCAGGGCTGTCCCCCACACAAGCTGCACTGAGAAGGGAAGCCAAGGCACTCCAGTTTCCCAGCTCCACCGTCCTTCCAGCCTGCGAGCCACACGGTCTGCTGGTCAAATACAAGAGGTTCCTTGGCTCTCCCTCCCCTCCCACCCCGCAGATAACAGAGCTGTCCCGAGGAAACCAAAACACTGCCAGTTGTGCAATGCTGTGGGGAAAAGTTCCTTCCTTGGGCAATCAGTTTGCAGCCCAAAGCACAAGATTTACTACTTGCTTCATGTCAACATACGCAAATACAGATCTTATTTGTCCAAGATACTGAGTCCTTTTAAAGCTAAGACCTGGTTTGACCTTAAAGTCATCTGCTTTTTTTTTTAAACAGCATTTGCTATTGGAACAATCTGTTCCTCAGAGCTTTCCAATCTCAGGTCTTCTTTCTAGAAGGAAATTTTCACAGCGTAGAGACAACCACAAAATATTTTATTTTCCCTCTATCTTCATCCTGCCCTTTCTATATTCAAAACTGGCATTCTTCCTAAGCTAGAGAAGTCTGCAACCAGTTTCTTCTTTAAAGTTAGTATTCTAATTATTGTGAGAAAACCACAGTAACTTTGTGGTGGAGGAAGAGCAAAAGTTCGGCATTAGGATGAGCCACAGAACTCAAGGCAGTGAAGCACATGCCTTTAAGAAAGGAGGAGGAGTGCTTTTAGAGTGGTAAGACTGCCTCATCTAACTATTTAGCACTATTTACCTACGGCCAGCCGGTATTCTGAGTAAGCTTTTGATAGGCTTTCACCCTTATTTGTTAAGCTCTCCTCGGTGTTCTACCTTATCCTTTCACTTAAAGGCAAAACAAGACACCTTAAGTTCAAAATAAACACCCTTAATGCTACCTTACTGCCCTCCAAAGCCGGCAGGAAAGCGCAGCCTTAATATTCCAAAGCGCAAAACAAACGAAAGGATTTTTTCTTCAAAATGACGTTAATTTCAAAAAACAAATAAAACCCCATCAAAACCCAAACCAACAAACCCCCCACACTCCTATGCCAGACAGAAGAAGAGCGGCACAGCCGCAAACCCACCGGGCCCTCGGCAGCCAGCACAAGCAGACGCTCTGTCACCGCGGATGCCCCGCCGGACGCCGGCCGGCAGGAAGGACACGGGGCGGCCCCGAGCCCCGAATGCTCCGAGAAGGACCCGGGCTGCCGGGGAGACCCGGGCCGCGCTCCCGCCCCGGCCACGGCAGCGCAGCCCAGCCCAGCCCGGGAGCAGGACGCGGCTCCCTCCGGGCGCTGGGGCCACGTCCTCGGCAGGGCGGGGAGCGGAGCCGGGCGGGCAGGGCAGGGCAGGGCAGGGCAGGGCAGGGCTCCGCGCCGCCCCACGCCCGGGAAGCCGCCCGGCCCCGCGCACCGTGCCCAGCGCGGCCGGAGGAAGCCGGCGGGAGGAGGCGGCTCTTCCGGGCGGTCCCGCGGAGCGGCGGGAGCTGTAGTCCGGCCGCGGCGCCGCCGGGGCCCTGCCCGCCCCCTGCGCGGGGCGGGAACGAGCGGCCCGGCCCCCGTGCGGCCCGGCCGAGCCCGGGGCGGGGAAGAGGAGCGAGGGGAGGGGGCGAACTACAGCTCCCGCCGGCCCCGCGGCAGGGCGGCGCTGCCTGTCCCGGCAGGGCCGCGCCGGCAGGTGAGCGCCGGGGACCGCGCTCCTTCCCCGGCCTGCGGCTCCTGCTCCTCCTCCCCCGGCTGGCCGCAGGCCCGCCCGGCGGCCGCGATGCCGTTCCCCAGCTCCGGCGCGGATGATGCCTTCGACTACCTCTTCAAGATCATCCTGATCGGCGACTCCAACGTGGGGAAGACGTGCGTGGTGCACCGCTTCAAGACGGGGCAGTTCAACGAGAAGCAGCAGAACACCATCGGCGTCGACTTCACCGTGCGCTCGATGGACATCGACGGCAAGAAAGTAAAGGTCGGTGGCGGGAGCGAGCCCGAGCCTCCTGCCGGGCAGGTGCCAGGAAGCGGCGGGACGCACGGCACCTCCGGCTCGGCCCTGCCGAAGGCAGCTGGCAAAGCCGGCTGCCTTTCCAACCAGGGGTGTTTCCTAGTGGAGCTTTCGCTCAGGAGGATGTCCTGGGGGAAGCAGGCACCCTAATTTGGGTACATACTTGCTCTCGTGACTTCCCTGCGTCTACTTGAGGAGAGGGCTTGTGCTTTGCCTGCAGGGAGTTCTTTGGAAGACGGCTGTAGACATCTTTGGAGATGTCTCTTCCCTCCAGAGATGTGGGGGTTTGATTGGAACATCAAGAAGGGAAAACCCCCAAAGTCTGCAAAGGTTCCACTTTAATGTGTGCTTAAATTGAGGGAAGAAGACTTTCAAGACAAACACCAGAAGAAATTGTCAGCTAGAACTTCCCTCTGTGTGCAGATGAAAGTTAGGATGCCTGGCTTTTATATATAGATTTGCCCAGCCCTGTATTAGGGTTCTTTACTCTTCCTAAAAGGCTGTAATGTTCCATATCTTTTGCTACAGTTGTTGAAAATGGGTTTCTTGGCCTCTTTGAAAAGCTGGGTTTACCCTTGGAGCTTTCTCTTTCGTCTGTGTAGATTGACTCTACAGACTTGTAAATGGCTTTTTGGGTCTAGGGAAGGCAAAGCCACACAGGTGTAGTAGAGTGAGCTGGGACAGATCTGGCTGCCTTCTGGACAAGGGGCTTCAAATACTGAGGGCAAGCACCTAGGAAAATGGTGTTCACTCGTCTTTGCAACTTCTGTCCTTTCTCTTACAGATGCAAGTGTGGGACACAGCCGGTCAAGAGCGCTTCCGGACAATAACCCAGTCTTATTACAGGAGTGCCCATGGGGCCATCCTTGCCTATGACCTTACTAGGAGGTCCACATTTGAATCCATTCCTCACTGGATTCATGAAATTGAAAAGTATGGTGCTGCAAACTTGGTCATGATGTTAATTGGTAGGATTTTAGTTTTAAATATTGTGTTATGTAGATTTTTAATAAGGATATAAAATCTCCCTCATTTCCTACCACCACTTGAAGCATCTATACACTGTGCATTAAGGAAGAATTCAATTCTAATTAAAATAGATCACCAAGTGTGTCAATTCAAGCTTAAAAGCTTAAAAAAAATGAGGAAAATCAGCCTGGTCCTGACAGGACCGAACCCATTGCAGACAGCAAAACGTTTTTTCAGTTGTTCCTTTCGTGTTGGAACAACACAACAAGCTTTGCTGCCAGGCTGGAGGCAGGGACCACCTTGTTGAGGTCAGAACTGCAGTAAGCCTGACCCTGTACTCCTGCTGCACAGGAATGTAGCAGCTCAATAATTCAAGGTGAAGGGGGATGCACAGACTCCTGGTTCTCATCTTTCCTCTCTGCTCTCTTGATATGCATGCGCATTGCTCTGTAATGGGATTCCCAGCAGGTAAGACAATAGATGGGGAGATGGCTTTTGCAGAGCGTGGAGTAGCCTGGCTTGCATTCCACTGGCGCTCAGGAAACTGCCTCTGAGGAAAGCAGTGGCTGGGAATGGAACTGGTAGGAAGCCGTGGTTCCTTTCCCTTGGGTTTCATGGTTATTACTGCTCTTCCTTCCCCCAGGGAAGAAGCTGCAAACGAGAACAGTGGTGTGGTGAAACGCCGGAGCCTTTCTTGCCTTTCTTTCCACTGGCGTGGCTGAGCCTGTTGCAGTGTGCTGGGAGCAGCTCAGCAGCCGGGGCTGGGGCAGCAGTGAGCCCCTGAGCTGCTGCCTCTGCTCCCAGCACCCTCCGTGCTTGCGCTGCACAGGAGATTTCTCCTGTCCTTCCTCTGGAAGAAGCAAACTAAATTCTGACCTGCTTCTAATGCAGCGCTTGGAACTGGGGGTAGGGGAGGTGTAAATCGCTGCACTTTGGCTGGTTTTTTTTTTCTAACTTCTGTCATGAATCTAAAGAAAGAGACTTATCTGTGTATGGTGGGGCGGGGGTGGGGGTTGTTGGGTTTTATTTTAGAGAGAAAAGTTCTGGAATTAGTAAAAAATTAAGCTTTTGTTAAGGATCCAGCTTGGTGCTTTCTTGCAAAGCTCGTGGTGTTTGCTTTACTTACATTGGCAGAAGTCGTTGTACATTTAATTACGCTTAGTCATATAATATACCTTTCTAGCAGGAGGTTAAGGTTAGGAAACCTAACTTTCCTATCTGGAACTGAAGGAGGAAAAGGTGGGTTCCTCTTAAGAAGGCAAATAACCCTCAAGCTGGGGTGGTTTTTTTGGCTGGGGTTTTTTTTTTGGGTTTTGTTTTTTGTGATTTGTTTTGTTGTTTGTTTGTTGGGTTTTTTTTGTGGGGTAGATAGGTTTTGTTTGATTTTGTTTTTTTTTTTTCTTTTAGAAATACTTAAAGGGACTTTATGGGAGGGTAGTTAGTTTATATATATTCAAGATATTAATTTGATGAAAGGTTGTCTTGAAACTATAAATGTAGACTTCAGCCAGCTACTAGAACTGATTAATCCACAGGTGCTGCAACTGTCTAAATATACAAAGATATTTTATCTGAAGTGTTTAATGATAGATTTTGACTAAAGCGCCACAAGTAAAAGTTTAATCTATACATGCAAAAAGAAGTATATATTTTAGGCATTAAGGTAGCTGATCTGAATTCTTGTCTTTCTTTTTACATCACCCCAAAAGATTAAAAAAAAATTCAACTTAAAGGCTACTTAACATTTAAAACCACTAGGGAACATGACCAATAGTTACTTCAAAATAATCTTTTACCTACAGTAAGTAATCAGATGAGCACAGGTTTTTATCTTTTTCTTGAATTTCATCTCTTTTGCTATCATGTGGTTTGCTGTAGTTTTAAACCACAGTCTATATTTGTGGCTCTGATGTTCTCACGTCTTGTTCTATCCAGTAACTCTTACTGCTAACATAAATCTATTGTTTAACAAAACTGAATTCCTGCATCACATTTAAAAATAAATTTTTGATGGACTGAGTGGTTGAAGTATCTCTTTGCCTTCTTTTAAGGGAACAAATCGGATTCGCTGGACAAACGCCAGGTGCTGTTTGAAGATGCCTGCACCCTTGCAGAGAAGCACGGGCTCTTAGCTGTGCTGGAGACATCAGCAAAAGAAGCTCAAAACATAGAAGAGGTGTTTACATTAATGGCTAAGGAGCTGATAGCCCGAAATACCTTACAGCTTCATGGGGAGAACCTTCCAAACAGCTTCAGTCTTGACTCCAGGCCAGTGATTGCCAGTCCAAGCGTGGAGAAGACCCAGTGCTCCTGTTGAAGAGAGACTTCAGAGAGAACTCGGAAACTGCCGTACTTCTGAGGCTGTTTGATTCAGTTTTGTTCAGTTGATGAAAGTGTTTTATGTGGCCTCAAGCCATCTCTCTTGATATTCCTACCTTGCAGTTTGGCTTGTGAGTATTTTCAGAGATCATTGTTCTTGGTAGCATAGGTTGCTTTGAACATAGCAATGTGAACTTCTGAGACGAGAGGACTCAGGAAGCTGCCAGGCCTTGCCCTAACCAAAGAGAACTATAAAAGTTATTGCCTTTAATTCTTTCCTTACATGTCTTTCTGTCTGTGTCAGAAGATAAATTTGCACAAGAGTTCTGCACTGACCCTTCTAAGCTGTGTTGCTGGTTTTCAGCACTTTCCTCTCTGGCAGTAGCTGTAAAATCTGACACGTGCTTGGACAGCACTAACCCACTCTGCCTAAACTTTCATTTAGGAGCTCTCCTGAAGTCAGGCAGGTAGCCACTCATAGCTACCTGGAGCTTAATAATGTTTGTGAAAGAGTTCACATCCTCACCAGACAAACCTGGAGACATCTCAAGGGTGGTGAGGCAGGCAGAATGATACACTTCTTCCCAGGGTGAGAAAAGTTGCCTTTCACTTTGCTTTGTAATAGTCAGGATTGTTTCCAGTACCATTCTCCATCTTGCTACATGGACTTGCTGGGAGCAGCAAAGCTTCAAGTGAAAGGACCTTTTTTTCATTCCTTCCTGCTAACTTCATCTTGCTTTTGATGTGCTGATTTTAACCAAAAGCCTTCTGTAGCTTGTGTGATGGGCCAATGGCAGCTTGAGAGTATCCCTGTAGATGTTCAAGGGAGTGTAAAGGATGGATGCAAGCTCCTGTAAAACTCAGCAAGGGGTGAGATGGTTTAAATTAGGTAAAAAGTTAAAAATTTAAATAGTGTTGGAGTGGTAAGGCAATGGCATGGGGTGCACCAGAGAGCTGCCCTAGGTGAGTATATCTCCTGCTGCTGTGGAGACTGAACATGGTGGTAGCAATGGAAGGTTTTTGATTGCTCCTCCCAATTGCAAGTTCTGCTACTTGGGGCTCACTTTTCTGTATACCTGAACCAAATGAAGGGTTTGGGCTGGGGCGTTTTTGGTGAGGGTTTTGAGGTTGTTTATTTTCCTGTTGCTTGCAAGTTTTTTCCCAGTAGATGGAAACAGGGAAGGAGGAGGAGGAAAGAAATATCAGAGGAATTTTTTTTTGACTGCAGTCCACGTGTACCAAAGTGCATCACTTCATTACTGTTAAGCTATGAACTGCAACTCCAACTCTGTGATGATAAAACACAGTTTGTGTTACATGCAAAGCAGCCTCGGGAAGGCTGGGGTGTTGCCAGCTTACCCAATGGCTGGCTGCCCCTGTTTCCTAAGTCCTTGAAAAATAGGGAAAAACATGTAGCAATAATTGCTGGAAAATCTTGTCTTAGAAGCACAAAAAAATAAAGGAGAATGAATAATTAAGTAATAGTCTTGGAAATATTTCTAATGTTCTTAATGCTTCCTCTGGCCAGGTTCTTTGCTATTACATGCAAAGAGCAGGGGTTAATTCAGCTCTGTGTAAGCTGAGAGAGGAACCTGCCACGCTACCCACTTGCTATAGCCTGCTGTGGAGAAAGCTTCATCTTCAGGCATCCTCCTTCTCATGTTTGCTTTTTAAATCTTTATTCCTTCTTCATTTTTACTAGCCTAGTAGTTGCATTTTGGTTTGCACATTCAAGCAAATAGCATAGCCTTTCACAATTATGAGCCAGCTTCCAAGCAACTAGTTTCTACAGCTCTTTTTGCTACAAGAGCAGTCACATGTAAGCTTAATATTTCTATTCCTGGTAGTAGAATTTTTACTTTTTTTTTTTTTTTTTTTTTTAGTATCTTCCAGAAGACTACAATAGAAAAAGTATTGCTTTCATCTCCAGTTGCAATCTTTCACTGGTCAAAAATTGGAGGAAGGATGGTACCAGCAGAGTGTTAACTTTGCACGGTTCATTGGGTTTACCATCCTAATTTACCTCTACTGTGCAGGCTGTTGTGATCCTGAGTGCCCAGTACTGCCAGGTTTCAGGGTTCTTGCTGTTCTCTGCCCGCACACGTGGAGCTGCTGGCAAAGCACGACCTTGGCAGAAAGCTGTGCAACACAGGATCAGGAAGAACAGGCTTGTGACTGTTCCTTTTCCTTTAACAGGTCTAACAGGCTTCCTACTCCTCCAAGAAACTTAGTCTTAGACACTTACCCATTGTGCAGCTAAACCAGGAGCGTGACCTCTTTTGGTTGGTTCTGTTTGGCGTTTTCCACGAGGCCTTTGGGCAGTTACACTGAGTGGTTTCCACAGAGCTGCTTTTCCTGCTGTCCTCCTGTGAGTGAAGAGCAGCACTTGCTAACAAGGTTCTTCGGAGTACATTGGTAATGCTGTTACTTGTGAGGTAATACAGGAAGCTATGAACTTTTTAAAAATCCCCTTAAAATTTAAAAAAATCCCCGTTATTCTAGGCTGTGAGAACCACTAGATTAAAATACAAACTCAGCATAATCTCTGTGGTTCTGCTTTCCCCCATCAGAGAACAGATGGAAACACCCAGCTATGACAAGGCAAAGTAGCACTATGGAGCCTTCTGTTAATGGTTTGTTCTCCAGCATCACATGCAAATTCCTAGTGCATCTTGACAGTATCACTAATGCATTTGTACAAAGGGTTATAAGGTTGTTGACAACGCTGTTTCAAAAACTACTACTGCCCCACAGGTTTCAGTTTCAAGAGCTGCACATTCAGATTGAAGATGTGCTTATTTGTTAAGTTCTTATCTACTGGGAAAAAATATTTGAATCTTTGCTGTGGCACTATGGCACATTACTTGCATTGGTGTCACAGCCAGGCCAGATGAGAAGAAGCATTACCTATTGGTGGAACAGGGTAATAAAAATAATTAGAAATATTTTAAAATGTTCCAAACTGACACCTCCCAGAAGCTGACTAGTTAAAAGCCAATACAACCCAGCAGCCCAGTGATGTGGAAGACACACAGCACTGCCTCTGTGGTCCAGCTTTGCTTTGTATGCAGAAGACAGGCTCTCAGTTACAAGAGCCGGGGTTCTTATCTAATCATTCCAGTTAATGTTTAAGTATAGTTGGAAAGGAGACAATTTTCAGATGCTGAACAGAGGTGGAGCACTCTATCCTGGAGCCTTCTTTCAGGAAGAAGATGCATGCCTGTGATTTCGGAGGAAGAACTGGAAGTGAAGCTCCCCCCAACCAGGTGAGTGCTCCAAGAGCAGTGCTGTTACAGGTGCCCCTTCCCCAACAGGCATTTTCCTGCCTCTCAGCTCCCAGAACCCACAATTTGCCTGCAGGTTTGTGTGAGGGGCCCAAGCAGTCATTGCTCAGCAAACTGGCTCCTGAAATAATTTTCAAGCACCACTCTTAAGCAACTGTGTTAAGAACTAGAACTACACTAACAGGCAATGCTGGGATATCATACTCTTTTGAGAATAGTTCTAGACAGGCCAAGAGTCCCTTTGTCCTAAGAGTACTTCACCTTGAAATAGGAGTTCAGTTGCAAATGGGCAGGGCTTTCAAAAATCTTTTAAAGCACTTTTTCTAATGCTGCTGTTGTACATCAACCTTCACACAGCTGCTTGCACAGCTTCTGTGGATGCATTCACAAGCTGCTGTCAAAGCAGGGCCTGACTGGCTTGGCAGTGAGTGACAAACAGCACACCCATGCATAACCAGAGTTCAGCATATTTACAGTCCTGCATTTCCTTGCTACTGCTGTGTCCATGAACATCACTGCTTATAGTTTTCACTGCCAAGTCTGTCTAGTTTTGCTAACCTGAAGTGAGGCTCACCACAACTACAGTTTAATGCCTTTCTAATGCTAGCAATTAAACTGACTTTGTAGTTACTTGATCCCTGCAGCACAGTTCTGTATTGTATCTCAGTCCTAAAGGATTACATGTAAATTCCCATTTTAAATTGCTGCAGCACGAATAATTTCATCTACACAAGTTTTGTTCCCCATAGCTCATGGTACCCTCCAAATACAAATCTCCTCTGTATCTGCAGTAGTAGGAAAGTTACTTTGTATTTCATTAAATGAACCAGGTATTTCCTCAAAGATTACAGTCCACCTTGGGCCACAAAGGCCAGCTGTGCTACCACCATTTGAACTAAAGCAGCCCAAGTTGTAACAAGTGCTCTTACCCTGTATGATCACATTCAGAGCAGGGAGAACAGGTAGCACGCTTACTCTGCACTTTCCACGAGAGGCAAAGGTCTGTATCAAACTAAATGTATGTATTCTGGCCTAGGGAGTAAAGCCAAGGCACCTTAAGTGACAGCATCCACCTTGTACTAAAGATTTTTGATGAGAAATTAAGATTCTGCTGGTGGAAATGTATGGAGACTTCATACCCTTTCCACCTTGATGCTATTCTCATTGGCCTTTTCAGTTTCTGTACCTTAAGTATTTCCTTGAAGAGAATGTAGCACAGCCAAAGTTGTCACCCTCCATCTTCTTACATTATAAGCTTAATTCTACTGAATTTGTTCCTGTTCTCACAGAGGAAGAACATAGCAGCTTACTAACATACTGATTACTATTTTCAGCTGTCCCAGTCTGGGTTGGTGGGGGTGGGAATCACAATGCTCCAGCCACCTTAGAAACAAGGCTCACACAGCACAGTTCGGATGGGAAGCAGCACCCAGCAGCGCTGGCTTGGGGACAAACACAGGCAGTTCCTGAACCTGCACAACAGGAACCACAGCACAGTTCAGAGCAAGAGGAGCCATTTGTCATGCTGCCCATGAACACATTAGTGGCTGTGCAGCTCCACCCACCAGCCTACACCAAAGCACATCACTCATCTGGGCATTGTCAGCCTCCTCTGTAACGTGTACAGGAGGAAGCTTTAGAAGCACCAGCAGCCACCACTGTGCCACATGTACACCCAGGCAGGGAGTAAAGCACGCCTCTCCTGACCCCTTATGAAAGCAAGCTCACACACGTGCTGTGGCTGGTAAGTTCATTGCCTTTTTCCACCTTATCAGAACACAGCTTTGTTACAAACTCACATTTGAATGAAGCATTCCAATAGGATATAACAACTTTTGTTCACCATGTAGGGCAGGGAGGCTTTAACTTTTTCTGTTTTTCTCCCTTTTATCAGTTTAAAGTGTAATTTGCTCAAATTACATCACTTTCCTCCCTCTGCTACTTGGCCCCTGGGGAAAAAAAACCAAAACAAACTGAACAAAGCAAAAATGGCTTTACTCTGTTCACTTCAACTTTTTTTAAATCATGTCCCCAGCAGTTTACTTCCAACTTTGTGTATTTCTGCAGAAAAATTTCTATCTGAACACAAGCATGTGGAGTCTCAGGAAGTGGCCTGTATGCTACAGCATGACAATAGGAAACTATGGATAAGAGTATGTCCTGCAGCTGGCTTTGTCCAGTGCAAATAAAATTAACACAACAGTGGAGGACTGACTTCTGAAAAAGCAAGACACGTCAGTTCTTACTAATGACCCCAGATATTCCTTCATCAGCTGTCTCAGTTGTCCGTTTGGAATGTGTCTCCTGCATTACAGGCTCTCTGCTGGAAAGGCTCTAACAATGCTGGAATTCTGTATTAAGCATAATACAGTTCTGCAGGAGTTCAGAGTAAGTGACATAAATGCCTTTGTATTTACACAAACACACACAAATATAATCAATTTAAAAACCAGAACCTTCAAACTTAAAAAGAATAGACTGACTTCTTGTTTAATTTTTTTTTACTTTTTTTATTTGGGAAAAGTGCTTCTTACAAAAGGCAGCTGCAAAACAATACGTTATAGACCTCAGAACAATTTCTCATTCCATTTAAAAGTGAAAGGAGAGGCAGTCTAGGGGACAAGAGCAGCAGGAGAACAGATCACGGGGCATCCACAAGTCAATAAAAAACAGCAATAATGTAATGCAAGGTTAAAATTCCTGTGCTGGGGCTTTGGTGGCAAAGTAATTTCTCAATGCAAATTACAGCCAGAAACTGCACAACTGCCTTTGTAAGCAGTAACTCACATAAACTGAACAGCTTTACCAGGCAACCTGCCCAACTCAGCTGCAGAGAGGCACAAGTACCTCAAAGCAGCTGGGAGGCACAGTGAGTTTCTAGCAAAGCTCACGGCTTAAGTGTTTACATGAAGTTCTAAAACTTACAGAGCGATAAAGCTAAAGGGTCCTCTCTGGTGTTCCTCTGACCCCACCTTGGCTAACCGGATTTCTGCTCCTGGACAACCCTAATCATACACATGAAAGAGAGCTGGTGTATTAGTGCGTGCCATCTATTCAAGTTAAGCGATAGTCAGGATCGTTTCCCAGTTTGGGCTGAGACCACTAGACCAGTTTCATGTCCAATTGGAGGCAAGACTTCATGCACCAAGAGGGGGTGAAAGATGGTTTTGTTATTTTTAACTTACACAGAGTCTCCCCATCCTTGAGGTCCAACTCTACATTTATCTGTATATACACATAGAGAGTTCTCCTTTCACAAAGACATTTTCCTTTCATGCTAAACACAGTAAAAATCCAGAACGTTCACACCTGGTTCTGGTTACACAGTAGTTATAGTAATGTGCAAGTAAACAGAGACCAAAAGTCACAAATGAAGATGTGTACATGAGGGGGCTGGAACGGAACTGATTCCAGAAAGAATATTTGTATCTGGCCTGAAATCAGAAATATTGGTACAAAGACAGAATAAAGGCCATCAGCCAATTTACATCCCCACTGCATGGCCACTGCTCATTTTTGTATCTGGGCTCTTCAAAATGAGTGTGGAAGTCCTGTAAACACTTTAACCCTGGAACTGGGTGAACTCTGTTGGGTACACAGATGAAGCAACAAACCTAAGCTAACTGTCTGACAGTTAAATTCATTTTTACAAAAACTAACATTTTAAAGATTTATTTATTGTTATTTGTTGAAACAGAGGAAAAACAACACTCCTGGGGTGGGAAAGGAGGGGAAGGGAAGAGACAGACCCTGGGTAAAAGTTATTACAACAGCACCTGGAATTGATCGGCCTGCCTAGGAGAAACACAGGCACTGCCACAACACCACAGGTAATAGCTACTGCCTGAAGCCAAGACAACAGTCCACACTCCACTGACAGGTGCTATAGATCCAAATCATAATAATCTTCCAGCTCATCATGAAATAAGTCCCACTCATCCTCGGAATCCGTTAGCTCATCATCACCTCCGGCTGCCAACAGCATAAGCAACATCTCACCAAGCTCAAAGGTCACCACCTCATCCTCGTCGGTTTCAAAGGGATCACCATTCTCTCGCTCCTCAATGAATTCCCAGAACCGGTTCCTCCGCTGGGCCTGCAAATGGAACACAAGGATTTCCCCACGTGACCCAGTGGTACAAAGCAGGAGCCTTTCCAGAGGCTGACATGCCCCTGCTGTACTTTCTGACATGCAAGAAATCACATTTCTCTTTCAGGGAGATACTGACCTCCAGCAGAATTAACCCTTACACACACCCCTATTACTGCTACCCAACATTTTTACTTCAGTATGTTGTAAGAAAGTTTTTTAAATTTAGTCTTTCCATCTTGGCCTCCAGCATTCACAAACTTTAGCGCACCGCTTCCTTCAAATTCACCATTACAGAGGTCTATCAGAAGTGGAAAAAAGAAAAGTCAGTATTTCCCTATCATCTTCTCAAGGCAGAAGACATAATGCACACCCCTCTTGTACTCTCTGTCTATTGGAAGGACAATTAATCAGCAGCACTAACCCGGTATCTACTTGAGGTTCCTACTTTGGGTCTTTGCGGCTCCTCTTGGCGGCCATCAGGATATTCGTGCTTGTAAAAACAGTTCCCTCCAAATGGACAGCTCCCACGGCCTTCATCAAAATACCTGCATGGCTTGTTGCTGGAAAGGAAAATATCGCAACCCTTACTGACAGCACACCCCAATCAGACTTCAGAACTGCGTTTACCTGCAGTCCACAAGGATCTCAGGTACCAGGAGCAGAAGGCATTTTGTGAGTGAAAGACCTACATACAGAAATGATTTATTACACTATGTGTGGACTGATGCATGCAGAGGTACACTAATGGTGTGCAGTGCACGAGCCTGGTCTGCCTTATGGCTACACTATCAGTGCTTTGTGTAGAGAAGGGGAAGACTGAGGTGAAAGAACACAGGAATAGCTTTGGGACCGTGTGCAAGCATCTGTGGGCAGACGGGCAAAGACGTGGTGCTGGAAAGGAGGTGTGAAAAGGGGCTTTACATTAACACCCTTCTTCTCCATGTGTGCCTTTATCTCTGCAGTCTCAATTTGATAAAAGGCTGCATTGCTCATACCTCATTGCCTCCTTGTATTTCTGAATGAGTTTCTGCTTCTCTTCCTTCTCCTCCACCCAGTACTCACTTGGAATGACAAAGTTAGACGTGATCCGGCATTCTGGGCAGGACCTGGGAAATGAACAGACTGTGCTGCAAAATTCCACATTACAGGGTGCTCTCTCCCCTATATAACAAGCCATGGCACATATCCATCTTTAAAGAGGTACTGTACTCACATACTTGCTGTACAACCTTTTCAATCTAGACTCTCTTATAAGTGAAGATAACCTAAATTCTCTTCAAGAACTCAATGGCAATGGCAGCTGATCAGCTTGTCTCAGAAAAGCTTGAAAAAACACTTCACACAGACTCCTTTTTCTTTAGAATTAAATAAATTTATTTTGGTATTTTTCCTGTATTTATTTGATTGGAACTTTGTATTTTCTAGAACAGCCTTAAACGGAGAAATATTTTGCCAACTGAGTAATGCTCTAAGGCAGCAATGAATTAAGCAGCATACATTCTGAACTGGTTAATCTGTTTCCAGATTCCTGCCTGGGTGTCCAAGACATAAACAGTAACCATTGGACAACATGCTACTAAATAAACAACAGTTATTTACTACCATTGAGTTTTGCAAACTTAACCCCGTATTAACCAAATCAGAGTGTAAATGTTATCCCTAACAATTATTTCACTCCTAAACTGAAAGTTAGTATGCATTAAATGCAGCCTCTGTGCAGTCTGCATCTGGAAGTCTGTTGCAAGTTGTCACAAGTTACTAAGTTCTTCCACAGTAACAAAGCACAATCGAAATGGGAAAGTGCCTCACTTTATAATCTTGCTCTCAAATTGTTTAGCACTCCTCCACTTGCGGATGCACTTGAGACAGTAAGTGTGGCTGCAGTTGGAGAGGATCCCAAAGCGGCGCTCGCTAGGATTAGCCTTCTCATACACCACCTCCATGCAGATCCCGCACACCATGTCTTTACTACGCTGGACGGCAAAGGAAAGCTCCATGTCCTTCTCGTGAGCTTCAATGCAAGACTGAAAAGGAGACACAAAGAAAACAACAACAGAGATGACTGTCATCTGGTGAGGTCTAAGCAGGTTTTTTAACTCAATTTGCTTCTTTGCATAATGCATGAACTGTGATTAAGCCGAAAAAAATCTTCATCCTCAAAAAAAATTTAAGTACTGGAGAACAATCAATTCAGAGTTCAAATTCCTTCCTTCAGACACTGCTTTTAAAACTGAAAAGGCAATCCAAAAGACCATCCACTTTGACTAGGCAAAGAACAAAGCTCCAGTATCTTTAAGCAGACTGCTTTCCCAACACAGATAAGGAAATCCAGCTGCTTTTGAGTATAGCCCTGGCAGGAAACAGTCTAGTTTACAGCCGGAATTTCATTCACTGCCTGACCTGCACACACCTTCAAATAAAAGGGAATTAGTAACAAGTGATTGAGGGAAGCTAGGAAGCAATAACTTACAGCTATTAAACAGCAGACAGTTGTTTGCTTACCTTTATGTGCTGAGATCTCTGAGCAGCATCAATGGGATGCAAGACCTGCAGGCCACACATATCACACACGTCCCCATGGATATACACACAGTTTTCTCCATAACGACATTCTCCTAATGCAGCATAGGGGCACAGCTCCTTCTTCATCTCCACATCTGCCTGCTGCTTCTCGTATTCTTCTTCAATCACCATTTCCTGCAAGGGTGCTTCAGCACAGAAAGGAGCAGCTGGGAATAAAATTAAGAACAGTAAGCAGCACATTCAGATTTTGAGCACTGCGAGTAAGAACACTCAGAGTTACCCAAACAGAATAACAGAAACAACCTAGGTTCATTTCAGTCCAAGTTCACACACTCTCAATCTGAACTAAATTATTTTCCCCACTCAATTAATTTCAAGACAAATTTTTTCATTCTTCAACCCAGGACAAGATTAAAGCTATCAAAGTTTCAGTGGTCAGGGAAGATCCATTTACAGGCTAAGTCCACCTAGAAAAACTGCAGTAGTCATCAGCAGCTTAATACAGACTCTGCTTCAGCAACCATTAAATAAGGCCACAAATCTCTCACTCCTTTTAGAATAAATTTCACTTTACTTAAAATTTTCACATCAGCTAAAGTTAACAGTTTTTCCCCAGAAATTACACAGCTGAAATAATAAAGGTGTATCCAGCACAAAAAAATGCTAGTATGGCAACACCACATTAGCAATTCCTTATGTGCAGGCTAATTAGCACACTGTTCTTTAGCCTCAACAAACTTTCATTTCTGGACTCCCATGCATCTCTAGGATTGATAGAAAAGTGGTGTCCACATCTCCCAAACTAACTCCACCCTACATATTTGCAAAAAAACCCTGTCCTAAACAGGTATTTGGTCAATTAGCCAGACACACGAAACTGAAATTCAGGCTATTACCACTGCATTCTAAGATGGCTATCAGTTTTGTAAAATCCTAACTAAATTCCCTCACCTAAACTTAAACTGAACTGAAATCTGTATCTTTGCTCTTCCCCCTTTAGAAAGCTACTGCTGAACACTCCTCCCTGTACCTCAAACACATGCTTGCCTGCCTCACCACAAGTCAGCCTTGTGAGATTGTTATATAAGTAGGATGATGAATGGATTGGAAGACAAAAGCAGTCAGTGAGAAACTGAAGGTGTAATAAACATAAAGCACTACTATATCCAGAGTAAACACCAGGAAGAACAGCAGCTGGAGCTCATTTACATAAGCAGAAACTGTTACAAGAGTAGCAAGTGAACTATGCTTTAAGAAAGTGTAACTTTTAGAAGATGTTCAAGCACTACATTTGGAGAAGCAAGCAGAAACTACCAAAGGCATACTTTGATCAGTTAAAGTGAAGGACAGACTCCTCAAAATGAATCAGAGGCGGCAAACTTGCACAGTTTTCATCCCCATGGAGCAAAGACATAACAACAGGCATGTATCATTCTGTTAGTTTAAGAAAAAGAAAAAGCATGTCCCTGCAACTTAAGTTTTGAGGAATAAACAAATACTGAAGTTCAGTGTAGAAAAATATTAGCTCTCAAGATCAAGTCTCCTTCTTGAACCATCTCAGACTGTAGTAATCACTCAATGATCCTGGAGAAGTCTGTTTGTTAGAAACATACTTTTCAAAGCAAGAGAATCACTGAGTAACAAGTCATCTAGCAACCTGTTCATTTTCAGTCCGAGATTTCCCAAGTTATGTTCATTAGTTCTTCTTCTCCATGAGTTTTAGCGAACTAGCACCAAGAAAAGTGACAAGAAACCATGTACTAGGCTCTACATTCCTTCCTGAGTAGCTCAGCAGAACATAAATGTATGTACAAATATGTATGTACAAATATGTACTTACTTACTGAAATCCCACTTGCCCCCCATTTGAAATCCATGGTCTCCACTTCCATAAGAAATAACAAAAATCACAACTACCATTCAGTTTTTAGTCCCTCAACTGTCGCACTTGCCATTGTTTGTTCAAGTTAATGTTGTCACAGATTTTTTTACCTAGCTGAGGGCCATGAAGATGGTTAGAGGGATGGAACACCTCCCCTATGAGGAAAGGCTCAGAGAGTTCGGGTTGTTCGGCCTGGAGAAGAGAAGGCTCCGGGGTGACCTTACTGCAGCCTTCCAGGACCTGAAGGGGGCCTACAAGAAAGATGGAGAGGTACTTTTTACAAAGGCATGAAGTAATAAGACAAGGGGTAATGGTTTCAATCTAAAATTCAACCTGAAAAAGAGTGGGTTTAGATTAGACATTAAGAAGAAACTCTTTACTGTGAGGCTGGAACAGCATGTGCATTTTCTGTATCTTCTGCACTGTAACAGCTACAGTTTTACTTCCTCTTTGAAACCACAATTAGAAAAATTCAGAAGACTTCACTGCCTCAGCAGTTACAAATCCAACATCCCTCAGAGTAACATTTGTTCTCTGTGATTGATTGCTGTTTCCAAATCTCTGCTTACCAGTAGGTGGACTCAATCCCCACCTTCTCATTGCCCATCTCCCAGTCAATAGGGTTAAATTCATATTAGTGGAAAAACCGGTTTGTTAACTTTAATCCACACACCACCTTGCTTGCACTTAGAACACAATTCGTAACAGTAAACACATTAATCTTTCAGTAACAGGAAACAGACACCCAATTTACTGCTTCTTGTATTTCTGCCTTTCTACTCCTCAATTACTGCAGAACAAGTACGGAAATGTGGCACATCTGTACAGCTAACAAGTGAATATCTGAAGAATCATCACTATTTTCTCTGCTAGGTCCTGAAGTCATCTTCAAGATACCAGGTTTAGTTCCGAATCAGAGAATCGTGGTAAAAGGTGAGCATTACAGTCCCAGCTATGCATGGTTAAACTGCCTCCCTTGAATCTTTATCATTTTTAAGAAAATTTTAAACACACAGGCTTCTAGGGAACCTTGAGAAATAGATTTCATTTTGAAGTTTCCAAGTATCTGTACATTTCTCCAGCAATTTGACAACAATAATCTGCTTTAAGGCACACACTACAGAACACACTGCACACATTTTTATTTCTGTAGCTTAATAAAGACAGTTGCTTCAGAAAAGTGAAGTTTTTTTAATAAAGTCACCATGGGAATTAGCATCATGTAGCACTGTTCAGAACAGAAACAGATGAGTATGTTTACCTCAAGTTTCAAAAGCTATAAAACACTTGCAACAAGATTCACAGAAGAGAATGCTTTTTAACTTAATCTTGCACAAGTTTGCATGAAAAGTATGCTTAACCCCTAGAAAAAAAAAATTGCTTTTAGTAATTAACTAAGTCACTACATTGTTAACTAAGTTAACAGTATAGTGACTTAGACTTCAGGAGGAAGCACCAGCTCTTCTGTAATGACTGTGTGTATTTAAAAAATCTCTGGCTGTCCAAACTAGCAATGAATTGATTCCAGTGGAGGGCCAGACAGTCATTAATGGGGCTGACTCCCAAGAAGAGAGACTGACTCTTCTCAGATGTGCAAATGACAAGAGACAGAAGACAAGCTGAGGCAGGGAAAAATCCAATTACATACTAGGAAAGAGGCTTTCTTTGTGAAAGAAGCTGAACACCACAAAGAATACCCAGAGGTTATAAGCCCTTTGAACATCTATGAGGATGGAGATCCAACTAAACAAAGCTCCTGGTAACCTTTAAGCAGAAAATTAACTATATGAAATCCAGAGGTTCCTTTCAATCTAAATATTATATTCTGATTAAAATATTTTTTAAAAATATTTTTAAATATTCTGTCTCAACAGGCACAGAAGCTCTATATTTCACGACAGTAAGGTGGCGGTCAAGTTTTCACACTCAAGTTCACAGATCTGTTACGCAATTCCATAATCAAACTTCTCAACAACATTAGCAAACAGTTTGTGTCACTTGACCATTCCTCTTCACCCTCCTCAAACTGGATGGCAGGAGGCTCCAAGCAGCACCCTGTAACACTGAGACGGTCATTCTCTTTCCAAATGTGAGAATCTAAGCAGTGCCGTGGAGACAAAGCAGTATAATCTGAACACTCTGTATCTTCAAATTCTTCTAGATGCAAGGTGTCCATTTTGAATTCAAACATTTAAGTACTGATAGCGTCCTCATGCCTTAGAGAGACAAGTATAGAAATTATCTTAAAGTGAACACCTTCAGCCTACTTTTCCCTTTAATTTGAAGACTGTTACATTTTGGCAGGAAAAACGGATGAGAAGTATGCTACTCAAATAGTGTGGTCCCATTTGATGAGTTTCTTCAGTCTCATTCTCATTGTGAGCTGTCACAGTATTAGAAGTTGAGTTTCAGAAAGCTAGGCAGAAAATATAATTTTCAGCCTCTGGCCATGGGAGTCACAAAAGCAAGCATTAGGCTTCAATTCCTTCTACAGGACTCCATATCTTCACCAAAAAACCTCTGAAAGACTGCAAAACCACCCCAACACAAAATACAAAGGCAGATTATCTCTCCAGAGTAGTAATATCAATTTTATCACCAGTAATTTCCTCTTCCATCCCATATGCAAACTAAACTTCAAAGGACATTCTGAAGTCATTCAGAAACATAGCAAGAGAAAGCCAGTCATGCAGAGACTGACCTGAAATATACCTGGTTTCAGAATGAAACAGTCAGTCTGACTACTCACATTGGAAAACCCAAGCTCACTTGAACTAATCAATAAGTATGAATAGCTGTACTCAAATGCATGAAAATAAATGCACTACACAGAAACTGTTGAGCCATGATGGAAATTCACTGTTATCTCATTATCAGCTTACCACGTCCACAGTACGGCTGCCCAGGGACAAACTCCACTGCATTCACCCAGTCTTCAGCCCCTACTGCTGCTACTGCCAGATCTGTATTTTCATCTTCTATCTCAGCAATAAATTCTTCAACTGTTTCAGGGAGCGATGCAAACTCTGAGGACACTGATGGATAGATTTCTGCCTCTGGGTTAACATCAGTCACTTCCTCCTGTATTAGTGGCTTGGTATGTTCATACCTAAAAAGTTAAAACACATCATGTCAACTTTCCACAAAAAAGTACCTCCAGACAGCAGCCCCATGTACTGAAAACAAACTAAAGATGTGAACATGCTGTTTGGAAGGAAGACCCAGAAATGGCTAGAATAAGAAAGTCACTGATGACCCTTTAGAGAAAAATGTTTCCACTTGTGCAATCTGTCAGCCATTGTTCAAGAAAATACAAGGTACTCCAAGATTTTGGAGAAAAAAGCGCACAATTCTTACACAATCTTCAAATATGTCCCAAAGAGGTCAGTTACCTATTACACGTGTAGTATTGCTGAATGAGAAAAATGAGTTTGTCCAGCTTTATGTATATGAGCCAGTTTATCCAGCTCAGGACAGACACTGCTGTCTCCAACTACCTCACAGGAACAGGAGCCACAGGAACGATCAGCCAGAGTCTTCTAACAGGTGCAGTAATAGGATGACAGTCAGTAGACACCAGTCCAAACTGGGAAGTTACAGTTATGAAAATTAGGAAAAAAAATTTGCTCTAAGAGTACTTAAACATTAGAATGGCTGCACAATCTTCATGCTTGCAGAAGCTGGACAATGCACTGGGCAACCTGGCCTCAGCTGGCACAGATTCAGATATTGCCCACCAACAAAAATTATTCTTTTCCTCTGTCTCAGCATCTTACCTCATGCAGATTTTACACTGTATTTGAGTGCTTATTCCTATTTCAGCTTATTGTGGAAAATGATAATCAGAACCCTTTTAACCCTACCATCCACAATAAACAGGAAGGCACCATTTCCTTGAAAAATCTGTCTTCCAGCAACTAGGGAACTACATGGGGAAAATAAATGACAGATACACTATTGTAGTCTTAGATATTTGCTGACTAATTTCAAGGACAACAGGAAGGAATTTTCTGAGATCATACAGAAGTTTGAAGTGACTGTGATTCACTTAGCTTGTGTCAGATTAAAAACAAAGAAGTGTCACAATTGTTGCATATTGAAGATGTGCTCCTAACCAAACGTCAGCTTGGAAATCCTACTCCTACAAAATACAAATTTAAAATTCTAGCCTTCAGATTTCTACATCTGTGGCCTCCAAAGAGTGTGCATACTAGGTGCCCAAAGCAACCCAATGGGGTGCAGGAAGAAAATACTAGAACTTAGTGGTTTTTTTCCATCTTTAAAATACAATAAATTACTACTATTACTATTAAGATACATGTTGATGGCAGTGTTCCCACAGTCCATATGTCAGAGAGCCCACATGTGGTACGTGTGAGGTGCCCTGAAGGAGGTGTTCCATCACCCAGTGGGTTGACAGTAGCACCCCCTTGTCTGCTCACTTTCAGCACAATGTGACATATTGAACTTTGCTAGTGCCCCTTAATGGATCAACAGATTATCTGATCTTGTTTTACCTAAACCAGCCCTAAGTGAACAAGTGTCTTGAAAAGATCAACTGTGAGCTGAGGACAGCACTGATAATGCCAGCAAAAGCCAACAAGAAAATGTCAGAGCTAACAGTTCTACTACCAGCTCCTCATCAGCCACACTATGAGGTGTGAGAATGCCAACCTAATCAGCTCTTGAACTCAGGGGGAGGGGACCCACAGAAGAGATCAAGATTACCAAGAAGGCAATCTGAAATATGGATTTACACTGACTATTATTAATGAAGAACCATGCCCTCAGTGTATGCTGTACCTTGAGATATTAGCTACTGAAAGGATGAAGCCATCTCAATTAGCAAGGCATTGAAAATCAGAACATCCGGAATACAAAGACAAACCTCCACAATTTTTTTCCAAGATGTTTCAAGTGATGTGCTACTGAATCCAGTACTTTGCAGAACTTTACAGTAAGGGTTTCAAAACCTCTTTTGAGGCTTGTTATATAACAATGAAAGACAAAAAGCCATATACCACTGGACCACTTTGTCTTCCTACTATGGTAAAAATGACTGAAATAACTCATGGAAAACAATATGGTGACAAAGTAAAATGCATTCCTTTGTCAGCAAATACTGTTGGGAAACGCATAGAAAACACTGCTAGAGTATGAAGAAACAAGCAGTAGAATAAATTGTGCAGAGTGAGAAGTTTGTATGGCAGAAGGAAAAGTACATATGTTTTTCACATCTCAGCTTATGACACTTGCTAGATTCTCTTTCAATATGAACTACTTTTTGTGAGACACCAAAGAAAAGATGTACCAGTAGAGAAACATTCTCAACAAATTACTTCTTTAACAAAGGCAAAAAGATTCACTGGACGAGATATCTTCTCAATTACTTTATTGAGTATACAATTACTTTAATAAAAACAATGCTTTATGGAAAAAAACTGTGCAAGTAAAACCACTGAAGCAGCAGCCACTCTGACCACAATAAGAGATTGCAGGGTAAGGATACAGGGATAGCACCCCACCAGAAATTCATCACTGCATCATTCACAGGCAAGATATTGTAGCAATGATGGATCCAGAAGCAGACAAGTGACACTAGAAAATGTCATCAATATAGACCTTTAAATAGTCAAATGCTCACTGCAGTTATGAGATGGAGAGCTACCATTAAAATCTTCTGTACTACACAGATGTTTGCTGATTATCTCATGGCAAAGCACTTAAAAATTGTCATGGATGAGTTATGCATGTTTATTTCACAAAGACAAGAGCTGCAAATTTGCTACCCTTTTCTGTGATGACAAGTCAGTGCCAGCAGTATGCTGCTGAGATATTAAAAAAAAACAAAACAAACCAACAAACCCAAATCAACCAAACCCAACCACATTCCAACTGTCTCTCCAAGACAAAGTCATTCTACGAACAGATAATGGCTTTTTGAAGGAAGTTTGTTGTTGTAGTGTGTGTTGTATGCTTTAGCACTGTTAAGTTGTAAATTGGTTTGTTCCATGTAACGCCCTTGTTTGTAGTGGTTCTGCCCTGGTTATCTCTTCCCTCGTTCGCCCTGCCAGTCCAGTTTTCTCCTCCCTGTTCCCCTTGGCAACCTATGTATCTGTTCCTTAGTCCCTCCCGGGTGCCCTGCCCATCACTAGGCGACCCATCCTTTCCAGGGCGTCGAGTGATTAGCTCAGGGGCCAGGGCTCCTCCCCAGGCTTTTCCCTATTGGTTATTCTGCTGTATCAGTCACCCTCACCCCCCTCCCACCTTTTCTCCGATTAGTTGAAGACCAGACTCCACCTCTGTATCCTCCCCTCCATAAAAGTGGGTGTCAGGCTCCCATTCGGGGCCTTCAACTGTCAATGCCCTTGGAGCCAGCAAACCCGGAATTCGCTACAGCTGGAGTCAGTCTCTATCTCCTGCTGGGTAGCAGCCCTTTCCTCACTGACCCTCATCCCTTAGGCGCCCTCCTGACCGCAGCAAGGAACGGGAGAGTGCTCCAGTGCTGCTGGTGGTGCTGGCCACAGCTAGCAGGGACGTCCCGAAGCAGCAACTGCTTTTTCCTTTGAGGCCAGCCGCCGCTGTAATTTGTGGTATGGAGACAACACTTTGAAAACAAAGTACTTCCATCATTATGTGATTTTATTGCCAAAAACTTACCCAAGTGTGTCAACTACCAACAACCCTTTCATATCTTGCACACTTGAAAAACTTGGCAAGTGGTTTCTCTAACATGTTTAAAAATCTTTCAAAATCAGAATTCCAGTGTATGTTAGACCCATTTGCTAAAAATATAAAAATGCAACACCTTCCAGTTAATCTGCGCTAACGGCTGATTGACACAAGGGAAGGTAGAAACTTGCCAGCTAAATTTATTACACCTTAGTCATGCACCCAACAATACACTTCCTTTTGGATGTGCAAATCTTTGTGAAAGATCTTTTTCAGCTACGACTGCCATTAAAACCAAGGACTGAAATAGACTGAACTTCAAACGAGAGCTTTGAATAACCGTATCACAAAATGCTACACTGAGATTTTAAATAGTAAAAAAGCCCACTGAATCAACATTACTGTCAGTAAAAAAATACTACTACAAATCAGGCTTTTAGTGACAATAAAAATTGCTTTGGACTGTTGATAAAATATTTCTTAAATATTTTTAATTTCACTTTTAATACACCGTTTTAAAAATTCAGGTTCTGGGTTATGTTTTATAATGTACATAACATCAGTACAGTAGTAGATCTAGATACATATATATAAATTATAAATAAATGTGTATGTCAGTGGGAGCTCAAAAATATTGAGCTGATGGGGTGCATGATCCAAAATTGGAAGACCACTGATCTATAGAATCAAAAAAACAACACTGGCAGATAGGAGACTACAGAGAAGCATTCTCTGTTATCTTTCCTACACATAGTAACCCTTTATGAAACATGAAAGCAAAGCTAACTATGAGCTACCATATAAAATAATGATGCAAATGTTTAATCGCTAATTACAGCTGCAGTAAGACAATGTTAAAACTTCTGGTAAGTTTTAATAAAATTAATTACGAAACATTCCTAAGCCCTTGTAAAGCTTTGCTCCACTAGAAAAGTATCTGCTTTTCTTCTTCACAATTTCTTTTTTATTGTAATTTCAGGGGTATAGATCAATTCATAGTACATTTTCATAAAGCTGTTTTGTACAGGCAACATCTTAGAACTTATAAGACAAACTCTAGTTACCTGCCCAAAATGGTAGTTCCAGTGTCAGTGTACAATTCCTCAAGAAACAACACAAAATAAATTCTTCCCTGTTCAGGCTTTTATGATCACTTAAAGAGTGTAACTCATTTTCATCCTTTCAGCTAGCTTGAATGCAATCTCAGATTTCAATTAATCTAATAATGTTATTGTTAAAAAATAAAAAAACTCCCTATACTGACAACTATCACTTTCATGAAAACCAGTTATCACCTTGCCTTTGCTCATTTTTTTGCATAGCAAACACCGGTATTTAGCAAGACATAAGAGTCAGTGAAAAGCTATTTTTAAAAATATCTGAATTTGCAACGGAAAAGGAAAGCACTAAGATTTACTGTCTTTCCCTGAGCTCTCTATTCAAGGATTCAGAGTGCAAAGCTTTCTGCAGGATTGCATGGGGCATTTCTTTACCTGCAATGATCTCCATAAGCACAGCATCCTCGCTGGTAATACCTGCACACCATGGCAGACTGACTGGTGGAGAGATCATGGGAGTAGCGGCAGTTGTCTCCTTCCTTGCAGACTCCATGCATGAAGTATCTGTGAGAGAAGATAATGGTGTTAAGGAGAAGTACTGAAACTGCAAAAATATTTTGATGACCTTATTATTCTACAAATCAAGGTATGCTGTATTAACAACAGCACTAAAGACTCATGGGACCCTGCCCCAGTATAACCATAAAAATAAGAACATTTGAGGAAAGATGAAGCCTCAGCTACTCCAGTGAACTGTGCTGCACATTTAGGGAATTGCTCTTACGAAAGCCTGGAGAAAAAACACAAACCTGTAAAAGCAGAGTTATCCTGGGCTGTGACACTAAGAGGAAAGAGTCTTGGACCACGTAGATTGGCAAAAAGTTTTACTTGGAGCCCCTGTGTCCGGACACAAGCAAAAACCTTACAGAAACCCAGCAATGGATTTAAGACTCAAATCCAGACACACCCTAAATCACCCAAGGTTTTAAATCTATTCTGGATTCATAAATAATTCAATCAAATGTGATTTCCTCTCCAAGAACAAAAAACATGTTTGTGATGGATAATTACATCTGACAGAACACACGCATTAGTTCCTGCGATAGGAGCCAAATAAATCAAAGAACCCTGCTTCAATATTGTGCTGCTCGTCTTGAAAACTTGGACAGTTTTAAAGCTTTTGAGGACAGTTTGATCAATTTTAGCATGTCAAGTAGCACCTTCAATTCAGCATCTTCAATTCAGTTATTCAAGAGAACTGTAGAGAGGTTTCCAAGAATTTTTCAATTTTAACGTAGAAGAACAAGCCTCTCGAAATTCAATGCACCGTAACTGTTCAGATTCAGTATGTTCAAAACTACAACTGAAAAGTTCAAGTACACCTTTCCCAATCCACATGAAAGTATTCGCCAAGGAAAAAAGGAAAAATGAAAAAAAAACACCTGGGTAAAAACTGAGTCCATAAATGTTTACCAACACTTCAGGTTAGAAAGAAGCCGCACTGCCTCCAGATAACAAGCTGCAAACTCTGAACCCACTGGAAATAGGAAGAGCTAGTAAACAAGAACATTTGTGAGGATTTAGGTCTCATACAAAACACTACCACTGAGAAGCAGAGAATACCAGTCTAAGCCCACGCTGCTGCTGAATGGGGCAGTCCTGCCCCTCCTCCTGTTGCACACTTCAGCACTTTGCAGAGCCAGCAGAACCAGGCCCTCCAAGCAGCTGAGTGCAGCCTCCCAAGCCAGCACAAGAGACAGGGATCATCTTTCAGCAGCCACAACTAAGATTAGGACAGCTCTTCCAGAACAGTACACTCAAGCTGATATTCCTAACTAGGAAAGGTGATAAGATGTTGAACTGCATACACTTCTACACAAATATTTAGTTTACTGTATTTTTAAGAAGTCAGATAAAGCCAGTGAACAATGCACTAAATGACATAAATAGAGCTACATCTGCAATCCAGTTTTAGGGAAATACTAAAATCTGAGGCTGAGTGTTTAGAGAGCTGATAATCCTCCATATGCAATAGCAGTGGTGTATTCAACAGACCAAGAATAAAAAGAAAATCTCAACTAGCTTAATAGAATGCAATCTGACACTTGCCATCAGGCTGCAATTCACACTCCAAGCCACCTGTCTGTACCCTGTAGACAAATTAACCAGGTAAGAAAAGTGATCCTACATAAAAAACAAGCAGTAGAAGACCCAGATGAGGTCTTCAGCATCAGGTGGAGGCACAAACAGCTAAGCCAGCAGGAATAGAGTGTTACAAAAACAGAACAAGGCCCATCCCTGCTATACAACCAGCAATCTCCACTGTGAACAAAAAACACACAAAACCCCCCTAAAAGTCACGCTCACCCACCCAACAGCAAAAACCACCAATGAAGACCCAAGTCAAAAGGAAAAAACCAACACACAACCAAAAAAACCCACCCGTACTTAACACCCCCTCTTCCCCAAACAAACAAAAAAAGCCCCCCAAACAAAACCAAAAACAAACCTAACCACCCATGAAGTCATAGAACTAGAATATAACTGGAATTTCTGGCTTGACTGCTTTTAAGAAATGGGACACACACTGAAAGGGTAAAAAAAATATTTCAGATTGCTTAAGGTTTGTTCTTTAACAAGTGTTACATCCACCTTTTGCACATTTCCACACAGCACCGCTTCCCCAGGTGCTGGGGCAGCAACTCCACAGCCACTGGCTGGCACAGACCAGGAAATGGCTGCAATGGAACCTGACATTCCTTTTGCTGCCTCCATGGTTATTTTTAATCTGGATCAGATCACTGCCCAACCACTCTGCTCCTTGAGCCAGCCAAGTGTTGAGACACCACTACAGCTGAAATAAATGACTGACAGAAAGGCTCCTGCCTGAAGTGAGGACATCTGATAGAAACTATTCGTCCAACATGACTTATGATAAGCCCCAAAATTAGACTCTCCCTGCGTGATAGGGAAAATGAAGCTCCAAACCCCTTTCCTTCCTTCCCAGTTTACATCAGAAAATCCTCAGCAAATCCAGATTCTATGTAATTCTGAAAGTTGTCACAATTAATTATATTGAAGTGGTAGGGTATAAAGGGCAAAAAATAAACATGAAACACTCCAAGCTCTAATTTATACATCACTCTTAAAGGCCTTCAATCCTATGCAGCAAACTCAGCATTATTTGAACAAGAAGGCTGGAGTGGGAGGGGAAAAAAATATATTTCTCTTAGGATTATTACACCCCAACTTCTTCCACATCCCTCTCCCTCACCAAGAGGCAAGATTTTTACTTAAGGCCACAAAGAATGTAACACTTTACATATCACATTGCAGTGTTTGGCTAAAACACTTTGGCCAAGTCAAAAAAATGAGGAGAGTGCATTATTTTTAGGGTAAGACAATGAAATTTATCTTGGAGAGCATCTTTACTTACACAGAATATTCAATTTAACCCTACTCAACAGCAATACCAGCCTCTTCATTCTGGTTATAGGGAAAAAGCACCCTTAAAACTGAGAAATGTATGAGTTATCTGCCTTACAGACATGTAGAAGGACATATGAAATTTACATTTGGTCCAAGTAATCAGAGAACACATGTAATTTCATCTGAAAAGATAAAACTAGATCAAGACAAGTATATAATTGGATTTTCTCTGAGGGTCTGTGATGCTGTCATCGAAAAAAGCACTTGCTGTGGCAGTGCTCACTGTCCTTCCAATTCAAATATACAAGTATAATTTGGTTAAGCTGCTTGAGGAGCCAGATTAGAGAAGTCATCACAGTCCAAGCCCAGATGATTTCTCCAGTTCAGTTCACTGCATGATTGCAGAAAACATGAGTGACACCAACACACAGAACAACCAGACAAAATGAATAACTGCCTGCACTGGCATTTTATCACTGCAAAAGGTTCAACACATGTCTAGTTATGAATGCCTTGATCTAAAGAGTATATCCTGATTTTCACAGGTATTTCTCAATAGGCAAAACTTCTTTCTACAGCTGCAGAAACTTGCAATGCATTTCCTTATTCAGATGTATTCTGTTCTTTACTTCAGGTTTCTGCTTTCAGGTAATGCTAATTTCTTTTGTCAAACTACTGGTTCAGCTAAATTAGAATGTAACAGCCAACATCAAACCTCCTTCAAAACCCAAGACACTGCTATGACTGGCAGATGGGGAAGCTCAGGATAACATCTATCTGCAGCCATTAGCTTCTTCAGGTGCCATACAGAGACTGAGAATTCCCGTGAAGAAGGCAGCAGGAAAGAGGCTAAGCATGCTGCTCTAGCACAGCTCCTGGGTGTTCAGCCACATTACCTGCCAATGAAATTCTGCTGGAGTTAGTAAAAGGAGGAAAAAAAGAAAAAGTTGATCTTTACAACACTTAGTTCATTGTCCCTTCTCCATAACCTCCTTCAGAAGTTACCAGGGGATGCAGACCAGAGCAGCCATGAAAGGGGCAGTCCAGGGAGGCTGTCAGGAGGTTTGTGTCCTGCATGGAGTTAAGGAGGCCTGACTTTACTGATGCACATTCTTCACATGAAAAGAAAAAAACACCTCACCCAGGTTTTCAGGAAGAACAGCTAAGGTACAAAGACATAGACAGATCTCAAAGTACAGCACTTAGCTGCTATGGGTTTTATTTACATTCAGTTCTAAAACAAACAAGAAATGCAATTTGTTTACATCAACTTGATGACTTTTAACATCGCATGACATCTGGAAAACACGAGCACGGAACAAACTGTGTCAAGCCTTTGGAAAAAAAAGATTGGCTAGAGCACTGCTCAATAAACCCATGTAGCCATCTGAACTGGAAGGACTGAGGAACTTGGTAAGGACATCCATTCTTTTTTTATTTCAATAAGAAAAAGATCATAATAATAAACAAGTTCTGAATTAGCTTTGTTCCCCTGCCATTTATTCCAGATTAAAATACTATAAATTTTTACAAAAGACAAGCCTTGAAAACTGCTAAACCACAAAAGTAAAAAAAAAAAACAAACCAAAACCTTTTTCGTTGTCTCTTAGGGAACATAATTTCCCATATTTCACCCTGAGACTTCTAAACTTCAGCTGCAAGAAAAACAGAAGGGTAGCATCAGCAAAACTGTATGCATAGGAGAAACCAAAGTCCTTCTTAGTAATTGTGTCTCTCACTGAGATATTAATCATTCATCCCAAGGATATCACACTGGTAATATTAAAACTCATTAACCAACCTATTTATCATATCAGATATTCAAAGGAACAGTAAGAACCTATGGTACCAATTTTAAGCCTTCCAGTTTCCATAAAACAGCAGCATTTCTGCACCAGCCATCATGTGCTAGCTCCTTATACTGAAGGGACTGTCTCCCAGAAGTTTTTCAGGCAGCATTTACTGTCACCCCTATGATGATTCAACTAAAAATCCCTGTGAACAAAAAAAAAATTGCACAGTGTTACTCAAACAGAAACTGCTCTACCTCCTACACTAAAAACCTGCATTTTGAAATTTAACTTCTTCATCTCACTGTTAAATCCTCCAGCTCACTCATAAAGGTAATCCAAAATTTAATAGTAAGAAACATATCTTCCTAAATATGAATATATCCTATCACAACCGAACACAGAAATCCAAAACTTTTATCATACGTTCTTAGAAGGGCAAGTAGAAATTGCTAATTTCACTTTAAAGCCCAAGTAAAGCTATTCTCCCTCCAACTTGAATGGTCCCATAAAAATTAATAAAGCAAGCAATGGGATAACTAGCAGGATTAGGCAAAGAGAACAAAGAATGGAGATGTTCATTAGATCCAAGGCCAAGATCCCATTGTTTAATCTCAAATTAAAGCACATTAACCATTACAAAAGAGTAGCTTTAGCTTCTCACTCAGCCTGAGTGTTTAAATATAAACATATTCCCTCGACTCTCTGCACAGCAGGACACTGATGAACTTGACTGCTTCTGTGCTACGCAGTCGCTGTCTTCAATAAATCGATCCTGCGTCTATGCCTATTCCATTGCTGTCTCACAAATCCAATCTGCCTAATTGAGCTCTTCGATCTTCAGAAATTATGAGGCAAACTTAAATAGAGGGAGCACTGACCTTGCGTCTCACTTAAAGCTGAGCTAAGCACGGTTCCCGGTCATTTCCTCATTACCGGCATCAAACATTAACCCGGGGATTCGCAGGCAAAACGCTCTGCCCGCAGCAGCCCCGAGAGCGCTGCTGAACGGAGCTTCCCGAAGGGAGCAGTTAGCTGGGCACCAGCCAAAACTGGTGTGCAGCAGCAGCGAGCAGGGACGCTTCAAACACCGCGGGGCACGCCAAACACACAGGGGCAGCGAGCTCCCTGCGAAGGCCGAGCAGCGGCTCCTCACGCTGCTGCTGCAATCTGCCGGTGAAACAAATGGGGAAAAGCAAGCAGAAAGAAGAGATACAAAAGAACCCAATCACGACCTGGAGCCTCTTCTCTCCTAACAAAAGGATGTTCCTTTTTGCTTCCCAGTGACTTAAAATTTATTTGTCCACAAACATGTTAAATGTAATTTATTAAATAAATAAATTTTAAAAGATCAGAAGACGCTCATCGATTTTAATCTTGGATTACCACTTGCTTTTATATTAACTAATATATGTCTACGTTCACAAAACTGTTTTAACTTCCTTTTTGCCTGCCAACCGACCAGCACTGTAGGTTTAAAAATAGTCCATCTGGCAAGCTTAAAAACACGCAGGACGGCTTGCATAACCCCAAAGAGAAGATTTATCAGAAATATAGTTTAAAGGAAAACACGGATAGGAAATGACGCAGCACACAGAACCTCTATGTGACACGGGCAGGGCCACTTCGCACATTCTGCAACATGTCACAACCCATTCCTGTTTTCGGCTTTAATATAACTTTCTCTACATCAATCAAGAGCTAATCACCAGTTTTAAATTTCGACTGAAACGCACAACAATTTAAATTACGTCGCGTTTCCTGCTTTGTCGCGCTTTGCGGAACGCGGCTGCAGGACTTCCTTTCACACGGCGTTCTTCGCGCTGAGCACTGCGGGCCTGCTCCCGCACAATAACGAGCGGCCGCGGCTCCCGGTGCGGCGGCGGGACCGCTCCCGGCGCCCGGCCCGGCGCGGCCGCCGCGGGCGCTAGGCCGCAGGGAGCACCCTCGCACGAGGCCGCGGCTGGAGGCAGGCCGCGGCCCGCACCGCCCCCACCGGCGGGCCCGGCTGCCGGCGCCGCGGCCGCGCCACCTCCGCCGGCAGCGCCGCCCGGGGCCGGTCCCGCCCGGGGCCGTTCGCCACCCGCGGGCACGCGCGCGGGGCGGGGCCGGCGCGCGCCGCGGGCGGGCGGGCGCGCGCGGCGCGTACGTGACCGTGGGGGGAGGGGCGGGGGGGCGGCGGCGGCGGTGAGGGAAAAGGCCCCGGGGCAGGGGGGGCAGTGCGGGGAGAAGGGAAGGGAAAGGAAAAGAAGGACAAGGAAGGGCGGCCGCGCCCGCCCGCTTCCCTCCCCCTCCCCACCCGCCGCGGACGGCGCGTACCTGCAGGTGACCTGCTTGGTCCAACCGCCTCCCCCAGGCCCCGCGGATGGCGGCGGCACGGCCGCGAAGTCGAAGGCGACGGCCGCCGCTCCCGCTGCCGCCGCGGGTGACCCCAGGGCCGCGCCCGCCGCGCCCGCCGTTGTCTCCAGCGCCGCCACCGCCTCCGCCATTACTGTTTATCCCGCAAAGCGGCGGCAGCGCCGGAACTTCCGGGAGCGGATCCTTCCGGCCGCGCGGGGCGGGGCGCGGCCGCGGCACCGCCCTCCCGGCCGAGCGGCGGCTCCCGTTGGCCGAGCGGGACGGGCGCGCGCGGACGCGCCGGGGGCGGGGCGGGGGCGGGGCCGCGCCGGTGCTGCCCTCGCGCGGCCGCAGGGACCGCGCGGCCCGTGCGCGTCCCCGCGGCGCCGCCGGGAGCGCGCCCGGCGCAGCCCCGCGCCCGGGCATGGAGCCCGGCTCGCCCCGGCGGGATCAGCCGGCGGCGGGAAAGGGCCTTTTCCAGGAGGGAACGGCACGGAACGGCGACGTGGCGCCGGCGGGGGGCGGGGAGCGGATCGGGACAGTGGCGCCGCAAAGGCCCAGCCCAAAATTTGGCACTGAGCCACCCGGTGCTGCAGTAACGGGGCGAGAAACATCGCGTCCTTCTGCTGTAGTATCTCCTTCATTGGAGATACTCCAGAATATGCCGTGTGACCTAGGACGGCCCTGCTTGAACAGGGAGGTTGGGCCGGGTGATTGTCCCGGCAACCCGACCTATTCTGTGATTCTGTAATAAATCCTGGTTGTGAAACCACTGTTTGCCTGATCCACATGGTGCCCTTGGCTTCCCTCTGCCAAGAGCCTTAAACCAAGCACTAAACACATTCCAAAAAGATAGTGACAAGCTGGGGCGCAGGGGCAAGGTGAAGGGAGAACCATGTCACTGCAGTGTTAGTGATATTTTGCCTCTCTTCTTGAAAATATGTTAATAAAGCAAACATATCCAGGCTATCAGTTGCTCCAGAAAATACTGAAATGAAGCCTTTACTCTAAACATGGGCACTAGGACAGTACCCAAAGATGCTGGACTTTAGGAAGAACACAAGAGAGAAGAGGTAGATCTGTTCTCAGGTTTCCTTGAAACAATTACTTTAGTGACCTTAAACTACCTAAGGAATAAGTCAATGGGAATGCTTGCTGGCATTTTCTGGAATATGCAGAATCCAGACCTGGGCAAACAGAGCTTTGAATTAAAAGGAGGTGAAATATACATATCAATTTTAACAAGCTTCAAAACAAGGCACAAGTATGTGTAAAACACAAAAAAGGCTAGTTCTTGGAATGAACTATGAACTCCAACAATCTTGGAATGAATAACTTCTTTGAATGATTGTTTAAGACCAACTTTCATCCAGAACAAGGAGCACCAAGTAAAGACCTTGATCCAGGCTCTCTATGCAGCAGACTCCCTCATGATATTATCAGCACAGTGATCAATGCCAAATAGCTCACAAATTCAGTTCAACAAATCCCTGTTATTAGAAAGCCTGGATGTTCAATGGAAAACTGTCCCATGAGAATTGGGAATACCTTTTTCATATTTAAAAGAAGAAACTTAGTTACTACACCTGATTCCATCACAGAGCATTTTTCATGCAATGTTCAGCACTGAAATAAAAGTTCAAAAAGTGCACCAGGTGTGTATGTTCAGTCTTGCATTCTGTTAGAAACAGCTGGAGGAAAAAATACTACATATTAGAAAAAAAATCAAATACTTTTAAGCCATTAAGATAATCTGGGAAGGTATTTTGGATCCGTTAGAATGACAATGAAAATCTGCTGGTGAAAGTAGAAGGATGTCAAGACAGTTAGAGGTTAAGTCACAAAAGAGCGACTTTGTCAGACCTTCTTATTGGTGAGATTGTTGCCCTGACACGACAGACAGTTCCAGGCACCATAGTTCTCACTAAGGTAAAATAAGCGAATGGTTAAATGTCTTCTGTATGATTCTGCATGTCCCTAGGAGGTCTCCTGGATATTGGCAGCCTAGAAACAAGCTTCAAAAACAGAGAAACACAAATGAGCAAATCCCAGCCTAACAACTGTAAATAGACTCTTAGAAACCAGGTGCACAGGGAAAGGAAAATAGTGTCCCATGGTGGACATGACAGAGTGACAAAAGTAATGTGGAGTTTCCCATTTCCTTTACGTCTCCAGCAGTGACACCCCTGAGAGAGGAAAGGTTTCAGGGGAGATGTAAACTCTAGGAATCACTCAGAAAGAAAAATGCCAGGGTGGCCATAGGGCCCAGCTCCCAATGAGCAGTGGGAATTTGCCATGGCAATTTCTTTCTTCCCAGCCGCTCCCATTTTACTCAGGAACCTGTTTAATATTAACTTCTACTTCTGAGGCCCGGAGGGGGAGGTAGCAGCAGCCAGCTGTGGGTCAGGGGCAGGCAGACAGGACTGGAAAGGCAGCTAACACTGCAGCAGGCAGGGACTGAGTTAAACACTGCCCCACACTTTCACACAAACCTGTCTCCAGCTCTTCTCCAGGGCTTTCCCTCCTGCCAGTCCCCTACTCGCTGTTTCCAAACCCCATCATCGCTATTGTCAACCATATCTCACACTGCAGAAGCCTGCTGGGAGCAATTCCAGAGCTGAGATAGGCACAAGACTGCAGCAGTGCCCTCAGAGGCTTGTTTGACCTGCCCCATTTTGTCTCAGAGACTCACAGGTTCATGTTGGAAAGCTGAGCTAAAAATCCAACAGGCTGATTTTCTACTGGATTTAAGGAAAAAAAAGGACAAATCAAGCAGAATATCCTTACCTCTGATTTACCTAATATGACAGGCTGGACTTGGGTGTCCACTGCATAAGATCACCTTGAGGTGATGTTGAGAATTGGAAACTGAGTGGCCAGTTTGGTTACTAAGCCATCTTGCCTGAGAGTATGTCAAAAACATGACGGTCCAGATAGATTCCTATAATACTGCAGTCTTGCCAAACATATTTAATTGAAAATAAAATTATGTCATTGTAATTTGTGTGTATTTTTTAGATGTTATTTTACCTACACATTTTCTTTCCAATACATCTGGCCACCCATCTTCCCAGGAAAAACATATTGTTCACAAAATCTTCCACATCCATTTATGGTATCTGAGGATGCAATCTATCATTCCTGCAATTAAATTCCCTCCAGACTGGGTAGCAGAAGTCAGAGGCAGATTGTCTTTGTAAGTCAGCAAGTTCTGTTTGAAGTTTCCTTGGATGTGTTTGGTTGAAGAGACTGGAAGGATGTAGAAAGTAAGACGCAATTTGTTACTGCTGGGTTAAACAGAAGTTGTGAAAAATTTGTTTTGAAGGGGACAAGTGTCAAGTGCAAATACTGCTTTAACAACCTACGTTTTACAATTTCCAGATTAATGGATTGCAGTAAAATCAGTTCCCTGACACTGATTACTTTAGCAATACATTAATAATTACTTAGTTTTATGTTGTGCATGGAAGCTGCACAGAATCATGTCTGTGTTTTAACTTGTAAATCAGTTCCTTCATGGTCGTCTAAATCTCAGCTCCGGTATTTTCTGCAGAATATAAAACTGAAACATGTACAATAGTATTGCATTAGATATCAAAGTATAATTTTTTTTTAGGAGGGGACAAACATTAATTTCACAGTCCTTGTTCAAAGCTGCCCTGGAACTACTAGAATGGATTGTCATTATAGGAGGAAACTATGGTAGTTTTTCCTGCGAACTCAACTCATGTTCTGGGTGTAGCCAGATATCTGCATCGTATAAAATGTGGCCACAGCTGTCTTTAGACCTATGGCTTTCCTTGCTGGAGAGGCCAAGAGCTGGGCAGAGCTCTCACTCTGGGAAGAAAGGGCTTTAACAGCTGCATTAGGCAAAGTTGTGGGGGAGGCATGAATGTGATTCCTCTGCTTTTTAGGAATAAGCACAATGGGGCTCAGTCTGCAAAGGCATTGTTTTATTGAGCAAGGAATTCACCGATTTTAAAAAAATCAAAGAGGAAAGGAATCTGAAAAATGAGAAAAGTCTTTTAAAGAGCAAGGGGAAAATCTGGCTCTGCGTGAACAAAAATAATCACTGAAGCTTTCCTGGCCCTGCCATGAAGTGGCCCCCTGCACCCTGGGCAGGGAGCAGTTGTGGAGCTCAGCTGTGCCTGTGGTTAATAATAAATAGATTCCCTTGGCCAGGAGTTCTGGCCAGCGCACCCCCTCCTCTGCCTCCTCCCAGGGCTCCCCAGGCACCGCTCCAGTACCCACCCAGCCTCCTTCCACGAGACAGACACCAGAGGTAAGAGACACCAGGCCATTGCTCCATGAGCTCAGATACGCAGCGTGGGTCACAGGGGAGGCGGGAGGAGAGCAGGTCCGTGCTCCAGCTGCCTGAAACGTGCACTAGGAATGCGCAAAGTTTGGTTACAAGGCAAAAGGTTGTATGGGTCTTGCAGCAAAACTTGCCAAGCTTCAAAACTCTTTGAGGCAGCTCAGGCTGGATGTTGGCCAAGCTTCCTGTGAATATCAGCGCAGCCCTGTTGGGTTTCAGGTGGTGACCAGCTGGTTTATATCCACTGCCAGTACAGCTTAGGCACTCCTTGGTGTTGTGCTTCTGAGTTTCGCGAGTTGTTAAAATTCAGAGCACAACTCGAGCAGCTCAACCGATCCCTGGCATAACCCTGTTGGCTTAATGAATTTATTCTGAAGCTGACTTTGCCCCAGAGAGTGAGCGGTGTGTAGGCACACATACAGCCATACCAGAACATTTGCATGAACCCATGATAGCTCAAGCTGCTGAGCTTAGCACGAGAAGGATTTGGAAAGTGGAAAATCTTAGTGTTTCAGTGGGGCGTGTATTATGTCTAGTTGATCCAGTCCCACATTTCTTAAATAGCACAGCCCAAGCTGTCCTGTATACTTGAAATCTTTAGATTTGGGCAAATATACTCTCCCTGGGTATAAGAATTTTCCATATAGCTAAAGTGCCACACACTGTACTGAGAGCAGAGCCATGTTCTGCTAACTGTAACATGAACACAGTACTGTTTTTTAATTAATTTGCCATCTGAATTAACAATAGGCACAAAGGACTGAAGAAGGGAATCCTTTCCTCGTAGTGAAGGGGTGAGGAACAGGGAGACTGGAGGGATATGGCCAAAAGCCCAGGGAAAGTATGTGAAGCAGCCAGGCATTGAGTGAAACTGCCTTGAGGCCCCGACCAGACCACTCTCTTAACATTTACAGCTCTCTCCCTCTCTTTCTCTGTTTGGGAATGAATTTAATTAGAGTGAAAAGGAGTTGCTAAGAGACCAGAGGAGTTCTGGAGTTTGTTGCTGGGGCTGAATTGCCACTCTGCTTCCAAGGCACTGTGCTAAAAAGGATGATGTAACATGAGCCTGCATAAAGCACTCCCAGCTCTAGGGAAAGCTGCTCTCTCCTCCTCGCAGCTCCAGTCTGGTTTGTCAGTTCTCAGCTCCTTTTTGAGCTCCTTATTTCCTCCTAGACACTGGCAAAAAACAGGTTCCTGTCCCTATAGCACTACTCTGCCTTGTAGATTGCTCCTTTGTTGCAGTTGGTTTGAGGGAAGAGGGCTCCCCGGGGTGTCCCCGGAGGGTCCCCTAGGCTGTGAGTTGGCTGGCAGCAGCAGCAGGCAAGGAGACCCCACACGGCTTCTGAGGGTGCTGATTAAATGAGTTTATTGGGGGTCCCACCCCCGGGAACAGCACGGTTACTGAGGGAAAAGGGGGGAAGGGGAAGGAGGGGGAGCCGAGGGGAGGGAAAGGACAAGAGAAGAGAAGGGCCAAGAGAGGGTCTGGTTTACCTCGCACGGTTTAAGAGGGAGATTGAAAGTGTGCGCGGAATCAGACTTGTGCCAATGGGATTACAGATACAGGATGGTTCAGGGCAGGACCGCAGGCTTGGAATAAACCGTACATTTTGGAGGGGTGAGACTGAGCATACCATTTAAATAAAATGTAACAACACACATCACCCTTTTTTCATTAGAAAGAAAAGATAAAGAGAAATATGACAATTAACAATTTAAAAAATGAAACAGTTATTATACAGTTTGGTAGCATACAAATTGTATACAAATACCATTGCAGTGAGGATTATGTTTTAAATAGTCCATTTGATTTGATGTTTGCTTTAGGTGGTAGGCAGCAAAGATAAAATGAGCATTTAATTGTAATAAATGGGTAATGTGGGTCCATGTTGCAGATTTTAAGCAAATTTAAAGCATGGGCAAGTGCTTAAGGGCTTCAGCCTTTAGCACTAAGGTCATATGAGAATTTTGGGATTGGCCTTTTCAGCGTGACTGGCCCAATGGTGTCTAACCTTTTCCAACCGGCTTTTCGGACCACCACAGCCCCCAGCTTATGCTGAGGTGCCAATTTTGTTCCCTCTCTCAGGGCTTTCACTTTCCAACTGGTTTAACCCAGAAGACACCCGGTTTTAGGTCATTAAAAGAAAAACAAAAAGAAAAAAAAAGAAATTTGGCTTCAGCTACTACCTATACTTAGGGAGCATTCACCACAAAAACCATCAAAATACTTTCCCAGACACCATTTTAGGTTATCAGTCACCCTCAGAACCCACTGAGGACAGCATAGACCCAACAGCGATTTTGATTCAGCAGTCTAATACTGTCTCAACCCTTGCTATTAAAGAAACAATCAAAAACTGCTTCTTGTTGGATCTACTCTTGTGACCTGACAGGCCCCTGCTTTCTAAAACTGAAAACAGGACAATCTGCAATATGAGCACACACAAACTAGAAAAGCGTAATTGTAAAAACTACTTCATGGGGATAGGAAGGAGTGGAGAGAGGACAGGTATTGGATAAGAATGATAAAAACGTTAGAGGCTTTTAGGATAAAAGTTCTAGCTTCTAGTTTCAGCTAGAACAAGTGGATGGGGATTGGGAACTGGAGGGATTTCGGGGAGCCAGGGACTCTGCGAAGGAAAAACCTTTTTGGGGTACCCTGTGCCTTCAAGCGGTTTGCTCCTGGTGAACTACCCAGAATAAGGAAAAAAGGGGTATGGATTGCAGAGAAGGATATTATCCTGCTCTTGGAATAACAGGGAAAAGAGATCATAAGGTAGAATTTTCAATTCAGTGAAATGTTGAAGCTTAGCCATGTGGCTGCAGTGCTGGGTTTAGAAGGATGGAGTGTGTTATAAATTTTAAAATGCAAATTAGCCAATTTTAATAAAAATATGAAAAATAAAATTTATTTTGTGACCGTAAAAACAGTCTCGACAGCCACCACCAAAACGGACAGTGTATCACCCCCGGCTGGTGATACGGGTGAATGTGAGGAAAGGACCCACTGGTGCCTGACCTCCCCGTCCACACCAACTGCTTCGAGGCAGCAGTTCTTATACAGTTTATTTGGCCTGCGGCAGAAAGTCTTTGTTTCCTTCTGAGTTCTTCATATTCAAGGTGGTTTCTTTCTCTGGCTTGGGCTGCACAAAGCCTCCGTCCGGGAATAGGATGATCCACTTCCCTAGTTCCCGGAATCTGGCATTCATATTCAAGGGGTTGATGGTCCTGGTCTCTTCAGATAGGCATCTTGTCTGGGCCATCAGCACCTGGCGTCTTTGGGCATAGGTGCTGTTGAACGCTCATCCCTGGTGCAGCTGGAGTCCCCTTCGGATGCAAATGTCGTGATGTCTTTGTGGTTGCCTAGATTTCCCAACCTGAAGGAAAAGGGATTCTCCCCCCCCCCCCGCCCAGTTTATTTCATACACATATATTTTTATACAACATTTATTTCCACGAATTACTAACTATATTCCTAACAGAGTGGATTCCCGAGGGTTTGTTAAGAGGAAGGTGGGTTAGGGATGGAGTTAGGGAGAAGGAGCAGCGAGAGGAGAGAAAGACCGAGGAAGGAGGTCACAGAACTGAGGAAAACAGTTTTGGGGAGGTGCGGGGCTCGGACAAAGCTGAAAACTGCATTTTGGTGGTCTGGTGGCTCCCCCGCAGAAACGGGTGTGCTTGGGTTCCTTCTTTCGCCGCTGCTGTGGTCCAGGGCGCATCGGCTGCTGGGGCCCGGCCATCCACACGGCTCTGCGGCCCGCCCTGCCCCGGCCACCTCCGGGCCGGGAGCGGGGGCTCGGCCCGGCCGCGGCGGAATGGCGGCGCGGTGTCTCGCGGGCCTCTGCGCCGGGGTGGAGGGGCCGAGGGCGGCGGGGAAGCGGGGTTCTGCGGGGTTCTGCGGGGTTCTGCGGGGTTCTGCGCTGTGCCGCAGCCGTCGTGTGTCGTCTCAGGGCTGTCGGTGCTCTTGCCGAGCGTTGGCTGCTATTTGTAGCAGTTCGTTTTGGGGGTGTCCCCAGAGGGCCCCCCAGGCTGTGAGTTCACTGGCAGCAGCAGCAGGCAAGGAGACTCCACACGGCTTCTGAGGGTGCTGATTAGAAGAGGGTTTATTGGGGGTCCCATCCCCGGGAGTATGGTGGTTACTGAGGGAGAAGGGGAAAGGGGGAGAGGCAGAGGGCCTAGGGGAGGGAAGGGCCAAGAGGGGAGGAGAAGGGCCAAGAGAGGGTCTGGTTTCTTGCTAAACCTGGCACAGCAGCCACATCACTAAGTCTCAACATTTCATTGGAATAAACCACGCTCCTTGTAACCTTTCACATTGGAGGTGGCAGTGGCTGGGTCTGTCATCTATCATGAGCAGGTTACTTTGGAATTGAAAAGGTTTTCTGCTTCAGAATTCTCCCTAGTTTGTTACTCCTCATCCCTTCCTCTGCTCCACCACGCTTTCAGCCCAGCATTAATGGGCCAGGTGACCCCTTCCAACTCCATTTCTGCAGCTTAACATTTTGTTTTGCCACTCTGGCTCATGCTTGAAACACCAGGAGATTCTAAGCCACCTCTTAAGCAAAGGGCTGTCTACCTTCCAAGGTCAAGGCAAGAACTGATATGTTTAGCTTCTTACAGTCACATCATTGCTAAATTACATCTTTCCTTTTCACCTGACCCCTGTTACCTCAGGACCATCCATACACACAAGATGATTAGGAAGATAACTCTCAGCCTGGGAAGACACGTGTCCTCCATGGCATGTGGGGCCACGCAGGTGAGAAGACTTCTGCATGGTGAGTAGTGCACTGAGTTCCTGTGGTGTCCTTGGTGCTTCCACTCTTCTAAAACATATTTCCATCTTTAGGTGTGATTGCAGGGCTCAGTTTGTTCACAATAATGTTCAAGTGGAATAACAATACAACTGCAGAAATGGTGGCAGAGGATCCTTCAGTGATGGTGATGAGGATTATAATTCACATTAACAGTAGAGATGTTTTGCACACATTTCACTTACATAAAACACAGCTCTAGTCTTCTTGAAGTTATTTGTAAATTCACCCCAAAGAACAGCTGAAGAGGGGGATAAATTTGTTGTGATGACGACAATTTGCTTTTTATAAAACAGCTCAGTAGTTACTGCAAATACTCACACAAATAACTCACTCTTCTGTGTTTATCCCCAGGTGGTTATGTCAGGATTCATCCCTCTGTACAGGAAGCTCTGGTGGAGGGGAGGCCCGTCGTAGCCTTGGAAAGCACCATCATTACACATGGCATGGCCTATCCTCTGAATTTGAGGTGGTGGATGTTGATGTTCCTCATTCGGTGAAGTTGTAAGAATGAAGCACATAACTTACTGGATTGGTATCAGTATTCTTGGTCAAGCCAGAGCCGTTGCAAGAACAAATGGAAATGTCAGGTTGTTAGGCATGCAGGCTGTGACCTCAAGTGTAAAACAATTGTATTTGGACTTTTAAGGTCAGATACAGGGAGCTTAGTTATCTCCTTATCCAACACCTTAAATTTCTGGCTTCCTTTAAAATAGAGCAGCAGATAGTGTCACCACTTTCTTTAAAAGAGAGCTATCAACTTTTTCGACTGCATAGTTTGAAGACATTGAAAACACTCTGCAGTTTCTTTTCCTGTATCTTTTGTAATGCAAAAAGGATTGAAACATAATAATGAAATCTGTTCCTTAGCCCACTCAGAGCAACTACTGTGAGAGCTCCTGGTCCCTTCTCACTGTCTTCTGTACCCTGCATGGAATCCCCCACCTCTACTCTTTGTTTATCAATTTTCAGTAGACTTGTGTTTCATTGAGTTACAGTGCCAGAAATTGTTCCACTCTCCCCTCCATCCTTGCTTCCAGAAAGCACAGAAGGGTTTTGGTATTGATTTTCCATCTTGCTTTTTACCTGGCCATTATTCTGTCTGACATTCTCTCTTAAAATGAAGCTCTGAAAACTCGATTTTTGGGAAGAGGTAGTTTCAATAGTTAAAGATTGCCAAGCATATGTCCAGATAGCTCAGAAAGGGAGAAGAAGCTGCTCCTAAAAAGGATAGTGTATGAACGACCAAGTACAAAATCTGCTAAACTTAAGCTTAGTCTGCAGCCCTGAAGTACCCTAAGGCAGCAGATTTTTGGCACTGTTTTTAACTCTGCATCTCACTGACTGTATTATGAAAAATATATCCTGTTCATTTTACGAGGACTTGAACTACCTGGGGTTTCTGTGAAGGTCTATTATGTCAGAGAAATAACAGGTAAAAGAAAAAGAAAAGTCCTATTTTGAGAAGATCCATATTTTCAGTAGTATATTGTACAACCAGATTTGCTTGTAAACCAAATGGTTTTTCTCAGAAATGAAGCACAGAGCTTGGATATTGCCATCCTTGAAAATGGGAGCTCTTTGCTTCTGCAAGTTCAAGGGCAAAGATTTCTGCCATGAGGCAGATACAAGAAGAACAGGATGTAGCTGAAACCACAAGAACTGTAGAATTGTGAATGATGGCCATCAAACATGACAGTTTTCTTGCCTGATTGTTTCCGTCCATAATTTTGTGATTATTGTCTTGTTTGTCTTATTTCAGCATGGCCAGAGAGGTGGAAGAAATTGTAAGAATAAATGGAGCAGTGCCAGCCACTGTAGGTATTTTAAGGGGCCAAATCCATGTGGGACTCACAGATGAGGAACTCGAGTTCTTGGCAAGCAGTAAGAATGCAGTTAAAGTGTCTCGCAGAGATTTTCCTTTCGTCCTCAGCCAGGTATGGTGTGCAAACTTTCTAGTCTAGTCTGTCCTAGTAAAGTATTGCTGCTTTTCTAGCAACAGTATAGTGCTGTCCAGCTTCATGCCAGGTGGCTTTTAATCTTCTCAAAAATATAATGGAAAGTGGTATCCTATGGTGAGCACAAAAGTGGCCCTAACTAGACTCATAATACAGGAGGATAAGGGAATGACATACATTAAATAGGGCTTCTGAAAAGTCATTCTGGTTGTGCTGGCAAGCCATGGGCACTTGGCTAAGAATATTCTTATTGGCATGATAGGACATTCTCTCATTGCATGTAAACTATGTGACACTTAGGCCATCCCAGGCTTAAAGTGGCAGCTAAAGGTGCCTCTAGCTGCCTGTGGAACACCCTGGAGAGCAAAGGCCTCTGCTATGAGGGCAAGAACAGCTTATATAGCAGGGACGACAGATGATTCACAGAATCACAGAATAGTCTGAGTTGGAAGGGACCCACAAGGATTATAGAGTCCAGCTTCTAAGTGAATTCCTCTGCCTTTTGGCTAAAAGAGTATTTGTGTTAGAATTTCACTGCTCAGCTGCTCACAGTGCAGTGTGGCAGACCACAGCTGTAGCTGCTCCTCCATGTCACCCTGGGTGCTGACTGTGGCTGGTTGTTCCCTGCCAGGGCTTGTCCGGTGGCACGACCGTGTCTGGAACAATGATCACGGCACACAAAGCAGGAATTCCTGTGTTTGTGACAGGTGGCATAGGAGGTGTCCATCGGGATGGGGAGAACAGTAAGAACATCAATGCATTCTACTTTTCACTCTGTTGCTACAGTTTCATTCAATTCCTTCTTTTCCTTTTTTCCCAACCTGTCCTACAGTAACTGTCTGTTCAGAAGAATAAAGTTAACATTCTTCTTGATCAAACTAGGGTTGCTTTCTCCCTTATGTCCCCTTTCTAAAAGTTTCCAAATATTCCTCTTGAGCCCTGGACAGTTGTTAAGGGAGTGGAAGTTTCTCTTTATCCCCTGCTTATACGGGGTTATATTGATGTTGTTTGGTGCAACAGGAGCTGACTGCACTTCTGCCTCTTTGTAATGTCTGGATAACCTGATACTGGCTGCCAAGCACAGTGTTGTTATCAGCTCTCTCAGCTGAAGAGAAGAGCCTTGCCACAGAACAGTGTGCTCTGTGTTAGAGGTGTGTTGTCCTCTCTGGAAGATGGCTTGGTCTTGGCTGCACAGTTTGTGGCTTTTAGGTGCTTTCTCTCTTCTCAGCCATATATATTTCCATCACAACCTAAGTGCAGTGCCCTGTTGTATGCCATCCCTTTCAGATGTGATACAAATTCCAGACCAGGGAGTTTCCTGAAGTTCTCCTGTGGTACTTTCTTTTTTTTGCAAGCATTGTCATTTCCAAACTCAAAATCTACTTCAATGGTATTGCATCTCCTTGAACCTCATCCTTGCTCTACAACACCTTTTTCTTTCTTTCTTTCCTACCAAATTTTTGCATGCTCTTTGTCAATGTGATCAAAGAGCCAAGAGATAAGACTGCACCTCTGCCCTTAGCCATTTGACTTCTTTTTGTCAATACCTCTTTCAATCTCAACACCTAAAGTCATGATCTAAACCTTTAATATTTGCTTGTGGATCGAAGCAGTTTTAAAGCCAGGCAGTGGCATCCTGGGCCTATGTAGCTTTTTAGGAGGTCAGAGCTCACCAGCTTGGAGTACAACGCAATCACCAACTCAGTGCTCCTTGTCCCTTGGCAGCTCTGGATGTGAGTGCTGACTTGACAGAGCTAGGACGAACACCGGTGGCTGTTGTATCTGCAGGAGCCAAGTCTATCCTTGATATTGGCAGGACACTGGAATATCTGGTAGGTAGCATGAGCTGTGGTGTCAAAGCAGATAATGTTCTTTGTGCACAGAGCGCCCAGCGGCTTTGGGATGGGTCCTAAGCCAAAGATTTTCAGAAATTGCTACTGAGAGGATGTGAAGCCATATTTACAGTTCTGTAGTCCTGGGGCTGTACAAGCACTTGGCTGCTCCCTAATATAAAGCTATCCATGTCCAGGGGCTGTTCCAGCAGCTGCTCCAACTGATGTCAAAGGTAGTGCTATCCATGTCCTTTTTCTTTGGCGTTAGATTTGCTTTTCCAGGATGATGCTCCCAGAAACCGATGGATCAGGAAAGCTAGATCTGTCGAACACTAAAATAAAATCAGAATTAAAAAGGGAATCAGTTGATTTTCAGCAGTCACCTTTTAAAGTCTGAGATGTTGGCTCAGGGCCAGCACTTTAGATGACAGCTAACACTGATATTTCTCAATCGCAAGCAGAACTCATTTTTATCCTGTCAGTTCATGGCATGTCTTCAGATCCCAGGCTGTTATCTTGGACTCATGATGGTGCCAATGACAGCTGCATGGCTTTGGATCAGCCCCATCACCCACAAAGGATGCCCATACCTCCTCTGCCTCAGTGAGCCAGATCTGATCTAGCCACTTACCATGTCTGGCTCTTGGTGAGAGGATAGAACAGAATGGGATGTACAAAAATAACCACAACTTGTGCCAAAGGAAGGCAGTATCTTTTTAGTTTCCCTCCATTAATCACCTGCTTGTCTCACCTCCACTGCTGCAGGAGACTCAGGGTGTGTGCGTGGCTGCCTTTGGAGAATCAAGAGAGTTCCCAGCCTTCTTCTCACGCCAGAGTGGCTTCCAAGCACCATACCATGTCCGGGATGAAGAGGAGGCAGCTAAACTCATTGGTGTGTTTCAGATGGCAAAGGCCCATGTAAAGTCCTGGGAAGGAGGGACACAAGAATTACTCTGGATGAGGCACTTTCTTCAAATCTGCAGAAAAATTTGCTCTGAAAAACTGTTGCCATCCCACCTCCCCCATTCCTGCATCAAAAGTGCTTTGAAAATACAGCAGCAGAGAAGTCCAGTCTTTACAGCAAGTGAAACTGCAAGCCAGCTGCAGCCAGCTTGGCATGCTCATTCATGTTTTATTCCATCTGGTGAAGTGAAGGCAGCAATAATATGTGGACAAAAACAGCTTCTGGGGCCTTAGAATCAGTTTTTAAAAAAGAGAAGAAAAAGCCTTTGCCCCTTTTACTGTGCAGACAGACTCAAAATAATTAGGCAGATGTAAATTGGTTGGGTAGCTGGAAAAGATCCTAATCTTGGGTCAGCTAAGAACTGGAGCTTGAGCTCTGAGGCTTCCTACACCTTGTGCCCACTCTCCTCTGTCCTTTTCCTTCAGCACCTGACTTCTCCAAGGAGTGCTAACAATATTCCCATCCTCTCCCAGACAGTGCTCTGGGGCTGGGCCTGAGCAGCGGGGTGCTGATAGCAGTGCCCTGTCCCCAGGAGCGAGCTGCCGAGGGCCAGGCCATCGAAAAGGCCATCCAGCAAGCTCTCAGCCAAGCCAGGTGAGAAGCAACCTAAGCCTTTGCCTTTGCTCAGCCCATGGTCTTGGGGGAGTAAACAAATCCAGGGACACTGCTGCAGGAGCTGTAGCACAGCTTAACCTTGGGAATGGGTGAGCCCAGAACTCATTTTCAACTTTATCTAACCTAAAGCTTGTTTACAGGACTTGTTATGGTATGTGGTTATGGCGATAAAGTATCTGCTGGCAACAGTGCTTCTCCTCTGATGCCATTTCAGCTCATCTGTGAGTATTTTCTTTATACTTGCAGGTCCAAAGGAATCACAGGCAAAGAAGTGACCCCGTTTTTGTTACAGAAGCTCACAGAATTAACTGATGGGAAATCGTTGGACTCTAGTATCCTCTTACTAAATGGGAGGGGCTGGGGGGAAAGAAAGTACTCCAGTGTATTTTCTATCTCTTCTGATAATGCCTGGTAGGAAACACTGCCACTTTATTGATGGTCTAGCAAGGAGCAAACAGATGAGAGTTTAGCACCTGCATCCTGATTTTTCAGGCACATCCTTACTGCCTTCATCCCCTTTTACATTAAAAACTGGAGGGCAGCACAGATGGCAGCTAGTCCAGAACCCAAAAAAATCCTTCATATCTGCCCCTGGGGCTTGCCTGCTCTGTGATGGAATCTCTAGATGCTGTTGTCTGTGCTGGGGTTGGACACTGCTAGGTCCCTGGGCTTCCCAGAGCACTGTGCTGTACATCACACTGCCTTATCCAGCCTTCCCTGGGGGTGCAGAGAAGGAGAGATTTGGAGGACAAACACCCCTGGGTGAGCAGGAATCCTACGGCACAGCCAGGAGAAAGCAGAGGTACTGGCTGGGATGGCAGTGTAGGATCTGGGAGAGCCAGATTCACATCCAGGCTCTGCTGCCATCCCTGTAGAAGACCTGACCAATCAGGGCAGAATGGCAAAGGCATTTTTGGATGTAAAAGCTATATGCAGCCACAAAGTAGGGCTTTCAAAGACTCTGATACTCTGCTCCCAGTGCAATTTGCTAAAAAAAATTGCTTATAGTTACTTGGCAAAATCTCTGTAGGTATCTCTCTCTGGAAAAGCTGACTAAGATCCTCTAAGGTTTTTAGGCTCTCTGCTGTAATTTAAGTACTTCACCTTCTCTTTTCTCTGTGAAGTCTTTGCTTTTATTCCCCACCCATCAAAGTCAGGCTTCCTCTCTGTGGTGAAGGAAGGTGAATTAAAAAAAAAAAAAGAAAAGAAAAATCTGAGTTTTCATTCAGCATTGTAACCCACTATACTTGTCCCCAAAGGATTATGTTATGGGGGATCAAACCTATCAACTCCCAGCATGTATTTCCTGCTTTCTCCCTCCAAACAGTTTCTACATAAGTTTCTAACAGGTCAGACTTGCTGGTATTTTTAATTTTCCTCAAAGAAATGCTCAACAGACCTTGCACTGATCCAGAACAATGCCAGAGTGGGCAGCTGCATTGCAGTGGCCCTCAGCAAACTGCAGAAAGCCAGAAGGAAGGGGAGCCAGCCTGGGCGAAAGGACATGACTGCACCCCAACCAGTGAGTCCTCTGCTGGCCTCCATATGATGCCAGTCTGCTGACAGCACAAGATAAATTTATATCTGTTCCCAAAAGTAAAAGATGACTCAGCCAGAGACCAATCATTCTCCTTCATGCTGTCAGACATTCTCCCTTTAGTTTCCCTTGTTATTCTTGAAAGATAAGTGTCTTCTCCTCCTCCCCTTATCCACATTTACAAGGAATAAACACTGACAGTGGCCTAATCTCATTAAGTCTTAGACCATCAAGGCCATTAAAACTTTAATAACGTTTTCACCTTTTACTGAGCCCTTATGATGTACAGCTTCTCTCTATCGCTCTTTAGTACCAGGCAACTTGTGACTACAGGAATAGACCTGGAAGAGGGTGGGGAGAGATATTTTGAGCTGAGCTGCTGAGCCATAAATATCTCTTTTTGTTGGCCTCCTGCTCATGACTGACAAAATCATAAGAGTTATAGCACATCCCAAACAAGATCTACTATAACTCTAATACTCTATTCACTGTCTTGGATTTTGTCTGTGACATGTAATTTGCAGGAAATCTCTTTTAGGTGGTCTTTAGAGGTTTTCTAAAACCCATTTGCAATAAGGTTTATCAGCATAAAAGAGAGCAGTGACTCCAGAGGCAATAGCCCAGCATTTGATGAGAAAAAACATCTGTATGTCCCCAAAGAATCCAGAAACTTCCTGTTTGTGGAGCTAAACTGCTTATTCTGGCTTTGTAGGACAATAAAATAAGTGATCTGTAAAGTGTCACTGGGTATGGCAATTTCTCCTGGGAGCTTGCAAGAAATTACTGCATTTTCCTGCCCACTTTTTCCCATTTTCTTCGCTTTTTTACACACCAGTGCTTGAATGTTTCTGAGGCCTGGTATATCACACAGAGAAACCATCAGCATCCCTGTGTGTCAACTGCAACATCCCACCTGACACACTGGGCCTGGCTGTCAGCAGGCATAATTCAGAAAGCAACAAAGAGAAGAGACTTTGATTCTTTCTGATTGGGATTGTACAAACCTGCATGTAACTATTCAAAAGAAGCACTGGCCCTTACACTGTAAATGAGAGAGCTTTCAAGAGGATGGGAAAAGTGACCAGGCAAAGCAAAGAAGATTTGGAAACTTCCTGAAGTACTTCCAGCCACTTTTTACCTCTTTCTTTCCTGTTAAAGGTGGTGATTGGCGGTATCAACGTGGACTTTATAGCCAAGGCACAGAATGCTGAGATCCTGGTACTGTACCTGTAGCAGTTTTTTCAGCACCAATGTATTTCCAGCTGCTTTTACAGGAGTGCCAAGCCAAAGGGGTTAGGGGGAAGGTGTTATCCCTGGATGATATCCACATGTGTGCATGCACACACTTGGGAATGCTGCACACTTGATGTGTTGTTTAGATGGATAATGGAGTGATGTATACTGACCTACTCTGTCCCCAAAGTGAAAATCACCATCCCTGAAACTGAAGAGAGGGACAAAGCATTGTATCATTCATACATCCTCCCCATAGTGGGGAAACCCCAGGTAACCTATGTGTCTGAGACTGTCTTAACTATGGGAAGCAGCACAAATAGGAGCAAGAATCTCTGTGCAGAGTACTCATGAAGGATTTGAGCCTCTTACACACACAAGAAAAAAACCAACAAAAAAAGGAAAAAAACCACCCCAAAAATGGCTTTAAAAATTAGAACATTTTAAATGTTACCAGACTCCCTTTGTCTCAGTTTGGGTTGAACAAGAAGCAAACAAGAAGGTAAAGTGGACCAAACCTGGGAGCCCCCATGCAGATGACAGCTGTTTGCATGGCCTGTACAATTTTTGTCGAGCTGTACGGAGTACTGCAGATTGAGGTGGTGAAGCTTGCTCAAAAATTCTTTGGTGTCTCAAATTACTCTGTGATGATAGCCAAGGCAGGAAGCTTCTGCCATCAGATGGGACAGCCTGTGAAGACCTCAGTCAGATAGGGAAAATGTGCTGGGGAAGCTGTCTGTAAGGAATTTGGCTATTAAATGAAGCAGGGGCCAAACAATGTTACAATGGTCAAGGGTGAAATATCCTGTCATATCAGTTATGAAAGCTTGCAAAAGCAAAAGTTCAGCTGCTTCAGCTGTGATGTAACCAATACCATACAAGACCTACACTCAGCCATCAGGACAAGGAGCTGAGCTGTCTCCAAGGAAAGACAGGCATTCCCTGGCATGTCAGACATGAGTGCAGATTTCTGGACCACCTATAGCATGGTGAGGGGGCCAAGGACCAGTGTAGGTCCTGTGGGAACAGCTGACAAGGGGAAAAGGGGGCTTTCAATGTTGCATTAAAAGGTGAGGTGTTAGCCGCCCTTCTGACTTCAGTGAGCCCTCGAGCTCATGGTGCATGGTGGCTGGTACCCATGTGCTAAGCCTCAGGAGGATTTGCAAACTGCCAGACAGAAAGCTCCTGCCGACAGCTGCTGTGGTTAGGCACACAGGAAAGGCCCCTCTCAATATCACTGTTTTGGCTTTTTAAAGACACATTTTTTTCAAAGGACTCCACACCCAGCAGATCCCACCTTTATGCCTGCTGGATTTGTTGCAGAGCATTGGGTAGCACTCTCTCCTCATGCTATCTCAGCAGGAAAGCAGCTGTGTTCTGACCTGGTTGTAATTCCCACATGGCTTTCAAGGCTACCCAGAAGCTAAATGCTTAATATGTAACTATCTGACCTGCTGAGAAGGATGAACAATTTTGCTCAGAGAAAGTTGCTGGGAAAACCATTATGGTTATCATTCTCTCAGGATACCCAGAAGCTGAGCAGAGTCTCATTTTCACATTAAGAATTCAAACCTCTTAGGACATGGGAGAAGATTCCAGAGACTTCCTCAATTCTCTGATACTTTGCCAGAAAGCATCAGCCCAGCCTCATTTCAGATTATTTTTAGCAAGCCCATTTTCACCTAAATTCTTTAATCTGGGCCAGCCCTACCCAAACCCATGAAGAGATATTTGGATACCACTCCAAGTTACAACTGAGTTGGCAAGGTGTGAAGAGAGCCACTCATTTATTTTTCTTTAAGAGCCAGCTGCTGGTTTCTCTCTCACTGTACACACCTGGTACTTTAAAGAGAGATTTAGCATCTTCATTTTTTTTAGCCCCTGTGGGGTTCTACAACAGGAGAGGTCACCCATAACTGGATCCCTGAGCAGGAAGGAGGCTGCTACATCTGCTCTTAGGGCAAGGTTTGGCATAAAAAAGTCACCCAGAAGCTCTGCCTCTGGGCTATATGGGGAACTAAGAGAGAGGATCAGCATGCCAGGCAGAAAAATGAGCCAATGAGTATTTTCACCATTCCTGCAGGCATCAGTTTTAAAACACAGATAATGGAATTACATAAACCACAGCTTGTGCTTATTGCTGATGGTAGCTAGCACCCTCTTTAAAGACTGAAATGGACCAATTTTCAAAGCCATGTTGTTTGACTCGCCTAAAAAACCACCCTTGCTTTGTATTTTGGGGTGTTGGGGTTTGGTTTTTTTCCCCTTGGCTGCCTATATTACAGAGAGTGAGCTTCAGAATTAAAATAGCCAAACTCACTTTGCTTTTGAAATCTGCAACTCTCAGCAGGATACAGTTGCAGGTGGAAATATCCTCATTCCCAACAGTACCAGTGGCAATTCCCAGGGAGCGCAAGCAAAGGCAAGGGAGGGGCATTTGACAAGGAATGACATTTGCATTTGATGAGGAGTCACAAGCAGTGCAAAGATGAACAAGGGCCATCGGTCGGTTGCTTATATAGAGGCAGTTCTGCTCAGGTGGCCTAAACAGTTTAGGGCTTGGAGAATTGCCAAGTAAAGGTATCAAAAATTAGCACCAGGTGTTACAGACTACAGAACTGGGGAGAGTCAGAGCTAAGAAAAAGAGCCTGAAGGTCAGATGAGAGAAACAGAACATCATATTTAGATGGGAGAGCAGCTCTCACAGGGCTGAATGCAGGAGAAAGCATTGTGTGCAAGGAACAGATGCACGCAGCTTCACACAGGGGAAGAAGAATCCTTGAGGAGCTTCAGAATGAATTTTGAGAATGCCCAAGCACAGGGATTGTTGGGAGCAGAATATTCCTTATGGTGAGATGGCAAGACATGTTCTTGGTTAGAATAGATAGTGATGTTTACAAGCAAGGAAAATGTTATGTGCAGGGGTGTTCTTGTGCACCTAGGTTGGTGTAGGGCAGAGGGACTGGGCCAGGAGCTTCTGCGTACAGGCATTAGGACTGCCAGTGGCAAGTTGATTTCAGAGGTGGAAAATAGTTTTCAGGATTTTACGAAACAAGAGGTCTAAAACCTATCTGACTATTTGATAGTCAGATGAAGCCCAAATTGATCTGAGTACTGACATAATTCTTCTGGCAGAAGAATGAGAATGAGATGGGTGAGCAACTGCCTGTGTTCTGACAATTAGTCTGTGACAGAAAGGCAGATGGACAGATGAGTGGAAGGCAGAGGCAAGAGAAAAGAATTTGGTAGCTGTACATGTGGAAAAGAAGGGTATTTTTAATGAGGGAGATGTTTGGGAAACAATGGGTCAGTGAAAAACTCTTCAGTCTCTGAAACAGATCTTTCCATGAATAAAGTACAGAGACAGTACAGGCAAAGATAACAAATCTCATTTTACCTTTAAAGAGGGAAATAAATAAATAAATAAATAACTCACACAAACTACTTAAGGTGGGAGCTAAGTGGCCTGGAAGGCAGAGCCCCAGCGACTTTGGAGGTGCGGTTGTTGTGGGCAGGTGAATTCAGAGGGCTGCTCACACTGACTGAAACACTCATTAGCCATTCTAGGAGGTCTTAGCAAGTAAGACCAAACTAGCAATTCATGGGGAGATCAAATGGGTCTCCCCTCCTTGAAAGCAGGCCTTTGTCATCAAACAGAAGTCCATAGATGGCTCTAGAAGTTTGTATTGCCCTCAGTCTGTGAGCTGGATTCCCTGTGCTCCCTCTGACTGCTGATCTATGTTTCAACAATATCACCTTCAGATGATAATGGAGACGTAGCAACTATGCCAAGCAGCCCTCCCAGTTTTGCCAATGAACTGTTCTTTCTTCCAGGGCGGTGGGCAAACAAATGCTGGAAGAGTGAGACGAACCTTTGGCGGTGTTGGAAGGAACTTGGCAGGTGCCTGGTGCTTGGGTTTGCCTGCTGGTGCATGCCAGCTGTGAGCTGTCCTTTACTATTCCTTCAACAGCAGGAGAGGGTGAATGTTGACAAGATTTGGACACATTAGGCAATATACTAGTGGGCAGACTGCCTAGAAAAGGCAGAGCCCTTTCCAAGACATAAGAGTGGAGGGAGTTGAGATCAGGAAAAGGAAGGTCCACAAATATGAAGTTAACTAGCACATGGTGCAGTAACCCTGAATCAAAGTAAATAAGCATCAGTATCTCCAACTACTACTGAGCAGCCTCAGATTTAATTCATGCTAGGATATAGACACAGTAGAAGTATGCTTACAGCGAGAACATGAAAGGAATAATCACAGTTCCAAACTGATGTTTCACAGTCCCACATACCATAGCAAAAGGAACTGGGGTACAGGAGTTGCTGTAGAAGAAGAAAGGCTACAGTCCTATCCATGGGAAACAAGCACATAGTACCTGTGTCTCCATCACAAGCAGCAGCAGACCAGTATTCTTGTACTGAAGTTAACAGGGACAGAATACAAAAAGATTTTAGGATTATTCCAGCTTTTAGACATTTCCCAATCTCCTATCACATATCTACTGTCACTTCAGATCACTAATGAGGAAGCTTGAGTGGAAAAAATCCCCCAAAATACCCATGCCACCTACGGAGGTACAATGTGTGGTAACCTGAAAGGAGAGGAGGAAGGGTTTCCCATGAACACATTCAGATTCAGTGGTTCTAGTAAGATATCATGGAGGGAACAGCAGTGTGGGAGGGCCAGCACCAGAAAATGCTGTGCTCAGAAGCAGCGTGGGGAAAACCCACATGCCTGGGATGGTAAAGGACATGATGCCAGAAAAGAGCAGAGTTTGCTTCCCCCTCTTTTCCTCTACTCCCAGATATTCCAAATCCTAAATTTCAGGGTGCTGGTTCAGCTCTCTGTAGGACTTCATTCAGCCCTAAGCAGTCATTTACTGCAGCTATAGCTCAATTTCATCCTGAACATCCTTCTAGGCAAGTACTGATGAGCATTAAGTTTTTCAGGAGAGGGCTTTCCTAGAGACACCCATGCTGCACCAGCTGTCACTGTGCTCACAGTACTCTGGTGGATTTGTTAACAGCTTTTGTTTCCATTTGCTCTTTAGACTGTTTAAGCCGTCTTGGACAAGCTCCTCTCCTTTTATCAGCCGTGGGGAAGGATGAGCATTTAGAGTCTGTCCTGCACTACTGCCATCACATGGTACGTGTCACAGAAGTAGCACCTCAGAAACTTGGAAGAGATGACTCACACAGAGGGAAAATTCTTCCCAACCCTAGCAGACATCAGAGCCACCTTCCATCAGGCTAAGAGTAGGAATAATTCAATGCTTCTTTAGCTGCAGACAATTAGAAGGCAAGGCTAGGTGTGTTTTAGAGTCTGAACCATGGGCTCTGAATTCAGCACCAGAAAGTAGTGCTTGGAGGAGGTAGAGGTAAATCAGGAGCAACCACATACAGTTCTAGTGAAGGCTAAGCATAGCGAGAAATATGCAAACCTTGAACCTGAGGACACACAAAGCATTGCCAAAACCAGCCTGGTTTAGTTAAAGCCCAAGACAGAGAAAATGTGACACTGGAATTGCAGGTTGGACACTTCCCCAGCTCAGAGGATGGGATCTTTGACAGAGCTGCATGCACCACTTACCTGTGCATAGAGGAGTCCTTGACTTTAGCAGCAGCTTGTCCACAGGTCAGGGAGCTGGAGCAGCAGGAGCTCCCCAGGACAGCAAGGCAGAGTATCATCACCCCAGCAGGCAGCAAAAAAAGCCAGGAGGGCAGCTCTAACCTAGGCCATCGGGCAACTCCATGGAGAAAAGGCAGGACTAAAGGCAAGGCAGGGTGTGAGTGCAGCCCCCAGGTGAGACTGGTCAGGGTCACTGACTATTATTAGTGCCCTCATGACCCTGGGATCCAAACAGAGCCCATGGGGCCTTGGTTCTGGCTGCCTGAGCGACTTGGCAAATGAAGAAATGAGAATATAAACTCTATTTTGGCTTCACCATGGCTGGTCTATAATCTCTTCTCTGCACAGCAGTTTGTGCCATCCAAGTGAGCAGTGGTGGACTTGCTGGTCAGCCGCCAAGCAATCCTTCCTTTCCTGTAATAAAATACATTCCCACCAGTGCTGGAGAGGAACCTTTCCCTAAAAACTCCAGCTTCACTGTCAGTTTCTGAGATAGATACATTTCTCCATCCACATGTTCTTTCCAAGATATGCCCTGTGTTCTCTAAGCAGATCATTGCCAGGAGCCACAAGGAAGGACACCCCACAGCTCTCTGCCCCACTGCTGTAGAAATGGCTCCAGGGTGTGCTCAGAATCAGGCTGGGCAGTCAGTGATACAAGTCACTGCTGTCTGCAGAGTGCCACTAAGAGATGCCATCCCACACAAGCTGTGAGAATAGGTGAATGGAGCAGGCAGGGCTGCAGACCACTCTTCTCTTACAGGAGACACAACCTGTGGAACTGCATGGCAGAGACCTGTCACTAATTTACTAAAGGATTGCTTTAACCTGCAGCATTTGTTGCATTGCAAATATTAACAAATAGCCATGTGCCAGTATTGTCTAGACTGAGATACCCCTGCCAGGCTGCTTATCCCAAGGGAGAGCAGTGAGCTGGGCTGGAGACCAGGTGGGCACTGAAAGAGTGAGCTGAGCATGGCAGGGAAGAGGAATGTGCTCAGTGTGTAACTGTCCTCCCTGTTTCAGGACATGAGCGCCGTCCTTCAGCTGGAGGGGAAGAGCACAGCCACTTACTGTGCCGTGATCACGAGTGCTGGGGAGCTCAGCATGGGCTTGGGAGACATGGACATCCACCACCAGATAACAGAGCAATATGTATGCATTCCCTCAGAGTTATGAGTTTTTTCTTATGAGAAGGAGCGTGGGCCTGTGAGAAAATGCCACTGGTGATATTTGTACCAGGAGGGAATGGGTGTGCAGAGGGCATGGGAGATGCTGAGGTTAACCCCGGACACGGACACTGGCACAGCAGCCACCAGAGCCCTCTATTACTGCTGACCCAGATGGAATTTCTATCTGTTTCTGGTTTACAAATATCACTACTACCATCATCCATGATATGTAGGCCAGAATCCTCTTCATTAACTTGTCCAAGCTAACTTACAATTTTGCATCTTAAGGCCAGCAAGAAATCAACCTGATTATAACCGTAACCCTAACCCATATTTCTTCCTTTAGGGAAAAGCAGAAAAAAAATGGACAGAACACTGGTTAAAGCAAATTTTCCTGTTCCATCCCCTCCCTGCCATCCCTGTTGTTTCTACACACTGAGTTGTATCAACAGAAACTGTTGCTCAGCACATCCAAACATTCAAAAACATCAGGGAAGCATAATGGCAGCAGTGATTAAAGAGTGATTCAGTGAAAGCCCCATCACTGCGCCCTCCTTCTTTTATTGACAGAACAAAAGCTTGTGCTTCATGACTGACAGCAACATGGAAGTTAAGTGCAATTTACTCACCAGTGGCATCTTCATGAGGTGGAGCTTTCCTAGGGAAAAATCTGGTTATTACTCCCACTTCCATCCTCACCCTGCCTCCCCAAAGCCTTGGCACAGAAAACCATTACATGAGGGATTAATTCTCCTGAGCTTTACAAAGCAGCTGTGATCAGTGGAAATTCTGAATCAGTCTTGTGCTGCAAAGTGCATTTTGGCAGCCCCTCTTCCCACCAGGACTGGCAGAGACACGGGGGGGATGCTGCTCGAGTGCCCATAGCACTGGCCTGGCATCCCAGCAAGTGGCTGTGCAACCTCAGTGAGCCAAAGGAGAGAACAGCAGCTCTGTTCTCCACTGCTCCACTGCACCCCATCCATGTGGGATTCAGGGGGACCCAGGAGTCAAACACTCTGCTGAACAACCTGTCCTAGGAGACACTGTGCAGAGAGGACATCCAAATGGCACGCAGAGAGCAAAGGTGCAGTCAAGCCAGGCATGGCCCAGGGAATCCTTCAGTGGCATTAAACAGCAGCATTCCATTTCCCTGTAGTGGTCCAGTCAGGACCAGCAATTACCTTTCTCTGCTGGTAGGGCTCTGCCAGTTTAGTCCAGCCCTTAATGATCAGGAGCAGGGAAAGCAGAAGGGGAGGAGATGAGGCAAATGGAAAAATCCATTTTCCTTAGGGAATCATTCTTTTGGGTTCATGGCTGCACCTAAAGGCTGGGATGCAAGTCAAAATGCTACATGAAGTCTGACTAGCAATGATTTTTTCCCTCTGCAATGACTCAGGCTGTCTTTCCTGTGTGTCCTGGATTTTAACTAGGTGTCCCAGTTCAAGGAGAACCTGTGTCAGGCCCCACTTGTTTGCATTGATGGAAATTTGCCTCTCTCCACTATTCAGTACGTCTGCCAACTAGCTAGAGAGCACCAGCTAGCAGGTAAGGAGAACTTGCCCTGACAGCATGTGTGCCAAGACAGTCCAGGCATATCCCTGCTGCTTGCTGGAGATAACCACTTACTGTTTGACATGCTGGGTTATTCAGCACCTCTTTCTGTACTCTGCCACTCTGCTTCAGATGTGAAAACCATTTCCGTTTTCTTTGCAGTTTTCCTCTTTCTGCAGCTCAGCCACATTTCTTGAGGCATAGTTGGTAAAGCCCTTGAGCATTGCCAGAAGGCCAGGGAATGCTGCTCTCTGAGCCTTTTAATTTCAGTGCAAGTGGCAATTTGAGCACTTCTGCCAGTTTGAGCAGCAATATAGTTTGCTTCTCAGAAACAGCACTAAAACATCTTCTGAGAGGAATTGTGTTCCATTCCCATAAAATAAATGCCCCCCTCCACTGGTATGCGGGGACCTTTCACAAGGCTTCCTAAACTTTTAGAGTTACACCTTTCTTTTTAAAAGCAGATCCCAAAGAAGGACACAGTGATCTAAAAACCTGGCAGAGATTCCAAAACCAGATAACTGGAGGAACAAAATTGGGGTCTGATTATATCATCCAGATCCAGAAGCAGCTGTCTCATTGCTGGACACTGAGAAGGAAACCTTGGGAGAGGTTTGAGAGACTGTGTCATAATTTAAAGATGTAACTCTTGTTATGCAGATTATACTAAGTGTCTGTACTACATCCTGCTCTGACACAGAGAAGAACCACTAATTAATTAATTAACTAACCAATTGCATTGTTGTTTTGAAGTGTGCTATGAGCCAACAGATGAGAACAAGGCCTCTAAGCCATTCCTCTCAGACAGCTGGAAAGCACTCACATACATTTCCCCCAACCTGCAAGAGCTGAGAGCAATAAATCGGACCCTCGGGAACCCTCTGCCAGCAGGTATTGAATACTCAGAAGGGTCAGTCAGACTTTTAGATAACCTAGATCCTGGAGAAGAGCATTTTCTGCTTCAGCCTCTAATACAGGCAAATTAGGTTATAACATAAGTGCTCATGGTATCTTGCATTTTAGTGCCATCTCTGTCTGGGCTGTGTGGACTGATGACCCATCAGAGACCACAGTAGGCCTGGCATGGATCCTTGCCCAAAGTCAGAAGTCCCATTTGCCTCACTTCATCACCTAAACAGGAGTAATATCTGGTTTGTCAACTTGTCCCTGAAGCATGGTGCTCAGAGGGCACCCGTCCCAGAAGTACCAGCATTTGCAGAAATAACACACCCCACCAAATGCAGATGGAAATCCATCAGCATTGAAATAAGGAAGCCATGCTTCAAGTCAGCTTTTTGATCTCTATAGACACATGCTTAGTCCCTTGAGAACTGAGTTCCTCAGCATAGAAGTACAGTGTGGAAGTCTAACTCTGGAGAATTCCATGTTTCCCCTAATATAAAGAAAAAAAATGTTACCAACCACATTTCAGAAGTGCCTATAAATAGCAGTAGAAGTGCCCATAAATAGGCTGTCAGCCCACAGACAGGCTGGTTGAGGACCTTTTCAGATGGAGCACATTTTTTCCCTCCCCTCTCTCTGAAGAGCTGCCGTCCAGGTTGGAAGAGGTTGTCCAGGCTGCAGTGGCCCTGGCCTGCCCTTTGCTGGCCCATCTGCACTGTGTGGTGGTGACCCTCGGTGCTCACGGCGTCCTCCTGTGCGGCAAGAGCCTGGGAGGGAGCATCTCCCTTTATCCAGGAGCTCACAAACAGGTAAGGGCATGGAAAACTAACTCTGAGCTCTCAGTTGCTTCTTTCTTGGACCATATGGCACTGTTGCTATTTCTGGTGTCATGGCAGCAGTCCTGGGAAACATGGCATCACTGCTGGAAAATGTATGTGTTTTGGGGGGGTGGAATACACAGCTCTGAAAGAAAATCGAGTTGTCTGTCCGTGTACTGCTGGCTCCTAGCAGCAGTGTTTAGAGTCAGCTAGAATTAAATGTGCTATGTGAATATTCATGAGTGCGAGCTTCATTTGCAGGAAGCTTCATTTAAATGATCAAAGTGTGAAAAAAGATTATTGCCTTTTTTTCAGCCTTTTCTTTTTTTGCCATCTCTGCAGATCTGGCATCAGGCGCATCAGGCCTTACCAGCTTGGGCAATTCCCACTAACTTCCCTTCCCTCCCCTCCCTCCACAGGCCGCTGCTGCCAGGCTCTGTGCTGCCCACTACCCTGCCATCCCCATCAGCAGGGAGGAGATAGTCAACGTCTCAGGAGCTGGTGACAGGTATATCCTCGCTGCTTTGTCCTCTCCAGCTGCATGTGAAAGGCCCATAATCGGATTCATTTGAAATTCTACTGGAAAAGCAACTGCTGCTTGAGGAAGAGACATTAAGGATTAGACCAGGGCTGGTTACAGTGATTCCTTGCAAAGCCTGCTAAAATTGTCCCCCGGAGCATCTTGGAAGCCAGGCTTGCCATTATTAGTTTTGCTTTTCTTCAAGATCCAAGCCTTTACTCGCAATCTAAGAATTCTGAATTACTCTGGGCTGAGCTGCTAAAAGCAAAGTAAACCACCTTACATCAAAGCTGTCTTACTAACTAACTGCCTTACTTCCACACTTCTCCAATGGAAGTGTAACTGCCACTCAAGAGCTAAAATGGCCCTGTAAAAGCATTTCATCAGGTTCTGCATTTGCCTCTGGCAATTTTGAAGCCCTTGCTTCAAAAGAGTCTGCTGTATAATTTGCCTGACTGTTCACACAATGCCATACATAGAAGTGGGAAATGACAGCTATTATTCCTAGCCCCAGTGATCAATTCTCAGTCTGTCAGAGTAATATTTTATTATGCTCCTTGTTAACTTGACAAACTATATGTAGCAGTCAGGTTGTTATTTCTTCTTGCTTCACATGTTGCAATAGTTGATTCTGTCCTTTCATTGCCTTGGGCTAGACCAAAAGTCTGTATGTGGCAGATATTTCCTTTTCCCTTTCTACTCTTACCTAGCAATAACTCAACACAGCAACACTTTTTTCTCTGATCAGTGTCCAGAATGAAAGGGTTTTTGTGGTTTGGGTTTTTTTTAAACATAGACAGTCCTCAATATTTTACTTAAAATCAGTCAATAACTTCTTGCCAAGCTGGTGCCACTTAACACCAGGACGTGCTGTTTGTGTCCCAGATCACCTCTGAGGGGAGCTGACTCAGCTGCAAGCTGGCCTTCTCCAGAGAAGACCACATGGTTGTTTGGAGCAATAGGTGTAATAACAGCAGAGGAATGGGGGCTGGAGGAGTGTCATGGGGTCAGCCTGACCTAAGGGAAGCTCAGCTTCGCTCATTACCTTGGGCAGGTGTCCTCAGCCAGCCCCTGCAGGGACACAGCCTCTCCTCTGCACCATCTGCTCAAAACACAAGTATTCCATACTGCAGGACAAGGCTCTTTCTAGAGGCTAATGTAATGAAACCTTCTTCTTAAGGGTTCCTTTTCCATTTTAAAATTCAAGGGAAGACTGAAGGGGAGATAAAATGCACCACTGCCAACCACCTCCACTGAGTTACACTAGGGAACAAGGAAGATTGTTTTTCCTTCCAAACCTATCTGAAAGCTTGGGGCCCATTACTGCTCCCATTCCTGAAGTAACACTGGTCTGGAAATTCCTCTCCAGAGTCCCCAAGGCCATGTGGGGGAATTTTTATAGCCCCCTTGTTCATCCAGGGTTTTTCTTCCTAATAACCCCAACTGCTCCCCTGAACTCTGAAAATCCCTGCTCTACAGAGTAAGAGTGCCAAAACAGACTGGAAATGCCAGGACACTGCAATGCCATACAAGCCATCTCCACTGGTTACGTGTGCCAAGCCCAGCTTCGTGGCACTTTGAAAGGACTGTTGTAGAAACACAGAATGGTTTGGGTTGGAAGGGACCTTTAGTGGTCATCTAGTTTGAACCCTTCTGCAATGAGCAGGGACAGCTGCAGGTTGATCAGGTTGCTTGGAGCCTCATCCAACCAGGGATGGGGCATCCAACACCTCTCTGTTCATGTTTCACCATTCTCATTGTAAAGAGTTTTTTCCTAATATCTAAAATGTAACACTTTCTCAGCTTAGACCTCATGAACCGTCACACTTTAGAAGCACTGGTCAGGGGATAATGCAACCCAGAAACAGTGACCCAGGGCATTTCATGCCTCTCCTCCACCCTATGGCTCTTCTGCAGCTCCAGAGATCTGCCCATGAGCTGAGCATGTGTGCAGTGTCTGTTTGCTCCTTGCCCCCAGCTGCCATGACAACCTAACACCACATGCCCATACGTGACATTGCTAGGGGATGCTCCCTCAAATATTTACTCTCAACTCCTGGAGCTGTTGAGAGATTGAACACTTTGTGGAAGTCATAGTCTTCTGTGCCTTTGTTATAGATAAGAAGATGTTGATGTAATTAGGTGGAGTGCAAAATAAGGGCTCTTTTTACCTTGCCCATAGATTTAATTATTAATCTTCCCTGCCATCGCATTTTCCTGTCCTTGTTTCTTCCTCTAAAATATGATTGTCTTGTCAGTTCTCTTTCCCTTTTCTGTCCTCTCTTAGCTTCTGAACATTTTTACAGTAGTTGCTGTGAATAGAGTAGTTGCTCCCAATCTATCCCAAACACTGCACTAACATCACTTTTACTGGGAAGTCTCAAATGAAAAACCATAGCAAATGTTTCCCAAAAATCTGGCTTTTCAATGTAATTTCAGCTTTGGATTTCTTTTTCCAGCTGTGCCTGTTGTCCCTCTCATGTAGATACAGAAACTTTGTCTCTTACCCCATCCAACCCTTTGGGAAAAGGAGGCACCAATATAATGAGGACATCATAAGGCACCAACAAAGAGCAGATTAGTGACAAAATAACTAGAGAGCAGGGGAAAATTAGATTCTTCCCTTTTTAGGCTATTTTCTTTTCTCCTGTCTCACCTGGAAAACTGAGGAGAATAGAAAACATGGTACAAGAGGAAGTACCTCAACTTCTCAGATGAGAAGAGCAAAAAATGCAAATAAATGACACTATTTGGTACTCTAAAATAGATACAGAAAAAGCAAAACCCATTCATTGTAACCTCAGCGTTCCTGTGTGACGTATTCTGCTGCTGTAAGTGCTGGTTGGGATCCATATGAAAGCTCTCACAAATGAACAGCCACATTCTTGGGTTCAAAGCTCTTCTCTCCTTGTTCAAAACCATCTTTCTTTCCCTTCACAGCTTAATGGCAGGAATCCTTGCGGGGGTGCTTGCTAAACACGACACAGGCACTTGCGTCCGGATGGGTCTGCTGGCTGCCAGCTTGTCTCTCCGTTCCTATGAGCCCATTTCCCCAGAAATCAGCACTTCCAGTGTCAACCAAGAGCAAGTCAAGAGCAGGAGCTGGCCAGAGGCGAAGATATGGAAGATGGACTAGAACACTGTGGCTTTCTCATCTATCACCTCATTGCACTTGCAGCAATCCTGTTTTCAGGAACTGGACTGTGTTTTGAGCTTCGAGAACATTTATCTGCTTTGGTCCTGAGTAAACCCTCAAGAAAAGAGGCCCCTACCCAGGGAACTTCTGCGGAATGGAAAGCTGATTTCTGGTCTTTCAGACCTCCTGGTTTACTGACCTCCAGGCCTTCCAGATTTTCTATTGAGGGAATTTTCTCTTCATTCACCTTGTGTCACTGTTGTCTATTGTCACGGTAACTCCTCTGTCTTTGACTCCTGGATCTTCAGGACCATGTGTCTTCAGCTGAGCCCAGCAGCAACATCTGCTCTTGATGCTTATTCTTTCCTATCCAAGAGTTCCCATGGATCACAACCTGTGGCAGGGTGTAGCTGGCAGGAACATGACACTGTAGGATAACCTTATCCATTTTCCCAAGCCAGCCAGCACACACCATACCTTCTTGCTCTGAAGTCCAATGCCCCTGGAGAAAGTAGGCAAGACAAAATAAAGAAAAGTGTCCAGGGACCAGCTGGTGGCCTTTAAAAGATGACAGTCCCTTGTTCTATGTGCCTTCCTTTTTGGCTTGGGGCTTCCTTCCTCCTTCTTTAGTCCTGAGTATCAAGTCTGAAGCAAAAGAGATCAGAGGGAACCAAGGCATCTCCCATGGAAGCCATGAGGAAGAGTCACTTTCTCTAAGCCTGTAATGTGCACAGGATGCAACTGCGGGTGCCAACAGATTAGTGAACACTGAAACTCATTAAAACTGATTTCTAGCAAAGGTGGGTCTTGGTGCTGGCTGGTTCCTAAACGTGACTGATAGTAAATCTGGAGAACAGACCACCTTCCGTTTCATCCAGAGACCATGGTCAGACCCCTTGGCTGAGGAGCAGCTCGCTGGTGCCTGACTCAGCACTGAGGTCAACCAAAGCTTGATCAGGGCGGCTCTAACACCACTCTCCTGGGTAGGCTCTGCTGTTTAACCAGTGAGCTCCCACTGGAATGGATGGAGGCATTAACTGGGTGCCTTTCCTCCACCTGGGGCTACTTCCACCAGGCTCACAGCAACTCCTTCCCATTGAGCCCACCACCTTTCCATCAGACACACAAACATTTACCATCAGCTCTCCTTTACTAAAACCTTGTTTGCAACTGCGGTTCAGCTGATTCTGTGCTTAGATGCCATGCACCCATGTGTGTACCCCAAGCAGGGACAGGATGGCTGTGGCAGAAGGGTGCTGGGATGTTTGGGAACACAAGGGAGGGGGATTGGGGCCCACGTAAGCAGCTGGGTTTGCTTGCAGGCTGGGAGGTGGGACACAGCAGGGGCGGGGGAAAAGGGCTGTGCCCCCGAGGTATGTCTCTGCACTATAAAAATTACTTTGGCTGGATCCAGAGTCAGGGGAAAAAAGCACCTTCCACCTCTGCTACTGACTCCCAACAGCCTTGTCCAGGTGGGAGGACCCTGAGCAGAGGCAGGACCTGAGGATGAATGTCCAGGCACTGGCAGTCACCACGCTCCTCCTGATGCTGCTCTGCTCAGTCCCAGCACTGTCTGGGATACTGGGGAGCCAGGCTGGCAACCTGGAGAGGCAGGCAGAGGCTGGGTTCCCTGAAGAAGCCCCTTGGCCACCTGGAGATGGAGGGGACAAGCTGCCTGGGCAGGGCTCAGAGAGGACCCACCCTCTGGCCAATGCATGGAAAGTGATGAGAGAGGCACACCCCATCTCCAGTTCCCTCAGCAAGGCCACGGCCAAAGCTCTCCTGGGCAGTGGGGAGCAGGTTGCCCCCGGCAAGCCCTGGAGGCTCCCACTGCAGCCCTCCCACAGCAGGATCACAAGGCTGAGCCACCACCTGAAGGACCACGGGAAGTTCAACAGCGACGTGGTAAGCACAGCGAGGGAGAGGGCTTGTGCTGAGGGGTTGCAGGGTGAGCGGGATACCAGTCAGGATCAGACAGGACAGCAGGAGCAGGACATGCTGAGCATGCCATGATCCTGTAAACACCAGGTAGAAAAGATGTTTTCGAGGCCATTCCTCTTAAGATGCATGTATGGTGTCAGTCACAATGTGGCCTCTCAACACAGTGTGGGTCTGGGTGCTGAGAAGGGAGTGGGGCAGGGACACCCCCAGATCCCCAGCTGGTACAGAGGAGCTTAGAAGCAGAAGAAGGCTTAGAGCAGGGCTGATGGCTGTGAGCAGCTCAGGAGGAGAGTGCAGGTCTGGCTGCAGTTGTTCCCATGTGCTGCCCTCAGAGCTGCAGGGACAGTCCTGCTCCAGCCCCAGCCGGGTTCAGGAACAGGAGGGAAACACTCCCCTCAGTGCTAACAAAGCTCTCCAAGCTCTGCAATGCAGACACCTTGCCCTGATGGGCACAGCTCCTCTCAGCACTGCCCTGAGAGAGGCACAGCCTTTCTCTGCCCATGCGAAATCTGCTCCACAGGCTCAGCACAGCATCCCACAAATAACCAACTTCTCCTTTATCAAACCCAAACCACACTTTGGTGGCACATAAGTAGACCTTGCCTTAACCACAAAGTGCTGGGTGACGCCATGCCAGATGCCACTCAGCTGGGGTGGGTGCCACCACTGCAAAAGAGCAGAGGCACTGGAGGGGTGTGTTGTGGCTGTGGTGGTCAACTTAGAGTTGTTCCAGCAAAGGCAGTAATGAATTGCCCCTGGAAGCACTTCCTTGCGCCTCAGCTTCTCCAGCTCCTTGCAGTGAAGCTGCTGCAACTGCAGAACGATGATGCAGCTGTGACTGGGCTGGTCCTGGCTGCCACGGGCATTGCAGACACCACTTCCCTTCTCCCTGCAGCACTCCTGCCACAGCATCCAGTCGCGGCCCTGCCAGAAGCCCTCTGACTGTGGTGGCTGCCTGGGGCTCTACACCTGCAAACTGCCTGCTGGCACCTGCAACCTGAAATCTGTCTCCAGGCAGAGAGGTGAGTGCTAAGTCTCCTGGCAACTGGCACCCTACATGCGGCAAAGTGCAAACACACCCCCTTGGCTGCAACACTCCAAGCCCAAGTCTGCCCCATGCAGGGCTGGGTCTGGTCTCTTGACTGCCCAGGGCTGTCTGTCTTGCCAGCAGTAGCTACAGAATCAACAACTGCATGGTGGATGGGACATTCCTAAGTTTCAGGGAGGACTGGGATTTCACAGGTGTCCTGAGCTGTTGCAGGACACCAACAGCCTGTGCTGGAAAACCAAAGAAGGGTACAGAGCTTGGGATTTAGCTTAGGAGTCAGCAAGTGCAGTCCCGCACATCACGGGCCCTGCAGAGCTGCTCACATTGGTGTGTGAGAGCTGTTTAATTAGGCAGGAACTGTTAGGGAGCAGAGATCACAGCTTTTAATGTTTAACCAGTGTCCTCATTCTCAAGCACCCTTTGGTAAATCCATACTGCCCCCAGATTGGCTTCTTGCCCCAGCACGTTTGCCTACACCCATGTACACGTGGTCATGGAGTAGCAGCTCATCCAAGGCTACTAAACACAGAGACCCAGCTCTGGTGCAGGAAACCCCTGGCACGCTGAGTAGGCAAGTTTAATGTTTGTGTACAGTACAGTGTGTGTGGGTGTGTATAGCATTTAGGGTATCCCCAGTGTATGTGCTCTGTTCATGGTCTTTGGTCACCTGCTGCTGGCAGCCTCCTTAGCAGGACACACAGACCCATGGTCACACCCAGCACAGATGGTCTTATGGCTTTTCCTTACAGGTGGCTTCCTCCAAAGCATACAGAGCCCTTAGGTGGAGAGTCAAGCTCATCTCGGAGCAGCACAAACTAAAGTTGAAGAGGTTGTCCTGCAGCTGGAGATCAACACTTCCTTTCCAAGTTTAATTTCAAATCCTTAATGACACAATTGTAAATGTTTCTTTCATTGTACTTCTCTTGCTACTGCTTTTTAACACTCCTTTGGATTTTGTACACTATGTAGGCTTGATTCCCACTTTCCTGAGAGCAGCCAATAAATGCACTGAGTGGTCATGGAGCTCTGTGCTGGCAGAGCCCCCTTGGAGCTCCCCAATGAGGCAAACAGGGCTATTTCACAACCCTTTTTCATTTGAGCCATTAGGATATTGCAGTAAAAGCTGCCAGGATCTCAGCATGGTCACACACCAATTCAAGCTGAGCTAAGCGTTGGGCAACCTGGGATCCCTCCCTGCTCCTTATACAGTTCCTGCCAAGGAAGGCCACGTCCCAGGCCGTTGAAAACATCACTTAAGGAGAGGAATGTGGAGTCCTCAGGAGCAGGCTTGGCAGTGTGGAACCATGCAGGAGACCTGCTTCTGAAGGCTGGAGCTGAGCCACAGATCAGCTTTATTTAGCATCCCACAGAGCTTTGCAGGCATCCTGGCCACCTTTACACACATGGGGGTGACCCCAGCTTTAGAAAGCTTCATAATATTTCTATTAGAAACCCTTCTAAAATGAGAACCAAAGCACAGCATTTGATTCACCTTGAACCCCACTGCAGTTCCCTTCAATGAGCCACCACCAGCTCCTGTGAAGTGACACCAATTTTGTTCAGTACACCCAAGGGACAGCACCCCCCTCCACCTGGTCACCTCTGAGGGAGGGTGGGGGTGGGGAGTAAATGCTGCTGGCTTCTCTGAGCCCCTCCATTGTTGCTTCCTCTGTCCCTGCACAGAAGTTTGTGCCTCCTGCCTGGTGTGACACCATGGCTGTCCAGCATTTTCTGTGCTCACCACAGAACCACAGGGAGGCTGAGGTGGGAAGGGAGCTGACCTGTGCAGGTCACCTGCTCAAGCAGGGCCACCTAGAGTCATTTGTCCAGCCACCTGGCTGCATGGCTTCAAAAGCTTCACAGAGCAGCACTGGACCCACTGCTCTGCTCTGGTGTGGAGGAATGGAGATGAGGTCTTCTGAACCCCACTGCTGGTCAGAAATGTCTTCTCACCTGGAATGGCCCATGGACCACAGGCATAGTTTTTAAAACCTCTGGGAGTCCGATGCAGCCCAGCATAGCACAGCTGCAGCAAAGGTACCCATATGCAGCTTTCACCCTGCAACCCCACAGCAGCTGGGAAAGAGACTCTCCTCCCAAAAGCAGACTCAAGGATCCTCCAGGTGCTTTTGCCCTCACAAGCAGTGCAAGAGTAAGAGCCTCCACACCAGCTGGAAGAAAGCCTTCACCCTGCCTCAACCTCCCCTCAACTGCCCTGACACCTCCTCCCCGAAGGAGGTCACCACAGACAGAGGAGAGCTGAGCAGGAGGCCCCACTTCCTCTCCAGGCAGGAGCACAGAAGGCAGCAGCAGACACTCTGCCCTTGCCTGTTCCCTACTGTGCTTCCCAGCAGCAACACCCACGACAGCAGAGAGCCCATCTGACCTTTGGGAAGCAGGCCTCCCAGACAAGATCCTGCAGGTGAGCTCCACCTTGGGCACTCCCAGCAAACTGCCAGGTGAGGCATTGAGCCACCCATCCTCTGAGTCTCACAGGGAAGCTGAGGGCCTGGCCAAGTCAAGAGTCCAGCTGCTTGATGTCCTCTCTGGCTTATGCTTGGCACTAGGTGGGACAGTGGGAGCACACAGCTCATCCCTTTTCACGAAAACACCATGGATCCACATGCCTTTTACTCAACTCGCTTTTAATTATACTGCATGAGGAAAGGCCCTTCCTTGTGCCAAGACTCCCTGGTACAGCCACCCAGGGAGCTGGCTGGCCCATGAAGTCCTCAGTAGGTTTAGTGGTTCCCCCTCACCCTTTTCCCTTGCTTGGAAGCTCCTCCTGGTCAGTCCACATCATCCCTGCAGCCCTCAGTGTCCTTGCTTTGCAGAGACCTACTTTCACACATCTCTGCTCTTCCCCTCCATGCCTTCTTTCCCTGCTCAGTCCCATGGGAATCCTGCTTCGGCCTCTGGCAGCACCAGGCAGAGAGGAGGCAGGGCAAGAGTCATTGGTTAATAACTGTTCTAACCTCAATATAAATAGAAAAATACAACCAAATAAAGAATTGACTAGCTAAGAGATCCAATCCGCCGGGATGCCTGCAACGTTCTAGTGCAGAGTTCAGAGAGAGTGCTTGGTCCAGTGCTTGCTACTGTAGAGATCCAGAAGCCTGTCCCGGCAGCCCCAGCCATCCCATCTTCCTGCAGCACATCGGCTCTGTGCAGCGCGTCCTGGCCGTGGCCAGCATGCCCAAGGCTGCTGTTCCTGGGAGCAGGCTCAGTGGGAATGGTTGATGAGTCTGATTTATTGCCGCTAAGTGGTAAAGCCATTCTCTTCTGTGGAATGAGGATGTGCTTCGCTCTTATTTTTTGTGGAGGAATTTCATTTTGCTGCCTGAAGAGACAGAGATAAGAAAATGGACTCCCCACAGCAACAGGCAAAACAAGTGTCATTTCCCACCATCTTTGTCCTGTGCAGTGTACTGGCCCTGCTGCTGTCTCTGGCTGCTTGTCCACAGCCAGCTGCTCTGCCTACTCCCTGGGAGCAGTGCTGCAGGCTGAGACCTTGCAAGCTCCCAGGCACACCCTCCAGAGCCCATTTGTCCAGGGCACACCAGCCCCTCAGGCACCGCTGCTCTTAAATGGCCAAGAACAGACAAGAGGACCAGGGATGTGATCTTAACACCTGATCAAACTCAGCCACGGTGTCCAATGACTTTTCAAAGACTTCCAACCTCAGTCTGGAGCTCTTGGCTAGTTCCCCTTATAGCGGAAAATAGATTGAATCTTAGAATACACCTGGGCAGTTCCCCCTGCTGATCCCCAAGGGCAAACCTGAAGGCAATGAAAACTGTCAATCCCCTCATCAGGACCTGCATCCACCATCCCCAAGTCACTGGCTGCTCCATTCCCTCCTCAGACCCACCTGTCTCCTTTAGAAGACACAGATACAGCTCATGGCCCAGCCTTTGGTCCTCCACCAGCCTCCAGACAGTGATTGACCAGAGCCAGAGCCAGCACAGGGATACATGGCCAGACACTGGATGCCAACATAGTCACTAGCCCTGTCACCCTTGGGCAGCTTCTGTGCTGCCCAACCTGAAGGCAACAAGAAGCCCAGCCCTTGGGAAGCCAAGGCTTTTGCTGGTTCCTTACCTAGGCCTTTGAGGAACCTATTGACTCCACTCTGCTCCCCACTAGGAAGTGTTTCCAGGTACTCCTGAGCCCGTACCTCAAACAGACCTGCAGAAAGACAGAAATCAACAGCTTTTATTCTGTGTCTCTATAAATCCAAGTAGGAATGCCCACCTGAAAATGTACTGTCGCAGCTTACCCACACATCATTGCTCAGGAGAGAGAACAACTCACCCCACCTCCTCCATCAGCTGAGGCCAGATTTGGCACAGAAGCTTTGGTCTGCCCCCTCCCTCCCCACTGCAAGGCTGACTGAGCTGCTGTACCTCACTCAGGGTACAGAATGTACCTCCCTTGATTCTCCTACGAACACAGCTAAACCCAGGGAGTGACATCATCTGGGGAATCATCACGCAGAATTTACCTCTTTTACTCAGCCACCTATTCAAGCATTCCCTGCTTAGTAATGCTCATCAGGAAGCTGCTAAGCCAGCACCAGTAGCAGCAGGGATAAGAAATTTCAGCTGCCAGTAGAGCCCTTGGGACTGTGGGATAACAGGAGTGAAACTGCAACAGCAGCTCTGGGAAGGAGATGAGCATCCAAGCTTTCTACTAGACAAAAGAACCATGACCAATCATTTTTCCTCTAGACACATGAAGAAGACATGAGGGACTGCGAGAATAAATGTCATTCCAGCAGTGGAATTCAATGTGGAATGGAAGAGACACACGTGGAGGATACTGCAAGAGTGAAAGATGCCTGCAATCCCAACCCCATCAAGGAACCAGCAGATTCCCTTCTGCTGCTCCTGTACAGACACTGCAGCCTCCAGCCGCGGAACTGGGGATGGAGGTGGTGGGAGCATCTCCCTGCTCTCGTAGGAGTAACAGCAGCTTCCAGCACAGCAGAGCCCAGTTGGAGCCCCTCACCTCTGACCCCCTGCTTCCGCAGCTCCCGCTCCTGAATGAAGCCCCCGAACATCTGTGTCTCCATGAAGACCTCCAGGAAGCGTCGGAGGCTCTTGGAAGAGACGGATTTGCGGAAAGCCTCACGCTGCAGGGTCCGCTCCTCTCGCTCCGTGGGGGTCAGGAAGAGGGAATAGTGGCCCACAATCTCCACAAAGAAACGGACAAAGGCCTCAGACACCACCTCGTTCAAAGGACTGGTTTCTAAAGAAAAAATAAAGAGGCAGTGCTCAGGACAGTGCTGTAAGAATGTGCTAGGAAAATCTATAGGTAAAAATTCCCCGTTTTTTTTTCAGATGCAGCCTGAGAAGAAAAAGCTGCTCAAGAGAGAGAGCATCCTAGGAAGCGCTTGTCATAGAAGTAGACCAAATTGCTACTACTTTGAAAGACACCAAGCTTTATTTTGGTGCTCACTTTTCTCTGGTGGGATGGGGGAGAGAATCAGAAAAGTAAAAGTGACAAAACTTATGGGTTAAGATAAAGAGAGTTTAATAGATGAATATAAAACTGTGCATGCAAGCAAAAGCAAAATAATTGTTTTATTCAGCAGCTCCCATGGGCAGGCAGGTGTTCAGCCCTGCCCAAGAAAGCAGGGCTCCAGTACACACACATTGGGAAGACAAAATATCCTATTTCCAAATGTCTCCCCACTTCCTTCTTCTTCCTGCAGCTTTATATGCTGAGCATGACTCCATGTGGAACCCATTGTTTTTTTGGGGTCAGCTGGCTCTGTCCCCTCCCCACTCCTTGTGCACCCTTAGCCCACTCACTGGTGGGGTGGGATGGGAGGCAGAAAGGTGTTAGCTCAGTATGAGCTCTGCTCAGCAACAGCTAAAACATCCCTGTATTATCAACACCAGTTCTAGCACAAATCAAAAACACAGCCCCATACCAGCTATGGAGAAAATTAACTCTGTCCTAGCCAAAACCAGCACATTCTCCAGGCTGCTCTGCACCAAGGAGATGCCCATACTGTTTCCCAAGAATGCTGTCCCAGCCCAGTCACCATAAGCCACAAAGTCATCGCTGAGTTTGCAGCTCTGCAGGTGACCGTCCCCTGGAGGAGCCTGCATCACTCATGGCCAGCAGCAGAGTGGAATGAAAGGCTATGAAACCCCTCTGAAACGGAGTACAGGTGCTCACGGTAATTGTAAGGGGAGCATGGCCAGAGCTGGGAAGAGATAAGTACTGTTGCTCTTCACACAGAGAACTGCCCCCATGCGCTGGAATACTTCATACAGCTTAACCAAAATCCCGATCTACCTCCAATACCTGTGGTGTGAAATTCAGTACAAGCCTAGTTCTCCTCTAGGAAGTGACAGACAAGAAAGGGGAAGGAAAAGACACGGTTTTAAGCTGAATGGCACTGTGCTTTACCCTGCTTGCCATTGACAGGGCCCTCCTCCTTGTCACTGGCCAGCTCATTCCTCTGCTCCAAAATGTGCTCTAGGGCGGCCTGCAGCTTGCGGGGCAGGATGGAGTCCTCATCTTCCATCTGTAAGACAGAGCCACTTCCTCAGGGACTGGGGCTGGGACAAAAACATCTCCTACCTGTCCCCAGCACAGCAGGGGGGAGCACTAGAAATGAACCATGAGGAGAGGGAAAAGGCTTAACTGTAATAGGTTTGGCACGTTCCCAGCACCACTCAGCACAGTTCTATCAAGAAGCACAAGAGGAAGGAGAAAGGGGGTGTTTTTTCCTAAATATTCCCCTGTTCTGGAGGAATTTTACATGTCTGACCCGAGAGGCTACTGGGCAGGGCTCATCCGTGGCCTCACCATCTGCCCAGGAGCACTGGCCGGCTGCAAAGAGGAGGTGTGTGAACAATGCTGGCACGTGGCCAGGTGAGCAGAGCCTCTGCTCAGCCATCAAGCTTCTTACACAGGCATAAGGAATTCCCAGGGAGCATCAGAGCCAAGGAACTGCCAGTGACTGTGCAGAGCTCCTACCAGCCCTGGCTGAGCCGGCTGATTCAGCTGAAGCCTTCAGAAGAGAAGTGCAAGGTAAAGCATTACCCCAGAGCTAAGGCAGCTGGCAAGTCAGGACTGTGGGAGGGCTTGGCCTTCGCCCACAGCTGCTCCCTGCAGCAGGAGGAGCACTCATCCCATCTTAGTCACGGGCTGAGCCTCAGCAGAGACCCATGCTGCCAGCGCTGCTCAGCCATCTGCCAAAAAGCTCTTGGCAAAAAAGAGCCTCCCGGGCCAGGAGTATGTTTGCTCATTTATCCTCTTCCCTTCCTCCTCCCCTTCCCACTCCTCCTCTCCACAACAAAGGGAAGTGAAAATCAGCAGGCAATATTGCTTGCAGAGCAACACACAGGCTCCCATGTACCCTCCTGCCTCTGACCCATCCAGTGCAAGGACTGGATTGAGGAACCACAAGCTCCTGAGGCAGTAAGAATTTCAAAAAACCATCAAGGCTCCCCTCCCACTTAGGGCAGAGTATGTGATGGGAGATGAACTGACAGACACAGGCTGGAAGAACCCACACTGCTTCCCAGCAGACAGTGCTGAGCCAAAGCTTTCCAGCCCTGTCCTCTGCCTTACAGGATGGCACTTGAGGACCTATAGTGCCCAAGTGCCACCATTTCCCCCTCAAAAAAGAAAAAAACAAAACAAAACAAAACAAAAAAAAACCCCAAAAACCCACCACAACAACAACAACAACAACAAAAACCACAAAAACCCCCCAAAACAAAACAAAAAACCACAAAACAAAATAAAAACAAACAAACAAAACAACAAAAAACAAAAAACAAACCAAAACAAAAAAAAGGCAATTCCCAATGATTTAGTCCTCCACAGCTGTGGTTTGGGATGCTGATGTTACATATATACACAGCAACCCCTATAACACTGCCCACTGCAAGCCCTGCCTCAGTTTTTGAGTGGGGAAAAAGTGATCCATCCAGCCAGGCAGGTCAGCAAACACAGATGGAGGTAAATTATAGAGGAAAAAGGGGAGAAAAGGATGTGAATTAGCTCGGCTCACCTGTCTCAGAAACCGATTATTTACAAGGTCAACGACGAGGACCTAAGAATGAAAGAGCAAGAATCAAAAGGGGAAGTAATTATTTCCACCATCAGAGTTTATCTTAATCTGGAACTGCTCTGGAGGAAACACTTTCCTGCCCTCCTACCCTCCACTGCAGCTGGAGGAGGCACCCAGCATGACCCAGGAGCACAGCCCATGTTGTGGCTTTCTAGGGATGCCACTGCAAACCACAGCTCAGCTTGTTCAGCAGGAGGCTGTGCTCCAGGCCTGGCCCTCTGCTCCTTTACCATCCAGCAGGGTCAGAGCTTCATCCTTTCTCCCAATGTGCTGCACTGCTGTCCCCTGGGAGGCAGGCAGGGAAATCCCTCCCTCAGCATGTTCAGCATTGCTGTGCTCACCCTTGTGCCTCAGGAATCCAATTTTTGATTGTTTATTGCTATTGTGAGGCTCCTGTGTTAGCCCGAGGGGCAGCTGTCCTGGCCAGGCTGTAGCAATCACACTTAAGAGTGACAGGATTTGCATGCAGCCTCTAGACAGCACCATGCAGAAACCAGAATAAACTGCAATAAAACCATCTCCACAGCAGCCCCACAGTGGGAGATTCCAGTCCCCTGCCCTCCCAAGCTGTGGTCAAGGCAGAGCACAGACCTTTGTCTGCCTGGGGAACACCTACCTCTGCCTTTACCCACGCTCACAGCAGCCAGAGGATGAGAGCTCTGCTCCCTGGCACTGCCAGCTGACACAAAACAGCTCAGCCCACAGGGAGCAGCCTGGAGTACAGCACGGTGTGGATGCAGGACTCACCTCCTCCACGGGCAGCTCCTTCAGGCGGGGCAGGGAGCTGGAGAGGAGGCCGATCAGGAACGGGGTGGGCGAGCACACGATGTCGATCATGGACGGCGGCAGCACGGGGATGTAGGTGTGCTGCCAGGTGAAGGGGTACAGTAGGGCCACCGTGGCATGGCAACACTTGGAGAGAGTGCTGGAAGACAAAACACAACAAAGGGCAACGGCTGGTCAGTCAGGGAATGAGAGGTGCTTCCTAGAAATCAACTGCTCCCTGATTGATCTAATTACTAGGGGCTTTCCCACATTTCTGACCCCATTTTTCAGCTTCAGAAGCAATGATTTCTGAAAGATGACCCCAGTCCACGCTCTTATGACAAGAGATGGGTTCCACTGAATCAGAGATCTGCTGCTCCAGTGTCCTGATAGAAAATATCAGACAAACACTCCATCTTCTAGGCCACTGCCTCCCAGAGAAATGAGTTCATTCTCCCACAGCTCTCTGGTAGGAGTCAGGCAGGATATCCAGTTAGCCACTGCAGGGCATCAGTTATTCATCTCTTCTGGGTCTGGAAGCATTTTTATATGTCAAGAGAGGGGGAAGGCTAGCTGCTATAAATCCTGTATATATAACATCATTTGGTTTTACCAGCATCCAGGAAAGGAGAGGAAGGAGAGGAAGGAGGCTGGTGCAGCATGCAGGAGTCACATGGATTGAGAAGCACGCCCAGCTGGCTCCCATTAGACTCCATGGGAGAATTTATATTCAGCAAGCTGGGTTTATTGCTGGCTTGAGAGGGAAGGAGTTTGATGGGTGTGGACTTGAGCTTGCTCTGAAAAGTGAAGCCTGCTTTCCCTCCCCTCCCCACTCCGTTAAGTTTGGTGGATGTGCATCCCTGTGCTGTGTCACTAGGGCACGCTGAGCAGAGTGGCGTGGCTGGGGGACAGCTGGCTGGCTTCCATCCCGCAAGCTCAGGTTAGCAGAACAAAACTGCAGTTGCTGGGACAACAGTGTGACTGTAAGTAATCAGGCAACAACATTGTTAAACACATGACACTTTTTGGAAATGAGGAGATCCCAGGGGAGAGGCTGGAATCTGCTTAACCTGAAAATCTGGGACTGCAATAGGTAGGGAACTGGCACTTGGGAAAGATGTGTGTTCTGAGAAAGTCTCTTCACAAAATGGGGACAGTTTCCTCTCCCTTCACTCCCAGAGGATTGTCTTTTTTAAGGGGATACTCTGTAAAAACAGAGGAAGACCGTCCAAAGGCTCTGTTACAGACTGGTAGCTTTAAATGGGAAAAAAACTTCAGTTCCACATCGTTGTTTGGGAAGGTGTGAGTGTATCCCCCTCCCTGCACTGACTCTCCAGGCTGCCTCTCTGTTGCTGCTCTCCAGCTGTGCCTGCCATCATCAGCTGGGCCACACCTTGCTATGTCTATCAAAAATGCAAGGGAGATAATGAATCTGAGAGAAGCAAAATTAAAATAATGAGAAAATATGGAGCTAGCAAGAAACAGAAACATTAAAAAAAAAAAAAACCACCCAGAAAAAATGTGGGAATAATATCAAAGTAGATGATTTTTGTTGTATCTTTCATACAAGCTAATCTTGAAAGGAACTGCAACAAAAGTGAATGTGTCATCTTAGAAGTGCACTCCAAGCTAATGAAATCCTTTAAAAACCATCTCCTTCAAAGCTGTGCTACTCATACATTTCAGGTTACGTTAGCAGATACAAAAGCAGGGGCTTTTCTTCCTCTCCATTACTGCAGAGCATATTTTCCACTCCTCGATTTCTGACTGATAATAGACCTGGTAGTAGCAGCAGCAGCATAGTGAAAGCTGAAAGAACTGCACCTTTCATCACTTGTGCACAGCAGTGGGGCATTATCACCACCCACTGTTCCTCTTTGAGCAGAGGGTGAATGTTGAAGTGTTAGAAGTTTTACATTTGTCACCAATCCTCTATTTTGAAGGTGTATCCAGTTTTGTGCCTAAACATGGGACCTGAATTTATAGACAGCATGCAAAAAACCCATGGAAAACATCTCTGAGTCCAGGTAGTTCCACAGAGGAACAGTGAGCAGCTGAACTATGTGGTTATTTATGGCATGGTGAGATATTATGGCAAGCTGTCTCCTACTATATTTATGGTGGCTTGTTCTTCCCTCAGCCCAGCTCTCGAGCCCCAGCGAGTACACATGGTACATGAGAGATCGAGTGGGAGGAGAGATGGCCGAGCTCCAGCAAGTGCAAGTCAAAGGCAGAGCTGTGTTAAGTCTGAAATTGTACACACCAGGCAGTGGGAAGTAAAGATAACTTCCCCTTCCACCCTTCCATCTGTGCATGATTCAACGCCTCCACGGTGAAACCCAGTGATCTCTGCTCCCAAACATTTCTCACTGTGGAAGACCTTTCCAGGGAACAATACTGGTAGGGTTGAGGTCTGTGAGCCTCCTTTGTAAGCAGAGCAGTTCGGGGATGGACACAAGAGGAGGTATCACTGAAGTACCTTTTCCACACGTCAGACTTGCTCTGCAGGCAGTCTCAGGGAGCTGCAGGTTGCCAGGAGCCCAGGAGAACTGTGGCCATCTAGTGACTCAAGCCTAAGATCTCTGTTTCTCTTGCATTTGGCACTGCAACAAGCACTAAGGGACTGCTGATTCACATCAGGCTGATGAGCCTTGCAAAAGAATCCAGCTTGATAAATCCCTTTTATGCCATCTGTGTGACTCTTCAGCCAGCAGCCACGTGACTGCAGTGTGCTCTGGGAAGTGTCAGGAGCCACCCTCAGGCCACACAGGTTCAGTCCAGCTGTTCAAATGGGACACAGGCACCACTTTCTAAGGCCTTTGGTTTCATGAGTAAACTTTAAAATGCTGCAGGTCTTTGAAGAACGCTTTCAAGATGCTGAGCACATTTTCAGAGTCCATTCAGCCTTCTGCAGGGAACACGGTTGAGCTGCATGTTGCTCACAGTTGAGACTGAGATGTCAAGGTTAGTACAGAGGCTAAAAGGTACTGAGTACACAAGAACCCTCAGACCCCTCCCTAAAGGGCTGATTTGGGTAGGGACTGACACACAGATCTCTCTGGGTAAGCATTCCCCTGGTCAGAACAATGATACTGCAGCAACCTGTGACACTTGTCTGCTTGAACAGTAGGACTTCCCACCACCCTGTGCACAAACCCACCACACAGCACCCTGTGAAGCTGCTGCTTCTTGGTAGCCACCTTGAACACAGGTAGCCAATACAGACATATAGTAACCCTTCTTCCTCTCCTGGGAAAATTGCTCCAAGACTAGCTTGATTTGCTCTAAAAGACACCTTGACAAGTTGCAACAGCTTCTATGGAGAGACACTGGCTGTTCAGCCTGGTTGCTTTCCACTCCAAAGGCAAGCATATGTGATAAAAAGCTTCCAAAGCTGACTCCCTCTTTGGGTTTAGGATCTGCATGATTTCTGAAAAACACTATTGAATCAAACATCCTGCTGTAGTTTAATGCCAGGAAGTCCTGTGGTCCCTGCACTAACCAAAATGCTCAAAATATGCTGGCATTTGGCAATTTAAGACTATTTGAATATGTATCTTTAATTTTTTTTTTTTTATAAGCTCTGCCACGGTAGGATTTGTTTTACAAACACCTTCAGATTTCTGACACTGTGTCACATCTGGAGCTACTTATGATGGATTACAGTTCTGGTTTATAACATTTAGCAGGCACAGGAGCTTCCAAGCATTGTCCCATGACTTCACACAGCACTGCTGCAAATCCCACCAGGAGGATGCCAAGTTTCACCAGCTCTCTGGGGACCCTCACTGACTCCCACCAACGTGGCAGGTTTGTGCAGGTGAAGAAATGAGTATTAAGATGATCCGAAGAGACAACACTATTATCAAACTTCAACCTTGGGTTTCTTCTTCTCCCTAATCACAGGGCAAAAAGGGAAAAACCTGCGAGGCTGATATTCGCAGTCCCAGATTTGTTTTCGTAGCACATGGTAGAGAGTTCTTCCTGATGATTAATTACTTTTTGCTGGGAATGACCACATTTAAAGTGTCTACTCTAATTCTTTCAGATCTGCCTTTGATAACAATGACCACTTTGTGTTGTTGATACAGCTGTGGTTTCTGGCAGAGACAGAGGCAATTGCTTGAGTTGGTCAGACCCACAACAAGCTTTTGAGATCTGGAAAAAGGAGGCTTTGATTTTAAGCCTGTGCAAGCTTTTCTTCTTAAAAAGCCTTCTGAATCACAAGATCTCTTGCTCAGGCCATTAAAAACTGCCCAGCTTGAGGTACCTTGTGACATCAGGTGATTTTAGCTGAAAGATGCCTTCTAAAAGGTTGTTTGGCAGTGCCTGGAGCTGCATGCCAGGCAACATCCCTTTGAAACAAAAGCAGCTCTCATGTTGCAGTGTCTAACCCACACCACTGTCTCCACTGCCCCAGGACTAAAGTTAACATTGCAGGAATGAACAAAAGCTGGGGGAAGACTACACAGACCAATACAGTTTTAACAAAGTCATTTTCCTGGGTTGTGAGGCAGTGTATACTCCAGTATCCATAGCAACAGAGAAAAAACCCACCCAAAAACTAATAAACCAAATTCTTTCCTTTTCCGCTGCCAAGCTGTGGATTGACAGGTATTTAAACACTCAATGCTCATTCTAAAGATGGAAAAGACAAAGTATTTCACTTGCTGTACACTTGTTAGATGCATTTTTTGGCTCAGTTTGAAAACATTTTACAGTTCATGCAGTATTTGGCAGGAGACCTTTCAGCTTTCTTTTCCCACTGATTGATTTCATAACAATTAAAGGATATAAACAAATTGTACACATCATTTCTCTGTCCCTCACACCCAGACACACCTTTTCAAACATGGACAGGTAGTTATTCATAGTACCCACACGAAGAACCGCAAAGATTAATGATAAATGTAATTTATTGTACATCTTTCACTGTGTCACCTGCACTCTTCCCATTAATCCATCTCAGCTGGATTATTTCTAGCATTCCTAACCTCTGAGCAGTTTCCAACAGCTGCTTTTATAGTTTTTTTCCTTCTCTTCAGCTATTTCCAAAAAGTATTTCTTATCTTTCCTCTCAAATTGGCATTTTCACTCCTAGAGTGAATGCTACTTAATACTCATTGAGTTCAATGTGTTCCTGTCCTAGGAAAAATATCATTTGGACAGAAGATCCTGTATCTACAATAGCATCAGCCTTCAACACATGGAAGGTCCACTTATGAGTAGAAGAGACTGTTCCCCTTAGGAAAGGCTCACAATGCCAGTCCATTCAAGTCACTGAACTGGATTAAAATACAGCAGTTACTTAATTTTGAGGGATATTTTCTTTGTTTTCTTCATTTCACATCTTTAGTCCTTTGGGATAACTTCCAAGCTTTTGCTCCACAAAAATAAGCCAGAGAAAGTTCCTATTTTGTAAAAGGAAAAGAAAAAGGCTTTCCTGAAATTGCTCAGAGCAAGGTCTTCTCAGAAACATCAAATATTAAAAGTCTCATAGAGAGCTGGCAAATCTATGGTAAATATTTGAATCTGAGCCCTGTGGTCTAACAGACCCTGGATCTTTTAAACATGACAATTCCTTTTTCACAGGGAAAAAAAAAAAGCTGTTTATGAGATATTTAGAGATTGTAGAAACTATGATTCTATAGCTCTCTCCCACTCTCTTTACAGGCCTGTGCAGCTGGATTAACTCCTAAGGACCCTACATATCCTGACAAAAGGTACAGGGGTGGGAAATGAACACTAAAACCTATCAAGGTGCTTTCAATTACAGATATCACACCTCATGCTCAGAATACACAGCGCTGTGCTGTCATGTAAAGATGTGATAGGAAAATATTTGTTAAACAAATGTTCATTCTAAAGTGATATCTCAACCCCACCATCAAAAAGTTCCCTGCCATTTCCTGATACCACTCAGCTCTCATGTAGAGATTACAATGTCAATCTGTGTCCTTAAAAATTTTTCTCAGAATGTAAAATTTATCCTACAGAAGAAGAGAAAAATATTTGAGAGCCTGTCATCATAGATTATGTCATAAATCATATATGTTACATAGACATTTAGTGTTTGGATTAATTCTCTCACTTTCAATACAAATCTAAATGCCCTGCATGAAATGTGTGGTTTAAGTATCCAGAATACCAAGTTTCTACACGCACAACATATCAGTATTTAAAAAGAGGCAAATTTTCCCCTTTCTGAACCAAGACATCTGCAAGCAGACAGTGCTACAGCTTCCCTCTCCCCAACCTTTCTATCCCTGTGATGAGACTGCCCGAGCTCTGCCCACAGAGAGCCCCAGATCCATGTAGAATGAATTTTTCCACTTCATTTTCCTCTAGAAGGGGCCTCTCCATTCTCTGCCCCAGTGCTCAGTCCCAGAGCTGCAGGCTGCTGCCTGGAAGTTGTGAAAACAGACAGCTTAGGGGCATTGTACACTCCTGAAACCTGAGCATGCTCCTCAGTGTCATTACTCATCCAGGCAGCTTTTCTTTCCCCAGCCTTGGCGAACTTTCCTCCCCGAATCCTCAAGTGCTTCAAGGGCTGGAGAGCTGCCAGCCACCAGCTGCACAAGATCTTAAAGAAACCTGGACCCATTTTCATGATTTAGGAGAGCAAACAAATACATTTAAAAAAAATCAAATTGAGCAGATTCAAAATAGAAGGGAGAAGTCCTCTGTCTCATTTCCCCATCTCATTTCCCCTCCCTCATTTCCCCATTTTGCCGCATCCTTGACTTTCATCCCCATAGGAAAAAAGAAGCCTTTAGAAACCAATATGAAAATACAAGCAGAAAAATAAGGAAGATTTTGTAACATCAGAGAAAAACTCAGAAGGGACTGTGATCTCTGCACAAGGCTTGATCCCTGCAAACCCAAGCACAGCTCAGGAGGGAACAGTACAGCACAGTGGAGCAAAAGGAGGGGTTTTGCTTCCTTAGCACCAGGGATCTGCTCTGAAATTATCTGGAGGAAGTGAATTTGGTTCCCCTTGGGGACGAGAAGCAGCACTTTTTGCAAGCTGCAAAATGAAATTATGGTTCATGGCCTAAGTTCCCAGTTCCTGGGAAAAACAGCCCTATTCACATCGTTACAAGGTTGAAAAGGGCAGAGAAGAAAATAATAAAGCAGAGATCTGCCACTGCAGCCTTCCCAGCCTCCCTTCCTTGCCAGCATTTTCTTTAGGGGAATGCAAGAGGGTACCTGAGCTTATCTGCAATAAAGATCACCCTCCTTTCCAGCAGCAAGGAGGCAAAGACTCTGCTCAGGTGCCGCACGCTGAGGGAGGTGAACAAGGACTCGAAGTCAACGTGCTCCAGCCTGGAGTCGAGGGGCCGCCGCAGCTCGATGACCTGTTGGGGACACAAAGAGCACAGGTGAGCTCCTGGTGCCTACCCAGAGTGTGCCAAGCAAGGACCCAGCAGGTATTTTCACAGCTAGCAGCCCTCACTGACTGCTGGGAGCAGCACACAGCAGTAAGTCCTCAAACACAGTTCTTCCAAAGGCCTCCCATAAATCCTTCCAGATGAAGATGATCCAGAGTCCACTCCAGTAGGCACAGCATGAGATCAACCACAAGTTCTTCCCACTGGACTGAGGACAGTGAGCTCTTCATAAGGAGAAAAACTAGTTTGTGTCCAGCTGGGAGTGGTTTTCAGGCTTTCTGGTATTCAGGCAGCATAATGTCATGGAGCCTTTCAAATCTGCACTCTGACTTTTACCATTATGATTTATTTATTTTTTACTGCAAGAATCTGGATGCCTAACCTCCTGACCATAAACTTTTTATATCAGTTACAGACAAGAGCAGCCCGTGGGTATTTTTCTTTGTTCATATCTACTTAAATAATACCTGTCATAGCACCTTAGCACTTCATACTCCTTATCTTAGACAGATGCTATCTAAATTGTTTTTGAAAGCCTCCAACACCACACATTTCATAAATCCCACAAGAAAATTACTCTAGTTCTGAACTACCCTCACCAACACCAAGCCTGCAGCTGAAACATGTCAGTGGCAAATTACTTCAATTACTTGTTGTCTTACTCTCAGTATACACTGAGAGCAACTGGTCACATTCCTCTCTGCAGGAAACTTCTTGAGTATTGAAAGGTTATCATGTGTCTCGCTTTGTCTTTTGTTTTCTATATTAAGTAAACAATTTTCTCAAGCTTTGCCTATATTTTCTAGACCACTTAGTATACAGAACTACCCTTCTGTGGCTTTCTCCTAGTGGGTGCATGTTTTGGAAAACAATACTCTAAAGAAAATTCCATCAACACTGGAAAGCAGAAAATTTGCTTTCCTTTATTATTCATCCTTTCACAATGAAGGATTTTGTCTAAATAATACCATACTGTTACTTTTGCTCACTTTATGGCCCACTGTATCATCAGATCCTTCTCTGAAGTACTGTTGCTCACTCAGTTACTTTCATGTTGTATTAGACTACTCCTTTCTTCCTCCCAGCATTTTGGTCTCGTCCATATTGATTTTCTCACCAGATGTTCCATTTACAGAATCATGGAATCATTTAGACTGGAAAAGATCTCTAAGATCATTGAGTCCAGCTGATCAACACCATGACAACTAGACCACAGTGCCACATCCAGTCATTTCCTGAACACTTGAACATGTTTCTTGAATTCAGGGCACTGGGGCACTTTGACTTTTAAACCCTTACTCTCCAAAGTGCCTGCCCCCATCCCAATGCTGTACTGTGTAAATGTGGAGTTTATGCCATCAATCAGATAATTAATGAACAGAATCCCAGACACAAACCAGCCACAACATTCTTACAGCACACCACAGGGCCTTTCCTCCTCCAGCACACATTTTTAACCAGCTTTGCATGTTCTCTGCAGTAATGTCATTTACTTGGGACTGTTTCCAGTTGGGTTGAGGAGAATGTCATCATGTAGCGCTCTGCTGAAAGCCTGCAGACACAACTTTATCAACTTGCTCTCCTTCCTCCCTCTCACATTCAAGGCATACCAGGCCCTGCACCAAGTATGGCCAAAACTACCTTTAATTTGTCTCCCTCTATCCCCCCACAGTCCTTCAATGCCATGCCCTAAAGCTCTGCACTCTTAAACCCCCACTGTTGCCCTCACACCACATCGTGTGAGATGCAACACAGATCCTCACCTCCACACTGTGAAAATGCCATTCTCAAAGGCTGCAACATTAGCCTGGTGTAGTTTCAAGATTTTTTTTACCTGATCCACACAAACAGAGGTTCTGTATTAAGGGTGCTGGAGGACATTGTTCAAACCTGTCATTAGGAAGTTAAGTGTGGTGTCCTTGAGCAGATCCAAGGTCATATGCTGGGCAGCACAGGACCTGCTGCCTGTGCCTCCTGGCCTCAAGGCCAATGTCCCGTTTCCTTTTGCTATATTAGGCTGTGTGCTTACATTCATTTTTACCACAGGATTTCCATTTTGATTCTGAGTCACTGAAGTCTCCATACCATCCCCTCTGGTCCCCTGTTTTACTCCCCAGCTTCCCCCCACAGCTGACAGATCATCTGTTCTTGTGACGTGCTATGTTCAGTGCTATGCCATGGTCCCAACTTTCACTTGCTAGTCCTGCACCATTTGCTGGCCTGTCTCACTCTCTCTAGGAAGTGTCTTTACCTCTGTTCCTGAGCCTGGCAAGAAGTTCTTGACTGTAATCGTCCTGCCCAGAGCTGGGAAAGGTGCCTCCATGACACTCCTCATGAGAGGCTGCACCAGGGCTGGGGAAATACCCCGTCTCTTCTCAACCTCATCCAAGATCTGAAATAAAGGCAGGAAGACATAAAACCATGCAAATCAGAAGGGAGATAACACCAGGAATGAAGTGCACCAGTATCTATGTCCTCTTAATCCAGTATTGACATGGTGTATCAAAAGAAAGAAGGCAAAAGGTGCAACTGAAGACCCTTGAGTTCTTTTATCAGGAGAAAACACAGCTCCAGTGAGGTCACTGTAAAGCTGAAAATTTGCAAACTCCCCACTACACTCAAGAGTCAGGACCCCACCTTTTAACCTCTCTTGCATTCTGGAAGTTGTGCTGAAGGAAGAAGGCAAGAGCTGACTATCTAGTTTTCCTATTACCTGTGCTTTTGCTAGTTTCTGGAATTAGCACGTAGTTGCCTCACAAGATCTTTCAGATCCTTTCTTCAGCTATCGGCTTCCCTGATCCCCATTCATTCACGTGCTGGCTTCACTCTTAGGTCCCTCTTCACCCACAAACTCCCTCTCTTTCTCCCCCCTCACCTTAGAGAAGAGATTGAAGCATCCAAGGCGACTCACAATGCAATAAACTTCTGGGAGACGCTTCCCTTTTCCACTGGGCTTTCAAGACAAACACAAACACACACACAAAAACCCAAGGAAACGTCAGAGTTGTAACTACTGCAAAAACAGAGTGACTTGTCTCTTAGTTGTGCATCTCACTGGCTGGCTCAGAAACTGGCAGGCATTTAACAGTATGGTGATGATGACAACCTGGCTCAAACCCTGGTACACCAGAAACAGGGAGAAGAAATGGGCACATCCACAATGTGGTTCCAGCTTACCTAAATCAAGTGACAAATGCAGAGCAGACTGATCTACAGAGACAACTCTGAACCTACTGGACCAGCACAGGTTTAGACAACTGTTTAATAGGTACCCAAACCTAAAGAGGATAAACCCTGTCTTCAGCTTCAGGGGTGAAACAACAGTTCATGGCCATGGCAAAGTGCTGGTGAAGGAAAATGCAAGAGAGTTATGTCTGGAGTGGAGGATGGGACATGGAGAGGGACTTAAGCGCTGAACAGAAGAGAGTAAACCTGCTCTGTTGCCACTCTTTTCATTCCACACTGAAAGAGAAGAGCAGCAGCCTTCCACTTTCCAGAATGGGTGCCAGTAACACCAACCCCACATAAAGCTGCACCACTAGGAAAAGGAAAAAAACTCAGGGATAATTACCAGCAGTCTCCTACAATACCCAAATCTCCTGCTTCCATCTTCTCCCGTCAGGACAAATGAGAATGTCTCACTGCAGAAAGAGAAACCAGAATGACAAGATACCCATCAGCCTCATTGCCAGTCCCAGACATACAAATCCAATAAACATCCAGTATATCTGAATTTCCTATACACCCCTCTCAGAGTTCTGCCCAATCTTCTACCATAACAGCTCTTGTATTTAATTAGTTTGATATAGAAATCTGTTTCTCATGAGTCAGGATACAAAGTACAGTACTTACCTGGCAAATTGATGGATGGGGGCCCAGTCCTTTGCATCAGGGAAGCAAAACTGGGGAATAGCTTTCAACTGATCTTCTGCCTCACGCATGAATTTGAATGAGCGCTCAAGCTAGCAGAATAGAGAGAAGGAATGTTTCCAATTAGTCATGTGGGGATGGAATGACTTCAAATATTTTTCCTGTGACAAATGAAGAGGTGATGACAGAGGCTAAGCTTCTGGCTGGAAGATATTAAAATTTCTGTGATTCTGGCTCACCTAATCTTTAGATATCTCAAGGTAACTCTGTGCCCCCAATTCCACCAAGGCCCGTCTTTGCAGCACCTGTCTCTGCTATATTGTGCCTCTAATCTGGGACACACCTTCCAGCAAGGGGAAAGAGAACTGAAGTCAGAGGGGAACTCTGATCACATCCCATTTACAAACACTCTGTAACAATGGCTCTGTGTTTCTCCCATTCCTCCTTCCCCATTTTGAGCTAGGCTATGACTGACAGCTGTTCCTTCCCTTTCAGAACATGTATCTTCTCCCAGCCATCAGGTATCTTTAAAGAGGAAAGAGGGAGAAAGGGAATAGCTACATAAAAATCATAGCCAAGGGCAGCAAATATCTAAATCGGCTGCTCTTTCAGGAGTGAGCAATAACATGACAATTCTCAGGCAGTGACTGAAGCCCTCCCACTATCTTCAGTCTCTCCTAATGCTGACACGGCAGAGGGTCACTGACACAACACGTGGTCAACAGAGAAGCTGCAGCTCCTCCAGCTGTCCAAGTGCCCCACACAATCCAAGACAGGTCAGGCAGACCTTCAGTGGGAACTGCTGGGTGACCTCAGGGATGTAGGCAGCCCCAGCCTGCTTCTTGTGCAGTGACACCACCACGAAGTACTCGAAGAGCTGCCTCTCCTGGTACTCGATCAGGTCCCGCTCCAAGGTCTGGTACCGCGGCGTTTGCTTCAGCCGCGACTTCACGTGCACCAGGCGCTGGCTGTGAGCTGCAAAAACATGGAGAGAGTCTGGCTTAGTCTGGCTCTGCACAGAGCATCAACAGTGCTCTGCAGAGACTGAGGGATAAACCTGAAATCACCTCACTGCAGTGGCTTTCTCGGTGGCTGACTAAGAGGTGGGAAGCATTTGGAAGCTGCACTGTAAATATTGAGAGAGATGGGCCATAATCTCGTGCCATCACCCTGAAGAGCTTTGGCAGCAGAAGCATTTCATGGATAGCTTTTACAGCCCAAGCTGAGATCCATGTAGGACATGATGAAACAGATGATGTCCAGCCATTCATCCTAGCATTCATTTTTGCACTTTTCAAAGCCAGCACAGTGAGGTGATTAATCCCCTTTGTTCAGGAGACTGTGGGCAGCAAACCCCCCAGTTTTACAAGACCAGCACCTGAGTCAGGCCAGGGCTGTGCTGTCTGAGTAATGCTGGGGACTCCCAGCTCCAGAACACAGGCTGAGCTGTAGGCCAACAACAGAAAACATGAGAAAAGAGGTGCCAGTGAAAAATGCTGGCTCATGCCTGTTCTTCCTGTGCCTAAAACTAATCTCTCAGTGCCATGCTTCTACAAGTTCACCAAGACAATGGGAAAACAAGCAAGCTGTAACTGCAACACACACATGAGCTATGGGACAATAAACATTCCAGCATGGAAAGTAATGAAAAGTTGCCTGCTGAGAAGAGACCAGATGAGATTCCCTGAGACCACCCCCCTGCTTCGTTTTACAGTTGCATCCCAAATTAAATCTCCATGATGTCTCCCTTATCCCTGCTACAAAAGAAAGAAAGAATTAACTACAAGAAGACACTACAGCACATTATCACAGCTTTGCTTTTTGGGAAGGTGGGTGGCAATGCAACTTTTTGATGGAAACAACCACCACAAAGACACTACAGGAGCTCCAACACATAAGATATCTGCTTGGGAGACAGGACTTCCTGAGAAATGGTATATACTTGTTGATCTTTTGTCTGGTAAAGCTGTACCACTCACGGACTATTCCAGACAATGTAATTTAAGGCAATCTTGAGGTGCCTCTCAAATCAGAAAGTGTAACAAACCCTGGGCAGTTAAGGCCCTGGAAAGATGGCTTAGAGTCCTTTTTCTTGTTACCTACTATGTTATTTGCTCTAGGGCTGTAAAGCTTTCAGAAGTGCTTTCTGTTTCACCAGGGACTTCAAAAGGAGCAGTGTCACAGCAATGCAGAGTGCTTCTGAAAAGCTTGCTCAAGATCTGCACTGTTTATATTCTAAAGACACCAGAATTTTACCACTGTCATCATGGCAGTTTGTCTTCCAAGATTTTTCCTTTCCAAGGGTCAGCACTTCCAGCTCTGCCATCCAATCTTATGATTTACTGTCTCAGATGATGTATAGTGACTTGCATGCAGAGGTACCTGGCTGGTGTGGTTGATGTGTTACACAAAATGTACCCAAATGTACCCAAATACAAGAGACTTGCTAAATCATCTCACTTTCCTATTTAAAAATAGGGAAGTCAACAGTTCAACAAGGCATAAAGCAGAATACAATTGTAGTTAGAGCAAACAGCAAGTGCCAGAGCTCCTGTTCACACTTATGCAGACTTGCATAGTCACTCAGACCAAGGTCTGGATCTGGATATTGTCCAGAGACAAGTGCTGTTGGATTTGAGGTGACTTCATATGATCTCCCTCATCCTCTCTCCAGGGAGTTCTCAGCTGCAGTTACAGAGAAACACAGGATGATGCACATGATTCACTATGGCAACCAGCAGCAGACAAGAGTTCAAGTCTTCCTGGCCACATTTACACTGCCTTTCTCAGCTAAACCTGAACATGGTCTCTATTTTCACAACATTTCAGGAGGGTTGTGAATGTATTTTTTGCACTAGCCTGGTGCAAATCCTCTTTCCTGTCTCTGGCCTAGCCTTAGAACCTGTCAAAAGTAAGGCACTGGCAGCAATTTTCAGCTTGCTCTTGCTAACACAGTAATACAGATAAAAGATTCAATGCAGATGAAAGCAAGAGCATGCAGTAGTTCTTGAGTGGGAAGCTGTGCTGACAAGAGGGAACTCAGTCTGAGCTTTCACTTCTAAAAATCTGGAAGAGGGTGAGAATGAGCACTCCCACTCACAATGCACGGTGGCTGACACAGTTCATGCCTGTCTTTTCAGCTTGGAACTGAACTGACCTGCTATCCAGATCTGATGTGCATGTGAGTCAGGAAACTTTGGAATGTGAGGAAGTTTCCATCTTGCATTCTAACTCTGCCAGGATTTTAAATATGCTGTACAAATTCCCAAAAGACAGCAATGTCCCTAGAATGTGCAGGGGCTAATTACCAGTACAAAGTTTCAGGAGAGTATTTTGGAGACCACTACATCAAATAATCCTACAAGAGTGAGAAAGAAATGCAGTGCTCTATCCCAACCCAGCAGTGCAGGAGAGTTTAAGCAGCAATAAATCACATAGTGCAACTCTGTTTTCTTAGCTAGCCAGTCTGGCTGGTGGCTTTTCTCCCACAGTAAGCATGTGGTGAGGTGTCTGGACATCCAGTGCCATGCAACACTGCTTCTGCCAGTCTGGTCACACATTTCTGACTGGGCACTTAGAGAAATCTCACTGTATTTCCTCAGTGGCCAATACTCCTCCTGGGAAAGTCAGTCAACAAGGAGCTTTGAAGGAAGCTGGAAGAGATGTTTGTTTTGGGCTCCTGTAGCCCTCTGCCCATGGATTTTCTCCCGCAGCATTGAGATCTCCATCTTCTCACTGTGTTCCATTCAGAAACAAAGTCCTTCTCCAAAGGTAGAACACAGAGAAGAGATCTTGTCCTAGGAGCTCAGAGCAGAATTTATCGGGAGCCATTTACTCTCTCCACACATTTGCCTTACCTTTCAGCTTCTCTTCAGTGTCACTGTCTGATTCACTGTTTTCATCTGTAACTAGGAAAAAAAAAAAAAGAAAGAAAGGGGAAGATGAATTAAGTAAAGTCTATTTATGGCTGTGCATTTCTTATCACTGGCATGAGAAAGCTGGGACTGGCAACTTCAGGGGGAAGCAGTTTAGGTCCCAAGAGCCTTGTTCTTTTCAAGGGTGCACATAGCCACAGATATTCAGCTTACCCTGGTATCTTCCCATTCATCCAGGGATAAAACACCCAAAGCAACAACAAAATCAATTTTGCACAGCCAGAAGAGTTGCATAAAGAATAAAATGCCCGAACAGTATTTTATCCAAGTCTGTACAAACACAATACCAAGGTAAAATACTCATTAATATGCAGTAGTTTCTGGGACATGGGATAAAACCAAGAAAAGAAAGAAACAAACAAAAAAATTGTCAGACTGAATCAGATTCAAGGTCTATATGGTCCAATGATCTATTTCTCTGAATGATGCTATAGGGAGGAGTATAAAAAGTCTGGGATTCTTCCCCTGAAAGTTCATATACACACACTCATCCACCCTGTGGCTGTCTATGCTTTATGAAATAGGATAAACAGTAACAAATAATTGTAGGAAACAAATAGAGGTGGTCACCTTCTGCTGGATATTAAAGTGTTTTGGAAAAATATCCTCTGTTGGAAAGACACAATCTTAATTTTATCGAGATGAGATGCTTAAAAATAATTGCTCTGAAGTGTCTGAATGCTTTAGACAAGTTGTTAATGGACAGTGGGAGGCTGAAAGTCTCAATCCTGCTATGATGGAGATGGTCCTACAGTCAGTTGCAGAAACCCTGATTCCCAACTGAGGCTATTTGTTTATTGGGATGGTGAAAGAACCAGGGCTGTTCCAAAATCTCCTGTCTTCCATTGGACAGTTCACTGAAGTGACACATTCCCACAACATATTTTGATCTCAACAAATCAAAGTTTTTGGACAGAACATTCCTCTGCATAGCTTCCAGCATGTTCCAGAAATAAACATCAAAAAGAGGGGACATGTTTGGGGTCACCTATAAGGTTATCATCCAAAGCCATGGACTGAAAATGAAGCAAGAAAAACAGAAAACTTCCATTATAACCAAAGTCCTTGGGGAGGACAGAGGAATAGACCTCATCTTACCAAAAAAAACGAGTGGAAACCCAAACTCAACCTTAGTCTGGACTGGAAGAAGTGCTAGAGAATAGCACATACTAGTAGAACATAAGTAGCACATTAGTAGAACATAAACCACTAAGGCAGTCTAAAGTCGAGGGCAGGTCCTCAGAAAGTCTTAGAGGAATGATGATTTGAAGCTCCTTTACCTTTCCCTGAATTGCTCTCAGTAGACTGTGACAGTCTCTTGACACGTTTCTTTCCCCTCCGGGCCTCGTAAATGGCATTGATTTTCAACACCAGCTGCTCAGCAAACACACAAACAAACAAGGTTAATTTCTTCCCCAGGCAAGAAACTGAGTTAGAATCTTTTGCAAAGTGCTCTTTATCCCAGCCTTGGCCACACTGAAACCCTTCCCTTGGTGCTGCAGGAGGCACCATTCCCAGGAACTATGCTGTAGTGCCCGTGCTCACTCTGGTACAGCAGAGCCCAGGGTAACAAACCCTGATGAAAGGCCACACCTTAATGCACTTCCACACTGTGCAGCTGTATTAGCTACACAGAGTCCACCACTCGGCAACCTGTCCTGGTCTGCAGGTTTGGAAGCAGAAAACTGGCTGGAGGATGACTGAAGAAATTGAGAAGGGTGGAGGCCAGTGATACTGAAATATTTTATACCAGTGGTTTCCTTTGCAAATCCTGTAATCCCTGTGCTCCAAGATGGCCAAGAGAGATGACATTTCAGTGCTGGGCAGTGCTGGGCTTAGTGGCTCACTCAGTGCCTCTGGTCTCCCTGTCCATTCCTGAAGGGGAGTGGAATTGCAGCAGAGCCGTGCCAGGCTTCCTGCCTGAGCAGACCTGCATCCTTCTCAAGGTCCCAGGCAGGAGCAGTGGAACACAGCCACAGTATTCAGACTTATTCCATAAATAACTAGAATAAATTCAGATTCCAGATTTACATCCACACATGTCTTGTGAGCTCAAGGTAAGACAGGCCCAACTACTTGGTCAGGCAACTCTGAACACAAATATTTAAGTGGGAGGCAGGATGCTCTGATTTGGAAGTGCAGCCTTCACCCAGATGCCCAACTGAAGCCTCAGGTGATGCTGCCCTTGACAAGCAAACCTCAGTTCTGACCTGGCCTTGCAAGACTGCTCAGTGGCACTGTGGGGTAAATAAACACTTGGAATCCTCTCTTCAACTGACATAAAGGTTACGTGTGAACACACTGACAGAGCTCAAGCTCATGCACAGATGTGAAGACATTCTGGGAAAGAAACCTTAAACATTTGCAGTCTTTGTCTCATTTCTGAAAGGCTGAGACACAGAGAGAGGGCATTCAAAAATCTGATATGCAAACATGAACACAGATCTGACAACCAGGAAACAAAGAAGATACACAAACACATCCCTTTTTCCCCAAATGCAAACTGTAGGTTTGGAAAAAAATCACCACAGACTGTCCCTGGTAGCTTCTGCTTGTCCTGCAAAGACTGGGATAAGCAACTGTGTTTTTATAACTGTGTTTTTGAAACATTCAATAGATAGACTGCTGCCAAACCTCATTTGGATTGAATACACATCCTGTCAGATCCGAAAGAAAATAAAATTTAAATGGAGTAATGCTGTATCCAAGTAAGAAACAGGAAATGTTGCTGCAGAAAATGCTCATAACTGCAGACAAGTCCTTTTGTCACCCAATTGTCATCATGTTCATTGCTCACCTACAGTCACACCTTACATTATAAACAGCCAGGGCATTAATCAGAACAAGCAAAGAACAGATTTCCAGGAGGAAACAAACACACAACACAGACAATTTCTGACTGTCCCATCCAGGAAGCACAGAAGGAAGTATGATGGGGTACATCTTCTGCGAAATATGAACTGCTTCTTTCCTCTCTGACATACTTCAATTTCTATCCCAAAATTACAACGCTTTTTTTTTTTTTGTATTATGAAATCTCAGAGGGAAAAATAACTTCTTTGAAAGGTGCAGACATGTTTGTGTGTCTTCTTCTTCAGGCAGAAAGGGGGTTAAGCACATGTCAAGTCAACAGCCAGGACAGCAGCTACCTTGCAGGGATGCCACACACTGGAAACTAAAGAAAACCTGGTCTCATACTCCCATTCCTGCCTGGAAGAAGCCAAACAAAAAAGACAAAGCCCTAGATTTACCTTGGGAATCTTCCTTCTCCTCTTGCCATTCTGAGAGTCTCCCAAGGAGAAGAAGGTGTCATCTGGACTGCTGGGGGTTGAGGGAGGGCTGACTTTGGATGGTGACCCAGTCCCATCCCGGCTCAGTTTCCGGATGTCTGGCAGTTTGAAACTCCGCCGCTCTGAGTTTTGCCGGAAAAACATGGGCTTGGAAAGCAACTGGAAATGAAGGAGAAGGAATGAATGACCACAGAAGCTCTGTGTCTTTACTCCATTGTTTACACTGTCGTATCAGTAAATCCAGCAGGGCAGCCACAGCATTCAGTTGTCAAAGCAGCCTGAGAGTGCCCACGGGTTTCTGCACATGCAAGAAACCCATGCAGCTGCCAGGCTACATCTTGGCCAGCAATTTAACCAGCCCATTTTCATTCCAGAACAGAACACAAGCTCAGGGGTTGGCCAAGAAGGTCTTGCTCCAGTGTGGAAAAAAATCTCCCAGGATTTGGGTAATCCAGAGGCTGGGACTGTAAACAAGACAAGACTAACCAGCCAACCACAGGCATTTGGGATAAGGAGCAGCTAGCCAGGAGGGACAGAGAAGCAGTGAGAGTAGGCAAAAAGAACTGTCAGTATGGCTGCCTTTGACAGGAGCCAGAATCAGGTATTTCAAAGGGTACAAGAGATGCTGTTAGACAATTATGGAGACTGCGTTCCTCCTAAACTCATTAGCAAGTTTGGTGGGAGTACAACAGAAGATGTTTAAGTAGCAAAGTGAAGTTCCTACAGTCTCTGACCAAAAATAGCATCAGAGAAGTAGAAAGCTAAGCTCTAGATAAAGAGGGGCAAACTATTTCTCACCAGAAAGATGCTCAATAAGAACAGTTTTTATCTTCTCCTACAGAATTTCCCAGTAGTTCTGACAAGATAAATTGCACCTTTTGTGGGAAGAGTATCTGCACTGCCAGAGGATGTATCTGGCACTATGAAGTGTGGGGGAGAGTTATCCAGCCTATCTCTGAACAATTCACCATGACTGTAGCTGAGGCAGCACCACCCCCTGCCTCCACCAGCAGACATGCTCAGCAGTTATTGGTCACACCAATGAATCCATTCAGGTTAGCTCAGGTGTCTCTGGATTTGGCAGAAGATGCTCAGGTCACAAAAACGTTTGCCACCTACAGAAGAAGTCATGTAAAAATGAGGCTGTAAGGAGGCTTTGCACTGAAGAATCCCATTCTGCACCAGGGATATGAGCTGCTACATCTATAGTAGTCCTGAAAGTCTGTCCAGACCCATTCCCCAACACTGCAGCCTGGCCAGGAGGATGAATGCTGCAGCTGCAAACCCATGAGCTGCCAAGAGAGCTGCAGCATTTCTTTTCTGACTGATGCAAATCAGGGCTTTCAGACACCAAAGCACAGTAGAGTTAAATAATGATTCCTGTTCAGCTCTCCTGCTGGGAACAGTATCTCTGGTGAAAGGCATTCCTGTGCAGCACTGCAGCCCCCTTTCCACAGCACACGTGGGAAATCTGGGTGCACGGGTGCCTGCAAATCTCTCTGAAGGAGATCAGCCTCATCCCAACACTCATACACATGGCCCCTTGCTGCTCTAGACCTAACTAGCAACAAGGAGAATGGATTGAGAACCACAGAAGAATTTTCACTGCATTATCCAAAGACACCTTAGTTGCTGATTAAGCTGGTTGGAAAAGAGCAGCATGTCAAGGAACGCTGCACATAAAACTTCTGAAAATGTTGGATAACGGCTCTAATAATAGCTGTTACTTGGAAAGCCAAAGCACCCTTTGGCCAGGAAAGCTGTGTTTAGATCCCTGCTATCCACTCTGAACCTATTTATTGCCAAGATGACTTTGGCTGTCATGTTGTCCCTGCTGTCCTAGCTTGGATTATCTAAACAGGCAACATGAATCAACCAAAGCAGCCTGGGAGGCTGAGAGAGCAGGGCTGCCCTTGGTAAACCCTGAGCTCTGAGCAAGAGGTGCCAATCAAAGCTTTACCTCTTCTTTTGGTTCCATGGACAAGGAGGAAAAAGGCCCCAAGCTGTGAGCTGGGCTATGGTGGGGACACCCTCCTAGCACTAGCTCTCCACCCAGGGGACTGGCACTGCCTTACTTACCAGCAAATGGTCTCATGGAAAGAGCAAAAAAAGGCTCCTGAGGGGTGGGGGGTGCGCTGCAGAGGCACCTGGGCACCAGCATGGGCAGACTGCGCTGCCCAAGACACTGAGACAAGGCTACTGCAGGCCTTGATTACCCAAATACTTCCATGCCCTCTTTGAGGGGAGGAAGGTCTTCCCACACCACCAGGGAAGGCAATCCTGAAGTGAAAAAAAAGTGAAAGCAAACAAATAATTTATGTAATGGAATGCTGATTTGTTTTTTACCCCATTGAAGGGCAGAAAATCCCCTCTTATCACAATGTATTCTGTGGCAAAAGACATAAAGGAAAAATCCCTAACAGTGTCCACTTTTTCCACACAGCACCTGGATTTCACTCAAAAACTTTCTGGAGCAGAAGTGGTGCCACTAGAATCAAAGTACCTTTGTGGGAGTCCCAGGTACGGAAGAGGTGGGGGATGCTGGGAAGGTCAGGACACATTTCTTCCCCAAACAGCGGCTGTTGGTCTCGATGTCTTCATAAGGGTTTTCCTTTGAGGGTGGATCTGCAGCAAAAAGCCAAAAGCAAAAGATTCTAAGTGCAGAAAATCTCTGAGGTTTGCCATAAAAATCCTTTTAGGGATCTGCCAGTCTTCTTCCACCTCCCACATCAGACATAAAGACCTGTTCTCAAGCATTCCTGAAATTGCTTCATTCTCTCCATAGCCCTAGAAGTCCAGCTGCTTGCTGGACAGTGTCCAAACCCTGACACAGACAAATGCAGCCATAGAAACATATCATAGATACTACAGATGGAAAAGACCCTGTGAGCCCTCAAGTTCATTTTCCTGCGTCCAGAAGAGCTGTGATGTTCTCATGAACATTAGTTCATAACTACATTTCCTTCTTTCTAGTCCTCTGCTTGGAGTTGTTCAATGAAATTGTGAGCTGAAGCCTGGCATGAAGGTCTTCTCTCTGTTTAAGCCCCACATTTAGGGGCATGACATCTGGTCACCACTTACTTGGGGTTGAAGTGATGCCCTGCTCTTGGGGTGACTGCAGAAAGATTTAATCCACACTCTGAACATGAATATCTATCACACAATCCAGGATTTCAAACACGTCTACCAATGACGGAGACCTCAATCTCACATGCTGTACTTTAGAAAGGAGGAAGGATTAAGCCATTCAAAGTCAGGATGCTCCTCCCCTGGAGAAGGATGGGAGTGAGGGCATGTGGCACACAAGGCACACTCTGAAGCAGATGTAGGTTCCTTTCTTCCCAGTAATTCTGGAGATGAGGCACACAACTAATTTGAGTTTTAAACACCCAAAATCATATGTAATGAACTTCTTATATCCCACTCTTCAGCAGTACTAGGGAATATAAACCTAAGTGTGTTCACAAAGAGCACAACTCTGACAAAGCAGGTTGTGACATCTCCACCCAAGCATCTAAGAAACCACTGACAAAGGCCCAGCCCAAGCACCTGCACAGGCAAATGATATGTTATGAGCCTTTTCTCTGCTCTCATACCACGCCATATCCCAGTGGACAGCTGGGACCTGAAGCAACTGCCTTTCTCTTACTGGCACATAATGCTTGGCTGAGAGTGAAGCCTGGAAGCCAGGGGTGCTGCATGCCCCTGCAGCAGGATCAGTAATGGCTGTGGGATCTCTCTGACTCGTGCACTCCCACCTGCTGCCCATCTGGGGCAGGAGTGCAGCTCAACTCTTCAGACAAGGACAGAAACCCAAATCTTTCCCAGCACTGTCCTCTCCAGTAGCTGGTGACATCCAGCGCTCCAGCAGGGAATCCAAATTCACCATGGAGAAGGCAAGTGGGTGTGACACTAGGAAAGCAAGGCTGCACTAACACTTGGTCAGCAAACATTCTCCTGTCCCTGAAACTGGCTCTACTTTCTAATTTCAATGGCCTCTTTCAGTATTGAAAATGTACTTCAGCTGTCATGCAACTGGGAAGATTGGAGAAAAAAAGAACAAGCTTGGATCCTTCTGCTTGTCCCATCCTCAAACTGTTAAACAAGTCAAATTAGCTTCAGCCTAGAAGAAGGAACACAATTTCCCTCTTTTTTACAAATCAACACTGTCATCCATCGGCCAGCTTCCAGTATTCCAGATAAGCAATGGTGAACAGGGGAAAAGAGAGTGCATGAAGGAAATCTGTGTGACTTGCTAGGAATTGGAACCATTATCCCATCAGCAGCTGAACCCCCACTAAGTCACACATATGAGTGTGTGCTTGCACATGCTGATGGGCACGTGTGATTGTCTGTGGGCCAGCAGCAGTGTCCTGCAGCTGAAGTCTTGCTTCCCCCTCCACTGGTGAGGTTTTCACATGATTGTCTTATGGATTAAACTTGTCTGTGGTCTCGTGAAAAACAAAACTGCAGCTCTTTATTTTGAGTTATCCCTGTCCACCCCTCTTCCCAAGCTTCCATGGTAACACCACCAGGATGCAGGAACCAATTAAAGATCACGGACTCCAGGCAAAGCCTTAACATGCAGCAAGAAAACAAAAAACAAACATGCTCCATTAGCTGACAATTACCTATAACTTTGTTTTCTTCTAATCTTTGCAAGTAAAAGCTGGACGGGAGAGGAACTTCAGGCTGATATTTGAGTTCCCTGCACACTTGGGACATGGGGTTGTGCTTGTGTTTGAATAGATGGATTTGCCTTCACAGCCACTCTGTAATGCTATCCATGTTATTCCAGCTGACAAGGTGACCCTTACTCAGTGGTTTCTGAGACCTCCCATCATGCCCCAACACAAAAACCCCACAGCAGCTGCCTAGACACTCCCTGTTCCTTTGGCCCCCCAAGAGAAGAGAAGAAAAAAAGCAAACACAAGGCTCTTAGCTCCACAAATGAGGCCGACAGCTTAAAAAATGTCAGAAAGGATGGATTAGAATTGCCTTGTCTGCCATTAGCCCCAAAGGAACATGATTCCTTTCAGAGTCCTTTCTCATTAAGTATTATCAGATTTTATTCATACCAAAATAATAATGCCTGGCCTGCTCCTGAGAAAGTGCAGCTCCTCCTGTGCTGAACAACCACAGAGCACCTTTGTAGGATTACAGCAGCCTGGCAAGAGCTGATGCAGCTATTCCCTTCCTTATCTGCTGACCTCTGCAAAGAGATTTATACAGCACCAGCCTACAGCTACTAAAATTCATTAAGGCTTTTTCAAGGGGGACACTTCTATGTCCTGTCAAAGACCACATAAGTCACAATATTAAAAATCACTACATAAAAATGGAGAGGGTTAGAGGAAATAGTCTTTAAAATGGCATTGATCTGACACTGAAGTTAGAGAACTAAATAAAACTCAATTTCAAAGAGTGTGGGACCCAGTTTCTTAATTGCAATGGTACCTGAAGCCATACACAGTCCTATTCCTGAGCTGTGGAACTGACTTCAAGGCTATGCTTTCAGACTCTGCATTATCTCAGCAGTGACAAAATCACCACAATGGACAGATCTGAGCCGTGAGAACTAATCTACAGGACAAAAGGAAGGCAGAGAAGATACGCCAGCAGAAAATAAAAGCTGCTTTCCATATGCCTCAGGTTTATCTTTGAAGCTGATGAGCTTTGAAGTACCCCATCCATTTTTCTTATTATTTGCCAATAATATACGCAAAATGTGTCCTGGTTTACCTTTGGATAATAAACTCACTTTATTCAGCACCTCTGCTGGACACCTGCTGACCATGAGTCCCTGCTACTCAGGACTAGCAGCCAGCTCCCTCCCCCCAGCAGGGTTCCTACCCAGGATGTCTTCATAGACGTTCTCCTCAGATAAAGTGCGTGTGAGGGCCAGCTTGGTCTGCGCGTACCAATCCACCCGGCCGTGCTCGGATGACGACTGCAGCAAGTCTTCAAACTCATACGATTTCCTGCACGGGGAGAGGGGCAGAGAGGAGAGCGATGCAGTTAACCAGCATTTATAACCAAACTATAGCTAATTCCCTTCTCCAAAGTGCGACACAGCTGGCAAAATAAATCACTGAGAATGTTTCGCTGCCTCGTGCCATATAAAGCACGAAAAAGCAATACTGAGATTGGCTGTTTTTATCAGCCACACCAATAAAGGCATTTGGGGGTGCCATAGGTAATCTGGGTTGTTATGGCAATAGCACACTGTGAAGATGCAAGTGTGAAATGGCACATCCTGGAACACTGCACAGAACCTTAGGACATCAGAGGTCCCATTTACAGCAGAGATCCCACCCCCAAAAAGTGTAAGAGAGCCCCAAAATCAGCTCTCTGAGCAGCAGAGAAAAACTTGCTTGCAGAATGGTAGGATGGGTAAAACTGTGCCCTCCATGAGCAAACCTAGCAACTTTTGATTTCTTTTCTGCAACAGAGCCAGGAACTTTTAAGAGACAATTTATCCAGAGGGCACTAGAAAAGCTGTATATTTTACGTTCTCCACCCCAAAAATGTGTGACAATCATGTGGGAGGGGATAAAAGGCAAGCAAGCACTCCACAAGAATATATACACATCAGATTCACTGAGGTTTACTGTGGACAGTGAAAATGCTGCAGTAGAGACTAGAGATTATCATTCCAAACACTGTTCCAGACCAGCTGTGGTAATTTTGTAATTAAGTAGAGTTTCTCCTAAGAAAACCAAAACAAAACCCCAAATCCCTCAATTTTGGGTTTGAAGGTTAAGCCATGTAATATAGTGACCTTAAATCTGCCATGATTTATCCCTCCACAGTTACCCTGTGGAGTAGTGCTGGCCACTCATACATTCTCGGAGACACGACTGAGTGCTGATTATGCTGGAGATTCTGAGCAAAAAGGGAAGATTTGTCTCTCTCAGAGAAAGATGGGAAGGTGGGACTCCACCATGAAGACCAACAGCTCCATGAAACACAGCCCCAGTACCTGTGGTCAGCGTTGTTCTTGTGCTTCCCGCTCCAGAGCCTCCTGCTGACAGCTGATGGGGGAGGAGAGGAGGGCAGAGGAGGGGGAGGAATGGATGGCAGAGGGGGTAAGTTTCTTTTACTCCTAACTGCTGGCACCCAGTCCTCTTCCCCCTCATGTTTGAAAGTCCGCCGAGGCTTGGGCAGTGGGTTGATGAAGGGCTTCTTCTCTGGCACCCCCGGCTCTGTGTACACATTCTCCACCGTGCAGTGCTTAGGTTTCACATGAGAAGTTCTTATCTCTTCTAGAGTCCCAAAAATCGGCTCACTGATTTCAGAGTCCACTCCAAGAAGCCTTTTGTTGAGCTCAGCCCCGCATATGCCCTCATGGCCCTCAGGAGCAGTGTGCCCTTGTGCTGCCTTCTCCTGCAAGCACTGTGGGGAATAGTAAGTACCAGGCAACTGTGGCTGCAGCTCTGCTGAGCCATCTTTCAAAGCCTGCTCTAGCTTCTTGACCTGACTAAGCACTGAAAGATTCTCCTTCTGGACCTCCCACTTCCCACCTTTCACTTCCTTGCATTTTCCAGGGCTGAACTCCATTTCCTCATCCTTCTGTGCTTCCTCTTTTCGCTCTGCTGCTTGCCCTGTGCCTTTCTGAGCTCCTGCTTTCCGCTCATTCTCTCTGCCTGCCCCTTTGCATTCCAGTTCCCAGCTCATAAGTCTCTTGGTCTCTGTTTTCCGAGTCACCAGTGCTTCCCCACTCATCTTCTCAGTTACACAAGGCATCTTGTGCTCCTCTTTAACTCCTGCCTCCTCCTCCCTGTGAGGAGCAGACTGTGTTTCCTTTTTCCCTTCCCATTCTGAAATTTTGTCCTTGATACTGAAGGACTTATTCCTCAAGCCAATTTTTCCAGGTGACCGTGTATTCTGCGTGCCTCCTATCTGTCTCCTGATGATTTTACTGTTTTCTTTGACATTCAGATCCACAGATGGGTCACTGATGATCATTTTAGGACTAAGCATGTTCTGCTGAAAGCAGTCGAGCCTTGGATCCAGCATCAAGTTCTCCAAGGCTCCCAGTGGGTTCTTCACCACAGATGAAACTGGTTCAGCTTCAGGTGTTGAACCCAGGGCAACGGAGGAATCTTCAGAACATTTCTCACTCAAAAATCCACACAGAGGTTTTTCTAATTCCGTCACAGCTGCTGTATTGTTTTTATCTGCAAGCTTGATCCTGCATATCAAAGGCAAAAATGAAAGATATATTCACTGCCATTGCTCATCCTTGGTTTAGTTCATCAGCTCCTCAAGCTTTACCCATAAAGGTGATGGCAGAGGATGCTCAAACCAAGCACTTGATATGGGCTTAAAGGGAAGGATGCTCAGGGAAAGGCCCTTCTAGCCAGAACATACTGCCCTTCTCTCATTAAAATGAAGATGAGGTTGGAAATGGAGCCTTTCTCTATGGAAGAAGTAAGCTGCAGGTTAGAGAGGTATTTTTTGGTACTTCAGACATGCTGATACCAATGAGAGCTTCATCAATGTGCATGAATGTGTGTGTGTACAGAAGTGCAGCAGAGCTTTGGACATCATCAGGCATTAAGAAAAAGAACGCAAAATGAACCACCTGCAAACAACAGCAAAATTACTGCTGTTACACAGAGGAGAAAGCATATGGTACAGCTGACATTCCTGCAGTGCCTGCTCAGAGGATCTCTCTCAGTCCATCATAATATTCCCCAAATGCATATTGATGCCCAAAGACTGCACTTTTATTATTCCATTCTATGGGCTCTACTGTCCCAGTCCACACATGCACTTAGCTCCCCCCAGGCACTCAGGCACACTCCCACAGCACCCAGCAACCAGATTCAACATTCTCAGATTAAACATCTTCACTGTTTGGGTCCAAAGTGCAACAAAAATTCCAAATACACTTAGTCTAGAGATTTACAAGTATGTGATTCCACAGTATCAATATTTTGTCAATATCCTGCTGAACAGGCAGTTATTCCAACACAAAGTGTTTCTGAACTGAAGCACTTTGCTACATCTTTGAGGTTTGCCTGGGCTTGGGAAAGAGCACCAAGACAACAAAAGGTAATTACTGGGATGCAAACCCATAAAAATAGTCCCATTTAATCACAATCCCTACATTAAGATTCAACTTGGGAAATCGCCCCATTAACTTAAATGTGTCAATTGTGCCTCTTCCAGAACTTAGCAGTCTTGTAAGAGCATCCCTGGGGATACCCTGTGTGCTGTGAGGCCTGGAGCTTTGTCCTGCAGCTAAGCAGTGCTGGCAGCCACTGCAGATTTGGTTGTGGTGCAAACTGAGTCTGGGACAGGTTTCTGAGAGGAACCAGATCTGGGCCACACCTGCTCTTCCTCAGCCTCACAGATACTTAACTCCTGGCTGGGCAGTGACACTGCTTTGGTTAAGAGCTGCTGCTGTGAACACGACCAGCTTTCCCCAGTCGGGCATCACAGTGCCGTGGTGGCTGGACCTCAGAGCAGAAGCCACCCTGCAATGGGTGGGGACAGTGGGGCTCCTCTGAGGAGTCTCCAGGCTTAAAGAAGTCTTTAAGCAGGGCAGGGCAAACATTGACAGAGATATCATCAGCACAAGTGGTCTTGCTTTGGGGCAGACCTTTTCCAGCACTGCGAGTCGGGAATCTTAGAAGTCTGACTGGGTGATTTAACACATAGAATCACAAGATGGGACCTATGGGGTGTGTTTCAATGTGGGAGGAGAGAGGGACACTGCCCAGCAGAGAGAAGGTTTCCTTCCTTTGGTTTTCTTTGTGTTGGGGATAATAAAGACAAGCAAAGCCACTGGCACTGGAACATGGAAAGCTCTCACCTCTCACCAGACTTGCAGACAGCACCCCCAAACTTGCTGCTCACATCGGCCGCCTTGCTTGCTGTCATCATGTCAGCACACAGCAGGGCAGCAGGTCACCTGCAGACAGACACAAGGAAGAAGCATTGCTCTCTGCTCAGCATCCTTCTCTTTTCCTTCTACACACACACACATACACACGTTTCTCCTTGAAATCCAGGAGAGGAGCTGAAGCAAGACATGACAGCTGTCTGAGGACAGCCCAGGCTTCCTCCCCTGCAAAACAGGAACAGGGGTGACAGCAACACCCCTCAGAAGCCCAGTGAGGAGTTGACAGTTTTTGAGGACAAAAATTGTCTTTGGCTCAGCATCAATTGCTGCACCTTGAATTAAATATGGAGAACATTTCAAGAAGGATTTTACTGCTGTCAAAATCTCATCAGATTTAGATTTTTTTCCCCTTGCAGAAGACTGAACCAAAAACAATTTTATAACAACCCGTGTTAAGGCCACAAGCCTGAAGTCCCTGCTGAACATACAACACTGTTACAACATTTGAAGCTTGGGATAAACAACTTAGCCTGAAGAAAAACTTGGGAAAACATTTTAGCCTGAAGAGACACTGCACTGCAGTCTTTTCTCTGGTGGGCCATGTTAGCCTGCTACTGATCTCATTTCAGAGGACAACTCCGTGTGGGGATAAGATAAATCATTCACAAAAATGAGTCATTCTGTTTGCCTCATGATTTCTAGCACTCTTGGAATGACTGTCCCTCTCTTTGAGTGCCACTGCTACCCAGTCAATGCAACAGACTCCATCTCCATTTTATTGTGCTGCAATGCTCTTTTTGATAAATAGAAAATGGAAGAATTACTCTGTTACTCTGCAGCATCATCTCTGCTCAATCATCAGGGTGGTCTGCCTGCTCTAAAGCATTGCAATGACAACAGGCTCACCATCTTGTAGGCAATACTTGGAAAAGTCTCTCAGATATCTTCACCAGTTGCTCTGCCAGAGGCTGCCCTGCCATGCCTGGCATTTGACAAGATCAAATGCCTCTTGTCATTAAAAAAACATATAGCCCACCACACCAGAAAGAGGAAAGAATAAAAGGATCTCTTGTTTCCACTGTTTAAGTTTTTGGGCAGAGAAAGGAAAAAGTGAGGTGGGGGAGGGGGGTGGCAGGGAAATCAGTTTTGTTTGTTCACAGTTTTCTCTCCCTCCTTTTATTCCATACTGGCAATGTTCCTGAGGCGAGGAGTGAACTCTGGGTCAACTCAATGTGTACACACTCGGGGCAGCTCATTGCTAACCATTTAACAGACTCTCTCTTCCAGACAATAAACCCCCTTGGCTTCTCTCCCTCATTAGTAACTGGAACAAGCACCCACTTCACTTCTAGACACAGAGCAGCCTTGCAATACTGTCAAGAAAATTTACCAGCCCAAGGACCAAAATCTATTCATCCATCCGTTAACTGTTATGGATTGAAAATAATGAAAAACTAACCACGCTTGTGGCCTTGGCCAAAGAATGACTCACCCAGGCAGCCAAAGCAGATTCCTGCAAAACTACAACAGAGTCTGCTCTGCACTTGGTTTACAACATCCCTAGAGCAGGAACAGTCTCTTCACTCAGCACTCACTTGGTGCCTTGCAGCTCCTCATCACTGCCTTTAGCAGTGAGAAATACATTTTTTGTGTCCACACAGACAATCCCCATGGCTCTGCTGAAACATTGCATGTTCACTGGGGATGCACTCCTCTGTCTTCATGAGATCACCCAGTTTCCCCGTCAGGAAACTCCATCTCCCAGCCTTTTCCAACAGGCTGCAAGCAAACCCTGTTTGAAAACGCACATCTGGGTACCACAGATGTGTGCTGGTGCTCGGCACAGTCAGCTCCCTGGCAGGCCTCCTGTGGGACAGGCCAAAAGCAGATGATACAGACTAAGAGGTGCACTTGTTTCTTCCTCTGTGGTGGATGGCACAGACTCCACAGCCCTGATTTGCAGAAGTGAGCCACAAAGCAGCTGCAGAGTGCTGCAAGAGTCTCCCGGGAAAGGAGCACCACTGTGAGCAGCAGATGAGCATGACTTGGAACCAAGGGCAGAGGGACGCCTGTCCCTTCCAGACACAAGTGTGGCTAGAGTAACCAAAGCAACACACTCACACTAGGCAGATGAAAGGGTGATCAAGGAGCTCCCAAAGCTGTGACAACAGCCAGGTACCTACTGACACCCCCAGTGACAACACACACTGCTTAGGGAGTGAAGTCATCCCTAAGAGATACATGGGCAGCTGTGCCTTCTCTCTGAGCAGCAGGGCACACATGGTGCTCTCAGCATCACCCAGAGGATCACTGCAGCACGTTAGCTGGTTCTGCTCAAAAGAGTAAATATTTATCCAAACATGTCAGAAGACAATGAGGGGAAAAAGAGGCACCTCTGGAATAAAACAGCAGAAAATAATAAGGTACCTCTCAATAAGTCCAACAATCAAATAATTTCCTGGGGCCAAGCACAATCCCAGATGAGCTTCAGAGGTGATATGATCATCTGATCCAAGAAGATCACTAGAAATAACTCTCAGGCCTGACCCACAGGCATTGCCAACACCCGAGCAGAGGAATTGTGATGGCAATGATGGAAAATTGCCTCCAGCAGACAGAGAATATCTACTTTTGTTTTCCAAGTTTTGGCTCCACAAGACACCCAGAGCTAACACAACAGCTCATTGTGAAGGGCAAAGGGAACTCTTGCCCCTCCTGACTGCCCACATCTCTCCTACAATCAACTACACGCTGCCCTATGTGTTGGCTCAGGCCCTCTGGAGCATCTCTGTGACCTGCTAGAGCTCACTGAGAGTTTCTGACAAAGCAGCACATGGAAGGGGCCCAACACAAACCCAATATGCTACAAGGGAGGTAATGAGGTTGTGTGCACAGGAGAGCAGAGGGGAGAGAGCACAAAAGAGCATGCATAAGGCTGGGGAAGGGAGACCTGCCAGAGGCTGAGAAGTGTTATCTGAAATCTTTGCTTTCCTGCCTCAGGAGCAACGTGACCAGGGCCCTACAAACTGCCTAGAAGAAACAAGCAGGGCTGAGTTCCATTAGCAGGAGACCCAAGAAGGACATACACACACCCATCAAGCTGGTACTTCTTGACAGATTGCTGCTTTCTCTAAAAACCACACAAGAACTTTCTACCAGCAATGGCAGGCACAGCACTGCAGAACCAGAGCCTGAGGCCACTGCATCTGGCATGTCCATCCTGGAGCAGGACATCAAGGCCATGAAAGGGGAGAGAAGATACTGAGCTCCGTTTGGAGAACCTTGTCACTGCAATTTATTCCCTGCCATTGTTTGGGGGAACAAAGCAGTCATCTGATAGTGTTTCAAAATTAAACTGGGAAAGGAAGGACAGGGGAGGAGGCAGGAGGAAAGAGGGAGGGGAGGGAGCTCTCAAACCTGTTGGCTGGGCCCTGGGAAGGATATGAAGTCTCCCAGCAGATACCTCTCGGCGTATCTCCCACATGCACCCGGCCTCACAATTCCCAGGGCCATGTGATAGGGGCTTCCTGCTACCAAGTGAAGGGAGACCTACCCCGACCTCTCTCTTCCAAACACAGTTCCTGCCTGCTTTGTGTTCGCACAGAGGCGTTTGTTTACTGATCTATCATTGGCATGCAGGAAACAGCCTTGACATGAGCTGTAATCATCTGTCTCCAGCAATAGCTGTTTGGCTTTCTTCTAATTTAAGTTTTCCTCCCGCCCCCCTTCCCCAGTGCCCTCTTCCCCACTTCCGATGCAAACGCTTTTGGAGTACACACATCTGGTTCAGGGCACGGGATACTATGCGATGTTTCCAGAGCAACCAGTGAATAAAAAAGAGGCACACTCCCACCCTCAAAGGGCAGAGAAGGCTTCCAGAGGAACACTTCCAGGGAGAGGAAGACACCAGCTTTGCCCACTGCACCTGGTGCAGCCACCAGACGACGACAAAAGCCGGGGGAGCACAAAGGCACTGCAGTCCCTACTACTGGAAATGCACACAGCCAGCACACAGGTCACACACGGCGAGCCTTGTCTCTGAGAAGGTCAGGCAGTGACAGCAGCAAACCTCCCAGGCCTCCCTTCTTTGCAGTTTTGTTCATGGGGAATAAACCAAGGATAGCTCCAAGGTGGTTTTGGGTATTACCCCTGCTGCATGCTGGAGGCCATATCTCATGGTTTTCTTTGCTCTGTTTACTCTGCTCCTCCCAAAAATTTCAGCCATGTCCATGTATGCTGCTGATGCATATGAACAGCACATATGCTGGTACATATGAACAGCTAGGCTCCACAGCAACAAGAACAACCTGCAGCTGGTCCAACTCTCCTCCATGAAGAAAAAAAGACATGTGTTTCTCCTTGGTGCTCACAACTTGAGTCGTTTTGAGCAGCCAAAGCCTACAAGTCACATCTTCCTGCTCCAGTGCTTTACACAACAAAGGGTGCAGCACAAAGACAGCAACAAGGAGGCAACAATATATAACATATATACACATATAAAGAACAGGAAGGATGCCAAGAAGACAAAACACTAACAGGAAAAACATGAGTAAGGGGAAACCAACAGTTAAAGCCTTCAAGGCTCCCTCCCCCAGCCCTTGCTCTGTTTGGAGCCTGTTTTCCTCTGGGGGAAGAAGCAGGCATGAGGATGCGTGCCTGTGCTCACACACACAGCCACAGCACAGGCCCAGCCATGCACAGCCCCAGCACCAGGCAGTGTGCACATCCCCAGCATGAACACGCTGCCTTCCTGAGGCCACTGGCAGAGTGTAACCTCAGGGAGCAAGCCCCTGCTCAGCAGGGAGGACACGAGCCAAGCAGGGATGCAGCCAGAGCTGAGACGGGCACCAGGACCCAGGAGAGGTGAAACAAGATGCCTACAGTAGAGGAATCCCTGACTGGAGGTGCCCAACACCAACCCAGCAGCAAGGCATGGTTTTCCTCAAACTTGAGCTCCACAACACGTGCCAATGAGCCTTCCCTAGCTGGCAGCTCGAACTGCTTCTCCTCAGACAACTTACACAAAGTCCACTTCTTTCCTCTCCTGGTCAGTCCTGCAGATGGACCACCTCCACAGCAGCAGGGCTTCTTACAAAGGATCAATCAGCTCACTCATGAAGAAAAACCTTTTTTACCAAGAGGTTGACCAAGACTAGAGAGATGGTGGAGGCCCTGCCCTTGGAGATACCCAGTACCCAACTGGACAATGTCCCAAACAAGCTGCTCTACATGACCACACTCATAGCATGGGGCTGTACTTGCCACCTCCAGAGGTGCCTTCCCACCTCAGCTACTCTGCCATCCGGTGCTGGGCACAGTCAGCTTAGGGCAAGGTGACCTCTTTGCAGACACTGATTGTCCTGGCTGCATGAATCTCGTGAAGACTGAGGACACCAACAGCAGAATTGCTCAGTTTGTCACACTCGTAATGAGATCCTAATTGTAGATAATTCTAGATAATCAGGGCCAAGTCACTTGTTAAAGAGAAAAAAGCAGGATAAACTTACGCAAAATATATTGATAAAGGACCAATGACTGGGAAGTGACATGCTTCTACAGTATCTTTTAGAGCCAGATCCCACACAGCCTCCTATTCCCCTCACCCCTCTTCATCCTAACTTTTCCCTTTGATCTATCATATCTTACACCACAGGGCTTACAAGGGGGTCAGGAGAATCCCATGTGTCAAAACAAACTGTATTTTCAAAAACCCCCAATGAAACTGACGTACCACAACCTCTGCCTTTGTGCAACACCCCACGTCAGGGGAACAAGGCTGCAATGCCAGGAATGCAGGAACTGGCCGTGTCCAGCAAAGCTGTGCTGGGTGTTAGGACATGTCTTTAATTTTATGATATAATTTGGTCTCGTGACCTTCTCCCTCTCTAAGCACACAGAACAAACTCTGCCTGCTTATATGCCTTTAACCTGACTGAAAGGATTACCATGGTTCAGGGGCCTGCCCTGCTCCTCCCCTGGCTGCCAGCAAGGTGGTCCCATCCCTGCCCTTGGTAAAAGACATGCCTCATCACATCTGATGGTTGCCACTGACTAAGGATGTGCCTACTTTTTTCCTCCCTTCTTGCTTTTGCTTTGTATAAGCTCCCATGCTTGTAAAGCCCTCTCAAGCTAGGATGGGCTCACAAGCTGCGTGGTTCAATGCCCTAAACCAGCAAAGAAATAAAAGGGGGGAAGCACAAAGTTTTCTGCTCAGATAGCAACATCAGTCACCTGTCTGGGAAAACCTAATGAGCACTAAAACACATGGAAGGAATCATAGAATGATTTGAGCTGGAAGGGGCCTTGAAAATCATTGAATTCCAATCCCCCTTGCCAGGGCTGGCAACAAGACTCTGCTTGTAAAGAAGTTAACCCTCAGCAATGAGAAGAGGGAGCCAGCAGGACCTGCTGTGAGCAGTATCAGGGGGTTACCCCAGGTCTCAACTTCATCCTGAGACTATCCTTATTCTGCAGTAAAGCAGATGGACCCTTGAGAAACTACTCTCACCTCTTATCCATCATTCCCTCCACCAAACATTTGCTGAAAGTTGTAGGTCAAACTCCACAGGGATATCCCCAGCACCCACCTGCCTGACACTGGGAGCTGGAAGGACAGGACATCTGGTAACAAGGTAGCTCTAAAAACCTCTGCTGACCATGTGCCAGCCGAAACTTTCTTCCCACAGAGCCCTGGAAAAGTTAGGGTAGAGATCACTCAGGAATGGGAAAGGACAAATTCCTGATCCAAACAGCACTTCTGTTTCAAAGCAGAAGATAAGTTTTCACAAAAGAAAAGCCTGAGTTTCTTTTCAAACACAGGGGAAGCAGCAACAATTTTCTCCCCAGGCTCCACACTAAAACAGCTGAACCATTTTGGCTGAAGCCTTTCAAAAGTAATTCAGCCAGAGGCAATGCTCAGCATGGAAAAGTGCAGACTGAAACAAAAATAAAATCTTGACCTGAAGACAGTAATCAAAAACAGGGTCTCACAATATGAATTGTCTTCTGTTAAAGGTGGGGCTCGTTGCACCCACTATTATTAAGCTTGTCCCACATTTCCCATTGTTTTATTTTCTCTTTGTTCCTCCTTCTAAACACACAACAAACAGAAAAAAAAAAACCAACTCAGAGGGTATTCAACATTTCTTCAGTTTCCTTCAAGCAGACACACCCTCAGCTGAAAAACACAGCATTTTCAGGGTTAGTGGTGGGATGTTTCATGACCTTGTCAAAAAACCCAGAAACACTCTTTTTCTAACTCACTGCCCCAGTCACAGATTTAGTGCTGCATGCATAGAAGATAAACACTGCTTTTCATCCTGGTGGCAAGGATGGTTTGTATGACTGCTTAGAGACATGATGAGTCTTAACTCCTGCAGGTAGGTTAACAAATAGTAAGAAAAAATTCGCATGGAAAGGAAGAGAATGATTCAGTATTTTCCAATCTGGCAGCTAAAACGACTGCAATGCTTAATGGAATTATGTGTTTCAGGCTATGCTTTCTACAAGGAAGTAATGAAGAAAAGATTGAAAATAACCTGTAATTCCAGATGAGGAGACCAAGACCCTGGGAAGTGAGGACACCCCTTCTGGGACAGTTCCTGGCATTACTAGATCATCTCCCTGTGTTTAAGGTCTCATGTGAGCATTTGTGTGTACACAGTGGGGTTACTCATCCCCTTTGAAGAGGTGATAATATTTGCTTTTGCTTTGCAGACTAATAAATGAAAATTCAGTTACTTGAAGTCAAGGCTGAAGAAGACACTGGTGGTGTGTCCTTGCCTGCAGATTACATCAGTGGAGATGGTGATCAATACCTGGTATGATTGGCTTTGGAAGTACTCACAGAGATGACGACTGTGGTCAGTACAGAATAAAACAAAAGAAATATGGACCAGATTCACACAAGCACACATCTGACAGCAGCACACAGACAGACAGGATTAAATCAGATGCAGCGGAACTGGCTTCAGGTCCCAACAAAGTCAAAAAGAAACTGGCAAATACTCATTTCTACCAGTGCAGCTAATTATTGTAGGTGCTTTTTCCTCCTTTAATTGGAGTGCTGTGTTACAAACATACCAGTCCTGCTACACAAGTAAATCACTTCCAGTGTAAAAGAACTGGAAAGAATTCAGGGTTAGTATGCTTATAAGAAACCCAAACATTTGACAGCATAGGAAACAACCTGTCACTAAAAAATAGTGTTCAGCTCATGAACCACACTGGAATTAATTTTTGATGTGGTGAGATAATCTCTGCTATTCTAACATAAATGGGACCCAAAGAGGTCCCTTCGAGGAGAAGCTCTGCAAAGTGTTTCCTGGCAGGAAGACAAATTGTCTCACACTCAGAAAGGAAATGAGAGCATTAAAAAGAAGAACCTCAACTTCTTCCAAAATAAGTTATCATCAGGGAGACAAATGGAGCCTCAGCAAATCTCTCCTTCGGTGGCCTTCACCCTGCAGGATGCTGACTCGTCCCTCCTGATGTGGATTTAGCACACAGCTTCCTGAAGTGTCCATCACCACAGCTTTGGGGCACCATCTGCATGCTCCATGAGACCTTCCTGTACCCACCCCAAGTCCATGACCTCCCACTACAGTCTGTCTCCATCAAGCATCACCTTCTGAGCTCAAGCAAAGAGTCACCCACAGATTGCTTTGGGTTCAGGAGATCCCGCTTCCCTCTGTCTCCTACAAGCTCCTCTTTGCTCCTACCCTCACTCTCCCACCTATCTTGGCCATCACAAAGGCAGAACCTGTTTATGGCAGACCTTATTCTTTATGGAAACCTTCCAGCCACAGCACAGCACATCATCCCCTCGCCCAGCCTTCCTGAGCAGAGAGCAGGGCCAGGCAGCACGTGAGCTGCCCAAGATTTGGCCATCACAAGGAGGAAGCTCACACAGCTCCAAGGAGGAATAAACCTCTGCAAAGAGGGCCTGCATTTATTTATTTTTCCAGAAAGAAAGCCGCTCTCGGGGGGTGTGTGCGTGCGTGTGTGCGTGTGTTTGTGTTGGGACAATGGGAAAAAGGACAGTGGAGCGGAGCTGCCAGGAAACAGTCGGCCATCTGCCCGTGCAGAGAGCAGTTTTCCCTTTCCTTTTGTCCTGAGAGGAATGGAGCTGAGAGCCGCCATCCGCCCGTGCTGGGAGGAAATCTGAGCGACTTTGCCTTGCCACGGAGAGGAAGCGTGGGGGAGGGAGCCGGCCGGTCCCTGTGGTTAGGCGGTCATTGCACTCACGGCCAATAAAAGCGGGAGAAAAGCCCTAGCAAAACCCCAAATCCCAGGGAAAAGTCGCTCTTCCTCCTCCACCCTTTCACGTGCGGTTTGATACCTTCTCCCCGGCAGGGGATCCCGGGCACAGGAGGGGGCTCGGGGGCGGTGGAAACCAGCACAAGGGTTTCCCAGTACGGGCAGCCCGGACAAGAAAGCGGCACAGAGAGAAAATCAACCCAGGTCACTGTGTTGCTTGTCCACCCACACTCTCTCCGTAACCAGGAATTTGGCAACCTGAGCACAAAACAATGCCAGGAACGACCCTTTGCTCTTCCAAGGTTCCCCAGCCCCAGCAGAAGCCCAGCAAAGGGCAGAGCACAAGGAGGAGCGTGCTGCAGGTCCACACATTCTGCCCCAGGGGCTCCAGTACAGCTTCTGATCGTAAAACTTTGTAAGAGGGGGCAAAACCTGATCTCCTGGTACTGACAGGCAAAAATGCTGGTAAAACATCATGATGACTTGGTGGCACATTCTTCTGCCACTTTCTGTGGTACAAAAGCCCCAGGAAAGAAAGAAATAAAATAGAGAAGGGCAAAATTTTCATAAGTGATGACATGACTTTGAAGTTTAAGACCCATTTTCACAACCGAGGATCAGATTTTTTTTTTAACAAACATTTCTACTAGACTTGCACTTACACTTGCAATTCCATCTCCTTATTTTAACTCCCAAATAAGTCCCACCTTTGACTGAATCAGCTCCACATTGTGTTCATGTGGCTCTCAGGGACATGGTGTGGTGGCCGACTTGGCAGCTTTAGGTTAATGGTTGGATTCCATGATCTTGGAGGTCTCTGCCAATCTAAATGATTCTGTGACTGTAGAAGTAGCTAACATGTTCAAAGAACTGTAAACACACATTCCTTTTTTGCTGACTGCAATAGGAGACAGGTCTAGGTATGGCTGGGAAAATCAAGAGCACATTTTCCTGCACCTTTGTGCACCTACACAAACTCTGCTGCTCATCACGTGCCAGGTCCAGCTCCACAGAGCTGGCAGAGCTTGCTAATGTGGGAGATGTCTCAGATAACAGATCACAGCCCTGGAAAGGGAACTTGCAGAAGAAATAATTACGCTCCATATGTCTAAAGAGCTTTTTCACATCTGGCAGCTTGGAGGACAGACTGACACAGTGATGCTGTAAACCTAAGCATGTTCAGGTCAGATCTGAACTGACACCTGTGTCCCATCCCTTTCAGAGACATGACACAGGTTTCCACATTCTGTTGTGACCTTTTTTTTTTTCCTCATAAAAACAAAACCATTCACAGTGTGTGACCTGAAGCAAATTGCTTGGCTGTTTTTCTCTTGGTGGGATGAGAGACAAGATGAGAGGGAATATACAGACTTGATATAAAGAAAAATCTTTTTTTTACTATAGGGATAAAAAAGTTCTTTTCACCATGAGGAAAACAGACCTCTGGAGCAGCCCTGCTGTCTCCATTACTGAAGGTTTTCAAGACCCAACCAAAGCCCTCAGCAATCTGACCTCAGTCCTGAACCTATTTAAGAAGGAGGCTGGAGTACAGTCCTCCTGTAATCCCTCCAAATCTGGATTATCCTCTGATAACAGATAATGAATTACCGTAAAAGTGAGTAATCACTCTCATTTTCTCTACAGAAAATAACAACAAAAATATCTTTCAAATCATGATTACTAGACATTTTCCTCCCCAAGTGATACCTTTTTACCTTCCTCTAAATGATCAGCAAGGAAGCAGTAAAAAATAGCTGCCAAAACAAGATATATAATTATGCTATGCCTAACACATTTCTACTGTCTTTTGTCCCTAGTCATTCTGCAGTGCCTAACAAACTTCAACAGCTCCATGGAAGCCATGAATCCACCAATAAATCCACCAATGAATCCATCAATGAACCCACCTTGTCAAATACTGCTGAGTGCTGTAAACTTTCACTATCAGAAAAGGAAAATATTTTCTTCCCAAGTTCATTCCACTTTCAGAGATCAGGGTACAATTTTTTGAAAAGCTTAAACTTATTTCATGACTAAATAAAAAACTAACCAACCAACCAATTACTGAAGAAAAGTGAGAAATACTGAAAGCATTTATTTGGGAGATTTTTTTTTTCCTTTGCTGAAGTGTTATTTTGGGCTTCTTGCAGCAGAAAACCTAGAAACTGGAGAGTTATCAAACAGGCACATATTGTTCACTACTCTTTTCCAAGAGATGTGCTAAAGCCAATACATACATAAAGGACTTCAATTTCCATTGTTTACTTTCTTTCACATTCACCTCACTGCTGGATAATGGAGCAAAAGCAGAGCACGCATGTACAATTGTCTGCATCAGCCCTTATCTCAAAACTGAAGCAGAGCTATTTGTACATAAGCTTCCAACCCAGAGAATGTGCATCCAAGTTTTGTATTCCAGGGTAACCACTAGGGCATACTCCACCCAAGATGTTTGGATGTTGTGCTGGACTGGGCCCTGATACTGTTTATCGTGCACAGGAAAAGCTCATTACTACAAAGCACTGACTGCATTTCACAAGGGCACATTTTACAGGACCCAGAACAAAATATCAAAGTAGGAATCTTCTGGAGTTAAACCCTTTGCAGAAGCCCTGTCCCCTGAACTATTCAATAAACATCATCCCCTTTCATCTTAAATGCTCATAAAGATGCCATTTCCAGTCCAATGCAAGGGGAAATCCCAGCTGCACTGAAGGTGACTGCAGTGATTATGGTGTGGCTTCCATTTCACCCTCCACCTCATTTCTGCTCAGCCCCAACACAGAGGTACCTACAGAAACACAAGCAGAGCCGCCCTCTGCTCAAGTCCATAAAACCTTTTTGGATGGCATGGGCTAAGTCTTACAGGTTCTCATGTGATGGTTAAAGAATAGAAAGGTTTCCTGCAGGGCAAGAGATGAGGTCTCCTCCAGTAAAAGGCCAGCACTAGAGTGATCCACCTGGTATAACACCCTGATGATTTGCAAGTTCCTCTGTGAAATTCCCATCCCCACTATCCCAAAAGCATCAGCTTTGCACACTCAGCTTTGAAGATCTGGCTCAGGGAAGAGGTCTGTCTGTAAATGGCTTTTTCTCCTCTGTAGAAGACGGGGATTGCAGCAAATGCACATTTTCCATAGATTAAATACTCTATGAACAGGTCAGTTAGACCACAGAAGGCTTTGGGTTGGAAGGAACCTTAAGGATCATCTGGTTCCAGTCCCCCAGCCATGGACAGGGACAACTTTCACTAGATCAGGCTGCTTGAAGCCCCGTCCAGACTAGCCTTGAACATTTCCAGGGATGGGGCATCCACAACATCCAGAGGCAGGGCATCCTCTTGCAGTGTCTCACCAGCCTCACAATAAGGAATTTCCTCCTAACATGTAATCTACATCTCCCCTCTTTTGGATCATATTTTTTTTGATATTCCTCACCAGAACCATGTTCTTTATACAAAGGTAGAAGCTGTCCAATGCTGCTTCAGTTATCTGCAGTTGAATACAATGGATATTTGATAACAACTCTATTTTCTTTACCGAAAAGAGAATGCCTGCAGACTTAACTGGAAAACTAAACCTAAACTTGATCTTTTAGGGGGAAATTCCCCGAACATTTTCTTCTATTAGAAGAGGAACATGAAGAATTGCTTAAGTAATGCTATACTTGATTTGCTTCTTGGTTGGTAAGAAAAATGTTTGACATTCAAGTAGGCATTCTTCTTCCCATCTCTTCAGTAATAACTCAAATGTTCAGACTGCATAGCATCTACTTAATAAAAATCTCCTAAGTGGGTTCACTGCATTCATATTAAAATGATAAGTAAGACACAGGAGAAATTTCAGCCCTGAAAATAGGTTAGCAAGAAGTTATCTTTGCTTATATGCCTTCCCAAGCAAAAAAATATTAGAAATGCACAGTGTGTGCAAATATAATTATAATTTAAACTAAGAATACTCCCAAGAGGTGATTTGTGCTCTAAAAGTACTCTCTCCTCCTGAAGTAGCATCTCACAAACTCTGAACCGCAGTGTAAAAGTGCCTGTTTCTCTTGCCTGATCAGAAATGCTCCAGAAAATAACTTATCTGGTCAAGATGCACTCACATACTTGAAATGCAGCTGCATGGTCTCAGCAATTCAATTTGCATGAATCACAAACAGATTTAAGTGCTGCTGGATGAGTAAATTACTTATGGTTTCTGACTAACTTAAATAATTTTTGCCAAGTTTGATCTAAATTCAGTATGCCCCCAAAAACCCCAAACCCAACAGAGAGAAACTTTCAAGAAAACAGCTGAGGTAATCTGAAGGAAGCTTACAAGAGTCAGGTTCTTTACTGTGAAATGACATTACTTACCAAAATTTAGCTAAATTGAGGGGGTGTGTGTTAAACCCTCCCTTTACAAGGAGCTGAAATACTATTTAGGCTTTCTCTCCTTCCTATTTATTTTACTGAAGGGAAAAAATGAGGGAAGAAAATAGATGGGGCTACCCTGCCACCTTTCTCCAAGTAGTTAGTTATAATTTTCTTTCATTCAATCCTGAAACTGAAAAACCAATACCACAAAATTTCTTCCAAAGCATAAAAAAACTCCTAACCTCACTTTGAGGTCATTGTTCAGCTTCAGTTACTGGAGCAATGAAGTGGCATCACCTTGTTCTCCTGGGTGACCTCATCCACACACCTCTCACTGTGCTTCATCACTGCATCACCAAGTCATGCTGGCTTTGTGAAACTGCTGCTTAAGAAAAGGTGCATTTTACGTTGTTCTGCTTAATTCTGCATTCAAGCATTTCACAGCAAATCACACCAAAAATCTCCTACATTAAAAATATCCCACTGTTTACATGTTTAAGAAAAAAAAAAGTTACATGTGCAACAGAGACAGTGAACAGCTGATCTGCTGAAGTGTGCCAGGAAAAAAGAATGGGTTGGTGATTACCTGTTTCCAGGGAGAGAGGGAGAGAGAAAGAGAGAGAGAGAAAGAGAGAGAGAAAGCAAGAGAGATGAAGAGAGGAAGAGAAGAAGAGGGAAAGATGGAGGGAGAAGGAGGGAGAAGGAGGGAGAAGGAGGGAGAAGGAGGGAGAAGGAGGGAGAAGGAGGGAGAAGGAGGGAGAAGGAGGGAGAAGGAGGGAGAAGGAGGGAGAAGGAGGGAGAAGGAGGGAGAAGGAGGGAGAAGGAGGGAGAAGGAGGGAGAAGGAGGGAGAAGGAGGGAGAAGGAGGGAGAAGGAGGGAGAAGGAGGGAGAAGGAGGGAGAAGGAGGGAGAAGGAGAGAAAGAAAGAGAGAAAGAAAGAGAGAAAGAAAGAGAGAGAAAGAAAGAGAGAAAGAAAAGAAAGAGAGAAAGAAAGAGAGAAAGAGAGAGAGAAAAGAAGAAAGAGAGAGAAAGAGAGAGAAAGAGAGAGAAAGAGAGAGAAAGAGAGAGAAAGAGAGAGAAAGAGAGGAGAAAGAGAGAGAAAGAGAGAGAAAGAGAGAGAAAGAGAGAGAGAAGAGAGAGAAAGAAGAGAGAGAAGAGAGAGAAAGAGGAGAGAAAGAGAGAGAAAGAGAGAGAAAGAGGAGAGAAAGAGAGAGAAAGAGAGAGAAAGAGAGAGAGAGAGAGAAAGAGAGAAAGAGAAAGAGAGAGAGAGAAAGAAACTGAGTGAGAAAGAACTGAGTGAGAAAGAAACTGAGTGAGAAAGAAACTGAGTGAGAAAGAAACTGAGTGAGAAAGAAACTGAGTGAGAAAGAAACTGAGTGAGAAAGAAACTGAGTGAGAAAGAAACTGAGTGAGAAAGAAACAGAGAAAGAGAAGTGAGTAAAAGAAGTGAGAAAGAGGCAGAGAGAGAAAGAAGAAAACAAACTCAATGGTCAGACTTGATTTTTCAAGATGCAGATCTCGATCAGGAGCCTGAGGTAAAAATAAAACACCTGTCATTGCTCTCTGCAGCTCCTGAGGAGGGGAGATGCAGAGGGAGATGCTCAGCCCTTCTCCCTGCTACCCAGTGATAGTACACATGGGAATGGTTCAAAACTGCAGCAGGGGAGGTTCAGACAGGACATTTGGAGGCATTTCTTTACCAAGAGGGTGGCCAAACATTGGAACAGATTTCCTAGAGGTGGACAGTGTTCCTTCCATGTCTGTCAGTGTGTAAAAGGCATTTGGTCAATGGCCTTAACAACATACTTTAACTTTTGCCCTGAAGTGGTCAGGCACCTTGGCAAGATGATCCCTGTGGGTCCCTTCCAAACTCAGTCTAGTCTTGTTTATTCTATTAATAATAAAATAACAGTAATGATAATAAAATTAATAATGATGATAAAATTCTAATGAAACACTGCCATATGAAATTCATAAGCATAGCAAGAGGGACTGGGTTAGACAGCTGGGAGCACTGGCTTGAAGGATAGAAAAAAGACAGAATTTGTATTCCTGCAGTGGTTGCTGGTCAGCTGAAGTCCTTCACTGCTCTAAAATGCCAAGTTTCTGTTTCTGATAATGTTTCCAGATTGCTTTGGATGAGAAAAATGATTTTACCCCATGCAAACAAACATTAAGCAATTTAACTGAAGCAATATATTACATGTCAGAATAACTTATTAAAAAACCCCAAACAACCAAAAAACCACCTAATCAAATTCTGACAACATTTTATGCAATTTGTGCCTTTTAGAAGTGATCCTAATTTTCCTTGAAACATACCCAAAATTGTCTTTGACTAGTGGAGGAATTTATGAATTTAAACAGGGGAAAACCCTTGCTTTCCACTGAATTTGAGTAAGCGAAATCATTCTATAAGGAAAGTTTTCTACTGTGCAAACAAGAGGATACTGATGGGGCAAAGTTTAGCACAGACTATGCAGCAATAGCTGTCAGTATCCCTCACCACCACAAGTACAGGACTGTTATGTGAGAGGTGACACCGTGGCAAAGCCTCTACGTGGAGTCACTCACAGCAATCTCAGGGGACAGAGACAGAAATCTGATGCAAAAACAGTTACCATGTGTTGGCTCCCAGAAGGGAAACCTCTCAGGCTTCTCTCAGAGTTGACAAAGCTGAGAAACAAAAGCCAGATAGATCAGGGCTTTCTGACATCATCTGGAAAAAGCTCAATATCTTACACATTTCTTTACAGTAACAAATTGTCTCGTAGAATTTGACTAGGGATTGCTGTACATGCAGCCTAGCATGTCAAGTCAGGGAAAACCAGATTCTCAGTTACTTAATCCCAAACTCCCCGAATTAAAGGAAAAAGCTCTCGTGGACCAGTAGATTGTGGAGGATGCTTCAGGGTCTGGTTTTGGCCAGATGTTGACTTTTGAAGATCTACATGTGCTGATGCAGAGACTTTCTTCTCAGTTTTAGTAAGGGGCATTTATTTCCCTTTGCTAGTAAGCTACTCTGAGCTCTGGATAACCCAAGACTCAAACTCTTACCCAAAAGCCTTGGAAGCCTTTGGGATCACAGCATCCTTTGCAGCTGAAGCACATTTTATTTTTGTATGTAGAAAACACACATCTTCTGCAGGGGCTTAATGTTTTTAAAGAGAAATCTCCAATAGTCTGAAAAGTCTCTGGAAGCTCTTTCCTTTTTAATTTAGAAAGGTGGCTTTTGGCTGACACTGGCAAGCAAACTCATATATATGAAGTGCCCTCTCAGTGTCCCGTGAAATTTGCCATTTCCCTCCATGACAATCAGCACTATCTATCACGAGAACGTAATCCCCTGGGACAGGAGACCCGAGCCCTGTGCTGCTCTCCTCTGCAAACAGATGTGTGCACGTTCCCAGCTCGGAAAGTCACGGCCGTCTTTTGGCAGAGAGCTACAGCAGCTGCACATCTGCAGAGGGGAAAAGCTTTCAGCAAAAACTAGAGGGGGATCTCATCCTCCCCCCAGCCTGCCGAGCAAGCTCAGCATTTGTTCCTCTCCAGATGACACCCCGATGGGTTGATTTAATCATTCACACATGCATGCCTATCCACAATGCTTCCAAAATACCAGGCCTGTGACTGCATCTCACCTGAACTGCTCACATTAACTGGGCTTATCAGCAAGCACTTGGCAAGAGGCCTTGCAGGGTAAGAAGAGAAATTCCACGTTCAAGGGCGCTGCTAATATAAAATGATTCTACAGAATACCGTGGGTGAGTGAGAGACCATTTGTGATGAGGAGAACACGCTTGATTTTAAGTCTATGCTCAAAGCATATCCCTGTCTTCAAGCAGACTGTGTGAAGCCCAGTTCCAAACTTCCCAGAGCAGGAATGATGTACTGCCCTGGGAGCCAAAGCACTCGGATGGGTGGATTGAAGCATGCGCCTTGACCTACATGTCTGCCTAAACGATTTGCCAGACTGGGGGCACAGCACAGAACATTTAATTGTAGCAGGATCACAGAAACACTTCACCACTTTTATTCCCAAAGGGAAATCTAATTAAAACACAGAGCATCTAGCCATTTAAAGTTATTCTGCTTACAAAGAAACAGCAAGTCTTGCTCCCTGAAACAGACTCTCCAATGGGTTGCCAGAGTCCCCAGGAAGTTTCTGGAAACACAACTTAGGTGCCTGAACTTGGCCAGGAGCCATCTGCTCTCTGGGATCTGTAGGATCAGGAGTCTCAAGGTCTGGCAGGGTCTCATCCAGAACTCTTTCAACCACTTCCAAGTGAGGTGGCACCTTTCCCCACTCAAGCTGCCCCTAACCATCATCAGCTCTTGACATTTTAAGCATCTGGGCCAGATTTTCAAATGAGCTCAGAGGAAAGCTTTTGTGAGTGCTTCTCCAAGACCAGCTTTTCTGCCAGGCTCAGTCTCCTGCACAGATATCCTACCAAGGCAAAGCCTTTCCAAGCAAGGTCAGCACCCCACATGCTGAATTGTTCAGCCAATCTGATTACTTACCATGATGCCTGATGAGGAGATGGGCATTGGAAATTACAGCTGCCAACACCTCCTGGCAGAATCTATCTTAACACTAGGCTCCATTCAGATCAACAGCTCTCTGCTGTACATATTCTAGAGGAATGAGAGCAGTGGAACAAACCTCCATCTGCATTTACAATGCTGTTTTACAGAGGAGGCAAGACTGGGCACAGTTAAAGGATGTCACACTTGAAAACAAAGCAGTGCTCCTACAATGGCTCACATGGCAGCACCTGCCTTATTAGTGGCACAGCACCAGTAGCAGCAAGTCTCAGAGTCCCCTTCAGGCATCACACATGGCTGAACCACAGCTGGCTTACCTGTCTAGCTTCCTTCCTTTTGCCTTTTACTCGGATCTTCCATCACACATCCCAAAATGGTCCAGGCCCCTTACTCATGCTTCTAGATGAGATCTTGTCAGCACTGCACGTGGAGCCAACTGCATGAAGAACCCAAGGGATGGCCAGGGCCATCTGTTACAGACTTTTTTCTCTGTGAGTTGGTGTTTTTCTTTTAATTCCCTCTGCTTCTGGGCCCCTCTTCAGTTCTCGCTCCTCCCACCTCCCTCTGTCTGCTCATGAGGACAGAGTTTCCATCCTGGCCCTGGGCCAGCACATGTATGGGCAAAGGCAGAGCTCAGGAAAAGCTATCTTCTGCTCCCTTTCAGCACGTAAACACTGCCAGTTCCCAGCCCAGGAGCACAGGGCTGAGCCAGAGCTCTGCCTGCAGTGCAGGGGGACTGAGCACCAGCAAGTCCTGCATGGGCTGGACACAGCAGCTTGGCTGCAGTGCAAACATCTCCCCTCCCAGCCCTCCTGCTCCAGTGAGCAGCCCTAGCCTTTACCCCAGCCAGGTATTGCTTGTTAGAAGGCAGACACAGACACATCTCACATTCAGCAAAGGTCATGTGTAACAAACAGCACATGCAGGTAACAGTCAAGCCAAATTCTTGTTTGTGCCAGCCATTAAAAACAAGGAAACCAGAAGATCCCAAGCAAACCTGACTGGCAGTGCCCCAACACTGGGATAACAATCTTGCCCCAGAAAGGCCTCGGAGATGTGCTAGCTCCTAACAAGTTTAGTCAGTAAAAGCTGACCTTAAATCACCGCTAACTCTTGCATCTATTTTGCTAAATCCTTGAAAGTAACAGTGTGCCAGCTGCAGCTGGTTTCCCTAACCTGGGGAGGGGAAAAAGCACTGAAGCAAAGAATGAAGATTATACCAGCACTCACAGCATTCATTCCAGCAGGACATTACTCTTTCAAGCCTCTGCCCTTCCAACCGTGCCTGACTTCCTTCAGCTTTACCATGGGATAGTACTGTTTCCAAAAAAAGACAGAAATTATGTCCTCAATACATGTTATCTGCATTAAAGAAAGGAGTCACAGTGTTTCAAACTCCTTGCAAGGAAGATTTCCCATGAACCCCCATTTGGGGTTTTTGTTGCACACACAGAGCATACCACATGTGCCCAGCAAATGTTTAGGCAATGTATTTATGAGCAGCACAAACTCAGAGGGTTTCAGCACAGGATCACCCCAGCCATCACGCCAGGATTATCCCAAGAGCACAGCCCCTGTGAGCAGCTCCAAGATGACAGACTGGAACCACATCATGGGTTCAGAGCTGCTCAGAGCTGTCTCAGCACAGCAGAGACTGGACCATCATGATGGCAGAGCCCCCAAGGTGTCTTGCTGCCATGAGTTCCCAGCTCACTGAAAGACATAAACTGGCGAAGACTCACATGGCAGGTAAGAATCCACTGCTTTCATCAGGAAAGGCCTGGGGAATTATGACTTTCACCTCCTCAGTCCCATGTCCACAGACACAGAGCACCTTGACCCAATTGGGTGGTGAACCATGTAAAGGCTGGGAGAGATCTTGAACAGGATCAGCCTATAGGACCTTAAGTATTTATTTTTGTAAGACAGTGCTGATGCCTTTTAGTGCTTTATTTCAACCTTGAACTGACCCTCAGCCTGCTCTGTGCTAAGCTTCCACCAAAGGACACAGACCTCAGTTGAAATCCCAGGACGCAGAGGTCAGAGATTCCAGGGACTCTAGACTGTCTTAGGCACACACTTCACGGTCACCCAAGAGCCCCGCAGAAACCACATTTCAATGTAGCACAGCCATTTCAACAACATTTCAAAAGCACAGCCTTCATGAAGCTGGGAGTTCAGTCATATGGTCATCTTCACTAAAACTTGGGCTGAAGCCACCCCCAAACACCATTAACGTCCTCACATTTCAGCCTTTGCTTCAGTTTCCAGGAGCTGATAAAGCATCTCCAGGGTGAAGACCAGAAAAAAAAAAATCCCATAAGCAAGATCAATGTGGTATTGCCCTTTCCTTAGTATGTGCCCTTACTGCACTTCACAGCTACAGTCGAGCTACAGTCAAGAAAATACTGTTTCTTTTCCTGCTTCCTGCTGTAAAACAGTGCTCACAGATACCTCAGACACAATGTTATTTGAGCTGTATCTAAGCAAAGCCAGGATCACTCATTTACTGTCAGGACTTGAATGAAACAAGAAATTTCTTTCCAGCTCCATCCCACTCCCTCCTTCCCTCGGGAGAGTCTTCTCAGCCTGAAAGGAACTGCTATGCAAGTGCATTAAAAGTCCTATTTCAGCATTTCTTTCATAGTAGAGGCCTCTTCCAGCCAGCTCTTGGGATCCTGCCAACAGACATATCAGCCACTAGTACTTAAATCCTTCCGCTAAAAAACACTTCCCTAAAGAGCTTGCACCCCAGTTCTGAAGGCCTAAGATCACCACAGTGAACCAGCTTCATCAAGGGTTTCAGACTGGTTCTTCCCCACTCTCATGGGTTTACTGGTGCACTACACAGCCTTTTCTCCCCTTGGTCTGGCCTCTGCTTAGGAAGGAGCAGCTTCCACACAGTTCCAGTCAGGAAATAAATGTCAGGTGTTACAAAAGGAAGGGAGGACCAGCTGCTTTGAATGATGCATGCAGGGGATCCAAAAGAACATGGCACTTATCAGACACCTCTGAAATGCCCGGCATCTCTCCATCCTTAAGACTGGCTCTGCCCTTGTGATGATTTCATCGGCAAATTTCTTAAACTTGGGGAAAGATTGAGCTTGCTTCTGTGCTCCCAAAGTGCTCAGCAAAACAGAGATTTTAAGTCCTGTCTGTGTGAATTAGTTGTCACAGCTGATATTAAGAATAACTTCTTGGAAAAGGTACTCCTGGATTAAGATCATCTCTGAAAAACACAGCTTACGGGGTCTTTGTTTATTATCTCCTTGTCAAAATGAACATTTCTAACATGTAAATACAACAGGCATGGGGGAAAGACAAGTCTATTGTAAGTGTCTGACAAAGGATCTAAATGCTCTTCTTGTTTCTGGAGAACAGAAAGCACACACAGAAATTGTCTTTGCAGACAAAATGTCCTAAAAGCTTTCCCAAGGCAGCGAGCTGGGGGCAGCACTGAAAGCAGCACTTTGGGACACTCCACATGCACTTGTGCTCCACAAGGAATGCTGCACTTTGGATCCTGATGAACAGGGAGTATCTTCTGCGTGGACTGCTAGGATATGGACGTGCCAAAAGCCAACCCAGGCTTCAGCACACAACCTTCTCACCCACGCAGGCAGAGTGGTCCCAGCAGAGCCATAAATCTTTACTCTGCTTTTTGCATCCCTGGCCACTCCAGCGTCCTTTGTTTTCAGTGCTTTCTCTTCCATTTCTCAAAAAGGCGCCTTATTACCCTGGGAAATCCTGTGGCTTTCGCCTCATTTCCATACTTAGCATTTTCAGTTGCTTCCAAGCCTGACCCAGCATAGTAGTTATCCATTTTCACAGGCTGAAACACTGCCTGGATTATTTTAAAAACCCAAACAACAACCAAACAAAACCCCTCAAATCCAAAATGCACCAAACCCCACAAACACTACCCCAATGTCAACAATTCAGAGCACAACACAAGGGAGGAGGAAATGCATTCCTTTCCTCTGCCAGGATGCAACAACAACTCCCTTTTTGGTGGTTCAGAAAACAGGGCCAGTACACGTTATTGGACCTCACTACCACACACCAAGAACCAGCGGTCAGTAAGGTGGCAGCCAACACAGAAAACAGCTTTTTAATCCACCACCAACCAGCAGCTCCCCTCACAGTAGCAAATAAAAGCCTCATGGAAATCCCTTTGGTCATCTTTATCCTCCCAGCTGAGCTCCAGGCTGGAGATGCTCTTCTCCAAAAGCAACAAACTTAAACAACTACTGAAATGGCAAGAGCAAAGGTGGCTGGGAATAACTCAGGGTCAGGAACAACTTGCTGACCTGTCTTGGAAACAAGATGTGTTCTTGTAAAGAGCAGAATTAGGGGCCCATGCTCAGCACTTAGTCCCTGCACCTGTGAGGAGGCTCCAGTGCCGATCCAAGCCATCACAAAGCCTCAATCCTCCATGTCCATCACTTTTCCAGCACCAAGCATCAAGAGAGATGCTTATTAGACACTCAAAAAGCCAAAACCTCTAAAAGTGTCCCAAATACACCTGGCATGGTTTTACCTCCCAGTTTGCATTTGACACCTTGGGACCACAGCAGCAGCCAGCTGTAACTTCTTCCTTGTTCCCTTCTACCAACTCCCTGTCCATCAGCGCCCATCATCCTTGGGTACAACAGCGGGAAGGCAAGAAAGTGTTTTTCTCCCCAGGATAGGTGAATACTCCCACCCATCCGCACCGGCAGTCAGAAGTGCCACCCTGATAAACCACAGGCTGCACACAACTGCAGGCGCTCCTTCCAGCCGAAGGCAAACCGAGAGGAAAGCAGGCTATCCCACCCAGAGCAGAGAGAGAAAAGTGCGGGGCTAATACCGCACGGGGATTCAGGGTTTTGCCGAACCGAGAACTCTAAATGTTTGCTCCGCCAGGGCCCGGGCTTTCCCCAAAGATTGTGCTTAGCGTTTCCTCCTGTTTTGTGCTGGAGCCCGAGGCAGGGCTGAGTTCACTCAGGGGCCCCTTGCTGGGCGGCGGGGCTGCCGCTGCTCCTCCGCCCCACCGCTCCCGAGCCGCTCGGGTCGGCTTTTCAGCGGCTGCCCGGGTCCCCTCGGCCCCGAGCCCCCCGGCCGAGCCCCCCGCGCCCGGCGGGAGCAGCAGCCGCCCCGTCCCGGCGGGAAAGCGGCGGCGCCCGGGAGCGCGGGGGGATTCGGCTGGCGGGCCCCGCTTTCCCTCTCTGCAGCCGCGATGAAGAAAAGCCAGATGGGGCGCGGAAGGGAAGAGGGAATTAGGGATTTTTTTGGAGGGGCACCTCTGCCCGCTCTGCCGCGTTAGTGTCCCCCCGGCGCCTCCCTACCTTCCTCGGCGGCGGCGGCGGAGCGGGGGGGCCGTGTCCCGGCATGACGGCGGCGGCGCCGGGCTGGCGGCTGCGGACCCGCGGCTGGGGGCTCCCGCCCGCCCCCCGCCGCCACCGGCCCCGGCCCCGGCCCCGGCCGCCCTCCGGCGGGAGCGCCGCCCCGTCCCGTCCCGTCCCGCCCCGCCCCGCCGCCGCGCCCGCCCCTCGCTGCGGGCACGGAGCGTCCTGTGCCGCCCGCCCGGGGGCAGGGGCTGCCGGTGTCCGGGCCAGCAGGGCAAACGGGAGCTGAGGGAAAAGCCGCCGTTCTGGTTGCAGAAGGAAAGATTTCCGGGCAAACGTAGAAAGTCCTGACTTGCTATCAACCCGGTACCTGGCACCGGCAGTGGCTTCCCGAGGCTGATGGGGTCACAGACCCAGCGCGGGAGAGCACCTGGCCAGGAATGCCTCAAACCTGAAACACGATTTCTGTCCCTTGGTCTGAGACTGGGTATTGGGGAAAGGTGCTTCACCCAGGGGGTGGTCAGACACTGGAACAGGATGCCCAGGGCAGTGGGCACAGCACCAAGCCCGACAGAGCTCCGGAAGCGCTGGGACAACGCGCTCACGGTGTGACTCTTGCGGGGTCCTGTGCAGGGCCGGGAGGGGACTCCACGATCCCGATGGGGCCCTTCCAGCTCAGGACATTCAGTGCTGCTACGATTCAGAACTGATGGAGGGGTGAAGGTCCCGGAACCAAGCGCGGTCCCTTCCCGCCCGTCCCCGTCCCGTACAGCCCGATCCCGAGGGGCGCTCCCGGTGCGGAGGGAACAGCTCGGGCACGCGCCTCCCTCACGGCACTCGGCTTCCCGCCAGGCTCTCGCGACTGGCCCTTTAAGGGGCGGGGCGCCGCCGCGCTCCGGGGCGCTGATTGGCCGGGCGCGCCCCCCCTCCCGCCTCCTGCCCCCGGCGGGGCGGGCACGGGCGGCGGGAGCGCGCGCGGCGGCGGCGGGAGCGCGCGCGATGGTGGCCGGCGGGGCCGCGCGGCTGCTCCCGCTCCCGCTGCTCGCGCGCGCCGCCGCGGCCAGGGCCAGGGCCAGGCCGGCGCTGCCCGGGCGGGCGGGCGCGGGGCGCTGCGGGCTGCGCGCCGGCCCCTGGGGCGCCCTGGCCTTGGCCGTGCCCGCCGCCGTGCCCGCCGGGACCGGCTGGAAGGAGAGGCCGGGGCAGCGCGGCCCGGCGTGGGCGGCGGAGCGCGGGGCCGCGCGGCCGCCGCGGGGGCTGCTGCGGCGCTTGGGGCTGGTGCTGCGGCTCGGTGTTCGCGCCTGCGGGCTCCTGCTGCGCTTCGGGCCGCTGCTGCTGCTCTACCCGCTGGGCCGCCTGTGGCCCGGCATGGGCGCCCGCTGGCTGCGGCTGCTGCGCAGGGCGGCCGAGGCCGCCGGCCCCACGTGTGTCAAGCTGGGCCAGTGGGCCAGCACCCGCAGGGACCTCTTCTCGGAGGCCTTCTGTGATGAGTTTTCCAAGCTGCACGTCGAGGTGAGCCCGCACCCGTGGGGCCACACCGACGAGCTCTTGAGGAAGGCCTTCGGGGAGGACTGGATGGGCATCCTCAAGTTCCCGAGCCGGGAGCCGGTGGGCTCGGGCTGCGTTGCCCAGGTGTATAAAGCCTATGCTGACCTCGCTGCCATCGGCGGCTCCCGGGCGAAGGAGCTGGAGCAGCGCTCGGAGCTCAGGTCTGCCTTTGAAGCGTGGGAAGTGTCAGGCTTTAGAGGCCTCCTCGGGTGGCTGAGAAGGAGGAAGAGCAAGGAGATACGGGATGAGAGGAGCAGGGAGGAACTGAGTTCTGCAGACTGCTCCCAGGGAAGTTCCGGGAGTAGGATGTCCCTAATGGAACAGAGGGCCAAGCCACCCCCGAGCGCAAATCCGTCATCAGCCAGACACCTCGTGCCTGTAGCCATTAAAGTAAGTCATGTGCCGAAATGGCAGAGGTATGAAAATGGGGTGTGCTGGACGAGGTCCGTCAAATTTTAGCTCCCATGGAGAGAGGTAGCTGGCCAGGGCCAGGTGGAACAAGAAGGGGTGCTGTCTCTCCAGGTGTCCTTTCTCAGGGCTTTTGTTCCAGCCAGCCACAATCCCCAGCTTTTACCAAACTGAGAGCTCAAGATTTGATGTGGCATGTAGGTACTAGGAATGCCTCCAAGGGCCCAATTTACATTAAAAGAATTAGTATTAAGGTTGCTTGCACCTTCCAGACAGCAAACCTCCTTCTCTGCTTGCATGAAGAAATTTGGAACATAGAAGTGCGTTCCAGCAAAGTTTATTTAAAGAAACCTCATATTTGAGCAGCTTCAAATACTAACAAGGGATGGAGCAAGACTGAAAGTAGTGCAAAATGTCTTTGGGTGAAACTGTAGTCTCCAGCACTGATACACTGAATTTGACAATGATAAAATGTTTCTCAATGGCAAAATGGGAATTCTTCTGAGGGCTAGCCAAAGAAGCTGGTTGCCTCCCATCCTAATAAGCTGGGTTCTGTATATTTGAAATGTATTACTTGAGGTCATTGCAATGGAGTGTCTGGGGGGTTGATGCTGCCACTGCTCGTTCTTGTGCAGGTCCTGCACCCTGGGCTGGTCCACCAAGTCCAGATGGATCTGTTTCTCATGAAGATGGGCAGCCGCATCATTGGGCTTCTCCCTGGGTTCAAGTGGCTCAGTTTGACAGAAATAGTGGAGGAGTTTGAGAAGCTTATGATGCAGCAGGTATGTGCCAGGCCATGGTCCCCAGCTAAACAAAACTGCCCTTTATCTTGCTCTGGCTGGCTCTAACTCTGTTCACACCACTACATTTAAAATGGGTAGATAAAGGCTAGCTTGTTCTTTACTTCTGTTCTTTAGTCTAATCAAATCACATAACATTACTGTAGGAAAGCTTATACGCTCACAAAGTAGCAAAGCAATGAAAAAACAGTCTTTATTAGATCTAAAATTATTTTTTGGACTTTGAAAATAATGTTTAGACTTTGAATGTGTTTTCTAGTGGGCAGCCTGAACAGCTAGCTAGCCATAGTCAGAGTCCTTTTTGCAGCATTGTGGAAGGTGAACACTGGTGAGACTCCTCTCTTTAGGAAAGAATCTCTCCAAGCAAGTACTCAGGCATGTGGGCTTTTTCTATAATTCTATATATATGTTTGCAGTCTGTACTCACTAGTCATGTTTGTTAGAACTTACATATATATATATATATATATATGCATAAATAATGTTTTCACAGAAGTTAATAACACATTCTACTCTGTATTATCATCAGACTCACAGTGTCAGTAAAATTTTGCAAACATCTGAAAACATCTTGATTTACTAATGTCTTCTAAAGACACAGTCCTGGAATATTGCTACTATCAAACTTACAAAGATCTCACTGCAGGCTTAATTAGGCTTATGTTTCTATAAAATGAGCCATTATCTGCTAATTTCATTTTTGTGTCTAGATTGCAGAGTCTGAAGTCTGCAACAAGCTTTTGAAAACCTTAATTATTCTCTACAATTCCAAAACCTCTGCAAAGTAAATCCATGCTGGGAGCTGTTACTATGGTCAGATGTGACTTGAGGTCATTCGTGCCAGTTTGGCAGAGCTTGGGTGGATTTGCAGAAGACTGAGAGTTAGGAGAACGTCTGATAGGCTCATTGTAGCCTTTTCCCTTTGAATGAACAAGGAAGTATTCCTGGGATATTCCCCCACTGCCAGACAAATGAGGTGAGGCAAGGTTATCCTGCCTCCTTGAGCAGTAGCAGACAGCAGGAGAGATGCCCTTGTGTCAAGACACTGGATCACTGAAGAACCAGGGCCTGGACTTGCCATAGTGGATTATTTTGTATGAATTACATTAAATTTCTTCCTGCTACAGCTGCCTCTCTGTGAAGTGAGGCTGTGGCTGCAGTTCTTCTATCCTGTCTGCCTGCCTTGCTGTTTGGACAGCAAGCTTCCATTCAGGATAGGATTCAGTTTAGGATCTTATTGTATTTTTGAATGTAACATGGTCCTGGTCTATTTTGAGACACCATGCCTCTAGTAAGGCACCCATATTTCAAAGACTGGGACCTGGCTGTGCACCATCCATTGTCCAGTCTGCTCCTCTTCCATCAGGGAGGCTATGAGCGTGTAAAAAGCACCACCCTTTGTTTCCATTCTGGCTTTCTGACTAGTTTTGTTGGTATTGAGTATTGCAGCTCACACAGGATCCTGAAGATCTAATCCTAGGTGATTCTGATTTCCAACCTGCTTTTCCATTTGTCCCTTGAGATTGACTTACGCTATGAAGCCAGAAATCTGGAGCGCTTCCGACAGAATTTCCTAGATGTCGATTTTGTGAAGTTTCCAACTCCCCTTTGGCCCTTGGTAACGGCAGATGTTCTAGTGGAAACATTTGAGGTAAGAATTGCAGGGTGTGGGTGCGATGGTAGCAGTGAGAAAGTCCCAGGGAGACCATGGCAAGGAGGTGTTTCTTTTTGAGAAGGAGGAACCAAAGGCAGAAGAATGCTTTTTTTCCTTTTTGCTTAAGGAGATTGATGTCCTTCCTTAGTGTCTCTTCCACTCTTTTGGTTTGAAAGCAGTGCATCCCTGAAGACAGGTAGCAGACAACTCTGTACAGAAGTGAGCACTTGGCCTGAAAGCAAGCAGACCAGCAGTGGGTGCAGCCACCCTGTGCTTGCCTGTGCTTTGCAAACCAACACCATGCTTCACCTCTCCTCTGTGCTGGGTCAAAGCAAGGAGCTCAGCAATCTCACACTTTCTGATCCTTGCCTCACTTCCCTTGAGGATGTTTGAGTCACAGACCAAAGCTACTCTCAGGCTTAGTTTTCCTGCATGTGACCCTGGCAAGGGTGTTTCTGTCCCTGGAATACTATCTGTCTTTCCAAGGAAAAAACCCTTGGTTCTCTCACGTTTTCCGTCACATTTGGTACAGGCTCTTTCTGCCAAGTCCTTTGTAGGGTATTATCATCACCTTCCCCCAACTTGTGGCACCCAGGAAAAGGCGTGTTTGAAGGTGGGATGCAGGGGGTATTTGACTCCAGCTCTGGCTCTGTTTCAGGAGAGTGAGCCCATTTCACGCTACCTGCACGTGGGGATTGGCACGGAGCTGCGGCAGAGACTGGCCAGGATGGGCATGGACATGCTGCTAAAGATGGTAGGTGCTTGGCTGGGGCTGCAAGAGAAGGTTGTTTTCCTGCAGAAACTATTCAGTTTGGATAATAAGACAATGAGGCTGAAGAGGGAACCCATTTGCTTCCTACCTGTACCTGGTCTGGGTAAAGCCTGGGCTGGACTCGGCCCTGCTGAGGCTCTGACAAGGAGCTCAGCCACTGCAGAGGGACCATCTGCCTGCACACAGTAGGACTGGCCTGTGCACCTTGGTCAGCCTTTGCTTAGGACACCCACCAATCCATTCAATGAATATTCACCTATTACCCAAGTACCTTAAAGTGCAACGTTATTAGCAAATGTCATGTGCTGTGCAGAGATTGTGGATGTGACTCAGAGAGAAAACAATGAACTGATTTCTTAATTTATCCAGTCCTCTAAAACTGCCTTTTTGTTAGGGAGAACTAAATCTCGAGTAAAGACAACAAACCTGGCCAGGTTCAGCTTCTGGCTATCTAGTTCTTCTGTGGCTGAAATAATCCCAAAAAGTCTGGAAAGGAGTGTTGAGAGGGTGGTACAAGTGTCTTGTGAGGGGCTGTGAGAACCAGCAGGGAAGAGTTGCAAAAGCTCCTGACAGTTCTGAGTGTGTGGGCAGTGCGTGTCAGATGAAATGCTGCTGCTAACTGCAGTATTGTGCTAGGGCAATAGTGAACCTCTACTTCTGGCTCCAGGTAGTATGACAGGCTCTGAAATAGCTTTTACCACTCAGAAAACAATGCTGGAACCAGAATAGCTTTATGCTACAATTGGTTTCAAATTTTAGGAGTAGAAAAGAATTAAAGGGCAAAGAAACAACTTTATGTCTGTAAGTAAAACAAATACCTCTTTCTTGAGTACTCTGTAGTTGATGCCCAGGAACCTCCATTGCAAGGGCTGTAATAGAACTAGAAGAAGTGCAGAGGAAGGCAGATAGGATGATTATTCATGTGGAATGGCTTCCATACCAGAATGGTGAAATAATTTGGACTCTTAACTCTGGAAAGCAGAAAGATGAGTAGCTTATGACAAAGATTATGCAGTCATGAGTGCACGAGAATGAATATGGATCTGTTGTGTAGGGTTTCTCAATAAGGAGGACATAAAATTAGCAGAAGTAATTTTTTTCGGGCAACACCAAAACCATATTTTTTCACACAGCTCTAATTATTTACATGGCAGTTGAAAAAATTCATAGGAGAAATCCATTAAATGCAAAGATAATCTCTTTGGGGCAGGAAGTCCTACAGTCCCAGGTTACCAGGAGGGTAGTGGCAGGGGGGTGGGGGGCTGGAAGTACTGTTTGGTTCTTGTCCTCTTGCCAGTCCTTTTTGGTGCTAACTACTAGCAGAGTCAGAGAAGGGCTACACAGATTTATTTCCTCTTCTCTTGTTTTCCTTACTTTTCAATAGAGTTATTATGTGGGTTGGTGTCCTGCACTAGACAAACGTAACCAGTCACAGTAACCTTTGTCACTGAATGGCAAACAGCCTATTCTTACTGCATTACTCTTTGCTAAGGCCCACCACTGTGCCCCATTTTAGAGCTGATTGCCAAAGGGCACTGCCATTCCCTGCTGGGACTCCTGGCTGTCCTACCTGACCTCTAGCAAACACTGGGTTGCTTCACACAGCTCTGCTGACTTCCTGAGTACCCGAGCTGGTCTCCAGCAGAAGCCACCTGCTGTGGTGCTGCCCAGGGTGATGCCCCATCACTGGTAATGACAGAGAACAGACCACAAACAACCCTCTGCCGTTTGCCTGGGGGCTTTTGGTGTCACCAGGTTTGATTGGAACGAGCTGCTCTCACACTTACCTGTCCTCCAGATCTTCGTTGACAACTTTGTCCATGCCGACCTGCACCCCGGGAACATCCTAGTTCAAGGCACGGCGCGGCCGGGCAGCACCCGCCCGGAGCTGTGTGACAGCCAGGTGCCAGAGCTGTGTGACAGCCAGGTGCCAGAGCTGTGTGACAGCCAGGTGCCAGCGGTGCAGCCAGCCCCGCGGCAGCTGCGCCTGGTGCTGCTGGACGCAGGGATCGTGGCAGAGCTGCAGAGCGCCGACATGCAGAACTTCCGCGCCGTGTTCACAGCTGTGGTCCAGGGACAGGTGAGGCCCCTCTCCGGCATGGGGCTGGCTGGGGAAGGGAGATGGCTGCGGAACCCGATGGCCAAAGTGAGAGTTTTCTATTTCCCCTTGAAATGCCAAGAGGGGTAAGGAGCCTTGCTAGCTTATCCCCAAACACAGGGATAAGTTGTTCAGCTGTAGCAAGGAGGCTGCCAGAGTGGAGCAATTTCTGGGCCCCTGGAACTAGAAGGTGCTAAATGGGAAGTATTGGCTGCCCCTTCCTGGTTAGGAGTACTTCTGCTGCAAGTTAGGACTGCCTGGGCACCACTGTTGCAGAATCTGTCAGGTTTTGCTACAGAAGAGGAGGGAATGGGTTAACATCTTGATCTGCCCCACATGTTCCCTCTGCAGCCTTGCTGCTGGAAGGCCCATAGGCCTTCCTCCATTTTGCTGTTGTGCCAGCATCTATAGAGGGGAAGGAAAACAGGTGTGTGTGGAGGGGTCTGCCTCTGCTAGGCTCCTCCATGTGAGGGGAACTACATTATCCTCCTCCCCCTTGAAACTCACTGTCAGATGGACTAGAGAACCCAGTGCTGGAGTCTCCTGTTCATTCTGGGAACAAGCATTGTGCTCCTACTTGCCTGTTGCTGTCTCTCAGCTGCAGGGTGAAGGGCTCACTAACACAGCTCAAGAGGGACACATTTTGCCTTGGTCTGCTGAAGCATGCCAAAGAATCCATGCCAATCCTGTATCCAGGCCCATCCTGTGCTGCCAGGGGCACTTCTCAGCTACTAAAAGCAAGAACTGCAAGCATCTGATTGCAAGTCACCAGTGATCAGGTTCTGTTTGTGCTGTTCAACTTGTTTCTCAGGGGGAGAGGGTGGCAGAGCTGATCCTCCACCACGCCCGTGCCAACCAGTGCCAGGACATCGAGCGCTTCAAGGCTGAGATGGCAGAGCTTGTGACCAAGGTCCGGGGGAACACCATTGCCTTGGGCAAGGCAAGTGCACCGTGTCACTGTCCCACTTACCTGCAATTCAGTGCAACTTGGCACTGAAAACTGAAACAAAAAGATTTTTTTGGTCAGCTGTTAAAATTCTCCTTGTGTATTCCAGCTTCAGGTGGGAAATCTCCTTTCGAGTGTCTTCAAACTATTGATGACCCATAAGGTGAGGTCCTGTCCCTGTCTGCTTTTAATAGCTGCAAGTTCATCTGGGGAGGGAGTACTGGGAACATGAGGGGCTAACAAGGAGGGGGACTGACTTCTGAAACAAACTGCTAGGAGAGGAACTGCAGGAATGCATCCAAGTGTTGCAGGCATGCTGTTTCTCAGGTCTTACACACACTCTGCCAAGCCTAATTCTGTTTTGGGTTTGGGTTTTTTTGAGGGGGTAGGGTTTGTTTTGTTTTGGGTTTGGTTTTTTTTTGTGTCTTAATACTTCATTTAATGGTTGATATTGTCTACTAAAAGGAGTACTTTTTGTAACACATAGTTTTTGCTGCCTTTTTTATAGTCCCTTAGACTATAGATACCTCCTTATAACTGATTATTTGGGGGACAAATTTCCACAGATGCAAGCAACTTTGGAAATCAAAAGACCTGTGGTGGCTTGAACTGGGGTTGTCAGCCACAAGGCTGCACAGTCCAACTAGTGGAGTTGCATTATAGTTTCAGGTGTGCAAATGCTCTCCCCAGCCTCTTCCCTTCCCTCCCAGCTTAGGCAGAGCTGGTGCCTTGGTTGAAGGGGTACAGAAGAAAGTAATATCCACTGAGTCCATTCAGTCTGTTGTGGTTCTAGGTGAAGCTCGAGAGCAATTTTGCTTCCATCATCTTTGCCATCATGGTTCTGGAAGGACTGGGACGTTCACTGGACCCTGAACTGGACATCCTGGAGGCAGCTAAGCCACTGCTCATCAAAACTGCAGCTTCTGCCCTCAAATAGACTCTTGTGGCTGCTGCCCTCTCGCTGTGGGGGGTTACCTGTGCTGCCTGTGAGCTGACACAGAGGAAGCTGCAGGTGAGGAGTCACAGGTACCCCAGGGATGTGGTGTGCAGTAGTTGCACTAATGCTGCCTTCAGTCATTTCAGCCAAGCACCAGGCATGGGATGATCAGAAGGTCTATTCCAGAAAGCAGGAAGAATTTGCACCATTGGACATTTCCCACTCATTGCACAGTTCCGAGAGCTAACGTGCTCTGGTATTTTTTAAAAACATCTTCAGAAAGATGTTAATTGATCAAGTCTGTTTTAAAATATATCAGGTTAAATATTTAATTTACTGACTTACCTGCACTATGGTATGAGAAATTATGTTCTAGCATCACCTAAGCAATACATTCAGGCTGAAAAAAGACAATAAATGTGTTTGTCTTTTGTACTTTTAACTTCTACTTTTATTGTAGAAGTGTCATAACATCCTGCATCTAGTGGTCTGCTCTTAGTCATTCTGGATGACAAAACCAGACCATTGAAATATTTTTTCAAACTTCTGTACTCTAGTACATTATGATAGGAGTTTGGATTATAAACAGCATAATAAAATACTTACCTAGGCAGAAAAACTTAATTCCATAATAAAAAACAACTTCTGGGAATATTTGTCCTGGTCTTAATTTTTCTGTTTCTGAAACTTAAGAGGTTTCTTTTCTTCTTCTTCTTTGTGTGATTTTCTCTACTACCCTCCTTGGTGCTCCCCTGGTTCCACTGTACTCAAAACCTTAACTGATATGCAGATACTTAGAGTTTTTTTCCCAGCAGGTTTCAAACCAGAGTCCAAGCCTTTTCCTGATGAATCAAAACCACACTGCAAATGTTTAAAATAAAATAAAGCTAGCAGAAGAGCTGGATTACACGTGGCATTTACAGTCAATTATTTTAATAGCGGTATTAAAATGATTTTATGGCTGCATTTTAATACAGAAATAGTCTATGAATGATTGGAAATAATGTGGTACTGAATATATTCCCAGACCTACCCTGTGTGAAATAGCAGTAGAGCAGGGTCTCTGCAGTGGTCTGTTCTCAGTGGTTAAGCAATGAAGAGAAAGTGCATAAGCAGACAATCTCCTGTTTGATGGTGATTATAAAGCAATGATTAATAGCATATAAATGAAGTCTCAAAATAAGTTTAGATTCAGCTCAGTATATTTAATGTACTTTCCTTTAATCATTGCATATTCCATTTCCAAGTGCGTAAGAATAAAAGCAGGAGTAGAGTTTAGCACCTTGTAAGTTTGAGGCTTGTTTCTTTAAGTCTAGTTAGAGTCAGAAGCAGGCAGAGCATCGTCCTAACCAGCACAAGAGTTTATGTAAGAAAACTCAAACAAGAAGAGAAGCAACCCCTGCAAACATTACCCTGAAGAAAAGCTCCATGTGCCCCCAGCACCCATGTTCCCTCAGCAGGGTGTGTGCCAGGTCTGGGCACAACCATCCATGTTCTTGCTGAGCAAATTCCAGCCAACTTTTCCAGACACTCAACTGAGTGGAAACTGTTCCAAATGATGGGATTTCATGTCTAAAATGCAAAACGGTACCTCACACGTAGTTTCCATAAGCTGAGGCAAGTTACAGTTTTTTCAGACCTTAACTCTGACATTTTGTTTGTTAAAGCCTTCACCTTCTATTTAAGTTCATCTTTCCTTTTCCCCTTTTTTTTTCTTTAAGCAAAAATCTCAGGATGGGTCATGCACTTACATTACGGATCCTGAAGTTTAAAAATGCCCATTTTAGCTATTGAGGGCTCAGTAGTTTGTAAACAGCTGGATGAGAGACTTAACTTTGTCTTTTTAGGGAAAAGCTGAAGGCATAGCCTCTCTATTATCCCTGGAGGAATGCATTCTGACACTTACTGCTTGGAAACTGCTGGCCATTCAGATTTGGCAGGATTTCAAAGGAGCTCCCTTTTACAAGTTTTCTTAATTTTACTTTTTTCTTTGTGTGTTTTTTTTTTAAGAAACTGCTATTATCACTGTTGCTGTATTCTAGAAGGAGGCATAAATTTTTATAATGTGCCAGAAAATGTGTATCATGTTTCCAAGTGTATACAGAATGTCAGGCCAAATTGAAATTTTGTATCTAGTTTGTCTCTAGGCATTACTTGAAACAAGGTATCACATATATTGTATTCATTTTAGCATAATTCTGCGTAAAATAAAGATATTTCCATATAGCCCTGGCTGTTTCAGCAAATAAATTGTGCCACATCCATTCTCCTTTCCTCAATACCTGACTGAAATTTCTGGCTACCCAGAACTGATCAGTGCATTTCCTGTGGCACATCCACAGGGAATTTTGTACCTCAGATGATAAGAGGAAGAGGGAGCACTTCAGGATGTGACATGCTTAACCTCCTCCTCCTCTCCTTTGGCACCTCCACTCACCACAGTGCAATGCACTAAAAACCCCTCCTTTCTGATGCAGAAAAGTGCCTCTAGATGTGCCCTGCTGCTCCCTCTCAGGGGAGGGGGAAGCCAGTGACCCCAGGAAGAAAGGCAGGTGAAGGACAGAGCAGTGGAACTGCACTCTGGCTGCAGTGACAGGGAGATTAGAGACCTCTCCAGGAATCCAAATGCCACCTGTCACGACTGCTGTGGCACACTGACTCACAGCTGACAGGACACAGCAGGTCTGTGAACTGCTCCAGGCCCTGCTGACCCACTGTGCAGCTTCCTTAGGTGAGCATGGATGCCTGGAGCAGCAGGAGCTTCTGTTCCCTGAAGTACTGCTGCAGGGCACGGAGTTTCTGGCCTTTTTCCATCTTCAGATGAGAACTCTCTCCTCTGGAACACTCTCACTTTGGCAGCCTGGTGCTGCTTTTGCTGTTTGTCCTGCTCCTGGGATTCTTGTTCCAGCACTTCCTGCCATGACTGCATTCTGCTCCTCAGCAACTCCTACATAAAGACATTCAAAACTTTGGATGTCTTTACAGTCAGCCTTCATGCCAAATTTCATCTTCACTTTTCATCTCTGTCCAGCTCTGGGGCCCCCAGCATGGACATGGATCCGCTGGAGTGAGTCCAGAGGAGGATCACACAGATGTTCAGAGGGCTGGAGCACCTCTGCTATGAGACCTGGGGTTGTTCAGCCTGGAGAAGGGAAGGCTCTGTGGAGATTTTAGAGCACCTTCCATTGCCTAAAGGGGCTACAAGAGATGGAGAGGGACTTTTTACAAGGGTGTGGAGTGATGGGACACGGGAGAATGGCTTTAAACTGAAAAGAGTAGGTTTAGATTAGATATTAGGAATAGATTCTTTCCGGTGGGAGTGGAGAGGCACTGGCACAGGTTGCCCAGAGAAGCTGTGGATGCCCCATCCCTGGCAGGTTGGACAGGGGCCTCTGAGCAGTCTGGTCTAGTGGAATGTGTCCCTGCCCATGGCAGGGGAGTCGGGACTAGATGAACACAATCCAAATCATCCTACATTACTAAGATTCTCACTAGTCAGAAATAGATATAATCTATGGAAATTCGTTTCTTGCACGCAGAAAGACTTCTTTTGGTGAGAGATGAGGAATTTTACTTTCCACTTTTCATATTTATACACATGTCAAAAAAAGGTTACCCTTTTTATCTCTAAATGATACAGTTATACGGGATGTAAAACAGGTGAAATATACAAATACTCCAGATATTTGTATATGTACTTCCACTGCTGGAAACATGGCAGAAAAAAAATCTAGAACTGCCCTTACCAGCCTTTCTTTCTCTTGTTCACAGCTCCTTTTGTTGCTTTCTGTCTGCAACTCCTCTCTCTGCAAATGCCGTGTCTTTAAGAACTGAAGCCTCTGCTTTGCCTTCCTCTCCTCCCGCTGAAAGTAGGATTCCTTCCTGCTCCTCTCAGCCCCAGCAGCCTGGAGCAGTGCCATGTGCTGCAAAGCTCTCTCTTTGTGTTCCAGCTGTTTCTCCAGCCCTTGCAATATTCTCTGACGCAATCGCCGCCTGTTTCCAAAACAAAATTTCTCAAATTTCTCATAAAGAAAGAGCAATAAAAAATAAAGACAGTGCATAAGACACAAAGCAGATATTTTGGCAATCTGTGTTCAGTTAACGTTCCAGGACTTTTTGTTAAGTTATGAGGATTAAACCTATGTCCAGAACAGAGGTAGCAAAAGCTCCAAACAGGCTGGTGCCTGATGTCAGCGGTTTTGGTCTGAGAACAGGACTGAAGGGAATTTGCCCTTGGAGAAAATGCTGTGCACCCACTCCCTCCCACCTCCAGCACCAATTTTATTCCCACTAGGGAACCACTATGACACCTCTGCAGAGCCCAGAAAAAAGCACAAGATGGGATGTGCAGCGACTGAAGGAGAGCAGCAGGGAGCAGATGTTGCCGACCTTCCAACATTTAGCACCAAAAGCAGCCAGTTCCCAGCATCACCTCTGGCTGTCCCTGTGCAGCTGGTGTCGGGTGCCATCTGCCTCTTGCTGCTGCTCCCTCTTCAGCTGCCTCTGTTCTTGCCACTTTTTGTGCTCAATCTTGGCTCTGCTGAAGTCCAGCTCCTTCCACTTCTTCTGAGACACACCACTAAGGGATGATTTCTAGGAGAAAAAAAGCAAACTGAACCCTTAATCCCAACAGTATATTTTTCTAATGCACACTGTAAGCACACAAAACCAGAACAGCCCAGTTTTAATGTCACTCCTGAGGCCTAGAAGCTACAAAGGCTCACAAATATTCTAGTGTTGATTCCCATCCATGAAAATACTGAGGATGATACTAAAACCTGTAGAAAACATTAGGCTTAATCAACAGAGAGGTGCCTGAACACCCAGTCTTCAGAATTCTCCATAGGTCAGTAAGCTGTGCTGTTCTGGTGTTGAGCCAATGCTTAAAACTCCCCAGTTTTTGGGTCAGCTTCTGGACTGGATAGAAAATCCACGTTCTGACCATAAAACAGATTTTATTAGCAAGAGAAACACCTGCCCCATCTGGCCAAACCCAAAACATTCCCGAGTTCTCTGCAGGTATTCCAACTCTTCACCTTTTGCTGTCTGAGATTTCTACCCATGCTCCAGCAGTCTTTGTGCTTTCTTCAGCACTAGCTTCATTTCAATGCTGTAGTGCTGCTGATTTGTATTTTTAAATGCCTGTGCCATGTACAGAGATGAAGGAGCACCTACAAGGCCTCTTCACAGCCATAGTGAAATTTTATTTGTTTTTGTACTTCTTACAGTGGCCTTTATGAGGCAAGTGCAAGTAAACACCACCAAACCTTTAGACTGTATTCCAGTTTACATTGCTAGAGCTGTGTGGAGCTGGAACAGAGTTCCCCCAGAATATTTTCCTCTGTCAAATGCATCCTCCTTCCTCCTATTCCCAAGAGCAGTTAGCAGGCTCCTGCTATCAGCTGCTCCTCTGCAAACAGAATGTCTCCTTCCAGTGCTTTCCTGGGGACAACTCGAATACCAAAAGCTGGAAAACACTACAGGACTTTTCAAATCATGTTCCTGCCAGTCTTACACAGCATTGTGACTGGTTTCTCTTAACACATTGATCTGTATGGCTTCCCAGGGGCTGTAAACAGCTTTGCTCTCCAGTGCATTGCTATTCTTAGCAAAAAAATGTACCTTGTGGGTGTGTTTAATGACACACACAAGGAGAGATCAAAGAAAGAATCAAAGGTGTTTGGTAGGTGGGAGGTGAACAAATGATGTTTTCCAGCAGGGAAAGTACCAGCCTAAGGATCAGGAGACTCCTAGTTCCACCCCTGCCCTAACATGCACTCTTTGCTGTGGGCTTCAGATGACTGCCTAAACTTTCTCTTTTTGGCTTTCAGTACCTGTAAAAGAGGAATTTTTTTTTGTTTGTTTGTTTTTTGCTATCTAGTAGAGCTGGCTGAGAAGCTTATTTAGAAGAGATTAGATCTAACATACAAAAACATTCTGTCAAAAGTGCTGAGAAAAATACCACAAGTGCCCTGTTCTACACAACGTGGGCTCCCAAGTGGAGTCCTTAAGTTTCTATTTATGCATAACCATTATTCTACACAGGCATAATTTCTGTTGCAGCAAAAACCTTTGTGAAAGATCAAAGGAGAGAACATTCTCACATGACATAAACAGATCTCCTCATCCTAAGAACTAAACTTAAATACTCACTGTGATGCTTTTGTCTTTTAGAAGGTTTGGGAGATGTGTGGATCTGCCAGCCTGCAGGTGGGTAGTACTGTGGGGTCTCTGCACACGAAGGGCTGATCTGATGGTCAGGCTGTCTTTCTCCAGTGATTGATTCACCTGGGCAAAGAAGCTCTGGCACCTGAAAGGAACCAAAGCACTGCTTCCCAGGGAAGGGCTCCTCTGGGAATGCTGGACTGGAGCTTCTGCCACTCTGGACTCAAAAAGGCCTTTCAAATAAATTAGGGCAAGGACATATGAGAATATAGGAAGCTTATAAAAACAAAGCAAATTAAAAGAACAAAAGCTCTGCTCACATGAAATATATTCAAGCAAGGATTTTATAACACTTTCCTATGAGGAAGTGGGACAGTTTTTAGCCTCCACAAAAGAGGTTCCAGCTTTTCAGAAACAAGTTTGCCATTGCATTTAGGCTAGAGTTTGGCCTGGGAAACTGAGTTTTGCCTGGCACTTCTTACAGCTACTCAGGCTAAAGGATTGTTTACATGGTATCTCACAGACTGGCACGAACTGCTCTGAGTAAAAATGATAAATCTTTTGATAGGGCAATGCCTGAGCTCCCCATCCTGCTGAGAGACAGGAAACATTAATGTGGGCACAACCCTGTTAACACAGCATTTGGCTAACTGAGAACAGGAGCAGAGTTTGCTCACACCTTTCTGCTAAGGATAGGGCAGACCTGAGTGGCAGCTGTGGCATGGAATGATGCTGGAACACCAGCTGGGAGGAAATGTGCACTCCTATTTGACTTTCCATTCTCCCTCTTCCAGCAGTGTCACAAAGAAATAACAAAGAAAGCTACAGGTTTTCAGAAGTCTCTCTTAGATGTCTGCAATTGCCACAAAGCTGAGAACAGCAACAAATTGATCAAAATCATGATCCAGCCCCTTTTAGCTGTTCAGGGAACAAAATTCTACTCAGTGACATTATAAAGCAGTGATTTCCAGCACAGATAAGAGTATTGTTTTGCAGAAAAGTCCTGGTTAAATCTTGTTGCTATACACAGTCACTGTTAATGTTAAATATTAATTTTTGAAGTAAAGAAATTTTTATTTATACTGAGCTCTACAATATAGGTTAAAAACCCCCAAAGGCTGCTACTGCAGTAGATGAGCTGTAAAAGCCAAAAAATCTCAAGTACCATCTGAAAATTCTTTCACTTTGAGAGAAGATTAATAACTTCCCAAGCCATAGCACCATTAATACCTATATATAAAGATGGCATTATGGCATTTTCTTGTAAAGCACCAAGAATTATGGTGGCAGATCTTATACATGATGCCACCCTGCACTGATATTATGTGCTAAGTCTTATATTTGGGTAAAAGAGTTATAGTTCCAATACCATGCTCACGTTCAAAATTAGCTTCAGTTTCAGCATCCTGCTGTCTGCTCTCTGCTTCTTCCTTGTGATCTGTCTCCATTAACCAGCTGTCTGTGTTGACAGCAGCATCAACCACAGCATGAGCCATCTCCCTCTGAGGGCCCTAGAAATAACAAGAAATGCAACCATAATCCAGACATGATAAGGAAAAGAATAGGTTTATTTAATGAGTTTACAGCATAAGATCTTAAATTGTAACTGAAGTTCAAGAGAGAATGGAAAAAACCAAATTCTGGGAGAGTTCTTTACTAAAGAAACAACCCATAGGTAATTTCTGATAACTTCCTGAGTTTCCCTATGTCTCCAAATGACACAAAGTACTTTTGCCTGAAAGGGTCCAAACTGGTACAAAAGAGATCAGGCCAGAGGAGCTCTGACTGAAAGACAGCCCTGCTTCTGGCATGTGCCAGAATTCGGATTTTAACCCTTTAACAGCAATGGAGATAAGTGTGGCAGTAGCTGGTGCACATGAACCTCCTCCTTGCTGATCCTCACCCAGTGCCCTGCTCACAAGCACCAAATCAGCTGCTGAGGACTACGTAAGTCTCTTGTGGTCCTTGACTGGGAGAGGGGACACCTCTAACAGGGTGGAGAAGTATGTTAAAATAATCATGCAAAATTCTGCCTTGGTATGGAACAATATCTACTGTAATCCTTATCCAGTGCAAATTCTTCTGACACTTTTTCCTTTTTTTTGCCATCACCTCCTTTATTCATAATGTAGAGGGACTGGGCTATGCAACACTTCTCATATTGTGCATCCATGGAAGAGGTTCTAGAAACCTGCTCCAGCCAGGGACAATGACAGATTACTGACAATATCCTTACCCCAGTCAAAGAAAGGCAGTGCAAAGTCTCCACATTCTTTAGCAGGAAGGCATAAGGAGCAGCCCTTCAACGTCTAGCTTGGTACCAAGGGTAGTAAATTTGCAGTAACAAAGCTGATATATACACAAATAGCAGACCACTTATTAACAGAAGAGCCAGGGTGAACTACTTTTTACCTTCTCAGTTTCTATAACCTCATGGTCCTCTTCCAAACAAGACCTAACATCTTCTGGAACGTTTTCTGTCTCTAATCTCTTCTCTTCCTTATTCTCTTCCTCTCTGGAAACGCTTTCTGGAGAAGCAATCCTCAATTCAGACAGTTCCTGTTCTATTTTCTTGCTGAGCTTTTCTTCAGTCAGGCTTGCTCTTGGGATGAAGGCATTTTCCTGCTGCACTTTGCACTCTGCAGGCCGTGTGGGCTCCCAGGCTCCCAGGCAGCACTGGGGAAGCAAGGTACACCTGCAGCTGCACGTGGCACAGGGATGAGTGGAATACAGAGCCTCTGGGCAGCAATCCAGGCCCAGGTGACCCTGTCTGTAGTGTCCTGAGGCTCTATAACCTGGTGCCACAAGGTATGGGTAATCCAAGCTTGAATCTACCACCATCTGCCTGGCTGCTAAAGGCATCTGCAGCTCCAGGATGATGCGTTCACTTAGGGGCAGAGGAATCCGCAGAGCTTGGGCAGAAGAGACCTCCTTAGTCTGCCCATTCCAGAAATTCACAAGCACTCCCCTTTCATTGTGTGCTGTGCATATTGGGGGAAAAAAAAAGGCAAATAATGTAATATGAATGTCAGTCGGTGTGATTTATCTCATAGAGAGCAGGAGGTAAAAGTAATGACTTGTGTTTCAGACAATTCTGTAACAACTTCCATTATTTTATTCTTTAGAGGTTTAAAATTTTACTTTCTCCTGAAATTCCTGCAAGGAGACAGCAGATGTAAAAAAATCTCACTTGCCACAGCAGGTGGGATTTTACCCTGAAATAGCTGGTAAGCAGACTAACAGATAATCAGGTGATCCTCAGGAAGATCAGGAACGGTTTTTGACTTGTGCTGGGAGAATGATATCCCCAGCCCCTAACGTTTTAGGAAGTTTTCACCCACAGAACAAAGCAAAGGCAAATTCTGTGAGCTGCATTAATTCTGACCCTGAAAAGGTGGCTTAGTGCCAACAATAAAAACACGATGAAGAGAACCCAAGCAGCAGGAGGTGAATTCTCTGTGCTGGAGCCTGTTCTCTTCCCTGCAGTGACCAGCTCCTGTGGCAAGTGCAGTGCTGTTAAGAAAACCAAAGACCCAAAAAAGGTACCTAAAGGTTCCTCTGTGCTCTCCACAACCCTTAGCACAGTGCCAGGGCCAAAACGTTTGGCTGGAGCCTCCCATGGTGCCAAGACCTTGTCCCCTGGAGCAAGAGGCTGTCGCCGGGCGTCTTCATAGTGCAGAATGTCATAGAGAGGTGTTTCCTGCCAGCCAGGCTTGACCTTGCCCTTCAGAGCACGACTTTGGTCAAACTCAACTAAAAAGCCTTCCCTGGAGCCCTGCAAGAGTAAAACATGTGGTTTGCAAGGCAATTTGCAAGGTCCAGTTAACAGCAAAGTTTAAAGGCTAAGAGGGAAGTGGCAGAAATCCCAGAAAGTGGAATGTGATCTGGGAATGCAGCTTTTCTCTTCTACCAGGGTTTCACTGTACTGTGTCATACCCCTTTAAAAGAAAATAAAAAGCTGGGGCTTAAGGGGCTGACAGGCTTTTTCCTCCTTTCACTATGGAATTAGATATTTGTAAGAATACAATCAGCAGGCTAAGGCAGAACTCTACCAGGAAAACCTCCCACAAGAAAAAGAGCTGCAAAAATAAACTGTATTATGCAGTTCACCACAATCAGAAGGATAAAAAACATTCCTTCAGCAATCAGAGGGGTAACAAAGCAATAAAAAGTCACAACAGTCATAAATTTAAATACTTTAACTGAAACCTTCAGCAGCAAGTGAGGGCAAGATCTACTGCCAGAATCTCAGCCTTCTCTACAGATCTCTGAGTGCACTTACACAAATAATACTGTCAGCTCCTACTCCAGCTGATGTCACTTGTGCCTACAGCTGTACCAATCTGTTCTACCCCACACTGAAGCTTACAGACATCCTCACCTATACCAGCAAATTTATTTAACTAACCTGCAAAATGAACTGGATTTTAAAAGAAAACCTGCAGGGGGGATTTTCTGTCTGGCATCCAAAATCATTTCACAATTCCCAGAAATACAGATGGAGAAGAATAAGGAAAGCTCTCAGTTCAGTAAAGAGGAAGTGGACCCTGGAGACAAACATTTTGGATTACTAGCTGCTGTTTAGCTAACTAACTCTGCTGCTAGGCTGGGCAAAAGTAGACAACAGGGATAAGGAACCTGTTTTGTCTGTCTCTGAATAAAAACTCATTTTAACTACAAAAACAGATGGGTCTGCAGGCTGTTCTTACTTGCAGGACTCCTCACAGCAAGCAGCCAGACAGCACCAGGTAACAGATGAAAACAGGGTGTGGGGAGGCAACAGTGGCTAGGAAATGCACTGTAACACTGGAGAGCCACCCCACAGCAAGGGCTTGGGACTGGTGAGTATGGGAAGAACAGAGAAAAAGCTCTTACAGCCATGTTCCCAATAAATAGTTACCTTCACCTCCTGGACAATGTGGCCCAGGTAGTAGTAGCCATCAGTTTCTCTCCTTGCCAACACACGAGCCCCCCTCAGGACATGGGAAGCCTCCAGGGATGAACCAATGAAATTTCTTTTGGCTGAGAGTATCAAGGGCAAGCAGAAGGGACCTGGATTCCAGGCACAAACACGACAGCTGTGGAAAACAAAAATACAAGAGGTAATGGAAAGCCCGGCAACAGATAATCTGCAACTTGCTGCAGTGCAAACCAACTAAATCAACATGGGACAAAACCCCCACCCTGCAATAACTGTCTTTGTTTCCCAGCTTTTTCTTCTCTGCTTTTCCAGTGACCCACCTAAAGATTATGAGCTTACTGTGTTACTGGACATCTTGGCAGCACAGAGCTACAGGAATCTTTATTGGCTGTGTGGCAGCACTGGACATGTGAGATGGATGTGGAGCTCACCTGGAAGGAGGAGACGGAAGCAGAAAATGAGCATGATTTTTGAACATTTAAATCCTTAAACAGGAATATTGTCTACAAAGTTGAAATTTACTTTCAGTTTATTACTTCTCTCCATAATTCTTCCACCATATCTTGTAGTACTATGCTGCTTATCTGTAAATTCATCACAAATGGTTTTGATTTTGAGAAATACATTTTGGAGAGAAGAAACATGAAAAAAAACCAAAATGTAAGAACTATATGATAAACCCCCCTTGCACCTGGTTTCTATTCAGCTGCTAGGTGTGTAGCAGGGGTGGGCAGTCAGTGGCCACATGTGCACTGCTGCTGCTGCTGCTTACACAGCTTCCGAGCTCCCCTGGCAAGCAAAGCTGAAAGGTCAATGAAAGGACCTGAAGTCAAGGAAGAGTGAAGAAAGTGGGGGTTCAGTCTAGTGGGACAAAGTTGCTTCTGCAGGTCAAAGCCAGCAGTGGAGACATCCAGCCTGAGCAAGATGGAAAACGTGGGATGCTTGAGAACAAGGACACAGGGAACAGAATGCCAGGGACTGCAAGAAGGCAGAAAGACAAAATATGAGGCAGTTGGAAAGCAGAGCTGGCAATAAAACTATGAACTTTGTATCAAAGAATTCAGCTTTTATGGAAAAACATAAACTCGGTATGGAGCACATTGCAGGGGTTGCAACACATTGCACATGGTAAGTAAAAACTGGTTGAAAAGTTTGCTGCTATTCCCCATAAACTGCTGCTGAAAATGGCTCAGATGAGCAGGGAAACGAAAATTTCTTAACTACAACTATCCACTGCTGCTTCAGCCAAGGATGTTAGATTTTTGTGGTCTTAACAAATGGAGAAGGTATTATTGCTTATTTAAAATACCTTCAGGAGGGCCATAGAAACTCATCTCCAGTTCTTTGTGGAGTGTTATCCAATAAAGATTCAGGAGGAACTACAAGTGTGGATTAATCTGACATTGGCATCATACCTCGTCAGGAGGAGTAGGGGAGTGTTGGATTCCTTGAAAGGACCCTCCTGGCAGTCTGGGTACTTTCTCCATCATTTTTTGCTTGCTTCCTTTGTGATCACCTCCATGTCCCAGAAGGCATACCAATATACATTACTGGATGCAACTGGCTGTCCACAAGAAGCTGGCAGAATTCCTCCAACCCTTGCTCTGGCATATACCGGTGAACAGATCCACCCCCCGGCAGGCTGGGTTTTCCATCCTCCTCAAAGTGTCGGGACTGAAACCAGGCTGCAGCCTGGCTCCAGGAACACTGCTGAGCGAGCAACAAACAGGGAAAACGGGAGTGAAAAAACAAAACTCTCTCAGATGCTCAGGTAGGAATTCTCTACTGGCTATTTCTATGCCGAGGCGTCGCCCCTGCGTTCTCGCTCCGGCTGCCGGCCCAGAGAGCGGGAAGAGGCTCCGCACCAGCTGCTTCCTCCGCGACAGCCCGGCCCGAGGGCGAGCCCCGCATCCCGGCCCGAGGGCGAGCCCCGCATCCCGGCCCCAGTGCGAGCCCCGCATCCCGGCCCCAGTGCGAGCTCCGCATCCCGGCCCGAGGGCGAGCCCCGCATCCCGGCCCCAGTGCGAGCCCCGCATCCCGGCCCCGCTAGGGCGGGAGGCGCCGCCGGGACACCGCCCGTGCCCCGCTGCTCCGCAACCGGACTGCTTGGGCTGGACTGCCGGGCTGCCCGGGCTTGGACAGAGGGACGCGCTGCTGCTTCCGCCCTTTCCTCAAACACCACCAGCGGGAGCCGCCTTCTCCCCCCGCCCCTCCAAAAAGCAGCGGCTGGGCTGGGGAGCTCGCCCCGCTCTGCGCCCCGCGTGGGCGATGCCAACTTTTGGCAGAACTCACGGAGAGCCCGCCCCTGGTGCCGCCCCGGCGCTCCCGAGCGCTGTGGGGAGTGAGGGGCAGATGTCCGGGGGCAGTGCGCGCTGTCCCCGAGCCAAGACACTGCCGTGCCCCGAGCCGTCCCCGTGCCCCGGACTGCCTCCCTTTCCCGGGATACTCTGAGCCGCGCGCTCTCTCCGTTTCCCGGGATACCTCGGTGCCGCGGGCTGTTTCCCTTTCCCGGGATACTCCGAGCCCCGGGCTGTCTCCGCCCCGGAAGGCGGCGGCCGCGCCAATCGCCGGGGCTGTTGCTGGGCGGTGCGGGTGACATTGGGCACGGCCATGGTGGTGGCGGCGCTGGGCCGGGCGGCGGGCCGGCTGCTGCGGGCCGGGGCCGCCGTGCCCGGGCGGCGGCGGTGAGCGGGGCGGGCCGGGCCGCGGGGCTGGCGGGCGGGCCGGGGCCGGCGGGGCCCGGAGTGAGGCGCGGCCGTGCTGTGTTGCAGCGCGGGCGGCGGGGTGCACATCCCGCCGCGGTACCGGCAGTTCCCGGAGCTGACGCGGGCGCAGGTGATCCGAGGCGAGCTGCTCAGCGGCTTCATGTGGTTCTGGATCCTCTGGCAGTTCTGGCACAACTCGGACATGGTGCTGGTGAGGCCGGCGCGGCGGCCGAGGGCGGGGGGTGCGGGCCGGGCCCCGGCCGCGCTCTGACGGGCCTCTCTCCCAGGGACACTTCCCGTATCCCGACGCTTCGGCCTGGACGGACGAGGAGCTCGGCATCCCTCCGGACGATGAGGAATAGCAGCACACCGGTACGGCTCCCGTCGCCTCTCCCCGCTCGGCCCTGCGGGGCTGGTACCGCAGCCTCTGCGGCACAGGAGGCAGTGTCTGCACTGCTCAGTGCCTTCACACACGGCTGCCCGAGACCAGATAGCCCAGTTTTAGCAATATAAGCCCGCACTGTAACAACCGACTTTGTTAGGAGTTGCAGCTTACTTGGTAATGGCTCTAGATTACTTTATTCATGCTGTTGTGTAGACCCAGCATCATCTAACTTCAAAGACATGCTCTGTTTCTAGACGTCTGTCCAGATGTCCCCTTAAACGTTTGAGGCTTGTATTCGTTTCCAGTTCTTTAATTACTGAGTCTTTTTTAAGCTCTTGGGTCACACATTACAGCTCTAAACCAAAGGTTCAGCTACTGCTGAAGGCAGCAGTGAGGAGGTCCTTCTGCTCTGCGTGGTGGGAAAATGATGAGCAAAAAGGTTCTCAGGCTTTTCTTCTGTTATTTTCAGGTTCCTGGAACTAACTGAGACTCCCGAAACCAAACCTTGGTCTCCTGGGTCCTTTTGTGAATAAATCTGTAAACAAAGTCTAAGGTGAACTGTATTTTTTTTTCTATTTTAAATAGAATTCTTGAAAAATTACCATGACAACTTTAAAGTTGTAGTACTTGAGTACACATGAGCTTTTGTAATGCCTGCTTGATAGAGAATGTGTTTGCCCCAAGAAATAGGGTACATGAGTGCATGGCAGTTAACAGTCTTGTCAGTAAAGGCTCTGCCAAATAACCAATGAAGAGGTGAGGGGAAATTGCCATAGAAGCAGGATAATTTACCCAGAAGAGAACCCAGACCAGTTGGTGCCAGGCTTTTCCCAGGATGAAGAAAGACACCCCTTGGGTATATAAAAGTTCAGAACAGTAAAGGTAAAAACGCCTTAGGGCTCAGCACAGCAGTCACGGAGGCAGTGATCCGGCTTAAGAAGATGAAGGGAGGGGGGTTACACTGCAGGAGTCCTTGATTTTATTTTTTTCTTCTCCCCTTTCAGAGTTATATCCTAAAGTAACCTTTTCATTCCCCTTAACCACCTGAGTTGCACCCCTCCAACTTTGTGGAGAGGAGTCATGCATGACACAATAAACAATCTCCTTCAGACTTTTCCATGCAGTCAATCTTTATTATAGCAGTATTCTCATATTCACATCAAGTACATAGAACTTTTTGCCTTTCATATAATACAGAGTTCTTTAAATAACTTTACACTGAAATAGTTTTCTTCAATCTGAATTCAGCTATCAAATTTTAATATGTTTTAAGTCTCCATGCTCTCTAACCAAACTGGACAATATTTCCCATTGTACAAATTTACATGAGAAAAACTCCAAAGTACAAATGAAGGGACAACAAAAGTAAAGGGAGAAGGAACAAACAAGAAAAATAAGTTGTATTGGCAATTACAGGGGAAACTTGAGAAGGAACAAAGGGGAGTTGCCATGACCTACCTAACAGGAAACCAAAAATAAACATTTTGTTATGAATTAAAAAATAAATACAAGTTTCGAAACAATTACTCCATTGTAGATTTTGAAAAGCAGCTATGGAAATCTATTAACACAATGGGTTGTTTTTTTTTTTTAAGTAACCAGACTGGACCTTCTACTTTGCAGTCACAAGCCCCTTGCAAACCTCTGGTGGTCAATAAAAAAAAAAAAAAGGAATACAGCTGATAGGAATGTGTTAGCACAGAGTTTAAAGTGGTGGGACATACATTTCATTGCACTAAGGAACAAACAAACAAAAGAAATCAAATCTGTATATAAATTTCCCTTTCCTCTCCTTACTATGTACTTTGCCTCTCATAAACAAGCCTCTGTATTATGAGGTAATGCCATTGTCTTGACTATATATAAAAATAATAAAGTTTAAAGGATATAGATCTGGGTATCTATAAACTTTAAATAAGCCAGTCCTCTCTTACTCCCCCAGAGGGTCCAGCCAGTGAGTACTACCCCTTCTGTCACTGCTCAATGCATGGCGCTCTCCTGGGAATCCCAGGAGACCTGTGCCCCTTTCCTGACCTAGGAAAAGCAGCCTGTGCTCAAGTAAGAAAGAGAAAGTGCAAGTAATGCACAACAGGTTACACACACCTACACCTGCTCCTGCAAAACAAGGCAGAGTCACAGAAGGCAACAGTGGCCAGCCTGCATGTGTGTGTGGGGGCAAGGAAAGGGGATCCCATCAGGCAGCTGATGGCTGATTCCTTTTTCCATTGCTCGAGAACAATGTCACTGCCCAGCCCAGGAGAGCCTTCACTGCACCCACAGGGAGGGCGGGAGGAGGGTTCCACCTGGAGAATGCAGGGCCAGGAGGAACGCTGCATTTGGAGTCAGGATGACACAGAGCAGATGGGCTGGCTCCTGCATCCCAGGTAGTGACAGATCCTGCTCTAGAGGCACAGGGCAGTACTGGAGCCCAAGAAGATTTCAAGAGTGGAAGAGAAGTAGGGGGCAGGACTTTCCCCAATCCCATCAATGAGATCAGAACAGCAATGTTAATTTGGGTTGCCAACACATGCAAGTTGGCCACTGTCAGGTTTCTGTCCGTTGAGAACTGTGGAGAGGGAGAGGAAGGGGAGGCAGGTAGGACACAAGGCTCATGAAAGAATGATGTGCTTTTTTTTTTTGGTTGACTTTTTTGTTTTTGTTTTTTTTTTCCTAAAGGTTCACAGCTTTGAATAAAAAAGCACATTTATTGCACTTACACTTTATTTTAGACAGAATTAATTTAAATTATGCCCTCACAACCCCCCACCATCCCCAAATAACCCAACACCCAAGTTTGGTCCATTTTCCCCCCTAGATCCAACATCCATGCCCAGATGATGGGCTTCATTTCTTCTCCTAATATTCCACTGAACTCTCAAACACACAGATGGATTTTCTCTTCAGCAAGGGTGAATAGACAAATGCAACACAGAATGACACTTATCAAAACAAAACCTGACCATCTTCCAAACCCAAATAAACAAAAAAAGAAAACAAACTTATTTTTGTGGTTTACTTGCTCAAAAGTAAATATCACACAAGGCTTATTCTAAAGTACAACTGCTGCAAATATGACGAACTAGACAAAATGACTGGACAGGCCACTGTTGGCTCTGGAGGAGGCTGGGTGAGCTAAACACACTGCTGCTGGATGCTGTGAAGCAAATATTAGGTAGTTTAGAAGTTCCAAAAGCAAAACCCAAAAAATCCACAACTCCCCCCCCTCCCAAAACCTAAAACCACACCTCTCCCTGCCACCCAAAAAAAAAAAAAAAAAAAAAGGAGAGACAAAATAATCATCACATGTACTTTTAGTGCAGAATTTGGGGTAGGTAGAAGGATTTCAGATAGCTCCTGGAACATAAGTAAAACATTTTTACACTTTGTTTTCTAGAAGGAACAAACCCAAATTAAAACTGGTTTGATAGCTCATAAGAACTGTGCATTTAGACAACTTTGTAAGTTACAATTATGCCAAAAGTCCTACCCCAAGGAAGAAAAGGAAAATATCTGAAAAAGCATTAATAGCCAAACCCATTATTTTGTCCTTCATGGACAAGTAGGTTAAATATGACACTGACACGTAGGTACTGCCAGAAGTCTACGTAACCAGTTTGAAAGCTGAAAAAATCAAATTCACACCTACTGGCTGTCCCTCAGCTGACAAGACACCTACATTTCCCACAGTTCATGTGCAATAACAGGATGTGAGCACTGGACAGCAACTGCAAGAGGCCCAGGGGAAGCAGTGAGGAAACCTGCTGACATTCTAGAAACAAAACTTACTGCATTTTCTGGGACAAGGAACTAATTGTATGGTCTGATACATGTGAACCTTGATTACATGAATGCTAACCACCAGTTTCTCCTCATCTAGCTCTCATTCTCCATCTACCATCTCATTCCAAGGTGATAGAAGAGTGTAGCTTCGGGCCTCTTTGGAGCTTTCTTTAACAAGATCTGTGTGTCTTTGGAAGGGAAGGAGGGCTTACTTGTTTTTAAGTTAAATGAGCCTCACTACCTGTTGATAGTGCAGATTTCCAGCAGCAGGATTACTGTAACTAAATTCGGTATCCTTCAATTCTTAGCTTTGAAATGCTAACAGGTGTTTTGGGGAATGCTCTCTGCCCTCCTTGCTCCTTTACAGGAGCTGACCAACTCCAAACTACCTACCTACAGGGATAGCTATATACAAAACTACTGCAGCAGATGTAAACCAAAGACACTGCTCTAGTTACAAAGCACCCAGCTTACATTCTGTTGTACTTCTTAAGGTTGCAAAGGCACATGATCATTTGGCAAACTACAAAAACTGTTTTTGGGGATCCCTATGTAAACCATCGAACAGAGGGTCTTGGTAGCTCTCTTTTCTAAAAAGAGAGAAGTTAAGTTTGCATCTGAATTCACTCTTAGTAGCTTCTGTGTTAGCATCCTTGAAACTCAAATGCAAACTTTTTCATTTTAACAATCTGGCTCTGCTCTTCTGATAATTTATAAGGTAAGAACCACAGTGTCATAGAATATGCTGAGTTGGAAGGGACCCACAAGGATCATCAAAGTCCAACTCCTGGCCCTGCACAGGATACCCCAAGAATCACCACATGTGCCTGAGAGCATTGTCCAAATGCTTCTTGAACTCTGTCAGGCTTGGTGCTGTGACCGCTGCCCTGTTCCAGTGTCTGACCACCTCCTGGATGACAAACCTTTTCCTGATATTCAACCTAAACATCCCCTCATGCAACTTCAGGCCATTCCCTTGGGTCCTGTCATTGGTCACCACAGAAAAGAGATCAGTGCCTGCCCCTCCTCCTCCCCTCATGAGGAAGCTGTAACTGCAGTGAGTTTCCCCTCAGTCTCCTGCAGGCTAAGCACACCAAGAGACCTCAGTTGCTCCTCATATGGCTTCCCCTCCACCATCCTCATGGCCCTCCTCTGGACACTCTCTAACAGTTCATTAGTAATAGTCTAATAGGAATAGTCTTTCTTACACTGTGGCATCCCAGCACTCGAGGTGAGGCCGAGGTCCCAGCCCAGAGCAGGACTATCTCCTCCCTTGCCCACCTGGCCATGCTGTGCCTGTGCCCCCAGGACAGGTTGGCCCTCCTGGCTGCCAGGGCACTGCTGGCTTGTGTTCAACTTGCCATCAACCAGGACTCCCAGGTCCCTTTGTGCTCTCCAGCCTCTCATCCCCCAGTCTATACACACAGCCAGGGTTATCCACCTCAGGTGCAGAATCCAGTACTTGCCCTGGCTAAACATCATATGGTGGGTATGAAGTTGGTATGAAGTAATGAAACAGTGAAGACAAGTCTTTCAAATGCATGCCAAAACAAACATCAAGTGCAAATGCACAGTAACAAGGCTGCAGTAAACAAAGTTTGTTTCATAAACTTCTACGTAAAATGCATCACAGAAAACCAGAACACTCAGCACCTTCAGAGTGATGCCCAAGAGGCCACTCATGCAGCTGCCTTTTAACTTGACTGTACTTAGAAGCTTTGCCTGTCCCACTGTGCTACTGGTGATACATTTTATCAACAGAGGACGTGTCTACAGTACTATGAAGAATTTGTGCTACAAATGCTGCACTCACAGTCAAGAAGGGAATGAATTCTAGAGGCTGCAGAAGCGTGAAATGTCTACATGCTTCTTCCCTAATTTAGTCCCTGCAGATATCAAAGCTTCAATCCGTACTTGTTTGTGAGGTATCTGGGGATCTGGCTTCCCTCAGCCTTCTGTAGAATGCTGGATACATTTACACCCACAGGCAAACACAGAAGAAAAACTATTTATGTGTGATCTCTGGGGTACTTTTCCCCCAGTCTGGGCATTTATGGAAAGACATGGTATTTATCAACAATCACAATTTCACTCATTTTATGTTACAAAGGCCAAATTCTGCCTCCAAGGAGCACATACTAACCCAAGTGATGCTAAGACACCATAGTAAAATGAAGTATTTGTTCTCAAACATTCTGCATCATTATCAGCTGCTAGAGCATTCAAGTACAAGAAAAGATGATTTTGGGTAAGCATAAAAAGCAGAAGTGGATTCATCTAATGACCTGCATGAGTTTAGGAAAAAAAAAAAGAAATGACTGGGCTAATTGTATCTGGGGCTATGTAGGGCTTAATTGACACAGCAATTACTTTCAAAGTAACCTGGCTTCTATATCCCTGCCATTTGGTTTGAGCTCCACCACAATGCTGCAGTTCTGGCAAATATGCCAGGGGAAACAATCACATACTCAGCAGGAAGGTTTAGCAGGTAACAGACCTCTGTCACCTGTATGGAAAAGGAAAGGCGGAGGGGAAGGTCTGTGCCTGGTTGAAAAAGATATGAATAGCTGGGACTGGATACTGGTACTTTTGCAAATGATTAGGAATACAAGATACTATAGAGCTAAAAGAAGCAGAATGACTCTCTAGGTGTTTGTCCCAACATGTGCACATGAAGGGTGTACTCACATTTCCATACTATGGCATGTGCCCGTGGCTGGGACACCACGAAGGAGCTTAAGGAGTTTAGGGTAACATGCATGAATGTATTGGTCATTTCAGCTTACTTCCTTCATCCCACTGCTACAGAGAGCACTCCTTTCTCATCTATTCTTGAGTCCCCATTCACTAAATAGCTACAGGGCATCTTTAAGACTGGCTCTGATGGCATGCAAGACATCCAGAAAAACTCCTAAAGTAAAAGATAAAACCAAAAATAATCCCAATTATTTACAAACTACATTTCTTTCAAAGTTTTGCATGAGCATTACCTGGGAACTCTTACAGACAAACACACATTACTACAGCTATCTGGAGGGAAACAAACAAGAAAACCAGTAGAAATGCATCCTGAAAGGACTTCTCTAAACAGCAGCCAAACAACTTGCACATTCCTCAGGGAAAAAACCAACCAAAACCAGAAACAAAAAAAGAAAAACAAAACTACAAACAAACCCCAGTAAAAAAAAAACCCAAGAGATCATGTGTTACTTATAAAGTGCTTTGCATGGACAAGGATAGCAATTTTCCTTGTGCTTTTCCTATGGGCTCAAGAAGCATATTGTAGACTAATGGGTAATGAATCTTCACCAAAGTAAGTTCTTTTTAAGCAAAGATAGAATGAAGTTCCTAACAGAGAATTTTCTGCCAGCATGACTTTATGGAAGGAAACGAGAGATTTTAACAAGCTCTGTGAAACAAATGAGTGTTGAACCACCTGTCCATACTTGCTCTGTTAACAGCTTCTTTTGAGAGAACCTTGACCTCAGTATCCCTGACATGTACAAATAGGGCCACAGCCCATAAAGGGGCTGGAGCCAATCACAGGGTGAAAGGAGAAGCAGGGACTCCTTTCCCCCTGGGAGCCTGTATCTGGTAAGTGCTCTCACCTGCCTGCTGCCACCATGGCCCCAGGCTCCCTCCACCTCTCAGGTACTGGCCTCAGATGATCACCAGGGAGCACTCCATCTGCTACCACTGCTCTGCATCAGCTTCTCCACACTGGAAAGTGGCTATTGCTACTTTTTAAATTTCTGCTAACCTCATTAAGGTAAAAACCTTACAGCATCTGAAGACCCACAGCAGACAAGAAAAAAATTTGTGCTTTTTTTTCCTTCGTTTTTAAAATGTGTCCCATACACAAAATCAATTCTGTTCATGTTTCAACATGAATCACTTCATTCTTGTAGTGACTATTAAGTCATTTACTATTGCTATCTTGCTAATGTTTGTGGAATTAATATGAATACACAGTATTTCAGTTTTAATTCCCACTTCAGATCAGTCCGGTCCCTATAGCCCCAGTAAATATTTACTGACAAACGTAACAGACTACCAGCAACACAGCAAAATTGCAGGTTATTAAAAACACCTTCTACTTCCAATGTGCTTCTCTCCCTTCATCTGGGAGCAACCTTCTGCAGGCAGGAACAGTCCCCTTTCCCTAGGGAGGGAAGGACAGCACCCTCACTCGGTATATCCACGTTTAGCATGGACACCACATTCACACACATTTAACTCCTTCATTTATTTGTCATGATTTTGTTAAAAACTCCCCACCTCCTCCCAGCAAGAACCTCTCTGCTAGAGAGGGGTCAGTTCTCCTGCCTCCTCTGGAGTGGCACAGGGCTGATATGAATCAAATTCTGGAAACTTCTGTCTGAGCTTGAGTTTCTTTCCAATGTGGTCTGCCTTGCCTTTGTACAAACAATTTACAGGTAATACCACATACCAGAGAACTCTGCAAGCAGATCACATCGCGACATATACTGCTAGAGGTAAATGATGTGCAGAATTCTACGAGTTGTTGTTTTCCCTGACTGGGTAACTTTTCAAAAAGCTACTAACCATTTGAAAACCAGGACTGGAGGACAGGAAAACAAAGCACTCTAATGGAGACACCGCCACCTTTGTCCTAGTTTGCAAAGTGTACAGAAGGGAAAGACAAGCAGAAGGGAAGAGATGACAGGGAGGAAAGCAATGAGAGGAGGAGTAGTCAGCGTGGATCCAGCAAGTACCGTTTTGTTTTGATCTAACAACTTGCCATTAGGACAAGATGCTCCACATTTACACACACACTTATCAGAGGACGTTTAGTTAACAGGATAAAAATCCTTTAAAAAAAGCTCTTGAAAGTACCAAAACATAATTTTTGGAATGTCTAATTCTAGGGGGGGATTGTATTTGAATTCAATTCAACCTGAGAACTTTTTTCCTCATTTATGAAAACATTACATATTGGTAAGGTACCTGGCATTAACCTGCACCCTCGTTTAAAATAAAACTTTTAAAGTAGGTACATACACCATTCACAGTCTGTATCAGGATTTCTACAGACTTTAGATGCTGCAGTAGCATCTTTGATAAATACATTGTATCACATGATACAAAAAAAAAAATAAAAGAGGACAATCTTGCTACATTTTTTTTAAACTTCAGTTTGTTGCTGGACCAACAAAAAAAGGATCAACCTAATCCTTCAAAAAGATGTTGTGTATGCACACACCAAGAAAATACTCGAAAAGGAAAAAGGTTAAAGATGGTGGTTGTTGTTTGTTCTTTTTAAGATGTGGTAAAGTAAATCTGAAAAAAAGGTGTGGCAGCATCCCCTTTTCCTTCAGATGAACCTCTCTGCCTTCAGAATAACATCTCCAGCTCCCACTGCCCCACACTTTTAATTTTAAAGGAATAAACCCCAGCAATACAGACAGATTGAGGTGTTTGACACCGTAATACAGCGAAAAGGGGATACTGCTTTGTCTGTAAATCAGTAAGTACACCAGGAAAAAAAAAGGATCAGAATGGAAAATGATTCTTTGAAATTAGCACTCATCAGACGTTCAGCCTCTGATGGTTACGCTGTTAGAGGGAGAAAGGCGGCCGGCAGCCCATCCAAAGCAAGTCTCCTAAGGTCAGCAGCAGCAGCAGCAGCTCCGTCCCCTCGCGCCCGAGCACCACAGGCACACCATGAGCCCTCTCCTCTCTGCTGGGAGTGATGCCAACGGCACAGGCAGCCACTGCAGATCTCCGAATGCACGTGGTGGTTTGTGTTGAAGGAGAAACACTGGCAGCAGAGGACTCTGGTTCCCAAAAAGGTACTTTTTCCCATTGTGTTGGACTGGTGGTTCCATTCTGCTCCACTTTTAAGCTTATGGATATCTTTTCTAAATTACTTTAGGTTTTGCGGAGCAGAATGGAGCTCTGATGTTAAGAAACTGTAGGAACACAAGACTTAAATAACAGAGTGGGTGCTGCCATGGTGCTGTGGCTACTTGAACGCTGCAAATTCTCCTGTAGAGGGAGGACAAGAGCTTGGTTTAAAAAGGTGATTTCAGTTACGAAAGTAGTTGAACATCAGGTTGAATATAAAAGATGTTAAAAAATGCAAACTGTTAAAATTAAAGCACAAGAGAATACATGGTGAAAGAACATTCAATATAGACCTAGCATATTTAACCAACAAAGGATTTCTTGAAAGCAAGCTGTACCCATTCTTCCCAAGAAGGTGAAAGTTCAAGCAAAGTCTAATTCATCATGCATTTGAAAATTAAATATGTCAGCTTAATTCTACTTTAAAATTCCTTATTGCACATATGTCCTCCTGAGAAGCACCAGTTTCAATAAATGCATCCAACTGCAAACCAGTTCTGCTCTGTAGTAAAACTAATTTAATAACAAAGAACTTTATGAGACATCCATTACCCTTTAAAGACTATATACAGTAAAGTGCCTGAATGGAAAACCAGTGTTATAGAGTGCTAGGATTTGGTTTAGAGACCAACATAGCAACCCACTGACAGAAATATAAGAATGGAGAGATTGTCTACTCAATCCCAGACTGGAAATTTGGTCTCACTATGAGGAAGCATAATAAATAAAGCAACTCCATGCTTCCTTCAGAATTACTGAATAAAGAATAATTATATGCAGTGCTTTCACATGTGATGATGTCCTGAAATCCTACATAATTTATTTAGTGTCACTGTGCTGTGAGACAGACTCGTAGTCCCACTTCTGAGGAGATGCAACTATGGCACAGAGTAAAATTGCTGACTGAAGTCTTTCAGGAGTTTGACAAACAACTGAATAGAAGCGGAATCTAAGATATTAATTCTCTTAATCCTATACTCTTGCAAAAAGAAAAAAATTCCCTGCCACCCACAAAGAAATTGTATTCTACAGGATTTTTAGTGAGAGGTGTCTAACTAAGCATAATCAAAAGGACTCAGAAGAGAGAAGAAACATACTTATAACTTCCCCATGTTGGATTTCATATGCATTTTGGGTTAGTTTATGCCACTTTCTTGACAGCACTTCTCAGAGCTTCCCTAATACTGAAGGAGTGATAAGCAGGCACAAGAGAGCCTTTGTTCTGTTCAACAGAAGGGTTTTGAATGCCATTACATTCAAACAACTGCTCCCTATCTGGTGTCCTTCCATCTTTTCAAGAGTGATTGTATTGTTTGCTTTGTTTTTTCTCAAGATTCTTATTCTGAATACTGGAAACAAAACAGAAACATCTCTGCAAACAAAATTACAGGCTTAAAGTGTTAATTCTGTGGAATGTCTTGCTCTACAAAGAGTAGAACCAAGAAGAGTAGTCAGCTGTCTGCACTAGGAGAAGGAAGAAAAGGCATCTAAAAGGCCTGTGAGGAACAGCTGACCCAGTTCTAAGGCAGCTTGAAGAAAGCAGGAAAAGGGCTCGGTGCCTTATGAGAAATGAGAAGGGAGTACACCTGAAGTGCAAAGTAGGAGTGGCACAGGGAGTTGTGACAGGCCTCAGGCTCTGTGTGTCTTTACAGACTGTGGTGGCAGGCTTAAGTTACAACAATAGAATAAAAGCTTCATGATGGATCTAATTGCCTAATTTACTAGTTCTACCACCAGATGAAACTCTTGCTCTAAATACTCTAAATATTGGATAATTTTTCTTGCCTTTTTTTTTGTTACATTTCACTGACTTCCCAACTCTCTTCACAGTATTTTCTAGAAACACCTCAAGTTTTGTACATATTTTCTTTTAAGAGAGGACAAAAAGTGACCAAATATTGCCTGTGAGGTCAATTATTAAGTGACATTTATGCTTAGCTACACTTACAAAACATGCTCTATTTAATTTATTTTTCAGTCTGCCTTTCTAAACTGGTGATTAAAGATAAATTTATAAAAAAGAGATTGCTCCCTCATTACTCACCTTGTCTTTCTGCCTACTTCTGGTAATAATTCAGATTTTAAGAGTCATATAGGGACTTCCAAGGAAAAAAAAAAGAACCTTTAGTTGGGAAAGAACAATAGAAAAACAGGACCAGAAGTAAAGACTTCTTTGAGACAGAATGATAGCTTTAAAAAGGTAATTTTCAGACTTTCCTGCCATTTAAACAAAACCTTAGCAACCATATTTTCTTTGACAAGCTAATGCTAAATCTCCCCTTTCAAAATTCCAGTGTTAATCTGATTTCAAATCAATAGGAGACCAAAATAGGTAACATGGTCATCTAATAAGGGGATTATGTTGGCTGAACATGTGTAAAATGAAATTGCCAGTAACAGCTTTCCCTAGGTGAGGTATGTACATGGCTATACCTATCCCCACCAAGCTATGAAGCCACATGCCTAGCAACTTCCTATCAGAAAGATCCCCAGATATTTATATTCATTGTGAGCCAGACATCTGAGGTGTATTTTATCAAGCAGAACTGCAGATATTTGCTTTGACTGGTAGCAAAGCAATTTCTTTCCAAAGGATGGATAGCATCTGAAAATATATACTTCTTACAAACCCCTTTCAAATCAACTACTACAGTCTTTTCATGCTTGTCTCATGCAGAGTAAGTGGAAACTATTTTAAATGCACACTTTCAAAAAATCTGTACTAAAAAGATGGTCAAGGTCTTTCATGTTGCCTCCAAACAATGTATTACAAGAGTTCACTCATGTTCTGAGTGAACCTGCTGCCCCCAGTTCCTGGAAGGATTTAAGATGCAGCCACCATTCTGTACTCTCACAAATTTGTAAGCTACCTGAATTCATGGGGTTACTAAGGTGTACACACGTCATCTTAACTGTACTCCTTATCCTGGGGTAGATGCCATATTTCTCAGAAGAATCATAAGGAGAACAATGGTTCCCTTCCAGGCTGTGCCAGCCTTACCTACTGAACTAGAGACTGACTGATTTATCATAGGCAAACACCAGATTCCAACACCATGTCTGGTTTATACTCACAGACACATTAAAAAAAAAAAAAGGAGGTAGTTTTCTGTTGGATCTTGTGCTGATCTTTTGTATGGATACTACCCACTGGGTAAGTAAAAATTTGGAACATGTTGAAGGTACCAAGACAGATTTTGTTTCTGTATTGATATGTAAGGAAGTAAAATAAAAAGGAATCTCACCTAGTATAAATTACTTCTCCAGAAAAACCTAGGATCCTACAGGCATGTTTTCTGAACCAACAGATAGATATCTGTTTCTAAACAATATAGCTGAGTTACACCTTTGAGAACTCTGACCCAAATCCACAAGTGTAGTTAGGCACCTTCATCCCACAGATACTCCCAAATCTCATTGAAGCATCAATTAGAACTTAGAGAAATGAGACCTCTAAATACCTCTCTGTCAGATAGAGTTAATGATCCACAAAACAGCCTCCTTTTAGGCTTCATAAAATGTTTAGTGAGAAGCTAAAATCACATTATGGCCATGGAACCCAAAATGCTCAGTAAGAACAGGTGACACAGGAAGAATGCACTGACCATACAGCAGGAAATGGGGCCGAATGTGTCTAAGGAGGGCAGCATTTCCCTCCCATAACTGCAGCTCTGATAGCACAGATGAACAGTCTTAACAACAAGAAGGATAACACTACTCCAAGGAATAAGTGGTTTGAACTGATCTGGCAGACCTGAACAAGAATAAGCCTGGGCAGGGCAATGGGGATGGTTCTGCACTCTCTGCAACTCCCTGTGTGGGATGCCCCATTTCTAGATTCTGCAGGAGACCCAGGAGCATCCTCTTGCTTTGTCCTGAATACACCCCACAGCTTTGGAAACATTGCTCATCAGTGCTAAAACAGATACATTAAATAAAGAATGAAAGAGGAAAACAACACTTCAGTCGCGTATTCACTTTAAGATAAGCCTGCCAAAATGAGGTGAAGCTACCAGGAAGATGGGAAACAGATTTTCTAAAACAGTAACAATTTTGTCCTCTGTAACTATTTCCATAGAGAGAGATTTCAACAGCTAAATTTTCTTGACAAAGAAAAGGAGAAAAGTTAGTTCTCAAACTATTCCAACAGCAGAAGCCAAAAAGACCATTATAATCCATCCAGAAAATATAAAAATTGCCTATATCTCTTCAAGCTCCCTAAATCTGCTTCCCATTTTAAAAGGCTCAGTTGCCAGACAGCAGTAAACCAAAACATTTTGGAATTCCTGATCTATTTCAAAAATGTATTGCTAGCCACAGGAAACCTTCTCCATGAGTATACAGATCAGAAGCCACTAGGAACACCCCTGGCCCTTGAAGTCATAACAAGAGCAGTGGCAGCATGTTTCCAATGCAAAGTAATCTGTGAAAATTAACAGTTCAGCAGTTTAAACCAAGTAAAACCACATAACTCATCTCAAAACATACAAGAACACTGTCTGTACATATTTTTTTCATATCTGACATTAAAGATTGATATAACCTAAACCCACTACTCTGATGCACTTGTTCTAGAGCAACGCTCTAGAGAAAACCACAGTCTCTAAAGTGAGAAGGATTTTGGTAAGGTGTCTAACTTTCTCAGTTAGATATCTATTCCAACTGATTCATTTCTGCCTAGTCAAACTAGCAGCTTTTCCATGAAAGTGAAAAAATCAATTTGTCACTGAAGTGAAGCATGTTCAGTGTATTCTTAACAATATTAAAGTAATTAACACTTTTCATCTTAACAAAATTTGTAGTACAACACTGATTTGCATGAACAAAACTGCTTTTTCAAATCTTCTTTTCCTATTATGGGTGTTAGCAGCATTTGTCCTCTTAAAGCACTTGGTCATGCTTGAGATTTAAAATGTTTTTATAAATGCTGAAATCCATACTAATTGAAGGATACAGGCACCATTACCAGTAATTGCCTTGCAGCTTGGCAAAAGCACATTCAGAATTTCTTCTGTGTTGCATTGTAACAGACCACTTGGAGATGGTGTAAACTATATCAGGTCAGAATATTTAGAGAAAAATGTAACAAAAAAACCCATTCGCCATTCTTCTGTAGGAGAAATTTTCCCTAAACAGTACTAATTTAAACTTCCACTTTCAAGATAAGAGTCACATGTTATTCAGGGCTTTCTTTGGATTCTGTGCTATATCTGCTCACTTCTGCTGACCACAATAAAGTTTTGACTGTGCTCAGCCTTGAAGCTAAGTTTATCTTTCCAAGTGTTTCCCACATGAATAGCCTAACTAAATGAAGAATCTAAAGCTTCTTGCTCAAATATAAAGACCTTAAATGAAGTAAAAAAACCCACAAAACCCCCAAAACAACAGACAACCACAGCTTGAGTAGATTCAAATCAAATGTACTCCTGAGTAACTAATTCCAATCAATAAACTAGGCAAAAATGACACCCAATGACCTTAAGAAGATTTTTGCTTGTTTTGAAGTTGCTTTTCCCACATCTCTTATGTGACATTACACTTGTTGTGCCAGCTGTTCCCAGGGCACTAGTTAGCAACACAGACTCTGTGTTGGGAACGGAACACTCAATGCCAGTGTTAGGAAGTGAGTCTTTGTTCCCTCAGTAAACCTTACGATTGGAGCTGGTAGGAACTGAGAACAAACACCTTGCACTCACAGGACACACCAGCACACAGACACACAGACACATGCTTTCACATTTTGGCTCAGTGCACTGGAAACCCACCGTATCCCCCTGCTTGGATGGGTGTTTTTGGAGAAGCACAAGCATATAGACTAAAATCCTCTGTCTGGAAGCCAGCCCGGTTCAATGAGGGCTCAGATGCACTGCGGTGAATTTTTGGCAATGACCGGGCCAGAAGCTCAATGGAGGCAAGAATCTAAAACATAGAAAATACTTGGTCAAACCTCCTGTTCCAAAGCTGTGACTCTCAAAACTAAAGGCTCAATATCAATTAACTACAGAAAAATATTTAAACACATATTAAAAGAAGGATTTTTAAAATATAGTTTACTGCACTGCACTCTTAATTTTTATATCCTAAGGAAGCTGAAAAATGACAGTTGGAGAATTTTCCCCTTTTTAAAGGCACACTGATTGCCTCTATGCACAGTGAAAACACTTGCTTTTTATTGGACTCTGTGTCTATGCCCTAGTACCTGTCATTGCTGCAAACAAACCCAGCTCTGCCAGTGTTTTCCTTAATAACATTTACCAAAAAGTCAGCAGGGGGAGCTCCTTATCCTTTGAAAATGATTTGGTTATATTCAAAACAGGAAAAAAAAAATTACATTTTTGCCTTCCTCCCCCTCAAGCTTTTTGAACCCAAACCTTCCTCAGCAGGCACGATAAAAATCAAGCTCTGTGGCAAAACTGTCTGTTTCCCGTCATGAAGCTTGGGGGAGAGCAAGGAGGGCAGTGTAAACATTTCTAAGTACATATACCAAGTACTAATTTGTGTGTCTAACTGTAACTATTACTTTCATTATCTCCCAGCTGAAACTTTCTCCAGTATGTAAATACTTTTCCAAATACACAGGTAATTTTAATACCTGCGTTTTGAAATTAAAATGAGCATTTCTAACTAAACAGAACTAACCAGGTGCTGAACCAGGTCTCTTATGAAACCCTGCCATAGCACTAATCAAAAAAAAATTGGAACTGACCAGTGAGTTTACAGCTTTTAATTGTAAAGTCTGTTGAGAGCTAAAGAGAAGCATTTCTCACCTGTGGAAAAAGGGGTCTCTCATCTCTTTTCTTCTTTAAGCATTCTGCCATTAGTCTCTTCATAGCTTTGGGACAGTTGCTCCGTACTTTGCTAAGGTCTGGAGATAGGTATCCTCGTCCCACCATGAAAATTATCTTTATTTAAGGGGAAAAAAGATGAAAGAGGAAGAAGCTGAATTGATAAAATAAACAGTCACAAAAGGTGAACATTTTGCTAGACTATTTTGGTTGCAGCAACAAGATATCTGCTCCCAGGAAACATTATCTGGTATTAAAATTGACATATTTCATAGAGCAAAGCTTGCTAACCTATTCAGTATAGAGAAAAAATTAGATCTTTCCTCCTCCTCAGAGATTTCTGTGGAACTTGAACACTAGTAAATGGTTACCATTTATAGCAATAACCATCTAAGGAACAGTTCTTCAGTGTCAAAAACTGACAAAAACAAGAACAAGCAACTCTGTGGCAGGAACAGAATGTCTAAAAATAAATATTCTGCAAAAAGAAATATTCTGTTTTATATTACAAATCAACAACAACTTCACATTGAAAGGTATTTTAAGAAACACATGGACTTTGGATATTAAAACCCTTTACCTTCTGAGAATTGACTCCGTCACATACTTTTCCAACACATAAGCTTATTCTTGACATCTGACCACCTCCCCCACTCTCACAAAAAAAAAAAGAAAAAAAAGAAAAAAAAAAGCACCTCAAAAGAAAAACTCTGTCTTCTCTGTAGAAGAGGAGACAGGTTTGGTATTTTTACAGTAATTCTTTCAACATAGGAGGCTTATATTTCCCCTAAGGATAAAAGTTCAGCATAAAACCAAGTAAACTGATAGGAAGCAGGAAAACAAAAGATAAATATTGTTAATCATCTCTTGTATATATAAAAAACCATCAAACATCATCATGTCAAGCCAAGGTCATTTGCAACGTGTTTGAGTACTGCAGTAGCGCTAACACTAAAAAGCACTTCCAAACCAGCTAATCAAAGATCCATTCATGCTGCAGCAATAATCACTGAGAATTTTCTGAGAACTCAGACAACCCAGCAGGTTAATCACACCTTCTCTCTAATGAAGTGTAACTATTTCATGTCTCGACACTGGGGCGGGGGGAACACAACAGAAAACCCTCACATCTCAAGGATGCTATACATGTTATTTATACTAACACAGTCCTAGTCTCTTTTTAACTCTGCTTCAGTCACATCTGTGTTGGCATCACAGAAGAACAGAAAACTCCCATATGGTTCCTTTAGAAATCCGCATGTGCCAAGCAGGATTTTGTAGTAGACACTTGTGTAATGCATCCCTTACCTCTGCTGCAATCAGACTTCCCATTATCTAGCAGTTGGTATTTTCTAAATAATGGCACAAGTTGCAATTATTCAAAATTCATTACTCTTTTTGTTTCAAATAGTTTCTTTACAAATAATATAGGGGCTAATCTTTCATTTTAGACTAGAGAAAAGAGAGTATCACTACAAGAACAGTCTAGAAAAATCTGTTGAAGTGAGAGAAACACTCTGAGGTATAACAATTACACTTTGTTCACTAAGAATCTTGGTTGTGTCATAGTAGCTGACGTAAATGCACCAGAGAGTGAGGAATATTTGCAACTTTTCATACAATAGACAAGGAGTGACAAAACTCAAAACATCAGATCACATACATTGGCTTCACCTGCATTTTAAAATTTGTTTCAGCATTTCATTGTAAGCACCCACATCACTGGGTTCATCTTTCAAATCTCAAAAGGTAAAAGCTAAACAAGGCCAAATACTGTTTTTAGAAGGCTGGATCCATCTGGCCAGGAATCCAGACATTAAAGGCAAAACCAAAATTATAAAAAAGAAAAAGAAAACTAAAAAGGAGTCACTCCAAATTTGATGAATTGGGATGAAGTGTTCTGGCAGATAGGGAAGCAGCCTTATAAAATGGCATTCACAGATGAGCGTTGCTATGGTTTCAATTCTCAAGTACTGACAGTGAAAAAACAAGGGATGAGGACACAGAAGCAACAAATACATCACTGCTCAGACAGAGAATAGTTTACACCGCAGATCTTGGTGCACAGACGCTATTTTCAGGTTAGACAGAAATAATGAATCAGGTATGCCTTCCCAAATGTGCCTATCCCGTGGAGATGTATTATGGCGTGTGGGATCATTAAGACTTGTGGAATATTTGTTCACAATTAAGTAATCTTCTTATAGGATCCCCAGACTCCAGGAAGTTATATTGTCCAAGAAGCAGGACTTGAGAAATGATGATATCCTGCAATTCAGTTAGATGGTGCATGCTCTCTCAAAGTTGAAATGAATATAAAACAAATAAAAATATTAATGACTGCTCTTCTGTTTTGTCAGTCCTGTAGCTGCACTATTTGTTATTCACTGCAAGTGGAGGAGTGGGGAGAATGAGAAGAATAACTGAACACACATATGGGGGATCATTCTGCCTTTGCAGAACTATTCTAAACTAGATTACTATTAAGTAATATGCTCTCTCCATAATAAGTATCCTGGCAACCAGTCAGGAAGCTGAAAATCTATATTTAAAATAAAAAGAACACAAAAAATACCTCAAGACAATTAAGTAAATTGTGGCTATGTGGCTGAGGCAGTTCTAGAAAATGCAGAAATGTCATCTCACAGCATGAGAATCAGAAACATGAAACACACAGAACATCAGAAAGTTGACCACCCAAGTCTGAACCAATCTCTGCTTTAGACCACACTTGACTGAAGTCAGTGCTTCCCCTTACCTGGTCCCTGTTGTTGATGTTGGAGTACGGCAATTGTCCAGTCATCAATTCATAGAGAACAATCCCAAATGCATACACATCCGACTGAAAACTATATGGGTTTTTATCTTGCATCCGAATAACTTCTGGTGCCTGTATCAGAAAAGGCAAGAATTAGCTTTTATTTCTCTCCACTGTGCTGCACCTCACCTACCAGGAACAAAACATGCACTCATCCAGGGTACAGGTGTAAGGTCCACTCTTGCCTTCAGATGTTAATGGGTCCTAATATAGAGTGGATGCTGACATGAATCTCAAAATGCATTGCTTCATTTCAGCTTGGTGATCCCTTTTATTCCTCTATGATACTGTAAAATTACCTTGGCCAGGCTGAGAACATATTTGGAAACTAAAATTCTAATGATACTGAAAATAATGCCAGCTAACAGAGCTTTAAGTTTTTCCAGGGAGAAAAAGAGAAAGTGGAGCTGCACAGGAGATTGCAGTATGAAGCAACTCTTCTTGAATCCTTAAAGCTTAAAAGCATCTTACTTTTTGCTGAGCTAGTTCCTCTACTCTTTGGCAGGATGTTTTGCAAGGCTTTTCTCACCTTCTCCTCAACTCTAGATTAATGATACATAATTAATTAATGATAATAATTCATTAATGACTCATTTTCCTTAACCACTACTTTCACTTCAGTATAAACCTCAAATAGAAGATGGAGACACTAAAGTTTTTCTGCTGACTACTGGAAAACACATGCTTAAAGAAGAATTGAAAAACATTCATTTACTACTTCGTATTACTGCTTGTCTTTTCCAGCTTAAGCCAACTTTTATGTTATTATGTTATGCTTATGTCAGTGTGCCAGAGGGAGAGAAGCAGGAAGTTTGGCCAAAGGTAAATAAAATTTGTTGAAACAAGCTCACCACTTCCCCCTTGCTTACCATCCATAAAATGGAACCAGACAACTGTTCAAACTGTTGGGATCCACTCCATCGTGATTTCACTGTTGCTAGACCAAAATCACCTATTTTTACTGTGAGGTCTTCATGAAGAAAAATATCTAAGGGGGGCAATGTTAAGGGAAAACAGGCAAGCAGTGCTGGCCCTGTCCTAAAAGAACAATGAACAGCTACAAATTTACAAGATGAACATGACAGTTTTAACCATTCAGCATCACTGAAGAAGGTTTCCACATGACGTAGGTTTTAAGCAGCCAGCATGGTGAATTACGGTATCTAAGGGTTATGTAAGTAATGACTGGGCCAGTGCTGAACAGACCATGGCCAGGTGGCTTTCATGAACCGCCAAGTATGAGAAAAGCTGAAAATGTTCTGTGAGCCAACTCACAAAATCTTTCATTACAGGAAGAAACCAAAAGATGTAAAAAGATCTTTGTGATACCAACTAAAACTCCCTATGTTATTGCAACTGAATCAAAAGACACAGTAAGCATCTCCTATTTTGTTATTAATGATATTACCCCTTCTCAGTGAAACTTCTGTTTGGCAAATATTCACACATTAACAGCCTTTCACATCAGTAAGTTAATTTCTGGCAGTAAAAAAAACAAAACAAAAAAGCAGGAATGCTTTCACTTTCCAAAACTGCATCTCTGGGAAAGGATACTATTACTCTTGAGGTCTCTGTGGATGATTGACTTGGCATGCAAATAACTGAAAAGCAATATCACAGATTAGGTAGGTTAGATAATACTTCATCAATCAACAACTCAAAATTCACTGTACTATTGAAACAAATACTGTTGACATTCAAACTGCACATTTATGCAGGCAGTAAAACTTCAGTTACCCATGACAGTTTCTGCAACATTCACAGGAAAAAATAAAATAAAGCTTGGACTTCCAGCTCAAATCTGATGCTACTGCTGAATAACAATTATGCTCCAAATTCCGCTTTTCAATTCTAACTCAATATTCACAGTAAAAAGAACTTTACTTATTTTTTTCATGCAATTCTCTGCTGAAATTTCTGCCTCCCAGCCTTAATGGGGACTGTCAAGACTTTGTGAGCTAGTCACAACTTTAGATAAGGTGTTTCTAAATTGCAGGAGCTAAATGTGCTTCCCAGTCTGAATGTGTACTTGGGTACATTGACTGCTTTTTAGTAGAGGAGTGGAAAAAAGATCCCCTGATTGCAGCCTGGATAAACAGATGGCAGGGAACACAGAGGAAAGTACTTGCCCCACAGCAGATACAGCCTGAATTAGTCTCCCATGGCTCTTTGTTTAGTCAATGAGATTGGCACAAAACTGCTGGAAGAGCCCCAATTTGTGTCTCTGCTTTGAATCGTGTTCACAAAACAGCTTCTGCATCTCCCCTACCTACAGATGGAACCTGGGGAGATGCACAGGCTAACAGAAGGCTAAGGCTGGTTGCCACAAACACCTCCACACCTCTTGACTGAAAATGTAATGGAATACTGAGTAGAAAAATGGCACAATGAACTGCAATCATCATAGTGGTTTTTCAGCTGAAGTGCAATTTCTTTGTTCTTACAGCAGTGTTCTGATTTTGACATACAATATTTGGCTGGTTTTGGTCAATTCTAACTCAATGGCCCTCTATGGGAGTAAGGATTATTTACAATCCTTAGAACAAAATAGGGATGTTCTCTTCAGATGTTGAAACGTGTTATTCAGAGAGCTTGGATACTTTCACCAAATGCCTTAATGACTGAGACAGGACCCTGGGCTCAGCAAAGTGAGCAGAGAGCTGGCCTTATTTGCCAATGTCAGCCAAAGTGTGAAGGAGATAAGTAAACATTGCCCCACCGCTCATTTGCAGACAAGTAATTCAATACTTACTCCATGCCTTGTGCAGTCTGTCGTGCAATATCAATTAGCTTGATCATTTCAAATTTGGTCTCAATGATGTGTAGATGGTGATACAAACTGGACCCTTCACACCATTGTGTAACAATAGCCAACTGGGGTTTTGTTGAATAACCCATGAAAAGCAAGATATTCACATGTCGTGTTTTCCTGTTTACAAAAACATAAGAATCAGGAGGAAGTCAGATCAAGAAATCAGGAAAACCCAGGCAGATCTATCACAGTCTACATATATATTTCCAAACAGAAGGTGTTGGGTCAATCTCAACTTTTCCTATGATAACCTCTTGCTAGATTAATTTAATGAATTATTCTTGAAGTTAGCCTTGCTTATCATACTAACATGGAATAACTACTTTGGGATAACTGAAAAATGTCAGAGCTCTTTTATGTTTTCTTTTATTACAAAATTAACATGGGATGCCAGCATGTGAGACTTTGTCCTTGCAGCAATGTAGACTAGGACAGTTCTGTGCTATGTGACTGTGCCTTTTTCAGGTTCAAGAATTTATCAAGTGATGCTGAGAGTAACTGCTGAAGAAACAAAAAACAAGCAGTTTCTTGCAAATCCTACCACAAAGCTAAGTAATGATGAATCCTAATGGAGAAAGCACAACTATAGGTAAATCTGCCTTGTCTGGTCAAAGGATAGAACAAGTGATTTTGTATCAAAAAGGTTGGGCTTCATTGAAGTGACTACCAGCAGAAAGCTGGACCAAGATGTTTGATTTCATTCAGTTCTATCAAAATTCTGTTAAGAAAATTAAGAGATACCCAAAATAGCACACCCCAGAAAGACTCTACTTTCACAACTATGAGCTTAGAGTTTTTGGAATTAACATTTTCCTAGGGTAAAAGGCTGACCATTCCCTTTCTCCTCATTGCTTATTTGGGATGTTTCCACAGCACAGGTTCGCAGCTCAACCCATCAGGTTTCCAGGGACAAAAACCTTCTTGCTATTTTGTTTCTTAAAACACAATTATGCTCAACACTGCTCCAGATTGTATTTTGATGTAATGTTTCTTCAAAGCATATAGTCTATCATGTCATGCTGATGGATCTTTGTTCAAGAGCTGAACTCAAAACAAATACCTCCTCTGAGATACCAGAAGCAGTAGACATGAGAAAAGGAAATTATGAAATTACTTTATAAGAATTACATTAAAAAAAAACCTCAGAGAAATTAATGTTACTGAACAGAAACTATTAAACAACAGATAATATGGGCAGGACTATAGCTGAAAACCCAACCATCAGTCATGTTCTCCTTCAATTGGAAAATGTGAATAGAGGAAAGAAAGGCCTACAGCTCACACTTAGGCTTGTCTGTGCCCTGGGGACAGTACATTGGCAAAAACTAGTTTTTGGACATATATGTATTGACAACATAGGTGTGCAAACAAACACATACAGTGGATATAAAGAAATATTTTAAAATGGTTATTTTCTCTGCCTGAAGTATCATCACGTAGGAGTGAAACCAATGTGTTCCAATGGAGATCTAAAAATTCAGTGATTAATGAAGCACAAATCTACACACATTATTTCATGCCATTAAACTATTCTTACCTGAGCACTCCTACTTCATTTTTGAAAGCCTGTAACTGTTGAGGTGTGGGTGCCGTAACATTCAACATTTTCACTGCCACATCACCTTTAAAACAGCAATTTTTAGTAAGTGCCATTGATACATATTCCTCTCTTGAGAGAATGTTGCACAGGGCAGCAGAAATTTTGGGATACACTTTTTTTAGCTTACATGAAGTAAATCATACAATTTTAAAGTAAGTCAATATTCAGAAAAATGTAGAAATACTATTCTTACTTTACTCTGAGAAGTCATAGCCAGGCCAAAGCTATTAAAAATACACATTTCAAATCCTCATTCATCAAGATGCATATTTCTGCCTTTTTAATGTTTCATCTTTACCCTAATAATTTCTCAGTTCAGAACAACATGCAAGAGTTGAGTTTCTAAGCAATATGAAGTTCTTACATTAGTTATTTAGCACACTACTTATTAATTTAAAACTCTTTATTTACTGCCCTTCACTGCAGTCTCCTCATTATGTCCACATATCTCTTGCTGTGAGACGACCAGAACTGGACCCAGCATTCCAGGTGTGGCATTACCAGTGCTGAGGAGAAGGATTGCGTCCCTTAACCTTTAACCCCTAACCCTTGCCTCCCTTAACCAGCTGGCAATGCTTAGTGCAGCCCAGGAGGTCATCTCCCTCTCTGTGGCATAGGGACACTGCTGGCTCAGTCTGGTGCCCACCAGAATCCCAGGTGTGTTTCTGGGAAGCTGCTGTCCAGCTGGGTGTGCCCTGGCAGGCACTGTGACCTCCTCAAGAACAGCTGTTAGACATCATGGACACATACCATGCCACTTTCCTTTGTAGACTGTTCCAAATGATCCAGACCCTATCCTTTGTCCAACTGTGATCTGTCCATCTGGTATCTCCCAATCATCACTTGAATCCCGTCGACCAAGAGTTTTCTTTATATATGTGCAAAAACAATAAAAAGGAAGAAAACAAGTGCATTAATGTCTCTGAAAACAGCTCCTTTGTTACAAATTTCTCACCATCAATAACGTCCTGAAAAAAATGTTCTTTTTCACATGTTGATTTTTGACTTCTAAACTTAGCCCTACACAAAACCTCAGGACACAGGTATGCCAAATTATTACCTGGCATGAAACATTTGCAACAGCTTTGTGCCAGTGTTAAAACCAGAAAACATTAAGAAAGGCTCACCAAAAAGAAAGTAGTACTTGATTTTAAATTGTTAGTCATAATACTAAACTGTGAATTTTTTAAAAAGTGGATGTTTTTATGTTTTCATGTATTGTTACATAAAAATTTGTTACACACATTTGTTACTTTCAAAGTTTATGAATCATAGTGGGAAAAGTTAAGCTGTTACATGAAGGGAAAGTAGAATTACAATATGAGTCACACTAGTAAAAGTGAGTTTAGTGAATTATTTAAATTATTTATATATCAGTCCCACAATTATTTATGGTTTTAAAGTGGGTTATCCCACTCTATTATTTATCAGTTTCAAGTCCTTGATCATTGCCATATTCATCTTCAAAATAATTTATAGAACTTGGATGAAAGAAAAGTGAGAGGAAGGTGGTTGTGTAATATTTCTACAAAAGAAAACAGCTGATCTTTCCCTTACCATTCGATTTCTGTCTTCTGAGGATGAGGATGACTTCCTTTCCCGCTGGGGTCCTGGTGATTTCTGTAACGCTTTCACATTGGTTAGTGACCCGGGCAAAGAAGCGGGAGGTGTTGCAGACAAGCCTGCAGCTGAGCCTAAATTTCAGAAACAGGATAGTTTTATCTGTAAGAATCCACCTTACAAGAATGTATTGACATTAGGTGCAAGAACTGTGTTTAAGATGCAGTATCTCTAAACATCAATGTGAATGTTAAGAGAGAACAAACATACACAGGAATATTGTCCTAGTATTACATTAGTGCTCATGTCTCAGGAAGAGACCAATCTATACCAAGATTTCAGGAAGAGACAAATCTATAGCAAACATCCATGTATAGACAGTCTCCAGTCTCTTATTCATGAATTAACAAAAGGACAGTGTCTTTTTACATAAGAAAAAATACTTTAAGATGTATTTTTAAAATGCCATCACTTTCTTTGAGAAGAACAGTAGCATTTTAGTTAGCACCATATACCTCTGATATTTCTTGTAGCTAAGCTTTTAGGAACCCAACAAATAGCTGAACTCTTGTACTTTGGAATCAAAATCGACTAAATACAAATAATTGAAATGTTTTCTGGTTGAGTCTCCAAGTGCCACCTGAAAATCATTTGGCTGTTTTAAAGCTATCTGTTAGCAGAGAACTATTATTTAAAAATAAATATTAGACTTTAGAAAGGATTAAAAAAGCACAAGTACTTTAGTTAGCTATTTGAAGCATACTCTAGGAAACATAGAAAGAACAGTATGTCGGTAGCCTGTAGGTTATCTAAACAAATCTATGCAGGAAAATGTTACTAAGAGAGCTGTTTCAGAGCCCCAGTGGCCCTCTTCAAATAGAGCACTTCACCTAGACACTGCTTTTTAAAATACATCACAATTATTCCTAACAAGGTTATGCTGACCCTTCCAATGCAAAGGATATAAAATAGGGTCAACTGTTAATTAAATTCAAGCTACTTTGCTAAACAATGTATGTCATTGAATAAGATCTCTAACATTCCACTGCCTTCTCTCACATCAGTGCTCTGGGAAGTGGTGGAAGACAATACTCCTCATATTCTCTTAGAAGCTCCCCTCTTAAGCAAAAAGTGTCTCCTAATGGCAACTAGGACTTGGTGACTTTTTAAACTGCTGCTTAAGTTCAGTCACTCAGTGCATGCTAATTTATCAGACTATATGTATCCATCACTGGACTCACAAACTAAAATCTATACGCTTGGAGCGGATACACAAAGTCACATACCAACAGATACAGATGCTGTGTAAACTGCCTCTGTAAACTGTCCCACATATTAAAGCAACAATAATGATGTATATTGTGCATCCTAACTATCTTTATAAGTAGCTGGAAGCCAGTGACCTGAAGGATGGACTTATGTTCATGCTACGGCCACAACATTGTCATTTATTTATTATACGATTCATCTGAAATCAAACATACATAGAATCAAATGTATGATGTTCCCAGAACATGAGCAACTTTCTAAAAGTTTACTGGGTTACAGATTTCTTCTGCAATAGTAAAGATCTGGGATGCATTTTCTTTGAGGTAACCAAAATCTCCTATTTAAATTTTAATACCACAATATGGGAACACTAGCACAATATTCACCCTTCACCAAAAGTGCTTCCAGCACATGGCAGAACACTGTAGTTAATCTGTTCATAATAATACCAGATGGCCTGTTTTCAAGTTATTAGAGAAGAATACTTCAGATAATGCTGGATTTAAGTCAATAGCTTGGACTCTGAAGCAGTACGTAACATATTTCATTCTGCAGCCAGTTTGCTTGTTGGGAACACCAGTCTTCTTGCAAAGACTTCTGGAAGATCTTTACAAGTTCAAAAGATGAACTGTTCTTGATATATTCTGAAACAAGAGTCTTTGAAACAGCCAAGATGGTAGCATTTGAAAACCACACTACATGCACTGAACTAACCATTTCTACATGTATTATGTAGAGACAAAGTATGAACATTTCATGCTATTACTCAGTAGTTGGTTTCTCCAGCATACGAAATCCCACAGAGTTTTTTTGGGATTTTGTGCAATACAACAGATCCATTGACAGCTCAAGGCCTAAATTACCCCCACGGCCAATGACATGAAAATCTAGAGTGTCTTATTTTACATAGTATGGGACAAAAATAATGTTTCAGTCAAATTTACTAACTAAATAAAAACTACTAAAACCATCCAGAGCCCCAATGTGGTGTCACTAGCACACTGTCAAAATGAAGTATTTGTTGAAAGCTGACATGACACATTACTTGAAAAGCTTGAGACCTAACAAGATATCAATGGAAATGTTTGTAATTCACATTTGATTTCCTACATCATTTTTCAAAACAGAGAATTTTAAATACAGAAAACTGTTATAGCACTGAACTGACTTAAACTGAACAGTCAAGGAAATTCTAAGTTAAGGACATAATTTTATATTTAAAATCACTGCAATGCAATCCAGTTTCATTGGTTTAGAAATATTAGGTTAAGGTTCACAGAAAAACCTCAACTATGAAATTCCTTGCTTTTGGAGATTTAAGTCAGACTTCATTTATAATCATTTTCAAGCGTGTAAAGGTGAAAGTGAGTATGTGTGAAAAGCACATTCAAAGCATTCCAGCCAGGCCAAGCAAAAAACAGAGGTGTTTTGATAAACTCACACACTTACATACACACGGTGTGAGGGTGAGGCACAAACAGCATCTGTGGTTTTACTTATTTTGTTTGGGTGAAAACAAGAAAGAAGAGCCCAACTACCTCTGAACACTGGGCCAGGCTCAAAATCAAACACTATTTCACTGGGGACAGAATGAAGGAGGGGACTGGGAGTCCGGGATTGGTATTTCCGAAGACAGCGCATCAGCTGGTTCAAAGGGGCTGTTAGAGAGAAAGAGACGGGCAGGCAGAGACAGAAAGACAGACACATAGAAGAAATGAAAGAAGTCATGGGAAATAACTAGGATGCTTTGACTCCTAATTATAGATTTCTTCCGTACTTCGAAGGAAAAAAAGTCAATTCCCAAGACCACTCTTTCAGGACTGGAAATAGTCAATTGTTTTCAGATGCCAAGCAGACGGTTTATGATCAAAAGTTAAAACCAACATGATCGCACAACATTTAAATGTTGGACAAAATGGGCAAAACTCTGGAGAGCCATACCTATCGACACATACAAAAACAGCTAAAACTGGCAATTTGCAATTAGTAGCTTGCAGGGCTAAAGGAAATTTCTTTCTTTAAAGTGCCTGTTGCTGGCATTATTAAAGTCAGCTCCATCAAACACAACACATCCTACCAAATACCAGATTTGCATGGGAGAAACAAAGTGAGTGAAAGTCTAGAGTACAAAACCTTTAAGATCAGGAAAGGGTGCACTATGGTAATTCAGACCCATACTTATGGCTGAAGCAAGTAATAATCAGTTGAAGACAATTGTGTTACTGATTTGGTGTTGGAAAAACTGTCATATGTCCACCCTACTTAGTATTTCTCTGTTCTCAATATGTCTGCTTTATTCTTATATTCATAGGAATAAATACAGCACATAAGAAACCGTTTTCAGGACCTTGACAACCAGTGGGAGAAGTGACTTAAGAGGCCCGTGCACAACACCTGAAGAAAAATAAACCCTCTGGCACTAATTCTGATTTAACTGTGAATTAAGGCAGTGAGTTACTGAAGGAAACATAAAAAGGCCTGGCTTTAGTGTAAGATCCTAATAATCTGCTTCCAAGAGTAGCACAGGCATGCAGTACAGCAAAGCAGCAACTTCAGCAGGGGTAGAGGGGGAGAAGAACCGGAGTATTTCAAGCTGCTTTAGGATGCAGCAGTTCCTATGGAAGGCCCATCTACCACAATGGTTTTAATTCAAAATCCCTGTTGTTTCCATGTGTGAAAAGGTAACAACAGGCATAAAAATCTTTGGGAAGTTGTAGTGTATCTGTGTGCAGCCATGTGAGTGAATAAGTGTGTGTGTGGGTGGGTGGGTGAGAGAAAGAGTAAAAAAGTAATTTTAAAACTAAAAAAAACTAGATACTACTTCAAAACTTTTTCTCCTTCCGTCTCCCCCACTCCCAGAATGACCAGCAAATGACTCAAATCTTCGTGAAACAAATACTAAGTTCATGGACAAGCAAATGTAAATTCACTTTTTTGTTCTAGTCATATTTTGCATTGTGGCTGTGTTTTGTAGAAGGAAGTAGGGTAATGGGAAGGGACAAAACAGTTGTGTAATTAAAAGTAACAGTAGTTAGTTTAAATGCTACTTACCTGCCTCTCCTCGTAAACTCTGGTCTCTAATCAAGTCCTATAAAAAAATTTAAAAGCTGTGCTTAATTTAGGTATTAACACTTACATTCTGGAATCAATTGAGACTGATAAGTTTGTGAATTCATAGTGTCATATGTTGCCCACGAAATAAAAGTGGTTTCCTACCCTGACTTACTAATAGCAATGACTCAACTACTACACTTCTCAAAATTAAGTTGCTTTAAAACAGCATCTCTTTGCAGTAAAGTGAAATGTACACTACCCAAAAGAGATGCTGACAAGAAAATATTGATTTAAAAACACAGCTATCAGTAGCAGAAATGGTTCGAATCGTCATATCAGAACCTGGGACATCAATTTTCTGTACTGAAGTACATGAGTCAAATGACTCCTGCTTTGTTTCTTCTCGTAACAATACACGTGATTTGCATAGCCAAGCACACTGCTCTTCTCAGAAATGACTAACTGCAGAAGGCTTTCTTCACTTGCAATCCTCTGTGAGCTGAAACTATCTTTTGCAACATGTCCAGACTAAAACCAAACTACACTCACGATTTTATAAACAGAAGGAGAAAATTCTAGCAGTTTGCTTCTGAATGTCCATTTTTATAATAAAGCTTTTTTTTATTCCCTTCTTGTTCCATAATTATATTTGTTTCCTTACACACCTGTGCTTTGCCAAAAGTACTAGCTATGCCGCAGCTGTACCACTGCCACATACCACATACCAATATCTACATAGCCACACTCTTAAAATTAACATTTCACTTTTCCCTCAGCTCACATGCAAAACTGATTTTGTGCCTCAGTATCCAGGCAGATTTCAAGACTGCTCACCCAACAAATGACTAATTTCTAGACAGCAGATTTAAGGATAAAATATGAACTGTGTATGTTAGCAAAGTTAGCAAAAGGCAACATCTTGAAAGGTCCTAACTGTCCTTATGCTAATACCAACCATCATTATTAGTTATATTAGTTACACCACCCAGAGATTTCAAAATTGTGGAAAAAAACCTTAATGTAGCAGTTTCTGAACATTCTAAAGGAATGCTCAGAACAACAAAAACCAGGCTCTTAAACTCTTAAGGAACTATCAGAATACGGGAACTCAGCTTAATTTAATTATTTAGTTTCCTTCAATGGCAAAATTATTACATGGAATACAAATACTAAAAAGCCTTTATCTTGCATAACAATGTGTTTAACACAGAATGGTTTGCAAGAGTGGTTACTGGCTGCAGCTAACAGCATAAGCTGTGCAACTGAAGGCAGAAAAAAAGGCAGTTTTTTGGAGCAGAATGTTTCTTTGAAAAATTAAAAGGACAGAACTGTCAAAAGGCAGTTCTGATTTCAGAGAATGGATTATATTCCTACAGCTTTCAATGGCAAAAAGAATCTATTAAAAAAAAAAAGAAAAATGAATGATCTTTGAAGATTCTGGCAGATCACTGAATATTATCTTAGAAACATAGTGTACATTGTGTACACAATGAACTCAACACATTGGCATTCACAAGGAACACATCACATCTACTATTCCTGATCTAATGGTCAGTAATACTCACATCAATATTGACTGGCTCGATTGTATTGATGTGAACGTTGGGAGCTGAAGAGGATCGGTCGCGTTGCCCAAATTGATTCCGATGGTCTTCATCTGCTGGTCGGAGGGGCTGTGGGATTGGAATGGATTTTGAAGGAGAAGGACTAGGGAGAATTGGTGGTCTGAGAAACAAAGTCAAGGAAAAAGAGGATTTAGGTCTACAAATGGCTTCAAACACTGCATAGTGGGTGTGGTAAGTCCTTTTCAACTATAATAATACATAACAAAAAAAACTGATCTAAAGCCCTGAATAAAAACAATTAATAATGAACAGTCTCTACTCCCTTATGATCAATTCCAACAACTCTGTTGCATCAACTACCTGATCACATGGCTGTGAAGTGTTCCGAGTTAAAACAATGAAAACTCTACCCTACAATGCCAAACTAGTAATAATAAATTCTGATCTGAAAAAGTCCTGCTGCCCAACATGCATTGCAGATAGCAAGATACTCTGCAGTTTCCTCACCTCTGAGTCAATGCAATACACTCATTTTAATAGTAACCAACTGAGAACTAAAAATGCTTAACATCTCATATTAATGTTACAGTCAGAAAATGTCATAAAACAAAATGTACGGATGGGATTATTTTTCACCAAAGAAAAAGTAAAAATTACATCTGGTCATTCAACCTAATTGATTAATAATTATGTATTATTGATACTAAAAACAACATGGCCAATGTATCATTGATACTAAAAATAAACACATCACCCTTTAACCTCAGCCTTTAAGAAACAATTTGAATAGCACATTTCAAGTGTTATTTACAGCGCCACAATGCAATAAGTTTGACTGAAAAGGTAAGTCTTCAGAATACACAAACAAGCTTCCTGAAGAAATGCAAATACTGTCAGTCATAAAGGTAGATAAAGCCTTTAATTATGTCATAATGAGTTGGATATTCAAAAGACAAAACAACTAAATACTTGGGTTTTTTGTTTGTAAAAAGGCAGAAAGTAACTTCTTTGGTTATCCATTAATTTTGTTAAAGTGCAATAAACTGGCCATTATCTCTTACCCTAGTCAAGGTCAGTCACTGCTAAGCCTAATGATTCAATCTAATGGATGTAAGGCAAAAGGCTAATGAAAACATTTGCCACCTCTGTCAAAGAAAACTTTATGGTAAAACATACATGGTATCTGACAACAAGGTTTTTAAGAGTTGGTTTCTTTTTCTAAGTTATAACTTTTTCTAAGTTATATAAAGGAGTGGAGTCCTCCAGCTGTTCAATGACTCATGGATTAATTATCAAGCCCACAAAGGCAACGTCCACAGGGAGAAGCCTCAGAAACAAAATCTACAGTAGCATATAGCAGCCATAGGTCCTGATGCCACCTCTTGTAAGCAATGCTCCTTGGCCTCTTCAAAAACCTTTGGGGAAACAAACATTTTCAACAGGACATCTTGGCATTTTTTCAGAAAGAGGTCTGTTTTATAGCCTACTATCCTACCTTTCATTGAAAAATTTATCCAGTTTGGCACTGATCCCAGAAATCAGTGCTATTTGTATCCTAAGTACCTGTCATCTTTTCCTTCCTGGCCAACAATCTCACAATTGAAAATGGCAAAACAAAGCACTCATGAATTAATTCAAGTAACAGTCCAGTAGGTCTTCCAGTGAAATACCAGAATGTGTTGGGGAAGTGGGGCAGGAGAGAAGAGGCAGGGGGTTTAACCCTGCATAACTTGAAAAAAAAAAAAAAAAAAGCAGCTACCTACTGTCACATGACAGGATACAAATACTGGGAAGATACTGGGAAGCAATGAATTAAAACTACCAATAGTCAAATCTCTGAGAAAGGGCCTTGAAAAACCCAGCATTTCAGTAGTTGTTCATAATTTCAGAACTATTTTTTTAAATGCAGTTGTTGTACTTTTTTTATGTACACATATGTTTTTTATGTACACATATGCTGAAGTTTTCATTCACTGCTATGCAAGTACCTACAGGTAAAGTATTGCAGATGAGGAAGTTTTGAACTCCTGAATGTGTTTGTAAGTAAATCATGTGACTAGAACACACATCAGGAGATGGGACACTGCACAGATCCTAATGCAGGATTTGACTGACATTCAAAGGCACTCCATTTTCATCTTAAGCCAAGTGTGTCAAACGCTAAACAAAAAATAGTACCAGAAGAAAAGTCCAAAAGTTGTCTAAAAGGCCACCACTGTCACTGCTGGGATAGCTAACTCCTGCTTAAACTTCCTGAGAGTTCTCAAGTAATAAGGAAATTAAGGGAAATATATCACAACACCCACCAGAACATTGCACCAGGACTGACTGTGACAAGCCATCTGAGCTCTGCCACATGACAAAGCCAGAAGCAGTCAGATATTCTGTGATCATGAGTAAGCCAAGGGAGAGAAAACCAGATTGAGGCAATATTGTTTCAATTACATCCTCCTTTGAGTGATAAATGGTCATCTGCTGCTTCTGTATTTCTGGTCACAGGTCATCATGTCCATCATGTTGATAACACAGATAGTGTGCTACATCATACCATGTTTGAAAACAACTTGAACAGCTTTTTCTACTCATTCAGTTCTTACTAGGGAAAGTCCAGATCTTTAGAAAAATAGGCTGATAAAGAATTTTTTTTTTGTCTCTAAACTATTACTTGGAGGATCTCTGGGCTTTAGACAACAAAGAATCCAGAGATGGGAACCTTATAAGCAGTTAGCCACGTGCTCCATCATGATTTTATTAATGGGTGTCCTTGAGACACTTTGAAAAAATGTAGGTTATTTCTGCTAAATGGAATTTTTTCTTGAAAAAGATAACTAGTGAAGTAAAAGAGACAAAGGGTTTGCTAGTTAAGACAGCCTACTGAGATCACAAGCTCAGAAAAATATTACCATCAGCTTCTCCCTGTGTGTGGCAAAAGCTGGATCTTGTTCTATCAAAATCACATCACCGCAAAGAACACAGTGATCCTCTGAGCTACCAAAAGGCTGTTCCTACAGTATTCCTACAATGAAATTACTTGAGAAGAGTAGAAGTGATACTGCAGCTAAAAGGTCCAGATATCATCATTTGGAAAAGGGTGACATGGTCTATTCCAGGCCAGTTCCAAAACTAGTTCTTAGGCTATGGAAGAATAGTGCTGACAAAACACACTGCAAAAAAACAACAAAAAAAAGCCCCAAAAAACAAACAAACAAAAAAACTCCAAACAAACCAAACACACACAAAAATTTAAACAGAAAACCAACCCCCACCCTGAAAAAAATAACTGGCTGAGGCTTAAAGGAACATGCAGTTTGAATATCAGGATCTGAGTTTCTGTTGCTCCTGTGGCCTTTGTGAACAGTTTACAGCCACCTTGCAAAAGGAGACCTTCTACAAATAAGCAGATAATCACTTTCTCCCAGCCTCCGAGATATGGGCATCCTTTCAACAAATGAGTCTCAGCTTCTGAGGCAACAAGCTGATACTGTCAAATCTCAATCTAATATGTTATAACCCATATTTTGGGATTAGGAATACATTGTTCCCTCCCTTTATGTCAGGCAAAACAGAAAGATGTTTTATCAGGAAACAAGAATAACTTATACCATTTTACCAAGCATAGCAAGTGCCCATGTGTTCACAGATTTACTATCCCACAAAATCGGGTCCACAAGAAAGAGTACGGTAACTCAGAAAAGTGTCTGCACATGTTTTGCTATATATAAAGAAACAATTTTATAAAACCATATACAGTATGTCTATTGGATTTGAGAACTTGCAATGATTTAAATAAGTTCAATTTACAAATGCAAAAGAAAATTTTAATACAGATTTTCCTTAATGTCCTTTACTCACTAAGGAGATGTTTCATAAGTGTTTAAGAGCTGGTCTACACAGGAAAGATTTTTCTTGAAATTTTTCTTATGATAAGTCTATTTGGGCTCCAAATTTTTGTTTGTATTTTTATTTTGCTGTACTTGAGCAAATGCTTGAAAATTCACATTCACCCAGCTTCAATTATAAGGTGTCCAACCATTCCTCCTTAAAATGACAGCATCTCTCCTAGACTGAGATTTTCTTTCTCCTCCTCACACCCTGAACAAATCCATCTCAGTTTAGCCACTGGGCTCAGTGCTGCACATCCGTAAGGCAGCACACTCATACCCATATCAAACCTAAGCTAAAATGCATATCAAGGCTTTTTTGGATTGTTTTTGTTTACAGCAGAGTGTTAACACCAGACTGGATTTGGTTGTTGTTACTGCCCTTAATGAAGAAAACAGTACACTTGCACTTCCAAGCAGTTTCTTAGGAGTGTGAAGGATCTGGGACACAGAAATTAAAAAGTTTGGTTTTCTGGCAATGTCTATGGAGTACTACAATAATTAAATCAGAACCTGTTTGGCCTCCACAATTTAAGTTTACCTGCTTGCTACTATAGCTGAGATACCACTTTCCCTATCCCTGCAGCCCAGATATACTCAATCCCAAATCAAATTGCCAATTTGGAGAAAAGGACAACAGTACCAGTTTGTAACTACAAGCCAAATATCCTTCTTGCAGCACCCTCTGAAGTCAGTCTAGAAGCATCATGGAACAGACCTGTAAGTCATTATCCCACACAAATTAGTTCAGTTTTTTATACCATGACAACTTGTTTTCATCCATGTTGGCTTGTAGGTGAAAAACAACTGCCAGGAGTATCACAATGGTGTGCACTCATTTATAATGGCCTTTGGGCCCAAATCAAAGCTGATGAGCCTAAAATTCCCCATAGCTTCACATACCAGGCGTTATCAAGAGAACCACACTGTCTGTCACTGTTAGTCCTCCAAACCAGGTCCAGTTCACTAGGCAGGTTTTTGCAAATAAAGTTTTGGAGAGCAAGAGGTTTCCCTCACTTGTTGTATGGACTGAGAGTTTTCTGATTCTGATACCAAACCTTCTCTGCAAAGCAAGAATGCATATCAACTCAACTTGTATATTGTAGGAACATTGGGAACCTATTCATGGAGAAACCTGGAAAAGGCCTGGTGCCAGAACTTTAAGGGGGCAAGTTCACTGTTTTATGAATTAAAACACAAAGCTTTTGCTCACTTACATACCACAGGACCTAAATAGCATTGTAGCATAAAATGTAATATTTTAAGACTGTATCTTTGCTTCCTTGGCTTTTCAGAAGCTTTTCTAGACATTCAAGATAGCAGAATGATCAGTGAACAGTTGGAAACAGAAAGGAAAGCAGAGGTGTTTAATCACAAGCTGGAGCCTGCTCAAAGGCAAGGACTGGCAAGCTTCCAAGAACAGTGCACCAGACATTCCCTTTTTCTTCCTCCAGCTTAGAAGGTGAAGCATATTGGGAAATGCTGTTTTTCAAAGAGCCAAGATGTTGCAAAATTGCTTAATTCTCTTTTTCATGTATCTGAGATTGAGGGAACCGGGTTCACAGGAATTCTGTACTCATATTTTAAGAGCCAAGATGGAGAAGAAATTTCATGACAGTGCAATGAACAAAACAAATAAAATGTCTGATATACAGTTTCCTTACTTCAATTTTATTACAAATGGCTCTTAGCAGGGAGACCTTAATTTTTCTTTCGATTTAACTGCAATTGTAACTAAAATGGTTGTTCTGGCACAACAGGATAATGCAAATGGAAAGAACTAAAATAGGACACAAAACCTAATTGCTGGACACAATTTTATAAGGGGTTCAGAAATGTGAAATAGGACCATATGTGCTCCCACACCTTGGGGGGACAGCCTATGGCTCACAGTTGGAAGAATGAAAGGCTCCAGGCCTGGATTGCTTTAGGATGTTGTACATGAGCGCAGTGAAACAGTTCTCCAACATGTCTAGCAGCTTTTGCATCATGTCCAAAGGTATTTGTGTCCCTTTCTCTTCCAAACTTTTCCATCTGCTCCAATTGCACATTTTCACTCTTGAACTTGTCTTACAACACAAACTTCCTTCTTTTGGGCACTTGGCCTGCTGCTGCGATCCTTTCACAAGGCTAGAGATGAAGAAGGATGTTTGCCTTCTCTTTCCTCAGGTTTACCAAACGATTAATAACATCCCTTTCTCAGTGAGCTGTTCCATGCAAGATGCTAGAACAGAGAAATTAAAAGAATAATTATTAATTTAGGAAGTGTTAATAAAGCACTAGTTCCTCATATTTTCCATCCCATTGCTCAGCTCTCAAATATCAATCCATATTCTCCTTCCAGACAAGATAAGCTCATATATCAGCCTTTCTTTTTCATTCCAGTTGAGCTGGTGTCCTAATTTGTAACAGTCCTCTTTAATAAAACCACAGATGAGTACATGTTTTTATAGAAAAGGCCAGCTTTTTAAAGTCAGCTAGATTAATATTTTCAAAATTATGTTCTTAAAAAGCAGAAAAGTATGATTAAAGAAAGGCATGAAAGATAACTGGAAAAAGGTTGCGAACAGATCTATATGCTCATCCAGTAACATCTGAGCTACTTCTGGAAAGGAAATGCTACACACACAGATGCTAGGGGAACACTGTATGACTAACATGCATATTATGTATGAACACCAGCTGATAATTATATACCATTTCCAAAATGAACAGAATTTTGCAGGCATGATGTATGCCTTTGTTTTGTTTATCAATAAAGTGGACAACAAAGCAAAAAAAGCAGAAAGGAGAAAGCTAGAAACCTCTTACATCTTCTGCAATTACATATATTTATAGATGCAACACTTGAGAAGAGCTCCTAAACAGCAACTAGCAAATGTATTTAAATGTTAACATTTTTATGTATGTGAAGTTAAAGATCTCAAGGCATTCACCAGCTTTTGTCTCAAATTTTTTCCTTCTGTTTTCACTTGGCAAAACTAAGACTGCTTGAAGTAGTGTATGTATCAAGATTATCCATACTACTGTAACCTCACAACCTGGTAAGAATAGACCTATGTGATGCAAAGGCAATTGAAAAGTAGAACAATTTAGAATGTTGAGATTAGGGCTATATAGTGTCTTTGACATCCACTAGTGTTTAACACAATTGGTATGAAGAAGTTGCTTCATGAATTAACAGCTCCAGCTCAGTTACAATTTCGGCTGTAGCATGACAAATACTTGACAGGCAGCCTTGCCCACAACCTGCTGTACTAATATCCACAGGATCTAAAGGCAACATTCACTACCTTGAAGACGTACTTTTGAATTCACTTGAATCTGCACAAAATAGAACAAGTAACAACATAATTTCCGTACTTACCAAATGAGGTTCCTTCCTGCAGAGGACTGGCAATCTGTTTTCCTGCGAGGCATTTTATTTGGTCTTCCATAAAACATTTTTGGCTGTCCAGAAAATTTATCTTCCAGTTAAAGAGTCCAGAGGTGCCTGTGCAGCTTCCAGTGTGTTTCTACTTTGGTTTAGGCACAGTTCTCACTCATCCAAGAGAGCCTCTCTGCCACATTCAGCTCAACTCCACACAGCACATGTGTCCTGGGAATGGTTTCCTGAAGGCTTCTGTATTTGGTGTTCATAATAAATATGCACCAAATTTCTTGAGCGTGACATACATCCCTGAATTACTCTTCCCTGGACATTTGTTCAAACTACCTAATGGTGGATGGTGTCACTGATCTCTTTGCTACTGGGAACATAACATAAATATGGGCTCTTATCTCTTCATGGAGAAAGGGTCCAGAATCTCTGTTGGAAATGGGGAGTTTTAGAGGTCTACTTTTACAAAACCTGGAGCTGCAGCAACAGTTGCTATTGGTATATCCCAACATGAACAGGAAGAGGACAGCTGGTCTGGAGGATACTAAAGCAGTGTATGTGGAAAAGCTACTAAAACAGTATTATGAACCTGGAACTGGCACCTGTTCATATCAGCCTTATAGTAATGCGGTTTATTCTCTAACTAACATACGTCACTTCAAAGCATATAAATTATAATTTAATAACCAACTAAAAGAATTTGTGAGGATATAATTTTGGTTTACATTAATTTTAAGTATAAAATCTTTCCAGTTTAGACCAGGTCTAAGTTAATATGTAGAAGAAATCAGTAAGAAACAGGTAATACCTCAATTCTACAGACAGTTACACACACATTTAACCTAGGCTCATTACTAACTTATAGAATTTGTGTGAATGAAAACATTCACTTCTTTGAAGTTAAGCATAGGTGGGCATATTTGCACGAGAAGCCAGATTACTACAATGCAGAGCTGCAAAGCATTACTTCGAGTTTTTCTTAGCACAGTACTGAAAAGTTATATTATTAAACAGCAGGAATAAGTTCATACCCAACAGAATCTGAGGGGGGCACTGAGGGGTATGATCCAGATGCTGGGGTGGTCTCTCCTAAGGAGGCCTCCTCCGGTGGTATGGGGTGATGTTCAAAGAACTTGGAGACAAACAGCAAACTGTGAGGCAAGAACAGAACAAAAACAACCTAACTTGTGCAAAACCCAGAAGTTTCACAATATAATACTCAAAAACTACAAAAAAGATCCCAAACACCAAAACCTCATTGATTAAATTCTAAATTTAAAAATAAAGATCACACACATTAAATCTGCAAGATATGTTAAAAGTATTATTTACTTCACAGATGATCAAAAGATCATGCCTTAAATACAAACTCTGTGGAAATTAATTTTCTAATATTTTAGATGGAATTGTAAACATCTGGTTCTTCAAGAATGCACAACTTATATCTATCAGTACATAAACTTACACCCTGAGCACAAACTCCAGAGATGCCAATGGAAACAGTTACAAATACCAAAATAAACTAAAATTAAATTAATTCTTCGTGAGAAAAATAGCATTTTAAATTATTTCTTATACAAAAATCTATTTAAAAGACTTAATAGCCTCTGCTGAAACTAATCAAATAGAACAGACCCAGTTTACACCAGATCCTAAATCTACATCAAAGACTTGTTTGAACAAATAGTTCAGTAACTCAATCCAAGAACACTGGACTGCTTGGATCATTCTCTTTTATGGTTCTTACCTAGGCATTAATCTTGCTAGCAGATTTATTTTCAATTATTGTAAAACCAACAGCAATTTCACTATAATCAACTACTGTCTCTTAACATTTTTTCAGGTTGAAGAGAATAAACCCACAGCTAAATTTTAAACAAGGCCCTAGCCATCCCACAATAAAGAACCAGTTTTGATTAATAACAACAACTGTGAACAATGAGTTGTCTGTCCGATACAGTGCTCAGCAACCCTATTCATACTTCAAAAAAAAGCACTTCATAGACCAGCAAAGAAATATGAACTGGTTGTCTGAGCTAGCACAGAAAGAGTGTGAATTAAGCAGTCTCACAAGAACAGCTAACTCCTATTTTTTTTTCAGCCACCTCTTCTGACTTCCTGAATTACAGATTTAACACAAGAAATCACTGACAGCTGTACACTTGTTACAAGGCTCAACTTGAAAATCAATTGTGATTACTTACTCAAGTTGGTCATAATTAACACACATCAGTGGCACTTCTGTGCTACAGCGCTGGTGAAATTTGTAGCCACAAGTCTGGCAGCGGAACCCCTGGAAAAGCAGCTTCCGACAGAAATCGCAGAACGCCAACGTGAAGAACGTTTTGCGTACCTACATTGGAAAAAATAGTCACAATTACCTGGAGTCCTTCTGTAAGCCCAATATAGGCTATTTGCTTTTCCCTCCCTCAAGCGTACTTAAAAGGCTCTCTTGTGATGCTGGAGCTACAGTTTTATGTATCAAACAGATTTACACGAAAGATCATCATCTCCTTTTTGAAACAGCTTTCATGCACTACAACATTCTTTCAACTGTTTCTTGGAATTAATGGTTCACTTCACTAGCAGTAAGAACGAGAGCAAAAAACCTGAAGCAAAACTTTACTATTATCATGCTAGACACAAACATTGAGAATATTTTTGGATACAACCTATAAAACCAAAAGCTGCTGAAATATTTCATATTTTAACTTTTCCAGAAGCCAAAGAATATTTCCATATAATACTCACAGGACTGGAAATACACAGGCATACATATATATAGGGCTTCAATGTATGGTTACAGATAGAGTTGTAATTTTGACTACTGAAACTCAGAAACATTCAAAATCACAGAAGGATGAGCATGCAGTCTCCCCAGATTACAGGGGGGAATTTATTTATTTAATTTTCAAATTCAGCAATACCTAGAGTAAAAAGACATTCTTAGTTCTATTATTACATGCAATAATCAGAATTTCAGTGGGATATAAAAAACGTAAGCCTACTAGAGTTCACCTAACTAGCCATAACCCAAACAGCCAGTTTGAGCTAAATAGGTTGAAACAGCTTGCACATAGAATTTTGCTATGTTTCAAGCTGAAATAGAAGGTCTTTCTTCCCAATGTGACACACATTATTTCCAGGATTTTGTATGTAGCTGGAAGCATTTAGACAGATTCTGTTTAGCAGCTTCCATTTACTTGGTGCCTTATCAGGTCAAAACATATTTGTGCACTGCATCATTGATGATGTCAGCACTGCTCTGGGAATAGTTAGTTCATTAGTTAATTGCTGCTGCAGAGCCAGCAGGGAGGCCCAGAATACATTTTATAGATACAGCAATACAAAAATAGTAGATTATTACAGCTCTGCAATGCAGTACTGATATAAACCACTTACATTTATAGATTTTTAGAGGGTGTATTCCAACAAAACGTGAAAGTTTTAAGGGTGATCAAATACTCTAGCATCACTTATTTCAAATACAATTCTATCTAATTCACTTAAGCTACTGTGATTAAAAACTTCTTTTGCAACTCCTACCACATCCCACAGATGCAAAATATTCCAAGTTGGTAATTTGAATTTGAAAGTATGAAGTTGATGTAACCCCACTCAGCATCTCACAAAACCCAGTACATACGAAATTGTGTGTTGTGAGTGGCACATTCTCCAAAACTTCCACATGCAACTCCTCTCCTGTGAGCCAGGAAATGTCTGTGTCCCAGCCAATTGGCTTCTTCTCTCTAAAGTGCAAATAAGCCTGTCATTAGCATCAGCACACAAGCCCTTACATGTCTCCTGCCAAAGTTGTGAGATCAGCAAAAAAGTTACACTGTGGGGGGTTGCTACCCAGTCTAATTGCAGGAAACTTTAGAACATGACCCTAGGCTCAGTACATAATACACAAAGCACACCTTCCCTGGCAAACTGCAGGAAGGAAATGCACTTTTTCTATCAGCTCCAGTAGTGGCCAGTTCCTTGTTTCCTACATGGCAGATGGCTTTTTGATCAAATAAAGTGTTTGTGAAAGTACCTGTTGTGTAAGAGTTCCACAGAGATAGCTAATTGTGCACATGAATATACAAATTTTTAGGGCTGAAAACTCTTTTTTTTCCTCCCAAGGGAACTCTGTCTTTCGTTAAGAATGCATTATAGCCAAATGAAATAAAACCAAGAAGTTAACACAGCCTATTTAATACTTGTTTGGTTAGCATGAGTTTAATTAAATGAGTGGTTTACCATAATTTCATATTACTGAATATTATGCCTGAGCCTTTTCCTAGGAGTTAGACATTCTTTTCAACATGTCTGCAATGTGCAAATTGCTTAGCGCAAAGTACCATAAAATTCTGAACTTTGTAAACAACCTCAGGATAGAACTGGCCATCCTGGGTAGCTCCAATAATTGATTCTAAGAGCAAAAAAGCATCCCACAGAAACCATACCCATCTTGTATTCTGTAAACAGCACAGCATTCTGGAATAAGACCTCTCATCATCAGCGCTTTTTTTAGGCTGTCTCGGACTGTCACTCCACATCTTGCTGGAACCTAGAGGTCAAATACAAAATTAGTTAAAACAACTTCCAATTTATCCCCCAAAATGGATGCAAGCATTTTGACCCTCAAGTGCTAAAACCCACTTTTTAGGTTGCTTTACAGAACTGTAGGTCAGAGTCATCCAAAACCTCTTTCGTACTGAGAAAAATTTTATTGCTGAATAGTCTATGAGAAAAAACGCTCAGCTAGAAGAGTCAGCAAGCTCTACACATCTATTAACATTCAGAACAGAATCTTCACTGAACTCCAAAAGTGAATTTCCAACTTTCTCAACTGGAAGAAATTGGAAGAACAGCACACAGATAGCTAGTAACTACATACAGCTTTAACTTCACAGGCTGGCCTGAACATAAGTGGGGAAACATGCCAAGTGAAATTAAGTGAAGGAACTAACTTGGACTGCACTCAAAAAAACATTACTATAAAATGTAAATATTTTATTTTCTATTTCTAAAACAGAAGATAAGCATGCAAACAAGTGAAACAAAACAGTCATCTGACTCAGGCAGACCATCACCCCTCACTTTAACCTATAGCTGTAACTCTACAGATACATCTTATATGAAAATATATTGCTTTCTTCTGTTTCCTGGCTTGAAAAGTTTGGATAACTAACAGGATAGGAAGAATGGAGGAGCACATTAAAACTAGCCAAATCAAGAACTCCATACTATGTATTTTCCTCACTTCTCTTCTAATTGTAGGCATATCTTATATGAGTAAGTAGATCATCTCTAGGTATACCTGTGCTTTAACAGCATATAGTGTCAAGCATAAAAAAGAATACATGATCTGGTGATTAAGTGTAGTTAAGGTATTGAATATTATGCACTAACTATTTTTAGAACTCAGTAGTGAAAATATGTAAGCCTTCAGGCACTGTACACATTGGGATATCACCTATAATCACAGACAGTACCTTGAACACAAATCAGAAGAAAAACCTACAAAATTAACAAACCTGACAAGTCTGTCTGAACACCTGAAACTCAAATCTAGCTTGCAAGTGGCTTAAGCCAGAGCACTCAGTAGCCAAAAGCAGTCTTTTAATCAGCTTCAGCTGGCTTTGGATATGAGCCTAGTTTTTGTTCCCTGCATTTAAATTTCCATGGGTATTTAGGGGCTCTATGTCCTACTTAAGCATGATAGTGCAAAGTAGCAGCCTGTTTCAAGTAGCTTTGTGAACACTACTTGAGGTTACACTAAACAGCATTTCTGGGACTCAAACATATGCACTTTCAGAAGACACAAAGGAATATTTTGCTTCATCATTTTCCTCCCATTAACATGAGAGGGCCTCTTTCGAGGATATTTGTGCATTTCGTCTGGTCAACACAAGCATTTAAAAAAAGATTATTTTTATGAATTCCTTGAAGAAACCATCCTATAGCACACTACAGTCTTGACATTCAGCCTTAGGTGACTTTGGTTTACACATTGTATTATTTTTTAATACATCTTTTTATTACTCTAAGTAACTCCTTAGAAAGGAACTCCTTTCTCCAAGGATGGAGGGTGTGACTCAAATTATTTTATACAAATGTTGAGTCTAAATTATGACTGTTGTATTGATACAGCAAAATATCTATTAAAGATTTGTCTTGACCTGCAAAGGTGATTAGAAATTATAAGTGAAGGTGTATTATAAATTCTGTATTATGTTACTTATAAATTACACAACATTGATTCTGCTTGTAGAACTCACTGCCATTCAAATAATACATTCTGTGCTATGCTAATCATAATATCTTGCTAAGAAAATAACTCTTTAATTGTCCCTATGATTTAATGCTACCATCATTCTGCTAAAGACCCCTAAAAGAACCTGTCTGTCCTCTCAGTGTCCTTCTCCGTGCCTCTAACATAAATATTTACAAATAGAGAGAGTAAAATAAATAGAGAGTAAAATATTTTTAAGAATCAGACTGAAGTCTCTGAGCATTTCAGGTGTGCTCCAACCTCCCCCACACATTAGATCTGCTCACAAGCCATTTTGATGGATGAAGCAAGTGTTTTTTGGCTCAAGGCTATTTTTCCTACAAGTATAGCTACTGCTGGATCGAGGTTGAGTCCCCACAGACAATTCAGGACTACCTTCCCAGCAACCTCAGTCACTTCGCCACTGATATCCACAGTGGCAGAAGAAACTGAAATACTGCAAAGGTGGCAGGCAGAAGATGGAGACATAAAGGGGAATGAAAAGAACAGGAAAGAGGTAGGGCATGAAGAAGAAATGGGAAAAGAGGGTCAGGACAAACTTCAAGAACTGAACATGCAGGGAAAGCATGTGCATAGTGGGAGAGGGAGTTGTGATCAACAGGTTGGTGGGAATCAAACAAGCAAGACAGAGGGAGGACAGACTAAAGAGCTGAGGCTGAGGGCAGGAAAAAATGACATGATGAACCACCTTGCAGGGAGAACTGTTTGCCAAGTACATCCTGAATAGGAAGCTTTTAAGCTGTGATTGGGAGAACAGGTGGCTTGTTTTGGACAAGGACTATCAGGGGGAAGGAGATGCCTAAGAGCAGCAATAGAACCCAGCACAGAGTAGGAGGAGGTTCTAGCTTAGGCAGAAGACTCCAACTGGGTTGAGTATTAAAAGAAACCAGGTTAGTAAAATCTTGACATGTGTGAGGGAATGGAACAGGACAAGGAGGAAAAGTCAAGCAGTAGGAAGATTACTAACATTAAAGAAGAGATAAACAGTCTTGCGGTCTTTGGAAAACATTTTCTTCCTCCAGCACTGATCCTCCATAAATGATGACAACATACTACAGTAACTCATGAAGCAAGGAAATGGTTGGAACCTGAAATCAGAAACCTCAAAGTTCCAATGCTATTAATTAATTAATTACACCGGTGTAATTTTTTTCCTTTTAATTTTTGTCAACAACAAGATTTATGAAGTTACAGGATTCCTTTTAAGAGATCAATAAAGTTGGAAATATAAACGCAAAATCTGGGAAGTGTCAGAATGAAGGTTGCCTACAGCAACAAAACTGCAATAGGACTACGAAAAATGTGCATTAAACATCCTGCTCACTAATCATTTGCTATTCCTCAGTATTATTATCCCAAGTTCCCTTCGTTAAAATCCAAGCCATATTTATGCAACTTTCAATTAGAAACATGGGTAGAACATTTGTTCTCTTCACTGCCATTTGCATCACGATCTAGCTAAAATCCAAAGAATTGCTTTTATTACTTTCAAAAACCATCATGATCCTGAATCAGCATCACATTTAGAACATTCTCTTACAGAACTCCCGAGCAGAGAAACATAAGGCCAAATTAAAAGAACTTAGGTGCTAGAATAAGTCCCTGTAGTATTGATTAATCATTTTCCCAGACGGGTACAGCATGGTCTATCACCATCTGTGCATGTAGCCCTTCAGCCCCCTCCTTCAGTCCCTACTAGCACCTGCTGTAAAGCAGAAATCTTACCCTGCAAAGCATTCCCTCTAAAACCTCTTTTTGTCCCCAGCTTTTCACCTCCAAATTATGGCAAAGTTAAACAAAAAGCTGGTTCCAACAAAGCGATTTGCAAACCAACTCAGTCTTTAGAAAAACAAAACCCCAAACCAGTTCTTTTTTCCTGACTAACAGACTCCTGCTGACTCCAAAGCAGGAGTTTTGGAACAGCTTCTTTCTCAGCCCCAGGCAGAGGGAGGGTGTGTGCCCCCCCCAGGCTGGGAGGGGAGCAGAGGGCAGGAGCCCCACACGGTTCGGCCCCCAAGTGCCTGCCAGGATCCAGCAGCTCCAGCACGGCAGGAAGGCACCAAGGAGGGTTTATCAATTCCATCAAGAGTTCTGCCAAGATTCCCACAGAGCATTTTAACTGAATCACATCAGCATTTTTTAACAAAATCAGTTCCCCAGGAGAAAATTTCTCATCTACTCCAAAATACACAGAACTCTTATGCCTGCAACCCAATACACTGAACAAAGTTGGCATTTTATTGAAACATAGAATGTTTGATATTATTTAAAATCCACTTTGTTTGCACTGATCCATTAACTCTTGATCCCTTTGTTTTATAACTAAGGGAATCCAAATGTATCACAATGGTTACCACCTAGAAACTCATGTTACTGAGCTAGGGGATGTACTTCTAAATTGTGATTGTTAAGGGCTTTCTTTGTTAAGGTTACTTATAAACATAAGATTTGTAGATCAGAAAAGGCTTAGGTTTTTATAGCAATTAGTAAGCTGATTCAGCAAGCAACTTTCAAAAGTGAAGAATATGAAAGTGTGGGCCATGTAGCACTAAGAAACAGTACAGAAGCCACTAACACAGACTGCAAGATGTCTTCAGTGTGTAGATTAATAATATACCAGAGAAGATAATTTACTTGAGCATCCTAAACTGGGTAAGTAGCAATTCAGGGCAACACCAAAACACATACTTAAGTTTGCAAATGTTAAGCCCCAAGGAAAAAAAATTGAAAATTATTCCAGATTGCAGAAATTCTCAAAGCAGTTGTTACTACCTAGACAGATTAAACAGAACTATAGCCCTTAATATCCTCATTTCTTTTATTCACCTTAACTATTTCTGGGGACAGTAAGTATTTGCAACAACATTATTGATATATATTTAGTACTGCAGCCACAAGTATTTAAGCAATGCATAATAAATCATTTATTTCTGTAAATCAGGTCATTCCCAATTCAGTAAGAAATTCAGGGCTACGTCCCTAAATAACTCTTACATCACTTTTCTAGCATCAGACTAGAAACTGGCAGAGTCTCAGTAAGCTAAAAATGCTTCCTTACACCACTCTAGTTTCCAATGTTTTAGAGCAATAAATAGACTGAGAATCACTCCCAAAAAAGCAATGCAAAGGTATTCTCTGGAAGTAGAAAGGCTAGTCAGCCCTGAATATCTGGTATTATACATCTCAAAACTAGTTAGCTGGCTTTATTTTTCCCTCAGCCTAACACTGTCATTCAGCTCATTTTGGCAAAGTGTAACATATGTACAGTATGTAAGGCATGTGTAACATAGCTTAGAGCTTCAGAGCAATTCCAAACAATCAAGCAGACTACTGGGTACAATAGTGGAAATATGCCAAGTAGAATGGATTTGAAATATCACTTTGAAGTATAATCTTTCAGGTATCTTACATACCTAAAAGATCATACTTTTTTCCTCCCCATACCTGATATCCAGGACTAAAAAATTTCAGCCATGTGTTCACAGAATTCAATGTGTTGGAAGAAAATCAGGCTAAACTACACTTTTTCCAGATAATTAGTTTGGCCTTCTAACATGGAAGGTTTTCTGGAAAAATCCAAACATTAGATCCACATTTAATTTCTCATCTTATTTATGGAGGACAAATATTTCACCAAATCAGTCAGCTACTTTTTACAGCACTAACAGATGAAATTACCCTCATTTGTGGCAAAAAGGACATAAGATGGCACTGAACATCACATCCTCCAGAAAAGAACACAGCTTTCAGAAACAGCTGTTCTGGATATCAGGACATGAAGCTCTGTCGAGCTTCCAGGAGAAAGCAGCAAGAAAATACATTCTTAATGAAGCATATTAGTGAGACAAATGAGAGGTAGTTTCATTGCATTAAATCTTGTTTCCAAGGGAAATTGAACAGAATTTACCCATTTTACAAAGCTGTTACCTTTCAATCAAATGCATTCCATTTAACTTGCAAAGACATGGGTTACTAGCATCCACTGGCACTTCCAATGCAATTAAATGTAGAACACTACAGATTGATTTATGTCAGTGCAGGAAATATTTTCTCAAGAATACAACATCACTCAACCACACTGGATGAAACCTATTGTGCCTAATGAATGGCCTCCACAGATAATTTTTCAAACTTTTGAGAGACAGTTTCAAACTGTGTTCAGAAGAGCATTGGTCATTTTAAAGGGGACAGTAGAGAGCAGATCATCCTCAAAATTTCGTTAGGTGGCAGAAACTGTGAAGGCTGACAATGACCTACTAGTAAAATAAAGTTTGGAAAATATGGCTTCAGACTTGTGAGAAATGCTCATCTAGAAAAATATCTGTAGCCACTATATGGGCATGAAACCCCAGGACCTTGTGGTTTCTGTTCAAAAGACAAAAAAGTCAGCTGGCTGTTCTCCAAACCAAAACCCACATGCATTAGAAATTTAAGGTACAAAACAGTTTAAACAAATCTTTGTAATAGAGTTTACTTTTGTAGAGTCCTGTCTCAGCTGATCACACTCCAAGTGCTTTAAAGCAGCATGGGGGCAAGAAACTACAGTAGAAGGGCTAAACTTCACATCCTTCTCTAAGCTTACAACTGATTCACATCCTTCTCTAAGCTTGCAACTGATCCTAAAACCAAATGGATACTTCCATCTTCAGGTAGTATACACATTCTCTAGAAATATTAAAACTCCCATTGGCTAGTTTGCTTAAACAACACAAGCACAAATTTAAGTATGACTTAATAGACATGGAATTAAAACATTTATTATGATCATTTTCAGGTTTGTGACTTGCATTCCATTTCACTGAGTGCCTGCCTAGCACATTATGAGGTAAAGGAAGCATGCTCCAAACAGTATTTTTTTTCCTAGCATTCACTACTTTCTACAGCCATACTTTCCATCTCATAAGGAATCACTAAACACTCCTTACTTGAGTAAAAACCAACAATCAATGTTGCACATGGCATTCCAGATGACAAGTCATCAGTTTTCTAATGGCAAGTTTTCAATATTGTTTCACTTTGCAATCTAAGACAGCGTGTCAATAAAACTGTAATAGATTAAATTATTCTCTTTTCAACACATATGCCTTTGAATTTATGTAGCATTTGAGGGTAGTTTGTGTTGAATTATCTCTGGCAGGCAGCTAAGCACCACCCAGCTGGTTGCTCACTCCCTCTTCAGTGGGAGGGGAGAAGAGAATTGGAAGAACAAAAAAACTCTCAAGGAAAGAGAAAAGACCGTTTAATAAGTGACAGAATAAATTTTCCTAGTGATACAGTAGTATCAAGGGACGTTTACTTGAAAGTAAACTACCATTTATTTTACATCACCAGACTGTTAATAACATTCATAAAATTCCAAAGTATTCGGATATATTCAGCAACCAACCATTGACACAGGCTAAAAATAAACTCAATTTCTCCTGCACGTTTGATACAACATGGGAGGTTTTAATTGCATTTTTGATTAGAAAAGCCTAATCATGTCAAACCAGGTGTGCAATTAAAAGCAAGAAACTGGTTTATTCAGCTGCCTGAACACCCCTTCTCTGAATTTTCCTTATACTTGACAGGTGAAACTGGTAGGGCAGCTCAAATGCCTACAGAAATCCAGTGCTTACTACTCAGAAAGCTTGAGGCACAAACTCACAGCATAAACTACAGCAAGCAAGATGCAAATCTGAACTTAAAATAAATGAATCAAGTACCAGATTTAAAAACAGAAGATTTGAAGGATCCCAGTTGTGCATGCATGATGAATTAATTTATGCTAAGAATTTACATAGAATAAAAATAGCTTATTCTTCTAGTCTTCATGACTGCAGAGAACATCACATGATTGCTTGCCTAATTAAAAGGTAGATGTACTAATAAACCAAGGTGTGACAAGAGCGAGACACTTAAGAACTGTCCCCATGCACAGCATTCTCAGTCCTGTTTAGTTTCTTTAACGCTTAAACATACAAATTGTCACTTTTAAAAACTCAGTCTCACATTCACATTTTGAGAACTTCCATGAACTTTCCAATATATGTTTAACTATGAGAAGCATATGAAGCATACCAACACAAAACCAAGTGAAAAAGCTTTACTGGCCCAGATTTATGCTGAGTTTTTACACAAAGCACCTCTAATTACTCTTAAACTTCAAAATAAAGCAAAACAAAGAACAACCAAAACCCACACAATAGTCTATAGTTTAACATAGAAAAAAGGTTAACTTTTTTGTTACCTGACGTATTACTTTTGGTTTAGAAGCTACCATGGAAATTTTTTGACCTTGTGATGGGTGATAACACTAATGATTTGATCCTATCTGCAGACAACTGAAGTGTTTGGAGGCCACCAAGCTTTCCCAAACAGGTACATCACCTGGTGTTTTTTGTTTCTCCTTGCTTCACTGTCCCCATTCAGACCACTATAGACAGGTATAGAATTCAAACTGACCAAATCCACTCCTTGCTCATGCTGACAGAGAGATGGCATTGGAGCTGGGAGAGGATCCTTTATAAATGCAGCTGGGGAGAGCAGAGGAGATTCCTTACCACCCTCACTCCACTAAGAAAGCGAGAAGAACCTTTCCTTTGGAACCTAGTAATGTGCAGAAGGCAGCAACAATCCACAGAGATGAAGAACAAGACCTGATGCCTTTCAAATGCCCATCACTTCTTACACTTAAACACTTTTCCTGTAACTCTCCATGCTCCATATTATCATTTAGGAGAGCTGATTAACTTTCAGTCTGTTTTTTTCCCCCACTCTAAGTACTTGCCCAGAAAGCATTTCCTGGGTAATCAAAATCATTCAGGCTGCTACTCCTCAAGTTGTATGATCTTGTTCATAAAGTACTTGAGTTAGAAGCCCTCTTGGTGCAGTCTCTTCTTTCCTAGAATCCTCTCATTCTTTTTACTAGGACTTAACTACAACACCAAAAACATCCTAATATTGTTCCTCTGCAGAGTCATAACCAGTTTTAGCTACTTGTTTTTATACCAGGCCTCATGTTAAATGCCTTTTCTCAAAAGCCCCTATTTCACTTAGAATAAAGTAGCATGTGGCAAATTTAAAAACCAACACAGAACATGATTACTCATGCTCCACATAAACACATCCAAGGAATTCTAACCACAAGACATATTTCCAGTATTCAGAGCATACATTTAATGGAAGCTGAATAGAGGGCTTCCAAACAGAAAACATTTAAACTCATAAAATTCCTGAGTGACAAATAGCTCAAATTTGGAAGACAACCCATGGAAAATATCATACATGCCTGACCTATTCTTGTGCTCTTTCATTGTGACAGAGAGATACTCCAGATATGTCCACAAAATGTTTACTCCATTACATGTTTCAGAAGGCTTTCCTCCAAGAGAGGAAACCAGCCTCACCTGATTGGCCATGGGAGAACTGTCTAAAAAGTCTTCCTACTGCCTTAAGGTCTACAGTGAGCAAGCAATCTAATTGGAGAAATCTCTAAATAATTTTAACTATTTTGTCAGCTTTCACAGAGCAAAAATCATAACTGTTCTTGCAATTGGAAATGGAGGATTTTTCCTTATCCCAAACCTACCAGTTAAAATTGATGTGCAAAAGATACTTCACCCACGTCCTCAAAAATCATTACCCCACCCCTCAAAGAAAAAAATTAGGGGAAAAAACAAAAATCATACAACTCGAAAAAATCACACAAAATGCTTAAATCTTGACCTACATGCAAATACCATATTCCTGTATTTTTATGCTAATTGCCCAAACTCCTTCAGTTAATTTTAAACTTTTTCAGTGTCCTCTTCCTCTTACATAAACCCGAAGTTATCATATTTGTCCCGTACCTCTGCATCAGTTGTCAATCACCATTCTCCTTGAATTACTGTCCCGTCTCAACAACCAGGTACATGTCTACTTCTGTTCATCTGCACAAGCACTGTCTTATGTCCCTTTTTTGACTCTGCATGCACATTCAACCATACAATTTGGAAAAAAAAAATCCTAATCCGCACCACAGCTAAGAATGCTCAAGGCTGTGTTCCCTGTTGGCTCCATGCATTCTCTCAGAAATCTCACCAGTAAATATCAATTACTTCCATTCAAGACTACCTCCCTTCCACCAAAACCAAATCTTAGCATGTAACATAATTTGTCAGACTTCTGGCAACCAGCAGGAGATCAGAGTTTTTATACTTTCCTTCCACCTCCAGAAGCTCTCCCTTAATTAGCAGATTTGTTACTAGGCACACCACAGACGTTTAGATTCCTATCCCAAACAAGCTTGAAACTAGTATTTCCCAAAATTCTGCCACTGCTTGGATAAGCCTCATCAACTTGTTCTACAAAACAGTTTTTCATCTCAGGTAGACTTGCACCATCTTCTATTTTTATGACTTCAGCATCCTTCTCTCTGGCCTAGAACAAAATGAACAAACCCACCTGCAGACTTGTCTGAGCGACATTTGTGTGGAATGCTTCTCCAAAGGATGTGTGACTTGCCAGCTGAACAAAGCCAATAAGAAAAGAAGTACACATGTTTCTCTCTCTGCATTATAGGGGATAAAATTACCCCAGTACAGAGAAGGAAAAACAATCTGTTGTTTCTTCTAGGAGGTTGTTCACAGAAAGAAACTTCTCTTCATCCCTTTCCAGGACCAGGAAAAGGAAAACAATTTTTTATTTCTGACACTACTTATTCATTGATTCTTCCCCTCCAGCTAACCAAGCCAACTGTTTGGTTTTGCTTTAAAAAAAAGTTACTTTTGAACCCTGTCCTGTAGCCAGCTGCATCAAAATGCTGACTTCAAATGGTCAGCAGCAGTAGGCTCTGACACAGACCTGTCAGGCTTTCAAACAAGTACCTTCACACCTGAGGAAAGGGTTTGTCCAACCTCTGCCTTATCATGACACACAAAGAAACTTCCCCTCAGCACCACAATTATTTACACTGAACACCATGGTCTCATTTCTTTCTACTCCACCAGTTTCCTTAAACTATATTTTGAACTGGAGTCAGCTCCAACAGATGTATTTGCTTGATCCTACACAAACAATAACACGTAGAGAACTCTCAACTAACAAGGCAGCTGCTAGTCAAAAATGTAAGATATGCAAGCAACTCCCCCCCCATTTCCTGCATTTTTAGCAGCTCTAAACAAATAGCAGAAAGCTGTTGTAGTACTTGGGGCTACTTCAGAGTGATCAAAGAAAAATAACAAGGTTGGCTCTCCATTACCTACTCAATTCCATTCATTTTAAGTCAGTTTAAGAAATGTCATGGCATTCCCAGACAAAAATAGAGTCCTTAGGATTTGACAACATTTCTCCCCTCCTGAAGTGAATTAGAAATAGAGACTGAAATTATTGTTATGATATTAACAAGATTTTCTTTCAGAAGTAGATATTAATTGAAAGCAATTTAGGTTGAGGTGGGGAGGAGATTGCTGTGACACTGCAACTTTTAACACTATCTCTCCCAGCCACCTCCTCAATTGTAGAACACATGAGCCTTGCTTTAACAGCCATATGAAATGGGAACTAGGGCAAGGGGAAGGCTCTAATGGCAGGTACCACATATTTTCACAAGGAAGCTCCTTCCTGCTTCAACCCATCACAAGCCAACCTGTATACCTTAGCACCCTGAACCAACATCCCAGCTACATAAGCAAATGGCTGTTAATGGGCACAAGTGAGACACAACCACTCTGCTTTAAAAGCCAAAGGTTATAAAGGAACACAAACATGTGCAACACTTCTCAATCCACTGAGAGAATAAAGGAAGCAGTCTCAGTGTTCACTGAAAAATGTTGGATGCTTTTTTAGGTTAGTAACCCATCATCTGACTGCTGGCTATTGAAACTGCACTGTGGATCACAGAATCTTATATTGTGGCACCCAGAACTGCACACAGTTCTCAAGGTGGGGCCACACTTGAGTAGAGGAGGAGAATCAACTCTTCCAACTAATTAGTGATGCTGTGCTTGATGCACCCTAGGATTCAGTAAGCTGCTGCAGTTCCTTCTGGATTGTGATTACTCCTGGCATTTCCTTAGTTTCCAACAGATACATGTAAGATCAATAAATACTGAAAACAAAGGAATTACATTAAGAGTCGCCATACAAGAAATTCCTGACTTTCTCAATAAAACGTTCACTGGTTCAAGTTTCAGAGAAATGAACTTCAGCTAACAAGGCCAATAACCCCTACACTCAAGAACTTCTACAAGCACCATTTCTCAACTCTAAACCAGAGATACTCTACTAGTATATATACAAAAAGAAAATAAGAAAACAAAGTTCAACTTAGTAACACAACTTGATCCAAGCTGTGTGTAAAACTGAAATAAAAAGAACCAAAGCTGGAAACTAGCTGCAAAGCCGGACCTGTAAGGCAAATAGTGTTAATCCTTCACTAGAAAGCTGGGGACAGAAGCAAGAGCCTCTCCCTGACTACACCCAAGTTAAACCACGTTTGCCTCCCATAACCCAGAAAGAGCATCTAGTTGCTACCAGCATCCTAGCATCCAGGACTGAGGAGGAGATAAAAAGGGAGAGACAAAGAAGCAGAACAAGAGTATGGCAGATGAGGGGGAAGAATAAGAGTAGAATTACACTATGTGGGTCAGAGGACAGGAGAACACATAGGAGAGACAAAATAGGTAATGCACAGACAGTGCAGGAAGCGATGTGCTGTGATCCTCTACAGCAAAGAAACAAAACCAACTTATGAGCCCCATGAGAAGGGCTGCAAATAGCCAGACAGGGTGGGACAGAACACATGAAGAAACCAGACTTCCTCCAAAATCCAGGACTTTCTCTCCAGACTTCACTCTGTGGGCAGACCTGTGTGCTTAGACTTTCCTCAACAGGCAGACAACAGAATCACCTGGCTTTACACTGCACATTCTGCACAGTGGTCACAGGCTACATTAAACTCCCACTCTCTAAGTCAAAACCCAAATATTACTTTCCATCTTCAGCAATATCTTGAACAATTAAGCAATAAAAAAAAAAAAAAAAAGTCAGGTGAAAACAACTGCCCTCCAATGTTGTTCTCACCTCAAGTCTTTTACTCAGTGAGGCAGGGAAAGGATGAAAGGAAAGTGGTAGGGAAAGGGTGAGGACATGGTCCAACACCCAGAACTACTCAGTTGATGTTTTCTTCTTTTTACCAGCAACTCGAATTCAACAGATAGTAACAATCCAGAGATAGCTGACACCTGACTTGACTGCTGTAAAATGTCCTGGTTTGACATGGACAATTCTTGTCCATTCATTTCCCACCTTCTCTGGAAACACTGCTCCCCTGCTAAATTTGGATTATGTACCACCTTGCAAAACAGAGCCTAAACTATGGCTTATCAATAATTTCATGTACGACAGTTTGGAGTGTATTGTTCTAAAGGACATATCAAGGCTCTTCAGTTGGCAGCTCTTAACGGATCAAAAAAATCCCTTCTCTAGCAGCAAAAAGTGAACTACTCTTCCATGACATCAGAAATCACTGTAATACTGATAAACACCAGGTTTCAAGCAGTTTGTGGGCAACACTTCTTGAGCCCTCTAATTGCATCTATGTCCCTCCCTTCATCAGTTCACTACACAAGATCTGAAAAGATCACCATGGTCTCCACACAAATGCTCACCACCGTGAGTAGGCAGGAAAAAATAGAAGAAAAAAAAAACCAAGAAATTCTGCATAGCCTAAGCTGCAAGAGGCTGGTTCTTGCTCTAAAGAATTCAATACTTCTAGTAACTCTGATAATACAGAAAATACTTCCTCCATCTTGTCCTGTTAAACTAATCAATAGTTTTGTATAAGACAAGAAATAGAGCTTATTGCCCCTTTATAACTATTGTAAAATGGTAAAATACTATTTATCCAATAAAACTGACTTGAGAACATCCTTATTGAGGTATCTTCATAGTTACAAAACTCCTGAAAGTTCTGTATTCTATATTATTGCTATAATGAACTTTTTTGAGTTAATCCTGTCAAAAACATTCAACAGATCAAAACAACGGAGTGCAGCAGAGCACTGTGATCATGACACTTCTGACCTCCACCCTCCACCCAGGTATATTTCAGCTCTGAAATTAACTTTTGTATACAGAGGGAGAGAGACACAGGAAATATTGAGGTTACAAGTATGTGAATAGAAACTGACTCACCACAGTCCTTTGCTTGTTGGGCAGGAAGACTCTAACAATGGGCTTCTGTGGAGACTTAGGGTTATTCCGTGACATATCAGCAGGGTTTTGATACACTGAAAGGGATGAAGGTGCTACAGAGAGGCTAGAGGAGGAAGATGATGCAACTGTGTCTGTTGAAGCTGAACTGGAGACAGAGAAATCAGTTCCATTCCCCATGGATTCCAGTAACTGCTGTTCTCTCTGCTGTAGAGCATCAAGCTTGCTGGTGTACTCTTCATAGGCCTGTGAAGGAACAGCAGCTGCTTTATTCATGCAGTAGCCTCAGACAAAACCAGAAATATAAATTCTGATGAAATGTGAAACAAAACACTTCCTAAACAAATATAAATTTCCAAAGAATATGAAGAAAGTGGTCAGGTCAAATTTTCAGCATACAATGAAAAACATCATATTAAACCTTCTGAACCGACAAGTAATATTTTAACATATTAAATGAAGAAAAGGATAGAAGAAATCCTAAGTTACTGTTTCAAAGCACTGTACTGAAGATTCTAATTCACAACCACTTAAAAAAAGACAGAAGTCTTTAACCAATGTTGTCAGCTACAATGCTGAATTACTGAGCTCCAGAATCATTCTGTTAGAATGACAGTTAAATACTTCTAATGCAATAATTAAGAGAAAGCTCAAACCTGCTTCTTATGACCTGTATCTGATTCCTCACTGTTCACTATCCTTCATCACTGGCACTATCCTTTCATAACAAAGTACAAAAAATGCTTTTCTGTTAGAAGACAACAAAGTTTGCCCATCTCAAAGCCATCCATAAACATATAAAAGTGATACTTGGAAAGTTTTTTAACATCTTTTCAGCATGTTTACACAAAACCCACTTACACAGATCAAGTTTCTTAAGCAAACAAAAACACCAATAATATTAAATTTGCCCGTTAAGTCTTTATGAAATGTAGTTAAACTAAACATTACTGCCAAGGTCTATAAAACACATATATAATCGGTATATATTTTTCTTTAAAGTTTGTTATGCACAACTTTGCAACAAGAAAATTTTGATTGATATAAAATACTAGAACCATTTCTTCAGTATATAAATTACCAGAATATCGTCAAAAACCTGAATCAGTTAAGCAACATGTGTTTCACACTACAGAAGCATGTCGGTGTTAACGGACATATTTAGACCTTGTTTAGACCTTTACAGAAAAGAATAAACAAAGATCTTCGAAACCTGACATGTAAGCAGTAGGGAATAGAATTTCCTACTTTTCTCTATAGCAAGAGCAAGATCCATACCAACATGCATAGATTCTTCAGTGATATTTTCCAGTACATTTACACAAAAGAAAAATACTTTCTAGTTCTGGGTTTTTGGTTTTTTTTAATCGCTTATTTTACTTGCTTTCCTACTTTCTTGTTTGTAACTGTTGCTAATTAAAGTTACAGGAGAACTGGACTGACCAAATAGTCTGCAGCAACTAAATGTGGAAAAAGATAAATAAAAAACAACCAACATTTAGTAGTGCAGCCACAAGTACTATGTTTTATTAGGAATTTATTTCTCCAGGTTATATGTGCAGGCTCACCTAATCCAAACTGCTCTTGCTGTGTAAACAGTGGTTCATCCCTCCCTTTTTAAGAAAGCTTCTCATCCTCCCAGGATGGAGGTGAACATCACAGTTGCAAATTCTAAATGTTATGGGTTCCACTTCTGATAAACATATGTTAGTTGCAAGAAACTGAGAATTATTTAATATTTCTTTTAAAAACTGAAGATGTCTAGCATTTCACAAATAGACCCTCAACTCTGAGACTTAAAGCCAAAACATCTTCACTCTAACCCAACTGTATTGTCAAAAGTAAATTGAAAGATTACCCAACCATAAATAATGGCATTTTTTGGCTGTACAATAACACATGTGCCTCTCCTACTTCCAGGATCAACTTTGTGTGGAAACTTGAGTAAAAGCTTCATGTGTCAAGAATTATTTTCAGTAAACAAAAATTAGGAAACATAAACTGTTACCATTTCACCAATACTGTTCTAAATACTTACTTCCCTTTCTCATGAACATTGCAAAATATTATTCAAACACAGACAACATTACATTGCTTCCGGACACTCGTGGGTTTAGTTCCTTCGCAAAATTACACACAACTTTCAAAATACTCAATCCTACAATGTTTACATTGGCAGCTTAATCTGTCACTAATGCAAACCAAAGTCAAATGATTTATCTTAAGAGAATAAACAATGAGTATGGAAGGCTGGGGACTGCAGCTGGCTTTGGGTTCTATACCACTGATTTCTGCAAAAAGCTCTGTATTTTTTCTGAGAACAAAAGCTCTCAAGTACCACACAGTTATTCGGTGTCACAGCAGAAGACCCCACAGTAAAACATAAAGGAACTAGAAATGCATTGCTACACTTTAAAAAGATTTTTCTCTTTTAAAAAAATTCTTCTTCTACAAAAGGGGCTATAGTACATGCAGAAACAGAATATCTCCAATAAATTTCATTTCACAAAGGTTAATACTTAGGGGAAACAAAGTTTCATCTGATGATTAACACAAATAGACCTTACAAAGACAACAGCATCAAATCTAGACAGAATTATTCTACAGAGTTAAATTCAAAGACAGTTACATCAGCAAAGCTGACCTATAGCAGGTATTTCCAGCTGAAAGAAAGATCATGTTGCAGCTTTGCCTATCAGCCACTAAACTGACCTGCAGCAGCACAGTCACTTTAGCAGACAAGCATCCACAGCTACACAAACCTTCAAGTCTGTCAAGGGTCACTGTGTCAACTATGAGGTTGGTTTCTGACCATGTTTTTGAAAAACAAACAAAAAAGATTAAGTCTGTAAGGAATCAATAACATGAAAAATATTAAGACGAAGATTCAAACAGATCATTAAATCAAGGATTCTAAAGGCATTTCAGAAGGAAGAGTACAGGAAATCTAGACTGCAATCCAATCAATTTCCATATTCCCATTAAGTGAGTTATGTTCTACATAAAACTTAAATCTTGCTTGATACAGAACAAGAAGAGAGAAAAAAGGGTAAGAACATATCTGCAGAAGTGATCTAGTCTTAACACATATTTAGCACAGAAATAATTTTCAAGTTCAATGAGGTTGCTCAGGGCCTTGCCAAAGCAAGCTTTGCAAGTTTTGGAAAGATGAAGAGCCCACAACCTCTGGGCAGCCAGTTCCAGAGCTCAAACCCCACACTCACGATGAAGAATTGTCTCTTCTGAAATGAACTGGATGCTCACTATCTGCAACACTGCCCCTTCCCCATTTGCTGTGCAGGTCTGGGAAGAGTCCGAGTCTCTCTTTATGTTGAAAGAGCCTGCAGATTTCTCCTGAAGCTTCTCTTCCCTGTGCTGAACACCACCCCAAAGCAGCCACACAATTAATGACTGGATGGGTGCCTCCTCATTTGCTGCTGCAGCCCAGTGTGCAGTTTGCTGCTGGTGGTATGAGCGTGGGTCACTGACAGCTCAGACTGCTCCCAACTTGGTGTGAATTTACAAAGTTTAGTTTCACAAAGTATATATTTGAAAAGTTGAACATTAGATTAAAATCTGCACAACTTGTCTATCTACATATAATCCTATGCTATCAAAAACAGAAAAGTGAATTTTAATTATATTGCATATCAGTATATTTTCACATCATATAATAGTCTCATATGTGTGAGAACACCCCTGATACTTCAACTAAGTAAAATGCAACATGGCCTGATAAGCTGCAAAGTCCAACTAAAGCATTACAAGATGGCATGTTTATATTCAATGTGCACACATGCCAAAACACAACTGCTCTCTTATTCTGCTGTATATATCTGCAGTTTTAACTGTATATACTCAGGAGCAGCAGCCTTAATGTTACTTCTTAAAAGTTTCAACCTACTGACAAAATAAAAACTGACTTCAGAATTCAACAGAATCTGAGAGATGTTACGCAGATGTGCCAAAAGAGTTCTGTTGATGAGGACAAAGGATTGTCTCAAAAATATGCACTTCTTTTTTTACATATAATTTATATTATATTTGAAATTTGTTTTCTTGGGCCATGACTAGGCTATACATTCTAGTGAAATCATCGAAGGAAATAAAAAGCAACTAACCAATTTTTCTTTTAAATTAATCTGTGAGAAACCAAGCGGCAAGATATGATTTCTTCTTCTCTCTGCCCCCTACTACATCTGGGTAGAACACCAGTCCAAACTCAAGCAGGTAACTGTTTTTGCCATGCCCTCTCTCTTCCTCAATTAAGTTTAGGCAATATACACATATTGCAAGACTCAAAAGCCTAGTAGACTACAGGTTCCTGGTCTTTGAAACTGAGATTGTGTTTCTATTTAAAAGATGTCTGACCTTTTAGGCTGTTGATCAAACGCAAATCCCACTAAGTTAAATGGGAGCTGAAGATAGACAGTAACGTACGTCAACGATTTCTTCATTTAGTAAGACTCCTAAATCTGTACTTAGTCTAACTTTAGACACTCCAGATTTGGTCCAACATATTTGAACAGCATCTGTTAGGAGCCTGGTAAAAGCCAATCTGAAATTCCCCAGAGGGCCACCAGGTTTCCCAGTGTCTATATGCAGTGTTAGCGTTTTCCTGGAATCCCACAGTCTGGAACAACCTGAGATTCATCACCAAGATCTATTTTAGACTGTATCTGCATGCTGTTGCAATAAGCATACTTCAGATCAGCAAAGATGTAATGTTCTTTAATAAACTAATTTGACCTCCTGCATGGATTCTTCAGATATACAGGAATAAGAAATTAAATACTCTCCTGATGTTCAATAGCCAAACTCTCAGTTCTGAGAACAGCAATGCCCCTGAATAAAACACATTCAGGCAAAGAGAAAGCCAAGAAAAAAATAAAAATCACAGTAGCTGGGGGCAAACATACCTCTACCCCCACAATTCTCATTTTAAATTGCTTCCAAGAGTAGGAGTAAGAAAGAGAATGATTCCTTCAAGACAGTATTAGAAAGCTGACCGAGTTCTAAAACTTATTTTGATACCACTGTAATTCTATACATTTGCATACTGCTTCATTTTGTGTGGAGTCGAAATTCAAAAAACCAAAGAAATCCCTATAGACCAGGCAGCTCAGTCTTGGACCAAAGTAACCAACAGGTCCAGAATGCAACCCCATCCCAGACAACAATTTACACACAAATGGGCCAATACTGCTTCAGCTCTTACAGGTAAGTAAGGTAGGTAATACTGTACACATGACTATGGGGCAAAAAGGACATACAAGAGTTGGGAAGTTTAAATAGGTAAGGTCTCCCTGAACAGTCATTAAGAGTCTACAAAAGCTAACAAATCTGATTAACTCATTTAAGCACGATCCCTCCCTTCTAAGTTTGAGCTGAGTGCTTTTGGCCAGCCTGGGCCTGTGCAACCCATTCCATTTTGTACACAGCATTTGTTACCAATATACAGACCTTTACTCTCCTTAATTCAGCTTATCCTTTTTAGCAGTACTTTGTTGGTAGAGAAAAAAGAAATATAAATTTTTATGCATGTTCTAAAGAATACACAACTGCATATTTTAACCATTTTTGCTAAGTGAATCCCAGGTTTTTCCAGTATCACAAGAGCAGCCTTCTTTGCAGTAAATATTTCCAATATTTACAATGCTTAGACAAACCCTTAGGAAAAGGGTTTTTCCATGGTGAGTCACAAACTATGTATTTTGGGAAACAGCACTTCAAGGACTGATATAACGCAGTAAGAAATTATGTGGGAAGACAAAAATCATTGATGTTTTCAGCTACTGAGATACAGAGTGCTTCCAAAAAGTGTGGTAAAACCTACTGAGAAGCTCCTGCAGCCTCTTTTCCAGGAGAAAATAAAAATAAAATTCGTGTGTCTATATCTACTGAGACAAGCAGTAATTTAAAATATTTGGAGCACCTCTCTTATGAAGACAGGACGAGAGAATTGGGGTTCTTCAGCTTGGAGAAGACTCCAGGGAGACCTTATAGCACCTAAAGGGGCCCTACAGTAAAACTGGAGGGGGGCTTTTTACATGGGCATGTAGTGACAGAACAAGGGGGAATGGCTTTAAATTGAAAGAGGGTGTGTTGAGATTAGATATTAGGAGGAAATTGTGAGGAATTGTTCTATTGCATGGAACAGGTTGCCCAGAGAAACTGAGGACACCCCATCCCTGTTCTAGGTCAGGCTAGATGGGGCTTTGAGCAGGTTGGTCTACTGAAAAGTTCCCAGCCCATGGCAGGGGGTTGGAACCTGATGATCTTAAGAGTCACTTCCAACCCAAACCATTCTGTGGCTTGAGAGTGATTTCCAGGAGTCTGTTTGAGCTGAGGTCACACACAGCAAATGGGAAAAGTTAAAAGCCAAGATTATATAAGAAGGAAATTTGGCGAAAAGCCATTTTTAGATTTTACTACTGTCATTGCTTACTAGGTTTATTCTTTCTTCCAGACAGAATAAACAGAAAGGCTTTTCTTACCATCACATTAGAGAATATTGACAAGATTCCCAAAGCTATTACTAATTATAATGATTAGAAGAAAATTCCATGGTTCATGACAAATGTTCTTTTCTTTCTTCTGTACATTTTGTTTCCTGCCCCTGTATCTTAGACACAGAAGTCGCTCTGCTTTGGTCTCCCTCCTGAGCCCCAGTTTTCCTGCCCAGGGAGGACCAGGGCAAGCAACTTGCTGCCCTCCAGCTTCACACTATATTTTCCACCCAGGCTTCCACGCTCTGCTCTATTCCCCCTGCTGCACACTCACCTTCATAAGACTATCACTAAGGAGTGATGGATCAAGGCAGGGAGATACCCCTAAATTTGAGTATCCCGTCTTGCAGGAATAATTAAATATATCCTGAATTCAACACAGCACAAGTCAATCACTTTCAATATTTCAAGAAAAGCATTTTCTTTCGTAGTCAGTTGATGAAACCTGAAATGATGGCTGCAACAACAGCTGTCAAATTTAAAGTTCTTTTGACGTAAAATGCATTGACACCCTCTCCTGAATTTGGGAAAAAAATTAAATCTGAGAAGGGTGAAAATTTTGTCTTCACTCTCAGATGAATACAGAAACAAAAGCTTCTATTTCTTGAGCAACAGTAACTAAGGCATAAATTCCTTTTTGTTTTTACATGAGATGTATGTTTTATATTCAATGCACAAATAATTTTATTATAACCTTTGAATGCTCCATTTTCAGATTAATTTCCTTGTTGAATTCTTCATTTTCTCACAAGCCTCTGCTCCCCCCAACCCCTCCTTTCACCTTTAATTGAAAAGGCAATGTTGTCACCAGGTTCAACCACAACTTCACTTGACAGGTCTTCAGAGGCAGCTCCAACACAGGCCAGGAGCCAGTGTACAGGGTGCTGCAATTTCTGTGAACACAAGCAGGTAGTGGGTAGTGTAGTAAATTAAAGATGTAAAGCCAGGGAGGAGTACAAAAGAACCAAACAATCTACGATACTGAAAATCTACACACTGGAAGATGGATGGATTGCTGTCAAACTTATCAGAAGAATAAAAATAGCCATGGTTTTGCAGGAAGCATTACAATAAAACTAGATGTTTACATCTAGTGAAAGGCAATATGGGTGTAAGAAAAGCATTCATTTGCAGATGCTTACCTCACATTTAGTTTTGGCTAATTTAGACTTTTGCTAAAAGAAGACAACATGCTTGCTGATAGCAACCTCAAGAGATGATCAAGAGACACAATCTACTCTCTTAAGAAGTCTTTAAGAGTCACTCACATTTTATGGAAGATGCAAAGAGGTCAGAGCAGGAGAAGAGTTTTAATCAATACAGGCTGAGGGATGAAGGGATTGAGAGCAACCCTGCAGAACAGGTACTGGTGAATGGAAAGTTAACAGGAGCTGGCACTCACTACCCAGAAAGCCAACCATATCTTGGGCTGCATCAAAAGCAGCGTGGCCAGCAGTTCAAGGGAGGTGATTCTGCCCCTCTTGTGACACCCCACTCAAGTGCTGCATCCAGCTGTGGGCTCCCAGTATAAGAGGACATAGACCTGTTGGAGAGGGTACAAAGGAAGGTGACAGAGATGATGAGAGGGCTGGAGCACCTCTCCTATGAAGACACACAGAGAGCTGGCATTGTTCAGCCTGTAATAGTTAAAGAACCTTTTGATATTTAAAGTGATCTATCAGAAAGATGGGGACAGACTTTTTAGTAGGGCCTGCTGTTACAGGACAAGGGCTGATGGTTTTTAACTCAAAGAGGGTAGATCCAGACTAGACACAAGAAAGAAAACTTTTATGATGAAGGTGGTAAACACTGGCACAGGTTGCCCAGAGAGGTGGTGGATGCCCCATCCCTGGAAACATTCAAGGCCAAGTTGGATGGGGCTCTGAGCAACCTGCAGGTGGGGTTAAACTGGAAAAACTTTAAAGACCCTTTCCAACCCAACCCATTCTATGAATCTAAAGCAACAAAGGGAAGGGTGATGCAGTTCAAGTAACATACTACCAAAATTCTTCATACAGATTCTGGGTAAAAGCAGGACTATATTACAGCCAGAAATGAGTCTTTGACAAAGCAATAAAAATAGATCAGAAGATGATGGATGGAATCTAAGTTCCATTACCTTCCCACCCAAGCTTTTTGGTGAGACTACACAGACCACATCCAGACCTACTCACAGACTGCAGGTAAGAAAGAGCTTAAGGGGAAAGAAGAGCCCTCCACAGAAGACAGCGATGACACCCACGTCCAGAACTTGAGCCCCAGACCCAATATCACATGTTAACTCTGTACATGGCAAGTTTGCCATTTCTAACACATCAGACAGACATCTTCCTATTTGTATCAAAACCACTATGTTTTCTTGGTTCTGCATTTCCTAGAGGCAAACATGCTCTTTCACACTTTACCACACTACATTCAAAACTTTTTACATATAGCTTTATTCTTCTGTACTGCAACCAGAGTTTTTCTGGCCCTTTCTCTGACAGGTGATGGAATACAGGAAGTCAAAACATGAGCTCTAGCAGTGACAGGTTACTGCTAAATAACAGATAAATTGTTGCCAAGTAATTCTGAGAATAGAAAGCAAGCCCCATCTCGACCAAGCCAAAAGGTGGGAAACGCACAGAAAGGACACACTAGACAACTGCTGCTGGACTGAAATTAACAGTCAAAGGTAAAGAGTAATTCTTGCTTCTAACTGTAGCTGGCATTCAGCAATACATTGCTTCTTTTTTTTTTTCCCTTTCACGCTCTAGTTCTACCACAGGAAGTCTACACACTAAACAAATTACAGGTTTGCAGCATTTAATCCTGTTCACCTTGATAAATGCATCTGAGGATGATCTAATCTATGCTAGTGACCACTCAAATAAGTTCCTTTCCTCTCTCATCCCATCTTCTAGCTCTTGGCTCGTGGCTGCAAAGTCTTTCCCTTCCCTAATCTTAACCACAGCTTTGCAGCTCACTGACTTCTTCATGATGAGGTTTAAACTACTACCTGGATGGTAAAGTAATCCAACAAAACCAGGGTATTTTCCGTACAGGTTAGTGACTGGTAGCTCAGTCACTGTCAGTACAGCAAGTACCCAAACAAAGGAAGCTGAGGAACTGCATAGCAAAGAGCTGGGAAGAACAAACTTTTCATTTCAACCATGGTGGGCCCTTTCCACAGGACTGCCCTATGGGATAAGAGCTGCAAAAGCACAATGTCAGCCCCTTTCACCTTCTACCCAATGGCTTGTGGCTCCCTAGTCAGAACCAGCAAGACTTATGCCAAGACGTGCTCATGATCCAGTGGAACTCACTACAGCAGAGGAACACCCTGCTCTGCCTCATGGGGCTGCCCTATCACACTGATGAGCCAGAGCTGCAGCTTCCTCTCAGTGGCACATGGATCCATTTAAGTTGCAAATCTGCTTTCAGATTCATGATTTGTGGTCACCAGCTATTTCAGACTTACTCCTCATGCTGTCATAATAATTTCCCAGTACCTATTTATGACTGAAAATGCTCTTTTCTCTATCAATGACCTACAAAACAAACACAGAGCTTCCAGTAATGTATCTTGGTTTTAGTTTCAATAAAAGCAAGTGACAAATAGCTAAATTAACAACTTCCCTACCTTAAATCCAGACTTATAGATGTATATGCACAGACTAAGTTCATTATTGTTGCAGTTTGATACACAATCTAACAAAACCCACTTGTATGTAGCAATAATAAATCCAAACATATGGAATGAACCAGTCCTTGTGGAAACAGAGGTGTGCTTCAATGTAGCAGAGTGGATAAAACAGTGATAGCACTGATTCAATACTCCTATTTCACATTAGCAATAAGTAAAGCAACTACCAAGGGCCTCATTTGACCTTAACTGTTCAGGACGTAATGTCAACATTTGTATAATCAACCTAGTGCCCTGCTCTAACATATTAAGATAAAAGCTAGAAGTACCTAAAATAATGAGATCTTTATTTTTAATTATCCAGTACCTTTAGGCAGCAATTGCAAATAAAAGGACTAGAAAAGAAATCTGGTTGACCTCCAGTTATTTCAATACTTGAGGGAAGCACAAAAAGGGCAAGTTTGAAGCAAATGATGCCCCTTCAGTTCCTAACAGAGGTAACTTTTGCATGCAGCTCTTAATGGTTCTATGTCAACGCAACTCTATAAATGTGGAGTGATGTAAAAATTTTAATCCACCACACAATTTGATCTATTTCTGTAAGAAGTCCCCTTCTACTAATGCAATTCTTTGGATTATACATGACCATTTTTCAAAGACAAAAAAGGGAAGTCAACTGCTTTAAAGGCAAAGTTAGTCTTAGAAAATGTTTCATGTATACATTGGCTTTAACACAGCATGACTTTTTTCCATTATAAACACAATCTTCTCTCCCCTGCCCCCTATGAAGGGCCTTGACACTTCTATTGCACCAACATTGTTATTATACCATGCCACTGATCTTCCCCTACTGAATCCCAGGAATGCCATACAGTTCTTTTCCATCTCTTAGAATAGAGCTCAGTTTGTAATGCACAAGGAGAACATAACCTTTTAATACAGGTATTCTCAGTTTTAACCTCAGATACTTCACATAAGATAACACAACACTAATCTAAACACATTTGTTTGAATGTAAACTTACCTCTAGATATATTGAAGGTGGGTTATGCTCTCCTCCAAATTTGTCTAGCAGTGCTTCTATATGCTCTTGTGTCAATTTAATCATCTGTTTGATGTTCCACACCTAGAACAGAAAATTAAAATTTTTAATCAAAGGAAGCCTACAGAATCTGTCCTAGAACAAAATAAGAACCCCTCAATATTTAGAAAGACAAGTCTACAATAAAATTTTTAATTATCAATAAACAAGTGCAAAAGGCTATCCTGTTCATCCAGTGTCAGTAATAGTTTGCTTCTGAAATAAACAGAAAGAACTTATATTTGGTCTTAAAATTCTGGACCCATTGAATAAACAACTTCTAAGAATGATTAACAAGAAAAGCAAACCAATCATATGAAGTATTTTCCTTGCCAGACTTTGCAAACCAATTTCTAGAGTATTACAAAATTTAGTGAAGGAGTTTTTCTATTAAACCTTAGCAATGTGTGCTAACAACACTCACAAACCCATACCTACAGCTCTATTTACATGGCAATAGGATCTCTTCATTTTAAAGAGCATCTTCTATGTCTCAACTTCCATATTCAGTCTACCCTGCAAGCTACAGACCTTGGACATGACCTAAAAAAGACATTTACCTCCTGTGCACAGAGACAACCTACAGCATTGTACTGTGAAACCACTCATGTTGCTACTCCTTCTTCACAACTGGAAAGAGATCACTTTAGGACCTGGACACCACTGCAGGTGAACAGTATCATGAATCTGAATTTATACCTAAAAAAAGTCAGCAAAGCACAAAAACAGACCTTTAAAGCAATAATGCTACACTAATGTAAGAAGCAAGTCCAAGCAAAAATCACAAATTGATAGCAGAGGATGAGGGAGGAAGAGAGGAGAATTGCTCCTTCATACATACTGTTATTCTGACTACTTATCAGAAAAAAATTATTCAATGAAACTTTTAGAGCCAGGATGGTCTAAAAAGCATCCCCAGGGTGCTTCTCCCCAAGACAGTTAAAAGATTCCTGTTACCTTTTCCAGTCGGTCTCTTTTCTACTTCATGGATTGTAATATATAATACATAGTCTCAAGATCAGGTCTCAATGTAGAAATTGTGACAACCTACCTCTGCAAAAAAACCATGCAAATAATTTCATATTCTAAAGTAGGCACCAATAATAGGATGCAATCTAAGATGGATCAAAACAAGTTTTAATATGTAAATTGAGAGGCTCACAAACAAACAAACTCTAAAATACTGAACATGCAGTTTGCACATCACCTTATTTACCCATTCTATTTCTAGATATCGAGTTATCTGCCAGCAATTTCCTGAAGTAAACTAATGATTGATTCACTTCTAGCCCAATTTTTTGAACAGACACCAGAACAAAGACTTCATCAAGATGCTGCAGTTGAGCAAAAAGTTTCCTCAGGAACAAGTAAACCAAACTACAAAGATTGAGAATGGAGGGATACCAAAGAATGTGCTACTCAAGTATTCTGTACGTAAATTCTCTTGAGGCAATGGTGGGAGTCAACTTGCATACATTTATCAGTGAACCTAGGACTGCCAACCAGCAGCAAAGAGATGGTTTTCTGTATTTGGTTAGTTTTTCCCAAGGTGACAAGAACTAGTTGTATGCTTGGTGAAAAGAACAAGCATGAATGAACACCATAAGAATTAACCTGTTCAATATAAGGCTTAGAACATTTGCTTACCATGTAATTTGTAACATGCTGTTAACCTGGACTGCATGTACTGAGAATTCCTAGCAATCTTAGCAATTATCTCAGGATTACCTCCAGAAATAGGTTCACTAGTACTTAAGGAAATGTCTATTATTTGGTTATTCTGGCAATTTTACCCAGCAAAGATTTTCCTCATCTAAATGAACAATTTACTAGACTTAACTGCCTGGCAAGGAGGAAGATGAAGAGGAAAGATTTTTGGCTGACCAAGCAAGACAGAATTGCAGGAGAATTTGAGGTTGGAAGGGAACTCTTTAGGTCATCTGATCCACGCTCCTTTTCAAGCAGGATGCCAAAGACCATGTCCAATAGTTTTTGAGTATTTCCAAGGATGGACAGTCCACAGCATCTGTGCCAGTGCTCAGTCACCTTCACAGTAAAAACGTTGCCTGATGTTCAGAAGGAACCCCCTGTATTTCATTTTTTATCCACTCCCTGTGGTCCTGTCACCAAGGACTGCTGAAGACAGCCTGGCACCATCTTCCATTTGCCCATCATCTTTGTGGCCCTTCATTGGACAGTTTAGTCAGCACAGCTCTTCCCTTCTGGGGAGCCCTAAACAGGCCACAGCACTTCAGGTGAGGCCTCACCAGTGCCAAGAAGAAGTAGCCCCTGCCACATGAGTTTCCAAATACTTTTTTTTCAATATCAATAATGAGTAATTTCCCTGCTCATACTATTTTCTATTTTCTGTCCATAACCAGAACTTTGTTTCTCTCTCCCCTTACAGTAAAGACACCAAATAACAAATGTAACACCACCAGCAATATGCATAACGGAAACATGTAATTTTGGAAATGTTGACAAGAGAATCAAATAGCCTCCAAGGGCAGAGATCTTCCTCCGAAGTTAGTATCATAGCAAGTGGAACCCAACTAATTTAGGCTGCCTAGCAAAATTGTGGCTGCTCCATACCTGACAAGGTTCAAGGCCCAGTCAGAAAGGGCTTTGAGCAACCTGGTCTAGTGGAAGGTTCCCTGTCCATGACAGAGCAGTTTAAGCAAGATGATCTTTAAGGTCCCTTCCAACTCAAACCATTCTGTGATTCTAAGATTGATTAAAAAAATTTAAACTTGCTACCAGCCTACAATATAAATATCTTCACCCGAAGAAGCTGAAATTACAGTCTAATGGAAGACAAAATTTCTCAGAGGAACCAAAATCATTGCCCTGAATTACCTAGTGTATATCTGTGCAGGAAACCAAGAGCCATTCCACAAGGGAGCCCTACAGGCAAACTTAATATGGATTCTATAATCTTAGAAAGGCTCTTCATACATTTAAAAGTAAACTGAAGGGAGAAGGAAATATATCAAAGTCAGCCATAGCAACAAATAATTACTTGTTGCTCACAGAAATGTAAAAGCTATTTTGTATGCCATATTCATCAAGTCTTCTGACAAGATGAGAACTTTCACAAATCTAGTATTGACTAGCATATTCTAGCCCAAGAACACATATTCTAGCCCAAGAACACATATGCCATAACAAATTTCCAAGCTTCACAATTTCCTTTTAAGTGGCAATTTGTACTGCTATTTACTTAGAGCAAATTTACCTTCTGGCTTTCTGCATCTGTGAATATACTAAGACAGAATTTTTTGTGGTCCAGAGCAATCCTTAAGTATCTGGCTTGAGAATGAACCCCTGTGCTGGCACTCTGCATCCTACTATGCAGGATCGATTGCTACTTCAATTCAATTGAAGGAACTCAAGACTTTTCCTCACAGGAACCCAGAACAAGTGACCTCATGTGACTCACAAAAGCCTGCTGGTGCCCAGCACAGCATCCACAGCTTTTGTCTCACAAAAACTCCACCACCCCTGTTGTCTTTTCACAGCCAGTAGAGCCAGCAACTTCAACCCATCTTTCCTCCTTGCAGACTTGCTTGTTCAGAAAACTCAGCTTAATTTGTGTCATGAGCACAGCCCAGTGAATTACATCTCTGGAGTTCAGCAGCACTCACAGATACATATGTTTCTTTAAACTGTCCAAATAAAACCCAAATGTGCAAAAATGAGTAAAGGTCTCACTGCCCATAAGTACATACATTCCAAGACAAGAGCAAAGAACTGCCTAACAACAAAGACACCAAAACCATGGCATATGGAATCCTTTTATCAATCAGTTCCGGACCAAAGAGCTTGTTCCTACATCACAAAATAAACCCAAGTTTTTAAAGATTAAAGTAATCCCTTTATCCCCTCTTTTTTCACACTTTTTTAATAAAATTAAAAGAAAACTAGAATTAAAGAAGTAAAAGAAAAGTAATAGAAGTAAAGAAGAAAACTGCCTGAAAGTTACTAAGAAAGAACAGACATATTTTTTCTTATTCTCATGAACACTCCACTATATTTATGAAACCCACACCTGTAGGAAAACATAAAACCACAATTGTCAAGTATCTTATAGAAATTGATGCCAGCCTCAGAGACAGTTGCTGGAAATGTAAATGCATTTTGAAGGAAACCTGCAATGCATCCAGTACTGCCCACATGCAAGTCTGGTCCCTTTCCAGAGGAAACAGAATGGGAATTTGAGACACTTTTAAACTGTAGTTCCATGAAAAAGTAATGAATCCTTTACAGCTTGGATAACCATATCATTTTTCCAAAAAAAGCATCAAATAAATGTTTCTGGCCCATCTTGTAGCATTAGGTTAAGGTTATTCTCTATCACAAGAGATTAGATTTGATTCTCCTTTTAGTGTTGCTGACACAAGGAAGCTGACGCAGGCTAACATAGACATAGGCAGCCAGACAACTGGAAATATTCCAGATATACTGGAATATATCAACTTGAATCTGCCTATTGTAAGTAACTGTGCATTAATTTTGCAAATAAGCACTGCCTTACAATACAATAAAGATGATGACCTATTTCAAGCCAGAGGCAAGTCAGATACAGTAGAAGCCTAAACTCATTCCGTTCAGGGAAGACTATGGCTGCACAGACCACAGAATATGTTGAGTTGGAAGGTACCCACAAGGATCATTGAGTCCAACTGCATAGGATCATCTCTAGGAGTCACACCAGGAGCCTGTTCCAGTGGCCCCCAAGGAAGGAATTAGAGCACCAAGTCTGAGAGAGCTCAAGAACCTTTGGACAATAATTTCAGGTACACGCAAGGTTAAGCCACAAAGTTATTTTTGCATCCTTCGGTGCTTGTCAAAATGTGCAGTGCCTGAGACATCACAAAGCAAACCTATCTTCGTACTTTCTGCACCTGGCATCACTACTCAAGTCTTGCAGAGCATCCAAACTCTAAGCTGTATGATTCATACTTGGTAGAAGACACTGAAAGTTCAAATCTATTCTGTAAGAAAAAACTGCATTGTTTGTCCAGGAACAGTACATCCTGCATTTGGATTATCACACTTGATAATCTATCAGAATACTGATAGAACTAACAGTGAATTAAAGAATAAACCAATCAAGAAATTAAGCATTTCATTTGGAAACCGCTTTATGAAGAGGACAAAATCATCAATACCCATCTAATACTACTCCAATCAATCCTTTCAGGCTTCTTTCTTACACCATCACTTCAATTGTTTGGTCCCCTGAGCAAGGATCCACTTTGTCAGAAAACACTATAGTTGTGTATGAGATTGTCTTTAGCTGGACTACCATACCAACTAATTTGAAAGTGAGATGCTTGGGATAGGCAAGAGGACATAGGAATGGGGTTAATAACAGGGCAGACCACAAAACCATTTGCATATGTGGGTTTGAGTTTCTATGCTGACAATCACTGTTACCCCTTTCTTGCACTTTGGTACCTCCTTCAGGTACTTCCCCCTCTCACTCAGCCCCAGTTCTCCTCTTAACTCTTACTAAGCTTGCTTCTCATTTCCTGCAGGCATGTGCTGGAACAAGCATGGACAGCAGTATGGAGAGTCCTTGCCTTCTTCCAATACACCAGGCTATAGCTCCTCTCCATTTTTCTGTGGAAGCTTCTCGCAAATTCGCTGTGTTAATTTTTCCATTTTTCCTACTCTCTTGGCTCTTCACGCGTATCACATTTTCAACAGTGCAGTTAAAGTTCGTATTAAACAAGTGTGACCAACAGCTGAAAAACTTCACTGAATTGAAAACTAGCCTGTAATGGCTTTCACATGAGAGTTTACACAAGTGACATGAAGGTCAACAACAAGCTTGTCTTTCCTAGTTCATATTGCCCAACTTTTTAAAATCTCAATGAATCATTTTTATATTTTTTATTTATAGGTCCTTTAAAATGTCTGAGATAGGCAACAATGGAACACCGTCAAAGTCTGTATGTAGGCAGTTCAAAATGAGTCAGTAAAATTTACAACCACAGACTAATAAATAAGTTACAGACAACAATATCTACAGAAGTACCTGTAGATACTGAGGAAAAGGACCCATTATCTCTTTTTCCACAAAAGCTTATGAATGTATCTTTCTAGACTCATGACAAACGGCCTTAGGGAACATGTACAAGACTACATTTAGGAAGGAAAATCCTCAAGAAGAGGTACATTTTCAGTACCACCCTGTCTGACAACTAGGATCATAACTAGGTCAATTAATACAGGAATGCGATCAGTGAGCATCTGCTGTAAGCACAGCAGTTCATTAAATATTAAAAAGGCTTCAAGATGAAAATCTATTTTTCATTTAACAGGTAGCAATTTTTATGAAGGAAAGACTAACTTGTAACTAGGAGTGCAGGTTCCAGCTGCATCTGACACTGCTCTTATTGAACAAAACCATCTCAACCAAAACCAAACACCAAGTAACTTCCACTCCTCTCCAAAAAACGAGGCAACATCTAAGTTAACACTAAAGTATCCAAGTATCATCTTTGAAGAGTTCACAGCAGAAACTATCTCCCATTTCTTTGCAAAACATCAATTGCAACTGAAAGTAATCTATGTTTTTTGCTTTCATTAGTTCTAAATACAAACTCAATTGCTCATACTCTTAAAGCCAAATAAACAGTCTTTCAGTCTGACAGGCCCTTGCCCCTTAAGTTGCCTCCTCTTTAACAAAGGAATTCAGACTTCAAATGCTCCTTATATCTTGCAAATGTTGAAAAATATTTTTTAAAATAAATCCAAAACCTGTAAAGCATAAAGCTCAGTGAAGTCTATTCTTGTAACATAACCAAGCAGTTTCTCTGTAAAAATGAAGCTACCCAAGAACCTTAGGCACTGACTGCTTTGCAGCTCACACAGCCAAGATGGTGGGTGCAATTAGCACATTGTTCTTGGCTACTTACCCCTGCACTCTTCTTTACTCTTTCTCCATAACTTAAACCTTTGGCTAAACCCTTTCAGTACACTAAACAAGTGAAAAAATTGTTCTCTCCGTCAAGGTTAGCTTTCTGCCAGTCTACTGTGCTTAAAACAGCTTGGCAAAGGACCCAGTGATCAACTCAGAAGGTGAAAAAGTCACCTTTCCTCTCTATAGCTCACACTTAAATGGATTCAGGCTACCATGAAGCAGCAACCTTCCTGTTTAGGTTTCAATTCTCTTTCATTCTCCCACTTTTTCCATCACCTGCCATCTTTACTGCTTGCTGCTAAGTAGAATTTGCCTCCAAGCGCTATAAAAAGGAAAGTTAACAAATGCTCTCTACCACAGCGAAACTGCAGTGTGTGGAAAAATAAGAGCTGCCTGTATCCTTCATTTAAATCATTAACCACCAGTTGCACAGCTAAATTTTTAATTCCATATTTTTCATGGCTTTTGTGTTGCAGTACTACTAGTCCCTCTTATTCACTTTGATACTAATTCAGTAGTCACAAGGATCACACACAGACCGAGCTCAGGAACAATTCACTGTATTTACATTCATGAATTCAACAACTTCTCTCTAGACAGTAACAGGTTCAAAAAAAAAAAAAAAGGAAATAAACTATCTAGATTTTCTAACCCACTTAAGAATGCAATTTTGATTTAGCCTGGTAACTACCACAGAATCTCAACAACACTAAATCCATGCATCAGAGACATTTAAGAAAGATTATCATGAAGACACCAGACTATTCCTCTGCACACCTAAAGCTGAAAAGTCACATTTGTGATGGAAAGCAAGCAGCCAGCCAGCTAATTACAATAATTGCCTATAAGAAGCAAACGCTCATCCAGTAGAGCTCTTACACAGCTTTGGTCATATTAATTAAAATGACAAAACAAACTCAGTTTCAGCTGAACTACAGAACTTAATTCTTCTTTCTCCTTGCCAGAGTACACAATTAATTACACTAGGCAGAAAAGATAATCAGCACCTATTTAAAAGTTCATATCATCAATCCATAAAATAATTTGTCATAAACTTTGCAATATTCCACCACTAAACTGTTTATACATAGTGACTACTGTGCACAGTTTCCTACCAACTGATTAGAAAATGTGAAAGACAGCTGGAATTGTTGGATGAGTACAAATATAGTCTGCTTGTTTAGAAATATTTGTGATCCAATAAAGAAGTTAAGGTATCCTATTTTTATCACAAACAGATCTCAAAAGCTGAAATAGAGCAAATGTACTTGTTTTTTTCTTTTTATTTTTAAAACACAAGTAATGTGCTCCTAGTCAAAGGAAATAGTCAAATAGGAACTGCCACAGAAACCACGTTCTCCTAAACAGCATTCTATCTTCTACTCAGCAGACCACCCTGCCTTAGCAACTCCAGTGCCACCTTGGAAAATGAAATAATTTAAAAGGCAGAAATGGCTCCTTGCCATACATTGTAGAATTAGGAAAATAAAAAAAAAAATTACACGAACTACTTAACCTAGAATCTGGAAAAAATTACATCAATTTTCAATGATTTACATAGGCTCAGAAATGACACAAGAGATAGCACAAACTATATTCTAGAAGAATTATAGAACACTTAAAGAAATCTTTTCTGAAAGCTACCTCAGATGATACTAAAGACTCACATTTAAATCTACATTACTTAAACCTATTACAGAGAAGTTTGACCTATCAAGTTTAATGAATGAATTTTCGAAACCAGATCAAAGACTGAGGCACCAATATACAACCATCCAGCTCCAAACATCAAGATACTACCAACTTCTTAGTTATAATGATGTGTTTCATTTCAGGTTGATTTTATAGTGCTTTTCAAACATCATTAGTGAATACCTTCTACTAGAGAGACAAAAACTAGACGCACTATTCTGACTCCAAAAATGTCTACCTTCAAAACAAACACTTTGTCTGAGATAAAGAGGAGAAAAAAAATTAAGTTACTATGTCTGTGCTCCAAGTGTCAGAAAATGTTGCCTAAACACAATGTAACTCAATTTGGAGAGGTTTATTACTTACTGCTGCATTTAACAACAAATTTACTAATAATTATACTGTTTGAGAGGCCTCATTATGTAATAAAGCAAGGCATTAGAGCTGGTATCCCCTTTCATAAGATCAAAAAAGAAAAAAAAAAATTCCTAGCCACTTAGTTATGCAACACATTTTTAAACTAAGTTCAATTTTTAAACTAAGTTCAGTCCTTCAATACAAGCCTTTTCTGCTGTCTCCCAGAAAAAAGATTTTAAAAAAATCGGTTTCACGTAGAAATTGAATTGCCCCTTCATGCTAAGCTTTGTGCAGGTATACTGGGAGAACCCACAGAACTATTTCATTTGATCAGAACCTTAGAAAAATAAAAGTGCCCTTCAGTGCGCCACACTCATATGATCTCCTGAATTTAATACTGATAGTGTGGAAAATTCATTTGATATTGAGCACTATATCTGGCACTGCACAACAAGCTCCATTTTGGACAGAAGTTCTGTTTTCTGATTTCAAATGCTCATGTTGGTTGGGGAGTGTCATGGTGGGATTATAACTGGCAGCACTTCTCCCTCAAAACTCCTGCCTGAACTGGCAGCACCTTCAGTCAAAGAGAAGGGCTATGAATTAGACTTTTGCATGTTTTACTCTTTTTTGCTAGGGTTCACATTCCTAAAATGTAATTAGAAACAGAATAAAGAAAGACACTGTTGCTGCTCCTCCAAAACTCACAAACGCTAAAAAGGTGCAACAGTTGCAGGAAGGGGCTTAAGGAGAAAAAAAAAAAAAGAAATGGCATGTAGTTCTGCATCAACCAGCCCTCTATAGCACTGGCCACAGAAGGGAGAGTCAGTTGAATGAAGACATATTTCAGTGTCTTGGAAAGAAGCTGTGCACAGGAGGGAGGATTAGGAGGATTCCATTGTACACCCCAAAAGCTCAAGAGCAACTGGAATAAAAAAGCTGAAGCAAGAGAACCCGTATATTGCATGCTGACTTCTGTATCCTGCACTAGCTGTGAGAAAGTAGCTGTGTTCACACACAGATGTGTGAACAGTTGAAAATGATGAAAACCATCTCACACTTCACAAAACGAAATACTGTACTCAGAACTCTCACATGGTTGAAGCTGTTGGAAACGTACCCTTGCTACACAAGAAGCTCACAGACACCTTCGTATCCCTGGCAGAGCTATGGCATGCAATCCTACTTCTGTGAAAGGCATGTTCAGAAGGGCTTCAGAGAGACCAAGGAAGATTGTTACAACCTGGGAGGGGGAGCTCGAGACCATAAAGTCTGAGGTGCCAGGACATAAAGCTGACAAGTCCAGCTAAGGAAGTCTCATCTGAGCACAACTTCTCATTCAAATATAAAAAATTCAGGCTCCAATTGAGTTTTATGGGTCAAAGATTATTTATAATAACCAAACAGAAAAGGGAACACACACACCATACTACCACTACTCCCCCTAACTATATTACTTTAGTGTCTCACTCCACAAGCGTTTTAGAACTCACTAGGTGCTCCTCATGTTGAGGAGATTCCACTCACTAAGTTTGCAGAAAACGACTGCAGCAAAAGCAGCGCTGATTTTCTTCACTACCAGTGAGTGGAGTCAAGTCAGGACAGGACGTGTGTGGCACCAAGCAGGCACAAGGCAGTAGGTCTGGCTGAGAGGTGTGACGTGGGCACAGCAAAGGGCAAAACCTGCAGCTCTGGGTGTCAGAGCACCATTTGACTGACTTAGCTCAAACTGCAGGGACAGGGAGCAGCAGACACCACAGGGACTACAATTATGACAGGGCATTTCTGATACATTGTACATTTCACCACCCTTCAAAAGGCAGCGGTTCAAACTGAAAATAAGACTTGCACTTGCCCAAAACTGTGTTTCAGAAAGCCCCCTCCATTAAACCTGAAACACCTTCCTTGGAAGGCTAGACTGGAAGAATTAGTAAATCCATGATCAATCAAAACCTCCTTTTGTTTCCCTTGTAAGTACAAATAAAATTTGATTTCTTTCTAAACCAAATTCTCTCCAAAATATTTCATGCATTCATATAACAATTAATTAAAGAGAACTACAGATTTGTTACAAAGTGGAATATTGCAGCCTTAAGAAAACTTGGGGGTTATCAGTTTGTGTTAAAAGATAGCTGCCATCAAAAGATATCTGCATTAAAAAAAACCCAACCAAACTAAAAACAGACCCAAAGCCCAAAATGCATTTGGTCTACAATATTTTTAACTTCATGCAACAAAAGAGCTGCCATTCCCAGCTAAACAAGTGTCAAGAAGGGTATTATTAGAACAGCTTTAAAAATAAGAGGCCATTGAGTTTAATAACTACAACAAAATATAAATGGGAATTAAGAAGAAAGCCTGTAAGACAAGGGAAAAAAAATCAGTACTAAACATTTTGTTCCCAAGCAGTTTGTGGATATCCACAGAGATAAGAAACAAGCTTCCCAAGACATCACAACTTTCCAAAAGGAGCCACCACACTATTAAGCAAGTTTTGTGTAATCAAACAAGCTACCACAGGACAGAGCTGTTAATCCTATTCCCTTTTGGGGAAAACACCTTAAGTAGAAATCTCTACTATCCTCAGTAAACCTAAGTATTTCAAAGTTGTGTTCTAATGTTCGATCCACCTTGCCAGAAATAAATCATAAAAACCCTAAGGAAAAAAAAAGATGAGAGGTTACCAAAGGAATTGACTTCTTTTACACCTGGATCAGCTTTCCTCCATCACTCCTGATATATGTTTGCCTGTTGAGGTGACAGTCTCTTAATGAACAGCTTATTTAGAAGTTCAGAAAGTCTATTTTCATGCTTCATTATTCCTAGCCATAAAGAACAACATCTCATAGTAACATGGAACCATCTCCCCTGCTACCACTTAAACTCATTACTTCTGGCAGTATTTGACAATTTCCATTTCTTTTTTCAGCTTCAGATTTCACTGAGTCTTTCTTCAAAGCTCTGACCTTCCAGACTTCATATCACTGCTAGTATTCTGCTCTAGACTCCCCTCAGCCAGACCATGTGTTTCTCAAAGCTGTGACCCAAAGTCAGATAGTATTAACCATGGCCTTTCCCATGCTATGTAAAAGAAACAACTATTTAACTTCTCTTTTGAGATATACTACTGCAGAATTTAACTTGTCCTCATGATTAAAAAGGACGTCATTCACAGACTATGAAGTTAGTTCAGTCACTGAATACTAATGCACAAAAACATAATTGAGATTGAACATAAAACGTATTCCCAAAACTACAAAAGCAATGAAGTAAAAAACCACTCATATGGTTTCAAGTTTCCAAATACGTAGCAAGTTTACTATTAAACTCTTTAGAGAAACAGACACTCTAACACCCAGCATCATAGGTTCCCTAAATGTTACTGCAACAAAATCAAACCCACTTTTACTTTACGTACCTACATTACATTAGGAGAACCCATCACTTACTTCATATTGGGAGGTTAGAGGTGCCTTTTCATTCTATCTTCATTTTATATATCTTTTCATCCACTCTCCATTTTACTCTTAAATCTGTTTCATAGGATTAAGGTTTCTAAATTTATAACTAATATTCATGCAGGATAAATTCCAGCATTGCTGCCTAGAAAACAACCATCCAGCAGCTCAGGCCCTCACTTCACAGCCTTCAAAGTAATTTTTGTCTTACAAAGAGCAGTTTCGGGTACAAAGCTCCAAGTACAGAAAATCCCATTTGAATTATTTAATATTGGTGTAAATAATCTCTAGCAACAAGAGCAGAACCTTTCCTCCCAGCTGTCACACACTCCTTACTATATCAACAACCCTGTAATGCTCTGAAAACCTTCCATCCAAACAATCTCTTGTCCTGAGAATTCACGCTGGGGAAGAAGCCAACCTCTGCGCCTGCGGACGCCAGCTCGCATCTGAGGCCTCCCAGCACCAGCAACCAAACAGGGAGTGCAAGAGGAACAGATTTCTTCAAAATGCACTTGCACTTTTAATCCTCCTGTCTCCAAGAAGTAACCATTTTCTGTATTTTTTTATGACTGCATGGACAACTACCCTAACCAACCCTGAATTTTAATATAGGGGAAAAAAGATTTAGCAATTATTACGCTATTTATTAGAAGAGTTATAATACTCATTATTAGAAGATTTTTAGTAACAGCACTTAGGCTACCAAAGCAACTTTTAAAGGTAAAAATTCACTATTTGGTTAAGAACTGGTCATGAGTTGAACAATATGGCTTAAATGTTGCTTTTCAAAGCCCCAGCCCTTGAGAATTTATAAGGGACAGTGATGTAGCTGTAACCAACACAGGGCACTCGATTACCATCTCAATACAGAACACCTCATTTACCAGAGGGCTTCAACATACAAATAAGTTGTATAAGATGACTTCAACATCTGTCAGAAATTCTTGTCTGCTCCCCTTTTAAAAGCAGAAACTGAGTGCAGGACTGAAGGTCTGCCTTCTGGAAATCAGAACTGCATTTCCCTAAAGACTGTAGGAGCTGAAACCTTTTCAGGTATTGCCTTAAATAAGTAAGGTCATGCTCCTTGACAGGCTTCCACATTAAGGTTACTTTTAAAGCCCAGGTTAACCTTGTCTTGAAACAATGAAACAAAACACTAGAACATCTACTTACATTACAGCCATGAGTCAGTTACAAGCACTTCAGTATTGCTCTGACTTACGCCACTTTGAACTTGCCACTTTAGGTTGGTTTGTTTTAGTATTAAGGACAGTTTCCATTTTAACTGCGTCAGCAATTTTTTGGGCTGGAACTTCATTAAGGTACAGGTTTGGGTGAAGTAATAGGTGTACTTATACAGTAAACAAAACATAATTACCTACAACTCAAGGAAGAACTAATTAACTACAGAACAAAACCACATCAGAAAATAAAAACTCTACAACCAGCTCTGCCTTGAGACCCATGTGTTTCAGTATTTCCAACGTAGAAGTAGTTTGCTTTCAAATAATACAAGACTATCCTAAATTCTTACACCTGTACCGACAACCCACCAGCCCTCCTGCTCAGCAGGTGCTCCCCACACTGGGCACTTATCTCTGCCTCATCCAGGATGGAAGCAGAAGCAGCCACACAATGTAATTCACCATTTGGAATCAAATCTAATGACTGACAGAGCCTCAAACATTTTTGAAGTTCAAGTGACTTACAGCAGTTTCACAAACACTCCCCTTAGTATAAAAATTGTTTTAAAAAAATAAAATTCTTGCCTCCTGCCACTTTTCTCTCCCTTCTCTCCTATACTTCAGTTTAAGCAGGTCAGCTGTATTGTGTTACTGTTTCAAGGCCACAATATAAACCAGTTATTGGATTAATTCTTTTTTTTTTTTTTAATGACAGAAATAACTGAGAAATTCAGAAGCTTTTTAGCCTCACTTTGCTGCTAAAAGTGTGCGTTTGTTAAAGCCCACTCTTCTGGTGTTTGGGTTTCTCAACCACCTGAGAGCTTCTCCTTACTCAGGAAAGTTCAGACTGGACTGGCATTACTCAAGGTGTGTAATCACCATGCTGGGTAGGTGTAAAATAGATGTGTACTGCTGAATTTTGCCTACCTTCAGAAAGCAAGCAAGTCTGGAACTCCTTGACATGAGGGAATCAACCTCACATCTTGCAAACATCCATAGGAATGGACTCTTGCCCTACTTCTCCTTTCTGGCCATCTACCCAGCATGAGCCCTAGCACTTCTCAAACTTCTCAACCCACTATAGTGCAGTATGCTATTAATAAATAAAATGGATAAATAAATTTTCCCCCCAGTCTTTGAGGAGTCGGGAATCAAACTGGACCCCCCTGAGAGCAGCTGGTCCAAGGCAGCTCATTTTCCCTGCTGGAGGCCGGAAAGGAGAGGTTTCCCAGGTGGGCTGGGCCTCTCGCAGGGCCACAAGGCTGCTCAGAGACGAGAGGTTTCGTACCAACAGCACAGACACTCCAGGGAAAGCTGAGCTGAAGCACTCTCCAGCCAGTAACGCTGAGAACAAAACAGCAGAGCTTCTGGCATCTGTATTTACCTCCAGAACAGACTCGAGGCATGGCATCTGGCAGGTTGGTCTGCCTTGGATGCCTGCAGTGCTTGAATCTGCGAGGCACCTTGTGTTGTTACCGCACAGTTTATTCCCCCTCCCGAAAACATTTCAGAAGCGTTCGCAACTCGCACTTCAGCCCCAGCAAAACAGGTAGTACCGCTCGCTCCCCGTGGGATTGGGAAGTTAAGTAATAAGCCCCAAAAACACAGGAAGTATGTAAGAAAGACACCAACCAGAGGCCTGACATCCTCACTGCCTGCACGGTGCCCTGTCCGTTAACATTTCCTAAGACGCTTTGTGCAAAAAACGTCCACAAAAGGCACGTCCGCAAAGCGAACCCAACCCAGCCTCGCCTTTAAAACGCATCCCGAATGTTTCAAAACAGGCGGGGGGAACGGACGGCAAACCCGCACCCACAGCACCTTCGCGGGACGCGGCGCCCGCGGAGGCTCCGAGCGCGGCTTCCTCGCAGCCCGGCCGGGACCCGCGCCCCGCTCCCGGCCCCGCTCCCTGCCGCCCCCGGCACGGCCGGGCCCGAGCCCCGGGGGCGGGCGCCCGCCGCGTGGCCTCACCTCCTCCGGGATGGCCGGCTCGCCGCTGCCGCCCCCCGCGTAGCCGGCGCCGAGCGCGGGCGGCTCGGGCTCCATGTCCCCGTTGAAGAGCGAGGCCCCCTCGGCGCTGCCGCCGCTGCTCAGCGCCGCCATCTTGGGCCGGAGCGGCGGGGCGAGGGCGGGGCCGGGGGCGGCCGCGTCCCCGCCACCGGGGCGGCCCCAGCCGCGACCCGTAGTGCGAGGGGCGGGCGGCGAGCGCGGTCCCGGCCCGCTCCCAGCGCCGCCGGCGCGTCACGCCCGGCCTCGTGACGTCACACAGAATCGCCGCGGCCACGGCGCATGGGCCCGCCTGACGTCACCGGGAAGCACCGTGACGTCACGGCGCGACCGCCCCGTCGCCCTGGGAACTCGGACGTGGGCTCGGGCCCCGCCCCCTCCGCGCGCCCCGCCCGCCGCCGCAGCGCCCCCTGGCGGCGCTGGGGCGCAATGGCGGCGCCGCCCCCGCCGGGAAGCGGGAACCGGGAATGCCGGGAATGCCGGGGCAGGAGGAGCCCCGCGCACAGCCGGTTGCGGGATCGTGTTGAACAGCACTGCCGGGGGGTCTGCGGGTCCTTCCCGGCGGCGGGGAAACACGGGGTGCCGGCAGAATCCAAACGAGGAACGAGCGGGATGCCGGGCACCCCTGGGCACGCAGCAGCGCTGCGGCTTTGGGGCGAATCCTCACCAACACAGCCCTGCGGCAGCGACGGGCCCGCTTCCAGCGCTGCCGTGTTCGCCTGCTGGCTGTAACTCCGGTGCTAACTGGAGCAATCGATCGCCGGGATCGATACCACGCCGTGTTTTTCCCGCTGACAGCCCTGCAGGCCTTGGCTGCCCCGGCTGTGTCCGCGCAGGGCGCTCCAAGCCGGGGAAGGGTCTGGCTCCGCAGACATCGGGACCCCTCTGATCGTCGGGAGCAGCACTGCTGACCCCAAAACCGCTCCCCGCCTTCTGCCCAGTGCCATTGTCCCCAGACTGGCCGAATGTTCCCGTCTGAAGTACAACCTTGGGCTATGTCTGATCCCTGTCTGCCACACCCATTGAAATGCTGCTTACATGCATACAGCACCTGCTAAATCAGGGGGTTTAAGCTGCTTCCTTGCAGAAAAGGTCTTAATTATAAATTTTAAAATGGCAATTGTATTTGAGTGCGTTGCAAAGAAAAGCTGATGGACCAGAACAGCAGCAGGACTTCAGAGAAAGGCTGTTCTAACACAGCCTGATTATTAAATGGTGGCAGCTAAAATACATTAGGCTGAAACCTTTAAGTGAAAGATCCTTATCTTTGTTTCACTTCAGTTGTGAACATGTAACCGCACAACCTCTGAACGTGCTGGTGAGAGAACTGAGGTTTATACTTCACCTTTCACACCGCGGGCCATCGCTGTGGGAAAGCATTTCAAACGCAGTTCAATACTGGCAGTGTTGCAACTGGTAAATAAATGCAACTTCAATTTAATATTTCAATGGATTTTAATTGATTTTATTACAGGCCACGCTTGCTAAGAGAGGAGTCTGGGGTTTCCTGTGACTGGAGCCCTGCAGTGCAGTCAACAGAAAGGCTACACAAGTATGTAAGAATCAAATGTACAGACTAAGCAGTTGGCCAAGTTTAGAAATTTCTCTCTAATAGCCACATTAATGAAGAGGATAATTATCATCAATTCCTGCTACATGGCAGGAATGTGTAATGGTAGTGGAAAATAGCTCACAAACTCTGAAAAATAACACCCATGCTGAGGACTGAACACTGGGACAAATCTCTCTGATTTCTGAAGGAAAAGGCAGCAGAGGTAATTGGAGATGGCTCTCCCAGCACATAGCCTGTTGTGGAAAAGCCAACAGAGTAATAGAGGATAACTAACAGAGTAAGTCCATTCATTTCCATGAAGTTGTTACCAAGGGATAGTTAATCTCAATGTACAGAATGTAGTCAAAGTCTTTTTTTATTCCCCAAGCAATTTATGTCCAGAGCATAACCCTAGCAGTGGAATTAGTAGACCACTATCAATCTGTAACCTGCAATACCTTTCCCGTTGCTTTTACTGGTGTTGGGTCTCTTTCTTCTGAGGTTCTGATTGTTTCCAGTAGATTTGCATTCACTTTGAATTCTGCTAGACTTTCTAATCACATTTGATGTTCCACTGAAGAGCTGCAGTTCTAATACTGAGAAGTCATGTCTAGTGCTGGAAACAGCAGAATTGCCTCCAGAAATACATGAGAAAAAACCAAACAAAAAAGCCCCAACATCTAAGAACTACTTTAAAAGATTGTTGTGTAGGAAGGAGACAAAAATCTACTACTCATACTATGCTTTCCTTTTGATTGGGAGAATCCACACCTAGTGACAAATGGAATTTTCTGCTCCTTCACATTGTGGCTACTTGGTTTCTCTGCTTGATCCATCATGATGAAAGATAAATAGTTAATAACTGTAGCTATTTCTTGCTGATATGAAATCCTATCTACTGATAATTGATATCATCATCACCACCTTTTGCAGAGACTAGCTTTCATGATCAGCATAGGTCAAAATCTAATTACAACTTAGATGTGAAACCTCAGGTTTCTGCTATCAAATCTGTGGGCCACTGGCTGGTTAACTCCTGCAATGCAGCACAGCCAGTTAATCTGGTATTGCAGCAGGTAATACAGACTTGTAAATGTAAACCTGCCACCTCCCACCAAACTCCTGGTTATGCACTGAGGTTTGAGTCTCCTCAGAATTTTTTTAATTAATTTGAATTTGGATGAGAAAAAAAATTCAGCTGCGAAAAGACCAAGACTCTCCACCTAGGTTGTCCACCACCAGAACATTTGTCTGATCTAATCAACCTGCACTTTCAGAGAGCAATGTTTTAACAGTCAGTAAGAAAATGTATATGATTACCTGAGAGCAGCTGTCTCATTGTGAGCATTTGGACACTTCATCACTTCTCAAAAAAAAACCCAACAACCAAACAACCAAAAACCAAACCAACCAACCAATCGAAAACACCAAAGAACAAACAACAAAAAAAACCCAAATCCCAAACAATCAACCCAAAAAAACCTGCAACAGCTCACCAAAACTTTATGAGATCTTTATAAGATGCTTCAAAATGTGACTATCCCAAAGAGATATTAGATGAAATTAAATCTTATTCTCCTTTATTATATACTCTCAAGAGAAGACAGTATCTCAAAAAAACTCCAGCCTTCCACTATCTTAATCAAAACAATTACAAGATTTGCACATTGGTGTGATAATTGATATGATTTTTTAAAGTGGTGTGAAAATTTGATACACCTTCCTCTCAGGATGTCTGAAATGCCCTTAAAATTTATCCAAATTTCCAAAACTGCTTAGCCTTTTCATGCACTGAAAAGACAGTATTTGTCCTGTAAATTGTAGCATTTGTGTTTGGCCCATGCACATTTGAACATCCTTGTTTAAATTCTCAGTCATAACAGCAGAAATACAGGTCTGGATAATTTGTAAAAACACAGATTCTAATGACACCAGTTGTGTTCTCTGTTACCTTGGACAGAAAAGGTGAAACAGAACAAAAATTAGGCTGTTGTCCAGAGTTCAGTCACTTTTTGATTACCAGTCAGAATAATACACACTTAAGAAAATTACTTTGCTCTCCAGGAAAAGAATGTAGGAGATATTTTTAACGATATAACCCAGATAATTTTTTTCTTTTGCAGCTCTTCAGCACCTATAGCAGTTTATTATGTCTCCCACCCTAAGATATACTATACATGTTTTAATTTTTCTAGGAATTGCTGTCTGATTAATCCATTTTGAGGTAATGGAAAAAAACAAGGCTGCTTTTTCAGTTTTTTTTTTTTTTTTTTCCTTGTCCTTTACTTTAAACTATTCCAGTACAGAGCATATGTATTGTTTCCTTTGGAACTTCCTGTGAACTAGTTCAGGACATTTATCATTCTGTGACACGGCTAAACCTGAAATGTTCATACCTTCAGTGTGAAATTAGATAATATTCAGATGGTGATTTGAACTTTGCTGCTGAACAGTCTTATCTGTGTTTTTTTCAGCTGATGGAGATTTCATAGTTCTTTTCCTCTGAGTTAAATACATGAGTAGAAGCAATGAGGATGGGTGGAGACTGCCAGTAAAACAGGAGTAGGGAAAACAAGGAAAAAAAAGTGAATCCACCAGATTCTTAACTCAGTTTTCATTCTACCATTAAAAGCAATGTTGACCTAACAAGCTTTATTTTATATAAAAATAATAGCCTGTTCTAGATTTTCTTGTCATAATCTTTAGACTATTTACATAGCTTTCATTTGATTCAAGCATAATTTATTTCAGGAATTATTTATAAAACTGCTGCTCTTCTCTCCCTAGACCCCAGCCCAAACCTTCAGAAAGTAAAAAGCAAAACGTTTTCTTCTGGAGACATATGGAAGGCAGGAAAGGTGATGGGAACTGGGACATGGGAGTGACTTTGCCTATAGGCCCCTTCCATACCCTGCACACTATTTGGTGTCACCAGAACCCAGTGCTGACCTGTTCCCTCCCACATGTGAATGCTGATTTTGGGGTCCATCATGCGAGTGCTGCCTCACAGTGCTCTGCTGCTCTCCGTGCTGCTTCCTGCCTTCACTCATTTCCCTACAGGGGAAACTGAAAAAAAAACCAATATTTATTCAAAAGCAATATAAATACCCACCTATGTGGCATTTGAGGGACCCTCAAGTGATAGCACGAGCCCTGAAACCACTATGAAGGGAATAGAAGTGGCAGCCAGCAGAAAAGGAAGGGGAGGAATGGGATACAAGATTAGATGGAGGGAGAATGCAGTCTAAGTAGACACTGGAGAAGAAGATGCAACTCTCCTAGTAAACAAGAAGCAGCTGAAAACAGGGAAACAAAGGAACAAGGAACACTGGTTTTGCTGCCTGATGTACTTTGCTAAAACTGGGACCACATCCTATCTTTGCAAAGATTGGTCCAGAGCCTCCTGTTCCCATAGCACCCCTGGTCACTGCTTTAACACATTCAGCTTGTTCAGATATCTGATTTCTGAGTCCTCTGTGTTGGACAGTGATAAGTTGATCAGCTTTAAGGACTAAACAGTGTTATATGCCTCATATTATTATTCCAGTGTGAATAATCACATTTTACAACTCAAAACTGTCCCATTTAGGCAGAAAACCCCTCACTAATGTGATTGTGTTCCAAGAAAGAGCAGGAAAGGATACCACCACAATCAAATAATTTTACTGTTCAGAAAATGACTGTTCCAATTATGTTTCAGTCTTAGGATTTTCCTTCATAATACCCAGTGTAGCTGAGCTTCCCAGGCCTGACTACCTGCTGTTATTTGATTCTCTAGCACTTCACAGACATGTTGGTGACTATCAACATCTCTGATCTAATAAAAGTTTACATACTAACTTGCACCTTTCAGTTTCTAGCCTCTTCTCAGAGCAGAAGAAGTTTGTTAGGGTTGGTATTGGCCTGAAGAAAGGATATTTCAAGAGTTTAAAGAAAACTAAATCAATAACAGGAATCAAATACAGAAACTGCAGCTTTGATGTGGGAGAGTGAGAACATGGTGACATGTCAGGTTTCTCAGGGCAATATTCCACGTTGCTGGAGTTTTAAGAGTTACTGTTCTTCAGGGAAAGGTCAGATAGCATGGATAACCTCTGTAAATGAATGAATTTATTGTAATACACATATGCATGTCTTACATGTTAAAATACCAGTGTCTTTTGCTGAGAGAGTCAGTATCACCATTTATAATCCGTCCTTGTCTATTAATCCTCACCACCACAAAGACAACACAAGCCTCACAGACATTTAGTCTCTCATGTAAAAGAAAGCTGCTCACCAAACAAGTGGAAATTAGGACAGTCTCCTAACCATGTTGCTCTATCCTCATTCCTGTGAGTATGCCCTTGGCCAAAGGCAAAATTTCTGGTGCAGTGGCCAATGGCCTCTCAATGCTTTTGATGCTGTGGATTGCTTGAAGTTTGCAATTATGCTGAAGGCTCTTGGATGTGGTTATTCCTTTTGGATATAAGGAGACTTCTTTCTCTGGAAGACACATTTGTTTTGGTAAATGAACACAAATTCTGTTACCCCCCTCTGGGGTATTCTACATAACTGTGTTGGATTTGGCTAGGGGAGGATTAATTTTCTTCACAGTGGCTGGTATGTGGCTGTGTTTTGGATTTGTGATGAACACAGGGTTGATAATGTAGAGATGGTTTTGTTATTGCTGAGCAGGGCTTACACAGAGCCAAGGCCTTTTCTGCTTTTTGTGAGGCTGGTGAGGAAGCTGAGGGTGACTGGGAAGTTGTGAGGAGACACACCCAGGACAGGTGACCCCAACTGAAGAAAGAGATGTTCCAGACCATATGACATCATGCTCAGTATATAAAGGTGGGGCAAAGAAGGAAGTAGGGGGGAGGAGGAAGGAGAAAAAGAAAGGATCACGTTTGGAGTGATGGCCTTTCTCTTCCCAAGTCACTGTTACATGTGATGGGGCCCTGCTCTCCTGGAGATGGCTGAACTCCTGCCTGCCCATGGGAAGCAGGGAATTAATTCCTTGTTTTTCTTTTCTTGTGTGTGCAACTTTTTGCTTTCTCTATTAAACTGTCTTTATTCCAGCCCACGAGTTTTCTGCCTTTTATCCTTCCAGTTCTCTCCATGATCCCACTGGGGTGGGTGTGAGTGAGCGGCTGTGTGGGGCTCAGCTGCCAGCTCGGGTGAAACCATGACAATGACTCCAGCTTAGATCTTCATTTCATCTGATTTTTAGGTGGTTTGCATTCCGAGTCAATACTTTAGTATGTGTCCTCAGAGGGCAATAATTATTAATTAACTTGAAGATGCTATCAAACAACTTGAGTTTGAAAATACAGAGACAGATCACACCATTGGCTTTATTGGTGTCAGGCAACAGAGCAGTATTTTGGCAAACATCGTAGCATATAAGCAGAAATAAGTGCACAAGAAGAAAAATAAGGAGGCTACAGGGTTATTTTCTAGTTGCCAGTAACAACCCTGACATTCTGTAGCCTAATTCTCGCTTTTCAGTTTATGCTGTTGACTCAGAAAGCATTTGTGAGGTTTAGAGCTCATGAACAATACCTACCTGCACATAATTTAAAAAAATGCAATGAATTTCCTGTTAATCAGCCAGTTCAATACTGGCTGAATGCAATACCCTGATTGCTTGTTGCTCTTCAGAAACACTCTGAGCAGTAGCTTGATGCTGCCTGTTGCACACAGGCTCCTTTGCATGCAAGTATAGAATTAGAAATGTCTCACCTTGTCCATAGTGGTGGCTGGTTGTAAATAAATCACCATCACCCAGGTGCCAGCACAGTCTCTCATGGATGAGGCTCTCCTAAAGCCACTGAAGCTCTCTTCTCTGCAAAAACCAATGCATGACACCCAGAGAGCCTTACACAACTTTGATCCACACTGAATCACAGTATGCTGAGCTGGAAGGAACCTGCAAGGATCATCGGGTCCAGCTGGGGAATATCACTGGGGAAGCACCTTTGGCATGCACAGACATGACAGTGTCTCTGGAGACATGAGGCTTCTGTCTTGAAGAGACCACTATCAGCCAAAACCTAGCACTGGATTTACCTGTTACACAGAGGTAAATCCCATTGATACCAGTTGGAGATACTCAGTATTTATGCAGTTTCTAAACTGAGGCCACTTCTGGAGATGTTTTAACTTGGAATCACATTTTAGAGATCTGGTTTTGAAAGGTGGGAGGCAAGTGACCCCACTCCCTTTTATCCAGGCAAGACTGTAGTGGAAACAGAGGAATGTGATGCATTCACAATTGCCTATCTGCAGCAACACACCACTGTGTATGGCAGTAGTATGGCTTTTAGAATTTCTGGACCTCAGGTGCTTTTTGCTCCTAAAACCATTAAAAGCCTATGTACTGAAGCAGCCCATGAGGCAAACATCAGACACACAGAAACAACAACTGAAGTGAGAGAGACCCTCTGAACTCTATGAAATATTTACAGACAGCTTTAGGAGCCCTGGGATGAAGTGAAGTACTTTCAAGCAGAGACAGAAAACCTAATGGATATAAAAATCCTTTTTTAGCTCTTGGTGAGATTTGTTTTCAGAGACCTAGCTACGATATGAGAAAATGTATTAGGTCATCCAGTCTGCCTGCTCCTGCTCCAGGAGAGAAGTGGTCTCAGTGCTATATTTTATAACATTTGGCTCAGCCCAGCTCTGCCTGACTCAGACAACATAAACCAAACCCTCTTCTTAGGAATCTTCTCAGTTTTTCTAAATATTTCACTTTGTGGAATTTGCCCCAGTATTCCACCCAGAACAATTCAACACAGCATGTATAAAGACACTTTGATGTCATGATCATCATGCTGTTGACTTCATATTTATCCCCCTAGACAACCCTAAATAACTTCCCAGCCAGTGTGGTGGTGATGGCCCTTCTAACATCTGTCTAGAGTTATGCTCCTCCCCATTTGAACACATTATTGCTGTGCTCTGCTGTGACTGAGCCTTCACAAGAAATTCTTTCAGATTTTTTCCTGTCTGTTCCTTCCTCTTTGTACTCAAAATATTATTATTATTATTAATATTACACTTGAGGAAAAGGACAAGGAAAAGAAAGAAGAAAGAAGTGAAAAGACAAACCCACCTTTTTTCATGCTACCCCAGCTGTGCAGGCACAGAAAGATCCATTCTAAATAGCTGACCTACACACATAATTCAAGTTTTGCCTCTAGGATTTATGATAAGGGTATTGTTTTCATTTCTGCTTTCTCTTACTTGCCTCATATAATCTTTTCTCCTCTTAAATTTTTATTAGAACTTTTGAGTTTTCCATTGTTTGGACACTTTAGAGAAATGATGCTGCACCTACAGGAGGCTAACCAGGAAGAGTTTCTGCTCTTACACAACTCAGTATCAAGATGATGAACAGAGAATGTCCCCTTGAAGGATTTTCTTTTCAGAATCTACTGTCAAGGGACTGTACAAGAAGTTCCACAACCAGTTACAGAGGAGATCTGAGTTTAAGGAAATTGATCTGAGAAAACCATAGCATTTGTTTTCCTTGCAAATTATCCTTTCTGCTTTAAAAGAAAGAACACAAAACACAGTTATTCTCTCATCAAAGCAGCTTTTCAAATTTGTGAAACTTTTCAAAAACATAAAATCATAAAACATTAAATTTGTGAATATTTTCAGTCTTTGTTGATTGTTTTTTTAAATTATCCTAAAATAGTCTTCAACTCAAAGTGGTAGAGGAAGATGTACACGTAAACTTCAAATTTTCAAAAATATTTATAGTTTAAGAAATAACTCTGATTTTTGTTATTTTTACTTTCTGACCAAATTAAGATTTTTTTCAGCATTTGACATTTTAAACATCTAAAGTAGAACAGCAAACAAAGTAACATACAACACCTTAAGTGTTAAAAATGTCCTCAGCTGTTGCATACAACCATCTCTGAAACAAGAGAGCTACATGTCCTACCACAGGAGCCAGACTAATCTGCCCATGACAGGGCTCTCCTGGGATGAACTCCCAGCCTCGAAGCAGCTTAACCTCATGATGTTGTTCACTAAGTGATCATTATTCTAATTTTACTCTTGGGGAAGCAAAGGCAAGCAAGACAAAGCATTTATCTAAAACCTTCAAGAAATTCAGGTGCATTTCACTCTGAGCTGTGTAAACTCAGCATGCTGTTTTAATAAGTAGAACAGATTCTTTCCACATTAGGAGAAACTTTGTTCAAGTTATTACTCTTCTGAGCAGAGCACAGGTATTTTAACACACTGGTAGCGCTGCCAGAAAGCAAGACTGAGGGTTTTTTTCTTTCCACCATTACAAAGTACAGTCACATGCAAGTGAGCTTCTGCCTGTATGCAGGGCTTGCAATAGTAAGAGGTTCTGGCAAAAGCTGCACTGCCTATAGGATATATACAGCAACTGGGTCAGCCTGTTTACAAAATAGCTTGTGATTATCACAGCAGTGCTCAGCAGCTATGAGTACATCATACCAGAGTCTAATTAAAGACAAGCATAGCTAAAGCACTGCGAAGTAAAGAAACAGTGGCATTTAATAAAGCTGCTCAGGGTTGGGAAGAGGTTAGTTTTTATTCTCAGTTAGCCCCTTAGAGGTCAGCTAACCAGGTTTATTCTGATCAAGAATTAAAACATACATTTTCTGAGGGCAGTCAGTTCATATCCTCAGGAAAAGAGCAGATTTTGTTACAAGACACTGCAGTTTCAATGGTGAAAAAAATAATTTTAAGGGGAAAACTGAAAATAAAGATCTAGTGAAACTTGGTAATTTGTACATAAAATGGACATACATAAAACACCATTATACCAATAGCTGTATAAAGCATAAGTGTTCCTATCCTTACCCTTCAGAACGTGGCCAGAACTCTCCTTCCTCCCCTAAATACACCTACTGCATTATACCAAGCGTGATGCTTCAGGATTGACTCCCAATCTCTCTAGTACCTATGATTAATGAAATGCAGTCTTCTTCAGGCCATGCCTGTTACTAAATGACAGAGCACAGGTTAGAAGCGAGGTAGGAAATTGCTTATGGAAAGGCTGTACTTTCTGGAACAAAATAGTTACGCTAATGCTCCCAGGAAGCAATGGATTATACTAACACTAGGATATGCTCCAATACTGGCTGAGTCATCATTATTTTAGGGTGAAAACTTAGGGGAAGGGAAACAACCATTTTTGAAAAGACCAAGTTCTAGCAAATAACTATTACAGAAGAAAAATAATGAAAAATTAGGTAGGGCAACCCTCTTGTACTTTTTCAGAAAGAGGTTGTTTTTTTCCCTCCATCCATTTGCTTTTGTAAATGCTGCACAGAAAAAGGTGTAAATCAATTATTCAGTCCATTTGTCTCACATCTCCTACTTCACAGGCACTGTTTCATCATGTTGCACAAGTATTTTATATATTGCTATGTTACTCATAACCAAGTGTGCCCCCACACACAAAGTTTAAGGCCATTCATACTTCCTTTACAGAACCACAATTCCCCTTTTGATGCATGCACACTTTTTGGTCCCTTGTGTGTTTATATTGTGAAAGCTTTAAGAGTTTTGCAGCACCAGAAGAGATGATTTTTCATCTTAAATAGCGGAGAAAACATTTTTATTTATCTTGGATTTAATTTTGAGCTGCTGCAGTAGCTCTGCTGAGAATGGTTCTCTCTCTTCACCAAAGCAAGCAACATAAAAACCTCACCCCTCACACTCCTAGCCAGAAAGTGTCAGGCAGCAGCAACCTTTCTACTTTGATAATTCTCTTTCCTGCCCAGTATGTGAGTCCCTGCTGCCCTTCTTCCCAAAGGTGAGTTTAAGGGAACCAGACCCTTCCCCTCAGCTGCATGCTCATGTCCCAGGAACCATGAACTTCTTGGCAGGCCCACCACAGGCTTCAGGTACTTCAGTACCAGAAGGTCACAACCCACAGACAACACATGGAACACAAAAATGGCTTAAGCACATTACAGATGAGCAAAAGTTCTAAGTTACTAATAGGATTTTAAATTAGAATAAGAGAGAAACTTACCACTGCAGTACAGAGCAGTGAATATAAAATATTAACTTCTACAGCATTTGTTTGACTGTGGTAAAAACTCCTACAACACTGCAGACTTCCTAAAATCGGCTTCTTTTAGAGCTTAGAAAAGCAGGTAACATGAAATAAAGACACAAGAACTACACAGCTCACCAGAAACACCTTTTAACACAATCAGCACCTCTTCAATTAATAACCTTGGTGAGGTAGAGCTGCTGAGCTGCTACAAATTTATGTAGATCCACCAATGATTAATATTAGCAACAAAAGGAGCTTAGTGATAAAAGCCCTAATGAATGCTAATAAAAATGTCCATTATCTTAGGTAGTGTTTCATACATGTCTTCCAGGCAATCAGAATAAGTTTACTGTAAAAAATATTTTAAATTTCATTATTGCATATAATAGTTCCATTATTATATAGATTTAGCTAATATTTCAGCCTCTTCTGTTGTAGTATCTAGAAGTTTAGGGTACAATGAGAGTGCTGTGGGCAGGCAGTGGTTTGGGAAGTATTGTCCAATGAAAAGAACAGAACAACAGAGTGTAACAGCAACTTAAAAAAATTTTAAAAAACTTTAAAAAAATAGCACTAGAGCTACCTGAAATGAAACTAATTATAACAGGTAAGATTGACAAGCAGCTGCAGAAGCAGGAATCCTTGTTTTTTTGTGGCCACATGTAAAACAGTGTTGATATTAATACAAGAATGTAAAACAGACAATGAAAAGCAAACAACTTCCACATCAAGAAAAACTGAAACAGGTACAGGTGTTTCAAGAAAAACACTGAGCACTTTTTCTTTTATTACTGTGCTGCAATATAGAGTACATTTGAAGTACAGAAATTCAAAACCAGTAAAACTTCAAAGACCCAAGTGCATTCCCAAGGTGGTGTCCACAATTTCACAGCATGTTTCTTGTGCCCCACATGCAGCCCACACGCCAAGACTTCTCCAGCCATTCCCCAGCATTTCCAGAGCAGTCAGTTACACTGTTCAAGCAGCACTACTTCTTCTTGAGAGCTCTCTTTCCTTCCCCCTTCTTTGGTTTTTCTTTCCCACGGAGCTTTTTCAATCGCCTCATCTCCTCCTTGAAGTCCTGATGCTCATCCCTAGGTGGGGAAGAAGGAATAAAGTTTACTCTTTTTCTTGGAATGTGGAGATACCAGTAGTTCTTTGAACTATATGCTAATGAAAAAAAAAAAATCAAAACTTTTCTAACCATCAAGTCCATACTGAAGCTTGCTGCAATGTATTCCATGTTACTGCCGGCAGTATCACTGAATAAGAACATGAGAGATTTCCTCTGATACTTTCAGAACTAACAGGGTGTCCTTTTCAGTAACAATGGGTGTGTGCACATATGTGTTATTCCAATTGCATTTTTTGATCCCCTTTGCTTAAATGAGCAGTAAAATGCAAAATTTAGCAAGAGACAAAAAGATTTTCCCCCTTGTTATCCAGCTCAGTAGTGCAGCCAGAGCACATTGTGTTCCTGTGTTCAGGTCATTAGCTCCTAGGGAAACAGGGCCATGCTGAGCAGTAATTACAGCACATGGCACTGCTCTCAGGTGACTTCAGGAATGAGTTATGAAGATGGCATCAATACTGGGAGAATCTTAATAAGAGAGTAAAATAGGTAGGAGGATGAAGGGGCAGGGATAATTAATCCTCAATCACTTTCTAATAAATTCTATTAATCCGTCCCTGTATTTTTTAGTCCAAAGTGATTTTCCAAAGTCATAACTGCATCCTATGTGGCCTAAGATTACTGCATTGCTATTTTTAAACACAACTTCTCTAAACAGAAACAAAAAGCTTGTGATTTATTACCGGCCCCATTAGTCTATGATTCTTCATTACACATTTTTTTTTTCTTCTACCAACTCTCTGTATACAGCTAGAAAAGGAACTTAATAGAGGAAGGAGAAGAGTAAAAAACATTAGCATCACATTGAGGCTTTCTGTGTAAACAAACAGCCAGTCTAGAACGTGTTGGCACACCTACCTAAAGCAAGAGCATCCTGGATGCAATCCTTGATGGTTAGTATTGTCACACTAGCAACAAGTAATCTGTTTTGACTATACAGGGTTTGCAGCCTCACTTTCAAAGACTTTTTTAGTGCTACCTGATTGAAATGAAAGAACTGCATTTGACTCCTCCTGATGTTCTTCAGCAGTACAATTCTCCCTGATACACACTGTGAGAGTTAATTTAGAAATGAGACAACTGGTTTGGATGAAGCAGGAATTAACAAGACTATTTAAATCACATTTGAATTTAATTTAATTTATTTTGCAGAATAAAAGGCCTTCTGGCCTAAAAGAGACTTTCTGTCTCTTCTAAATTTCACTTATTAGCTGTCGAATGACAGAAATATATGCTAAGTATGGTGTGAACATCACCTCCTTGTAGCACATTCATTTGCCATATTCAGAACTACAGACCCATCTCCTGTCTATCAGAAAGCTTTCTTTTCTTCCCCACAAAGCAAAAGCAGGAACTATTTCTTAGGTAACTGCTTGCCCACAACTAAACCTCCAGTCTTTCTCACAAAAGGTTCCAATTATGATAAAAGTTAGACAGCAGTCACTTTTACTCTTCTTGCCCTCAGTGCCAACAATCAAGTGCCTATTTCCATATGCACCATATTCAGAACTAAACACTTCCCTAGAGGAAAACAACTGCAAGGAGACTCCCAGCCACCCCTTTCCCATCGCCAAGCACAGGAAGCACCTGTAGAGCCCGAAGTAGCGGAGTTTCTTCATGAGGGCGTAGTAGGTGTTGTGAGGGGGGTACCAGTTGTGCACCTCCTCCCGCTTGGCCAGGGGCTGCTCGCTGAACAGCTTCACCACCTTCATGGATTTGGAGTCTGTGGGCCTGACCACGTCGCCGAATATCTGGGCACTCAGCCGGGCCATGCGGAGGGCGTAGCTGGAAACATTGGACATCTCCCCAGGAGCAGTGGGCACACACAGATGGACCCTGCTGCAAAAGCAAACAGAAGAGCCACAGCTCTTCACCCAACTCAAGAGCAGAACCAGCTATCCCAGAATTAGGGCAAACAAAGGAATGTATCATACACTGATCATTCATCTGACATCACACATTCCTTGCATAAAATCAGTCTCATACTTTAGCACGTAATCCTGCTGATGAAGAACATCTACATGAATTCAGGGACAACTTCCAGCCTACAGACAGCAATACCAACTATGGAAGTCCACTGCACCACAATTTACCATGGCTAGCAAGGTTTATTAGCAGAACTCACTCAGCTTGCTCAAGACAACCCTTAAACTCCATCCACAGGAACAATTACAGTGTGAGCTCTGCGAAAAATTGCACCCGTGTGATACCACCGACTGCTACACAAGCACAAGGTAAGGCACCACTTGAACATATAGAGAAAATGACCTGGGAAGCTTTTCCTCATCAAAGTTTCTCACCCTACTTAAAACACTGTTATAACCCATGTAACAATGGGCTATAAACAAATCATGTTTCTCTATATGAATCACACAAATCTTTCCCATCTCAATTCCCTTCCCTTGTTCATCTCCATCAGCTTTTTCTCCATTCTCTTTTCAGTCTCTCATATACTTATTCTTTTTGAGAGGGAAACAGTAGTTTTCCCATGCCAGATTCTTTTTTCCAAGAAAATCAATCAGCAGCTTCCCATTCTCTTTTAGTGATCTCTCATCTAAAAACCTTTGCAACAAAAAATGCTCCAAAGACAAAACCATTGATATTAGACCACCAGACAACATTTATTCTGCTAAAGTAGCATGAGAAGGGTTTTTTTTCTCCCAGCTTTCCTAACCCTCCCCATTTTAAGTCTTCTTTACTCTTTGCAGAACTGGTTGCAGTAGACAAGAATAGCAATCCCATAATCCTGTATTTGAAGTAGTATCTCGTCTGCACTTTGCCTTTTTGAATGAGTGATAACATTTGTCTGAAGACAAATTAAGCAGGTTCCTTCAAGAGCATGACACTGAGGTTAGTTTAACATTTTTGTTTTAAAAAATATTGCACAGCTGATTCCAGAACATGAGCATAACAAATTAAAGATCATGGATAAGAGTAATCATCAGGTCAGTGCTAAGTCCACTTCAGTATGATTACACAGAGTCTGTTGTTTAGTAACACAAATCTGGAGTATTCATAACCTCATGTACATACATCTGCTCATTGGAGGACCTGCTTTGACTTACTTCTGTTAGCAAAGCACTCTAAAGGAAGCGGGGGAAAAAAATCAGTCATGAAAATAATACAAGTAATTTGAGAAGAGAGAATAATGGTGAAAGTAACATAAAGGGAAGGCAAAGCATCAGAGACCTCGAGCTAAGGCAGTAGGCCTAGTGTGAGAACACAGAAGCTCTTAAATGATTGCAGGGCAGCACTTCAACATGAGCATCTATTACAGGGTGAAATAACCACTAAGTTTTACTTAATCATCTCTTTCAAAACAGCCAGTTCTAGTTCCTGCATTCGTAGACAAAGCAACAAGTTGTCCCCCAAACTCTTCATCACAGGACTCCAAAAGTGTGTGTTTATCACCGGACTCAAACACACAACTTGCTTATCTACTTACTGCAGCCTTCAAATGAAAATACCTTTAGCTCCTGAACAATGCAAAGCTGTGGTCTGAGTAACCCGATTTTCACTTCTGACTCGCTAAAAGAATTGTAACAACCCAAGCTGAGGCTGGAGACCTCCACTAATCCTTGCCCGACTAAGAACGCTTGAGAGAGAAGCAAAGCAAAGGCTGCAGACTCCCAGATCTATCCAAAGCCTGTTCAGGGCTGATTCTGTGACATGTTACGTCTGTGAGACGAAGGAGTACTTTCGTTATTGTCACTTCCAGCAATGACATGCTCAGGGCGGCTCACTCCGAGTTAGCGCACCTAAACCAAACCCAGCGCTCCGCGCTGCCGCTCCACCTGCTCCCGGCTCCCTACTCCCGCCCTGGCCTGCCCTATCCTTTACTCCCCACCCACCCGCTGATTTCGGACCGCTCCCTTCTCCCTCGGAACACGCCAGGAGAACGCTCTTTCCCCCGCGTTACTTCCGCATTTCCCAGCAGCACAGGGGGAAGACCAGGCCGCCACGGAGCTCAACCCGCGCCCGCGCGGCTCCGCCTCAGGCGGGCCGGCCCCGCTTCCCTGCGGCACGGGAGCGCCGGGACGCGCCCGACGGCTGCGGCTCCCGGAGCCCGGCACCCCGGAGCCCGGCACCCCGGAGCCCGGCACCCCGTTCGGGCCCGGCACCCCGGAGCCCGGCACCCCGTTCGGGCCCGGCACCCCGGAGCCCGGCACCCCGTTCGGGCCCGGCACCCCGTTCGGGCCCGGCACCCCGTTCGGGCCCGCTCACCCGCGCTGACCCGGCCAGGAGAGCGGCGGCGCTGCCGGAGGGAGGCGGCGCGCACGGGTGACGCGAGGGGCGGCACGGGCGGCCGAGGGAGGGATCGTCCTCCTCCCCTTTCTCCCTCTGCGGTTCGTCTTCCTTCCCCGCCCTCAGTGGGGTCGTGGGGCGTTGTGCCCGCGGTCGTGGAGCCACGGAATCGCGGAATATCCTGAGCTGGAAGTGACCCACAGGGGTCACACCACACGAGGGTCACACCCTCTTGCGTCAAGAACAAAACGTTTTCGTGGTGACTCCCTTTCTTTCGTTTGTTTCCCTCCCTATTGTAAGCAGATTTGGAGTTATATGCTTAAATCTAATAACACAGTGGGAAAAGTAGTTATCCTCATTAAAAGGATGATAAGTCTACATAGAGCCTTATTCTTTGGTTTTGCCAGGGAGGGGTGGTGTGAGATTGTCCCCACTGATGCATCCAGCCAGCAGCCTCGCTCCATAAGAACATGTGCTCAGGTTAATAAAACCAAGCTGACTTTACTCTTGGGAGAAGGCATGAGTTCACATAAAGAGCTGAAAGCTGAGTGTCTTCACTCTTGACCAGGCTGCAAACTGGGACAAATGTCAAAATCTAGTTTTACTGAAAAGAGATGAAAGGGAGAGTTTGGGAGCCACAAATGTTTGTCATTCACTGTGTTTCCAAACCCCTTTGAGAGATTGTTTGTCCAGATTCAGGGCTCCTGTGCTCATTGCCAGTCCTTGCTCTCGTTACTTTTGCTTCTGTCCTACTGCTTGTTTTCGAAGATGGTTATTCAGCTGCATAAATATATCTCCCTTGGCAAATTCACCAATTTGGTGAATCTCAGTCTTTCAGCACAAGTGTCCTCTTGGTCTCTTGCTACTGGTGAAGGTGGTGAGCTGCTCACTCACCTTCGTGCCCCAAACCTGGAGTGGGGTGTGTGCCCAGGGGACCCCCCGAGGTGTGGGCATGGGCACCTGACCCTGCTACGCTTCCCCTGGCGCCTCTTTGGCCACTGCCAATCCCACTAGAAATGAGCTTTCCCAGTGCTTGATTTATGCTAATTTTTAATCAGTGCCAGGAGGTGCTAAATCAGACTCTGTGCAAACATCTGAGTAAATGACAATTATGTGATTGCATTTATATGCCAAACGTGTAATGCCATCGAAGGAGCAAATTGGGTTTGTCTGGCTTGCCCTGTTTTCTAGAAGAGTAGATTCTGCCAAGCATTGAATAAATTGTTATTCTGTCATCCTTCCTTAATTAATTTTCTGTCATCTTTTCCATGCTTGTCACAGCAGAGCAGCCTCATGGCCTGGGCAACCCAGCCCCCTTTCTTGTCCTTTTTGAATATTGGCATGATCCTCTAATTTTCTTTATATTCCAGATCTAGTGGAAGGTGTCCCTCCCCATGGCAGGGAGGCATTGGAACTAGATGAAATTTAAGGTCCCTTCTGACCCAAGCCTTTGTATGATTCTGTGATTATTAGGAATTAACCTTCATGGAATTTCTTTAGCCAGTTATTCAAACACTGTCATATAAAAGTTCTGTAGATATTCTAATTTTAAAATGTTTGCTCTAGTAGATCTTGCCTAACATTTTCATTACCGACTAATGGATGGAAAAGTGCTTCTTTTTTCATTTTTTTTCCTGCAAGGAAAGAAAAGTGTCTCTTCCTTAATATTTCTAAGGAGGAAATAGAGGTTTTTATAATTTCTGCTACTCCTGTGCTATTTCACCATCTCTAGACATACATCAGCATTACCGCACCCCTCATTTTACTGTCTATAGTCGCACCATTTATGCTTTTTCTGTAGTCTTCATTTTTTGTATTAACAGAACATTTTCTCCCATCATTTTGCATTTCTACGTTGTTCTATACCATGCTTTTAACTTCTGAGTGTTTCCTTCACCCTGCTGCTGAGACAAAGTTGTCCTTCAGCCAAAATTGGCCATTTTGTTAATTAAGCAATCATGACTTTATGGAGTAAGATCATAAGTATTCTCATTTACATATCTATCTCTATTTTTGAATCGCAATTTTCTCGTCATTTCTCCCATCTTGATGGAGGAGGTCTCTCTGAAGCGTCTGTGTGTATATGTGAGAGAGAGGGAGGGTGGTGAGGGGAGAAAAAGGGAAAATTTCCCTGACTGGGACTGTCCTTTGTCCTTTTTATAACAACTGTCCTTGCTATAATCAAATTATGATTGCTGGCTCCTAAACAAACACCCCCTTTTTGTTCCCTGATTAAATTGTTTAAACATGAGTTCAGAAATACTTCTTCCATGCAGACTGGATTAACTTCTGTCACAGAAAAGAAGTTTTTGCAATGTGTAATGAGGCTTTTTCCTCACTCAGCTTCAAACTGAGCACACTTCTGGTTCATTGGAGGGATAAGCAGCCTGATTCTCTGCAGCCAGCCCCACTTCATTTCACCCCTTCTCAACAGGGTTAGTTGGAACAAGTTACTGTCTCTGCATCTCTAAAATAATGATGGTTGTTTCTTATGCACTCTTATCTTCTCAATCTTCGAATTTCTTTATTTATGTTAAAGGATTGGGGCAAAGTAATTTAATATTGCATTTTGGTAAATCATCCTGCCTGATTCAGTAGTTACATCAGTTCAATCTCATTCTTCCTCATCAATGACAATATTTTATTTACATGTTACCCACACTCTGAAAACTGACATATAGACCACTGGAAGATATCTTCCTCTTTCCCTCAAAATACTGTTGCTGCCTATACTTGCAGTCTCCAGCTCCAGGCTCCAAACAGACCTGTTTGGTGTGGTGGAAGCACAAATATAAAAAGGTCTACATTAGTTAAATATTTCTGCCTCTTTGCTCAGCTGTTTCTCCTGTCAACCATTACTGTTATTATTATTAAATCAAAGTAAAATGTGCACTTACAAGGGCCTATTTATGTCACTGTAGCGCTGTTGTTGCTGTGGTTATGAGAATTGCTTGCAGAGCACCCAGCCAGGGTTAGCGTGCCAGTAAGGCAGCATACAGACACTCAGGATGGAAAATCAGGGTCACATCAGTCAACAAAACAACAGCTCAACACATCTGCAAATTTGCAGAGACAGAGAATGATCTGGTTTGCAATCCATGGACCCAAAAAGTCTTGCTCACCTTATCTGGGACTCTGTGTCTCCCTGTATTCTGCCAGGGAGTGTAAACTCAACATCCCCACGGCAAGGTCTTCCCAGTCTGAATGAGACTTGGCATGCTGAGGGAATGGAAGGATGCAGCAGAGACTGACTACAGGAATGGATGGGTTTGTGATGAGCTGAATTTGATGGACATGCTGTTAGATCCTCCTAAGCTTTTTGTTGCAAGCAGAGCAAAGTGTTTGGACTTGTTAGTAATTATTAACAATAAAATTGGTGGGAGATGGGTGAGTGAAAAAGCTGAAAACCCTAGAAAGGAATTAAAGGAGAGTGACATGGGGTAGAAGACAACATGGGCATTCTCTGTACAGACACTGCTGTGGAGGAAAGAAATGAAGGGAGTGGAGTGACATTCATGGAACACGTGCAAAGCAGCCGAAAAAAAAAAAAAGAGGAAGAGACCACATGATAAAGTACAATAAAGACCTTTTTACAAATAGTTGGCAGTAATTTTGTCTGGAGTTATATTTTTTGATCAATAGGGATCTGTTTATCTAGTTAATTCATCTTGTATATGTATTTTATTTATAACTGAATGATAGCTTTAAGGCAAAATTTTGACAAAATGCAACACTTGATGCATTGTTTGTTATGAGAAGGCAAATGCATACCCAGAAAGAAAAAAAGATCATGGTGACAGTTTGCTCATCGGTGCTTGTTTATTGACATTAGAGGAAAGCAGAGTCTGAACTTGTAGCATTTGATCTTGGAAATGAGGCATTTGAGCAGTACCTGTATGACAAAGTGATCACCTTCACTCCCAAGTCTTATGCTTAGAACTACTGTGCTGTGACATGATCTCTAACATTTTCTTGCTATAAATACTGACATAAGGGAACAAAATCATCTGGGTAAGTAGAAGGACCCTCTGAGCATTTGGTAGAACTGCATTGGCTGCATGCGTGTTTAGAAATTATTTGTTATTCCTTATGTGTTCATGATTAATTGGCAAACTTCAACTGTATTTTGTTGCCCAGTGATTCGTGCTGAGCCATGGAGACATCTGAATTGCAAATCCCTCCAGAGAGGATGTGTAGTGTTAAGAGACTGACAGACTTTGGGTGGGTATTTGAAGGATATTTTGACTTTAAGGTAACTCATCAAACTAATGCCAGAGTGGAATCCACAAAGATGTCACTATTAAGTACTGCTGCTCCAGCTATCTAACACTGGGAACACTTGGGAGGGAGATGCAGTATAAGAGAAAAACAGAAATTATTCTTCAAAGCCAGTTGGCATTTTGAGTTTATTGCTTTCCCCAACAGCCAGGCTGTTGAGGCAGCCTTCCCCCCTCCTGGGGAAAGAGAGCCAGTGCCATTTGTCTCTTGTGCAGTGCCCTCGGAGCAATGCCTGGAATGATATTGGCAGTTCTGCAGGAGAACTGTAACACATCCATTTGTAATGGGAGATGAGCTGTCCAGCATAACAGGCGCTGCACAAAGCTGAACAGGCAAAGAATGCTGTGGGTCTCCACACACTTCCATGTTTGTTATTCAGACTGACTAATTTGGAATTCAACAATATGTCAGAATAAATGGTCAGTGATAGATTTCAATGAAGTACTTAAAACTGAAGAGAAGGGATATTTCTTACTGGTTAGGTGAAGGGTTTGGGAATGGGAATTGTTAAATCTTAGGTTTTTGTTGCAGCTTGATTGCTAACTCACTGAATGACCTTGAGCAAGTTAATTAACCTATCTGCCATTTCATCCCTCTGTAAACTGGGGAAAATAATGTCTGCTTCAGAAATGGGTTGTGAAGATTAATTGATTCTTAGAAAATGCTTCAGCTTCCCCTTGTGGAAAACATACTACAGAAATTTTGTTGTTCCTTTACTAACAATATGCACATATAACTTTTAAAGGCAACAGTAACAAAGACACATTTTTTGGCTAGAACAGAGGATTGCAGAGAGAAGAAGAAAAAAGGAAAAAGTATTGAAATTACAGAATCAGCAAAAGAGAAGAAATAATGGAGACATCTGGCTCACTGCTGATAAAAGCTCTTGTAGTTTCTCTTCCATCATTCATTGCAACACTCATCTGAAAGGGCATCCACCAAGGCTTTCAAATGGGCATGAAAAGCTGTTAATCTCTAATTCTGTTTGACCAAGTGTGAAAACAGAGTGAATAAAAATGTTCCAGCAATAGAATTTTCAGGAATAAATCAATCTCTTAAACATAAAATCCGAGGAGATTAGTTGGGTTTGTTTGAGTTCACATTTCTGTTTCTTCAAGCTGAACTCTTTTCAAGATACTGTTTTGGATCTAGACCTCTTGGGTTTATGAGCTGGTGGTTCCCCTGAGTTTCAGCAGACTTTGATTTTGTACATCCCTATATATGGTTTGTATAACTATGTATTTTGTATATAGTTGACCTCTGTGGTGCATTTCAATGCAGATTTCTCTCCATGTTTTCCTGGTTTAGGTCCCTTCTTGCCTTAGGATATCTTGACCAGTGCTGATCACAGGATACATTGTTAGGTCTTTGAGAGCACTCTGGATAGCCACTCTGGCTGCCTTGATTTCTAAGTCAGCAGATTTTTTCCAAGATCTGGCTGGACTCTCAGGTATCCAATCTTTTCAGTAGTGCTCTTTGTAGACCTAAACATCATTGATCCACCTTTCTCCCCCACAGAGTCTTTTGAAGGCAGAGTTATGGAAACAGATAATAGTTTTCACTTTAGTTTGGAGTTCTTTGCTGCGGCCCTGGTGGGTGACATGAGGCTGCTGTTAGTTTTGTAACCAGAGCTACTCTCAGATGCTTCAGCTTGTAAGAAGCATTCTACAGAGGCTTTTTTTTGGTTCAGTTCTTTCTCTCTGACCTTGCTAGTACCCAGGCTGAGTAAGTCACGCTCCTACACATGTTTTCTGGACATTTGTTCCCTTTTTCTTGAGAAAAATTCCTTCTTCAGATTTCATTTCTGTGAGTCCCAAATTTCAGGGTTTTTTTGTTTGTTTGTTTGTTTGTTTGTTTGGGTTTTTTTTTTTTGTTTGTGGGGTTTTTTTTGGGGTTTTTTTTGTTGGTGTTGGATTTTTTTTTTTCTTGTCCTTGGGAAATTTTGTTTCTTAGTCCTGGAAACATTACTTCTCTGGAAAAAAGTAAATTCTTGCAGGCCAGTTTCTTTATCATAGACAATCAGAGTATGGCCACTGAAGCTTGGTACTCCCCATGGTTTCTCGTTTGGTGGGTACTTACTGGAGGCCATCGCAGCAAAGGGAACTAAATGCCTGCCTTTCATGGCCCAGCAGTTCTCACTGGAACAACTTCAGAGTACGAGGTGTAATTGTGAGATCACAGTTCTGAAGCATGAGGTAGGGAAATGAACTGCACAAATAGATGAACTCTAAAGAACCAACTGCTTTATTTTGATGCAAATTTACTTGGTGATAATAAATGAAGAGAGGTAAATGCAAAATCGTTGAAGATGGCAGTGTGCTTGTGTCTAAAATAGAGAGTTTATCATCCTAGATGTCAGCTGCTTTTACAGCCGCACACAATGTATTTTATATACCTTAAAAAAAATATTTAAATGAATATACTCTGATGGGACTTCACAGCCAAATAGAATAGATGAAGACTGAATCTTACTTCTGAGTCTTGTTCCAAAATGAAGGAGTGCCTTTAGAGAATATAATTTTTCCAGGCAGGTGCTGGTTTGCTGGTTTTCTCTCCAGTTGCTTCTGTGATGTCTTCTTATGGTCTATGAATTCTGATTTTTAATTAATCATTTTTCTTCTTTTGTGACTAAAAGAAGCAATGAATTTAATTAATAGCTGAGAGCCAATCACATATGTGATACACTCACTATGAAACACCACATTGTCCATCTACAATGGCTGTGGCACTGTCTTTCACTGCATTAGCTCACAAAACACTGCTGGTAGAAACCATGTCCAAAAGTCTCACTGGGAATGAACAATGTGTTCTGAAATCTGTCAGAAGTTTAGGGAAGGTTGTACAGTGTGGCTTGCCAGGTCAAGCAAACTAACGCTACTGCAGATGCACCTTTATATTAGGCTGCCTATATGAACTATATATTGATGCAGTACAGAAAAAAAACCAGAATTAATCAGGCTTTAATATATTGAAGATCAAAGTGTTAGATGTAACTTTAAGAATAAAAGCGCTTCTTACCAAATATGCTTATTTTTGGCAGACAGAGGTCTGAGCTTTTGCTCTCAGTCAGTACTCTTTGGCTCTAATATCTCATCTCTGCCATCCTGGATTCTTCTTGCTATTTCTATAAAGTCACAAGATCTATGAATTTTAATGAAGTGATATCTCCTGTTTTCAGCTGAGCCCAATGGTCGTGATGTTGAGAGCCATCTTGCTTTCGTGGCTGGCTTTAGGCAGCAAGTGACCTTGCTGTACAACTCCTGCATTCAGAGCAATGTCACCTTCCTCATTGCAGCAGGCAATGGGTTTTTCCTGTAGCAGGATTTTGGGTAGGAGGCTGAGCTTGATGTATCCCAAAGGTAAACAGGGGGAAGCAGAGATGGGCTTGAAGGAAGCAGCAGTCCTCATAGCAAGGCTTTTGGTGAAACAAGTCTGTTGCTGTGGAAGCATGTCCAGCTCAGAGGAGAAGGAGCTGTAGAATATGAAGATGTTGACTGCAAAGCTGTCAAGACAGTAAGCAGGACACAGAGAGGCTGCAGTGATCTCAGACAGCAGCAGATTGGAGCTGAATCTCTGCTTGTGAAACCTGGGAGGGGCTAAGATCTGTTTTCTGTTATAGGGAGATGAATTTGAAAGAGCCTTGAAGGCTAAATATTGCCCTTGTGCTTTAGCTGAGTTGTCTCCCAGCAGAATTTTCTCTTTCAATAGAGGCTTAAACCTGTGCAGCTTAGGCCTTTTCTTTTTCTTTAAACCTTTCTTGTTTCTCCTCTGTTAATGGGAACACTTGAGTGTTTACCCAGGACTCAAAAGACCTGCATGGCTTTCCCAAGTATTTTACTTTAGAACTCAACATGTTAAACACGGCATGGTCTGCATTAAATCCTACCACCTGGCTGAAAACACTAAAGCTTTTGGCAATGCCTTCAGAGGTGAAGCAGTATCTCCCAAGTCCTTCTGCAGTTTAGCACAGTGGCCACAGACACTTGGGCTGTGTGGAGGGAGTGCAGAGGTTCAGGGATAATGTTTTCATTAGGCTGAGTTTGGCTACGTGGCCTTGTTTATAGCTCTGCTAAATGCCAGCTGCTTGGGCTGATATTTTCCAAGCATGATGTCCATGCTGGGCAGTCTGGGGAAAAGTTTTGTTTGAAATAGTTCATCCTTGTTTTGCCTGAGCTTATAAGCATTCCTGGAGTTGTTCTCATGAGGAGCAGTGATTATCATACATAGCCATGTCCACAGTGCAGCCTCAGGTTGTTAACAGTGATGTGGTTTTGACAGTTGACAGCTAAATAATGAAGAGTAAGTTTTAACAGGAGAAAGCAATTTTACTGGAAAGCCAACAGCCTTTCGTTTTGTTTTGTCTTTGGAAAAACATTATGCTGTGATTCTTTCTACCTGTGCACTGTCTTTTACTGGTCCCTGTGTGAGACCATTTAGTGTTGGCCATTCCCTCTGCTTTATTGAAAAATATGATATAGGACTTCTCACCTACCTGTCCTCTTGCCTTTTGCCCAGCAATTCATTTTGCTTCCTCCAAAACCAAATCTGTTCTTTTGATGGTACACTCCATTCAGCTCCTGACCCCATATCCATTCTGCCTCAGCTCCTGTGTGCTTCCCCTGTTCATCACAACTTCAGGTCAGTAAAGGAAGACTCTAAGAAAACACTAGAATAAATATTGCCCGTGGGCTGCACTTGTGACTTGTGGTCATGAGGTAAAATACATGATCACATCATGTTTTCATTCGTGGTAGATGTCAGAGGAGCCAGGACTCTGCAGTCTTGAGATGGTGGCTGTTTGGTGGACAGTTTGGAGGCTGAGTAGTGAGCCTAGCAGATGAGGACAGGCAGGGAAAATCATGGTCACAGGCATTTGAATTGAAATTGAAAAGTGGATTTTGTTTCACCCTTTGTGAAATGTGCTGTTATGAAGCTTGGTGACTCAAAAAAATGACATTCTTCCCAACTTCTGTCCATGTGGTCCCCATTTTCTGTGTGTCCAGTTTCAGTCACCCATGACAATTTGTGGAAATACTGCCCACTGTGCTTAGAGCAAAAGGGGCTGTGAGCTGTTCTCTGAGGAAGGAAGGTGCTAAGTACTCTGGAAATTTAGGTTCTAAGTTCCTTTAATAGAGTACCCAAAATACACTGACATGTTTGAAAATACTGCCTTTTATCTCTGTCCCTCAGCAGGGAGCTGTGAAGATAAGTTCCTTGATGTTTGTAAAAAACCCCCCAGCCCTCCAATACTACAATTAGAACACCACCATAGAAAAGCCCATGAGGAAATTAATCATTCTGTATGCAATGCAGGATTTGGATGCTCTGCAATAAATAGTACATGCACCACACATTGGATGATAAGGATAGGAGAAAATTTGAATAGTGTTCATTAAGTGAGGAACATTTGTCCTTTGCAGTGTAAAAAATGGGAGAGTCATGGAAACAAAAATCATATTATTAAAGATTGTATCATAGTGTGTTTGTATGCTTGTATGCAGGGCAAATTAATGCTCCATGAGTGATCTTAAATCTGGCATTCACTAACTTTCTTGACTTTGCTCTTTGCTATCCACATGCTTTTTTTTTTTTGAAAGAAAAACTAATCTCATGGGTGAGTTGCCAGTGGGGAAGGCAGAGGACATCCAGCTAAGTGCTGTTGTGTGCAGCTAGATATCAGCGTTTGCACAGCTACATGAGTGTGTAGACAGCTGTGTGCCTATTCTCTGTGCCTCTGTGTGTGTGTGTGGCTAGCCCCTGTTTATGCAGCTGGCTGACGCTTCCCTTTGAAAAACTCTTTTTCTATTAAAAAAAAAAGAAATAGAAGGGACATTGACAACTGGTTAATGTCTGGGGTTTAGATTACAAACTTTTATATGGTGTTCTGTGGTTCAGATCTTCCTTTACAGAGCCTCTGTTTGGTTCTGAGTCACCTAAACACCCCAGATCTGTTTGAATGATGGGTCGAGTGTTTGTGGGAGTTATCATAAGATGTTTTTATGGTAGCATCTTTTATGGCTGTGTTATTAGAAGGGCTGACATGCTGAGGATTCAAAGAGACCAGTATTCAAGGTGCACTGGAATGATAAAAAATATTAGTAGACATAATTTGTTATATCTATGTTTGGTTTGATTACTGTCTTGTTTGAAATCCTGTAATTAGGACAGCAAACTGCCTCCAGAGCCAGTACTGCTTCAGGTAATGTAACACTAGGATGAGTTCCTTTGACTTCAGTAGGTGATTCTTTACAAAGAATAAAGGCTGGAGCCCATGTAAATTAAACATCACCTCTGGGCAGCTGAAGATCGCCGAGAGAGCAGGGAAATACTGGGGGTCATCTCTCCCTGTTGAATAACTGAATTAAAAGTATAGATCCCTGGGAATGGGCAGCGCCTTGACTTGCTCGATCCCCTCCCCCACTAGATGGCACTGAATTCTTTTTCTTTAAACGGAAAAAAAAAAAGAGACGAACGAAGAAAAATATGGTGGAGGTCATTTTGATGTAGAAAATACCCCCAAAAACCAAACCAAAAGACCCCCTCAAAAAGCCGACGAAGAAAAACAAATTGCAATTGGTTGTGCATTTACTCAGTCCATTTACTCTGCCTTTCCCCCTGCCAGCCCCAGACCCCACCTGGGTACCTTTGTACAGGCGCTCGCTTTGTTTTTGTGTCTGGAGCTCTCTGGAGAGGCGCTGGTCGCCGGAGGATGCTCGGGAGGGCGGAGACGATGCTGGGCGGGATGGAGAGGAGAGCGGCCCTGGCTGTGGGACCCGTCCGCAGGGAGCTCTGGCACAAGGAATCGCCTCTGAACGGGCTCACCGGGCTGCGCTGCTCTGTCCCGTGCCTTCTGACATGTTTTCCTGTGCTCTCTGGCTTTCTCCGTGGATCACTGAAATCGTAACCCGCAGAAAAGAAAGCCTCAGCTTTCATTCCGTCGCTGAAACTGCATTTTCACCCCCTGATTCATTTAAGAGCCATGAATTAGCTCCCTGTGCTGAGATGTCCTTAATTCACTGTCGGGAGCGGTTTCCATGTCGTGTGCCCAAGTGTGTGTGGAGGGATTTTGTTTTTTTTTTAATTTATTTTTTAAAATGTCTTTCTCCCAGCTTACATTCGTTGGAAGATCAACAAGGATTGGTTTTTTTCCCCCTGTGGTGAGGTGGAGCTGGGATGGGAGAAAGAAAATTTAATAATTATCTGTTTGTGCTGAGAAGGGGCTGTCTGTAACAATCCTGGTTAGAGACATAGGGAAGGTTCCTAATGCCTGCAGCAAGGAATATTCTCCCCTCCTGAAAAAAGGGAATAGTGATGATGATGAAGGGGAAAAATATTTAATTCTAAGAGTTAAAGAGGGGCTAAATTCCAACAATTTCTTTTACAGTTATATGTTTAAGGTGACTTGCAGAAAGATACAGACTGCGTCTGATAAAGCTACAAATGCAAGCCAAAAAAAAAAAAAAAAAGCATAGAAACTGCCAGTAAAATGCCTTTTCAGAGAAAAAGATAAAATCTGGAACTGAATGTCAATTTCTGGCTTTCAAACCCAGGCTTAAGAATGAGAAGAGGGAACAAATCTGGCTTCTCCAGGTACAAAAGCCCTCCGGCCCCAAACTGTCTTGCTGTCTTGGAGTGTGATGGAAAAACCTGGCACCTGGACCTCTCTGGGTCCAACCAAATCTTGGCTCTGTGGACTGTAATCCTAATGTTTAACAAGAAGGAAATGTACACGTGATTCCATTATATGATTTTTCCATATATCCATTTTTCCTTTTACATATCTTTGGCCAGCATCATGAAAAAAAACCAGTTCTAGTAGCTGGGTCCTCCATTCTGCTCTTAGTCCCAGGCTTCCAGTTCTGTCTAAACTGGAGGTTTAGACAAAAACCAGTTTTGTTTTCCAATTCAATCTAAATAGAGAATAAACATAGCAGGCTCTTGTGCTTGAACAGAAAAGCCAACAATCAGCCAAAAAATATGGTTGGTAAAATTAGGCCTGTTCCCTGTTCTCATCATTCAGCTTGGGACTTGATGCTAAAAATTGACAAAGAAATACAGGTGCATTTCCATCTCTGTGTGGGTGTGATACAAGAAACCTCGATGTTCGTCATCTTCTTATAGGAGCCAACAGATTTTCGGCCACAAAACTCTAAATTTTATCTCTGAACAGACAACAAGTATGGCTGCTCCAGACCCACTGTAACATCTAATTCTTTTTATCTACTGACATGTAGTTACTTGAAAAATCCAGTTATAGAAGTGGATCCATCTGTGCTGAACTATTTAAAAAAAACCTGAGATCCTTAAATATTGCCTGTTATTATTAACAACAAAGGGAAGTTACTGCTAAAAAATTAAACTAGTCCCTTTTTCCAGTAAAACACTTAAATTTACCTAGACCTTTCCAAATACAGTGAATATTCATAGCATAACACTAAAATTTTGCAATACACCTGGTTCAGTAGATGCAGATGATTATAACCTTTATGGTTTGGATGATTGATTTTTCTTTGCCAGTTTCATAATCCTGCAGGGTGGTTAGAGAATACAGTACATTTCACACCAAAAATGGTTTAATGACACAGATACTCTTCCATAGCTGCAATCCCAGTTGATATGGACTCTGATTTTGCCAGGTAAAATGGGAGATACTTTGATTTTTTCTGTTTGGTTTGGTGCCAAAAATTGTTATGATCCAGCCGTATGGGTTAATTTTTTCCTGGTGCAGCTGTATTCCACAAAACAATCCAGGTATGTATTTCTGATACAAAAAGAGCTACCACATCTTCTCTCCCCACTGGAGCAAGTATAATTTGTGTGGCTAGGGTTACAAGCTAGCAACATCCCAGGCTCCTCTCTTGGGGCCAAGAGCAGTCACCAGCCCCAGAAAGGCTGTGTTTATTTTCAATTCAGATGACACAACTTGGGATTCAGGGGCCAAAAGCTGGTAGGATCCAGCATGGATGTAGATTTTTGCAGCATACATCTGTGGGGAGGCATTGGGCTGTGGACTTTTTGGTGCAGTAGGAGCAACTGCACTGTTTGCCTTTCATGCTGTGGAGTCAGTGAGAGTCAAATGTTGATTGGAGCTAACTTGGTTCCTCTGTCACCTGCAGGATGCTGTGGTACTCACAGGTCAGGATGTGACGGCACCCAGCCCTTTTTGGAGCAAGGGAAATGACCATGTGTATTTCTTTTTAAAACAGTGCACTTCTGAGTCTGGAGGCCTCAGCTTTCTGGATCACACAGAAGGTCTATAATCCAGGATTTCTTTCAAGCTCATTCTCTCTACTGTGTAGCAGGTTGGCATTTTTTTTTTTTGGTGCAGTGAGAAACAGCTCCACTTGTTTTAGATTTGGTTGACATAATGTAAGGGCTTGTGATCAAGAATGATCAGGATCCAGTTAAATCCAGGTTTTACATTTTCCCCTCTTAAGAGAGTAAGGCTTCGACATTTCCTGCCTGGGAAGTGGTGCAGTTTATCTTTAAGGAGGATAGAGAAATAAGAAATGAGTCTCACGTTGCATGGGTGACATCACTGGCTTTTGGCTCAGCGTTCTGTATGCTCGGTCTGTAGGCTTCGGCCAAGGCTGCAGGGCTCGGTGTTTGAACAAGGAAAGATTCCCAGGTGTACAGAAGATTGGATTTGCTATTATTTGGGTTTAAAACGGTGAAATGAGATTTCTAAAGCTTGGGGTCTCCAGCTCGCCTTCTGTTGCACTTGATCTCTACAAGATGGGTGAGTTATTCCCATTAAAGAGAAAGGGAGTGAAAATTTAAGGAGAAAAAAAAATTATGTCTGAATATATAACTACTGATGCCGGGGATACGATTCGTACGAAGCTGCTGAGCTAAAAAATCTCATCTCCGACGAGGAGATCGGGCCATATGGCAGAGAAATGGTGCAGCCCGAAAGCTGTTGACAACAGTTAGGGGCTGCTTTCCTCTCCCCGTGTAAGGTGTGTAGCTCCCCCCCACCTCCGCCCCTCCGCCCCTCCGCCCCGGTTTGTTTTGGTTCGGTTTCCCCCGACCTCCCTCCCCTCCCCGTTCCTCGGCATCCTCTCCGCCAGCCGTAGCCCTGCCTGCCTTCATCTTGCAGATGGCTAACGTGCCGCCGTGTTAGGAAAACTGTGCACAACACATCCCAGCGCCGGGGACGGAGGAAGCTTTTCAGCTGCCGGCGGAAGGGGGGGCAGCACAGCGGGTGTGTGTGTGGAAGAAGGATGCCGGGGCCGAGGGCAGCCCCCCGCGCTGCCTAGCGGGCTGCGGCTGCTCCCGCCGGAGCCTCTGCCCGGCCCGGAGCCGGGGCTGCCGGGGCGCTGCCCGGGCGCGCCGGGGAAGGAAGGCAGCGCGGCGTTCGGCTGCCTGGATGACAGCGCCCACGACAAAAGCGGGAGAGTGAATGGCAAGGCTGGCGGAGGGAAGCCGAGGTGTCTCCGGAGCCAAGATGCCAGTGGCTGTCAGCGCAGTCTGCTGAGGGAGAGAGCCGTGCGTGCCCGCCTTCCCAGAGCCAGCCGCGGAGGGGATGTTTTAACCACGATTGCAAGCGGCAGCAGCAGCGGCGGCAGCAGCAACAACAACAACAGATGCTCCCCCCCTCTCGCTCCCTCCCTTTCGACCCCGCTTTAAACCCAAGCAAGTGACCGACCGTCCAGACGATGATGCTCTTGCTGAGCCACTGACAAAGAAAAAGCAAGTCACCCATTCCTGACGTCGGGACAACTGGCTGCTTGCAAGTGGGAGATGCCAGGCTGTTGAACTTTTCTGTCCTGTGATGATGCTGTAGTGAGCTTGCTGATCTGAAAGCCATCTCTTCTGCATTTCTGAGTGGGCCAGATTGAAAGAGATTAATGGACTGATCAGCCATCAGGTCTCTGCAGGGGGATTCATCTCTTCAGCCCCTGTCCCTCGGGTGCTCGCGGTGAGGGGGTCACTGGTGAAAGGCTGTGTTTCTCCTCACCACGTCTCCTCTGCAGAGGAGAAGAGGCAGATGAGACTCCAAGACTGCCTCCAGGGCAGAACTTTGTAGTGCTCTCAGCATCCCTCTGCAGCGTGGATGTGAGCCACGGGAGTTGGGGATGTTTGAGGCAGTCTGTGCCAAGTGACACCTAGCAGTGCTCCGGTGGTTTTCGCGTGGTCTCACCCCCAACGGCTTTGCCTGTTGTGAAGATGTCCATGGTGTTTCTGTGAAGCTGAGGCATGGCTGCTGGAAGGTTACTGCTCTATGCTGGCCTCTCTTTAGCTCTGTGTGCCCTTGGCATGCTGGCTGTGGCAATCTGCTCTGACCATTGGTATGAAACTGATGCTAGGAAGCACAGAGAGAGGTGCAAGAGCATCACCACTAAGAGAAATGATCCTGGCTTCATTTATAACTCCAACAACAACCTGCCTCTCAGGGCCAGCAGGTCTAGGTTGGACCGCTGGGAAGGGAAACTCCTCTTGGCAAGAAACAGGAGGCAGATCTTTGCTATGAGCGCAGTCGACGAGTGCAACAGACAGTACAACTCCACCAATATGGGGCTCTGGAGGAAATGCCACCGACAAGGATTCGACCAGGAGCTGGAGGAGCTGATTGCCAAAGGTAAGGGCTGTTTTTCTTTCTACCAGATGAATGTGCCAAGCTCTCCTGAGATGAGCAGGGGCTGACAGAGCCATTTGGGCTCACAGATGGGAGCTGGCGTCTCTAGCCAAATACCTCTCCTTGCAATGGGTGAACTGGCCCGGCTGGGCATTGCTTCCAGAAGCACTGCCAGGGCAATTTGCCACAGGATCTCTACTCCTGAGACATGAGGTTTGGGAGCAAGAAGGCACTGAGGGTGAGAACACACATGCCCCAGAATATCTTTTTCATGTCTCTCTCTCTAGTCTGGATATAGTCTTCTCATCACCATGGTATCAGATTATTTCCACACACTAATAAGAAGCATTCATAAAGGAGATACTGGATTTTTAATTTTTTTTTCCCCGTTTGTTTGACCCTGGTAGCTTGGGCAAGGTACATAATATTTTATTGGAGGCTACACATGTCTGTGTTTCATCACTGCCTTTCTGAATGCCCCATCCATCCTGAAATACACCATTTGCAGTGCTCACATGTAGGCTTTTTCTATCCTCAAATGGAGAGTAAACAAAGAGAAATGCTAAAGAGCAGGAGGAGACCCAGCTTGCTGTTTACACTGAGCTATGCTTTGGAATATTTTCAATATCTACAAAACATTACATGAATTTATTAGAAAGGAATAATTTTCTCTTGGGGTGGAGATGCATCTGTTCGCCTGTAGCATTTTTGTGCTGTTTTTTTTTCCTACTCCTTTGGTCCTTTGTCTTAATTTTTCTCCCAGGGTAGTGATTCAAGATGATGGTCATTTTGCCCCAAATGTTTCTTTGGTATAAAGTACAGGAAGGGGCCACATGCATAAACCCCTACCTAAACCGAAGATGCATGTTTTTGCAGGATGATGAGGGTTTCAGTAAAGGATGATGGCATCTTTGCTACCCACAGCATGGTTACTCTGTACTACAAAATAACATTTCCCTCCCATGGTTCTTCTGTTGCAATCAGAAGATTCCCCATTGGTTTATTTCTATTGTAGTGAAATCATTGCTTCTCACACAGTGCCATCTTCCAAAATACTTGTCTTCCAAGAGTGTTCTCTATCCCAAACTCTTTTGATAGCCTTCATTAATTCCCTCCTCAGACATTACAAGTGGAATTATTGCTTAAAGCTACTTTTTCAGGAGGGGTGTTCTCCCATGTTTGTCCATGTACACGTTTTATGAGCGAGCACTGGATGTGAGTAGCATGGTAGAAACTTGTACCAAACCAGTCCAACCTGGATCACTGCTTGGGATCCTGCCTGTGTTTCTAGGGACCCTTCATATCTAGCTGCTATTTAACAACTCCTAGGAAATAGATTGGTGTCTTCAGCCCCATTTGTAAAGGGCAGGTGGACATGTGAAAAGCCTGTCAGCACCCAGACACCCTGCTGCTGGTTTCAGTGCCAAGGGAGTGATTCCTATTCTCCATCTAGGTGAGGATGTATGTGCTGGGCTGGCTGTGGTGAGCTGGATTGCTCTGCCACGTGTGCTCGCTGTGCTCGGGGCATAAACAAATTCAACCTTGACAGCGGGCAAACATGTCAACAGAGCTCACCTTTGCAAATGCAGTTGTGGTTATTAGAGAGGATTTTCAGCCTGAAATAAGTGAGACTCTTTCCTCTTTCTCTACCTGCCTTGTCCTGGGAGCAGGAATGTCCATTTCTCCTGCCAGAAACAGCTGAAATTGCATGGCGCAGGGTTATGTGTAATGGCAGCTCTGCTAAGTGTTACCCGTAGGGAGAATGTGACAAAGCAAGATGAGGTGGTTACATGCAGGAGAAGGTGGTGTTCGGAAGATCTTGCTGTAGTCTGCTTGTGTTCATGTGTGTGGGAATGAGTGTGTGTGAGTGTGTGGAGTAAACTAAGCACACAGCACCCAGCTGGTAGCCAGGGATTCCCTGGGCCCAGGTGCAGTGATGTCCCTGCACAGGCACTCCTGCATAGGTGTGTCTGCAGATGGCCAGGGAGCCACTTGGCAAAGTCACTGCCCCAGGGCAGGTGTGCAACTTGTGCACATAAAGGAGCTGTGTGCAAATATCTGGGTGTGTCACTCCTGGTCTGCTCTAAATGTTTTCTGATACACTTCTAACAAACTTCATTGTAGGATGAGAGAAGTGTTCAAGGAGGGAGACTTGGAGACTTGTAACATCAAACAGCAGCATTTTAGTTCATTTGATGGCCTTTCTGGTGTGAGGATCTGTCTGTGCTATAGCTCTCAGACGTGAGGAAGAGGAGAAAGAGTCACCCATAAATGCTATAGAGGTATAGCATATATATAGATATATATGCTTTGGCACCTCTAGACTGAAACACAGAAGAAGCAAATATAGTGGCAATTCAATAAAATAAAGTGTTTGACTTGCTCAGAAATAAAAATGGAGATGTTTCCTTTTTGACCCCCACTTATATGATGAAAGTGAAGTAAGTGTCACTGCTGTCCAATGTTGAGAAAAGCTGTGAGCTCAAAACAAGGCAGGTATTCCAGGCACATCCCAACAGGCTATATCATGAAGGTAAAAACTAAAAGCAGCTCTCACTTCTATGACATACTTTTTTGGGAGTTAGGAGTTGCAGGGAAGGGTGTGTGGACAGTGTATGTCATGTGCAGGTGTGAGGGGCTGCAGATATTCCCTGTGTGTAGTGTTCAAATAACCTGATTGGGGCACATATCCTTGCACACATGAAATCACTCTCTATGAGATCCAGGGCAAATACCTTATAAAAGAGGATGTGCATACAGCTTTAACTCTTATTCCTCTCTTAATGTAATGTAATGTAATGTAATGTAATGTAATTTAATGTATTGTTAATGTAATTTAATGTAATACACCTCTTCCAGAAGTGGATAAACTAATGCAGGTTCTGGCCCCAAATATGGTGTGCAATGTTATATATAATTGAATGTAAATTTTATTAAATGTTTTGATTTTTTGTTTGTTTGCTTTTAAAGCTGGACAGGACCTGTGATCCATTTAGTTTAAAAGAGATCCTACATTTTTCCCTAGGCAAAACTTCCAGTATTGAGAATGGTCTATTGAGATTTGTCTATCAAAGTATAACAAAAAATGGTCATTAAGAGCCTAACTAGCTTTGCAAATACCCTGCAGTTATTCTGCTTATGAACTCTGCTGAAATTAATACAAGCTATAGGCAATGGCTTGTGGCAGGATCAGGAGCTGTGGTACTTGGCAATATTCTGATACCAGTGATTTTAAAAACCAGTTCTGTTCCTGAATAGGTTGAGTCACTTCTATAATTCTATTTTGTATTTATTAATTTTTTACTTTCTGGGAAATAAATCAAGACATTTATGTTGGATTTTGCTAGAAAAACTGGAGATGTGTTGCTTCAGGTTTCTTATATATAGGTATAATTGATAGCAATACATATACAAAATAGCTGATCCTATTTTTATTTCTCCTATACTTTTTTTTTTGTATTTTCATAGAATCCATGTGCATATTTCAAAATAATACAAATAGGTAAATAAGCAGTGAATTAAAAGAGATTGTTACAAGTAAGAATACTCAGGGAGAGGCAGACTAGCATGAGACCAAAGACTTGAGGAGTATTCTAAAGATGCAACAAAATTAGGCAGTTCATTTCTTCTCTTTGACATCATGAAAAAAAAGTCAAATCAGAAACAACAGAAATTACAATCAGTAAATAAATTATTGGAGTTGAACACGCAAACTGAGGTCTCAGTCTTGCTAACTTTTGCTCTGCTGAATAATCTATATTTCTGCTTGGACCAAGGGAAAGCAGTCTGACACAGAGGGACCAGTGGGAAAAAAAAGAGCTAACAGAGCTGTTCCTCTGCTTCTGCTTTCACATCTGATTGAGCCTTTTAGCATCTCGGGACTAGACTTTCACTCCTGATCCTTAAAGCCTTGCAGAGTCAGGAAATGCTGGCTCTGGGGTTGTTCAGCACAATATTCTAAAACCCTTCCAATTTTCAGGTGTTTGTCCAGTCTCCTTCACAAACTGAATAGCCTTGCTGCTGGAGGCCCCTTTGAGCATTGAGCTCACCCTGTCCTATCAGATACACTGTTTGCCTGTTTACCAGGGAGTTTCTAGCAAAAGCAGCAATCCCTCACCCGAGCAACAACTCTGAGTGAGCCAACCAACTCCAGGACTAAGCAAGCAGAGGGCTGGAATGCAGGTGAGTGTCTGGGAGAAGGCAGAGTTATGTCCTGCTTTGGCAACCAGCAGCTCACAACTCCTTGTATACAACTTGTAGTGAGCCAGAAGAAAAATGGGGAGCCACAGAGTCTGCCTGCATCCTATGGCAATGCTGCTCAGATGCTTTCCTGCAGTAGTTGAGAGGAAAACAAGAAAGGAAAAAAGGGAATTACATCATTTAATTATAAAGGTACAATAAAGTAGATGAAGAAGTTGCACAATAACCAGAGTCTGTTCCATTTAGACAATTACTACTCAGAGGACCTTTCATTTTGCCTTTGGAAGGCTGCCAGTTAAACCTGACTGTATGGGGCTCTGCTGCCTGCCATTGGAATCCAATTTTTGTTTAAAAACCCCCAGAATTTACATTGACCTTATTATTTCAATCCTCCTTTTGCCCTATTTATTTTTTTCTTTGGAAGTCATAGTAAATCCTATTTTTAAAACATTTTATTGTGAGTATGCTTAGCCCATGCCACCACTGAAAAAAAAAGAAATCCAAACCCTAAGTAATGCATGTGCAGCCTACCTCCATCTGAAATAATATGCAAGATTTCTGGGATGAAAGCATTCTCTGGTTTGGTTTGTCAGATGCAGGGCATAACTGAGGAGAAAAGTCTTAACAGGACTACTCCAGCCGTCACTAGGGATTATTTATACACAAATGGAAAAAGGCTACTGAGAGAGGCTACTTGCAGCTATATCTAGCTGCAAAGAGCAAATTTTTATTTATTTTTGTAAAAATTCTTTCAATACCTTGCAATGCTCTAGATTTTACTTTTAAAGTGCAATGGTTTTGACAGGTAAATTAGGACAGCCATTTTTTTCATGTATCCTTTATACATTAAAGACTCAAATCCTTTGTTTAAAATATGTGCTTGAAATCCCAGCTGTTTTCCAAATGGACTCATTAAAAAAGGGACTTTATTGAAGTTTGGATTCTTATCCTAGAGAAGTCAATAGTAAATGTTTTATTGAATATGGTGATGCAGCAAGTTCAGGCCTTTAGTGTTTCCTTTGAGGTTAAACTTGTCCCTGGGTAGAAAGGCCAGTGCAAGGTCTGTGCTCCCTCCTGTCACAGCTGGAGTTCTGCTGGAGGCATCCACTGAAATTCAGGCAATAGACAGCACTGGAGTTGAATCTTAGGTCATCCAGGTACTCAGTATTGCAGTTTTCGATGCTGAAATTATTCTTAGTCAGTTGATGTAAGACTGAAGTCAAACAACTGAGATACAGCAAACCTATCCTCTTGTTCAGGGATTTTCTAAAATCCTTTACTGGATGAAAGCACTGGTTCATGCGTATGTGTTCCAGGAGGATTTGGCCCATCATATTTTGAATAAGCAATTTAATATTTTAATTGCATCAAATTTAAATAGCAATTCATTAAAAAGTTTATTTGCCACAAGTAATAAGAACCTGACACACTCCTCTGACACATCTGAGATAATTAGTTCGATAATATATATCTGCTAAAAATACTAAGAACATACATGTAATTTAACAGAACAGCACCTGATTTTGATTATGACTTTTTAAAGGGCAAATTGCAATCAAACTGTTGGCTTTCAAACAAATTTGCCAGTGAAGACAAATGGAAATTTTGCCTGAGTAAAAATGACAGGATCATGCCCTTCTCAAGAGAAACTGATATTTGCAGAGCTGCCTGCAGGACTGCATGCTTAATTCCTGTTCATTTAATTGAACATCCAAATCCTTTTGAGAAATCTCAGCATTTTTATCCTTTCTGCCTACTGCTAAAAATTTACAAAAGCTGTGGAGGAAAGATTTAATATGAGTGTAGTTGTGTTCTATTCACTGTAAAAATAAAAATTTGAAAGATAATTTTACTTTAATAGAGATGAAATGGTCTGGACTATTTTGTCATCTCCTGCAATAAAAATCCATATTAATATGCTTTTTCTCATTGAAAAAGTATTTCTGTGCATTTAGAAAAGCTTCAAGAAGGGACTGAGTTCATTAACTATTGCAGAACCAGTAGGGGAAATGAGTTCATTAACTATTGCAGAACCTTTATAGATAAGAAGCTTTCTTTTTTGTAGGTTTAGCAAAAAGAATGACAGTAACTCATAATGTGAGTTACTTAATGGCTCATTGCTCACAAACTGCTGCTGGAACTCTTAACTACACATTTACCTCTTTAGGACCAAAAGAAAGAAATGAGATGTTTTTTCTTAGTTTTTAAGGAGTGAATAAATAAATAATGTGGATTCTGGAATCCAAGTTCCCTTTACAGGTCATTTGGAATAGAATCCACTTAAAAGAAAAGAATATAAACTAACACATTTTCCCTACAGGAGAGAAATCAGAGAAAAAAAAAAAAAATTGAAATGTATCCATTTGCTTTCTCATTAGGCCTACATTCTTTTATAAATAAATAGTCAGAACTGCCCAGCTGAGCCAGCTGAAATCATAATCCTGTGTAGATAAGTACCAAAATAGATGAAAGAAAGGTAGTACTGCAGTTAGGGCAGGGGCTTACAAAGCCAGAAATCAGTCCAAGCTCTGCCATTGTCCTTCTTCATGACCTGAGGCAAGGGGCTAAATCTCTCATACCTCAGCTCAGTAGCAGTATAATAGGGATTTCGTTCACTATTATTAATGCCAGTTTGCATTCTACCCTCAGATTTACGAGCCTTAATCATGGATCAGAAATCATGGATCAGAGAAATGTCCCTGCCCTTTTGACATGTGGCTGCACTTTAAATATTGGCAGTGAACGCAGCCTTATGAGATAGTACAAGGAGACTACAAAGTAATTATGTTCAGTGTGAGCGGTAGTGGCTTTAGAACACCAGGAAGCAAACCACATTCCTGTGAGTGCTACAAAATGTGGCATTCCTACACAGGTACAGTTGCAAAGAAGGATAATGAATAAAAAGTGCGGATGTTTATGGGATGGTCTTCCAAAGACTGAGGGATGGCACCAGAAAAATCATGGGTCATGTCTGCTTGAAATATTAGTAAGTAGGTGATGGGGATTGACCTCTTTGGTTGGCTGTAGGAAGAAGTTGACATTTCCTTAATGAAGACAAATATATTACACTAATGAGATAGATATGGGGACAGCAGTCTACAGCTGCTAAGAGAAATGACGTGGTCAGAGTGATGTGTTAGGAAAATTATATTTCCAGCAACATCCTAAATGGATACGTGGAGGGCAAGTTCACATTTGTAAAGGTCAGAAAAAGAAATATGGTGGTAATAAAGGTAGGGGTGGTGAGAGCCTGGATAGTGAAAGGATATGCAAACCTTAGACATCCCCTGGATCTATATACATGGTGAGAGATATGAGATGAAAATGTTGCTCTGGTTCTGGATGAGAACAATGAGAAAAGTAATAGCATTGTCTGTGATGATCTAGAGGGGAATTACTGAAGAGAGCATACAGTAAAGAAGGAAGAAGACAATTAGGAACTCTGTTTTAACTACTATAAGCCGAGTTTCTTATATGTGTGTCCATGAAGAAATATTAGAGATACTGTGAGTATGGACCTAGGAAGACAAGTCTGTGTTAGAGGAGTGAGCTTGGAAATTGCTACATGGAGATCAGAGCGGAATCTATGTTTGCACTTGAAATTATCAAGGAGTGAAATACAAAAAAAGAGAAAAGCCCCATGAACCCCAGCAGATCCGGGAGAATAAAAGTGTCTTCTGGAGGGCATGCAAAAGGAGCAGATTCAAAGGTGGTGCAGTAGAAGTCAGTAACACCATGGTAGCTGAAGAGAGACACTGCTTCAAGTTTAAACAGCACAAGAGACTACTGCAGGTAGCCAGTGTGCTGCAGCAGGTGAGAACAGAGTATTCAGACTGTGCTGAAGATTACCCAGTACATAAAGTAAAATTTTAGCTGTGGTTGCAAAGGAGAGGAAGCAGCAGTGAACTAGTGGGGAGGACTCCAGGCAACGTCTGTAAATGGCATATTCACAGAGGTTGGTGAGAGAGGGAGGAGAAGAGAAGACATGGTATTTATAGGGGAAAATAAATGTTTTAAGATAAAAGAATGTTTTAAGATGAGAATATTTTGAGAGGAAAGAGATGGAATGGTATTTGTGCTATGAGAGTAAAGAGGCAGAGGGGTGTCAGAGGTCAAGGCACAGAGAGAGCAAGAGGGCAAGAGCAGCTGTAAGGAAAGGCAGGAGGTAGAGTAAGACTGGCTCAGTGGCAAATAAAAGAAAGGAAGAGAGCCACATAGGAAGTTTTTCATAAGTAGAAGAGAAGAATGGGGAAGGAGTTGTAGGAGGGCAAGAGGAAACAGAAGGCAAAGCTGGTAGAAGAGGAAGATCATGGTTTGTCATTTTCTTATGGAAGAACTGGGTGAAATCCTGTATGACAGCTGAAGTGGGGGCTGGAGGAGGCAGAAGGGTCTGAGGAATGAGCCAAATGTGGCAAAGAGGTGATTGTGACTGAGTCTGAGATTTAACTGTGCAGAGCTGGAGTAGTAAGTCTAGGAAACGAGCAGAACTAAATGGGAAACAATGCATTTATAGAGGAGAAAGTTAACCAGGTAGGAGGGTTCCCATTAGAGCTGCCCTGCTGTGTGAGACATAGCAAAGAGCAGCTGGTGTGGATCAGCTGGGATTTGGGGTACAGGGCAGGAATAGCTAGAGGAATGCAAGGCAAAAGATCTGTGAATGAGAGTGCAGCATGGATAACATCTACAGGTAGAGAAAGGCAAGGAAAGATAAAGAGGGTGATAAAAGAATAAGGGCAGGCAGAAAGTCCTTGATGCTGATGATCTGAGCTGACAGAAAGGCCAAGGAAGCTTAGTGTGAAGAGGTGGCTGGTGCTTGTTGAAAGAGTCTGGGGGATTGTCCAAGTGGTGGAGGAGAAAGTTGGGGGGAAATCATAGGGTTCAGGATGAAGCCCTGCCTTTTTGGTGACTGACTGGATCAGAGAGTTATACACTGAACAGAAGATGCGCTAAAACATACGGCTTAAAGGGCAGAGAAGTCACTACCACTGACTCTTCTACAACTTGCTCTGCCTTCCTGCTGTGAGTTTATCCTGTGTAACCTTACAGAGGTGTGAGCATGGCTCTCCCCAACAGAGCTCAGCAAATTTGTCCAGTGCTTGTATCAGCCATGTTCCAGTCTCAGCTTGAACCTAAAAGAAGATAAATAAATATCAAGTATTAATTCAGGATATTTTCCACAAAGTGGGGTGTGTATGTGTGGGTGTGTGTGTGTGTGGGTGTGTGGAGAATGGTATTTGCATATCTGGGGGCTTTTAAGGAAAAGGAGTTCCAGGATGTCCTGTGTACACAGCAGTGTGGATCCTGTTAAGATATCCCACCAGATCGAGTGAAAGACATGGGGTGTCTCATTGTAGCCCTTACTTAATTCTGAGAACTTCTGTGGGTTTTGAGTTTTAACAGCAGACATTTGAAAAAAGCTTCCTAAATGTATTTCTAGACTTTCTAATAGGATGAAACTGTCATACTAATTTTATTGGATAACAAAAGTTATTTGAAAAGGTCTTTCTGCCTCAATATGAATGTATGATTCTTGTCTCTGTCTCTATTAATCAGTGCCTATCTTTGAATATGAAAAAGAGCCTTTGTAGTGTAGATACTTTTCTTTCTGCCTAATGGTCATTTAAAGACAGAAATATTATAACAGAAACAAACACAAACAAAGAAACAGAAACTTTTTCAGATGTTACAGGTGTAGATTAGGGTCACTAGAGTGATTTTGAAGAGGTGATGATTTATGGTAGCTGATGATCCAATTATATTGCTTTGTCTTACATATTTGAGTGGCCCTGATTAAGAGAGTATCCAAATACTGTTCTTGATTTTTAAACATAAAGGAATTTGAAGACTAGAATGGCACATGTTTTGCACACAGGACAGTTGCTCAACAATGCAAAAGTTCTGCAGGACAACCATTTGCATTGGAAAGAAATTTGTAATTGTTGATCCCTAATTACAAATTTTATGTTAAATTTTATCCCCTTTCTATTTACCAGTTCCCAAGACTGTCCAGTTTTGTTCATATCATATTCTGTAATGGTTAAAGAGAAAGGGAGGAGTGTTATGGTGATCAGAGAGACAGAGGAGACAGCCAACAGGAACAGGGGAAATGGAAAAAGTCAAATAACTTAATGGGCTCAAATTGGGAAGTTGGACAATTTCCATCTCAGTCTTTTGAAAGATGTGACATTGCAAGTCCAGTAAAAAGGATTTTCAATAAATCTGTCTAATTAGGGTGGTACATTAGAAATAAAAAGTAGCAAATCTATATTTAAAAAAAGGAGCAAAATTTGTCTGGGCCACAGTGGACCTTTTAGTTTGATCATAATAATATCAAGCAGTGTTTAAAGTAAGTTCTAAAGTAGAGATTAGTTAAATGCACAGGGGAAAATGAAATAAACATGCAAGGTATGTTTTCCTATTTGAAGTGTGCCAAACTACCCTGATATATTTTGCTAGGAAGATAACTGGGGTTTAAGATAAGGAAATGCTTTAGACCTAAATTATCAGGATTTTTTCAAACGATTTTATATTCTGCCCCTAAGGAAATGGTTTGTTGCAATGTTAAGGCAATTAGTACAAAATTTACAGGGGGTTTAAGGAATTGACTGAGGGAGGGCAAAACGTGCTGAGAGGGGAAGTGTCAAGATGAAGTCAACAGTAGAATTCCTGAAGTAGGCGACAAGTAGCACCTTTGCACAGAAGTTAGTAGGGCTCATTGAAAGAACTTTGAGCTAGATTTGAATGGAGAAAGAGATAAAGCCAGGCTTGTTGATGATAAGCCTGAGGATGCCACGCCAATGTTTTAGGGACAGTGTGCTAGCAAAGTCCTTTGGTTTGCTGTTGCAGTGGAGGTAGAGGATGGAGATTCATATGGCAGTAAAGACTCAAGAGTCAGCGGTGTGTTGGAAGGAGAGACTGTGACCTTTGGAGAAAGAGGCAGGTAGCTCAGGAGGACTACAAGGATGTAATAAGGTTATGCAGAAAGGAAATTGGAAGGGCCAAAGCACAACTAGAATGATTTGATGATCTTAAAGGCCTTTTCTAACCCAAATGTTTATGTGATTCTGTGATGAATTGCCTACTATGCAAGAAAAATGAAGAGTCCTTTCCAGTACTGTGTGCTTGTGAAATATCCATAGGACTCTGAAGGATTATTTTGCTATTATTGCTAGTTCCTCTTTTTTTCTTTTTATTTTCTTTTCCTGTGAAAGACCATATTCAGCTCTGTATCAAGCAGGACCTGATGGAAGGAATGTTTGTCTCTGGGCTGCCTGACGCCAGCTACAGGTGTCTGGTGAGAGGGAAGGGACATAAGGCAAATCCAGCTGCACTATCCCAGCTGCTTTGTCTCTCACTTAGATCTGAGCCACACTTTGTTTCATTCCTGTGACACTCCACATATCCAGGAAAGACTAGAGAGGAGGACTCTGAGCACTTAATGCATACTTCACCTTTCATTGAAATGATGTTTTTAGTTGGGTCTTTGTTTCCTGGCTCCCTCATCTGCTTTCATTTCAGGTTGCCTTAGCTCAACAACAAAGGCCTGTTAGATTCTCAGCTATTTATATTCATAAGGCAGGAGAATGCAGAGCCTTCAGCTTCTTCATTAAAACAGTTTATATAAAATAAAAGAGAATTTCCGTACTATATTTAAATGTTCAGAATGGCTGGCAGCAGCGGAATTAAACTCTTCTTCGCTCATATTTAAATTATCATGAGACGTGTATTTCAGTTCACAAAATGTTCAACCCTTTGGCTGGTGATGTTGGGTGAGTTTTCTTATATTGGGATTGATTTTGGCACAGGATCCACCCCCTTATGAGGAATAAATGACCCACTGTGGACCTTGTTCACTTGTGTGTGAAGCAGCAGACTACAGTCCTCAAAGAAGTTTTTGGGAAAGGTCTTACAGAAAGCATAAAGGCTCCACAACACTAAAGGTAGGAAAACATCTAGGATAGTGTTTCAGGGCTGTAGTTCAGCTCCAGGAAATGTGGAAGCACAATGACGTCAGTATGGAGCAAGACAAGCACGGATGCTGTTCCTGTCTGGAAGTTCAGAGAACGTTGTGTGACACTCCCAGTAGCAAAGCTGCCTTCTGCATTACTGAGAATGGTTGCCCAGCCCTCTGCCTGAGCACCTGTAGAAGCAGGGCTGTATCTAAGGTGGGTTAGAGAAGGGATTTCTGTTCTCTATTTCCACTGAAGAATGACTGCACTCTGATGAATAGGCCCCATTCTGCTTTGAGTGACCTGGAAAGGGTGGTGCCAGGGACCAAGAGAGGGGAGGCTGAAGGTTGATGGCATTGCCTCTACAGTCATGCCACATATGTGGGAGCAGCTGGATGTGAGGTCCTGTGCCTGTGTGCTGAGCTGTGCTGTCAGCTATACATATGTGCCTGTGAGCTATTCTAAGCCGCTATACATCACTGAGAGTATGGAACAAGGGCAGAGGTAAGTGGTTTTCTTGGCTCATTTGTGTAGATTTAAGCCATCCTTTTTCCATTAAATAATATTTCATGTCCAAGAGGAAAGAGGAATCCTTTCTACTCGGTGTCTTGAGGGAGGAGCCTCCGATTTTCAAACGCTATTCCTTCTAACTCATTGATCCTGGTGGGAAAGGTAGTCACAGACTCTCAGGGCATCAACTTTGTGGGGATGGGAGCAGGACCAAATCTCATTGACCACTCCATTGACCAAGGTCCATGTTTATCAGTGATGAAGTGGCTGAGAATGGGTCTGTAGTGTATTGGCCTCTGGACCTGGAAAATTCCATTTGTAGAAAGCACAAGGACTGGTTTCAAACAATTTTTTAAAAAGAAGGTGTCATTGGGAAGAGTATGGCAATTTAAGTGTCTTCCAGGGAAGTAGGGAGAGGCTACTTGATTGGTTGGAAGGAGGAAAGATGTATGTCAGTGTAAAGTCTCCCTCACACTTACAGTGATGGCACTACAGAGACAGCCTCTGCTTCTCCCCCACTCTTTCCTTCTTGTCCCCTGTGCTGTTCTTTCCAGTGTCCCCTGCATTCTGTGCCACACCAGAACTTGTGGCACATCTGCCCCCTCTTGTTCATCAGTTATTATCAGCATCCAGCCTGTGACACAGCAACTAATTGTCAATGCCTTCAAATGAAGAAGCAATAGGAGCAGGAGTAGATGAACTCTTCAGCACCAAAGTCCTCTTTGCCCATGTGTGACTAAGAATACAAGTTCAAAGGGAGAGAAAGGGGAAAGAAGCAGGACTTCCTTTAGTGGAAAGCTGCCCACAATGCTGAGGTATGGGCAAATCTTCAAACTCAAGCTCTGTTTCACCTGCTGCCAGCCTTGCTTCCATCTGAGGGGTCTTGGTGTCCATTTGGTTGTGTTACCAGGGTGTAGCTTTTGGCTGGTGGCATTAGGATGACTGGAATTTCACAGCTTCTTTAAAGATTCTCTTTCTTTTGAATACAATTAATGGCATTTTGGGAGCTCCTATACCTGAAATTTGAGGTGACCTGCACTTGATTGCTATGGTTGGATGACACATTTTACCCGTCACCTAGAAAATTAAGTTGTTTGAATGATCATCTTGGGCACATGAATTAGGCACTGAAATACCTCCTCTGAGGACTAAGGCTCTTCAGGTTGCTTGGGATAATGTTTCATTGAATGTCTTTAGGATCCATGTTTTGAAATGAGATCCAACTGTTTAGCTCTCAGAAGGCACAAATTGCCCCAGTTATATCTATCCTGGTGGCAATTTACATCAGGGTAGGACTTGGTTCTAATACTTGGGGATCAAATATGAACATTTCTCCATTCATTTCAATGCTTTCTTTCCAGGGTTTTGGTCTGTGCTAAAATGCACAGGGTCAGTGCTCCTGAGTTTAAGTTTTCATTTGAGTAATTTTCACCCTCCATCAGAGCTATCGCAATCTTCAAAGCTGATATCATGGTTTAGGCATCTGGTGCACACATACTTAAACCAAAAGACACAGGCAACATTTATAAACTGGATATGAGTGGAAGAAATAGGTCAGGAGTTCTCTCTGTTGTCTTTAACAGTTTCTTTTACCATCAGGCTGTGCCTTTCCAAAGGTAATATATTAATTATTTTTCCTTTGTTTCTAAGGGCCTGGGAGAAGTGACTCCTCTGACATTTTGGTATATTGCTGTAAAAAATATGGAGAAAAAATTTCACATGAAACATATAAGAGCCAAAGTTTACCCATCACAGATGCTAATCTGGTTTCAAAGGATTTAACAAGGCCTATTGTCTACCATGCTGGGTTTTTGTTTGATATTTTTCTGTTGATACATTGTCTTTGTGGCTTTTTCATCTGCTTATTGATGTATGGCTGTATATACTGGTCCTTCAGCTGTGTTCCAGTTTTATATTAGAAGAACTACTTTGTTTTTTGTGATTCTTATGGTTCTATTTAAAGGTTTAGGAAGATAAGTCTAAAATAAATTTGTAGCTCTCATTGATTAAAGTAACTTCATTAAAGTGAACCAAGGGAAAACAGAGATGCAGTGGGTGCCTGAGCCCTCAGGCAGCCTGGAAGATTTACTTAGCAAGGTGATCACAGTCATTTCACTGGAGCATCATGTTTCAAGCTGGAAGATGAAAATTCAAATTCACTGATGAAGGGGAGGTCAGAGTAAGAATGAAACCACCAGGACTGAAAGCTTGGAGTTGTGTTCAAAAGAAAATGGTGGCAAAGTTAGGAGAAACATATGGAAAGAGAGACGAGGAAGAGTGTAAGAGAATGGAAGCACTGGTAAGGAGAGACGGCAGTGGCTGCAAGGGGAGCAGACCTTTTGTTGAGCATGAAGGCCAGGATCTGTCCTTGAAAAAATATTGAAGTGCATAAACAAGGTACATAAACACCATGTTTCCCCTTTGGCTGTTAGCAAACTGTTGGCATGTTTGTGGAATGTGTGGGAAGAGCCTGAACTCAAATGCTGCCTGTGACCCAGACTCATGATGAGATTTTTCTGACAAAAAAAGATTTTTCTGGGTCCTTACTATAGTAGAGGCAGGACAAGAGCAAACCTGTGACCAGCCTTTTTCATCTCATTCATTACCAATTCAAAGGGTAACTTCACCTGCCATTTCTGTCCTTGTGGAGCCTCCTTAGGAGCAAGTCTTCCAGCAGTGCACTTCTGATCAAGTTTTCCTCCAGAAACTGAAGCAGGAGCCAGAGTCCTTTGGAAAGCCCTGCATATAAATATCTTGTTTAGTTAGTCTAATAAAGGTATTACTAACAGTGCTGCTTGCAGGATTTATTGGGGGATTTCACTAAGACAGTGTTAGCAGTGGAATTATAGTCATTCTCTTGTAAGACCTTGTCAATGCGAGAGAAAATAACATTGATCCAATCAGAGATATTTTACAGGATCAATGTAATATTCTTTTGCATAATCACAACCAAAGGATTATGGGCCTGTGCTGGGAGTGATGAAGGATCACTTGACAGATCACAGCCTCATTTGCTCTCATCCTTTTAACTGGTGAAGTACAGGCAGTTTTTAAAAGTCTGCGTCTATGTCCCTGTATCTTAAATACATCAGGGCTTGTTTGGGTCACAGGCATTATATATTCAGTCTATTGCTTTTAAACAATATTTTTGGCTACATACATTTTTCATAGCTGAGCCATACTGAAGCATCTTGGTATGACCTTGAGACAATTCCCTCTGCAATCCAGGAAACCAATGTACACAAAATGGGAAATGAGGCCCTGAGGTGAGCAGGGAGGAGGAGAAGATAAATCAATATACAGCATGAGCCTTATAACCCAAACATCTTAAGGGATTCCGAATAAGTTTGCGTAATTGAGCTTTTGGGTAGTGCAGCAATTCCTCCAAGGGGATACGAGATTGCACATGGCAGTGAATTCAGGAGGCCTAAGAGTATCCTGTGGTATGCTGGGAATAACTTATTATCAAACAAGTCCCCCTCATTGTTTACACTATTGTCTTTGCATTTTTTCCAAGATCCCAGGTCTGCTCTATTGCTTTAATGACAGTTTTGTCATGCCTTGTGAAAGCCCTAAATCCCTCTGCTGGCTGCAGTTTCCTAGATAGTCCCTTGGCTATAGGCAGGCTTGTTCTACTGTGGAAGAGAAGTCGTGTGTTTGATAGCTTCACCAGATTTGATGGAATGGTTCCTTTGGATTTGCACGTCTATCTCAGTAAAGGATGGAAAGGGAAACTGGTGGCTGAGATGCAGAGCAACGGCTCGGCTCACTGATAATATCAGGGACCATTCAAACTCCAATCCTGTGGTTTCAGATGACTACAACTGCAGGGCTGCAAAAGTTATTTGGGGAAGAAAAGCCAGCTATTACAAGTGACATTTAAAATTAGATGGGACATAGCTCTCGTGAAATACAGCAGGCATCAGCTTGTTTCCATCAGGACTAGGACAGATGACCGAACATGTCCCTTTTTCAGTCATGGGCAGAGTCTAGCCTGAATCAGAGCACACAGTTTTGCTAGGAAGCAGTGACTAACATGAAGCATGTGTACAGAGGAGCATGTGAGAGGATGCAGGAGCCTTTGGAATTAACCTTTTAAACAAGTTCAGGCTGGGGACAAAATCTCCAGGAGTTTGTGATCTCTGCAGCTTTACCTTGCACCAAGAGGCATGTGAGGGGGAAGAGGAGAGAGGGTCACAGGTCATAGATGGGTCATAGCCTCTAGGCAGCAATAACCATGGCAAAGTCCCCTAGCTGGCCTTGCCCTGCAGGCTCATGTTTGGCAATGCAGGTGTTCCACAGCCATCACTGTGGGGTGATTTGTGGAGGAAGTCTGGTTTGACAGCTCCCCTTTGCATGGCCCATTACCTCCTGTGCCCAGTGGCATGTGGCACACAGCCCCTCCTTGTGCAGACTCTGACCCCCAGCAGTGCTACACCTGTGTGGGCTCCTGCTGCCCACGGGGAACTGCTCCTGCTTTGCTGATGGCTGTTTCCATGGGACCTGGATAACTCTGTCCTGCCTGTAAGCCCTGGGACGTTGCCATGGGTCTGGTGCTGTGGGTAGCACCAACATGGCAAAACAAACTCAGGTTGCCAGAATCATTAAGTGAGAGTAATTGTGGTGCCACTTTAATTTTTTCCTTGCTACCTCGAATAATCAGTGATCAGATTGCTTCTGCAAAATACAGTGCCAAGAAGTAATCGGTGATAGCAATCATTCACTGTATCAGCTCTGGCCACAGAGCTTCGGCCTTTGGACAGTTTTTATATCCTTGCAATTCACGGGTGCCTGTCATTTGTTCTGTCAGTGAGTCTGCAGAAAATCCATACTAAAATGAGGTTGGGGTTCAGATTTAAACCCAGAAAAGCATGAAAAATCAGAGCAAATCCATGCTGATAGACTGTATTTTGTTGTGTAAGTTCAGGATGGACCCTTATATGGGATTTTCACTCTTAACTCACACCATCCTGGTGCTGAGAGTGAAGTTAGATCATGGATATTTCTGGATTGTGCGTACTTTCATGTTAGTGGATCCATAGGCATATGATGAGCAAGCCAGTGTAATTTGCATTTTAAAGTAGTCTTAAATAAGTTCTCATGTCTGCAGCTGGGCTTTGAGAAGATTGTGTTCCCTGGAGTTAGCCCAGGGCAACGTGCTGAAGATCACACATAGCTTTTACTCTGTTCTTGCTCAAGCAAAACTGCTTTTAAGTCCAGGGGAGCTAAGTCAGCCTTGCTGAAGTTAGAAGCAAGCATGTCTTTGACTTCAGTGGGACATAGATTTTGCTCAGCATTAATTTTTGCTTGTGAAAAGTTTTCAAGAAAAAAATGGAGAAAGGCCTTATAAACCAAACCTCCCAGGGACTTACTAATAACTCCTTCTTGCATAAGTTCACTGCCATGTGAGTCCCCTGAAATATTACCTTGAGTGGAGCAGGAGGTTTGCCTAGAGAAAATTACCTGTATGCAAGGCAAGTGCCATGAAACACTTGCAGTTAACATTTTATTTGTTAGTATAATAAAAGCATGTCAACAATTCAGTGTTGCCAAATTCCATTTGCCTGTTTGGCTGGGATATGTAGTATTTTTCCTGAGGAGAGAGTAAAATTATGTTCATTTGTTTCTTTACTATGTTGCTCCTGGCAAAGAAGAAGATTTTGTGCCAGGGCCGATAAATATTTGAGTGAATTTTTTGAGGTTGTTACTCTGAACCACTGCCCAAAAAAAGTTAAAGGAAAAATAATCCAAGGCTTCATATCAATTCATATAACTAACCTTACAAATAAAAATGTTAGGTCTTTAGTTGAATAAACCAGTGCACCTCTGACATTATGATCTTTTGTAGAAGTAATTTCTTCTGTGAAAGCTGCAAATGTAAATGTTCCTTTTCAACCAGTCTCACTCACAAATGGATAACTCTGATCTTCCTTGATGCACATTGTGTTGACCAAACAATTTCCATTGTCTTAGGCTTGTTACTTTTTCATTTTTCCCAGAGGGATTTGCAATCATTACGAGTCACTTTCCATTTTGACTTGTAGCCCAAGCAATTGAACACGAGTGTGAGGCTTCGATAAAAGCTGCTCACTGCAGATAAGAGTGACCCCCATTTACAAGCAGGTAAGGTCAGGCCTTTCCATCATAAACTTTTAGGGGGGATGCTGATCTTTCAGGCTCTTACACAGGCTAGAGAAGCATACCATGATGTCCATGTCACTGAGATTTTTATACCATCCCATCACAGTAGCATCTAAATACTGACATCACAACTCTGCAAGGAAATACAGCTCAGAAACTGTCTGGAGTAGATATGCCATGTATTATTAATTACCCAGCTGAAGCATCTGTAGTAATATTTGTACTATGGGCTCTGCAGTTATATTCCCCCCATCCTTTTGAGCACTTATTTGAATATTGTTATTTATTTTAAGCTGCCTGGTGATGCCCAAGCTTGAGGAGTTTAATTGTGCTGTAGGCAGGGGAAGTTGGGCACTTGTGTGTGTGCGGTCTCTGCTGTCAGGCGGGCTTATTCAGCAAAATGGCCGATGCGGGCACAAGATGTGTAAATCAGTGACTGCTGCAAGAAGAGCACTTAATTGAAGCTTTATCAAGTGCCTGCAGAGCTGACCTCCGAGCAGCAGCTGAACCACAGCTGGGATGGGAGCAAGCCAGCAGCTTTCACTGATGACTAAGCCTGTGTGCTGGGAAAAGGATTTGCTTAGAAAATTTGCCTGCTTTACCCATGGGTGGCAGAGCACTGCATAACTTGGGATGATTTAAATCATTCTGCCTAACTCACATAAGTTGTTCCTTTCAGCACAGACTCGGAGCTTTCAGGACACTTTGATGACTCTGTAGTTGTGTACAGGGGATCTCAGCTAAAGCCAGGCTGCTGACAGTCGGGGTCAGCACGGCGCTAATGGCACAGGGGGTGTCAGGCTGTATGGTGACATGATGGCACATTCAGGCCTGTGAAGTCTTTCTATGCTGGTCTGGCATTGGAAGGGTGGGTCCAGAATGTTTTCTATCCCTTCTGCATGAGCATTTTCCTGCTCTGCATGTCTGCAGCTGTGTATGCAGAGACAGGTAAGTATCCAAGAGTTGTAGATATTTGCCTGTTGAGAAATGGATCCCACTGAGCTGCACAAGCGTACTAAACAAAATAAAGCCCTGAAGGCTGATAGCAAAAGGAAAAAGAACTGTGTAAAATTTCACAAAGCTGAAAATAATGCAGGACCAAATTAATTTGGAGATAAAATCTAAACAATCTTGACAGGTAATTGGAAACTTATTGACAACATTCTACTGCATGTCTGCAAAAAAACTGTAGTGCTATATTTGAGAAAGAAGACAGTACTGTTTAAAACTACAATAGCTTTGCTATGAGGGGAAGTAAAAATAGCAGGAAATAAAAATTGTGAATGGGCCTTTTCTCACATACAGGAAGAAGAAAGGGCAACATACTGAAATATCTGGAAATTAAAACCTTGGAACAATAACAGTCAGGTAGGAGAAGAAGTACAAGAAGGAAGGCTATGGGTAGCTGTGTTGATACAGGAAGCAAAGCTCCAAAAGCTATCAAAACCCAGACACTTCAAGTAAATTATTATTATATGCTCTGTAATAGCAAAGCATATTAATGATAGAAATGCTAACAATAGTATTTGCCTTTTTCTAAAAGGAAATGATTAAGAAAACCTGTGGAAGTCAATAATATTTTTAATAATTTTAAATTAATAATAATTTTTATTTCTCATTTGGGAAAATTCTAGATAAGATATTCTTGCCATAGGATGACAGGAAAATACTTTCTTTTCCAGCAGTAGTTTAGACGGACAGAACAGTTAATAAATTCAGTCATTTTAATTTAATTGATCTGAATAATTTGATTCCAAGCATTTTAAAAGACCTAGCTAAGGAAATGTCCAGACTTAATTAATATAAATGGAGATTTCTAGAATTTGCCGGGATACTGGTGAAAGAGCAAAGACCTAGAAGAAAGCTGATATTATTCAAAACTCTTGAAAAGTGTAAATATAAAAATGCTAGGAAAAGTAATTCAGCAGCTAATGTAATTAATGAATAAATTAATAAAGAATTAAATACAGATATGCTACCTAATGCTAATCAAAATGGATTTATAACAATAGATCTCATTAAAATAATTTTTGTTGAAAAAGGTGCTAGTGTTGATTGAATATTCCTTCTCTTTTTTTAGGCACTTGAGAGGGTACCAGATGACATTTTTATTAATAAACCAGAGAAATCAACATGATGCAAATTAAATGGATTAAAGAGCTGGGTAAATTAATGGAGTTTAAAATGAAATTTTCTATAGACTTAAAACAGGTTTCACAGGATGTTGCAGGTATCAGCTTTTTGCATTAGGCTAACTATCATTTGTATTAAAGGACTAGGGAAAAACATGACAAAGTAATCCATAAAGCAACTTATAATAGTTTGGGGAGTGCTAAATGATAATGCAAACCAGGTAGCTCTGTGGAAGTGGTTGAGGAGAGCACGCTTGGTAATGCAAGGCTTATGGAGCTCAACCAGCCAAGCTTAACAAAGAGAGGACTGAGGGATGGCTTCACCATAGGCTATAAAGCTGCATATGGAAAGAGAACCTGCTGAGAGAGGACTTTGTGTCTAGCAGACAGATCCGTCACAGGTGAAGGGCTGAGGTTAAACCAGCTGAATTCAGATGAGATATAAGGCCAGTTAGTGGTGAAGGTATTAACCCAAGGAACAGCCATCTCTTGGAGGTGCCAAATTCTCCATTGCAAACACCTTGAAAACTTAGATTGTATTTTTCAAACAGAAATGAATTCTGGACAGTCCCATGGCCTCTGTTGGGCATCTGAGTGAATGATCACAGAGCTGCCTTCTGCACTCATAATTTATAACTGAGCATTACATGGAATTTGTGGCTCTGGAAAATGAGTGCCTGACACCAAGAGTTCAGATTTTGCCTGTCAGTCAAAGGGTTCTCTGGCTTTCCTGAATGTAGAGCAAGACTAGGAGTATTTTATGTGTGTAAGTACACAAAGCCATAGATGCACCCACTTCAAAGCTTTGTGTAACTGGGTGGACTAGTGCCACAGCAATGCAGCCTAGGAATGCTCTTAATGCAGGGCCACGTTCTGCTGCTGCTCCAAGATCTAGCTGAAAGGATTTTATCAACATCATCAGCATTTTACTGTAACATAACTCAGAACTGCGTTTACCCTGGCAAGTCAGCATGGCCAGCTGTCCCACAAGAGGGGATGTGGAGGGTGATGACAGGAACAGGCAGTAAAAAAGGGAAAGAATAGAAGGGAAAGTTAGAGAGGAGGGACAGATGCAGTAAAACCATCAGCAGCACAAGAGAGGCTAGAAAACAGAGAAATGTGAAAGCTGCATTTTAAGCCATAATTTTGTGTACATAAGGAAAAGAAGGGAGAGAAGTATTGCACAAAACCAGGAAAATTTGGGAGCAAAGAGAAAGAGTATATACATAAAAGATGGGTAGAGAGAAAAGGAGAAGAAACAGAAATGTTTGTTAGTCTTTGTGACCTTCTGTTACACTTACTGAATTATTTATTCTGATATTTGCTGGTATCTTCCTGCCAGCCATTTTTTGTCACGATATAAATAAGAGCAGAACTCTGTTACTGCTATTCCTGGAGGGATTTTGATGTTGAATGGCAGCAGGCACCTTCCCCCTCCCCCTGGCATCAGGCGATTATGAATTATGCCAAGTGCCTCTAATAACTAAAGGGAAAGGACTGCTCAGCACATTTGGAATGTAAATCTCATTTTTTTCTCTTTTGTAGGTCATGAAATGCAGCCCTTTTCTAAACCCCTGTGCTCAGATCACAAGCTACTGCTGCACACAAATTCCTCAGCCTATCCTCTGTAAGGGTGACATTTTGCCCAATGCTGAACCCCTCAGCATCCTGAGGGCTTGAGATAAGATTGTTATTATTGTTGTTTTAAACACAAGCATGCTGCATCATGCCACTTTAAAAGTGCTGCATAGATGTTATACCACATGGGAAAACAGACTGTTTAAAAACCAGAGATTTGCTGTATTCCAATTAAAAGGCAAGAACTTAATTTATATTTTTTTCCATAGCCTGCAGGTACTTATGGGGTACAATTTGCAGGGAATCTGCACTTACTGGCCAAAACTTTGGAAGTGTTCACTGCCCAGTCCCTTTCAAGCAACCCATTTAAGAGAACAAGCACTTTTGGGACCCTTATTTAGTTCCTGAGCTCTTACATCTCCTGCCCTTGGCACCTTCTTTGCAGGAGGAGGTTCTGTACTACAGCTTGAGGAGCTCATGGCCTCTGGAGAAGATGCACAATTTTGCTTTGCAAGAAATGAAAGGGAGGGAAAAATCCCTTAAACATTGATGAGCTGAACTTTCTGATTTATGATTGGAGTAATTTAGTTATGATGCAGGTCATGGATGGTCAGTTTTTGTTTCCCACTTGTCCTGGATTAGGGCAAATCTGGGAGAAAATCTCCAAAGGGGTCCCCCCAGAAAGCAAACCCACATGGCCCCTTCCCCCCACTGGTTTGGGAAGGATTCCTCAGAGAGAAGTGGAAAGAACCTGTTTATTTAACAGGCAAAGCACCCCCAGCACACAAAATGAACCATACCAGATGACAACACTTGCACCAATCTGAAAAGGATGACAAATTCAGAATGTCTTTCCTGGGAGTTGTCTCTGCTCTGTTGTCGCTCCCTCCGGCGCTGGGGATGGCTGCTGCAGGCCACAAGATGCAAATTTTCGGGGTTTCCCAGGTCTCAGTCCAGAGCAGCTTTGAATGGTTCCAAAAAGGGAAAGGAAAAACAGTCCAGGGAAAAATCTGGACTGCTTAGCTAAACTAACCAACAAGCAGAAGCAAAAAGCAAAAGCAAAGCAGGAGCACAGCAGAAGCAATAGCAAAGCAAGAGCAAGAGCAAAGCAAAAAGCAAAAGCCGCACTATGTACTGCCCCATCTCTGTGTCCCGCCAGCTGTGGGGGAGCAGGCTGATAACAAAACCAAAACAAACCTTGCTCTTCAGAGCCAGTCTTGAAGGCACAGTACATAATATCCAGCATTAACAGAACACACGATTAGGGATACAAGCATCATAACCTCACCCTAGGACACCACTGTACCGGCATTGTGCAACATGCAGTTCAGACCTTGTTTCATTTTGGAAGAGTGAGCAAATTATGTAAATAGTTAAAAGGAGGGATGCAGGTAAAAGGGAAAAACGAAATTAAAATTACTTAATGCTTATTTTGCTTTTGGATAGACAGTTTCTGTCTTGGGGAGAAATTAACTTTTCTACACAACTTAAATCTCTCTTAAATTCTTAAAATAGTGCTCTGGGAGTGACATGGCACTGAGGACTTGCTGCTGGCCAGTTTCACCTTATCATATTCTCTCAGAATATTTCCAGCCCAGCAGAGTAACTTTGCTGACAGCCCTGCACGAGCTCCAAGATATTTTCTTGCTTACAAATTAAGTTTTCCCAGCAATCCACCCTGATACTTCAGTTATCATCACTGGAGAATGGATGTCCTCAGGGACTCAAAAAGGACTATGTGGTCTCTCACCCATGGGTTTTAACTTGGCCTTGCTCACATCACTAGTGACCAAAAGTCATTACCATAAGTGGCTTATGTGAAATGTATTGGTCTCAGTCAATTATAAGCAGACAGTTGTCTGCATGACTAAACCACCATCCCAAATGGTGCTTTTTTTGGGAAGTCCTAAGCACAGGCAGGGTCAGTACAGATGGACTGAAACCTCAGCAAAAGCACAAGGAGAACAGACTTTAAGTTTTGTGCTTATTCACTTTCAATAGAATGAAAATAACACAAGCTGTAAAATAGCTGTGAAAGGTATTTATTTCAGGTCTGTGTACATTAGAGAAGTGTCTGGAGTTGCTCTGACTTACATTAGGGACAGTCATACTCCCCAGAAGTTACCAAGGTGGCAGAAAGTCTTTCTGGCAGCCTTTGCCCCCACCTCTGCTGAGGCAGAGCAGAGACCATCAGCCCAGACTGTGCCCAGCACATCAGTTTTTACCCAGTGTGCCAATACAACAAGCTCAGCCTTGCTCTGCACAGAATATCACACTGTGGACAAATAGGGAGGCTGTCTGCCAGACCTTTTTGAGCCACAGAGAACCATCAGACTTGCTGTGACTACCCAGAGGCACTCAGCTTTGTTGGGTTACAGATGGGGTGAGATGCAGAGCCAGAGCCATGGCCCAGGAGGAGAGAGAACAGTTGGTCCATTTTGCTTTAAGCTACAGGCAGCAGATTTTCAATCTGGGAAAGGCTTGCAAGAACTGATCTGGAAATTCAAAATAGCGGATTTTTCTCAGAGCTGGAGCACCAAAGTAGACATTTAGTTTGAGTCAGCTGAAAGCCCCTGATTTAATAACTGAGCTATTTAATTTTGATTTTGCTTTATTTATTCATTTATCTTGGTTAACATGTGTTGACTACTGCCTGCTACTAAACCCCCACAGCTTCCTCTGTTCCACCACTCTCCTCTCCCCAAGCTGTGGCAGTTGAACAGTGCAATGTCTCTCTGCACAGCTACAGGGAAACAGCACTGGAGGCCCACTCTTTGTTGTGACCTAGTCATGTCTTCCTGGCTTTCCCTACAGTGGGGGAAAGCTTTACTCTGTGTGTGCACTCAGGCTTCTTCTGCAGCTCTGTGTAGTCCTGCAGTCGTAGTACATGAAAATTCACCTCAAAACATTAAAACTGAACTTCAGGATGAGATTTTTACCAAGGGGCCCAGCAGAAGGCCTGGTCTTTGATTAAGGACTGTGTATCTGGTTTGACTACTGTCCTGAGGAAAAAGATTGCCTCAAAGCATAAAATCTAAACAGTGAAAGAATTATTGAGATATTCCCTTTTCATTTTTTTTTTGCCAAGAAACTCAGGTGCCTTGTCTGCAATCTCACAAAAATTTGAGCTAGAGCTGGAAGTGTGTCCAAAACTCTTGACCCCTAGTCTTATGCCTCAGCTGTAAAAGCATCCTTTCTTCCTGAATAGCTGTAGTAATGATCTGCCAAGGGAATGAAGAGAAATGGAGACTCTTGTCTCCAGTATTATGATTCTGAATAAAGCCTCAGGTCAATGTGATCAGACATACAGAAAAGAGAAGGATGATGTCTCTATGACATGGTTGAATTACTGGCATTGCAGAGCTGGTCCATTTTTTTTCATAAATGGTAAACTTATCAATGTGGGGGAGAATCAAAGGGTTTTGTGAATTTTTGTCAAGCACAGTGACAAAATAATCACTATAATGTCAGAAGGCAAGGAAGGATTGAGGGAAACAAGGTAGTGAAAAAGTAAGTTTTTTCAGCATGACAGATATAATTGTGGAAATGATAACAATTTCTAATATTCTAAAAATAGACTTCCATTTTTTAGGGACTATTTCTCAAGGAAAAACTTATCCAGTTAAAAATCAAAGCATTTCATTATTGTTTTGCCAAAACACACTGGGTTGACCTAAAAGGATTTTTTTGTCTTAACTTTTCACTGAAAAGCTTCAAAAATTTTATTCTGCTTGAGTAAAAACTTTTTTTCTGATTTTTCTCATTTTCCCATCTGTTTCTAATGGATCTTTCTTTACTAAAACAGCAACTTAACTTTTGCTAGTTTGATCTTGCACACTTGAATGTGAAAAAAGGCAAAAATAAATTGAAAATTAAATGCATTAAATTTTCATAATGTGTAACTTTAGTATGAATATGTAAATATTTCATCCCTCTTTGGTTCCTTTAAAACATCCTCCAGCCCATTGACTCTAGTAATGGGCCAGGTAAACATCTTGACCTTTATCTACTCAACTTAAAATCCCTATAAATAACTTTTATTGGTTTCTTTCCTCTGCAGCTATATGTAGTGTCACAGCTAAGAATGTCATTGCCCCAAACTGACAATTATGTTTTCAATTTTTTGGTCTTTTGCTTTCTTTTTCTTCTTACATTGTTTATAAAGCAAGAATACAAATACAAGAAAAGTCAAAAGAAAGGTCTTTGTTCAAACAAAGGTAAAATTCTGCTGCAGACAGAAAAGTGACTTTGGAGAAAAAATGATATCATCAGATTCTGTATTTATTCTCTTCAGTGGCATCCAGATCAAATTTACTTGGTTTTCAAGGTGATGTTTCTAACCAGCCAGCCCTTAAACTCAAATTGGGATCTGAAAGTCAAGCTGTGTCCTTTCTGACTCATGCATAATCATCCTTAATAAAGTTTCTATAGACAGGATTTAGCTGACAAGTTGGTGTTTATCATACACAAGACAAAAGAGATTAATCCAAGCCATTCATCCTTAGCTAGGCTGACTCTTCTTCATTAGGTGGTTAATGTATGCTATCTGTAAAGCAAGACAGAACAGGATGATCCAAGGAGCAGATCTCCTAATATGGAGTTGGTTTTATGCAATGCTTTTCTCGACCACAAATGCATTTCATTTTAACAAAGTATTTCCCAGACAAATCCCGTGGTGAGCCCCTGTGATAGCAGGCCTGGGAAAAATCCCTTTTGCCTTCCTTCCCCTCACCATTGTGCTCATCTTCCAAAGCAAAATGCATGTATGGGATTAAAAAGGGGAGAGTGGGGATGATGGGACAAGGTAGGAACATCTGGGGCTCTGCTCTGCAAAGAGATCAGCTGGTCCATGGAAGAAGAAGTCAGATTTGGGGTTTCCAGACCCATAGTTCTCCTTGTTGAGCATGGTACCTCATGGAGTATGGCACATGATACTGAACATGCTCTTGAGCTCACTGACATTTGTGTATTTAATGTACATGTGTGGCAGCCTGACACCCACTGTGACAGAAACCACCAGCAGATGCAGCAAGCTACCATCTCCCATCTCTTTAGGTTGAGGTGATGATGCAGTTTGAGCTTGCTTTGAGATCTCCCCTCTTTTTATTGAGTGTTATGTCTTGTCTTAACTGTTATTTTAATCCGCTTGTCATGCACTTAGCATGCGGAGTAGTCAGGCAAGGAGCTGACTGGGTGCAGGGTAAGTGAGGTATCTCTGTGCTTGGGAGAGCTCTGGTCCTTCCCTTTAAGCACATCTACCTCATGTATGATGATGAATGTTAAAGGGAAGGCTGGATATCACCTGGCTTTTTTCATATCACCAGGGTGCTTGCAAGAAACCAGAGGAAGCGTAATCAGTTTGAAGAAGTGGTGTCCTTTAAGCAGAGAGAGAAAGAGATCATGCTTATAGGAGGCATTTCTTTGCAAGTAGCACAGTGGAGCAGAGGAGAAGTGGCCAGTTTCCATTTTCTGATCTGTGCTAGACCAGCTTAGGAAGCAACTTCACCCCCTGCACCTCAGCCATCTGACCTGTTAGTGACAATGGAGATCACTCCTTTATAAGGCATTTGAAATATGTTAGTAAGGAGTGTGCTATTAGGGAAAGGAATGTTACTATTTACTATTAGTATTACTACTTTTACTATCACAATGCTAATAGAATCACTCAGTTTCTGTCTGGACAAATATGAGATCTTTGTTGGCTTCTGGAACAGATGTGTGGCCAGGTTTTGTGTCATCAGAAATGGCTGTTTGGCTATTGTCTTCAAACACCATCTCACCTACTAGTGGCTCCGTCTGGGGCCCTGTTGTGTGTTTGAAATGCAGAGGTTGTCCCGTTGGAAGCTGCCAGGACTTCCTTTGGATCATATTTGTGTGTGACATGAAATCGTGCTCTTAATGGCTGGATGCACTCTTCCACCCAGGGGGGCAGTCTGGTGTAACAGTCTGGGGGTGTCACAATGTTTCTTCTCAGCCTCCATGCTGTCATTCCTCCTGCTCCTTTGATCCTTGCTCTTCTCTGCTCCCTTTCTTTCTGTCCCTTTCCTTAGTCCCATTTTGTTATTATTAGTCTTGTCCTTTCAAGTTGCCCTGTTATTTCTAGTCTTCATCTCCTGCCTTTTTTGCATAGACCCAGTGTCTTCCCATGCAAATTGTGTAACTCATAATGTTCCCTATCTTGGAAGAGGCAGAGGTGGCCAGCATGCAGCAATCATGGCCTCTCACAGCAGGAGCACACAGGTAACTGGTTTTTAGGGAGCCTCAATGCAGTGAGTGGGCAGCAATCAGTCCAGGCAAGAGAGGAGACTTACACCTTATCAACAAGGCTAGGATGGGCCTCTTAAAGAGGTCTGGGGGATCCTCCTCTGTGTACTTGTTCATTTGTCCCATGTATGAGTTGAGTGACTTTAACTTCCTTTCTGTTTCTTCCTTTACTTGTTCTTCCTTTACTGTTTCCTCACTGTCTTCTGAGAATCTCCTGTCCATCTGTCAGGAAGACTGTAACACATATCTTCTTGTGATTCTGTCACTGAACTTCCTTCACCATGTGAATGCAGCTACACATAATCTAAGGCTATAAGAGTGGTATATAGTGATGGATGATGCTCTGCAGTGGAGTCAGGATTGTGTGATTATGGGATTTGGTGGTCCTTTGCTGTCCCAGCAGTAATCACTGTATACACAGCGACTAAACAAGAATTCAGCCAAACAATATTTTCTTTAGGGCAAAATGTCATGGAGACTTTGAAAAATACATTGAAGCCTTCTTTTCTGATTATTATACTGTATTCTGATGCTCCTTCTATCAAGATTTTTCAGAACCCATGTCTCTTCTAATGGAAAAAACAAGATACAAAAATAATCTGGAATTTATGACTCTCAAAAAGAATCAAAAGCCTGGAGATCAGCTCAGAAACTCAGGACAGGACATTCCATATTAATCTGCAAAGCAGGAGCATTATATTGCAGTTCAAGGTGGTAATAGATTAATTCTATACACTTCTGATGCATATACATCTAAAATTATCACATCAAGCCTTGAACAAAGCTTTGATAGCAGTGTCTCAACAAACTGAGAGGAGTTAAAAGAAAAGCAACAAAAATTATCAGGATGGCTTCAGGATTGATTTAGGTTGAAAGATTAGGTGTGCTTAATGTGGGAAAGAGATGATGAAGGTGGGCACGCACTAAAAGACTACAAATATTTTGTGGGTGTTAATGCTAAGAGGAGAAGAATTAATTTGTGTCATAAGAAATCACACAGAGGGAAGTGACAAAATAGTCTAAAAACTACAAAGAACCTTCTGCTGTCAAAACATATAGTACTGTGTTGTCAGTGAAGTATCTACAGAGGTAGGTAACAGGCCCCGGAGGCAAAACTTGGGAGGCTGTGCTGTGTGGAGTCAGCCTGCTCTAGAAGAGAGGCCTGAGATAGCTTTCCTCTACCACACATTTTGTTTCTTCCAAAACAATCTTTGTGAATGATCCAATCATTCAAATGACCTCTTCTAACTCAACACATTGAATCTGTGTATTAGTTTATTACTATATGGTTATGACTTCCTTATTATGTTCCCAGTGAGTGTACAAGTTTCATGAACATTGTTAATTTGGCCCACTCTTTCAAATATATTATCTTAATATCTTGTCTAAACCCATGAAAATCTGGTGAGCTTACCCATCAGGTACCTTGCCACACTGGTAAGAAGAACAAAGGCTGTTTTTTTGTTCTTCCGTTGTGCTGATTCACAAATTTCTTTAATGCCACAGACACAGCTTCTCTTCTGAGTGTAGGCCATAGCAGGAGCCCCCACACACTCAGAGATGAGATCTGTGTTAGTGTTCATGTTGGTTTCTTCCCCAGGTAAACTTCAGACTGCTTTAATTTTGTTCATCTGCAGCACAGTGGATTGTTTACATCCAAAGATGGAGTCTCTGCATCAGACCTTTGGTCCTTGTTTACTAAATATTTCCAGAGGTCATTTTTGGCAGGCAAGACACCTGCCTGGGCACTGCCTCAGGACTGTGGGAGGGGGTGCAGAAAAAAATCCAAGACATGAGCAGAAGGATGCTCATGCCAGGGGTGTCTGGAAGAGTGAGGCAAGTAAAAGACAGAAGCACAAGTGTCATCCAAGCACTTGTGCAGGGGTGAAAATTTTGAGGACTTTTCTCATGTTCTTTTCTTGACAACTCATTTATTTCAGTGGCTGATTACTGCTGTAAGGGAAGACATGTAAGGCCCCTAGCTATTTATCTCTTCTTCCAAAAGAACATTGTAAATAATCCTAGGAAAATTTACACTGGAATTTGTTTGCCTTTTATCAGCTAGAAGTTTTCTTGAGAGAAAAGGAAACATCACACTTCACTCCAGCCCGGCCATCACAGGGCCCGATCCTGACTGGACGCCATTTGCAATAGCTGCAATCCCTCAGCGCGGTGACCTGCACTGTGATGGGGAGCTCCTCTCTGGGCATAGCTCCTCCATGTCCCTGTGGGGAAAACAAGCCCCTCATGCCACATGGTTCTGGCGGCGGGTGCATCTGCCCCTCAACAGAGGTGGTGGCAGCTGGAGGCAATCAGGGGCCCTCACGGCCCTAATTGGCTCTACCTGGGCCCCCCACCCCCATCCTGGGGCTATTTCAGCTCAGCCTGAAGGTGCTGGTTCTTTCCTAAGCTCTGCTGTGAGATGGTGGCTTACAAGTTGGGGTAAGCAGCCATGGTCTTGGCTTGCTCATTGCTGGATGGATGGACCATCATTGTGGTGATGGACCCCATTACCAGCCTTTGTGCTTCATCTTGTGGGTTCATGCCCCTTGTGAGGCTCTTCCTGCCATTTGAACCAGGTATGTGCATGGCTGGGTACCGGTAGGGCCTGGTTTTGTGCACCTGGTCTCTCCTGAGGCTGCTTGGAGCTGGTGCTGGGGTGTCCCTGTGGGTTGGGGACCAAGGTGCTGTGGCCCAAACCAGCAGGGTAGGCTTTGGTGGTCTCCTGGACTGGGTACAGCTCTTCTTGCAGGCAGACTGTGTGAGCAAAAGCAGCAGCTGGCTGAGGCCCCTTGTGTGTCCTTGAGCATAGCTCCATGGTACAGAAGTGGCATCTCCCTCAGTTGGGGGCCTTCCCTGGTCTCGGAGGTGACAGGGGACCTGCTGCTGGTTCTGCAGGTACCTTCCCCATGTCTTCCTGGCTTGTGCAGCATGATGAAACAAAGACCACATTAGTTGTGGGATGACATATCATCTTTTTCTTTCCTGGCTCTTTCCTTGGCCTGGGGAGACTTGGCTGCTGGTTTGGGAGTTTATCACCTCTTAGGAGGAGCTGTGGGGTTTTCTTCCCTGAGCCACCTAAGGTAGTGACATCCACCTGGGTAGTGCCAGTGCTAGGGGTGGGTGATGCAGGTTTGGCTTGTAGAACAGCTGTGTGTGATCCTGTGTGACAAAGCTGTGCAGGCTGGAGGTCCAGCTTCTTTGTTTTCAATCGAGGGAGGCTGTAGCTTGGGGTCTGCATGGGCCTGAGAGCTTCCCCTGAAGCTGTTGCAGCCCTGGTAGGACACAGGGGCTCCATGCTGTCCTGGTTGACTGTATGATGCTTTTATCCCAAATCGTCTTGTTCTGTTTATACTGACTAACAAGTTTTACACCGTTAAGACTCTCTTCCAGAGAGTGAAGAGGGGAGGGAAGAAGTGTTCAGTTTGTTTTCAGACTGCACTCACTCCTCTGCATTCCTGCTCCTGGACTGTGTTGTCTGTGGATGGACAGACAGCAGGACAGAGCTCTTTTTTGCTTTTAGTTAGTTTTAGCTAGCTGAGGCAAAGAAGTTCCCTGGACTGTGGTTTTTCTTTTTCTTGGACCTGTTCAAACCTGCTCTGGACTGAATACCCAGAAGAGCACCGGCAGCTCCACCTGTAGCCCACTGGGCCGGTCCTGGGCCATGGCATTCCCAGCACTGGAGGGACTGATCAGAGACTGAGTGAGCCGAGCTGCAACCCAGGGAGGGGACTGTTGGGAGTTTGTCATCTCTTTTTGGAGCAGCAAGAGGTTTAATTGTTTAATATTATTTGGGTCCTATTGTTTAATAAACAGGTTTCTTTCCGCTTTTCTCCAAGGAGATATTTTCTCCCGAACTGGCTGGGGGAGGGCCCAATTGAATCTGCTTTTTGTACAGGAGCCCCTTTGGGGATTATCTCCCAAATTTGCCCTGAACCAGGACACATGCTCATGGGTCTGAAGGGGATCAGGACGTGGTGTGACTGGGCCTGTGGAGTTGGTGAATGAGCAGTAAGGGAAAAGTGATTCATGTATGTTTGGTCTATGTTTACTTAAGAGTAAATGAAAAATAGATTTAAACAACAAAGAATTTTTCAACACTTTCCCACAAAAGGTTCAGGGGCCAAAGGGATCAGGAAAAATGAGTTCAACTGGGTTAATAGAACTCTTCCTGTTCTTTGGTGTTGTGTTTTCAGTTTGGGGTTTTTGAGTGTGTGGGTTTGGTCATTTGCAAGAGAGGATGGCAGTTGAAAACTCTCAGACTACAACCTTAAGCCACTACCCAGTGCATAGTGCTGTGTGCAGTTCGTGTGTAGTTTGCTGTCTTGCACTGACTCTGCTTACTGGAGCAGCTCCTCACAGTCCTTGTGTGCTGGCACAGAGCCTTGGACTGGCCAGCCCCAGGAGTTTGTGCTTTGCTGCAGAGTGTGTAATTATTCACCTTATGACTCAGTCAGCAGTACTGTGAGTGTCAGCATGTAATTCTTCTCTGCCCTAAAGTAATGGTCTTCGACCAATGGTCCAGCAACTATTTATATGGGTTTGTGAAAGATAATGAGAAAAGTGAGGCTATTGTCATTAGGCTTAAATTCATTATTCAGAGATCCATACCTCCATCTGAGATGCTTTATAGGTCCATGAGTTTCAGTAGGATGAAACCAGTGGCTCTGACGGCTTTCTTACCTTCTGATGGTCCCTTTCATAGTGCAGTATCACCACTTTTTTCCCCTCTAGAGTAACAAATAGGAGGAGTACTAGGTCACACTTCTGTAGAGCAAACTATTACCAGGAAGTTATAATGGTGGTAGTCTAATTGAATTGGCATTTTATGTATTATAAGTGATTATATTAAATGAATTTTATTGTGATATGCATCACATTGCCTGAGATTTTAGGGGAAAACTGCTACTTTGTGCCAGATATTGCTGAGAGGAATATTATAGATGGCAAAAGTATTATTAAGGCTGTCTTGTTCATGCAGGATTTATGTCTAAGGTCTAAATTTTAATACTCTCATTGATATTTGAATTTTATTCTGTGTGTTGTTTGGCAACAACCATTCCAAATGTGTGAAAAAAAATCAATCTAGCTCTAAGAAAACTTAAGATTTATGAAACATATGTGATTGACAAATATTGGCCTAATTTTAATTTTCTTCTTGTTATTGATCAATACCCAGATATTCAGGGTATGTTTTCAGCTGTCCTCCATGAGTTTAATTGCTATGTTATTGGACCTGAGTCTTAAAAGACAAAATACTACGAGAAGTGTTGGTAAAATACAAAAGGCTACTGCTCTGCAGTTGGCTCATAATGCAGAATTTGATGCTACTCTTTGTAGTGCTGTAGTGTTGCCTAAAAGATCATTTGCCTGGGATATACTGCTAGAGTTGGGGTTGGTGGGAACGCCATCTGTACTGTGAGTGTTTTCTTCAGAAAAAAGTCTAATAAATCCTCCTCTGAAGAACTGCAATAACTGCTTTTGGATTTCATATCTCTGTGACTCTTGTATATCCAAAAGATATGAGGCCCATGTGCCTTTTCAGCTTTATTTTGTGTGTTTACATTCATCTTAAGTGGCACAGGCACAGTGATGGCAGATTGCACAGGGGTGTTTTTATTAGGAAAGCCCAGTAATATGAATAGTTGTAAAATGTGTCTAGACAGAAGAATAGACTAAAATAGCTGTGGAACATGGGCAGGAAGGTAAGAAATACAAGTGTGTGTGTTGATGGGAGGAGTACACAGGACTGTTTCTACCTCCAGGGCAAGTCATCAGGAACACGTTACCACTGGTAAAGGAAAATCTTGTGGACAGACGGAGTCCCAGGGGTGAGAGCTGTCTGAAAAATGAGAACATAGTTGTGGAAAGAGAGTACCAGACTTTTTAGATAGGGGTTTTTGTAGTTCAAGATGGGCTCATTTTTTCGGTCTTTCTTCCCTTACATTTCAGTGACATCTTTAAAATATTTCAAGTTGTAATAATGAAATTATTTTCTAATTGTTGTATTTAAATTTTTAGTATTATTTTTAGTAATAATAAATTTTAAATAATATAATAATAATAATTTTTAGTAATAGTTCTATAAAAGTACAGTAATGGAAGTTGGCAGAAATAAAGAAAAAACCCAAACAACATGTAGGACCTGGATTATTTGGTTATGAAAAGTGATTTTTTTAAATTTAAAGTCACTGTCCTGGGATCCAGTTCACCACTGCCTTATACTCATTGTCAAGAAATATTTCACAGATGTAGTGCCAATGCCCTTATGGAAGGGCCTTACTGTTTCATGACTGGGATCTTTTAAAGCTCTTGTTGCTGTTGGGCAGAGTCCTGTCTAGGAATAGATCCTTTTAGTGAAAAATAGGAGTTGTAACCTGTGTGAGAATAGATATTAAACTGGCATGATTTTAAAGTGTGTTATAAGTGGGGCAAAGCATCAGAGTACTCCAGAACTGTTGATAGCTATTGCCTGGCAGCACAGAAATATTTCATTTTTCTATCAGAGTAGTACTGGGGGAAATCAAAGAACACTGAAAACTGGGACACTGGGATGATTGGCTTAGGAGTTAATTTTTTTTTTTCAAAGCTAAATCAGTAGGGTCAGATTTCAGAGCCTTATTCATGTTCAGTACTAGCCCCATTAAAGTCACCTTCCTTCTTCTGACTTTACACACAATTTAAAGGTTTCTAAGAGCCCTATTAATAGTATTGAAATCTGGCTTGTACCTTGGCACAAAAACTGGGGGGAAAGATCTCCTGATCATCAAATTCTCTGTGGCTCTAGTAAGAGCAAATTATGGAGAAACATACAGAAAGAAGTGATTAATAATGAACTGAAATGTAAAATTTTAGTTCAGTACAAGACAATTGAGTGTGGTGATAAACTGTGGAATTGGATTCTGAGACAAATGGTAAGCTCAGGCTGCCTGAAGCTTTTAATTTGTTTGAGGAACTGCTTTAAGCAATCTGCTGCAGTGTAGTTTCATCTATTTGGTTTTTAACTCCTGGGAGTGGAGTGCAGCATTGGGAAGAGAGCAGGGGAGCACATGGCCTGTGTAGGTGTGACCCTTGATGCAGAGTTTATGGGCACACTTTATGGTATTAGGAAGAATGAAGTAGCTTCCTGGTAAATGTCCATTTTCCAAATCTTGTATTGTTGGAGAAGATAGAATAAATTGTCATTTTCTGAAATTTAAAAAAATCATGTTTAAATTGGAAGCTTTTTTGTACTACTACTACAACAGCATACGTGGGAAAGCATTTATAGCTTGAACTTGCCTACTTCATTTGGTGTGGGCAGATAAAGTGAGTTTCAAAGCATGTTCTCAAGCAAAAGATTTGATATTTGTATCCTAAATCACATGGCACTGTATGTTTCCTGGGAGGGTGATTCCTCTAACAACCCAACTGTTAACTGGGAGTGTGCAATTAAAAATGTATGCTGTGTTTGTCAGCTCTTTAAACTGTTCAAGCTGGTTACATAAGGTGAAGAAATTCATTACATAAGTTACACCGTGAATTGCAAATTGTTTACTTAGTTGTGACAGCCATAGCTTAAGATATTTGTAGGCTGAGAGTTAGTCAGGGAAGACATTTATGAATCATTTTGAATAATGAATAAATTTCAGATTTTATTTGCAGCCTGTTAGCAGACAATTAACAAAGAAAAAAGGATAAAACTTGTCAGAGTTGTATTTATATGTCTGTCTGCTCCAGATTAGTGACTTAAGCTGGGTTGCTGAATTTGTACTGTTGACTAAATTTGGCATTTCATATCTTGCTGTCAAACTCCTGAGTCATCTAGGCTTTTGAATGTTTTTTTTCTGCATAACTGTATAATTATAGAGAGAAAATAGACTAAGTACATTAATAAGGCTTAATTAAAACATGCATATGTACAAATACTCATGTATACAAATGAAAGCATCCAAACTTCTGTGTTCTGATTGAGCATCAGACACAGCACTACTCTGCAGCACAAATTCCCTGTAAACTGTGTTTCAAGTATTTACTTCTACGTGGGTAATAAAATTCAAACAGCCTACTGATGTGTTAGAAATTTCTCTAGTTGTAAAAATTGTTGGTGTCTGAGTTTTCTTATTTCAGCTCCAACTTTCCCAATAGAATTGCTTGTTCCTGTTCTGGAACAAAAATAAGCTATATTAGTATCAAGTGGATTGCTTGTAACACAGAGTGCTGGATTCTCTGCTAGGATGATTTTTCAGGAAAAATCTTACTTGTATTGCAAAAATAATGTCAAAAAACTTATTTCAATACAGACCACCCCTTGAGTGTGTGTACTGGGGTTCTGTTAACTCCAGCCAAGTCTTATGCTTTGGGCTGTTCACTGAGAGCCTTTTGTGTCAGGTGTGGGTAGTGAGAGCCATCTGCTGCCATGGCAAAGGTTTCTGTCATCCTTTCCTGAGGTGTGGGTGACTCAACTAGCTGAGCTGTAAATCTGTGATCCCATGGCCTGTGGGAAAACGTGGGATCTGACTGTGCCCTTCCTTCTTCCCCCCAGCCCATGAGCTTTCCCTAGAGGTGCCTGAAGGTCACTTGTTCTGACAATCTGTGGTGTGGCTCAGCTGCTAAGTTAGTTGAGGATTATCAGTTCATGGATGCCTAGACTGGCCTCTGCTTCTCTCGGCCAAAGCTTTTGGGATGACTGACAAATGCAGGGGTGCTGTTGGCCAAAGTGTTTTCTTGCAAGAAAGGTAATTCTGGGGCTGGAATAGCTCACAGCAAGTTGGCTGTGTGTCAGCAGAGCAGCATGAAGTTGACCTAATATAGAATGGCCTCTAACTCTGTGATCACCTATTTGATGTAGTTTTCATGTAGTTTTGTGGTGATTAATGAATATTTATAATTCTGGAGATCTTCCAGTGGAAAACATTTTAATAAGTACACAAGAATGTTATTGAAATGCACTTCATTGCATAGCAGGAAAACATGTATTTAATTGTCTCTGTAATTGCTGGTGACTGGATGCCAGCTTGGCAGGCCAAGGGCATCAGAACCTGACCCATGTAAAGGCTTTTGGTGCTGGTGTGTGTGTGCAAGCAATACCTGCTTTGAGAGGTAGAATTGACCTCTGCTTCACTCTGAGTTCAGAGCCAATGAACCAAGTTACTCTGTGAAGGAGGCAAAAGAAATTTTGAAAAATAAAATAGTTGTTGGTTTTTTTTGGTGTTTTTTTTTTTTTTTTTTTTTTTCTTCTGGGGTTGTTCCCACCCATCTTGAATAACTTATTTTAGCAGGGTAAGTGAAAACTTCATTTCCCTTAAGATTGACATTCCCTTCTCCATTGTTTTTGCAATATTATTTTTTTTGTAGCTGTCATCATGATAGAAGCAAACCTGTAAAACAAAACAACAAAAAATTAAACTAAGGAAAGTACATGAAGCAGGAATCAGTTTCAGTTCTCCAATAGTGTGAAAGATGCAGTTTGTTACCAGGCAAAGTAATTTCAGAATAATTTTTTATGCTTCAGAAGAAAACACTAAAGTATTCCCTGCTGCACAAGGCAGCATAGCTCTGATGCTGTTCAGAGGACATTGAATGGCTGTGCTGAGCAAGTCTTATGGGTGGGTAATGGTGGCTAAAGTGGAATAGTGGAATGGAGGCTAGAGGTGGTTTATTCTTAATAAAAATGTTAGCTGAGTAGAGAGTACTTCAAATAATGTAGTGAGGTCATAGTGGCAGAACTTAGAGAGGAGAATTAAAATATTTAATTACTCTTGTGTTTTTTCCCCGTTCATGTCCATGAAATACAGATAATTTTTACTGTCTTCTTCTGACACCTCTGTGCAGGACGAGGGAGAGCTGCTGAATCAGTGCAGTCTTCTGCTATTGCAAGAAACTGCTAGGTATAATCCTAGCCCCAAACATCTTAAGATACATATGAAGAAGTAAAATTTAGGCCCTTTTTTCTTGGGTGACTCCAAAATGTGGGACTGTACCTTTGAAGCTTTTTTTAGGTTTGGCTTCAGTCTTAATCTCTGCCTTCTCATAGCTGATAGTCTGGCTCTATTGATGTGAGTCTGTTGCAGCTCTTGCCATCAGCATGAGGTTTTTTTCACTGATTTTCCACCTCATCTCAAAACTGAAAAGAGAATGTGGCCTTTGTCAGTTAACTCCCTCCCATACCTCCTGTTATATGTCTCTACAGGGTATTTTGGGATTTGGCAGGGACAGTGTCCTAGAGCCAAGTGAAGTCATGTTTGGCTACAGCTGCTGGAGTAGATTCTGCTTTGCTCCTAAAGAGCAAAGAGAAGCAGTGGCTGTACTTTAGGTCTTGAATTGTCCATTCCTTTCAGGCATAAATCTAGTGCTAATTTGGATGTTAATATTAACAAATCTCATGAATATATTTCCCATGGCTTTCACAGGTGTTTTTGCTAACATCCCACATTTGGAGTGTGTTGTAGTGAATTTGCCTGCTTTGAGATTGGGGTAGACTCCTTAGTTCAATTTGGTTATTACAGTGGGATTTGCAATTGGTACAGAGAAACTCTGGTGAGGCCAAGCCTTGAGACAGAGCCTGTGTACCTCTCCTACCCTGCCTGTGTGGAAGGCAAAACACTCAGATGATGACTGGGCACAAATCACAAAAGCCAAAATAGTTTGTTCCCCAGACATTTGCTCCAGTCTAGACTGCTGATTTGGAGTGTTTTGAGTGACCTGGCAGAATGTGTGTGAGTTTCTGGGGCAGTCAGAATTCTTTCAATATGTAATTTCACCCTTCTTGATGCTCCTTCTCTATTGTCACAACTTGCTTACTGCTTAGATGCCTCCAGCTGCAGCTCACTGGCATGGATCAACAAAGTTGGGTGGTTTATAAGCTGAGAAAAATATAAGCATCACACTTGCACACTGATATTTGACAAGGAAGAGGGCTGAGAGACTTGGTAGTGTTGCTTGGAAATGTATGAAAAAACAGGCAGCCACCTTGAACAGACATTTGTCATCTTGCCAGGGAGCCACAGGAAGAGAAACCAGCACAAGCTGCGTTCAGTCACCTGAACATCATTCAGCCATACTCAGTTGTGGGTTAGCTTTGTAATACAACATTTCAGTTGCCTGTGGTCTCTGAACCATTCTATTTAGAACTTTAATTCCCAGAAGATGGAATTTTTGTTTTGACTTTATGGTTGATGATTACGTAAATACAGAGAGTTATGCTTGGGAAAGAATACTAGTTGTGCCAGAGACTAGGTATTGGAAACAGAGTAATGTAGAGGGGGAAAACCTTAGTGGTACTGCATTTTTCTTTTTTCCTTAAACAGAATACTTTGATCTCCAGATGAAGCAACTAGCACAACAGTTCATGTTAATTGATACCACTCAATCATCAATCCATTCGGCTTCTGCAAAGAACATTAGTTCAGCAGCACTGGCAGAGCATCAATGGAAGTTAATTTTAATGGTAATTTGGAGCCTGGCTTATTTCTCTTTTAAAAGGTTTTTATACATGAAATAAATTTTTATTGCTAATTCATTTCATTATCATCTGGTTTGGGTTCATGCTAAATAGTGCAGTTCACTCTTCCTTTTCTGGAATAGGGTGAAGCTACTGTCTGTCCCTAAATACTCATGAGTTGTGATTGTTTGTAGTTCAGAGAGGTGAAATTCAGGGTTAAGGGATCAGAGGTTAAACCAATGAAAGGGTATTTTTTTTTAATATTGAAACAAGCTGCTGTTCTTCCAACCAGGTAATTCATGACACAGGAGTCTGGGCCTGCTTGCCAAGACATGTTATGGACTCTGGCAAGACAGTGCTTCCACTTTTCTTCTGTCTGATGGGAGCAGCATAGCCACAAGCCTAATGAAAGATACTGTCAGAACCTTCCATCATGCTTTTTAGTGATATGACAGAGCACTGCAGCTCATAATGACTGACTGCATCCCTGATGCAGCACAGCTGCAAGCGTACACAGCGCTGCAGGTATGAGGGTACCCACCTCCAGCAAGGCACTTGAGTGATGATCCTCGTTCTTTCTGACTCTGGGCTGAGGACCCAGCAGGCACCAGCATCCTCCAGGCAGAGATAAGTAACTGGCTATATCTAGCATAGCTTAAAAATTATTTTAAATTCTCCTCATAAATATTCTCCTAGTAGGAGTATCTGTGGTGTTATGAGTCTGCTTTTCTCCTGTTAGAAGTGAGACTGGCATCCTTCAACTACTGTGCACAATGGCCACATTGTATTTCTCAGATTCACTTTATAGGATTAGGAGTAATAGCTGAGGGGAAATCATGCTCAGCTTCATGGCCAGGTCAGCGTATTTGGAGAAATTGCAGAGCTGTCCAGTGCTGAAGTGATTCAAGTGTTGTATTATTGCCATGGGTCATGTGCAACTGTTTGAAGTAAACCTCTTTACTGTTTTTGTACTTCATGGTGTGGAATCAGGCTCCAGAATGATCAAAGCCTCAGGCTTAAGTTATCCTAATTGGGCAAAATCAGAGAAGCTGATGAGTTGAGGCTTAAAGGTTGCTACGGAGGCAATATGCAGCTTACACTACTATGTCCTACTTCCTCGTGGGACTTCAAGAGTATACATGTTTTTACTTCCTTTTGGAGTACAAAATTCTGAGTATTTTAAACAACCAGGGTTATTTCAGACTGTCTTTTTGCCCTGGTATAATATGAATAATAACATTGCAGGCTTGGCCTTAAATAACAACTCTTGTGGGTGAGGTGTACATTAGAGAGAGCATCATTAGATCATTACACTTGGTTATGTCTTTTCTTGGATTTTGAATATTAGTAGTATATCTAGCTATGATTTTTTATTGTTCCAGTACAACTCTCTACCCAGTACAAAATCAGCTTATGTGTAAGATTGCAGAAGCATTAGAAATTTTCATCAAATGGTGGATAAATTTGGTCTGGAATACTGTTAGTTTCACAATCACACAGTGCCTGGACTCATGGGAGACTGGTCCAAGACTGAAGTTCCTAGTCATTGTCACAGCACTGCTGGACTATGATAAATGTCACCAAGTCTGTAGGAAATCTAAACAGGGAAACAAGGTATTTTCTTCTGCTCCCTCCTTTTAAAGACAACCTAAGTGTTCTTAAATATCATGGTCTATGTGTCAAGAGTACTTTATATTCTTCTTTAAAGTAAGTTATCGTCATGCAATTTCAGACTAAAATGTTTTATTCCATACTTGAAAGTCTATAGAGTAACAGATGAATATTGGTATTTTTCATTTCTTAGGATAACTTGGCTACTTTCCAGTAGGAAAATTTTTTCCTGGAATGGGGAAATAATAGGTGGAATTGTTTTCTTCCATTCTCTATAATTCTAGACCACTTGTTCTCATTTTGGAAAGATGTTTATTAAATCTCAGGAAAATATTAAAGCTTTGGAACATGATGAATTTGAAGACAGGTTGGATGTGGCTTTCAGCAACTTGATCCTAGTGAAGGGTGTCCCTGCATGTAGCAAGGGGTTTAGAATTGGGTGGTCTTTAGGGTCCTTTCCAACCCAACCTATTCTATGACTCTGTATTTCCCAAGTAGTTTTTCTTTAGTCCACTATGAAGTGTCAAGATCCAGTATTGCCTTTGTTTGTGCTCCTGGCAAAGGCTTCTTTTGTGTGGATGAAGTCGAATTCCTGCACATTTGAAAGCTATTCACTTACTGTTATTCCAGGATTGGAGTATTACTTGAACTGTGTCCATGTACTAAGGATGGTTCTCCATATATCCTGCATCTGCTGTGGATACATTCAGAAAAGCTGTTTAATGCTTAAAGTGTAAAATCTACTGCATTTGCAAATGTGTTATACAAACATATATGATAATGGTGTCAATTTTAGAAACTGGGCTATTTTTTGGGGCTATTTTATTTCTCACTCCTTTTAGAGCTCTCTGCTGCCAGCTCTTTTTTTTTTTGTTTTATGCTTGTTGCCCACTTGTATAGCTACAAGCAAAAACTCTGTAACCTCTTCTGTTAACCAAGTAAACTTAGCTGCTCTTTTCTCTAGGCATGATAAGGCTGGTCAGTTGCCTGAGCAGGACACAAGTGTCATCTTTAGCTGATTCCAGTAAGGTCCAGTGGCAGACTCGGGTGTTCAGTTTGGGGTATTGACTGTGCTGCCAGTGTGTCTGACACTTGTCCCTTACTGTATTTCTACTGCAATATGAGATGGGCATTTTGCTTCTCCTTCCTAAGTCTCCTGGTCCTGGGTGTGCCTCCTGAATCTCAGCCTTGTGCATGCCACCTTAATATCTTGTTCCCTTTAAGGTAGGCTGTACTTAGAAATATTTTTGATTAAACTGATTTGCATGTACAACTCACTGAGCTTGTACTGCAGTGTCTCCCTGGTGCTGCATTTGCTTCTTACCCTGGTGGGTGGAATCTCTGGGCAATATCAGCTTGCAGCTATATCTCTTTGCTATGATTTTTGTCACAATTGCTGTAATCGAACCTGGTATAGCAGAACTCTAGGAGATAAGAATAATAAGCTACTGGCATATTTTCTTAAAGGTTTAGATGTTTTCCAATTAATGTTTTCTGTTAGGTTGGCATGTTGTCTCCATCCTTTTCATCAGTGTGGCTGATGATCCAGTGGAGGCATGTCTAGAATCATCCTGGATCTCCTTCACCTCATCCTGTACTCAGTGAACTGAAACCTCATGCCCTTTTGGGAAGGGACTAGTACATAAATTAATGCTGGACAGCAATACTGTCTTTTATTAAATAGTTTCAGATATTGTAGACAAATAGACTGTGCAAGGTAGTTGTAGAGTAGTAACTAAAATAGGGAGTGAAGCATTCATAGAATACAACATTTATAATAACACTTGGATTTAGAATTAATTGCACAGATAAAAACGTGTCTAGAAGCACATAGGATGCTGAATCATGGAGTTTTTAATTTTTAAAATCAAGCCTTGCAGTTCAAGTCTTATCTTTAGATATTATACAAAATTATCTGTATGAATAGGGGAGGTACTAAAAAAATCAGCAAAAGTCTTTCAGATTCTGTTCACTGTGATTGTACACAGCATTTGTCCCATTGGGTGTTATCAGAGGCTACTGAGACACAAGCCTTTATTAAAGTTCAGACTAGGAGTATAGAGTAAAAAACTAAATCCTGAGCTGGCAGTGTCTGAATAAATGCCTGTTTCCATAACCACTTCTCTCTAAATCTGAATTTCAGCAGTGTGGTGTTAAAGGCCTGTTCTGCACCTTCCAAGTGGTGCTTGGAAGAGAGCTCCTCTTTGCTCCCATGTATGCTGATGGATTTTTGGGATATGGTTGCCTCCTCCTCTGTCAGAACAAGGATCATAAAGCAAGTGCTTGAGTTGTAAAGGGCTGAATAACACTTCAGGCTATAAACCCCAGTGGGATTCTGCTGCTCTTTCAGGCACAGGGATGGTGGGCTGCATTGAGTGATGAAAAAGGTGTTCAGATGTGCAGTGTTCACCTTTCAGACAATGCTTATTGCTGCCATCCATGAAGTTCTATTATCTAATGCTGCTCAGTGCACTTGGAATTGTGTCTTTCCTTCTACACAACTTTCTTGACAGGCAGCAGAAATATTTAGTCCAGCTTGTCCTGGTCAGAACATTGCAGTGAGTGGGAGACCTTCATACTGTAAGCCTCTGATTTGATTTGACATTTCAGATGGGAAGGTGCAAGAAGTGGTAGATGACATTTATTGGAAGACAAGAGGATGTTACAGGCAAGGGAACATCATGTCACAATACCCTCCCAAAGCAAATTCCAATGTGTGCTGACCCAGCAGTAGATGGGATGAGAAATTCTCATCCCACACCTTAATACATTTAAATATACACCAGCTCTGGGCCTAAGCTAGGGTCACATGATTTTGTAGCAATCTAAATTTATTTGGTGTGTGAAATAATAGATGCTTTTAGACCTATGGGGGTTTTCCCTACTCTGTTCTTCTGCCCTGTTCCATAAGCTGGGCTGGCTTCTGCTATTTTTAATTTCTGCATTAAAGTACATCATATGTATATCTTAAGAGAAATACAATGAATCTTAGCTAAAGTGCTTGGATACTAAATATCTTTGAGACTTGACTAGAATAACTTAATTCCTTGTTCAAGATCATACTGGCAACAGGTCATCTCACTGCTAGTTTTCCAACAGCTGGAGCTATTGGCATACTCTGATCCTTCCAGATGTGTACTGGGAATAAGCAAAGGGAAGGCTGAGACTGGGAATAGGCAAAGGGAAGGCTGGGACTTGAGAGAAGTTGGTCCCTTCTCAGTTTTTGGTTCCCTCTATCCTCTTGCAAGGGCATTTATCCTTCCAGTATTTTTATCTGCTCTGATATGTGTTGTTTGGTACAGAGCATCTGCAACCATGTTGAGATTCTAGCCCAAAGTTGTTGACTGAAGTACATTTGAGTGCAGCAAGACCTTGATGCACCAGAAATGAATTACTGTAGCATTTGTGGAGAGGTGCTCAATGCCCAAGCCTTCTGTACACAAGGGCATATGATGGTATTGCAAAACTCATCACTGGATTAGTAAGAGCACAGTCCAGTCAATTGGAACAATATTTTTTGATCACATCCACCAACTTTTCCTATTTCAAATACTTCTTCAAGAATAATTTCCTTCTGGCAGGAGAAACCACTTATGATTTCAGACATCTGTGGAGAGATTAACAATATCTGTGATTTGTAGGCTTTAGAATGACCAAATTGTCCTTTTGCTCATATTGGATTTCACAGTACAGTTGTCTGATCTTCTTATCACCATCTTTATTTTTCTTTTCCTTCTAGTTGTCTTTCAATTTGACTATTCAAGGACATCTTTTAAATATTTACATAATGTTGAATTTCTCAAGGCCTTTACTTGATTGAAGCCCTCATCTACAATAGTAAGTCCAGTTACAATAGTGCAGCAAACAGCCTTGTGAGGGAAGGGCAGTGAGCTGTGCAGTCTTTTGTCCCTCTGAATGTGTACTCCTTTACAAAGGAAGATGGAGTATCTTTGCAATTTAGTCATGGTAGCTCACCAGTTAATAATTTGAACAAGGGCAATCTAGGGAATGACTTCACAGGGAAAAGAGCATGGCCAAACATGAAGCTGTTCCTCACTTTAGAAAGACCTTATATAAATGCCTGTATAATTTAATGGTCTCTACTCACCAGGAAAAAAATCTCAATGTTTATTTCAAAGTAGTTTCTTTGTAGCTTTTGTCATCAGGCTATATGATCCAAGTAGTTATTCAGTTGGTAGAGTTTGAGGCAAGAGACATTATGGACTTGCTGGGAGAAACTCTGCTCACTTAGGGATGATATAATCTTTTAGCTTTACTCTGCACTTACATTTAATAACTGCAGGGGATCTTTGTCTCAGAAATACTTTATGTATGAAGTGATGTCTTGAAAATATCTTTACTCCAATTACAGTACCCTAATTTTTTTTCTTGAAATAACTAGAATAGGGACAGCATAAAAAAAATTAATCTTAGAGAATCTAGAATATAAGGATGTATTTAAAAATGGTCTCTACCAAAGAAAGAATATGTTGAAAGTCTTCTGTTTACACAGTTTTGAAGTCTCAACAGAGTCCTTGATGAATGGATGTAGTCTGTCTCATCAGCACAGGATGTAGGGAGAACAGTTTATGGGAATAGCAGGATGTCTTTCTGGTCTATCCATGCTGTAATCTGCTCATAGGGGAAAAAGCCCAGCCTGGTTGCAAAGCTGATGTTGGATTTCTTCCTCACTTACTTCTTTGATAGGCTAGATTTCTGTTGGTATTTCTGCTTTTGGAACTGAGAATTCAAATGCTGTGGTTTCTCCTAGTTACCTTTAATTTAAAATGTGCAAAATGGGATCTATGCTAACAGGGGTGCACTTCCCTAATTTAAGGCGAGCCAAATCATCTTTTATATATAACATGTGAGTTAGAAAAATGCATCTTAATTTCAACTTATAAGCAAAATGCTTTTTGACTAAAAGGGAAAAAACTATCTCCTTAGTTTAATTCTATAAATCCATGCCGTATGACTCCTGCCACAAACTTTATTCTTCCTTCTCATTTCTCTTCATCGCAATTTATGTTCTAGTTAATGTTGTGAAACTCTGCCTGCCACCCCCACACTTAGTTGCAGGACAAAACCTACATGAAAATGATAAAAGATGTTGCATGGCTCATATAAGTCCTTTTTTTTTTTTAAGAGACTGCTGTGTGCAAACTTAAGATCCCCTGTAAGTGGGTTCTTCTGGGAGGTGTGTCTTGGTTAGGTCTTAGCCTTATTTCCTCAATGTTGCATGCAAGCATCTGAATGATTCTGTCATGTTGCGATTTCTGCTGTTTAAACATGAGGTTGAAGTGCTACAAGAAAGCTAAATCCTTTCTCCAGCTCAGCTATTTGTGGTGCTTGCTGTAAACTAACAGGAGATACAAAGAAGAGCTTCTGTTCCCTTCACTTTAAGAAGGGGACTGAATGTGTAGAAAGCCACATTTACATTGCAAAGCAACGTGTAAAAGAGCTTTCCAAGGCAGAGAGATAGGCGCCTCAGACTTCACTGCATGTGATCACAGATACTCAGCAGGATGAGTGATATCAGTGGATCCATCCTTATTTTCTTGGCAATCTGGCACCCTGCTTCTTAGACATCCATTTGAAATAGGTTTTGAAGCTGGTTAATGAAACACCAAGCTCCATGGGAGCATCTTACTATGAGAATCATAGGGTGTACATTGAAGAAACCTGTCCATGGAATAGCCTTTGCTGTGCTTTTTCTTTGGCTTGACAGCAGTACTGAGATATTGCTTTGTTCCATGAGCTATTGGGTCATCAGTGAGTTTTTACTGGTAATTGCTGTCTCACTGACTTTTTATTGATCATTTAATTTCTGCCTCCAAACATGTGGGAGCAAATATTTTTCAGTCCTTTTAACCTCCTTAACTTTTCATTTGTGCTCTGCTTCCCTCTCCCCTGTGGCCAGCCCAAAGCAAATAGGTGGACAAAAAGATTAATAGAAGCAAGGAGATGCCTTCCTCCTCTCAAGTGCCCTGTGGCTTGGAGGCTGTTATTAATAGCTGAAGTAAAAAAGTGTTTCATAACCCTCTTCTTGCTCCTGCATCCTTGCCAGCCCCCTTTCCTTGGTCCCTGGAGAGAAAGTGTGAGCTCATCACTTTCCAATGCAAATTCAGCTTTTGGTCTCATACTTGGATTCTTTTCTTATCATGGGTGGAATATTTATCTTCTGCCAGCTGGTGGCTTTAAGCAAGCTGCTATTTGCTGGACTATCCAGAGAGCATGTGAGGAACAGGCCTGGCAAAAGCTGCTCAAGCACTTTATTTTTTCTCTACTCTGAAAATGTCGCTGTCTGCTTAGTACACGTGCACATGTCTTCTGCACCTCTGTCTTTGCTCACACAGTGGTTGAAAAGAAAATTTAGACATTTTCATGTGGAATCAGAAATTGAAATGTAGATGTAACTACTGAAATCTGTGGAAGTTGTGCTGGTCACATAAAGCCCACACACAACAAAGCTGTTGTGTGTCTGGAGATTCATTATTTTCAGGGATGGCTTCCTTTTCATGTGTGCACTGTATCTGATTTTTTTCTATATCTCTAGAGATCTAGTGGGTCAGTACTGAAAGGGAGCTGGAAGAGCTTATCAGATGACCTGTTAAAAATGAGAATGGCACACTGTTGTCTATTACCCCATTTCTGTATGTATAGTACAGTATGGTGGATCCTTTCAATCACCCCCCCTGCTAAATTTTTACAAGACTGCTTTACCAGCTGAGCATTACCTAACAAGTTTGACTAAGCTACAGGCTCTGAGAGAGTCTTTATTTGGAAGTTAGTGAGATGAGCTGTAGAAGAAAAATGGAAGGAAAAAAGAGCATCGTGGTTCTGCTTCTCACTCTGAAAAAAAATGTTTGCTCTCTTTCCTAGTGAAAATCTTTAAGCTGTTCATTTTGTTAATGTATTTTCTGGGTATGTGCCATTTTGTGGACAAAATATTTATTTTATGTCTGATCCTTACAGTTGCTCTCTACTCAGTGGATACAGGCAAGCTTTTCCTTCAGGTAAAACAGACGATGCTGCAATTGTCTGAGTATGTTTTCCTGAAGTTCTGTGTTCATTGCATTTTTGGTGGTCAGTAAAGACATCTACATGTAAAAAGCAAGTTTAAGTAAGATTGTATATTGAAATATCCATTTAATAGCCACTGGCAGCCTAAGAGGCTGCAGACTTTCTGCATTTTATCCCACAGGGAGTCTATAGGTATGTTATGTGCTTAAAAGTGCATTTATAGTTACACTTAAGTACAGTTATGAAATTGTTTATTTTTGTATGTGGAAAATTGTTTCTGAAGCAAAAAGCATGCAAGGGGACATAACCATTTGTGAAACTTAATCTAATGCTGCTAGTGGTTTCAGTTGAAAAAAATCTATGAAATTTGGAAAAATGCTGTAAAATTTTCAGAGTAGATTTTTCAGACTTTCAGTTGAAATATAGTTTTTAAATTATTCTTTAAAGGCATCAAAATAAGTTACAGATTAATACAGTTTTGTGGCTGTACAAAACTTTTCTGGTGACCTGAAGTTTGGTCAGTTTTTTTCCCTTGTGTGATATGGTGGGGTTGAATATAAAAGAAACAATTTGTGCTTAGGACCTTATGTTCACCTTGTGTTTTCAAGGAGGGGATGTTACTTCAAACTGGCTCTGCTTTTGTACCATTAGTTGAATTTCCATTAGCACACCTTCTGATTTAACTTAATTTGTGAAGAATCAAATGGGCATCATCTCATAGCACATTGTGTTCTGAACCAAAGGACGGTAACTAGATATGATCAGGTGGTCATTTCCAAAAGTGCTCTCCTGATGCCTGTCACGTGTTCCCTTAGACACGCTCATTGTGTCTCCCAATATGTGACCCTTGGGTCTGTCTGTGAATGGGAAAGGGCACTGGATCAGATCCCTCTTTGATTTTACTCAGGTATCCAGAAGGTGAGTAGAACCTGACTGTGCACCTCTACCCATGTGCAGGGGAGGCAGCTAGGGGCTAGCAACTGAGTCTTAAACACCACAAACAGAAACTCCATCAACTAGCTCATCAACTGCAGGGAGGCATCAGCCCAATTCCTTGACAGCTCACTGCAAGCAGCAATGAGCCTCAGGAGTTGTTTTGCTTTATGTAGGACAAGTAGCAAGACCAAGCTGAACCTCCGTGCAGCATGATGCTAGAGCCAGCTAGGAAGAAACATCTCTTGTTCTAATAGTTCGGCCCATGCTGCAACTGAAAATCTATGTTGAGCTTCATTAATTAGAACATTGGCTTTTATTTATGCATATAAGTTAATGAATATTCACCAAACATGTTGATTAAGGTGGTGATTCTTGCATATTCTTCCTAGATTTTTAGTCCTTTACTTTGAGGTGTTCTATTATTCAAAATATTAATGCAACACCAAGGGAATTTCTGATTAAGTAATAGGGGTGTTCAGACATTGGAAGAGGTGCTCAAGGATGTGCACCTCCATTCTTGGAGGTATTTAAAATTGATTGGACAAGGCCCTGAGCAACATGAGCTATCTTTGGATCTGATTTTAACTCTGAAGTTGTGCTTCTTTTGAGTAGGGCATTGGGCTGGTTGACATCTAGAGAACACTTTTAACATAAATAATTCTGCAGTTAATGCAGAGGAATAATGTTCCTACATTTTTGGTATTAATCTATTTATAGAGCTGGAAAAAATTGTAATCAGTAATTTCATGTTAGTATTACTCAAGAAATAACAAAATCCTGTTAAAGGTGTTGCAATATTTTCTAATAAGTATTTGATTTCATTTAAAAAAGTCGTCTGGAGTTCATTAGCTAGTCAGCATATCTGATTGCATGATTGCAATCTCTGATTGCAGTTATGTCATAGCAGCTGGTCAAAGTAGAACTCAATTTCTCCTTCTATCCTCCTCCAAGGTTTAATTTGACCAGTTAATTCACACTGAAGCTGCAAGTCTTGCCTATATTAAGGTACCTCCAGATGAATTTTGATGACTCATAAGAAACGATTAAAGTAACTGAGGGCAGAAAATACATCCGAGGGTGATAATTCTGAAATGGCACCTGCCTGAATTGCCAGTGCTAGTTTGAAGGATGCAAAAATGCTAACACAAATAAACAATGAACTTTTCCAGGTGAAAGAAGACTTTTAAGACAATAGTAGATACATATGCCACATGGAATTGCTTTTTGTAACCCATTCTTGGTCCTGTGATTGTAGCCTCTGGAAACTGAAAATGTTTTGCTAAGAAAAACAACACACTGTGAAGTTCTTCTGCTCTACAGATTTTCTGAAGATAATGTGAAATACTTAGAGGCTAAATGGCCAATCTACATCTCTTTGTTTGCTATGGAGATAGTTACCCACTGAGGGATCAGTAACCAAACCATGGAATTAAGGCAATCTTTCATACTGATGGCAGTTTCTCATAATGAAGAGCAAATATATGTAGTGAGTGCAGTTTGCAAGCCAGAGGCTAAGATTTCTTTTGCTAGGAAATGTTTGTGTAATTCTCAAATAGATTTGTGAAAATTAGAGCTAGAACAACGGGTGCATTTTGTGGATTTTTTTTTTTGCTACAAACAGTTCATCCAGGGGTATCTGCAACACAGAAGAAGGAAAAGCTGCCTGGGGCTCAGAATATCCACACCAGTCTTTTCAGAGAAGTTCATAATATCAAAAGCTTTGACAGGAAATGTAGTAAAGCAAATACTAGTTTTACAGCTGGATCATTCTTAGAAACCAATATGCATACTGTAAGAGAAGAATGGGTACCCCCTGGATCAGATCTCTGCATGTTACAGAATGCAAGGTGACTCTTAGTCCTAGCCTGTGGAGTCTGGAATGGCTACACCACAGCTCATCCAGAGTGAGTGACCTGCTGCTCTCGCCCTGCATCTGAGATTCCTGATTGCTCTAACCCAGGGACTGCTGCAAAGAATCTTATCATGGGAGACATTTTTATCTGTATTTGGAAGTCCTCTAGCTACTGAAGGTAACTTATTCACAGGCATTGGGTTAATCTGCAGTTGAACCTTTAAGGATGGTTCCACAACCTGCAGCCCTGAGAGCTGAGGCAGGGGAGAAGTGTGAAATATTCTAGTCCTCAAGACAGAAGAGGAGTACTCAAATAACCCATGCAAGTAACTCTGTGCCGTCTTGGACTTAATCTGACGTGATATTTCTGTCACCCAACTGCTCTCACAGGTTACCAGTTTGATGAAAGATGCCAAGGACTGCTTTCTGTTACCAGCTCTCAAATGGGTTGGTCTGTATAATGCAGAATACGAAACCATACGATCACACTGACACTGTAAATTCATGAAACTTGGCAACCACCTTTGCAGAAGTCAAACTGACCAGGGCAAATGCCTCTAGGTTCTTCTGAGATCCAAAATTTAGGACAGAAATAACCAATACCTTGGTGACATTTTGAATTGCCATTCTATTTTTGAAATTAACTGTGTTAAAAACTGTTGTTTGGAGTAGTTTGAAAGAGTTTAAATGTTATATTTAGGGGAGTGGTGGGGGCACAATGGTGAGGAAGAAATACTGGTCGAAAAGTTCTGAAAAAGTTGTGTTGACCTACCAGACAAAGACAGTCTGGACACCAGCATTATGACCTTAATTGATCTCAACCCTCTTCTGTTTAGAATGGCATGTTCAGTCATTCCCTGTATTACCAAACAGTTTGAAGCCTCTGCTGGGATGGTGTTTACAGCTCTAGTGGTAGATGAGTTTCTCTAGCAGCTGAACTAACATAAGGATGTTAGTTGGTAGGCTTCTGAAAATTGAATAGAGAAACATCAGTGTTTTCAGGTGGTATTTCTCCTGTGCCCTAGGTTAAAAGTTTGTATTGTAATGGAGAGAAGGGGAAATAGTATGTGCTAAAGTGATAGTATGGAGCAATGGTAGCAGATATGGGAAGGAAACTGAGCAGCTAAGTGAGTCAGTAAGAGGAGGTGCATGTTTGATGCTGTGAATACTTAGCTGCTCAGGGTGAAGCTATTTCTAGTTTCCTTATCTCCAGTTTGTTTGTCATCCAGCCTTTGCAGGAACAGGGGGTTGCCAGCCACATCTGACAGCTGCTGAATCCCCTGAGCATCTGTGCTTGTGTTGATGGTATGGCAGAGGTTTGCTCTGCATGGTTCTAGCTGTATCCTTCTGCTGATCCTTTTCTTAGCACACTATTGGAAGATGTCAGCTACTTTTCTTTAGGATTTTCAGCAAGCATTTCCTTTTGGTCAGAGAAATATAGGATACATTGCATCTGTCCCTGGAGCAACTTTGTGGTGGTTTTTGTGTTTCTTGTGGCCAGCTATAACTCTTGCAATGGTGGCTTACAGCTAAAAAAAGCCCCACTCACTGCTTTGCTCTATAAATACCATTCCCAGTTATTGGGGCAAAGTGCAGAACAAAGCTGCAGTTGCATTTGGTTTAAGTTTGTGCTGAAGGCTGGAAATGCTCCATAAATTGTAGTTACCCTATTGAGTGCATGGAAGAGAAAGCTTGATTTTCTTCCTATTTCAAAGACTGGACTGAGCATAGCTAGTAATTCTTCTGACGGTAAGGATTTTGTAGCATTTTTCTGAGAAGGCTTTCCAGCAGAAGAGTAGTTCTGATTCTTGCTGCTCTTGATGCTTTTGCTCTCATAGGAACCTCCAGGACTTGGATCTTTGGCGTCTTGAACATTGTTCTCTTCTCTGTGAAACAACTAGGGAAACATCAGAAGTATGAAATCATCACTGCCTATAAACTCACCCTTTTCCTAATTTTTATTGCCAAGTCCAGGCAATTGAAGGCCTTTTTCTTAAGTTCAAAAGCTGACTGTCACCTCTAGTTAGGTATGTGCTGATGTAGTTGCATTGACTGAGCATAGTCATTCTCCTACACTTGTGAGAGTGGGTTTAAATAAGTGGTTCATGTTTAAATGCCAAGCAATCGCAAGCATTGTGATTTTGGGCCATTAAATTCTTGAGTTTCTCAGTAAGATACTGCCTTCCTCTGCTAAGTGGACATCATTGCTCCCTGGTAGAGCTGGAAGGCCTTCAGTGCCCTCTATGAACTGCCATGCCAAGTGCTGTACCATGCCCTATTTGCCAACCATGGTTGATAGTGGTCCCAAAACTATTTTTGTGTGCTTAAGTCCCATTAGAGCCATGGGGAAGTAAACATAAGCCCAAAATTATGGAAATGGTCAAGTGATGACCTGAATTCAGACAATAATCTCTGCTTTAGGCTTTGGTGATAAAAGTAATATTGAGCAGCTTGCTGCATTACCACCAAAAATCTTTGCAGAATTAGAAATCTGATAGACCTTCCTAGAAATTAGCCTTTTTGGTTCCAGAAAAGCCACAAATAGAACAGGAGTTTTTCTCTCTTCCTTCTGTAAGCTTTTACTTTGTATCTTGGCTCTGTGTCCCTTTCTACTATTCTATATAAATCTCTTATTTGGGCAGGTATCTGATAACTTCAAGATTAATTTCTGGCAAATAAGCATTTGTTGTTTTCTTGCTGATGCTTCTAATCTATAAAAGCAACCTAGCAAAAAGGGATAGGAAAACCTTATAAGAAGGCAAGGTTGTGATTTGGGGATTTTTTTAAAGCTCTTTGCACACTAGCTGTCTTTTTATTTAAATACTATTCTTGGTTTGAAACTTTAATTCTGGGAGTACATTTGGTGCCCAGATGGTGCAGACTCACACAGAAGCCCATCACGCTGTCAGGGCAGGCGGATACATATGTAAATATTTTGCCTTTTCCCCCTATAATATTTGGCTTTGTCTAATCTAATTGCTGTCAAAGGCAGAATGTGAAGAATACTTACAAGAAGCAAACAATGAGGACCTCAAATGTTTATACTGCCTAACTCTGGAAGATGCTGGTAGGCTGTGATGTAATTAATAACTTGTTTCATGGGTTTTCTTCATGCTGTGAATTCATGGTCTACAATCTAAGTTCATGCCAAGTAGTATCTTACAACCCTTAGTAGAAACCTGTATTTGTCGTGGTTTAAAAGCATTTTTTTACCTTGTGGAACTGTCAATATAAGGCTAATGGGTCTGCCTTTTCAATTCAGACTGGCAGTAAGAGTCCTCTACCTGCCTCCTTGTGTATAGTGCTCTTTATTATTTATATAATTCATTGCTTCATTTAATTTATTCTATTGAGTGCTCATCTTAATGTATTTTTAATACATAAAAGCATTTCCAGCATGGCTGCTTCTCTGACTAGTGATAGCTAGTAACAAACAGCACGGCCAACCACATTAAGGATACCGATGTAGTTATCAAAGGCCTGAGCCAAAATAACATAATGTTAGTGGGAAAATTACTTCCATGAGCTTTGACTCTGACAGCTTAGTGAGAAGGTCTAATAAAGCCAGTGTTAGCTGAGAATGCTGGCAAAAGCAATGTAGAAAACCAGACTGGCTTTCATCAATACAAGAACAGTTACACAGTTACAGGTATCAGATAAGATGTGAAATTTGACTAGGCTATAATTCATGGAAGGCATCAGACTACACCAGACTTTCTTCTAGGGACACAAACTATGCAGAGAGATGCCAGGAGATCAGATCCTGGAGGAGCAATTATTGTACAGGAAGGAAAGTATTTGTAAAAGGAGATGTAATGATGTGACCAGAACATATCAGAAGCAGCACATGGTGCTTTTTTCCATGGAACAGAGTGAAATCCTGAGGAAAATACAGAGGGGAAAAACTTGTCCATTTCAACTACTGATATTGCCATCTGAGCCTCATTGTTTAGAGGTGCCAATGAATTGGCAGTGTAATGTGTCCCCCTTCTGTGGGGTGGAAAGGGTTAGGAAGTTGTTTGCTATCTATATGTATAATTTCTCTGTGTTGCTTTTTATTTAAGGAAAGATCAAAGGTATTTGCTTTGCGTATTTCCCAAAGTATGAGCATTCAATCATGACCATGACTGCACAGAAAGTTAAGGCATTAATTTATATCTTCTATACATTAACTGCATGGCAGTTGCTAGCTCACAGTTCAGGGAAGAATTTGCCACACAAAGATCTCATCGTGAAAGCAGGCACTAGCAGCTACTCCAGGCCCAGTCTGGAAGGTCCCTGGAATGTGTGAAAGACAAACTTCCTGTATCATAAGTTTCGATCGGAGCTTACATGTCATGGGCCAGAGAGCGTGCTGGTTGTCACAGTGGGCAGGGACAGTAGGGATTGCTTTGCTCCTAGGCTTCACTTTTGGTTGGCCTATATCTGGCAGGACATGTTACATTCATTTAACCACACTTTTCTGCGTTTTGCCTTTCCCAGGAGCAATTGAGCGGTGCTCGTACATCAAGTACCACTACTCCTCAGCCACCATCCCCAAGAACCTTACGTACAACATCACCAAGACAATCCGCCAGGATGAGTGGCATGCCTTGCGTAAGTGTTGCTGCCGTTCTTCACCTTCTCCTTGTGTGCAGGCGGGAGGTGCTCCCTGATAAATGAGAGCAGAGGCTTTGAGTGACAGCCCACTCAGAGCCCTCATCTCACATACAGTTTGTCTTTGTAGCAGACAGATCGATTTGTTCTTAGGATCTACATCTCTGTTTCTGCTGCTGACTGGAAATTCTGCTGAGGCATGGGAATGCGGCAGTGGGGAAAAGGCATTTGTATGCAGAGATTAATACTGAGTTAAATACAAAAATGAATAACAAAATCAATGCCCTATTTTTAATTCAGTGGAATGCTCTGTACGTGAGCCCATTCTCATGCCATTACTGCTGAGTTTCCTGCTTCCAGGACAGTTCATTTCTGGTTTTTATTGTAGAATATGTCCCACCGCCAGCAGCTCCTGTGTGAGTGTGGCATCACTCTCCTCTGAAGATCTTGAAAAAGAATTGCTGCACCCTTTAAGGCACAAGGAAGGAGCTTAGCCCTCCTTCAGTGATAATTGTAGCCAGTGGTCACCAACTTGTAAAGCTTGCTGAAGTGACAAGATCTGACAGGGATGGAATTGCCTTGGGATGAATTGGCTGACCTTAAATCTTGTCTCTTTGTCATCGTGGAGATGGAAAAGGTTTTTCAGTGATAATATGCATGAAGTAGAATTTCACAAGGGAGGATACCACTGCGACTGCCCTTGTTACTACGTAGTTGTGGGGACTAATGAATATCCTGAGCAGCTCTGTTTTGGTGGAAGCAGCTAAATCTCCTTGGAGGTGGCAGTGGTTGAGGCAATACTGGTTCTGATTGAGAACCTTGAAAGGTGATAGTGAGCTTCTACTCTGTGAGTTTGAGAACTGCCAGACCTCTGGTATTCCCGTGGCTTTCAGTATGTTTCACTCCTCCCTTGTGTGGCTCTTACTTTGAGAGGGTCCTTTTAAGCTCAGAGGAGGAGAAGGTGCAATGCTATAGTTTATTTCCTGCATAGGTGAGATTCATTGATGCTTGTAGGCCTTCCTGGTACACTCCGGTCAAGAGATAAGAACATTTCCAGAGGGTCTTGCTAAATGCCTGCTGTTTTTCTTTTTTTTGTGTCTATCTGAATAAATACCTATTTTTATTGTGATATGACAAAAAAAAGGAATAATTGATATGCCTCTGCGCAGGTTATAAGCGGCTGGACTTGCAAAACACTGTGTTATGCTAATTTGTCCCTGAAATCAGAAGATCAGAAGCTTCAGTTCACTTCAGGTTTTCTCTTACCACTTGTCTTCTCTGCTGGTGTTAGTTTCATGTCGATGTAAAATGTAACAGTGATTATCTATAAGCAAAAAAAGAAGCGCACCCACCACCCAAGACATTTTCTGTTAGGGCTTATAGGGCAGTAGGAAGGGGCTTTTGTTTATGTTTTGTGTATGTGTGGTTTTGCCACTGTTGTGAGTAACAATGACTTTTCTGCAACCATCTGCTGGGAATCTCACTGTTCAAAAATTATTTTCTGAAATTAATCTTTATCCCAGCAATGGCTCAGATAAAAGGTTATACACCTGGTCATCTAAGGCTATGTGCATCCTTTGGTAGGATCAGCAAGTTCCCGAACTTTGAGTGTTGGTAGGGCATTTGTCAGTCTCCAAAGGTGCAGTCTAGACATTGCTCACATATTTATGTATCTGGTGTGGTCTGAGGCACTCTCAGGGTGTGAGGCTGCTTGTCTCTTCCCTGTAGAGGGTACACTGAGTGTACCTCATATTTCTGACCCAAATTTTCTTGCCAGTTTCAGGAGTCAGATAAGTGTAGAGAGATGTAGATAGAACTGACATTTGCATCTACCTATCTGAAGGCAGAGGAGTAGAGAAATACTTTCCTGAGGATCTCTTCTCCTGAGTAGTTGGTGCAATACAGTGCTTTGATATATGTGGTAATCCCACTGGTGGTTCTGGGTGTCACTGCATTTAAGAATGAACTGAATCTATATGACTAGTTCCAGTGTAGAAACAGTAACCTGTTTTAAAAGACAAGGCTAATACCCATCTCTCAAACTGTGGTTTGGTTGAGGGGATTTTTCTCTCTTTGCATTGCAGTAGACCAAGTAGGATAAGTCTCTTCAGAAAGTTCCTGTGATTTTAGCCCCTGCCTTAGCTGCTGATCCTGCTCTATGCCTCTGGACTAGTTTCATCCAGGACACAGCTACTTTATCTCAACACTGGTTAGTCTGATATTTCCAAGTCAACATGGCCATTATTTTCCTCTGAATATTTTCCTGTCCATATCAGTGACTGCTGTGACAAACAGCAAAAGAACCAGGGCCCAGGCCTGGCTATCTTCTTTCTCTTGCCATGGGTTATTTTTCAGATCCGTAGCATGAGATAGGGGGGAAAAAATGTATTTCCTGAAGAAACACGGGGACAAAATGGTATCTTGGAGAACTTCAGACGAACTGGAAAGGTGAAAGCAAAATATTTGGTCATCCTAGTAAACAAAAATGTAAAAATGTCTCTTGCAGGCTGAAGTCACTGTTACCATTTGCTGTATTTGTAGTTGAGTAATGTATTTATTTTTCTTGTGTATGGACAGCCAACTGTGGTGCCTGTGAAAGAAATCCATTGTTTTGCATGTACAGTGGGTTGGGAATCAGAGCAGAGAGGGCTGCCACCATGGACAGCAAACTGCCTTTTTTTGACTGGTGGAGCAGGACTGATGCTCCAGCAGTTTTTCTTAAATTGCAGGAGTGGGTGTGGGGACAATTCATTTGAGGCTGAGGACTCCATGGCACCGTTCAGCACACAAAGCAGATATTCCTGTAGCTGTTAGCTAAGCTGGAAGAACCTGAGAGAGCAGTTGGTCCTAGAGGAATGGTTGGAGCTGACTTCACCATTTTTGATTCTATCTTTTTTTCATTCTGTTTGACATTTTCAAGATGGAACCTTTGCTCCAAATTGATTGCCTATGGCAGTATGAGCTGGGGAAATAGGACTTGTCTTCACTGCAATCACTTCATCTCAACTATCTCTGGTTAAACAGGGATAGAGGGAAAGATGATTGTAGTATTGTCAGCTCTTGCCTGTCAGGAGATAAATGTTGATCTAATTAGACAAAACAAGTCTCTAAATGAACTGAGAGGGGAAGAGAGAAGCACAGGAGAGCTGCATCTGACAACTTTGAGCACAACTAACTGTCTTTATGGAAGATGTTGACATAGTGATATGACTGAGTCACTATTAGGCATTTACCTTGTCACACTTTGGCCCTGGCATTGAGTGCAAAACCTGATCCATAGTTGTGTTTTCTGAAAAATGAGACCAGCGTCATTGATGCTCTTGGAAATGGAGGTGTATTATTGCAGTAGAAAGCCAAGAAAATATGAACAGGTCTATATTTATTCACACATTGTTCCATATGTTTTATACTGTTCCTGTGGGCTCACTTTCATTATGCTACATATGTGTTCATAAAACATGGGAATGTGCTCATGGCAAGGGTTTGAGCTGTAGAATGTGGTGCAAGCATTGGGAAGGGTGAGAAGGGTTTTCAGGTGATAGAATCAGCGTGTCAACTGGATGCTTGTGCTTTAAGGAAGCTGACAATAAAAGGGAGCATATGTTGATGTTAATTCTTCTTTTTCTTGTCCCCAAACCTTCAGGAAACCATTATCTGGTATATTATGCCAAAGCAGTTGAAAGGCTATGTTTGTAATGAAAATGGTAGTGCCTCCAAAGCAACGAGGGGACGTACTATATTCAGTTAAGCATCTTCCAGGAGCCAACAAAGCTGTTCTTTAAAGCAACTGTAGTAAGGTCATTTTGCTTTCATTCCTGTTTGGCTTTGTGTGGGTGTGTTTGTTTTGTTCTATTTTTTTAGTAGGCTGTAGGCAACCAAGGCTCTATATTAATTTTATGCTGCACTCTGAGAATTAACAGTTTCGCGTAAAAGAGCCATCTTCTCTCTAAGGCAGCTGTAGAAACTACTGTGGCTTTAAAGTGCTGCAAACAAGCAAGTTGCTGATGTACGCTCTTAAATAATGATATTTGCTTTTTTCTTAGAGACCAAGTGCAAAGACTCCCCTTTTTCCTGCCTTGGTAGCTGAAAATGGGACAATTGCTGTGTGGCACTAGGAGCTTTTGGCAGAGATCCCAGTGGCCTGTGTTATAGTGCATGAAAGTCTCTGCATCAGAAGAGAGATAACAAAATTCTTCATTTTCTCCAAAAGCTCTTGTTTTTAGCTTTTTGTGTGAGGTAGATAGCTGGGTCTAGCAGCCTTTTATTTTTCCTTCCTCCCTATGTCATAAACTTGATTTTCTACATTGGATGTTACACTGCCACAAAAGAGGGGATCTGACTGTCTCTTCTTCTCCTGCTTGCCATTGCCTCCTCAGACTGTCTTCTACAGCAGCTGTGTTTTGTGTCCAGGAATGTGAAGAGTGCTGCATCTGGGCAGGAAGTGGCTGGAATTGCTATGGAAACTGATTTTTCCAGCACAGCTTAGAAATTGTGTCACCAGACTGCTTCAGAGTGAACCAGTTCATAAACAGGTAGCTGATGCTTCCTAAGTGATCTGAATTTCCTGGGCTTTTTGAAAATACTGCTTGCCTGGAACTGTGGGATCTCCTTTACCTGTCTTTTACCCCCATGTTTCTACTGCAGGCCTACAGGACATGGGCTCTGAATCTAAAGTATCAGTGAGGAGAGCTGCATTGTCGGAACAACAATCCTAATGCTTTGTATTGGAATGATAACATTCATCTGCACTCTGGAACTGCAGCACTCCTGTGTTTGTGGTGGTCTAAAAGCCAGTTGCATAAAAAATGAATTCTAAAGTCAAAAGTAATAGCCTGGCACATTCTGTGAAGAGCAAGTATTGGAGGAAATGAATAATTTCTACAGGGTGTACAGAGTAGTAATATTTTAATTAATACACCATCTATGCTGATAGTTGAGTGGATTTTATTGGTGTTAATTCTCTGAATTTTGCAGGAGCCTACAAAGCACTCAAATACTTCCTTATAACCAGTAAAACTACTGGAAAAATATCCAGCAACAATTAACACTCAGGAAAATGTCCAGACTTCTAATTTCTACAGACTTCCCAAGCCTTCTCATTCTGTGGAACATGAAGTCAAGATTTTCACAGAAGCTCAGTTGACAGCTTCACAATGCCTTGGTAACACTTAGCAGGCTTATGGACTTGGCCCCATCTGCTATTATAAGCAACAATATAAACTTAATTGTTGCATTTTTAATAAGGGCTGACCCCAGAAAATTTTGCTTCTGTTTTTTTTTTATGGATATTACTGAAAACTGTTTGAAATAAATAGGCAAGATCTCACTTTTGCTCCTTTCTTTCACTCTCTCCCTTGTATGCCTCTACAAAAAAATCCTGTTTCATTTTTAATTAGCTACCTGGGCCCCCAGATGGAAGTACACCCTGATGTATGGCCCCATCCTGCTGGTCAGTGCCATTTGGTATGATGTCACTCCTTAGTGCATTGGTTATGACTACAGACAGGGCAGCCATCCCAGAGGTTAGTCAGGCAGCAGGTGCTCACATGCCTGGAGGTCTTGTGTTGTTGGATTTTCATTGCATTCATTGTTCCCACAGCTAATGACCAGGTGGTACTAACAGACCTTCTTATTTCCCCCCTCTCTCTCTGCTGTAGGGTTTTCTTCATATCTTGCTATTTCAAGCTGAGATTTTATTTTTGGCAGTGAAGTCTAAGACCTACTTTGAAATCTGTAAGGGATTTTATTGCTTTCTGCTAAGTTTCATCTTAGGATCTGCTAATATGGCTGTGACCTTAATACCTACATTGATGAATAACTTCCCCAACTGCATACTATTTTTTATTTGCTTCTTAGAGGCAGAAGAGCAGGGATGGAGTAAGGGAGGAGGTCAGTAGACCCTCCAGACCTGAGCTGAGAGGGATGCATGAATAGCAAATATGGACAAGATTTGGGAAGGGAGAAAATGAGGGCAAGGAAATGGGTAAAACTGTGCTGAGAGTTGGAAGAGATAAGATGAGGGATTACTAAGCATTGCAATTGGGAAAAAGGTTGGAGTGGTCCTTGGAACAATTTTGGAGAGAAGGTGCAAAAATGGTCAAACTGTTGTTTGTGTTGGAGTGAAGTGGGGAACAAACAGGAAAGTATAGGACCCCCTCCAAAGTCCTGTTCAAAGTGTGCAAGTCAGAGGTCTTACTGTTCATCTACTGCTAATGCAGCTGTGAAACGCTGGCAGAGGGGAGGTCTCATCCTGCTCCCTCAGCCAGCAGGTTCTTGCCCAGCTCATGTAGTGGGGCTCACAGGTGAATCAGGATAGCCTTACTTTGCTTATGACCCTCTTGCCACTCTTCTGAATCAGTAAGAAACCCCACACTAGAATTTCTGGGTTTGCAGTTTGTTGTTTCCTTAAAGTTCACTTGAAATCAAATGAGCATTTTTAAGGTTGCAAATACAAGCATGTAAAGTTAGGATATGACCCAGTTTGGGCTACATACTTAGCCTTATCTCCTCTAAGCACACTCATTATTGAGTCTTTAATAACTGTAATCACATACTCTTGCCTTGTTTCATCTATTTGGGATATTCTGTTTCCATTCAATGATGCCTTTGGTTGGTTTATTTTTCATTGCTGAATGTATGGTTGTTGGCCTTTTTAATTGCAGATTACACAACTCCTGATCCTATGATGGAGATAACAACTTCATGGATTTTGTCATGTTTCTAGTCATTGAATTGAAGAAGGGAGTGTAAATATAGTAATATCTAATAACCATTTGTGGTTGGCTATAATTTTCATTTTAGGCCTGACAATCAAAGATAACTCGTTTGGGTTTTTTGAGTGTCCAGTTGGATATGAAGAAAGCTCAAGTTTTACATATTTCCAGAGCATAGCTCCCATTGACTTTCAGAGTAACTATAAAAGCTCTACACTGTATCAAACTTCAAATGGCCACCCAACTCACACTGGGTCTGAGTAAATGAGGAAAACACAGCTAGGGACCACATCTTAAGAAATTTCTTGGACTGACTTATCACCAAGGAGTTTGAGGGTAAGTGAAGAGCAAAGGGCTTGTGTGAGAGGGAGGAGGAGGTGTGGCCAACTGACAGATCTCTGCTCTGATTGCTCTTTGCCGAAGAGTATCTTGTTTTCTTCCTTTTAATGATGACCCTTTCAAAGGGTCCCATTCCTGTATTTCCTAGCTTTGGCATGCTTGGCTTGGTAACCTTCATGTTGATAGGTTTTGGGTTTTTTGGTTTTGTTTTGTTTGTTTATATTTGTGAGCACCAGCACTTTGATTCACTGTGGCTTAGGTGATGTTTTGCAGTGTCTTACACTATTATACAAGAGAAAATATGTTTTTGTCTTCATTGTTGAAGAGAGTCTTAAGGTATTTACAGAGCTGTTCTGAGTGCAGGAAAATTGAAAGCAAACCCCCTCCAGTCTCACTAGTGATTTTTTGCAAAGAAGTATTAGACACTTTTTGCCTGTTGCAGTGTGGAGATGTTGACAGGTAAAACATACCATTGCTAATAATTTCTAGTCATTCAGCCAGTCAAAATATAGCTTTATTAATATGCATACAGAGCTCTTTGTTTCCCTTCTCTCCCTCTTGAGAGACAGAGGGGGGGAGATGGGTGTTCTTCCGTCTCTTGGCTAATCAAGAATGATGTCTTGTGCATTCTTAGGGTGAGAAAAGAGGAAAGAACAAACAGGAGGCTCTAATGGGTTTCATCCATCTGACTTCTATAATTTTTGATTTATATACCAATTTAATGCCTGGTTTATGATGATTTATGTCCCAGTTTGCTTATACCCCAGTCTGATGCCCCACCCCACAATGTTAGTGAGATGAAATCCCAGCAGTTAAATATTTCAAGGTGATTATATGCCACATACAGAGTTACTAATGAAGAGTGAAGTGCTTCCTTACTTCAGTGCAAGAGTGGAAGATTTTGGAAATGAGTTTAGTGTGATTTGTTCACAAAGCCATGCACCATCCACAAGGAAACATAACAGCCAGCATGAGAGAGAGGGCAAGAGACTTTGAATCAAACAACCTGGCCTTGACCTGACAGAATTTGCAGGCTGAAACATGGTGGGTTTTATATGGCAATAGCTACTAGGTAGTGGTTGCCATTTTAATTACTGTTTTGCAGTGATACCCTTTGGACACTGAATTACAGAATAAAACCAAACCTCATGTACAGTCAGGACATCTTCCTGCTTTGAAACAATATAAAATGTGTCAATATTAATGTGCAGAAGCCATAATGCAGCTTTACTTCCTCAGATTGTTAGTGTTAACTGGGTCATTGTGATTTTGGTCCTGTTGTCAGAGCCAAATGTAGTTCTGGTCCATGAAGATCAGATGAAGCTGAAGGATTTGTCTAGGGGCCCATCCCAAGACTCCTTAATTGGCTGGGTGAATCACAGTTTAGCTGTTCAGTTATTCCCTACACACCTACAGGAACTGATTGCACAGTTAGTGGGGGAATAAGAAATCAGGAATATAAATCAACTGCAGGTATCTCCTGCGGGAATTCAGAGTTCAGTCTGGCAAATCTCATCTGGCTGCTCTGGATGTAGGTTATACTTAATGGAGCTTGAGTCTGCATGTCCCTCTGCATCACTGGAATTATGACAGCTAATTTGAATCTGTCTGCCACTGGTATGTGCAATTGATCAATATCTCTTTCATAAATACACACTCTCCCTCATCTCTGCCTTCACCAGCTTTGTCTTTTCTGGCTTGCCCTTTGCATCTGTGTATATTTTGTGGTTCTTTCCCCCCCAAACTTGATCCTCACCTAGATGTTCTCAGAGAAGAAAATCAATGGAGGACTATCAGTTGCTCACCTAAGAAGGGGCTTCTTTGCCATACATAACTAAGGTTATAAATAATTCAGTAGGGTCCCTGTCTTTTCTTTCCTCCCATAAGATTGGGTTTATTAAAATTTTATGGGAGAGGACATGGAGGTAGCTGAATTACTGGCTTAATCTGATACAATCTTCAGCAATGCATTAGGTCAGTACCAGCTGCTCTTTATTCATCATCACAGACACACACTAAATCAGTCTTCCTTGTAGAATCCATTTTGCATCATGTTATAATCATGTATTTGAGCATGATGTAATGTCATTCCTTATAACTTGCTCTCAAGCCTGATGGTGTTGCCAAGGGAAGAAAAGTGTTAAACTGCCAAGGCAAGGCTTTAATCCTTCTTTCACAGAGGAATTCAGTAGAGGCATGAATCCATATAGAGAAAGGTCCTAATAAGAAGGGAGCTCTAGGCTGGGGGCTAAGAGTTTGGTTTGGCTTATATTCATACAAAAATAATTCTACTGAAACAAGAACAGACATTCTAAGATGAAAATGGTGCGAGATCAACATCTGTGTACTAAATACTCAAGAGATATCAGGAAAAGAAAACAATGTTTTGGCATTTCAATAAAAATGGACAGATCCCACAATTAAACTTTTCTGTTAATGCTGCTGGTGTATAGTGCACCTTCCATCCTAGCATCTTGAAACATTCAGGAAATGGTTTTCACTCAGTATCCTTTGGGTTTAAACTGGGTGCCAAAGGAGGAATACAACCTAAGCACATCCATTTCACAGAAGGAGTTAGAGAAGTGAATTGACTTGCTAAAAGTCATGTGAAGAGTGAGTGGGAGAACCAGAAACAGAACTCAGGACTTTGGACTCCTACTGCTGGAAGTGCTAGACAATGCTGTGTCCGGTAGTGCCGGGGATTATGCAGTCTATCTCCTAGAAAAGCCTTGCAAAACCAAACATCAAGAATGTTTTTCCTAAGGACAGTAAAAGAAAAAAAAAAAAGAACGAAAGCTCACTGGTCAAAACCAGAATCCAAATGGATATATACATTTTTGCCTAGAAAATAGCAAAACCACCTTCAAAAGTTGCTAGCAGATTAGATATAACAAAGTGGGGATTCCTCAGAACCAGTTAAAACCCAGGTCCTTGGAAATGCGAGGGTGAGGAACAAAGATCAAAGGTTGTCTCTTACAGTATGTGTAGGTGCTGTGAATTTTCTGCCATGTATGTGTTGCATTCTACACCAGTGTCCTTGCTGATTTTATGACAACTGATACAGCACAAACTGGTACTTGGTTTTACCTGCAAGTAATCTTAACCATAATTTAATTTGAAAAATAATTGCATTAGTGCATTTTGAGAAACAATAATTATCAGTCCAATTACAGAGTCATAAAATCTGAAAGCAATACATGCTGAAACGATAACTGCAGGCATATTATGAAAAAATGGCCTTTCTGGTATGGCTTGGGCCGAACCTGTTATGGGTGACAAATCCTCTTTGGCTGGTAGATTGGCCACAGTCAGCTCTGCTCCTCTTCCCAAAATGGCATGGGTCAGGAAATTATTAATTGACAAGGATAGTCCTGACCATGATTACTGGCTGTGAACCATCTGCTGCCAGAGGGTGCATTAGATTTTATGTGATTTATTTCAAATAAACCTAGGCTGAACTAGTCTTTGGCTTGATTCAGGACTATCTCCATCCTTCATGAAACCCAGGGTACCAGGACCTATGTGTTGATTAGTTATCCTGTTTTTTCATTGAAGTTTAGGTCTTTACATTAAAACAGGATTTTTATTCTGTAGATAAGCCTTGGCTCTGACAACGTTTTCCTGTGGCACCATTCCTCTGTACTGACTTTAGCTGATGAAGTAGTAAAGTCCATGGTGTCATCCCTTCCACAGAGGACCAGATATTTCATGTGGAAGTAATTGAGAATGAAAAGCTTTTGTAACAAGAAACCAGTCAGAGAAATGCAAGAAAACCCCCCTTGATATAGCAATAGGATTAGTATTTCAGACTGTCTGCCCAGTTTTCCAGGAGGAATCAGTGGTTCTCTGAAAAGCTGAATTGACAGCTCTGCTAGGTGAAGCTTTTTGACAAGATAAAGGGTTGCACAGGCAGAAGCACTTTGAAAATCTGTGTGATGCATGGATGGATTAGATCATTTGATGTATCTCTTTGGCTTTCTAGTTCATAGGATTTCCTGATTAACAGTTCTGGCATTGGCTTTCAAAGGGAACCAATCCTCTATGCAAGTAAGAGCAGAGTTCCAGAGGTAAATGAATCCCCTCTTTTTGGCAGTCAGATGACAAGTGCAGGGTAAGGATATTTGTGGCTTTTATCACAACTGGGGGAGCTTCAGCATTTTACAATCCAGAGAAGAGAGGCCATTTGTCACTGGCTTGTTGAATTTATGATGAGTGTTTTGCTGTCCTTTCCTCATAGAGAGGGTGAGTTGATCTGTTACTGTACCAAAGCAGTGCTTACAGAAGGCATAGTAAATATTGTTGTAGGGCTAAGACCTGGTAGGAAGGTCTAGGAGGCTCCTAAACCTGCTGGTGCAGTCTTCAGAAGATGCTTTAGCTGAGAGAGGGACCATGGAGAGCCAATCTCCAGGCAGTGGGGATTGACCTGTAGGAATTGCACACCTGTCTGAGAAGTTGGCAGAAGGAATATCAGTCAGGGAGGACATGGATAGGATGATCATGTGGCCCCAAATTATCTGCAGAGGGCTCTGGTCCATCCAATAATCTCATTTTGGTGGGATTGAGGGGAGCTAGTTTGGGACAGAAAGCCATCTGCTTCAACAGCTCTCTTCATTTTGATGTTCATAGAAAGGGAAAAACATTTGGTGGTGGCTGTTTAGTGGTACGGTTGGCAGTTGGAAGGATACTGCTGCTTTCCAAGTCTTTTATTCCTGTGAGGTAGGCATGAGTAGAGAAAACATTATCTGGTGTAGAAGCAGGAGTCTTACAGCCTTGGGGAGTGGTGAGTGCAGAGAGGAACTCTCTGTATGCCTGGGAGGCCCTGTGTGTTTTTTGGTTTGTTTTTCCAAGAGCTGAGAATACAGCTGGATGATCTTTTAGTGGTGCCTTTAAGAATATGAATAAGGGAGCTAAGGTGATGTGTGTAAACACCTGGGGAGAAGCTAAAAGAGAGAACAGCATAATGGAAAAGCTGCTGTGGGAAATAAAAATGTGGTGCCTAAATGCTCTTCTGTGTATAGAGAGAACTTTTCTCCTCTGTTTATTATTCAGTGATGTGGATGCATTAGATTTATGTGAAAATCAAACAAATTCCTGACATTGCTGGCAGAGACAATAACCAGAAGCTGTTGCCTCTGTCACTTTCCTTTTACAGCGAAGTCTGATGGTGAATGAGACTGTCATGAGTTTGCCATTGCTCGCTTATTACTTTTTGGAATTTACTTCTGTTTGTGTTTGTGTGTGTCAAGTTCTTGGCACAACTCCGATAAGCAACGGAAAGATGGAGCTCTTCCATAGATCAATAGAGATCAATCTCTTAATTTTGACTGAATGACAAAACAAAACCAGCTATTAAAAGTGTGTTTTTACTTTTTTGTTTAACACCTGCTAGCTGATAGCTAGCAGGCAGCTCCCAAAACTAAAGTACCAAGGCTCATAGAAGAGAGCTCCTGCCTGCACTTTATTTATACTGACCCTATCAGAGATATAGGGTCTGTATGTACAGACCTGAGGATTACACAACAGGTAAATGTGCCTTGAGGCACAAGTGTGGAAAATTCCAATTGTTTGGCTTGGGCTAGGTTTATTATTCTGTTATTGACTGGTCCATGACACTGGCTGCAATGCCACAGAGCTTTGGGCATTTATATGTCTGAGGCCACAGCACCCAGGGCAGAGTTGCCCGTGATGTGAAGATGGGGCTATACTTGGTGTTAGTCAACATCCGTGGGGCTTATTGGTACCAGATCACAGGTAGCTGTCCAGTAATACATCACATCTGGTTCTCTGACTTACAGAGAAGGCTGGGAAGTGGGATGATGGTTCATTTGGGTGTCATTAGAATGTTCAATCAGCCATGTGGGATATTGTCACACCAGTGCATTTGCCCCAACAAGTCTTCCAGGAATGGTTTGAGGGCAGTCTGAGCAGGCCGTGAGTGAGATTCACTGCACTTGTTTCTGACTGCGTGCTGTGTAATGAAAATCTTGCCCACTGTTGCATTCAAGTATCAAAACAGAGGTCTTGGTGAAGTATTTTTAAAGTGTCTGTTACTACACAGAATGGTGTAATAAGAAATTAGTTGTTTTGATAGTTGTTCTGACTACTTAGAGCACCAAATTATAAAAACATTATTGTACACCCTGCTGAATATACCCATCTTATACCCACCCGAATGTGAATGTCAGCAACAAATGGCACAGGATAGTAAGTAGTGGGAAATATTGCTGCTAGTAAATATCAATAGCTGACAGTTGAATCCCTGTGGGGTTTTTTAGGAAGGAGCGGAAGACAGATATTTCAGTTGTCCTGAATTCACTGTGGTTTTGTTTCTCTTCCTACAATGCTGGCCTCATCAGTAAAAGTAAGTGAGATGTTTTAGGACATGGCTGCTCTGTTGGGCCTCTGGTGTGAAGGAACAGGCAGAAGGAACAGAACATTGCCTCCTGCAATGAGTTTTCTTTTTACTTGGGGGTGTGTGTGGAGAAAGGCTGAAAAGATGTATTGCTCATGAAAGCAAGAGACCTGAGAGCACCAGCTAAAACCCAGGCACACTGCAGGCAATTACTGGGCACATTTCCTACTTACTTCCCTGCCACTGGGCTTAATCACCTTGTACAAACTGTTGCTCTAGCAAGAGCTGATCCCTTGTTGGTACAGAGCTCTCTCTTGACTTCAGACAGCTTTGCTGCTGTGTCTCAAGTCTTCTCCTGCAGTATTGTCCTGCCATTCCCAAAATGAAGCACTCTGGCAGTTGCAGCCATGCAGTTTGGCTCCCAGGGCTGTCCTCAGGTCAGAATGTGTCTTGCTTCAGTGCCATGCTTTGCTGGAGGAGTTCGGCATTGGTAAGTAAGGTATGAGTTCTACTCATGACCCACTTCTTCACATTATCAGCTTTGGCTGGCTACTGGTTTGGTGGCAGAGAGTCTGTGTGATGCATTTATATGCTTCTCATCTTAGAGCGGTCTAGAAGCAGTTTGGCCCCTAATGCAAACATGCTGTAATTGGGCTGATGGAGATGGTTCCAAGAACTTGTTGCATCAGTAGATTTTACGGGAGAGCAAGAGCTTTGTGGAGGAGGTCTTGTTCAGTTTTGTGGAGGAAGAAATGGAGTTAGCATAGAGTCACTGATTTTGGCTTTCTGTGAGCTGAAGTCCAAGCAGTGGGCTGAAAGCACAGCCACAGTGGTGTGGAGGGGTCTTGGGCCTTTCTCCAGCCCCTGGGATGAGAAGGATGAAATTTGAGGGCCGGCTGCATCCCTATACTCTCCTTTTCCCTGATGGTGCCTCTGTGTGGGTCATTTCGGGGGTTTTACCCAACCAGAAGCCTGTGTGAGGGAGATGTACTGCTGCTGAGAGGAGACCAGAAGAGTTGCAGAAAGGGGAGGTCTGAAAGCTTCAGGAGCAGCATCACATGGAAACTGTGAAAGAGGTGGATATTTGTCACTGTAGCATGAAGTGAGATGAAATCCCAGCACCTCAGGCAAACAATAACAAGACCCGAGCTGACGGAGCCGCTCTCCTGTGAAGCCTTATCCATTGTGGCTGTCCTGCTCTGCCAAAGCTGCTCTGAGGCTGCTCAGAGATTATTGCCTTTCCTCTCTCTTTAGGGAAATTATAAGGGGTGGGCTGTGGAAAAAGTGCCAGCAAGTATAGAAGGGAAGAGAAAATAGAGAAAATTTGATGTTGAATGTATTCATCACCATCTATTTTAGGGTCAGTTACTGCCTTTTTTCTGTGTTATATGAGGTGCTATTTTTAGATTGCCAAATCCATACATGGAAATTATTCTCAAGTGTTCCAGCTTTTATCCTGTATTAAAAAATCCCAGTCTTATCTTGATTGTGTATTTACTGCATTAATTCTATGTGATTTCTTTTATCCTTTTTCTCCCTGCTCAAAAAAAATTATCCCTGCTTGCTCCCATACCTTGGCTAACATTACTGGAAATGCAGCAAGAGAGCTATTTAATGCTCTCACTTGTTGCTTTAGTGTTTTGTTGGAGTTATGGGGGAAGCACTGGTGGGTTAAATGGCTTAGCTGGCAGCCCACCCACTTCCTTGTGATTTTTCTTCAAAGAAGAGTCTGACAGAGGAAAGTTGTTCTGTTGCAGATTTGCTGAGTTCAAAGCAAGTGCCCTACAGATACAACTTTGCGATTAATCCTCAGAACTGGCACATAAAGCTTATGCTATGCCACTGCTACTAATGTTAATGGAAGTCAGGCAGCTTACTCACAGTGCACTGCTTTAAAGAGTAATAATTTACCCAGAAAAGTCCTGAGGCAATAAAAGTGATAGTAATTTATTAATTCTTTTGTAAATCCTTTTGTCTGTGGCAGTGGCATTGCTTTCCAACCATTTCCAAGTCATTATGTTTTGGTGAGCCCTGGGCCCTGAAGTGGGAAGAGAGCAGGATGCTATTTTCCCCATGTCCTTGAGCTCTTCAGCACCAAGAGCTAGTGCATTACTGTGATTCCAGGCTACATTTACAAAGAAGAGACCTCATAAACATATTTTGTACCCTCTGTTGCACATGCAGAATTAGTAGCTGTAGAGAAGTATATGACCTTTAGGCAGCCATTGAAAAACAAACAGAGAAAGCTGTGCTTCTCAGCTTTGATAGAAAGCTGTTCTGTCTGAGCATAGCTGGGCTATCAGTGAGATAGTTATTTAAAAAAGCATGGGCTTTTTCAGAGGGAAATGAATTGGGGTACCTGATTTTGAGGTATCTGACATTAAGTATGCTTGAAAGGGCTTGATGGCCAGTGGGAAGTGCTCAGCATTCCTCAGGAGACTGAGTAAGGTTGTCATCATATGGCTGTGGTTGTGTGCAGCATTACCTCCTGGTCCAGGCAGTTATCCAGCAAAGGTGTCTCTTTTGCAGATTTGGCTGTATTTGTTATTTCTGTGCTAGTTAGGGATTTCTAGTGAAGATGCTGCTTTCTCAGTGCAGGAAAGAATTTTGACTGGGAGCCAACTCATGGAGAAAAGGCTGTCTGCAAAATTAAAACATAGTACTGGATATATACTGGGTATTTTTTGCTATGTGTGGAAAGCTTTCTCCACACATAGAGTGAATACTGGTGTTCTAAAAGCAAGAGAGCTATAAATCTGAAATAAATTACCATACTGTGTTGTTTTCTAAAAGCAATTGAGCTACTTGGGAATCCTCAATGATCTCAAAAGCTACAAGAGACTCTTGAAAATTCTGTATTTTGTTCCCAGAGCAATGAACCAGCACAAAACATGATGGATGCAAACTTTCTGGACAATTTCAGTGGTGGAACTAGCTTGTGGCAAACGGCAGCATAAGTCCAGGGCCCTTCTGAATGATAAGTTTGCCTGGAGATGAGTAGTTGTAATTACAACTATATATGTGTGTTGCATTGAGTCCTTCAGGAATGTTATTTGAAATAATGATCTTGCAGCATGAGCCTGAGTATCAGTCTGGGAGAGTGGGTCATTCATTAGTTAGAATTCCCTTTCCCTCCCACCTTTCAAAAAATATTTTGAATCTTTTCTTCACCTTTCCTGCTTTTATCCTCCCCCATACTTCCCAAATTCTTGAATATTTTATTCTTTCTAACTTTAAATTATTGAGATATGCATATCCCTGTTCTTCCTCTATGTGGGATCATTTCCCAGCTGATTTTTTTGGGACTTATTTTATATATTTTTTTTGTAGCTATGAGGCTGGTGCCAGATACCTCTACATGAGAGAATTTTTAGCCATTTAAACACTGCTATGTTAGACTGAGGGTTGATTTCCTTGCGTTTGCCTGTGATGACTGAAAACAGAGAAGCAATTGAGATTCCTTTGATCTGAGTGGGATGAGAGGTGGCAAAGATGACTTGTCACTGAGCTGAATGGGCAAAGAGCTCAACATAATTCTTGGTACAAACCATTTAAACTGACAGCTGGAGCTGGGCAGACAGTGTTCAACCAGAAGCACATACTCTTCTGTATTTGCTTGCTAGTGTGTCTCACAGAGAGGTCTGAACTATTGCATCCAGCTCCAGGTTCCTCTGCACAGGAAGGACCCATTGGAGGAGTCCAGAGGGCCGCAAACATGATTAAAGACATGGAACGTCTTTTCTGCAAAGACAGGCTGAGATAGCTGGAGTTGTTCAGCCAGGAGAGGAAAAGGCTTTGGAGAGACCTTATTGCAGTCTTTCAGTACTTAAAGGGGGCTTATAAGGAAGGGGACAACATTTTAGCAGGTTCTGTTGTGGTGGCACAAGGGATAACAGTTTTAAACTACAAGAGTGTCAATTTAGACTAGATATAGATGTAAAGAAGATTTTTACAGTGAGGGTGGTAAAACACTGGCACAGATTTGCCCAGAGATGTGGTGGTGCCTCATCCTTGGAAACTTTCAAGACTGGGCTGGACAGGGCTCTGATCAACCTGATGTAGTGGAAGGGGAATTTGATTAAATGGCCTTCAAAGATAGTTTCAGCCCCAACTGTTCTATGATTATAAGAATCTGCAGTACTATGGTGGCCCATAGAGGGGCTTCTGGGGAGGCTGGGAGCAACACTTGGTGGCGACAGTTACTGCTGGAGGGTGTGACTGCTATCCAGATAGCAGCCTCCCTGGTGTCAGCTCTTAGCCAGGACTCAGTACTTTTCATTGGAAAATATAGTTTTGTCCCCTTTCCCCATTTTCAGTCCTGAAACAGTCTCTTTCAGAACGCCACAATTACTAGCAGAGGCCTGTTTCAAACTGAGTAATATAAAAATGGAACGTGATTGTACTGCAGGCAAAGCCTTGTTTATTCAGGCAACGTAGACTTTGCTGGTTTGAGTTTGTATGGATGCTTATGTGCCCAGCAAAATGTTTGACAGTGTCATCATCGAGTCACACCATTGTACAAAAATGTTTTTCTTGAGTTTCATTTCTTTGAGAGCCTGTTAGAGAAATCTGGGATAATCCAGAATTTTTAGAAAAAGATGACTGCTTATTTTCAGAACTCCCTGTAGAGCAAACACAGGAAAAACAGCTTGTCTTTCACAAGAAGATTGAAGATTGTAATTACACAAAATAGCATATACTTCCAATGAGCTGAATTTTCAAATTTATACATTTACAAGGAAATCATATTCATCTATTATAGTCTTTTCTCCAAGCTCTAGTGTGAAATGGTACTCAGTTTGTTTTTTTCTATTATTGACTTCTAATCCATAGCAATTAAAGAAACAAACAAATTCCTCTATAACTCCTTAATAGGATTTAGAAGTTACCATGCAAAAGTCACAGCAGCCAAACTATTAAATCCTCCCCTTAAAAAGTAATTTTGGATGCTTCCTATAAGAGACTATATGGTTATTAAATTCTCACACTGCTTCCGGACTTCCCTGTTCCTGTGCTTTCATTGGCTTTATCACCCCACTGCTGTTGAGTATTGGGTATTTATCCATCCGATAAGGATATTGTTCAACTGAAGGAAGTCTCTCCTTAGGGAGTCAGGGCCAGCAATTGGCTATTAGAAATAGTAATATGGCAGTTCTTTTGAACTACTGTTATGTGGATAAAACATGTCTGAACACCTCATCTTTGCTCTGTTTCCCTCCTGTCCTCTCTCCACGTCCATTTCTGCTGTAGAAGTGCAGACTACACCTTGCTAATAACACCTGCAGCATGTGGGCTGGGGCATTTTTTAGGAGATTGTCAATGCAATTTGCCCATCGTGAGCTCCTGATTTCTCTTGGAGGGAACAGGATCTATTTGGTCACTTGGGGTCAGCTGTCCTATTTGTGTGCCCTTCCCAGCTTCTTGTGCACCCTCCGCCCACTCACTGGTGAGGTGTAGTGAGGAATAAAAAAGGAGTTGTTTAAGCACTGCAGTAGCTAAAACATCTTTGTGTTATCAATGCTGTTTCCAACACAAATCCAAAAAAACAAAGCACCATAATAGCTACTATGGAGAAAATGAACTCAATCCCAGCCAAAATCAGCAGACTTTGACTTGTGGGTTTTTTTTAACAGCTGAGCTCCTGTGGCAGGTTTGTTCTTCAACAATTTGATTAGTTATCATTCAAAAAGTCTCTTGTAATTTTGCACACGATGGAATGCCAGCCCCATCCCTTGCCGTCAGGCTCAGGATCCCGTGGGCAGCAGTTGCTCTGTCCTCACTCCTGCCTGGGGCTGCTCAGGTGCTTTCTGTGCTGCTTTGGCAACTCTCAGACTCTGACTGCACAACTCTATCTTTAGAGCTGCAGAAACTCCACTACTGCAGTGTCACAACAGGGCAGCTGGTACAGTAAGCCAGGGTTTGAATTTTAATTCAGTTCAAATTATTTCTTAGTTAGGAAAACTTGTCTGAGTTCATGAACCTCCGTTTTAGAGGTGTGTTAACTGTAGAGAGCTTTTGAATTGTGCTTGCTGCAAAACCTAGCAATGAGGGGGCTATATGCATTATGGAATTACTTTTGTAATCTTTTGATGTCATTTCCTTAACCTTGTGCTAGTTTTATCACAGGGATATCTTTTGTTGCATTCTTTTTACAAAAGAGAAGAAAATAACTAGTTACTTATTATTCTAGCTGAATCACAGAATAAAATTCAGACACAGCTGTCACACAGTTATACTATCTGAGGAATATCAGCATTATGAGCTGAATGCTATTAGCATATTTATTAACAGTGCATAGAATTTATTTATTAATAGTAATGCACAGATATTTACTCATTATGTGCTTGCACTACTGTTTTGATGCAGTTAATATTGAAAAAAGCTTGTATTTTTCAGTTTACATTAAAAATATTGATGAGAAAGATTGAGTTAGTTTGCTGTTACTGTGTCATGTGTCAGCTCACACTCCCTCAGGGACAAATTTAAGGCTTCACTTTCTCAACATTCTTTAAGTATATGGCAAGGTGGATGTTGTCAGCTAGTATTGATTATTGATGTTGATTCTTGCAAATTTCAAAATCCCTGTAGTATAAACATTTGGTGTAAAATTTAAATTAACTTGCAAATGATGAATTCAGCTACAAATTTTTCACCTTCATGTTTTCAATAACAAACATGCACTCCCTAGTGAAAAACAAATAGCATGTACTGTGCTTCATAAATGTGCATCACAAGCCCAAATTATTTTCATAATCACTGTGGATGCTTTTTACTGCCAGCATTATGACATAATGGCACAAGCTTTGCAAATGCCCCTGGTTCCAGCTGTGGCTGCTCACAAATAAACCAGACTATTTTGGGCTGTAGCAGAACCCAACGGATGGGTGAATGTGCTGATGCAGTATGTCTTTGGGAAGCCCTCAGCAGCAGTGAGCCATGGATCTCTGGTTGGAAAAAAACCCCTGTGTTTCCTTCTCCAGGGACAGAAGCAGCTGCCCTCCTCCTCTGGGACTGCATCTGCTCTGTGCTAAATAGGCTGATATATTTGACTGGCAATGTGATTGCTTAGGATGGAGCACAATTCCCTTAACCATTGACCAAGAACATCTTGGTGATGTTATTCACTAAGTGTTGTGCTCTGTTCTTGTCAGGGATGTCTCTTCAGCATGGATGTGACTTTTAGAAGCTCTGTTTCCCAATTTATGACATGCCTTTAACAAGAGTCAGAACAAGACAGATTATTTATCATCTGAAGAGTGCAGGAGAAGTTTCTGTAGCTGCTCTGGCCTTGTGGTTATTGCCACCTCAAGGTCTCAACTGGCATTTTAACTTACAGAAAGAGAAGGGATGCTCTTCTTGGTTAGAAAAAACAGTGACTATTGGAGAGAGCCTGTCCCAGCAGTTTTACCTTTTTGGAATTCTGGAAAGAAATTTTTTGTCAGAGAGGTTGGGAGGATTTTGAAAGCTGTTCTAGGTCCTCTCCTGACCTCACATGTAACTTCTAATTTTTTGGGACAAGTATGCATTGGGATCCTTTAAAACACCTAAAAACACCTAAAGTCTTGCTTTCTAACCACTTGTTGCTGTTGTCTGTAGCCCTGGAGAAAGCAGGAAAATCAGAAGGGAGTTGGCCCATTTTATGTAATGTGGTATCTGGCACAAGGAGCTGGAGGGTGGAAGGAGAGAGATGGGGCAGTGCACAAACACATTTGTGCCTGCCACAGCCCTGCAGGCAGGGAAATGGAAGTTTTCTTGCCTGATCCATTATCCTGGAGGAGAAAAGGAATTGATGTGTACTAGACTTGGCACTAGGGAGCTCCTTAGCTGACTGCTGCTAATTTAATTATTGGGATTTTTATTAACCCTTTGGTAAATGAAGACAGATCTTGTTTTATATTAACATTCCATGAAGAATGCATAAGCATAAAAACCAACAGCTCGTAGCCAGGGAGTGCCCAAGGGATTAATCTTGTAGTCAGAGGTTTCTTCAGGACACTTGATTTAAACAGACTGCTTGCACAAAATATGAAGGTGTTTTATTTGGAATTAGTCAAGTGGCTGGAGATAAATTTAGAAGTATAGCTCCTTATCCACACATATCAGTTCAATTTTGGAAGTGTATGTGGGGGTTGAGTGTTCTTAAAAAACAGTCTGGCTGAGGCATTTCTGGTCTATTCAGGCAGAAATTTTTAGCTACAATTTCAGGGGTTCTGGGCACAGACTGTTGGTGCCACTCTCACAGTGACAAGAGCCTTAAAATCTCTGGATAAACCCTTCTCCAGTTCCCAGTGATCTCCTTATGCTGTAGTTGTCTACCTTTTCCTATGCCATAAATATTCAGAAGGAGAACTATTTTTTACATTTATTTTTATTCTTCAGTACTCCCTTTTCATCCTACAAGTATTTTCATAAGGTTCTCACAGGGCAGTGAGAGCAGAACCATGCTGATATCTAAGAATTTTAACTTGGGTTTTTCTCCTCATAATTCATGTACCATCTTCCAGCTTAGGGTATTGTTTTTCCCACTGAGTTTACTTAAACTATTCCATGCAGAATGAGACTGCCTCTCTTCTTGCACTTCTGCTGTAGCAGATCCTCTTGAGTCCTAAATCCCCTCTAGTTTGAGGGATGAGAGTCATACCAAGAGTATTCTTGATGTTTGGTCCTCACTGCTCTGCTCATTACAGGACTGCATTGCTGTTATTCTGTTGCTTCAAGCAAGAACTCAAAGGCACCAACTTTTTCCTTCCATGTGGTGTGATTGCCCAAGTTGAAGGGTAGACAACAAATGCTCCCCCTGCTCCAAGGACTACAGTCTTGTGTTTTCATTCCTGATATTACTTTCTCTTTGCAGTGACCCTTGCTTATTGTCTCCCTTAAATCTGTAGCACACACACTCGTATATATATATAAATGGGATTGAGGGCAAAACCATGTTGCCTGTAAGTCGTATGTATGCAAGAAGTGAAGATAAACATTTGGTTGTTAATAATGCTAACTATAAACACTGTTTTCTGCACTGTGAACTTGGGAACTCAATAAATGGATATTCTGAGAGTTGGGTGGTAACTGTAACTTTAATCACATGTTGACACATTGCACTGTTTCTCTATGCCTGCTCAAGTTGTAGTGCCCTTAATGGGTGTCTTAAGATTGACATAGAAATGCTGTTGGTAAAAACACATCTGAGTTTTACCCTGTGCTCCGAGAGGAAGGAGCAAGTGCCTCATTATGGAGAGATGGGCGCTCTCCCTGCTCTTTCTGTGAGTTTCACAACTGTTTCACACAGCTACCTATGCACCTGGCACCTTGTAGCAGTCTGCGAAGAAAGGTCAAGAGCTGAATCAATCAGGAGACTGTGCTGGTTTCAGTCTGGCAAGTAAGCTCCCTCCTGGTCACAGCTGAGATGAGTTCTTGTTCATTTTAACTGTGCTTGCAAGCTGCTGCCCCAGGAGCTCTTTCTGCTGTGTAAATAAACTGGAGACTTCAGTACAGCAAATTTTCACCCACGCTAAACTACACTACCCAACAATAGTTACTTGGCAATGTTTTTCATCATCATCCTGTACTTTTTGCAAGCATTCTCCCTGCTGGGAGAGGTTTTCTGGATTCCACTGGCTTGTGAAAGTGGAAGAGTTTTAGTAGAGAGAGAGAGGGGAGTAGGCTTGGGATAACCCCCAGCAACGGGTTCTGAAGAGGGTTCCTGTACCTTTTCTTGAAATGTAAAGAGGAGGCTTGAGCTGAATTTTTATATAATGCTGCAGCTTTAGCCCTCTCATCGGCAGATTTCAGGAGGGAGGCATGACCTTATGTAGTGTTTTTTAGCGAGCTGGGAAAAAGACCTGGTAATAAAACTGTACCACCTGAGTGGCAGGTATGAGGCACCCACCATATGTGGGTGTATTAAAAATGTTAAATGAAAAGCATATTTATTTTCCCTTCCTGTTGTTTTTAAAATCTCATAAAATACAGTTTTGCTGGTGGAAACATGCAAGTCATGCCTATGCCATGCATATTGGATTTGGTTCATGAGTACTTGGGTGCAGGATCCTGGAATGGCTGCACTTTTTGAGGCTTTTAAATTATGAGTCAGCAGTACTGGAGGAGCTACTTAAGGAATAAAAGTGTCATGTCCTGAAGGGCACCATCCATCTTTTCACTTGTTTGAAACTAGAAAGCATCTCATCTGTCTGAAAGTTTTGGGCAGTTGCTCTGGTTAGTGCTGTTGAAAAAGACATGTTCACAGAATTACTTTAAAACATGAAATGATGTGCCTCATTCAAGCCTATTCATTGTAAACTGTTTCTGGGCCTTTATGACATGAGAGATCTTTCTGGCTTTTCACCACTCTTCAAAAACTCACAGCTTACCAAGGAGGGGAGGAGAGCAGCACAGTACGGTCTTGTGCTGCTCTGTAATCCCTGCCTCACTCCCTGACAGCTTGCTGGGTACAAGTTGTCTCGCAGAAGGCAGAAAGGCCTTGGATTTTCATCATGGTAAAGATGAGGGTGTTTGTTGCTGACATGATCTTTGTAGAGAAGGTGCCTCCAGTTTTGACACCCATATTCTTTGAAGGAAGGTACCAGTTTCTGGTGTGTTATCACTTTCCTATTAATTTCTTTATTGTGAATATTTATTTTCAGATAGGCTTTTTTAAACACAGAACTGCATTCTTTGCTTCTACATTTCAATGTTTCTTGCTGTGATTTCACAGCCAAGCTAAGTTTATAATTATTGAATGTCAGTATATGTATATAAAAGAGAGCAGATAAGTGTGGAATGCTGGATGAGCAAGGTGGTAGTTTTGGTCTGAGGACTGATAGAAGTGAATATCTTCTAATGAAGGTTGTCTTTGTTGTCAACTGCAGACGATGCTACTAATGCTTAAGAATTCTTACAGAGAAACTTAGGTTCTTAGACAACCATACTATTTTTTCTGCTTTTTAAAGGTGTGTGCACCAGAAAGAGCAGTAGGGTATCTTCTTTTTCCTGTGTACACCTCTTTTGTACAAAAAACCTCAGCAACTCGGGAACTGCCAACAGCTTTGGAATTTGTGAAGGGTGGAAGACTGCTGCTTCTATGTTTGTAGGGGAAGTTGAGTCTTGAGGTAAATCAGGTCAAAAATTAATGAAAAGCCTTTACAATGTGATGGCTCTTTAAAGATTTGACATGCAAATATAGCTCATAAGAGGGAGATGTCTATAGCACAATTAAGCAGAGCAAATCTTTGCTAGCAGCTGAGCACGGAAAACTGGCACCAGTGAATCTGCACAAACTCCAGTGCATTCTTGGCTGAGATGTGTGTGTGGGAAAGTGTTTGCTTCAATGACTATTTGTGACCTATTTAATGAATAAATAGGACTTGTGCCTCTGGAGCTTGCAATCTGGCAATTTCCAGAAGCACTACATTAGCAAGGAGAAGAAAACAATTATTAATAAATACACTTCAATAGAAAAATTTTCCTGCCCCAGCTTTCTAAATTCCATATTTAAGCTGATTGTGTGTGAAATGCACCTCTAAGATTACCTTTTTTTAAACAAACCCTTATTATTCATAAAAAATGTGATACCAGGGTTTTGTTCTTCACTGCCACACGGGTTGTTAGCAGTGAGATAAGGGATGAAAGAGCTGTAAAGAGAGACTCTATAGACAGAAGCGTATCTGTGGAAAGAGCAGTCGTGTTCTCTACCTGCTTAGGTTCTCCAATTGAATTTACTTAAAATACAATCAAATTGCAAAATCCTTTAAATCAAACTTTTATTCTGGAATACAAGGTGGGTGCTTTTTGCAGGAAGATATGAAGGAAAGTTATCAGAAATAGATTAGCTCATAGTTGCTTTGATGTGCAAAGCAGAATTCAGTTTATTCATTTTTGTGTTAGTGTAGTAGAACAGAACTTGTTTGCATGAATAAATCAAGTGGGTAGTATAACATCACGTAAGAGAGAAAGCATGAACTGGAGCTGCTTGTTTAAATGAATCAAGTTATGACTGCTCCAGCTGTGAATAATAAGAGTAATTAGAGAATGTTTTTTCACTAAAACCCTAACCAAAAAAGGAGCTTGTTGGCGTCTCCCACCAATACTTTTGTAGTGTTCAGGCAAAACTCTTTTGTGTCTTGCTCTTTTATAATTACAGATTCTCAAAACCTCCCAAACTTCAGATACATACTGAAAAGTCTTCAGCTTTTTTTTTCTCCAACAAAAACTTTTTTTCCTCAAGGAAAGAGCGAATGCTTTCCACATCTTTTTGTCAAAAATCTAATTATCTATTTAAATAGATGTTTCAACACATTTTTTTTATAATTTGTGTAATGTTGAGTTAAAAGGCTCCCCACTCTAAAACATAGTAATTTTTTCACATACTTTCTAGCAAGTTGTAATAGCATGTATAAATGACCAGATGCTCTGAAGAGCTGACAGGGGATGCAGAGATTTTGTTTCAGATTTATTTTTGTACCTTTTTCTGGGGTTTTGTTCTGAGGCTGTCAAGATAATACAGCACTATCCTGAATCCAGAATGATGTGGTTATTGTATGGTGGGGTACAGTGTGGGATCCCCTGAACAACACAAATTCTATTCATGCCACATGGTACAGCCCAGTGGAAGCCCCACCTTGCACCTGGGGCAGCAGAAGTGCCTCCCTGAGGGGCTGTGCCAGCACTGAGGAGCTCCCAAACCGGGAGCTGAGCAGGTCTGTCCCCTGCTGCCTCCGCCACCTCTGTGTGATGCTCCAGTGTTTCTATTTCTGAGTTTAATGGTGAGTTTTAGCTTCTCCCTATCCCTGGCATGGATTTACCCTTAAGCCTTCTTCTCCAATTAGCCTGTTTCTAGATTGCCATATATCAGGCCTGTCTGAGCCTTTAAATCCCTCTTCTAGGTCACCTTCCTGCCTTTCCCCAGGGTAGTATAGCAAACCATACCTCCCACTGAGCTTTCCTACACATATGCTAATAAGATGCTATTAGTGCCACCTTCTTCCCCAGAGAGTAGGATGCAATAATGATTTTGGGAAATAGGTGTTTCTGGCTTCTTCCCTGGCTCTGACTTTCCTTTTCTTGTGGTTTTTACCAGCTCAATTGCTATTTCTGGGTGTCTGTAATGCTGAAATTGAAATGATAACACTTGCCTACCTGACAGGCTGGAGGCGAGAAGTGGTTGTAAGGATTAGTTACCTAAGGGCTATAGCATGCCAAATGTTATTAATAATGCAAAGCAAGAAATGTTCTGAAAGAGAAATGGAATTCTTGCTTTTTGCTTCAAAGGAGAGGTTTACCAGAACACCGCAAAGACCCTGATTTCTAGTCAGGTGGATTAGCTGATGTCCTACAGTATTACAGATGTACATGAAATAGGGGGAGAGCGGCAGGCCTTGAAGTGTCTCCCACATCTGCATCACTCTGCAGTGTTCAGCACATTACTGAATGAGAGGAGGTGACTCCTGCCCAAGAGGTGCACCTGCCGAAAGGGTCCTAGGTGTTTTCTTCATTTGCTCAGATAAATACATACATCCTTCTTTTGTGAAAGTGTCTCCTAGAAGGGCCAGTAGAAATGTGAGAGAAGAAAAGACTTGAACTTCTGTGCAGCATAGGGGTAAAGCAGAGGTAAGAGGAGAGAAGGATGGCAAAGGACAGAAAAGGAGCCAGTGACTACGTAGAGTGAGATAGAGGGGGGAAAGGACAGTGCAAAAAAGAGAAGGAAGGACAGATTCAGTAGCACAAGCTAAAAATAATCAGTGAAGGGAGTGAAAATTGGTTGCAAAAGATGGAGTGTCAAAGTGCAGGAGACAGCAAGGAAGAGTGAGTCAGGGAATAAAGAGGAGAAGAAGAAAATGTGTTTATTATCTCTTTTTATCTGACAGTACTGGAAGTGGTGTAAAACAGCAATTACCCTGCTTCATGCAAGTCTCTGCCTAAAAAGTGGTAAGGAAATGAATATGATTTCTGATGAGAGATAGTCTTCTGTCCTGCCATGGCTTGTGTGCTGGAGCAGTCTGTTCTTCTCTGCTGGTTCTTCTCTCTCACAGCTGAGCTGCTAGTATGCCCATCACCTCCCTGCTAGTATCATGCAATGTTTAGAGGGCGCCTTATCCATGCCAAAAAGGGCAGCACAGCAAGCACTGGAAGTATACCTAGGAAGCACCTAGGAGAGGGTTCTTGATTAATTGTATCTATTCATTAAAAAACCCAAATACCTACATGCTGCATATTACATCTCTGTTTAGGGAACATGTGGCAGCATAGGGGATTGGGTTCATGCCTCTGAGCTACTTCCTTCAGCACTGGCACCTGTGGACCTTGGGGGATTTCTTTGGACAAAATTTCGTTTTGCTGTGCTGCAGCCCCGTTCCATGTCACACTCATTAACACTCTGCAAGAGGTACCGTGCACTGCCACATCCCTGTTGGAGCTGTCACAGCCATCTGGTCCTTGTGTTTGCTGCTGCTGAAAGGCAGTGCAATGCCAGCAACCAACTTCACTCCTACCAAAATCACTGGTGAATTGGAAGAAGTGCAGCACACAAGCTCCAACCAGCAAATAGCAGGGAAAAAATATTTGGTAGCCTGGCAGGAGTTAGAGTAGTCCTAGGAGCTGCTCTGGGGTTATTTTCACCCAAGGAGCCACTTCTAGTGCAACTCCTTGTGTCCCTGGCCCATTCCTTATGAAGGGGATTAGAGAGGGTTGACTGCTCTGCCAACTCACTGTTTTAGCACTGGGAAGTCAGTCTCTGACTCCTTCGTTCCTCTGCCATCACTCCAGCAAACCAGTGCAGCATTCTGAATGTGGGGCCCTGTTCCTTCTTTTTCAGTTGGATAGGCTTTGACCTTTGTTGAATGGAGATAGTGATGTAGTAGAAATATGGTGTTTGCTATAGGGTCCAGCTGCTGATTCCATAATTTATTTAATTTTCAGGGATGAGGAACTTTAGCTTATGTTCAGCCCTGAGGTAACAGGTGTCAATCACTACCACCTGATAAACTGGACAGATATTGTTGCTATCAGATCCACTCGTTTTAAACCATGCTGATAACATACCTTGCTGACTATCAGGATACCAGGGAACCAGGAACATAAAAAAAAATTACCTTCCTAGAAATGAGCTGGAGGGAGAGGCAGTGTGCAGGCTTGATTTTAGCCTCAATTCCAGATTTCATCACTGATGCCTGCTGATGTGGCTGTGTGCAATCCATGTAACTGCAGCACCTCAGCTGTTTTCTGTACAATCGGGATAAATGCTGCTTCCCTGATTGATGTTATTACAAGGTACTTAAATACTATGTAAATGAAGGACCTGTAAATAATGCAGAAGTGTAGATGAACATAACTGAGGAAGGATGAGTAGAATGAAAACAAGTTCAACCTGAAGCAGAATTCCAGTCTGCTGAGTGAATATATATGGGAAAGTCCATAAACTGTAGTTATTTTCTGAGTGGAACTAGTTGATTAGACATAAATCTCTAGCACTAAATAATATGAAATATTTATCAAGTTAGTTCAGTTTAATTTTCTGACATTTGAGTTATTACTAAAGAAATCTGTGTCTATGATCATGCCTTAGTTCAAACCCTGTATCTTAACCCTGTGTTTTGATCTAGGGCTTCTGGATAGTAGGGACTGAATTCTGCTGTCAGGTAAATAAGCAGAGCTTTCTAGGATGTTGGTCAGAACTGGAGCTGAAGAGCTAAATTTGCTTTAAATAGTGAAATATCTAAGTATCTAAACAATTTGCTCTAAATTTGCTTAATATCTTTTCACAGTGGCAGACTTGGAAAAATATAATTTAAAAAGTCTGTTCTTATTTTGTTAAATAGAAATAGTATTTGGTGATAATGCACTTTTTTTTTTCTGCTGAGGGAACTCAAAAACTGAAGAATTTCAATATTCTGTAGTTTCCAGGACTGCACTAACTTCAAGTTGAAGTTGTAGCTGTGCTTATGAAATGGGTGGGTGGTGTGATGAGCCTTGTGCTGTGTGTAGGGGGAGCTCTATGGTCTCAGAGCCTGCCAGGACGTGGCAGAAAGCTGCAGCTGTTCAGTGTATTGCAGCAGAGCCCAGGTATGACCCTGTGGGAAACAAACACAGCCCATCATGTAGAGGCAGTGCATGAAGCGTGACAGTGTGAAGCATCCTCTATGAAGGCTTCCAGTGGTACTCCAAGAAGAGATCCAAGTTTTACTGCTTTCATGTTTTGCTGCAGGAACTGACATTTTATTGAAAGCTTCCTTAAGGGAAGCTTGAAAAAATCTAGCTGTGAATATGAAGGCAAAAGCAAGTGCTTAACCATAGGTAGTCCCATGTGAGCGTGATCTGAGTATAATCTATGAACAGCACCCAAGTACTCTTGATACTGTTATTTTAGGCATGATAGTTTCAGGATAGAATTCCATCAACTCTTCCAAGAAGATAGGATGTTTTTAGGAAGAGGTCACGTGTTTTCCTTGTGTGTCTGACTGCATCTTGGTGTTTCTATCAGTTGCTCTAACAAAAATCTGTGTTTTTCCATCCAAGTTCTCGTTGTTGTTCTACTGTCACAGGTACTTCAGAAAGTCTGAGGAACAGACAGCCAGGTAGTAATACTTATGTATGGACATAGCAGAAACCAAACTGGAAATACACTGGCAGTTAAGGCTTTGGAAGAACAGGGAAATAGAGCTGTGCTTATCAACTGTTCAGAGGAGGAAAAACAAAGAGGCAGCAGTGCTGGTTTATTTTTCCCCACAAGTAACACTGTCTTGAAAGAACAAAATAAGAATGAGTTTAATCTCTGTGGTAAACTGCTACCATGTTCTTCAGTCTGATTTCTTACCTAGAACAATGTAATACACACTGGTGGTAAAAAAGAAGCACTTGAGGCTGAATTTTGTATTACAGCTGGGCAGCTGGAGAGAAAAGCTCTAAAGAGCAGCTTTGTGACCCTAGTGAAATTCTGGCTTTTGGTTGTAAAGGGAACTTTGAAACACCTGTATAAATGACTGTGAAAGAGCTAATAAGTGGAGTCAGATTTTTGGCATGAAAAGTAAGATTTCACTTTGCGTTTTGGCTTTTTAATATTTTCTGATATTTGTCAACTTTCTTGAGGGATATAAATAACATTCCCATCCTTTGCCATTACGCCATGAAGTATATGTGGGGTGAAGACACATTTTATGACTGTCATTTAAAATGTTTTTCCATAATTCTTTGTTTGAAATAGGTGTAAAATTAACCTGGCTTTAACACCTTATTTGAAACACCTGCACAATGTTGGATGATATCTCCTCTGCCTTGGGAATTGGTTTGGGTGGGTTGTTTTTTTTTTTTTTTTTTTTTTTTTCAGTTAGCAGATGCTCCCTCTGCTTGTTTTGGAGCTGGAAAAGATAACACAATATAGGACCTACATAAACAGAGAAAATTACTCTTTCAGTGTTTCTTGGCAGCAGTTGTAGATTAGATGCACATGAATGTCCCCTCACAGATGTAGAGGTGATATTAAACTGAGAAGTCATGTGATACCAATTAAATACATGTGTCAGCTGGCTTCTGTTCAGTAATTTATTTTTTTCTGAGGGTATTCCAGCATCTTAAAAAAATTAAATACTGACACTAAATAAAAAATAATCAGCTTGGCAGAGTAATCCTTCCTTTCCTACCATAATTTTTTTTTTTTTTTTTTGCGAAGTAGTTAACATGGCCTAGAATGATCATCATTTTGTGCTTTATCCTTTGGACAAAATGATAGGATATGGTGAAAGGTCACTTGCAGCCATGCAAAGCTTGAGATGGGAGTTGTGTGTGGGAAGTCACTCTCTTTTTCCTGTTGGGAAAACTCTCTCCTACAGCTTTCAGAAGGTCTGAGATAAGACTTAAGATATTTTTAGATATGAGAGCTATTTTTATGTCCCCTTTTTTATTTTGTTCCCCCCCCCCCCATTTTAACAGCTCCCTCTCAGCCCTCTGTGGTTGGGGTGGTTGTAAGGCACCTGGTGCTTGTGCTGAAAAAATGAGTAATACAGTCCTAGCAGCACTTTTGAAAGCTCTTTGTATTGTTCTAAAAAGACCTTTTTTTATCGTGGAGCACATAGAGAATATGTGATAGTATAAAGTTTTGGAAGTAGGCTATGAAGTCTACTTCATATGGAACAGAGACACTGTGCAGTTCGTGATGTTGTCACTTGAAGTCTGTGATGTGCATCTTTCTATCCGTAGTGTGCTGTTTCCTGCCACTTCTCCTTCCTCTCTGCCAGCTCCCCACTGCTGCCAGACCAAACCTTGGGTGCCTGTACAGTCACCTGAATCAGGCAGCAGATTCCCCTTAATAAGGACCTAGAGACGGGGAAAAAAATCCTTATTTTTCTTCTCAGTTTCTCAGCCCAAGTTATTGGAGAGTCCCACAGCCCATGTGATGTGCAACGGGGCAGTGGTGTGAGAGCCGGGGAAGTGGTTTTGCTGTGTCAAGGCAGGGCTGCTCGTACACGTGGGTCTCTGAATTGGTGTTGTTTTGCCACCCCTGCACACAGGTTTTCACTGGGATATCTAATCAGAGGAACAAGTCAAAAGGCATAAAGACCTGCACCTGAATGTGACAGTTTTAAATTAAATGAAATGTTGCGCCCACATGATGGAACCACTTTCAGTAAAGGATTACAGCCACTTACTCCCCCTAAACCAAGACATTTACTTTCATGCCTATGAGCCAGTAGGACACAAAAAAAATCAGTTTAGCTTTCTGTGTAACCAGTGCCAGGCAGAAAAATTAAGTTAATCTTCTCCTTGAAGCTATGTCTGTTCCGCACTTTCCTTTCTGACTATTAAATATGAAGGGACATGTTTACTTGAGGTGTTTTTCAGTCTATATTCTCCAACCTTCACAAGGGGCAAAGCCACAGAGCCCTCACTCCAGCATCACGTCCTTCCTCTGTGCCTCGAGCAAAAGGCTGTTGAAGGTTGCAGAACAGGAACTCCACCCTGTAGATCTTGCACGTCTGGGTTGTTAGTGGCTAATCTGTGTCTTGTAGGTGACCAGGAGACTTGGTCCATAAATGTGAGTTGTGCTTAGGATAAACTCCTGACAAAATATGTAGATATTCCATACTGCCTGTTTTCTATTGGGAGTCATCTGAAGTATTTTTGTCTGGTAAGCGATATTGAAACAAGCTCTACCTGATTTAACTTCATTGTATTCTTGCTGTCTACAGTGTTTCTCACTAAAGCTTTGAAATAATGTCAGCATTATGTATATGTGTGTCTATTAAACCTTTGTGTATATATATATATTTGTATTTGTTAATATGGCATATGTGTATGCAAATGTTAAGTGGAGAGACAATGTGGAATAAAAGATCAGATTGTGCATCTAGAAGAGGATTTCCTCTGTATTCTGTACGTTATTGCGCTCTATAGATTTTTAAGCTATTGTTGAGAGGTGCTAGAGCCCTGAGCCTGATTTAGGCACCTTCTAAAACTGCTGTAAGCTTTGGCAATCTTTGCCACCATCCTCACCCTCCCTTTGGCTTTCTTTTTATAGCTTTGAGTAAGGAGGAGAATAACTGTAATAAAAGTCATTACAGCTTCCTCTTCTCCCTCCTCTGGCTGCAAACCTGTTGAGGCTCAGAGGCTGTATGGATATTTTTCTATCCTGTTGCTGATTGTTTGCACCCTTGAGGTACATGAGGATTTGCATCTCTTTCCAGCATAATTCCCACAAAATATAGGGAATCCTTACCCTACAAGTCTATTGTATGTGAGAGGTGGTGTAGGATTTTCTGTCTGGTAAGCTCAAGATCATGTGGAGATCCCTCAGACAGTGTGTATGGGGGTGCAGTTGAGTTCATGCATGCACTGAGGGAACTTGGTCAATTGCATTCCTCCATTCATTTTCAGATTCTTGCTCTTTCTCTTGTCTCTGCCTCTGTTATAAAAGAGACAAAAACATTAATGCTTCTTTAAAAGGTCCTTTAAAATATTAGTTTAGGATTTTCCTTTTTAAGCATACACCTGTGCCATGTGTTATTTCATGTTTATTGTCTTTTTGAGGTTTTTCAAACCTGAGTTACACAGCTTTTTTGACTGACTGTTTTAGTGGCATGTGGATATTTGACATTGAAACAATAACTATATCGGTATATTAATAAGAAAGTTAAGACTGAAGAATGTGTATGAAGGGGTGAAGAGAAAACCAATGCATCTTTACAGCCTGTTGTAGAGTCAAGTGGGCTCATGCTTCCTATCCCTAAAGCTTGCTTGGAGCCATGTTTGGGCTGAGCATGGGGCAGGGGTGGAAAGTAGCATCTACCTAGGAAAGATTATTTAGACATATGCAGGAAAAGGAGGAAATGTAGGGACAGAGTTTGTCTGGTTTTTTTTGTTTTGTGTAGAATTAATAACCAAGTCACAGCTGACCAAAGAAAACTTTATCTGCTTTTGAGACTTGGCTTTTGATGTTCACTGACCACAGGACTGGAGTTAATGTTACCTTTGCTCTCTGGTAGGGAGGTCTCCTGGCCCACAGGACGGTAGAGGCTAGAAGGGTTGGTGCTGAGCGGGCAGGTGTGTTTTCACAGCACCTTAGGGGCAGCAATGAGCTCCATTTGCTAATTGTGAGTCAGAATTCAGGTTTCTGTATGGAGGGGAAATGGAGTCTCTAAGCCATATTAATTTGGGATTTAGTACTATTCCAGTAGCTTCAAATAACAGAGCATAACCAAAGCATATGAGCACCCATTCATCCAGTGATGATCTTGAGGAGGAAAAGTAGTTCTGCAAAATCTTTGGCACCATAATTGTATCCTACATCTATTTTGGCTGGAAGAAATTTATTAAGATTTACAAGTCTGCTTCCTTTTGCTTTTGCATAGCTGTCTTTCTATGTACTGATGAGCTATTTATACACAAGGTCTTTGTTCCCTGTTTGCTGCTGGTTTATATTAGCTCCCTGGATCTTCACCATCTCAGATGAGGAGAGTGCTGGCCTTAAGAAAAAGGCTTCTCCACAGTATGTGCACAGTTCTAGGGCTTTGGATTGTGCATGTGATCCTGGGCTTTAATTAGAACTGAATAGAGATGCCTTTAATGCTGTGCCACACTGCAGCACCAGGTTTTATGGTAGGTGGGCAGTGAGAAGAGCATCGCTTGCTACCTGGGGTAAACACAGCCTGCCCTATATTGTCAGCTATTTCCACTTCATGTTGCTGCCCAGATTCGTGTCATTTGTCCTGGTCCCTGTGGGATCTCTGTGTGAAATGGGAGCTGTGTTAGCTTGGGTGCATGTCTGGTGAATTGTCTGAAGGGGAGAAATAAGATCTTTTTGAAACCAATATATTTTCTGGAGCCTCGAGCTTATGGGAAAGGCAGGGATTGTGCTACTCTTCACCCACGTTGGCATTTTGCTCACGGGTGTGGCTGCTCGGGCCCCAGCACAAATACACTGTGATGAGTCCCATTTGTTGATTATCCTGGCTTTTTACCTGCGTGAGTCATTCCAAAGCACCACGAGATGGCAGTGCACTTGCTCTGCTGCAGGCAACGCGCGAAACCTCTTCCGAAGGGAAAATCGGTGCCCTTCACCCATGGGGACTGCCTGTGTACCCCATAGCCACAGTACTGCTATTTCCCAGTCAAGTGAAAACCTGTCATCGTGCTTGTCCTGAAAGCTGGGAGTGGATCTGCCCTTGGCAGGGCTTGTTCTGCTCTGTTATTCTGCTGCGGTACAGGTAGAGAAGAGGGGAGGGTTTGCAGAGGTAAACTGAGAAGTGGCAAAACTTGCTTTGAATATTAGTTTCTTATACTGCCGGGCCACTGCCTGGCTAGAAAGGAGGTGCTCCCTCCCTTCAGTACTGTTGTCTCCAGGGCTGCCCCAGCAACTTACAGATCATGTCTTCTCAACAGATGTGCTTGCATTGTCTGCAGTCTTCTTTTGAAGGGGCTTTGTCCTCCTTTCTTTGTGTTCTTGCAACCTTTTATTGATGGCTTAAGTTGTTTTTTCCTTCTCTGCCCCTTTCTGACAGGCATTTTTAATAGCTCCTTGTTTCTTTGCTGCTTCTGGTATTAATTGATTTCACTTTACAGTCCCTTTAGCAGGAGCCATAACAAGGAGCCCCAGGGTGGCCTTTGAGATGTGTTATTTTGCATGCCAAGTACAAGGCTTCAGTGTTTGTCCTATTCCCAGGTAAAGATGACTTTGCCAGTGGAGCAAACTGGGGCCAATGCCCATTGCTGAATACAGCTTTGAAGCACCACAAGTTTAACAGCAGAGCAGGGAGATGACCAAGTGGTGCCTTGCTGCTCTGCCATGTGTGTGCTCTGCCATGCCATCTGTTAGCACTACCTAGGGCTAATCTGTTTAATTTTCAGGCCATCTAATGGTATGACCGTATTAAGTTTGGGTAAAGTAGGTCCCTTGATTTTTAGTACAGGTCAACTCATTTTTGCTGTTCTGAAACAAGTTTGAAGCCAAGAACTGGCCTCTGGGTTCCTGGGAAACAAAAAGTTGAATTTGGACTCACTAATCCCTTATGAAGATAACGAGATTTTCTCCATTTCTTGCAAGGGATGCAAAGGTTGAGGTACAAAAGTTATGTGATTAGCTCAGGGGCATCCAGAGAACTAGTACTGAAACTATGAATCCTTTTTGTCTTGTGCTCGATCCTTTAAGAGAGGTATCCCTTCAAGGGGAATACCATCCATATTACAAATGACCTGCACACACTTCACAGATGCTCATGGTAAATGCACTGACATGAAGTAGGATGGCCATACTCTTCCTTCAGTTCAGGAGATAACTCCCCCTTCTCTGTTCCTTTTTTTTTTTTTTTTTTCCCTTATCCTATGTTTCATCTCCTAATTTCTTTATGGTTCTTTTGTCTTTCAATATCTGTCTTAAGTCTTCTCTTCATCTTTGGTTTCCTTCTCCTCTTCTGCTACTTATGTTCTTCCTTCATGAAGATGGTCACCCAGTGAGCAGTAGGAAGTTCTCCCAGACTGGATCACTTTGAGACCATCTGCTTTCTCTCATTTTTTCCACCCTCTTCTCCTGTTTTGGCAATAGCAGCATGAACAGAAGTCTGAACCTTCACCAGAGGGTAGCAGTTAGGGCTTAGCCTGTCACATGTATTCATGGGGTAAAGCTGGGGGAGCGGGTTAGAGAGTGACACAAATTCAAAGTCCCAGTGAAGATAAACAACTGCTGTATTGTGGAGCTAAGGGAATTCAGTCCCATATAGTTTAGACATTTCACGCAATCTCATAAAACAAATCAGTTGTAGAGCTGGAAGGAGCAGTTAAAAGCTAATGTGACAGCATGGCTGGAGCCAGCTACTCTGTGATAAGATGGGAGTTGATCCCTAGCCCCCAGTTCTGGAATATAGCACTTGATATTTTCTCTCTACACACACAAACTTGGAAGAGCTGCTGGAAATGCTACCTATCTCCTTTTTACCCTTTCTTGCCTTTTCATTCCTCACAGCAAGCTCTGTTTGCATATTTTTTTCTCAGGCAGGGTTTGCTTCACAGCATTGGCCGGGCTCAATCAGAACAGTAAATAGCTGTTTTCCAATGGGTTCCTTGTAGTTCAGCTGCAGTTTGTTGGATTTATTCTGTTTCAGTATGTTGTCCATTTACCTCCTGTGCTGTGTAGTCCCCATTGTGGAGGTGCCTCTAGTTTGGCATTCTTCCAGAATATGTTACTTCCTGAGCCCTGTGGTTGGAATTTACCTGACAACCTCTGCTTGGCATTAGGCCCACCTAGCACCATGGGGTGCTTGGCAGAAGCAGCATTTCCCTCAAAGCCAGAATGTTATTAATCCATAGTGAACCAGGCTGTCCAGAGGTGACCTGGCTGAGATGGCAGCTGGCCTGATTTTCTTGAGAATTAGTGAGAAGCTCTTCCATCCTGCCCCGTCTCTGCTTTGCAATGCCTTCTAGGAGCTCCTCCTGGCTCTGTACTTCCAGCCCCTGCCTTGCCATACTTTATTCCAGTGACATCTTGTAGCCCTCTGTGACCAGGCTGGTCCCCTTCCTGGCAGTCTCCTCCAGCAGACCCTTTGCTCTAAGAGACCACCACGTAAGCAGAGCTGTGCTGGTTCAGGCAGACTGTCTGGGAAGCCTGGCAAGGGACAGTGGGAGTTGGGATGACAACTGTTCTGTTGTGTCTCATAGTAGCAGAAAATCACAGCACTCACCTCTGTTCCTGCTCCACTCCTGGCATGAGTGGAGCAGAATCCCTGCCCTCTGGAGGCTCTGCCTCTCCTGATCATGTCCTTTCTCTGCCCTACAGGCAAGAGAGGAGTGATTGCCAGCGCTGTCCTTCCTCCACTCATGGGCAGCCCTGCCCTTTACTCTTGTCAAGCCCTTTCTAGCAGGAGAGAGTGAAAAGAGATTGGGGGGGGGGGGGGGGGGGGAGGTTGAAGGAGGAGACATTGTGGTAGAAGTAGGTTGGAAGCAGAAGGATAAGGGATCTCAGGTTAAACAAAAAAAAGAGTGCTGTGTACCAGGGGATGGGGATGGGGGGAGAGTGCCAAGGGGAAGAGCAGAATGTATACAAATAAAGGGATTTCTTAAAACTCTTTTCTCTCTTGGCCCTTTTTTTCACCATATCCAAAGAGCTTTCATCTCATTCCTAGCCTTCTTCACCCCTCTGGTATCCACTGCTTCTCACACCCCAACCCCAAACTTTCTTGGTTGCTGCTCAAATGTATATTTTACCTACAAAGCCAAAAAGCCTTGAAGAAGCTCTGTCCTGTTGTATATCCCAACATCATTCTTTCTATTCTGTGCTGCCTGTCTGTGGTTCATCACAGAGATGTGATTTTTAGAGACTTGTACTCATGGACTTGCTTCCTCTACTAAATGCTGAGCTGTCTTTGGTGGGGAAAGCAAGGTCATTAGCATACTGCAGTTCAGAAAAGATATAGTTTATTTAAACTTGCACCTTGCAAATTCCCAAGTTTGTAATGCTAGGTAATCAAGACAGATCCAAACCAAAAAGCTTCTTTCAATTGGTTTAAGGCTTGAGAAAGTGCTTCCTGCATTGCAGACTAAATGCAGGCATTCATGAAGAAGCAATTATAAAGATTTTGGGAAGTAATAATAGCCTAAATCCTATGTTGCAGCATAGATACTACTTTTTTACTTTACTGGTCAAGTTTTGCATCAGAAAATGTATCTCTTATCTTGAGTGGTATTAGCGTTTTGGCATGTCTTGATGTTGGCAATATCATGTCCTTCCTGTGCAGTGTTGCATTTTGACTGTCCTACAAACCTTTTGGGTCTACTGTCAATAGAATATTCAAACTTGCCTGTGATAGTTCAAAGTAGTTCTGAAAAGATGAGAAATGTAACTTCTGATCTTCTTGAATGACATTGGTGCATGTCCAGAGTTCAGCCTGTGATCCTGAGATCAAGTACATGACCCAGTGGGCCAGCAGCAGGTTATAACTGATTTATACAGCTGAAGATGCAGAATCTTTAAAAATGGGTTACTCTCCTTCAAATGCTGATATTAGAAAGTAAGAAAATTAAGCAATCAGCTTTCTTCACACAGCTGAACTCACACATCCTAGCTACAGCTGCCTAATTCCCCAAACTTTTTTATAGCCTGATTGCAATCCCATTTACTAATGACTCTTAGGGTTTCCCTGGCTTTAGACTTATAATACATGTACCTTTCACACTTTCTCAAGTCATTATAACATCTTCCAGAAAATACCCAGACTTCACATGTAAGAAATCATCAGGAAAAGACCTTGTAAAATGTAAATGCATTAAAAAAATACATAGTTCATGCAACAATAGAAAACAGAACTCAAAACTGAGGTTGATAGCCCTTTACATGTCACCTTCAGGGTTCTGAGCTGTGATGAAAAATAGTTTTTCCCTCTTAATAAGAATGTGTTTATTTCATGGGTAGAATGGAGTTTATGAACTTAGATATTTATTTCCTGGGGCCTGAATTGAACCAGATCGTATTTGTTCTCCAGTTTCACACCCTTGATTTTTTTCAAAGGAAGTTACTTTTCTTCCTATCTGGAATGAAAATTATGAAAATGAGTCATCAGTTTCCACCTAAGTCTGAAGGCAGCCATGAAACCATAGCTTGTGGACATGTCAGGAGGTGTCTTGGTGATGTGCAGTTCTGAGGGCTGGTTACTAAGGTTTCATTGGTAACATCATGGGTCTCTACACTGCTGGTCAGCAGGTGCTGCTCTAAAGGGGTGAACATATAGATGCTTTTTTGTCTTTTTTTTTTTTTTCCTCTTCAATGAGGAGTGGAAGTTGCTTGTTTCAACTGGTATACCAGAATCACCTGGCACTCCAGGGAGGAGTTTTCCACGCACAGGCCAGCTTTAAATATTCCTTAATTTTGGTCCTGTTTCTGAAACTGTGCCATGTGATGCCTGACAGAACAAGGATGAAAACAGTTATAAGAGTTGCAAAATTTGTGGGTGATGCTTTGCTTTGTTGCATCTAGTACATCAATACTTAGTTCCAAGTTAGATTAGTATTTTACTTTGTGACTGATGCCTGAGAAAATATCACTGCTTGTTTGTCCCAAGATGTTAGCCATATTTTACGGATGAATAATTACTTTGTTGTCACTTAGCAATGTAAACCACTGCTTAAGTCAAAATGTCTTCCTTGTGTGATTTTACAAGCCTTTGAATATTTTATAAGGCATTTAATTTTGTTTTTGTTGATATACAAATAAAGAGAGAGATTAAAAAAAATTAAATAATGATTCAGTTTAAAAATTGAGCCTTTCAGTCTAGACTAGTAATTTCTGTAAGGGACTTTGCACCTGTAATGTCTTTGAAATTGTCACAAGAAAACCTTTCAGTGAAAAGTGTATTTTATAAAAGATCCATTAGCTCAGAATTTTTGCCTTGGTCAAAAGAAGGGATTGAGTGATAATAGCTCTCAAAAGTATCTGCCTTTTTTTACATCAGGTTCTGTTTTAGGGAATTAGGTTTTCAGATACTGGCAATTTGCTGAACATTTTGATGTTCCTTGTCTTTGAAAAGTGCCTGTTACACACTAGCAGGTGTCAAAATCTGTAGATTCTATTTATTGCCCTTTACAAAGCACTTATTACTATGATATTCGAAGACTGCATGTGGAGTAAAATAACATCAGGGATGCTTTCTTGGAGGGGCTGGTGTCACTTGTTATGCTGACATTTTGTAGTGTAAAGTGCTGTATAACGTGGGAAATGGACAGAGGTTAAAAAAAAAAAATCTTTGCAGGAAAATGTAAAATATAGCCATTTAAATCTGAGCAACCCAGGGCTGTAACTGTACCAGATGTTGCTGGGGCAATACCCATGCTGTGACTTGGAGCTGCATCCTATGGCTTAATTTCCTCTGGCCACAGTTCATGTGTCCCTGGCAGGTAGCCCCACCTGTTTTGCAGAGATGAGCATGCTAATACTGGATCCTCTTCCCCCTGTGATACTTCTCCTTGGAGTGAAAGAAGTACTGGTATTGTCTCCACCATGGAGGGACAGGGTTTGTTTTGTTTCCTGGGGGAATAGCTGCCTGGTTGGGCCATGTTCCTCCTCCTGTTGGGTGGCTGGATGCTCTGAGTGAGCACCCAGGTGGATAAACACACCGTGCAATGGGTGAGCAATGGCTCATGAGTCAGGCACCAAGGCTTGCTGTGAATGGGGTGACATCAGGCTGGGGACCTGTCACCAGTGAGGCTCTGCAGGGCTCTGTGCTCTGCCATTTGTTCTTCAGCATCTTCATTAATGACTTGGCTGCAGGACTGGAAGGGATACTGAGGAAGCTTGCAAGAAATAGGAAACTGGGAGGAGTTGTTGATTCCCTGGAGAGCAGGGAGACCCTGCAGAAAGATGTTGACAAATTAGGAGACTGGGCACTCACCAATCAGATGAAGTTCAAGAAGGAAAAATGCCAGATTCTGCTAATTCCTTAGACAAAGTACTTCCCTCTGATGGCTGCCTCATGCAAAGGCTTTATGGACTGGCAACAACTTTCCAGTAACTAAAGATGCTGCTTCTGCCCATACCACAGCATCCTGCAGCTTATTTAAGAAAAAAACTCAAAAAAATGAAATACAAAAAACCCCCAGACAAACCCTCCTCCCCCTCAACTCCCCCAAACCACCTCTATAAACAGATAAGCAAATTAAACAAGTTTAATAGCATCATATGTTAGTGGAAACTCCTGTAAGCCTTACTTTATAAATTAAAGGGGTTTGTTTTCCTTTCCCCCCCTACATAAATATTGAAGAAAACTTAATTTCTAGATGAAAACTTCCTTTTAAAACTTTATATCTATTTTTGGAATTATTTTAAGGGTTGTTGTTAAGAGTTATTAGTAAAATTAAAAATCAGCTTCCTCTAGTTCTAACACTGATTTCTGTGTACATATTTAAGTTTTTAACACAGAGAGTATCACATGTTGACCCTTCTTAAACTTGAATCTAGTGCTTGAAGTTCTTTCTAATTTAATATTCCCAAGATGAAAATAATCTTGACATTGATGTTATCTGGATGGGTAGGATATTAAATATTAGATTATCTTTTAGCTTGCCAAACTTTCTATTTTATTCCCACAGCAGAATCGTAGTCCAGTCTGCTGTAGAAATACCAGTAGTGATATAATCCCAGTACAGTGGAAGGGTCCCCCGAAATAATGTATATTTGACGTTGTTCCCTCCTTCCCGTTGAGAGCAGGTGGATGCTTAGACCCCATGATCCTGGGTGGAATTGTCTTTGATGATGAAGTGGACCTTCATTCTGTATTGAAGGCTGATGCTAATTCCTCTTCCCCATTAAGAAACTGCCACCAAAGAGCAAACTTATTTCCTTGTGTTTTGACAGAAGATGAACAATGGCATTTGCAGAAGCAATTTGGGAGAGTGTCAAAGCTGTCAGCAAAACCAGAGGTGTCTTTCACTGTGTGTGTTCATGTACAGAAGCTTTGTATTTTGAAGGTATCAGCTTTTTTCTTCCCAAGTATATCCATGTGATCTGGTAGACGTGAAAGGATGGACATGTACAGGAATGCAAATTGCTGTCACGATTCTTTTTTTTTTTTTTTTTGGTAGCTTTAGCGTTGAGAGGGATTTTCAGCATCTGAAAGCACAATTATCTTCAGGGAAAATGGCTGGGAGATAGATCCTAATCCTTTTTTGCCTTGTACCATCTCTGGTCCTGTACATCACTGCAAAAGGGACTTCACAGTGCCACCATTTTGATCTGGTGGCATTCTGCAGGGCCCAGTGAATGGCTCTGCATGGTGCCAGTCTGGTTTTCTTTTTAAATAAATTGCTTTAGTATGGTGCTGTGCAAGAAAGAGCTTCACCAGGATTGCTGGGCCATCAGTTCAGCTTGGTGTCCCTTTTGATGCATGGCACAGGACATCTTTGTTGAGAGGCCAGAGGTGATTCCTGTCCCTCTCTTTGCTGCAGGTGATGGTGGAGCTGTTTGGGTCACTCACTTGTCCTAGGGAAGTTCTCAGCAAGAGTTTGTGCACAAGGGAGGGTGGATGTGTTGTGTTTGTTTCGAGGTGTGTCTCCAAGATGAGCTGTGCTTGCTCTTGAGCTGGCATATTTGTGGCAGCAGACAGGGCTGGGGATTGTTATTGACTTAGGCTAAACACATGGAGGATGAGGGAGTAGGTCCTATTTTTTTATGGCTCTGTGAGTCAGGCTTCTTGGATGCAACTCCTAATCCCGCAACTGTCCTTTGTAACCACAGCCTTGCTTGCACAACATCTTCATGCTGACAAAAAAAGATGGCACCTTTTTTTGCTGTATTGTAATGATGATAATAAAAGTCAAAATTATTTTGAGATTGTGAGCTGAAAGCATCTCTGTAAAATAGATTGTTATTTTGATTAAATTATTTAAATTATTTTGATTAAATTATTTAAATTAATTTTTGTTTTGTTGAAAACAAAAACAAAAAATTCAATTTTTTTTTCAAATTTTCAAAACGATCTTCAAAACAATTTTCAAAGAAATAGTTTTTAATTGTACATTGTTTGAGCAATCAGTTTCTTGCAGGAATACAGGTCAAGATCACAGCTTTTTATATAATTTAAAAAAGCATTTGGTAGCAGTCTAACAGCACATACCTTAGAAAATTCAAGCACAGTAATCTCCACAGAAAATACTTCAGATTTTGCCCTTTTATCTTTCTTTTTCAATTCAGAGTTTCTTCCTGGCATACCCTGCAGATAATATTCCTGCCTGAAGACATGCCGCCCTTCTCAATACCCAAATTTTCATTTTCTCACATCAGTGGCTGTATATTAAGGAGTGGGTGGTAGAGGGAAGGATATTATTTGACAGCTAATATTGTAAATTCTGTCTAATATGGTTTGTATATGGAAACAGTAATAGCTACTGCTGCTGTGGTTTTGTTGCTGCGGGGAAAATGCAATAAATAGGACTTTCAGAGGAAGATCTGGCAATGAAGAAAAGCTTTAGGATTTCATTTGTTCCCCTTGTGCTACCACTAAATCTCCCTTCTCATGTTGCTGAAATAAAACATAGATCTAAACAGATCCTGGCATGCCATGGATGTACCACATGAAGACAAAGTACATGGATGCTTTTTCCCATTCAAATTCATCTGTAGGGTCCTTTGTGGAAAGCAATGACATGGTGTTTTATAATACCTTCCATTTCAAGTTCTCAAAGCACTCTCCAAAGACATGAGATTGCTCATCTTTATTCTTTCCTGTTGGCATTTTTGTTCTCCTTTAACAGGTGAAGGAGATGGGATGCTCCATAACCATAACTTGAAGCCAGTAGCAAAATGGAGAAGAATGTTACATTTCTACCCCTCTTTGCCAATCAGGCTGTACTTCTGCCTTGCAACCTTAGCAGTGTCTGCTACTGCGCATGATTTATTGGTTCTGTTGCTCACAGCTCCATGGTTTCCTTCTTTGCTCTTTGCTTTCACCAAGGCACTCAAGCATGTCAAAGACTGCAGAACACATATTAAGGAACAGGACTGTAAAGGAATAAGATGCAGCTTTATGGCTTATTGAAATAAAGGCTTGCATTTTTTGTGTGCCGTGGCAGTAAAAGAAGGAAACAAAATGGTGCTCTTGCTCTCCTTCCTTTCCATATGTAGGCTGTGTTTCTTGAGATCCTTGGAGGAAGCTGCTTCCTGACTTCTAAAGCTGCTTGAATACACGGTGTGGTAACAGAACAAAAATTCTGTGTTTTATTACAACACTTTTTCCAGAATCACTGAGGAATATTTGATTAGCCAGAAAGTCCTATGACATAGCCTGGAGATGTGATGAGTGTGTTCATGAGCTGGTTGGTTTGCTTCTCTCTGTCCATTGCTGCATGTCTGAAGGCAGGCAGAAAGAGGGCAATGGGCTCTCTCAGCTGGTTCAGAGTTCTTTGTGTTTATCATGTGTTTCATTTTCCACAGGGATGATGGTGTTTTTTGTGCAGTGCCAAGGTGCTTTTCAGTGAAGCATTTTTGAAGGCTCAGCTAAGGGGTGTTCCTTAAGCCTTAAAACTTTTTTGGTTCAGGCAGGGCTTAACAGGTGTTTTTCTTGACTGAGCTGGCCTATCACTGCTGGAATGAACTGCAGTATCTGCACATCTAAGGCCAATTCACATCACAGATTGGACTCTCTAGAGTTTTATGCCAGAACTTAATCTTTCTCCCCTCAATCCTGAGTGTTACCTGTCTATTGTTTAGTCTTTCCATAGTCTGTTAATATGACCAATGTCATATCCTTAGTTGTGAATCTCTGCATAATCTAAGATGTACAATTTCTCCGTCTTCTCCCCTTTCTGTAATCCAGTAATTGGGAAAATCTCACCAAATGCATTTGTTTTAGTAAACAAATCTTTCAGCACATCTGATCTCTCTAGCTGGGGTTTTCCTGATGACCATCTCTATTAGCTGGGTGATGATATGGTGCTCCTTTTGTGGCTACATGAAGCTGGGCCCTTCAGGATTTTTGAGGATTGGGAGTCAGTAAAATAAAATAAATAGAGTGATTATATGCAGTAACCTAATTTCTGCCCAAGATAATTAAACCAAATTTTATTTTTCTGACTACAGTGAAACAAAATGCAGCAAGGATTTTAAAAGTGTCTTCAGAAGCTTCAAAGGTGCTTTTTCTTCTGATGATCTCTGATTCTGATTTTCTTCTGTTGGTCCAAGGAGGCCCATTTGGTGCCTTCACTCAGAGTTTTTCTTGTAAGGACTTCTGCTTTCTATCTGCAGTGCACCATATAGACACTGGCTCCTCTCCTGACTTGCAACATTTGAACCTGGGGAATCCTTCAGTAGAGGCAGCTGTGATCTGGCCAATCCCCAGCTCTTGCTGACAGGGGGTCACTTTTACTGGTTTTTAAAATTTTCCTCTTTGGAAAGGGTTGACTGACAAATCTGAAAGATCACAACCATTGTTTGTAGTGTTGTGGCTGATCATTTTCACATGGTACCCTGTCCATCCTTGGATCATTTGCTCCTTCCCATGGCTGGATTGAAGAGTATCTAATTCAGCCTGGTGGTGCTGAGTGTGCCTGTGTAAGGCTCTACAGCTGCACCCCTTGTGCCTACTCCAAATTTTTGTCCATCCTAGTGTGTAACTTCTCTGTGTGTCACTGGTTGCAGAAGGGTTAACTAGATGTAGGCTTAGTCTATTCATACATGAGATTCAGAGGCCCAGATGGTGTGCTTAATTACTCTGGCCAGCTCTGGCACCATCCCACTCCTGAGGGAATTAAATGAGGAATGGTGTGTCAGACACTGTTCCTTTCTTTTCTCCCCAGAGCACTTTGGTATTACAAGCTCCACAGCACATTAGGCCTAGCTCAAACATCCCCGAGACAAAGTGGCTTTGGGGTGCTGGCTGGCCCTTAGGTTCCCAGCTGGGGTTTTACACACTCTGTGTGCCATCAGGCTGCTCTGGGAGTGCCTCATTACAAGTGACTCCAGGACACCATTTTCTTTGCAGGAGCAGTCAAATTCCAATCCATGAGCATGGCTGTAATGCTCACAGCTCACAGAGCCTCAAAAACATGATCAGTGCTTGCTCTGCAAGGTTTATTTTTAATCCTGTCTCCCTGTCCCTTGGTATCACATGCATGGAAACACCCTATCTTGGTGGCTTGCCTGGCAACATACCTGCCTTTGGCCAGAACTTAGAGGGCTGATCCCCATTTGCTGTCAGGAGGGAAAACTCAAACCATATTCACAGGATGTACGGTCTCTATTTTTGTTTCTTGCATGTGCGTCTCTGCAGAGCGAGGCTGAACATCAGAGAAATGCAGATGCCCCCATGGCAGGGTATGAGCCAGCTCCAGATGGTGCAACTCAGCCTTTCCCAAGGAGTTATGGCCTGGCTGCAGTGGTTGAGTCCCGAGCTGGGCTCTTGCTTGCAGTGCCAGGTCTGTTAGCAGCTGTTAGGAGGAAGCTGGCTGTTCTTCTCTTAGCAGAGCAATGACCAACACACATCTGCCTTGATGTACTTCCCACATTCACTCTTCCCATATCCACTGGGAGTTTTAAGTGACAGAAATTCTGGAGAATGAATATTTTTAGCTGGGACTGCTGCAGTTAATATTGCATTAAAGATTATCAAAGTACTTCAAATTTTGAAATCCTGTTTTCAACTGAGCCTGGGAGGCATTCTGCATTTGGCAAAGATTTGTCATACTTGCTTTCTGGTCTGAAATAAAGCTTTTTAATTTTTTCTTTCCTATCACATCCTTTCAAATAAGAACAAAGTTAGTTATTTATTCCTGGGAAAAATAAAAGAGGAGGGTATGTCTTTTAGGTGGTGATGGTTTTCTTAAGCTGCTTTTCAGTGGTAATAGCAGATGTTTGAAAGTTGTGATTTAAGGCAGTAATGCTCCTCACTGGAGAATGATGTGTGGCCTTTTTTCAAAGGAAATTGGGTTTGATTTTACCACACTATTAGCACTGAAAATCACATACTGAGCCTGTACTGTGGAGTGTTTTTCCTGGGCTTAAGTGTGCATCTCAGAAATGAGGCACTGTACGTGAGTGAATGAACTTCACTCTGCAGTCAACTGGGTGGGCCTCAAAAGACCTTTAAAAGCACAGGCTGTTTTTCATGTGGTTTGAAAAACTTAAGGTAAGAAAAGTGTGTCCCACAGTGCCTGCTATTCCACCAGTCAAAATGCCCTTGTTGCCTGGGGAAATGCACTCAGCTCTAAAAGTCAAGAGGTCATGAATCCTATTTCCAGGTCTGTACTTCACAACTCCTATTTAGTGTGTCTGGTGCTGAACAAGCTGGAGTTTGAGAGATGAGGTTGTTATGGAAATAGTTGCCACTGGGGAACAGCACAGGGCCTTGATCCAAGGGCAACTAATTTTTATTTGACCACTTTAAGGGGTTTTGAAAATCCCATGCTGAATGTGTAGTGCAGAGATTTTAGGAGGAGAATTAACACAGCCCCTGAGGATGGCTGTTCTCCACAACAGTGCCTCAACTGAGGTTACATGTGACTCTAGTCCCCAGTCTCCTCAGAAGCTGCCATTGAGGAGTCTGCACACTTCTCAAACAAAATTTGGTGAGAGCACCATTCTGGTCTTTAGCCAACTAGTTTCTATTTTTGGATACTTTATGTCCCTGTGGCTTCAAGTGTATCTCTTTAGATACTCTGCTTCTTTCTCATTAAGTGACCAGATATAGTCACTGTAAAAAAGTAAATGGAGAAACCCATATTGCATTTGAGTGTGAATGTCAGTGTTGTCTTGAGCCATGCATGCACTCATGTCTTTGGTCCATGCCTGCCCTGGAGGTCTCCTGGTTTTCTGCAAGGACACAAGAGAGGGATGCTTTTCAATGGGATTGTCTGAACTGTAGGACACAATTGCAGGGCATTGGGTGTCAGTGGAGAAGGGGGATGCGTGTCACTTCAGGCACAGGTTTCTGGCTTTGCCCTCTGCAGGCTGGTCAACTGGATATGCAGCTGGCCCCTGAGTGGGACAGACAGGGTGGCTGTGAGGGGCATGTGAAAGCCAGCAGCTTCCTTTCCTGTCTCACAGAGCCTGGGAGCCTTTTGCAGCCAGCCTGGAAGGCGATAATCATGAGAGGGATAATGGCTTGTTTTGGGTTAATAGATCTTGACAGCCTAATTTCCCCTGGTGAAAATAAAAGGGAATAAATCTTACAAATACTGTAAAATCAATAGCTTGCAGTGAAGGGGATGACAACAGAACCTTACATCTACAGCACATTTTTTTGGTGAATTGTTCATTTCACTTTCATGTGGATAGGTTCCCTGTGGCTTTGCTAGAGCCATGTAATCCTCCATTCTTCTTTCTGTCATGCCTATCTCTTCAGTGCTTTTGTTTTACTTGCCTCTAAGTAAGGAATCTTAAGCCTTGAGCTTGTTGGAGGGGAGTGCTGCCTTGCTGGGAAAGATCTACAGTGCTCTCACATCTTGGAGGCTGCGCTTCCTTCTTCTCTTTGGCATGCACAGCTAACCTGGTTACAGGTCTTTATCTGTAAATAGGTAACCTTATCCTGAACCTCCAAAGTAACACAGCCGTGGGAGCCTTTGCTCGCCGCTCTCCAGAAGACCAAAACCTCTGTAATGTTATTGACCTGAAATATTGACAGTCACCATTGGATTTTTTTGCAAGGTCAGTGTTTAGGATTTGTGCACTGAGCAGCCAGAAGCTTCTCCAGATAAATTTGCAAATCCACTAAGGATAGGCTGCAATGAGTTGGGATTGGGAGCATTACAAAAATAGAAGATCATGAAATAGGAAGCAGTAAAACAGAGCGATGGGATCCTTGCTGGTACACACTTCATCAGCCAAGGCACAAGTGTCCCTCTGCACAGAGCAAGCTTGAGGAGGACCTTAAGCTCTAACCTTGAGGAACTTTTGGCTCCATGGACTGAGCAATCCTCCCATAGTAATCTTGAGGAATAAGATTGGGATAAGGTGTTTTCTTGCTATTTGATTCCTTGTGAATGAAGATTAGTGGGATGAACGGTCTCTATTCTGAGCTCTTGTGGACCCTACTTTAAAGCCAAGGTGAAGGAACTACCTGTTTTCCAATTTTCAAATATTACAGATTATTTAGGTCACTAAAACCTGTGGAAAAAAGTTACTGTACTCTCAGAGATAGAGAATCACACAACAAGGATTTAAGAGAAGCCTGTGTGAGTGGTTAATCCAACCTCTCAATTATAGGGCTTTGGCTCTTTCCTGTCAAAGTATTTACTCTTGAGTTTTGCTTAAAGTTATGGCTTTCCTTAAAAGGAAAGAAAATTCCCACTTTCTTTTCCTTCTAAATGCAGACATTTTTGGGCAAAGTCAGGTGAACTCTTTTCCTCAGCCTGTTCCAGTTTCCCACTTCTTCACTGCTGAAGGACACTGAGAGGCAAAGAGCTTCTCTTATGTCAGGGTGCTGTCCAAGTGAGGGCACTGCCTTGATCTGAAACTCCTGCCTCTGAAACAGTCTTCCTCTGTGATGTTGAACTTGTTCTCTCTTAACTCCAGTATTTCTTCTGTCAGATGGCTTTTTCCTTCTGTTTCCCTTTTCTGTGTCTTCATCACATAGTTTTAGACGGCTCAGACTCACTGTCATCACTATGTACAGTGCCCATTCAGTGATATCCTCTACTTTGTTGGCATTTCTATTATTACATGTAGAAAAAAAGCACTGGTGGGAGAAGCCTTGTGAGGGGTTTTCCACTGACAGTTGATGTTTCCTTTGAGATTTTCTTCCTCTGCCACCTGTTCTGTGTTCTGTTATCCCTGCTCTTCCCCTGTGTATTTTCCGTTTATAGTCTTGATGATTTGATGCTATGTGTTTTCCTCTCTTGTTACCATCCAGGGGCTGTGGGGACACTTTGCATAAAGTAACTTAAACTGAAGTGTGTTTTAAAGAAGCAGAAGTATCACTCTTGGTGTTGCACCCAGAGACTAAAATTGCTTTCAGAAAGGGCTGGTCTTTTGCTGCTTCCTCCCCTTAGAACAAGACAGAATCTCTATTGCCCCTCTACATTAGGGCAATGGAGATTAGAATTCTGCTGATTTCAAGTGGTACCAAGTGAAGAGCAACATTAATGAATTTATGCACAGAAGTTAATTTAAATTATACAGGTAGTTAGTTATGTTTCCTCATAGCACTTTTTTGGTGCAAAAAAAAAATAAATCAAGAAATAGAGTCCTTAGAATTCTGCCTCTCAGTTGTGAAAGGTAAACAAAAATCAATATGCTGTAGGCAGTCTTTGTTTTCAGAAAGGAGTGAGATATCAGGCTGGGCAGAGAATCCCCTAGTGACTCCTAGTCATAGTACAAATTTTCCTCTGGTGGAGTAACTGATGAAATAATCATAATATTTAACAGTAATGATAATAGGTGGTTCACAAGTAGATTCTTTTCAGTCAGAGATTACAGTACTCCCTTCTTACAGATATGTTCTGATATAGGTGTTAGAAGATACATAAGCCCTCGACAGTAAAATACTTTGCAAATTTCCTTCAGCAAGTAATCAGTGCCAGCCATTGGAAATGGGATCATTAGTGATGTACTTCAGTGGTTACAGAGAGGGTTTGGTGCAGGAAGGATCTACTCGGTGGGAAAATGAATCTGTAGTTATGAAGGTATGAAAGCACTTTCTGTCCTTGGGAGAGATGGAGCCTCTTTTTTCTGTGCAGGCCATGGAAAATGAAAATGTTATCCTTGTGCCAGAAGATTGTTTATGTCAGTGGAAGTGGCAGAAGGAAAAATAGAGGTACACAATTGGAAGTGACCTCTTAACTTTCCACATATCTGTGAGATGTATGCAGGTGAACACTGTGTGTGCACTGCTGATGATAGTCCATGAGTTGTGTTCCAGGAATAAAGCCTCCCTGGATGTATCTGGCTTTAATTCATGGAGAGAGAACTGAACTAGGTGCTTTTGATAAAGCTGACTTGTAGGACTGAAGCTTCCCTTCTGCTTTGGGCTTCTGCACCCCAGGCACAGCAGGCTACCATGTCAGGAGGTGGCTGCTAAGCTGTAACTTGTATAAGCTATCACGAGGAACAACAGAGGTCATGACGGTGCTGCAAATGTGTGGGAAGCTGGGGCTGTGAAGGGGCAGCTTGGGGGAAAATGGAATAATATGAGTCTCACACTTGCTCTCTGAAACTTGGCAGATATGTGAAAGTCATTTGTCTTGAGTCATTCATCAGGTCAGTGACAGAGCCAGAAATAGCATCCAGGTTTTCTGATTGCTAGAGCTACCATCATATCTCCAAAACCATATTGCCTCTCAAAAGTTACTTCAAAAGTAAGAAAGGGATCTTTCACTTTCCTACCCATACAGCTCTTTGATGTGGCCAGGCAGGTGCTCTTGAATCGTGGCTGTATATTCAAAATCTGTGGCAGGTCCATTTTGAATAAGAGTTAAAAATTATTTTTTCATGTGGTGAGGATCTTTTGCTATGGCAGGCAGAGGCAGAACCGTGATACTAGAGATAAAATGAGTTATCTCTTTGCACTGCAGCTTTCAAGGTGACCTTTGTGTTAAAAAAACTACCTTGAATGTAAATCAGGAAATCTTATGTACTTGTTTATGACTTAGGAAATGCAGTTTAAACATATGCTTTTACAGACACCTAAGAGAGAACCTCTAGGAGCCTTCTGCAGGTATTGTGACTCATACACTATTCAGCATAACGATGTAAAATCATGCAGACCTCACTGGTATGGAAATCAAGCCTTGGGAGGATTAGTTAAGCAAGAACCTGAGCCTAAGTCCTCTGAATTCAATCCTCTGGGGTTTCAGTCAGACCTTGTGTGCCTTTTTCCTGCTCCTCACCCTGATCTAGTGTTCCAGGTGCAGCTGTGACCTGTGACTTGGTGTGGACCTCCAGCAATTTGTTCAGGTTGTGCGCTAACTGTACTTCTTTTCTGAGAAGTCTGCCTTCATAGAATGTTTTTTCTCTGGCATGACACTTCTCTATACAGCATCTTTCCCTTTTAGGCCTTGCATAGATTCTCAATGAAACCTGGCTGCAGGCGAGTGCTAGGTAAGGCATGAATAATCATAGTTGTAATTTAAAGGGTCTTGTAGCTTTGCCATATTGACGAGTGCAGCACTGGAAAGCAGGCACCATGAGCATGCCTCTACAGGCAAAGCAATACAGAAAGTGTTGATTTTTCTTTCAGCAATGAATATTGTGCTCAGCAACATTTTCACATCAGCTGTGGGGTGTTCAGTGTTGCCTGGTATTGACTGCGTCCATTGCAAGGTAGCAGAGACTAAGCTTAACCTGCAGGCACCCTCCTGCCATGCCACACCATATCTGGGGCTGGTAGGGGTGGGGCAAAACCTGTCCTGAACCTGTCCAGCACAGACCCTGTGCTTCCATGAAACACCGGGCATTTAAAGATTTTAAAGGCTTGAGATGATATGACTTCTATGATATTCCTAAATCCCGTCAGGTCTTAGGGGCCAGGGGGGGAGGTGGAAATGCATTTTGTATGTGTGCTATTCTATTACTATTTTATTTCCTAAAAGAAGGTAAATTTGGAATTGGGATTGCAATCAAAACAAAAACAATAAAGAAATCCTAAAATGCCAACAGAAGTTGAAAGAGTCTTTCTGGGATGGGACATCTGTTCTGGTGCTGTCATGCCTGTGCCCTCCCCTGAGTGGGATCTCATGTCTCATTGGCTTTTGCTGACTTGAAATCTGTCTTTCTATTTACATCTTAAATGAGTATTTGTCTTGATTTGGCATTTATTGACTGTTTAATATTTAAACACACTTAATAATTCCTGAAATGAAACCATTTTCATGTAAATATGGACTTCTAGTCTCAGCAAGGTCAGGCATCAGCAGTAAAAAGATAAAAAGCCCAAAGTAGAGACAGCGTTAGTATAAAAACCACAGTTCCCTGTCTCAGTAAACGTGTTGTGAACTTGTCTCTGCACTGGTAGCAGCAGGGCAAAGACTCCTCTGGGAATGCAGTGCTTCACTCAGCTCTGGTGTGAGAGGGCTGGTTACAGTCCTGACACCACCCCCTTGACTATGGCAGCGAGGAGGGCAGGCAGCAAATGGCTCACTCTCACTCTGTCCCTGGGGACGTTGGGTGCCATCACTGCCCGGGCACCAGTGGTGCCCCGTCTGCAGGGGGTGGTAGATGGTGATGATGACATGGCCTCTGGCATGGCAGCTTTTGTCACTTCACAATCTCCTCACAGATTTCACTTTCTGACCTGACATTGTTTCCTTCAACTCCATTTTCAGGAGCCAGCTCTCTGCTCTGGCTCCATTTGGGTAGAGGTTTTTCTGAAGGCAAATTCCTTGAGCCCCCCCACCCCTGGGTGTCCCTGCCACTGCAGGTGCTTCCTGCGTGAAATTTCTAGCCTCTCACCCTGCAAACCTGCTGTCCAGAGAACTGTTTTATGCAGAAGTTCCCCTTCAGTCTAGTTGGAGTAATCCTGAGAAGGTTTAAAACAAAACAACAAGCACGCAAAAAATATTCTGTAGAACAATTCTGCCTGTGCTAAGTTAGTTCTGCATCATGCAAATTTACTTAGTGGGGCATGAGAGATTCTCAAATTCAGTGTAAGTACCAGAGAACTCCTCTGTATAAATAAAGGCATGGAAATAGCTTTCCATCAGGAAGCAGCTCTGATCTGTATCGCCACAGAGTACCCTAATGCCTGGTCATCACCTTTATTTTCCACTTATGTTTTCCAATGTACTCAGTGAAATCAAGTGGTTGCGAATCTTAGGAATCAAGATGTGCAGTTTGGCCACTTTCAGGCCTTTGGGGTGCAGACAAAGAGCTCAATATAAAAATAATAGGATATGGTCTCATTCTTCATGGCCATTTGTAGTGAATTTGTTGGTGTTGCAACTGTCTGTCAGGGTAGGGCTTGAGCAGATGTCATTTCCAAACTTGTTGCTGTTTCCTTGGAGAGTAAACCCAGGCAGATGGGAATGACAGGGTTGCAGTGGTTTCCCCACTTATGTGGACCCCAGGACTTAGAGGTGTGCTGCAAAATGCACCTTCCCTTCAGTGAAGCCAAAGAACTAATTCAATTGTGGTTTTCTACCTTTTTCTATAGCTACTGGGAAGTATTTTAAGAGCAGTGTGTGTCCTTGCTCAAATCCAGTGACGAGTATTTTCCACCTGCTGAATGCTTTCACTTCATGAATCTATTGCTCCTCTTGGCTATTCGGTGGAGCCTAATAAGGCCTATCCTGAGAGCTATTTATCTATGTCCTGATGCTGGGAACACTGACAGTCAGACTGGAGAGTGTGTGCTCTGCATGCTGAGCCATGTGCTAAAACAGCACGCTGCAAAATATACATCCTGTCATCTGTGCAGGCACACAGTGAGCCTACATAAAAGGAAGGATAGGGAAAAGCCCACAGGATAATAATCAATTGTTTAGCAGCCAACACTCAAGAAACTCTGTGGCTTTTCTAAGAGCAAAGAGTGAGAAACCCTCCCTGCTCTGAGAGAAACTGCGGTTGTGATAGTAGAAATGTTATTGGTGGTTAATGTTTCAGACTATTCAGAGCAACAAGGATACTTCTATCAGTTTTGAAGTTCATATGACTAAATACAAACCTTAAAATAAATTGAAAAAACCCTTGGAGGTTTTAGAGAAGTTTAGATTATGAATTTGAAGCTAAACTTTAGAGTTTCAAATCCCTGTGCATTTGGAAGGGTTTGAAACTTGAACTGAACCTTGTAGCTTTGAAGCACCTTACACATTTGTTTTTTTTCCTGTTCCTCCTCCATTTTTCACTCCCTGTGTTCCATCAGTGATCTCCAAAGTCTAATCCTGTATCCATTGGAGGCAATCTAAATTTCTAGTGATGTCAAGTATCACTGGCTAATCTTGTTAATGATTGCTGTGGAATTTCTGTGTTTTTCCATTGTTATGAAGAACCTGTCCCGTACCCTCAGTGTCTTGTATTAAATAGGGAATAGACCAGTTGTGATGGTCTCTGTTGCATACATAGACTTTGTAAGCCTTAATATTGTTACAAGGAATAGAATTGTTATATTTGTAGCTTGTGCCATACAAAATTCTTTAACTTTAAAAAAAAAGCTGATTTCTTTATCAGTCTGATAGGTTATAACTGAGATATCTGGATAGCGACATACTTAACTTGTAGTATCACAGGTGTTGCAGTTGGCACATGTGTGTTTTTCACTCAAACCTACCAGGACTGGGGAATCTCTGGTGTGCACACTAAAGAGTGATTTGCATGCCAAATCTCTTTTGGGCATGGAAGGGCTGGACATGCAGGGAAAGAAGAAAAAAAAGGAGCAAGGCTGGATTTTAGCATTCTTTGTCACTTGTGCCGCTAGGGCTTTGTGGCTGCTTCTTTTGTGGTGGAATGTGCCAACACAACACCAATGAGTGGCACCTCTTGGTCCCACTCTCCTCTCTGGCAGATATGAGAGCCTGTGTGGAGGCCAGTGGAGCTCCCTTCCCAAGCATGGGATTCAGCCCTGGACCAGAGGCTCCCCACATGTGCCTTATTCGTGTTGTGGACTGGCACTGAGGAAGGAGACAAAGGGACTGGTAGCAACAGCTTTGGCAGCGTTAGCAAACCTAGTGGGCTGGGAGAGCTGTGAAAATCTTTACACCTTAATTAATGTGAGTTGGTTCTCTCACAGGCCTGAACTGCCTTGTGAACTGTCCCACCTGCCTTTGCTCAGTTTCCATTGGCTGAGCTGATGTGATTTCAAACCTGTTCCTCTGCATAGATTTCTGTACTGTCCCTTCCTTTGACTCCTCCGGCACATAATCACTTCCAAAAGTCCTAGGTGTTCAGGGCCAGTTCTGATCCTCACAAAATACGCCATGTAAACCCATCCTTTCCCAAGTCTTCAGCTTTATGATTGCTCCAGCTAAAGGCTTAGTACCCTGGGACATTTGAAATACTTAATGTGCTGTCTGAGGGGCTCCAAGTCAGTCATCCTTCAGCTCACACATCACCAGACATGTGACAAAATCAATAAAGTACTAAAAACATTTCTTTGCTTCAGCTTTTTCATTCTGATGGCATGCTCCTTGTATTTGGGGTTCTCTTGTAAGACCAGGATCCTGCCTGTTTTTCTGTACATGACCTCTCCTCTTACAGTGGAATATCTGTGGCATCTTCTAAGAGGGTGATGAGTAAAATTTGGCTTTAAAACTTGCTGTCCTACTTGACAGTAACATCTTGGCCAGCATGGTTGACTGATCACACTGCCTCAACAGCCTCTATTTAATTACCAGCTTATCAAAGTGAATGCTTTTTTTCCTGATCTGACTGTCATTTTGGCTTAAATTGTTTCTTCTAGCAGAAAATTATCAAGGTTTAATGGTTCTTTTTTTTTCAGTCCAGTCCTGCCAGCCTTACAATTTCATTTAAAGACAGACATCTAAGAAGAAAAGAGGCAAGCAAGCTTCTTACACAAAAGCTGTTTGGAGTTTGAAAGCAAGTCTCCAATATCAAGCAGAGTTCTGAGACAGAGGAAGCAGATATCACTGTTGCTGTTAATAAGATAAAAAACCCAATTCAGAATGGCCACAGCAGTCAGAATTAGTCTGGAGGCCTAGGGGGAGTTGCTGTATGAGATATTTTTGCTTTTTTACGGTCAACTACAATGTGGGTTATGTTAGGATCGTGACAGATTAGTATGCCTTCCAGCATTATTCTCCTATCCTATTTTTATTGGAATTTTAGTCAGTGATGGCTAATGAAATTAAGTTCTGGCCTTCTTCTTTGCAGCAGTCCAGCTGAGCATACAGTGGTTAATTTGATGGGATGCAACGGGAGAAATAAATTCCCTGAATTTTGCTGATGGCTGCCAGAGTGCCCCAAGCACCTCGAACCCAGTGTGTGGCTGGGTGCTCTGATTTCTTCAGGGACAGCTGTCTTCATTCATTGGCTGTTTTGTATCTGATGAAAGAAAGAGGTTCTCAAAGAATGCACCTCAAATAGGCCATGAGATTAGAGGCAATTTTTTTGCTTCAGGGCCTTCTTTGGGCCACAAGGATTCAAAAAATAACAGTGAGCAGGGTTAGTAGAACAGCTAACCTTTGTGCTACATTTTTAGGTGCATAAAGAAGGTCATTACCCTTAACCTTATCTCCCATTCCTAGCCAGGGTTTTTTGTTAACTCTTAGCATTTTCACTGTGCATTTGCCACAGCATTATCTTTCTCATGCTGCTTTTTCCTCAGAGCCAGTGAAATAAAAGAGAAAAAAGATGTTTTAATTCCTAGCTAGAGGGGAAAGTGTTATCTCTAAGATGAGTGTGGAGACTATAAAAATGTGAAATGAGTTAGCTTTGTAGGGGTGCTGGCTGCTCACAGATTACTCTTTTTGGTTCTGGTGCTCTCTGACACATAAAGAGCTTTACCCTAGAACTGTGTCCATCCATCTTAATGCTAAGTCATCAGAACCTGATGTTACAGGGAAGCATTTTCCTCCTTGGACTGCAGCTGTGGAAGGAACAAGCAGATAATCTCTTTTGCTGGTACCCTGCATTTTCATAATTTCTTCTCCTGTTGTGTGGTGGATTTACTATGGGCTTTACATTCCCAGACACTGAGTCCTGTGCTTTACTTCTGAATGAGGACATCAAAGGCAACAGAAATGCATATTTCTGCCTCCCACCAGCGCACCTGAATACTTACCTAGGAGATAGAAGGTGAGAAGTTGGTAGTTTGGTTCTCAGACCTGGTTTTGTTATTGTGTGGTAATGTTGGTACCACATGAGTGCACTGTTTTCTGTTTATGTGTTGCATTATTTATTTTCTGTGACATTTCAGTCTGTTGTGAAACTGCTAACTCCTTTTTCATAGTTGACCAAAAAGTCATAAAAGGGAACAACTTTCATTTTACTTTCATTTTGTGTTGAGTTGATTTGGATTGTTGCTGGTGACCCCAAATGAAAGGCTTACTGTCCCATTGCCACTGACCTGACCCATGCAGCTGCTCATTCTTATGTCACCTTTGTGGCTACATAAAGGTTCTCTGGGTGAAAGGTGATGCTGCAGAACAGTTAGAGCGAAAACACTGAAGGGGTGCTCACTTGACGTGGTGCATAACACAGGAAAGAGGCAAGTCAAAAAACACTGTAGAGACTATAAACTGAAAAAATGGGAATGAACATGAAAACCTGCAAATGGGCTTCAGGTAGTCCAGATCTTTCTGGGACTTTGAACAGATTTTTCTATGGACTTTTCTCTAGTGAATTGTAAGGAATAAGCATTAATATCAGGATAACTGCAAGTATAAAGGACTTGACAGCCACAAAGGATGTATGTTTGGAGTTCTGGAGACTGAACTTTTTCCTCTTTACCTTGTAGTATGCTTTCATACTGATTAAGTTCAGGGCAGTGTGTGTATAAAATGCCCTTAATCAGCATCCCCTATTTCTCCACTGCAGGCATTTTACACCTGCCCTTGATTTGCACTCACAGTGTGTGAGTGCAAATCACTATACAAGGCAATCAAGCCTGCATGCTTGAGAATTACTTTGGTAATTCACAGTTTATTTCAGTTGCATTCATGGAAGTGTACTGGTTTTTACTTAACACCTTAAGATCCTCTAATCAGAATGTGCAACTGCCTGGATGAATTGCCTGACTTTAACCTCCAGAGGCTGTGAGTTCACAGCCTTCTTTGGGGGTGTCTTTCAGCAAGAAAATGCCACAAAGTCTGCCTTCCCCTGTGAGAAATGAAGGACTAAATTCCCCACACACTGTTTTTCTTATCAGCCGCAAACATGCTGCATAGGACTACTGCAGTTCAGTGGCACTTAGTAGTACTGAGGAATAAAAACATGCAAAGTCAAGCCTGATTTTCCATAAATGGTGCATGCATGAAGAGAGCTTTGCTCCACATGAAGGAAAGGAATGCACTTTCAACTCTCTATCCCTTTGCTTGTAGAGCACTCATCCCCTCATACTGCTGCTCCTCTGTGCTTCTGTGCAGAACTTTTAAGCAGCTGTTGTGCTGCTTAAATGGAATGAGGGGATTTGCTGGTGTGTCTGCAGCAGTTCAGAAGGTGCTGAGCACGGTGTGCACAGTGTGCAACTCTTAGAAAGGAAGCAGTTAATTAGCCTTTTTTATGTCGATATGCTTCTCTTATAGTCATGGGTCCGTGTGGATACCCTCAGGTGGCTAATTTACATGGAATTTCTAGTGTGCATTGAGCTTTAAACAACATCCCAGGTAGCCCAGTGAAAAAGATTGTTGATGGCTTTTATACAAAAGATTGGAAATTCAGCCCCTGTTGGGACTGTGCTTTCAGCCACAGCAGAGAAATATTAATACCTGTCTTTCTTTCCCTGTTCATAAACAAATTCTTATCACTGTTTTAAACGTCTAAACAAAAGAAATGGTCCAAAACTTTTACGACATGCAAAGCCAAGATGTGATATTTATAAAAAGAGCCAAGACAGATAAAAAAATGATTTATGATACTCATAGAGCACCTTTCAGCCAGCTAGGTCACATGGCATTTATAAACTGATTGTATACACTCTGAGTGTCTATGTGTGTTGTGAGATAAATGAAAGAAGTTTAGCTTTTTCCAGAAGTAAGTAAAAGTAATGTACATTACTACAACAACAGCTTAATAAATCTGCACATTACTTTCAAGGAGACAGAGAACAACCGAACAGCAGGAAAGATAAATGTACTGTAGCTGGGTGGGTCTTGAAGCAGCACTAAAACCTTTACTTCTGTGAGCAGTGATGTGTTATGTCAGTAATGATGAATGTCTGGCACTTTGGGTGTACCCTGTACTGAGTTTTGGCACCTAGAAATCAGGAGAGCTGCACCGATTTATGCTGACCTAAGCATCTGGCCAATTCTGCATTAAGTTTATTCAGACTGAATGAATTCCTGAAAAACATAATATATCACTGTTTTGGCAGGAGTAGGAGAGTTTTATTGGAGAGGATTCCCTTGTTGTCCTTTCTGTTCTCTGTTCATAGGACAACTTCCCTAGAAATGAACCACATTACTTTAACTCTTTCCTGTGGTGTCTTGTCTCCTGATCTTAGTGTCATGATGTGATCCCAATTTAAAAGATCAGCAGTTTCTGTTGTAAGGATCCTTATCATTGAATGTTTTCACTTGAAACATGGTAAGCCTCTTTTACCAGGGATCCTCCACTCTGAATGGGGTGGTTAGAAATCCAAATATGATGAATGGACCTGCCATCACTTCTCATGTTTCAATTTTCTTCTGGCACTGGAGAAGTGCCAGCCTTTGCTCCAAGCACTTTTCTTTCACTGTGAATCAAGGATCATATATCACTGTCTGTGATAACAGCTCCTGCTGCTTTGATCCCTTGCCCTCTGCAGATCCTCCAGTTTCCTGACTCTGTGAGCTTCCTGAGAGCATGATTTTCCTTTGGAAAGGGGTCTTCAAATTGTCCTTTTTGCTTTGTCATCCCTATGTTGCTGTTTTCCAGAGTTAGGACCGTTTATAGGTACAGTCAACTGCAGGAGCTTTGACTTTTCTGTGCCATGGGCAACATGTGTGGGCTGCACTCTGTCTCTCCCTCCTCCTTTGGGTGAGATGGCAGTACAGGTAACCTCTCATCTGCCTGAAGTTGGAAGGATCAATGCCTTCAGCTCTTGCAAGACCCTTGTTCAATTTCTCCTGTAAGCCAGACACGAGGCTTTCACATGCAGCTTCACTGATGCTGGTTAGCAATGCCTGACATGCCTAGTGCTACAGCACATCCACTCTATAAGTGATTGGGACACAGCAAGGCTAGATAGTTTTTCCAAGTTCAAGGGCAAAGAGTTGCATAAAAAAGAGGAGGACCTGAGAATCTAGACTCTGTTCCTGTAACTGCTGGACTGACTTTTATTTGGAGTGATGTGAGGTAATTTAGGAAGCACCAGTGTTTGATGATTGCTTCCTGGTCAAATAATCTAGCTAAAGAATTCAGCTTACCAGAGGGCCTACCATAAAAAGCAAGGAAACATAGGTTGGGCATCATTCAGAGACTTAACTGTGGCTTTATTCAAATCCTTGGTGTTGCATTATAGCAAACAATGCAAATGCATCTATTTCTATGCAGCAACTGTATGCTGCTAGAAATTAAAATATGCAGAAGACAAGAAGAAGCTTACAAGGATCCTGTGATTATTAATACTGATATAGTCCAGAGAAACAGCTGATACATCTGCTGTTTTGTAAGGTGTTTGAAAGAACTGTCTTTTGTCTTAAGAGATATAATCCTGAAAGAATTAAAGGTGACAGATGATCAGTTGAGCTATTGATCTGTTGATTGATCAAGCTATCACATGAATACTTAATATGTCCTCATACACCAAGTGTGTGAGCTTTTGCTAAGGCATTAAGAGTGAAATAATATTATTAATAATTTTTCTCATTCTACAGCCTGTGCATGTACATGTGTATGTATCTGGTGTATTGGAGCAGGTGAAAGCATGACTTGCAATTCCACAGAAAGACAGGCAGTAATAGGGATATGGTTTGTGTTCAGCTCTAAATGTGGGCAGACCTGCACTTCTAACAAATATGTGAGTGATGGCTCTGGTGTGCAGGAGTTGCATCCTGTGAGCCTCCTGCTGCTACTCAGTGGTTGTAATTGTGTAGGTGTGGTGCTGTTATCTTGGAGATTACAATGAGGTTCCTTGAGTAACTGCTGTCAGTACTGTGAAAAAAAAAATTTAGCAGAGAACAGAGACATTGAAATGGTCTCAAACTTAATGAGGAGTCTCCAGTGTATACAATGACCTGATATAGCTACTAATAAGTAAGCAGGTTCATTTTACATGCACTGAAGCTTATTCTAATTATGAGGCTGGATAACTAAACACCACTAATTGTCACAGCCTTGCTGGTTTTGGCTGGGGTAGAGTTAATTTTCTTCCCAGTGGTTGGTATGGGACTGTGTTTTAGATTTGTGCTGCAGGGTTGATAATACAGAGACGTTTTGGGTATTGCTGAGCAGTACTTAGGCAGATCCCAGGCCTTTTCTGCTTTTTATAGGGTCACACTGGTGAGGAAGTTGGAGGCTGGGAGGAACAGGTGACCTAAACTGACTAAAGGGATATTCCATACTGCATGGCATCTTGCTAAATGTATAAAGAGGGGGGGCGAATGTTTGGAGTGATGGTGTTTGTCTTCCCAAGTCACCATTACTTGACGGAGCCCTGCTCTCCTGGAGATGGCTGAACTCCTGCCTGCCCATGGGAAGCAAAGCAAGGAACTAATTCCTTGTTTTGCTTTATTTGTGTGTGTGGCTTGTGCTTTTTCTATTAAAATGTTTTTATCTTAACCTATGTGTTCTCCAGCTTTTATCCTTCCAATTCTCTTCCCAGTCCCACTGGTGGAGGGTTTGGCTGCTGGCTGGGTTTAAACCATGGCATAAGCAAATCTTGACATCATGGATAATGGCACCAAAATAGTCAGGTATGTCTGATAAGATAGAATGTAGTCCATACAGCACCAAATGGATATAGGTACCATTCTTTCTGACTACATTATTTTGGTATTTGGTGATTTTAAGATATAGTAAATGCATGTGGGTTTGGTTCTCAGTCTTCTGCCATCAGGGAGAGGACAATGAAGGGGATGGATGGCTGGGGAAGGCAAGGGTGCCTGTTATGGCAGTGGATTGAGAAATCATGTGGGATTAACATGTTGGTAGAAGACTTGCTGTGTTAGTGGGAGGTCTCTGATATGTTTCTTTCCTTCTGCAAGCCTTTGTTCAAAGGGAACAATGCTATTTATTTTGGTTATAGGGAAGACAATACTTATTGCAGTCATCTGCATGCTGTATGGTCTTATCACTAACACCAACAGCCTGGGTAGGGGACGAATGGACCCACGCAGTCTGTGGAGATTGAAGAAAAAAATTAACCTCTCAGACTAAAGAGGAAGGACCCTGGGACAGAGAATTTCTGTAGTTATGATTGTCTAAAATACATAAGCAGGGCTAAGTTTTTTAGGGAGAGAATATCTTCTATTAGCTCAACTGGCATAGCTGGAAAGCAAAAAAAAAAAGGTTTTTCAAGCTCAAAGCCGGTCTCTCTGTTTCTTCTAACTCCATCAGTTAGCCTAAATAAAAGATATTGTCACTATATATAAACCCTGCTTCAAGGATATCCCTGTACACACCACTGCAACCTTGCAACCGTCCAGGGCAGTGAAAACCAGAAGAACAGATATACACTATGGCCATCCCTCCTCCCAGTGAGCAGCAGGTGTGGTCTTCATGCTGTGCATTGGTCCAAAGGGCACCAAGGAGCGTCCAGCACCCTGCCATGAGTCTGGGTTTGTGCCAGATTCTTTGCTGACTTGCTTTGAAGAGGGAAGCTGGTGGCTTGAGAGGTCACCAGTGTGGGCTGTGATTTCTGTGCTACCCAACTGTCTAATGGTTAATGTGAGGTTCTTCACTTCCCAAGTCATGTATCCATTATCTCTGCTGGGAGGAATCTCTGCTACAGTCCCCATGCCTGTCCAGTTAGGAGAAGTCACAGATGGTGGCTGTGGTTAGCCACTCTCTTCTGCTCTGCTCTGTGAAGCCCTTCCAGTGCTGTGACCCTCTTCATGAAGTACAAGAGCTACTGGCTCTTTCCAGATTCTGGAGCTGAAAGGTGTCAGGTCAGGTTGATAAAAGGGTTTTCCATTAAGAAGCTACATAGGGAAATGCTTCTCCTGCACTTTTGTCTGGATGTCACAGAGTTCTAAAGGAGCTAATGGGAACAGTCTCTGATAAAGTTAGGAAGTTCTCAAAGGAAATTCAGACATCTCTTTGGGGAGTACCTTTGATACATCATCTAGAAAGCTGTAATAGAAACTTTTGACCTTAGCTTTTCCACAGACAATTTCTGGATCTCCAAAAACTTTTTCTTGAATTTTGTCCTGGAGCAAACCCCTCAAAATGCATAGAATTTCAGAATAAAGATGGAAAGGGGTTCTGTCAAAACAGGGGTGGAATTTCCTTATAAACAGAGAAGTTAGAGGAGTCTGATCAGGGAAAAATCATGGGGCAGTTATTATACCACAGAGCTGTTACAGCAAATAATTTGCCTCTGTATTTAAAAGTAGTAATTAAACAAATGTACTTACTTTGGTACTTAAAATAAGCTTAGTAGATTAAACCTGAAGATTAAAATGATAGCTTTCTTTTGTCAGTATTCATATTTTTGACCACTATGCAACTTTTCTCTGTTAATGAGGTGTTAGAAGTTTTCATTTTTGCCTATATAGTAATTTTCTGCACAGTTTCAATTTTAGATTTTATGCCCCAATACAGAGATGCAATCACGAGAGCATACTGTTAGTTTATATTTAAAATTCCTCTACTGTTCTGTTTCTTTTTAAAATTAACATGTAGCCTTATGGAAACAATTCTGTTAGGCTTGAGCATTGTAAAAATCCTTCAGAAATTAAATTGTAGCAGTGTGACATCCAGTATTCCATTAATCTGGGAAATAATTTGTTTCCTAATAAACTCCAGTACTGTCAGGACACAAAACTCCAAAGTTGTACACTGCAAGTCTAAATGCAGTCTGAAGTTTCTCTGTGTATGTTGAAAATTTACAAAGCATCCATTTGAATAAATTTAACAAAGCTTTTACTTTTATTGAAGGCATTAAAAGGTTCTGCGCAGTGTTGAGATCCATACAGAAAATTGCACGAGTCCTTGAGAAGCCACCACTGCTTGCAGCTAGGTGTCAGAGGGGGCAGACTGGAATCAAGAGCCTAGAAGTGACTAATAGCCTTCAACTTTACTTGACCCCAAATATTTCCAGGCATTGGGAACAATACTTTATGAATGACCTCTAGTTTAGACCATGTGTATGTATTTCAGAATCCATTAATGACTTAAGTACATTTTGCAGTATTGCAGTATTGAGTGTAGTGTAACAGCTGTGAGCTCTGAATGCCAAATCTCTCCCAATTCATACTGAAGCAAAGGTTGTTGCTTATTCCTCTCATCTTGGCAAAAAGTTGTATGTTAGACAGATAAGTGATATAATCTGATTAGTAGGATTGCACTGGCTTTCAGGAGTGATGAATATGTGGAAAAAATATCTCTTGTGTATGAGAATAAGTGCAGAATGAAAACCTAGTTGCCTTTCTGTTGGAGTAAATTAAAAATAGCTGCACGGATATCACAGGAGTCTCATGCTTATTATCTTAATGCAAGACAAAGATAAAATTAATTGTTTCAAACACAAAAAAAAATACATTTAGCAAATACCATGTACTAGAGGAAGTTTTAAAGAAAGAAGGAACATTTTCTACTGCAAGAAGGACAATTCTGGTTCTCCCATACAGGCTTCTATGAGATTTTTCAGCGTATATATCTTGCCAATCCATTGCACATTTAACAACAGGAAGCTAAAATGGGTTGATCCATACTTAATTCTAGAATATCTATTAACTCTCTACTCTTTGCTAAAAATCTCCAGAATTAATGTGGCTTACATGTACAGGTAAGGATAAGAGGTCAAAAGCTGTTAAAATTTGTGACAAGGTATAGACATTGATAATTTGGAAACAATCAAGCCTGAAAGATTTACAAACAGAAGGTGTGAACAGTAGTGTACATGGCTGTAGATGTTTCTAGCTGCTTTAGAAGCTACCCCTGGAAAGTGCTAAAAAAATGTACCATTTTATCCCTATTCAAATTATATGCATCAGATATGCCATTTTTATCCCAAAATGGCATATCTGATGCATAACATTTTGGGTAGAGATAGGTAGAAAATTACCTATCATGAGTTTTTTTTGATGTGAAATTTAGTTTTGGCCTAAACTATCTTTTGTTCTTGTTTTCAGCATTTTCTTACAAGAATATATCTCTGTTTACAAATCATTAGCCAAATCCTAGAACATGTAGACAAGCATTTGATCCAAACCTAAATTTTTAAAATTTTATTTTCACATAGAAGTTTGCATTACTTGTAGAAGTTTTTGATAAGAAGAACATAAATTGTTTGTAGTTAGAAGCATCCATAGGAAAGAAACCCAAGCAAACAGTGTTTCAGCCTCCTGAAAGGTTGAAGAGCTTGGAGGATAAAGAAGTCAGTGAGAAGCTTTGCCTTGACCTCAGCAATGTGTCTGTCTTTTGGGAGCTTCTGAAGGCTTGGTGTATGGAGGAGCTGCCCAGGCTGTGTCAGTAGACTGTGTGCATGTGCTGCTGGGCTCTGAAAAAGATCCGTGTTTTCTCAAGCTGCCATTTCAAACCTTCTGCATCACTGACATGCCAATCTAGGCAGCAGTCTCTGCAGAAATGTGCATAAACATTCCCACTTGGACTTCATCATGGTGACCAAGACACTGAAAGACACCAAGAGAAGATGCCATGTTCTTTGTCCCCTTTGCTGTCTTCCTTTTTTGCTTTTTTTCATAGAACAGAATTGGTAGGACTAACCAACAGTGTGAGGCCAGGATATGGGGATTTTATATTGTTGCTATCAAGGGGCTTGTTTGAGAGCCTCCCAGCTCAGCACATTCTCAAATTTAAAAGTCTGGAATCAGACCCAACTAAGACTTATTTTCGAAGCTCAGGATACAGAGGCTCTTAATAGTGTTAAATGTTCTCTCTGATCCTTAGAGCTTGCAAGGACATAGCTGGGCATACAGAGCTCCTGTTACCCTCATCCTTCCTCAGGTTGTGAGGATCAAGACTGCTTGGGAGGCAGAGAAGGGATGGTTGGAGCCTTCATATCCCAAGATCTTAAACTTCAGCCCAAGAGAATGTTCTCTGTATCAATTAGGTAGTCTTGATGAATGTGTCTAAGTGTTATTCTTTAAGATTTTGCAAAACTTTGTTTTTGCAGGACCATTTCTCGATTGAGTGTGCAGCAGAGAGCAGCAGAGAGGACAAGACACTGCAGTTACTATCATAACCCTCTCTGTGTGCTGTGGTTTGAATTTAGGTACATTTCTGGATCTCGTGGTGGTACATGGAGTGTGTTTCCTGAATGCACACTTCTCTGACACTGTGGGTTCTGTGGACCTGTGCAGGAACTCAGAGTTTCATGTCTGGTTTGATGTGTTTGCAGTTTCTGCCAGCAGTCTGCGGTGAACTTGACAGTGCTGTGAATAAATCCAGCACACAGAGGGCCTGTCCACTCCTACATCCATTGCTTTCTGCCTTCCAATATGCTGATGGCTGCCTGGCATCATGCCTAGGTGAAGGGAGTCCTCCTGTAACTTGTGGCATTCAGGGACTGTACCAGATTGAGAAAGTCCAGCTGTAGAGCTGCTTGCTGGTGTTAGCCTACTGCTTCAGACAAGCAGGCTGGTATGGTTCCAGGCAACTCTAACCTGCTTGGAGTAGTAAATCATTGCTAATGATAGGCAAATGTAGTAAGGGTTGATAGGCCTTGATCCCCCTAAGTTTTTACATGCCTGTAGATGTCCAGGCCCATTCCCATCAGTTTTCTCACCAGAACTGTCACAGAGTAACAAAGGCTGACAATGAATTATCCTGCTGTTAGAAGTCAGCCATGCTGCCCAAGGGCACAGACACAAGCCATGTTGGTGAAGCCTTCCCAGACTGCCTCTGGTTTGAGGATGAAGAAAGTAATCCTGCCAACTGCTGAACATCTTTCAGGAAAGTTCAGCTCTCATCTTCTGTTCTGACTCTGAGAGGGCCCAAGTGTTTTCAGGAGGCACTCAGCAGCTTGTAGAATGAGGCACAGAAGAAAGCTGTCTGTCAATCTTTATCCTCAAGCAACAAAATAGTTTAAAAACTATACACTGTGTCTGATTTTTTTTTGTTTCTATTTGTAGATATAAATATATGTATGTTCAAATGATTTTATGAGTCTGATTGTGAGTGGTGGATGAGAAACTCTCAAATGCCTGGATTTTAATACTGTTACTTGATCAGGAGAGTGAAAGAGGTAATGAAGCCTGTTAAAAGGGAATATCTTGCCTGCTTATTTTGCTTCATAAATATTCATGAACACCCCCTCTCCTTTCTTTGCCCTTTGACTGTTTCTATTAACTGGGAACCATTAGCTGTGGATGAGGCTTGAACCTCATAAAACATTTTGTGGTCATCAGACGCATTATTGCAAGAATTTGCAGACACAGATACTCTTGACATTCACATCTGTTCCATCTAATTATTCCTAAATTGAAATTGTAAGCCTGTCTTTGTGACAATGCAATATATTTCTGTGGAGTTGATTGCATTAATAGAAGCAGTGGTTTACAGCTTCAGCCAGGGAATGAGTGACACACAGATGAATTTTCAGTTTTCCTTTACAATATTCCTAGCAATATTAAAAAAGCTTGAGAAAGCCTGTATGATGTACATGCAAGCCTATGTATCATGTAAAAACACATTCTTTTTTATATGAACGTTTTATTTAGAAGGTCAGAAGGCAGCAGTAGAGAGCTTACTCATTGATTGACTAGGGGTGAATACTCCAATAGAAAGTATTGGTAGTAGAAAGTATTCTTCTGTCAAGACTGAGTATGCGCTGTTGGGAAGGTCTAGGTTTTGAAGTAGCTCCATGCTTAGAGGGTCCCAAAGTGGTCTGCCAGACAGTGCAGTCTTAACTTCCAGCCCAGAAGCCTTCTCAGAGGAGACTGCACCAGTGTCCAGGACTCCATGATCTGAGTGGCCAGGTGGTCATGAGAAGGGTAGGGACTCATGCATAAGAATTTAAGCTATGTGGATCTTTGGTGGTAAAAGCAATAATTTGAACCACTAGATCTGTTTTTTCCCTTTTTTCCTCTCTCCCACTACCCCTGCTTTCACCCCTTTCAGTGTGGGTTTTTTTTATAGCTTCTTTTTTTTTTTTTTATTTTGGCATGTCTCTATGGCCTGATAAGTAATACCCACTGTAAAGATTGCTTTTGTAAGGTAAATGCCTGTCCAAAGGGAACCAGATGAAATCAAAAGCACATTTCACAAAGGAAAAGCCAGCTAGATGACTGGTAAATGCTAACAAATTTTGATCAGCTCTTGACTAGAGAAGAAACTCCAAATTGGAGGTGAATGTTTTCTTAAGTGTCACATTATGTTACTGTGGTCTCACTTTCTTTTCATCCATTCTTTGCTTCACCCCCAGACTGTGGGATGGACCTCCAAAATGGGACATGTCATCCCATAATGTTGAGAACAGGTGGAAACTGGTGGTTTTCTTTGTTATGGCAGATTGGTTTGGGGTTTTAAGGATGAAGGAATAAAATGACCAGCTGCTTGCCTGAAAGGAAGATGCAGTCCCTGTCTCATTAACAAAAAAATTAAAAATTTGTTTATTTATTGCAATTATTTACAGACTGCCAATTCACTGCCAGTTTTAATTTTTATTCTCTACTCACACAGCCGCCCACCCCACAAATATGTTATAGAAAGGCTGCAAATTACAGGATGTCTAATTAGAAAGCTTTGAGGGAAAGATGACAAAGAATCATTCACCATGGAGACAGAACTTGCTTGCTGGTTTATAGCCAGCTTAACAATGCCGGAGACTCTGATAAGCTATTCCTGGGGAGAGTAGGAGTTAGCCTGTGTGAAAAGCAGGGAGCTGGTATTCAGCATGTTATGGAAGAGCAAAGCTCTCTTCTTTTCTAGAGAGACCAGAGACAAGGATACATGAATACAGAGCAGTAAATACACTGACTGCATCTTAAATCTGTTTCATAAGCTGATGTAGTGCCTGATTCAGACCTCTTAATACAGCAAAACCCCCTACTCTGCTTTCAGTCACTGTTGTTAGGTCATAAGCAAAACAGATCTGTGTTTTCTCTTCAGAACTGGTCATTAGAAGTGATCTGGAGACTACAGGTCTGAACGTAGCTTATAAGAGTACCAGATTTATACAATGCACAGATTAGGAGGATTTTTGACTTCAGCTGCAAAATCCAAATATTTGTTCTTAATTTGTATTCTCTCAGCCCTGTGGAATTGGCCAGAAAAAAAGATATTTGGTTCAGGGCTATTTTTACATGTGAGATGTTTGTCACTAGCAGCAAATTTGGCATGATAGGCAGCCTCTGCATAAGGCTGTCTGGGGACAAGAATAGCAGAAAGTGCAGTAGATGAAGACTGAGGTGCACTGTCAAGAGTGATCTGTCATTACACGTAGAGAAATTGCATGGTGCATGACTGGATTGAGCATGTAACATAAGCTTCTCTCCACTCCACATATATGCTAGTCTGAAGGTCTCAGACTGTTTTTAGAAGAAGAGCTTCCAAATTCTTTCATATTCTCTGTATTTCAAGAGCTACGGAGTGACTCCTGTTCACAGCTCTGTGAGCTGTGGGCATGGATGTTGTCATCACCATAGGATGTCACGTGTGACAGCATTACACCCAGCACAGCATCACATCAGCTCTGCACATGAGGTGTCAGACCCACCACAGCACAGTGCCAGACCACTCTGCTTTCCTCAAAGGCAAGGGAGGCAGGGACACTTCTACTTCCAGTTTGGTTTAGGCCATGTTCAAGCTAATGATCAATCTAACCAACCAAGCCAAACCCCTTAATCAACCAACCAAAAAAAAAACCAAACCAAAAAAACCCCTCAAACTTTGTTGGGGATATACATGCATTATTGAGAGAGAGAGAGCGAATTTGTCAGCAAATCTGACAAAGTTCCTACTGTGAAAACATTTGGGGTCTAAATTTATACCTTTCTGCTCAAAGTACATGTCTGCTGCTTTAGAAATATGTTTTGATTTGCATTTGGAAGTGATCACCAAGCTTTAACTGAGATCAGAAGTCACTGAGGGTTAGTTCAAAGTATTCCTTTGAGAACAAGATGAAATTTGGGTTCTGTTTCTAATAAGGGATTGTGGTGGATTAGCACCAGCCGGAAATTAAACTCCAAATAAGTCACTCCTCTTCCCCCCACCTCCTTGGGCAAGAGAGGGACAAAGGCAGACTATAGGGTGAGATAACAATTTACTGAAAGACAGCAGCATTAATAAGAATTAGGAATAAGAAACACTTAGTAGCAACAGCAATATTAATAACAAAAGTATATGTAAAGAGAAGCTACTTTGACTACACCTCGATCACTTGGATCTCCTCATGAAAATGTGAGAGAAGTGGAAGGTACCTATTTCCCAAGAAAACTTTGTTAACATGTATCGTGCAGGAAAAAAAGGACATCTTCTCTTAACATAGTAAGACAAAGTTGACTTTGCTTCTGGCTTTTGATGCAGAGCCTTTTGACCCTGGTTATCAAAGGGAAGCAGTTAGCACAGGTTGCTAGGAACTTCTCAGCAGCATAAACAAAATGGGATATTTTTATTCCCATATAAGTGAATGTGAGATAATTTATATCTGTGTGCACTGCTGAGTTTTCTTAAGTTTTGGAGCTTTTGGATGTTCAGAATTCAACATCTACAAAAGTATGTGTGAGCTGTATTTGTTGAAGCTCCTACAAATGTTTTCACCTTCTCTTCCCCCTGTATTCAGCAGTCCATACCTGGTTCCCACCATGTCTTCAGAGCATGATTCACCTGAGATTATGCAATTTAGAGCAGGCACCAGGGGATAAGTGATCAAAGAACCTGACCTTGAAATTAAAGCTCCCCAGCTGGGTTGCTTGTTCAAAAGGAGACTGAAGAAGGGCTAAACCGAAGCCATATTTGCTGGTGGTAGTCTCTAGGTTTGCATCTTGGGTGGGAGGGAGGCATTGCATTTGACAAGGATGCCATGTTTGACAAATGGCAGTGTGTACATGCTGAGATGGAAGATAAAAACAAAAGGAAAATGAGGATTTAAATATAAAAAACATGTTTTCAAGTAGAACTACAGTCTAAAATTTCTGAGGAAAAAATGGTGGATTTCTTCTGTGCGATTAGGCTGGCCCATCAACGGGGGTCCTGGATATTTGAAACTACAAAGCAGTAGTGGGTGATACACAACTCTGCCAGTGCTTTTTGGTTAAGAAGTTCCTCCAGGATAAGTGGTCAAATCAATATCAACCATGATCTGCTGAGCTGATTAAGAGATGAGCTTTCTTTTCACCACCTCTTCTGCTCTTCCCTTCCTGAAAATGCTTCAGTTGTTGGCAAAGCAAAGCCTTTTCCAGCTGTGTGGGCACGATTCTGCTCCCTCCTTGGCCAAACCAAACTCACCCTAGGAGGGGTGGACACTGTCAGAGGAGAGTCTTTAGGCTGAAGTTTCTCCCTCCCTAAGCTCACCACAGATTAAAAATTTGCTGTGTTTGTCCATGTTCCTGGCTGGGTGTACAGTGTTCTCTAGAAGAAAAACACTTGAGCCAGTAATTAAACATGTCAGCTCTTTATCCAGGAGAGTATTATATTAAATTATGTACAGTAAATATTTTTGGAGGGTAGAATTCTAAAGAGAACTTATTGATTCATGGCAAAGGGCCAAGTTGCTGATGGGTTTGGCAGACGTGTTCAGCATCCAGGGCCAGCCTGGGGATGGTGTGTGCTCGGGAGATGCAGGGAGCCAGGCATATTGGCACAGAGGGAGGCAGCTCTGCACTCTGCAACTCTCCCTCCTTCTCACAAGTACACAGACAAACTGTGAGCACCCCCTGTTTCTGTACACCTGTTGAATCGATAATGGCGATTAAGGAATGCTTTATCAGCACTACTGTCTCAGCTGTTCTTCTAAATGGCAACATTAGCAGGACTACCCAGCCATAGCAGCAAGGGTGGCAGTGAGGTGAGGGCGGAGGAAAGTGTCAGCAATATGGATGGCCTTGCCAGTACTGTCAAGGACTGAGGTGATAAACAGGCAGCTAGAGATGTCATTTCAGCTCCCCAGGGAGACCAGGGTCAGACATTCATCATATCTCTTTCTGGGGGGAAATGCTTTATGTGAGACAATACATGGTGTACTTCTGTATGTTGCCTTCTGTAAAGACTGATATGTGCACTTGGCTTTTTTGATGTGTTCGGGCCCTCAGTGCTCCTCAGAAATGTTTTGCATTTCTCTGTGCAGTCAGAGCTGCCTTTGTCATCTACAATGTAAATAGGAAGTGTTCTCGAGGGAGTTATGCTATACTAGCAGAGACTGGGTTAGGTCACCTGAAGAGATTTCTTATTTGTAATGCCTTTCTTTGATTCCCTGGGGATTATTTGCACATGCATGTTTTAGCAAAGGGTGCAGGACCCTTGCATGGCATTATAGGAATGTAATGTAATGTTCCATCTGCACGTGGCTGTGGCTCACACAGCATGATGCTAACTTACAGCTATGGGATCACAACAGTGTGTTACAGGTGTGTGTGGGGGCGAATAGGCAGCAGTAAAAATGTATTACTGAATAAGCATGGTGAACACTTGCCATCATTATTTACTGCTTGTTAAAGTAAGGTGTATGTTTCAGAAGTGGGGATGCATGTTAGATATACCCAAGTCTTTGCTTGTAGATGCCCAAGTTATAGGTAAAAATTTGTGTTTGAAATTTGCATGTCTACACTGTGCTTTGTGTGTCTTTGTGTATTCTCATTTTTCAAATATAAGAATATTATGGATTTATTGAAGAAATTATGCATATAGATGTCTTTTTATTATAAAATATAGAGAAATATAAGTGTAGTTTCCTAAGGTAATTTTCTTTTCTGCTGGGAAGTTGATAATGTTTGTGATAGTTCCTCAAAGGAAGAGAAAGATCCGGTGTAGTGCAGGGTATGGCATTATGTTCTCTGCAGGGAGCCATCAGTTCATTAGTTAAAGACAGCTCTTCATTTTTCAGTATAAGGTCATTCCACATCTAAGTGATGCAAGTCCATTTCGCTCATAAAAATTTTAATTTAAAGTGTCCAGTTCCTCTCCTCCCCTGGAAAAGAGCTATCACTGGATCTTTCTGCAGCTATCATAAGAAAAAAAATCTAACCAGGGCAAGCAAAGTGTTTTATATGCTGCCCTTTTGTGGTTATCATGTGTGTCCAAAGGTGCTCTTCACCTGAAATGTTCAAGATGTGGTGCAACATCCTGCTGTTTTTTGCAATGTTTTTAAATTTTGCCATAACTAAGGTGAAGTTTCACAAAGACAATGCTTTTGAAGAGTTGGTTAGTATTGCCTGCTTGTGGTTGAAAAGAAAAAAAACCAAAACAATAGCAAACTAAGCTTGAAAGGTAATGAATGCAAATTTGTAGCATGTTTCACTTACACAAATAAATGATAGTTGATTATGCAATCAATCTAAAGTTTGGATGCCCAAGTTCCAGTCTGCAGCAGCAAAGAAACATGCATGAAAATTCTGTAGTTTGGAGCATAGCATGAAATTTTCATCTCATAATATTTGAGCTGTTGCCTTGCAGAGCATGTCCTCTTCTTCCATCTTACAGCATAATAGTGTATGTCTTACCAAGCATCTTTTCCCAAAATAATTGCTGAAATCCTTTCTGCGGTTTGATTGAACATTCTTGGATGCTGCCAAACAACCCAGATAAGATTTACATTTCCACTTTTTCACAACACAGTAGGAGAATGAGTCTTGAGGTTGTATTTAATCTGCTGACTTCATTGGAGTCATGCCAGGTTAGGTCAGCTGTGAAAATTTGGCCCCAGGTCATTAATGAGAGCTCTATCTCTGGAGCTCCAAACTTGCAGTGGTCTTCTGGACACTGCTGGCACTTCTCTAATGCAAAAAACCATAAGAAATATTTTCATTATCATGCAGTTAAACCCTCTTTAATTTGAAAGCGATTATAATCAGTGGAGAAAATCCTGTTAATTAGGCAAGTAGGTACTCCTCTTCCAGTCTCTCTCTTTCTTCACTCTCCACCTTGTTTTCTACTTTGCAAATCAGAAGAACAGACATATTATTCTTGCTGTCTAATTCTAAATTCATCTCCTGAGTCAACCGCATTCCAGTCAGTGCACCTACCCCTTCAGCAGCAGGATGATTTAAAACCTCCACATACCACTGTGATTATTTAAAAGCAAGAGGTGATGGAATTTGTGTTTGCGTGCATTCCTGTCTTTCAGTACACCCTCTCAGGATATCTCAAGTGTCTCTTACAATAAAACCTCCCAAGGTAAATTGACATCTGTTTCCATTAAAGTGTGAGGATGTCTAGGAGTGAAAGCTTTACTGACCAAACATCCAAGGCTTTTCTGTTCTGGAGGTTATTAACTGGTGTGCTGGATGTCAGTCAAAATCCACAGATGTGAAAAGCTGTACCTTGGTGTAGCTGTATTGGGAAAGAATTAGGTCCTGTCAGCTCATCACTGTCCTTCTTTGTGCTACTTTTCGTCCCACCTTGGCTTTGTTTGATATTGGTTATCTTGAGGAAACAAAGCTATGTTTTACTTTCTCTGGCAGCACCATAGTGTTCCCCCAAACCTGAAAACCCATGCTAGCTCTGGGGTTGTCTGTCTTTGACGCTGTAAAGGTAACCCTAGGGCTTCCTGCAATGGTGACCTCTGGGCTGAGGAAATATTAGCTTTTTAAAAGCTTTTTCAAAACATTCTTACAGTCTCTGCCATGAGGATTGCTTGTGAAACAGAGACCAGATGGGTAATCAAAATTAGTAGTTATGATTTTTAGGCCGTCAGGGGAGTACTGAAGGGGAGATAGATGGAAGTTTATCATGAACATAAATAGGTGCAAGTTTGGGAAGAGAGAAGGGAAGGGAGTGGGGGACGTCTGCAATAGCTCAGCATTAAGGCTGTCAACTCTTCCCCATGCCAGAAGTGGAATGACGCACAGAAGTGGAACAGGAGTAGGTCGAGTGAGTGGAGATGGAAAGGAAGCAAGGGGGAGGAAAGTGGAAACTGAGGAAGACTACATGGGACCTGTGGAAGTAGAGTAGGAGTGGTTGTGACATGTGAAAACAAGTTTGGGAGCGGGTGGAATGCATGGGAATGGAGCAAGAGTGGGAAGGGCCCACAGCCACCTAAAGACCACATTTGTACTTCGGACAGTTTTCTTCTCTTTCTGTATTGAAGAGCAGCGTCCTCTCTGAGGTACATCTGAAGGTAATGAGAGGATGGAGAGAGGCAGCTGGTGGCACCTCCCAGCCTGGAGAGAGGACAGAAGGCATTTCAGAAGCATTTAAATGCTTTGTTCTCCTGCAAGGAATGTGACCCCAGGATATGGTCAGATACCACACTTCTTGGCAGCAGAGCCTCACACGGCATCACGTGTGGTGACAGTGTTAAAAATGCTCGTCTCACAGGTTTTAGTCTCCTGCTGCACAAGGGTGGTTTCCCATCATGCAGATGAGTGACACTTTGCTGGCCTGAAGTGCTTCTGACTCTGTGCAGCAACGCCAGCTCCTCCAGCCCACCCCTGCAACGGAAGCAAGGATTGAGGGTGGGACGGCAAACAGCTTGGCATTGGAGCCAAGGCGGACCTAAACATATCTCCTGGTGCTAGCCTTGTCTAAAATTTGCCAGAGGCTGTGGTAGGGATTGAGAGGGCTGGTGAGTTTGTAAAAGACAAAGTGAGAAGGAAGGAGTAGAGAAGCAAGGATGCAGTTTAGCCACCCTCCTCTATTCCAGGACTCTTTCAGATTAAGCAAGATGTTGAACACCACTCAGCACAGGGTGATATATTTTGCATGTAGGACTAATGTTGTTCCCTTGTATTTAAATTCATGAGTGCCCTGTGGTAACAGATATGTTCAGAAAATAATAAACCATTTAACAATTTATCTTTATGTCTCTGTAGTCTTACACAAATTTTGTTGTCAAACCCAAAGAAATCAGAAAAATAATTGGGAGAATTTTTAGTTCCAGTAAAATATTCAGTGAAAATGGTTCAGTTCTGTCTGCAGACTGGTTCTGATTTTGGCTAATGCTTTCCTTCTGAGCATTGTCCAAGTAGTGTGGGACTTTTTGCTCAATGAAGGTCTCTGGTCTCTGCTGCACAACTGACTTGTCCATGGAGTAGGTTTTCCTGTGGTGCTTTTACTCTTTAACCAGGTATCTGAAACATTTTAAGCAGAAGAAATGCAGAGGGAGAGTAGAGAGTAACAAATTTCTCTTGTCAATTTAGATGATGTCAGTTGAGCTTCCTGGGTTTTCAAACAAGATATTTAAGGAACACAGCAACAAACAACAACGCAGCAATTATTAAAATGCCTCAGCAGTGCAGCCCTGCTTTTATTCATTGACCCAGTATGGAGACCTCTTGAGCAGCCCTCCCACAGCATGTCTCATGACATGTGTGTCCAACCATCTGGGCTGGAGGCCTCTATCCCAGCCTGGCTTTCTGCTGTGTCCCGAGCATCCCGACCCACATGCAATATGGCCCACCAGGCTGTCTGGAGAGACGACTGAAAAGAAAACACAGTTTTCTTTCAGTTCTTTTCTGAGGAAAAACAAGTGTGACAGGTTAGCCCCCGCCCCAGTGCCCAAAAGAGAAAAAAACAAAAGAGGCTGGCAGTGGAAGGAAGGAAGACAGCACATTTTCTTGCTCCCTTGAAAGCCGGGCTGCTTTTGACCCCTGGTTGAATTCATCTGTATTGCAGTCGGCAGGAGAACGATGCTTCTGCTGGGCTGCTGTTGCCATGGAGACCAGCAGAGACAAGAGGGGCAAAAGACTGCCGGAGACGACTTCTGAATTAAAAACACAGTATTCCTGCTCTTCGCGCTCCCATATCCCAATTCCCGCTGGTTTCTGCTCTTCATGGGCTGTGGGTGTAGTAGCTTTGATGGAAGGGGGGAAGCAGCTCTTTACTTATCTCACAGAATGGTTATTTTCATGCCTTTCACAACTCAACAAAGCAAATACAGCTCTTTTTTTTTAAATGTCTCACACTTTGTCCAAAAAAAAAAAGGGAAAGAAAAAGAAAAAAAAAAGTAAAAATAATGAAAAGACTATGTAAAATTGCTCTTCCCACCCCTAAAACTCTCCACTCCCTGGGAGACTAAAAGGGAAGTATCATCATTTATTTTGAACTATCATTTTCAGCTCCAGTGGGTGGGTGGAGGTGGGTGAGAACTGAATTTCTAATTTCTCTCCATCAAAAATGAGTGTGTGGAGCAGGAACTGACAATGTCTGTTACCTGTGTCTTCTTGTCGAATGTGTTTGGGGAAAGAAGAGGGAGGGAGGTGGAAGAGGTTCATCCTTTTCTCTAGATTTATATCTAGAAATTTTCTAGAAGTGTTCAGTTTGTTTTGGGTTGTTGAGGTTTTTTAATCATATGTATTTTTCATGTGTACTTCTATTTTGTGCTGTCAGGGTTAGGAGGAGCTAAGAGTTGCAAAAACAACACAAAAAAAGGGCAAAGTGACTTTCCAGTTTTCTGTAAAAAGGTGGGTTTTTATTTTTCCATTTAGGCTCCTCTACTGTTAGAGCTTTCTATGTTTACTCTTTTGCCATAGAATCTTCCATGTTTGCTCTTGGTGCTTGAATGCCAGTGATGGGTGCAGAGACCCAGTTACTGACTTGTGACCAGGGTCCCTTCAACTACCACACTCTGCCATCATTTCTTCAGAATGCAGCATCCCGCAGAAAATGATTTCTAGTCTCAGCCTTCAGCCCTCCTGAAGATTTGTCACCACTTTGCTGACAGCCAGGTCAGGCTCCACACACACTGCTTCAGCCAGATCCTTCCCCCATACCTGCTTCTCCTGTTTTGGTCTCCACAGTTGCACATCTGTGAGAGAATATTTCAATAGCTCATTGATAAGCACACAGCATGACTGTTGCATTAATACACATTGTTTAAAACTGTCTGTAGGTCCTAGCTCTAAAAGACCAAGGAGAGAAGAAAATGGCTGTACAAGAAGGTGAAATATAGAAGAAAAAGAAAAAAAAGACAGTCTTTGAGGAAAAAGAAGTCTTCAAAGTTTTGCTCTTTTTGCCATTCCCTCAAGTCACTCTAATTTTCGTCTTTCACCAGTTTTGATGGGACTGGCTCCAGCCCTAACAAAATTTGGGTTGAGGAAAGATTTCCTTGATCTGTTTGAAATCTTCATTTTTACATTCCCATTCAGTCTTTTCCTACCCACCCCCGGGAATCCCAGTCCCAGCCTTCTCTGAGAAGCTCTCTGTGGCAGTTGGTGGTGGAGAGATAATCAGGACTAGTGACATTTGGTGTCTAATCCTCTCCAAGGCCTTCCTTGGAGCTCCACTGTCCAGTAGCAGTAGAGAACATTTGTTATCTCCCAGGCTTGGGGACCAAGCAGGAAAGAAGTAATTTTTAAGAGACAGACATGAATTTGTTGTTGACATCTGTTCTTGTTTTAATGAGGAGAATTAGAAAGAAGGAAGACTGGTTTGTGATGGAATTAAATTTACCTTTTCTTCAGCAGGAGACCCCATTACAAGTCCTTCCAAAGACACCCATGCCTTTAGTAAAGTAAAAGGAAATTATTGATACATCAATAAAAATCCAAAGAGCAGTTAAACACTAGTCCCCTTGCCACCCTAATCTCCTGCCTTTCCTTCTGCCTAGGTTAGTCAGTAATTCCTCCTGACTGAAATGAGCAGTTTTCTTCTCTGGTGAATCACAGATATAATTTTTCTCCCTTGACTCACTCTCTTCTTTGAAATGCAGGTGTTTCTCTGGCTTCTTCACAGAGGTCCTTCTATAACTGTTTCTATGTAATAAAGGCTGACCGAGGAGCGAGATTGATGTCTGATGTGAAAATTCAATCACTGGCTTTGATGATCTATTAAATCAGCCTGTGATGTCTCCTGATCTGCCTCTTGCTGGAAAGAGCCCTTGCAGCAGTGGAATTGCTTGCTGCCTCCATTAGTTTGTAAATAACCTGTACATTTGGAGGTCAGTTTGGCATGATGGTCTCTGGCTCAGCAGGTGTCCTGCACTGTTAAGCCCATTTGAGTTTTGAAGGCTCTAAGTCAGAAAGAATAATTGATAAAAGACTTTAAAATAAAGTTTCTCTCCACTTTTTTGTCCTTCCAAATTGGAAGTGTGGCAGTGAAACAGAGAGCCTGTTCTATCCTTGCACCTTCACTTGCCTTTTTTAATGTTTCTCTTGCTCATTTTCTTTCTCTAGAATGAGGCTTTTTTTTATGCAAAAAATTGTCATCCAGAGATAGGTTACTGAGTTTTACTCAGAAATGTGAGATAAATGACTTTGGGTAGTAACTATGGAACAGATACCTTTCTGGTGCTGATGAACTTGACAGCAAGAAACGTGTTGTTCTGTGCTGTTTTTCCCCTTTCCACAAGATAAATTCCTCCTTTACTTCAGTGTCACATTTACTCCAGTCTTCCACCTCTAAGAGAAGTTTGGACTTGCAGTTGGTGAGTGTCATTTGGGGTCTGTCAGCATAGATAGAGCAGTTTGGGAAGGCTCCCATTTCACCTTGAGAGTTCAGCGGCTGAGAGAGCCTTGCCTTGCCTTTGTTGCCACATGATGCAGAGAGAGCAGGTATGAAGGTGTTTCCTGGCTTGCTGGTTATCCACGGTTTGGATGTAGGGGCAGCCTGAACCCAGAAGAGTTATTCAGTGAGGGACAATGCTGTGTGTGTGGGCCACCTCACCTCCACCAGGAGTGCAGCCACTTGGGTCTCTGAGATATTCTTGTGCATGGGGAGAGGGCAATGTTAGGAGAGTTATTCTGCATGGAAAAGTTGTGGATCCAGCTGGTTTTAGAAACTTCAGACCCACTGAGGCTCCACACACAGCCAACACTTGGAGGCATGAAGAATCTGTCTGGCATAACTCAACCTGTCTCTCATTATTTCTAATTGTAGAACATGGATTATAGTTCAATTTCCATGAGGGTTCATAGACATTGAGTGCCCTTGTCACCAGTTAGGGAGGCAAGGTTTTTCTTCTATGGCAATCATGACTGTATTTAGCTCTCATTAAATTAGCATGGCAACTAGGTAAAGTATATAATATCAACAGAGGTGATATCACTGATATGCTGCCATGTGGTAGACAGATGAAAAGCCCTATTGCCAATACATTAAATCCTCCAAGCAATTTTACTTGCAGTAACTGCTTCTGTGCTCCACTCCTGGATCTTGAGGAGAAGTTGCCATTCACATTGGATAAGGATATGTGTTTGTGAAATGTATTGGAGTTTTTTTGGCTGAGAATTAAATTAGTAAACTTATTGTGCTCAGTTCAAGTGTGAATTCAGGTTCCCAGAGGCCAGTGTCCTGATTCACAGGGCCATCTCTTTTCTGTAAATAGCTGTTGATGAAAATTCCACACTAAAATCTGTCTTCAAAGGAATATAGTTCTCAACTTGTATTGATACATTTAGCGTGTCAAGTAAATAGGTTGTATTGAATAAAAAATAGTTAGAGGCTGTTTTTTAATGGCTGTGTTGTACCATAAGAAATAACTTCCTTTCTGCTAGTGATGTTTCCTGAAAAACTACTAGAAATATGGAGACCCCCATGATATTAATCCTGAAGATCTGAAAATGGCTGTACTGCAAAAGGAAAATGGTAAACTTTTAGGATTCTCCATGTGGTTCAAAAAGCCCTTTGCCTATACAGTATCAGGTTTATTTAGTCTTTCTGAACACAACATTGATAAGATTAATTTTTAAACTACGCATTATGGATTTGCATCAGTGCATATAGGTCAGAATTTGCTCTGCTATTTCTCCCACCCCCCTGCTTTCACTAGGTTGCCAATTAGGGCTAATTATAAGGGGCTGACTCACTGCTCCATTATGGCTCAGGTTTGTGCCACTATAGCTGCCATTGGAATGAATCAGTCTGTGTGGCTGCCTCAGCCTTGCCCTTTTCCTCCTGCCTCCTACCCAGCTATTTTTTCTTCATTTTTAGATGCCACATGCCTTCCTTCACTCCTTCTACCTGAGTCACCTGCTACAGGTAGTGTGGCTCACCACAGCTCTCCACCCATGGTCTTCTCTGTTTGGCTTCTTTTTGCAAGTCCCTTTTCCCAGTTAATGCTGCCCACGACACTTTGCGGGAATTCAGAATTTCACTGCTTCATCTGAGTTGCACTTGTTTGTCATTATTTCTGTGAGGCTATCATAAAGATCATTGTTCAGGCTCTAGGAGAGAGCTGTGTAGGTGATAGGATGGAAATTACCCAGCTTGGGTCAGTCCCTACTGGGCCCCCATCAGAGGGTAAAACAGAGAAGTCTCACAGTGGGAAGATGAAAACTTTTCTTATTTCATCCTCAGTCTTTCAGCATATTTTCAAAGAACCCTGCCATGCATAGCATCCTCTCATGTTTCCTTTTGATATTCTCACTTCCCACCTCATATTTTATTCTACCTTCATATCAAGGCTGTGTGTGGTGTCAGCTCATTCTGACTGTCATCACGGTAGTTGGAGAGCTGACACCACGGGCCAGTATTTGCTGGTTTGATTGTGGATTTTAGGTTACAGAGGTATGTTAACTGTATTGTGTAGTAGGCCTGCTGCTATTCTGAGGTGTAGAACCTTAAGGAAACCTCTCAGGTGGGATCAGGGTCTCTTCAGTATGGCAAAAGAAAGGGGCAGGACATATTGCCTCTGCCTTGGCTCTTCTGGGGGCTGATTCTTAGGGTTGCAAGATGAGCATGCGAAGTGGAGCTGCTCATGGTTTCTTTAGAACAGCCAAAACAGGAAAACATTTTATTTTAGTTGTATAAACGCAGGGCAAGAGGAGAGCACAGAAAGCAGCATGAAAGTGACTTTGTATCATCCACCTACCACCATAGAAAGCATCCAGTGTTATATTCTCCTCCAGACACTCACATTAGAGTGGAAATGGCATTCAGCCTCTTGTAACGCACATCCTGTTGTGGCCTGCTTCAGCTGGACCACTGGAGGACTTGTTATTCATCTTGGATGAGGTGTAATTTATAACATCAACCCCTTCTCAGGTACTGCACAACAGGTCTTTTCAGTCTCCTTCACAACTGCAAGCCATATATTTTAATACAAAAAGAGTTGCTGGTCTCCTTCCAATTTTCCATCTTGCACAAATGTCCCCAGATGTTGAAAAACACATTATTTCCCTGTGATAGCAGTGGCATCTGCCTACTGAGGAAAAAAATAATTTTAAGAGGGCATGTAATGCATTTTTAGGTGGGGAACTATGATCAGGCAGCTCTTTGCAGACAAACAGCTGATGCTTAGCAAGATACACATGGTCTGTGGCATGCCTCTGGAGAATCTGTGTGCTGGAGTTTGCCACCCTGTACAGTAGCGTCACAGCTGGAATTCAGTGGTTTTGGGATACTCACTGAAAAGCCAGAAACAGAAGCAATATTCACTCCAGCACTGAGAAGTGGAGCACTGCAGTGCAAAGGGAGTCCCCAGGCCAGAGTTAGAAATGCAATGACTGCTATTCTTAACCACTTAAACTCAGCAAGATCCAAGGACCAGACTTCAAGGGAAATCCCTGCACTGTTGGGTCTGATTCTCTTTTGTATTGGTCTGGCCTGAAAAAGAACCAGCTGTTTTCAGCTGGATGCAGCTAAAATAGTAATGAGAAGAGTACTGAAAAATCTTGCTCTTCTAGTTGCACTGATGTATCAATGCTGACTGTATACTGAAAATTCCCTGATACTTTATTTAACCATAATTCCAGGTATGGAAAATTACAGACTCTATTAGTTTCCAATCTCAAAAGCAAACCTGCTACAGAACTAGCTCAGGTGATTTGACCAAGCTTGTTGGTCTGTCCTCCCCAGTACCTGTTGCTCAGGGATGAGCCAGTACTTAGAGCTGCACAGACCCAGCAAAACAGGAAGGGTACTTGATGGATATCCTACCCCTGGGCAGGCTTCCAGGAACAGCTGGGCGGAAAGAGTGGCCTAGAAAGGGCATTGTGGGTCTTTGGAAGGCAGTTAAGACTGGTCTCATCCAGCAGGATGAACTTCTGTGCTTAAACATTTCTTGGCTGCTCCTTCAGCAGGCAGGTGTTCTGCATGGAAAAGGAGGGTCCTCTACACAACTGATACAGCAGTGGAAACCCTGCTTTGAGCTGTGTAGGTAACAAATGGATGATGAGCACACACACAGATTCTTGGTCTGGAAGTAGGACGGTGTGTTTGAGTCATGGCTACCCCTCCTGCCTGGATCTACAGAGGCCAGACAGGGCTATCTCTGCGCATCACATCTCTGTGCTGTTGTCTGCTTTATTCACAAACCACGCAATCTACTTGCAGGTAATTAAAGGGTACCAGAAGGAGGAGGGTCTGGAACTCCTGCCCCAGTTGTATGGTGCAGTTAGGGCATTTCCATAACATTGGCTCCTTCTGTAAGAAGGGAACACTGGGTACCAGGGATCCTGACATTCATGCATGAAGGTGAGGGAGTTCCTATTCTTTACAAAAAATTAATGATGGCATGTGTAGGCATAATATAAGGCTATTCAGCAACTGAAAAATTGCTGATTTATAACTTACTCTTTTACAGTTGTGTACAAGAATAATTTCAATTTCAATTTTAGGCAGTTTACAAAGTGCAGGACCAACCACTTATATAATGTCTTTTTCCCTGAGCAAGTCACTGTAACTAACCAGATTATCATTTAGTGATAAAATGTATTTACATAACTGGAAAACCAAGGTAGCTGTAAATGTGTTAATGTTTTATGAGAGCTAGGACATGCTGGATCTTTTCAGAATTATCTGAAGGAAATCACAGATGTGGTCTTTGGAGTTGGGTCATCCTAATAAGGTACAGCAGGATGACTGCAATGAGACTTTTGAGAGCAATTTCACAATCAGACGCTTCAATCTCTGAAGACCTCAACTGAAATGATAAAAGTAATTGTTTTAATGCCCCCACAGGGTGTGATGCCGTTATGCTAATTTGCACCACAATGCCAAAGACCCTGCTTTAATAACAATAATGTCTTTGTTAGACCACTGGCTTAGTAGCTGTCTTTTAAGTTATAGTGGATGAATGAGGGTTTTGGGAGCAAGTAAAGCAAATTAGCTTGGTCAGCATATCATTGAATTGTTACCACTTCTCTTTGGGCTCACAACTGCAGAGGTGGGGGAACCTGGAAGAGGAGGAATAGTCAAAATAGAAAATTGAGTGCTACTTATATTCTTTACAAGCTCCTTTTGTCATGCTGTCAGTGACAGAAGACTGATTTATTCCCTCATCTGTTGAACTCCAGGCAATATAATCATCACCGTAGTCATGATGTGTCAATGCCATCTTTATTTTTCATCACTCGTAGCGAGGAAACCATTGTCATTGACACCAACATCTTTCTGGTTTTCTTCTGCTTCTCCCAACACATTGTGTTGGAAGGTAGAACATGGTGTCGGAGTGCCAGAGGAATTTGGGCTAGAGATCTCAGAGATTGTCCCATTCTGCTTCTAGGAGCATTGAGTCCCAGTGGCAATCAAAGCAGAGATTATGGTGACACTGGTAAAAACAGAGGCATGTTTTACTTTGTTGAGACTGCTGTAGCTTTTCTTGAATCAAATGGGAACTCTGAAAAATCTACTGTTTTGGTGTCCTCATTTTCTTCCATTGTACACTCCACAATGCATGGGTAGGTGTACCCAGTTTTTCCACTGCCCAATCTCTCCAACCACTTCTGTAGAGGATGAGCTGGCAAGTTTTTGCAACCAAATGACTAGGATAAAGATGAGTGGCTGGCTTGTAGGTACTTCCACCTCATATTTTAGGCACAAGGGATATAATCAAAAGGGAAGGACTATGGTCCATAACCACCAAGTGCAGTTCAGAGCTATCTGGAGTAGCCAGGGTTAAGATCAAGCTATAGACATATTTGGAGAAGTCCATAGCAAGTTTCTCAGCTGTCCATGTACTGTGCATGCCTCTGGAAGCCTGGGTGTCCTTTAATACTCCCTTATTACATCATGAGCTAGTTTTTGGCCTCTTTGATAGACATGTCTGGACCAAGTTTTTAAAACACAGAAAGGCATGGAGCACTGTGGTGTGGATGTTGTTTATTTAGATTTTTGGAAGTGATTTCTTTTATTTCTGGTTTGTTTCAGTCTTTTTTTGATGGATCACTTGAAATACCCTACACTAATTGATCTTAGTTCCTTTGCAAATAGACTGATGCTGGCAACACTAAAGTGCAAATTGCACAGTGAAGCATTTCTGCTGGCACTTTGAGCAGTACAACCATCCACTGAATGGCCTGGGCAGGGAGAGAGCCCATAAACTTTGGTGTTGGCATTTCCAGTTGAGAGTACAAACACACCGGCAATGTGAAGGTTGTAATGCTGACATCTGAGAGTCCCTGGAAAAAGTCCTGAATCGCATCTCTGCTGGCCAGGCAGCACCGTCTTGTGTGCAGGCAGAACAAGCCACACTCACACCTGTTCTGCCAGATGTTAGCATGTCTTGTTCTGCCCTGGAAGTTCTGCAGTCAGCCTAGGCTGTCTGCTCCCATAGTGAGCTCCCACTGGAGACAATTTCCTAAGGTCTAACCTGTGTCATGCTCAGTACAATCAATTTAAACTTGTTTCTTGACCTGTTCCTGGTGAGCAAGGATAACTGCTTATTGCTTGCCTTTCCACAATTTCCCTTCATACATCTCAAGACTGCTGTACCTCTTTTCAGCTTCCTGGAGACGAAATACCCTGAATTCCCCTCAAACTCTGACCCCCTTTGTCAGATTTTTCACATATTTGATCACCACTGCTGCTTTCCTGTGTTACCTGTCTGTGCACATGGTGGACTTTATCTCTAAGGCTGTTAGCACAGTGATTTTTAGCAGCATTATCTGATTTGAAATAAAAGATGTGAGGAAAGCAACAGCCTGACCCCTAGCATCTGTCTGCTTTTGTTGAAAGCATGAGAGTTGTTACTGTTACTTAATGAATATTAGTTTAAACCCAGATTGCATCAGTCCCTCCTTGCTCACAGTGTTAATCATCAGAACAGGAGATAAACAAGGTCTCAAGTGAATAAGCTTTTTGGCTCTGTTCATATGGACTCCTGGGAGATGATGATTTACCTTCGATATGATACTGAGAACTGGGATCTGTGAAAGATGAAATAACACGAACAACAAAAGGATGCATTTGTAATTGCATAGTTGCCTCCTATATAAATGGATTTGGGAATTTTGAGTGAGGTGGTCAGAAGTAAAGAAAGGAAATCTTAGTAGTAGGGCCACTAGGTTTATAAAATTAATTAGTTTATAAAGGGGAGTGAAGGCTTCAAAACCAGAATAAGATAGTGGGGATTTGGACCTTAACTAGGCTGTTGGTTTTTTCCTTTGTCTCCTTGGCATGTGTTTCCTGTTATTTGAGGTTGTGACTCTATAGCTTAATGCAAACAGCAGTGTTAATAAAAGATGCTCAAATGTTTCTTTGCAGAGAATAAGCCTTTGCTGGAACTTGTCTGAGAGTGACCTGTGGCTGGCTGTCCCTTGTCAGCCATATGGTACGGTTAGGAAGCGTTGTTATTTTGGAATTACCTAGGGAAAAGCTACATGAAAGCTACATGATTTAGGACAAGAGAATAGTGTTAGGGTAAAAGTTGGAGTAGGAATTCACTTAGAATTCAGGCTGCTTTAACAAAATGGTGCTTTCATACAGAAGGGTGCTGTGCCATGCTCTGTGCCTGTGTGGAAGCAGGGAGTAAGAGCTTGACTCATGGAGAGAAAGAAATAGAGGAGGTAATGGAATTGGCACTCAGTACCAGTTGTATTTCTGCTGCAACCTTCTGTTTTGCACTCAGAGGATTTTACAGTAGATAGAAATGTGGCCCACATGACACACAATAGCCACTGATGGGGAGAGAAAGAGCAGTTGAAGGGAAGAGAGAAAAGAAGAAAGACTTGTTTCTCATTGTGAAAAGTGGGAATGATAAACTTACCTTCTCAGAAAGGGATTCAGTCTGTGAAATGGTTCATTTGCAGGACAGATTTTATTCCTTACATGCATGGTTGATTTCTGCCCCCTCATTATCCTGTTTCACATGTTCCAGTTGGCATATATGTAGTGCTGGTGGTAATGTTCGCATCCCAGGAAGCTATAGGTTGTTTGGGAGGGGTACTCTGTGCTCACGCATGAAGTTTTATACAGATCAGGAAGGTCCTCCTTATCTGGTGTAAGTTCATTGCTTTTTCTCGTGGGTTCAGCTCTGGTTTGTGAGGAGGTGGGAGCTGTCAACATTCAGTTCAAAAAGCACTATGGCAGGGAGCTCTGCCATAGTGCCCACATTGTTGCTTTGACAAGTTTGCTCACATTATCTGGTGGTCTGGTAGCAAACAGAAGTGGCTTAGAGGCAGAATCCCTTGGGTGAGCATGGATAGATTCAATCTGATCAATTTTTATGAGTGTAAGTGCTAAGAGATCAATGCAGGGTACATGAGGCCAAGCTCTTCCATAATGGGAAGTCTGAAGGACCTCTGGTTTCCTGGACATGCTCACCTATGTGTTGTAGCTCTCCCCTGATTTTCACCTTCCAAGAAGAACTTTCGCTCTCATCCTGACAGATGCAAGGAAGGGCAAAGAATTATTTTAATTTTCTTTCTATTTTTTTTTTTTTATGTCTTTCCCTCCTTCTCTTCCCCAGGGTTAAAAAGAAAACTGAAGACATTTAAGAGATGGTTACTAATTAATTTGTGTAGGGTATTGTGTTCCTAAAATCCCTCCCTATTTCCTGGCTTGATTACTTATGGGGATATTTTCCATTACTTAACAGCTATGCCTTGAAGAGAGTTCACAGAAGCCTTACTCAGTTTGTTTAACCTGGAAATAAGTTGAAGTCACCCACCAGATTATTTTTGAAACAAAACAATATTTTAGAATAAAATGTTTACTAGGTCCTTTTTTTCTGGTGCTTTTTTTCTCCTCTGCAGTTTATCAATTCTTGGTACCATCTCTTCTTTCCTGACTTTTCATAGGCATGTGAGAGAGCCCCAACTACCCAGTGTTTTTATTTTCATTTGAAAGCCTCTATAAAATTGCATGTTACAATATACACTGTTGCCCTTGTGGAACTGTTTATAACCTATTTTATGGACCTTAACACCATCCAGTCCTCTTGTTCCCTTTAGATAGGTGTTGAAATTAAACTGCCTGCAAAGTGCTCTTTATTTTTGAAACTTTTTAGGGGACAGCTTATTTATTTTTGCATTTGCCTAATTTCGTTTTGCTGTTTCTTTTCCTTCACGTTTGGGTGGTGTAAAGCAATTGCTCTATTCCCCCAGGTGTCCAGCTTTCAGTGGCATCCAGGGGAAAGTGGAACAGAGGGGGACAGCAGGATAAGTCAGAGAAGAATGTATGATTCTTGTTTTGTTTGTATAACAAGGTATTGTCCGTGAAAAGTCAGTAGCCCTGTACTCACTGGGAATGATGTGCAAGCTCCTCAGTGCTTGAGACAGCTGCTATCACCCTGTTCAGTGGGTACTGAACACCATGTGGGCTCCAGCTTGAGTCACACACTGCAAGCCAAACAAAAGCTTTCTGGGTCCCAGCTATGCTAGAGATGGCTCTGTAATGAATTTTAAGCATGTGTAATGAATGGGATTGAAATTTGCTTAACTCCTTAGCTCCTGGGAATGTCTCTAATCTTGTTCTCTGCTGTCTTTTGAGCTGTTTGCATCATGTGGTCTAGAAGTGTTGCTGTTCTTGCTGCTGCCTGGGCTGGGAAATCATCCCTAGTTTATTGCAATCTAAACAGGAGGCAATACCTTCAAAGTCCTTTAAAAATGTACTCCTTTTTCTCTTTAAGTCCCCAACAAGGTATGGGAGGCTCCAGTGGTTTTTACTAGGTTTTTCTTTCCTCAAACATATCTGCAGAGAGGCTTGCAGATTTTTATTTAAAAACAGGAGGGATTTTTTCTGAATTCCAAGTTTAGAGAAGAGCATGCTTGGAGGTTGAAACAGTGGGCTAAGAGTAAGACAGTTGAAGTTTGCTCCAGACTTTGCCCATGTTTGGTTCTTAAATGCATCATTTGTCCTTTTTACAGGCACAGCTCAATGCTGCAGTATGTAACAGGAATTTAGCTGCATTGAATACTCATACTGTAGCCAGGTTTAGTGCTGCCTTGTAATTTTCTGATCTGCCAGCTAGGGATAAGAGTGCTTGCCCATTACTGGAGAAATGCTCCAGTTTACCAGCTCAAGAATTAGAAATCAGAAGCCAGCCATGCAATAAGAGAATTTACATAAGAAGCAAGATTTTTGTTCCCCCTCAAGTGGGAACTTTTTCAATTACTTTCAGATTTCTGAATCATAAGACTTAGTTTTTGCCAGCTGCTGCCCAATTATATGGCTATGGATCTTGCACATCATTTGACTTCTGAGAGTTAGGGCTTCACATAAAATAGAGTAGAACAAGTAAAGTTGAGCGACTTATGGTAAAATCAAGAGAGGTGATAACCCTGGTGTTATAGAGACAGAGTTTCATTTGTTAGTATTTGTAAAGTGTTTCTCAAGCCTTGTATGGCATGAGCTATAGAAAGCAGCATTTCTGTGCCATGTGCATCACCAAACGATGCACCACGTGTCTCTTCAAAGTGTGTGTGAAGTGAAAGCGTGGGACAGGGAAGATTTCCCCCTCCATTCACTAATGATCCCTGAGCAGGTGCTTGTCTTCTAGGCTGCACATACACTGCTTTGTTGACAGAATAACTCTGTGTTCTGCTGTGTGTTTTATTCGGTAAATGCAAGAAGACAGAAGATTTCTTTTAAAAAGGAGAAATATGTCAGAAAGAAAGTATTTTTTGCTGTTTCAAGTATTATATGCATATTTGAATCCAAGACGTGAAACATGATTTTCAGCATTGTAGCACTCCAAAGGTGCAGAATGTAACCTGGGATGTATCCCCCCAGCTTCCACTACCACCAATGAGATTTACAGAATTGAAACTGAGTGTTCCTTGACCCGTAAGATCTGAATCTTCTTTTCACTCACAGTGAGGCTATTTCCTCTAATGTTTAATGTGAAAAAACTTCCTGAGATGTCTTGGTCATTTCATGACTGAAGAATATTAGCTTCCACCTCCTGTATGTGAATTTCATGGGTGTCAGGGGGAGGCCTGTCTGTTATTTGCTGAGCAAAAGGATATGTGGAAGAGCAATGAGCAACAGGCTTCAAAAGACTTTAGGTCAGGCCTTTCTTCTAGGCTGACCATTGCTGCAGTTCAGACAGCTGTAACCCTGCTAGTTTAAAATACCAGGTGGGCTCTTAGCACAGCATCTGCCTGGACACCAGTGTGAGCTGCAGAGTCCAGCCAAGAGGCTGAGTCAACATTTTGTAGTTAACCTGCATTGAACCACTAGCTAGCTAGTAGTAGTAGCTGCTAGCATTACCTATTAGATTTACCCACACGAATATAGATATACCAGACCATTAAAGAAGGAAATTGGCCTGTGCTGATGTGCACAGGTGGCTTCTGATAATTCCTTAGATGACTGTATATTGGAATGTGGTATCAGCAGAGAAGACAAATCTCTTTTCCTCCATTCTTTTAAGTGAGGAGCTCCAGGCAGTTCCCCCTCCCCTCTCGTACTCTTCTCCTCTGTTCATTTTCGTGCCAGGTCATTTCTTGCCAAAAATCCCATCTGCTCATCAGTGGCATTCCAGAGCAGGAGGTGCTCTGGGGACTTGATGTTGATTAATAGCATCATTCATGAGCCTGTGTATGAAAGGAGGAGGAGAGGGAGATGGTGCCAACCAGAGCTGAACTAACAAGAGCTGGGAGGTTCCTCTCTAAGGTGCAGTGATCACCACATGTCCCTTCCCTAGATAATATATTTCATTATTGTTTCCTCAAATACAGTCTTCAGTCAAGTTTAAATGTTCACGTGGAAGCAAGGGAGCTTTTGCCTGGGTCAGTCAGAATTAGAGCAGCTTCCATGGAAATAATTCAGTTATTTATTATGCTAATTTTCATCCCATTTTTCCTAAATATTTGCTTAAGTATATATGGTAGAAAAAAGTCATGCAGATAGATGTGTACTCACTTGTATCCCATTTGGAGAATTCCTCTTGTCCTCCTCCACTGATTGCTTGCCTTTTGTTGTTCCTATGTATTTTTTAGGTGGGCAATGTGGGTGTAGAGCATTTTGAGGTCTTTCTCACAATCATAGAATGGTTTGGGCTGGAGGGGATCTTAAAAATCAACTAGTTCCAACACCTCACCTGTGAGCAGGGACACCTTTCACTAGACCAAGGTTTCTGAGGCCCCCAGCCAGTCTGGCCTTGAGCACTTCCAGGGATGAAGCATCCACAAATTTTTTAGACAATGCCTCACCACCCTCACAGTAAAAAATTTCTTCCTGATAATCTAATATAATCTAAATATATCCTCTTTAAGTTTAACCATAATCATGATATTGAGCAGTGGGCTCCAGGATTAGTGTTCTCTGAGATACAGCTGTACAAAGGCCAGCTTGTGCACATATCTTTTCAATTTTTCTATTTAGAAGGTCCTATTTAGCTTTTTCAGTTTTCCCTATAAAATAAATAATATTAGGTAATAGTTCTTGCCTTTCCTTAATCGTTCTGTTGAAAAGACCAAATTACCTGATTTCCAGAGGGTGAGGTTCTCTATAACAGAACAAAAGCCCTGTCAGTCTATTAGCCTGTTTCCTATTTATGCCTTTTTCCCATCTCTGCTCCACTTTCTGTGTCATCCCTTCCCTTTCTGCCTCCTCATATTCCTCCCCCTGATCTGAATGGGAGGTGGGGGGAGGTCTTGTTCAGCCGTGTCAGTACATGTGTGACAAGAGGCTTGAGAAGATGGCCCACCACCAGTAGTTTTTATTAGAAGTTTTTATTAGAAGGATAAGTATAGTGGGAAGTAGAGTCAATGGGGTTTTGGTCTACTCAACCTCTCCACTGACAACAGCTTTGAGGAACATCACCACCTTTCATCTTAAAAAGAGAGAGAAAAGGTAGAATGGTGGGGAAGTTTGCCACAAAACACTAAATTCCATAAACAAAAAACTGATTTGTCTCTTCACCCAGCAATGATCCAGGCTAAAACTATCTCTTTTTTTTCTCTTCCTGCTCATACTTGTCACAGGTGGTGCCTGGTTTGTTTATTTGTTTTTTTTTTTCAGAAATCCATATTTAATCGTGAAATCACTATTGCTTGTATTCACCACTTCCTCTGAAATACATATTAAGTTAAATACATCATAAATAGAAATATATGTATTTTAAGTTGTTTTAGGAGCAGCTGAGGGAACTCAGGTTGTTCAGCCTGGAGAAAATGAGGATCAAGGAAGACCTTTTTGGTCTCTACAACTGCCTGAAAGGAGGGTGTAGTGAGGTAAGGATTGGCCTCTTCTCCTAAGTAACAAGTGACAGGACAAGAGGAAATTGCCTCAAGTTGCACCATGGGAGGTTTAGATTGAATATTAGGAAAAATTTCTTCACTCAAAGAGTTGTCAAGCACTTGAACAGACTGTCCAGTGAAGTGGTGGAACTCCTGAGGTATTTAAAAGCTGTGTAGATGTGGCACTTAGGGACATGATCAAGTGGTGGACTTGTCAGTACTAGGTTAATGGTTGGACTTGATGATCTCAGAGGTGTTTTCTGACTAAAACTATTCTGTGATTCTATGTGTCTTTTGGCTTCTGCGCATGCTGCCTACTTGTGAGGCAAATCTTTAATGTCCCATCTTTGTTCCTTCCTTTGGGGCATTTTCCAGACACCATATTTCCTTCATACCCAGGTGCTTCCTAACAAAGAATAACATTTCCTATTTAAACTTATTAACATTGAATTAAAAGAAAGAAATGCCAGAAGAATATTCCAAATAATAACAGTAACATGTAAGGTTACATGTTAAATTAATAGATTTTATGCGGCCATGAAGCAGAGGCATCCATTACTCTCAAATAGTGGTTGGTTTGGTTTTTGTTTTGTTTTTGTTTTTTTGTGGGGTTTTTTTTGTGGTTTTTTTTTTTTTTTTTGGTGGGGTTTTTTTGTTTTTTTTTTTTTTTTTAATCTAAAGCAAATTCTTATTGTCTCCAGTGCAAATTCTTTTATAGCGGGAAAAAATGTGAGAAGATAATAGTCACAGGACGAGACTAATATACAATTACAGAAAAGTCCCAGTCTTTGAACATGAAGGCTAAGGTAGGAATAGCATACAGTCGTACACACTAACTTGTATTAGAAAATGGAAACTACATTCTCATTAGAGTAAAATCAAATTTCCAGAATTCCTTATAAAACATATAAATTCTTCAATTCCAGGTTGACCAGGGCCAACAAAGAAAATTAACTCCAGGACTGAGGGTCTGTTGTTGGGATGTCCTAATCTCAGCTCAAAAGTCACAATGTTCTCACTTGTCAGAAACCAGTGAAAAGACAGCAAGGTTACAGACTAAGCATGGGAACCAAATGAAAAGCATTCTTGGACAAAGAGTTCTATTGATTTACTAGCTCACAGACTATTTTGAAGCTGCTTTACACAAGTAAAGTAAAAAAAACTCCTACAAAAACAAGAAAAAAAAAACACAACAAAACCCCAAAATCCATTAAAAATAAAAAAAAAAAATAAAATTATTCTATTCTATAGATTCCATTTTATATCCTTTTTTGTCTGTGAAAGCCTTCTGGAAATTTCTTGCTTTTCTTTCTGAATATATATTTTTTAATTCTCAAGAAGTTTGATTCTTAACACCCCAGATACTGTGCAGCAAATACTCTGCAGACTAAAACAGCTGAAGGAGTTTTCCAAATTGAGCTCTCCTTCCAGCCATCCTCAAGCCAGGGTCTGGAGTTTTGGAGGTGGTAGGCTGCAAACATTTTGTGCATATCCAGAAGTCTTGGTTCAGTCAGCATGCAGTTATGCTGTTTGTAAGTCAGAGTGAAGATTTTTGACACCACATTACTTCTGTAGTGTATTGGGTCCCTTAATTCCAAAAAGCAAGTGAAGATCCTGGGTGCTGGCTGGGGAATAAGCCATCTATAAAACCCAGCAATTTTGCAATGGTTTGGGATGTCCTGCACATAGATAGCTTTGATTGTTCCCAAATTTTTATTAGCCTATGCTTCATGTTTATGTTTGCCTCCTGCTTTCTTAATTTAATGGAAATTTCCATCTCCTACTTTTCACCCTTTCTCCTCCATGCTCCTTCTGTACCTTGCCTTGCAGAGAAGCTTTGAACAGGAACCTGAGCAGACAGTACCACTGGCTAAGCAGCACTGCACTCCATGTTTGATGATTTAAATCCCATGTCTTTATACAGAGCAGATAAACACATGACTTGGCCAATTCCCACTAGCTGCAAAAGGCAGCACTGATTTTACCCCCCGGAAAAGGCCCGTGTGCTTCCCAGTCTTGGCAAGAGGCAGTTTGCTGTGTACATCTCCACAGAGCTGAGCTGCCGCTGCCTCAGCAGCCAGACGCAGCAGCCTGTGTGTCCACATGCACTCCCTTCCGGGGCTTGGCAGGCCATGCTGTCAGGAGATTAAATTATACTGTGGAAAAGGGTGTGAGGGAAATAGCCTAAGACAGATCTCTCAGCTGCTGACTGCTTTTCTGTGAGACGCGTTAGCGTTAATTCTCTGCTCCTTCGCTCCGCTGTTCTCCACAGTAACAGCTCTGTGCAAAATGTAATGAAGTCAGCATTTTGGGGGTGACATGGCCAGAGCAGTAGCTCTGGAGTGAAAGGCAAGTCTCTTAGGTTAGTCCTCAGCTCAGGAGAGGTGTTACGGTTCTGCCTTCTAGAAATGCTGAGCAGTGGAAATGTGGGAGAAATCAATGGGATCTCTTCAGCTTGTCTGGAACTCTGGTCCTCTGTGTACTGCTGATTTAGCAAAGGCCTTTTTTTTTTCATTGTGTCCACTAGTAAACAAGGTAGCTTTCTCATCTCTCTTGACTTTTGTCTATTTTCTACCATTCTTCTACCCTCATGCACACTTCCCTTTCTATTTTCCCCCGTTTCAGATATTTCATGTTACGTAGTCTGAAAGTTAGGCTATTATTTTTGCTAATTTTGAGGCTTTCTTGACAGTCACCCCAAGACAAATATTTATTATGGAATAATTCATTCCTTGGAACTGTTTACCCCGCTCTCTTGGTACTGATTATAGCACCATATAGCAGGGTTGGGCAAAACAGCTACTGAAGTTTAAGCCAGTCTCTGCACATCCATCTCAAAGCCTGTAGCACTCTGTGGACCCAGTTAGATTCTTGAATTAGGTTCCCAAAGATGCTGAACCCCTGCTTCCAAGAAGGTTCTGCTTTTTATTCTGGTTCCCTTATTTCTGTGGGAGATGAAATTACCAGCCTACAGAATAGCATGTGATGCTGACAGCTCTATGGGGCTGACTGGCTGGATTTCTAAATAGGTTGGCTGGCTCTTCGTATGGCCCTGAGGCTGCAGAACTACCTAGAACATTATTTTCTGGGTGCAGGGGAATGGGACAGGAGAGGGAGTAAGCAAAACTTCCAAAACAGAAAAATAAGAAAAAAGGAAAAGAAGTATAGAATGGGAAAGCCAGTGGAAAGAGGCAAGATGGAAGAAGGCAAAAAGACTAGTGAAGAAAAATCAGGAAGGTAGGAGTAAGAAAGATGAAAGTGGGATACAATGATCAGGGAAAATGATGAGGATGGCAGATGGAGGGAGTATATAAGGGAGACTGAAAGAGAGTGAGAACAGGAACCTGTCAGAGTACAAGAGAAATGCATATTAAGAGTTAATTTTCTTCCCAATAATAATCCTGTTAGGAAAAAGCAGTCATCTAACAGACAGCATGTCAGCTTGAAGTAACATGCAAAAATTAATATTACACTGCATATGATTTGTAAAACCCAACCCCTGGGGAACATACTCTGATGGAAACAAACTTTGGGTGTGTCAGAATGAGACTTTCTGTTTGATGGTAAATTGTCCTGTCTTTGCATCACGTACCTGGCACTTGTTCATGAGCTGACAAAAGCTCATGCTGGGGAGAAGTAGAGGTGAGAGGTCTTCTCTCATCATTCTTGTGTGCTGGGGAGGGAGGGAAGTGTAGGGGCAGAGGTGCAGTGAGGGAATTTGTGCAGATTAATGCTTCTAAGAGAACATCTGTAAGGGACTGGTAAGAATAGAAGAAAGTGCATGAGAGAGAATAAAAGACATGAGACGGAAAAGTATAACCACTGAGCAGGGAGGGAAACATGTCCTCTTTCCTTCCTATCTTTTAATCTGTGAATTCCCTTCTGATGTTTATTTTACTTCTCTGGCATTTCATTATGTTTGGCTTCTTCTGTACTTTTCTTTTGCCTCTGTTTCCTCATGTTCTGCTTCAGCCAAACTCCTTTTCCAAACCCTTTTTCCTTACATATCCTTCCTGCCGTTTCCCAGGCTCTCTGACACATAACCAGTGTCTCCCTTTTTCCCTTACTCCCTTTTTCTTTCACACTTCTTTCTTAGCCATTTGTGGTTTTTTGTGGAATTATACTCCTTGTCCAGAAATTAGAGGTTCTTGCTCTGGTGTTCTGCATTGCCAGTGTCCTACATGTAAGTGTCTATTTATTTATATGTACACACTGACAATGATATAAATGTGCATACATATATACATATGTGTGTGTGTATATATATGTACACACAATATTCTAAACCAGAACTAGTTAATTTGGTCATAAGACAAAGCCTGGGTGTTATTCTTACTATAGTTGACAAACTGCCTACTTTGATGCAAGGATTCAGACTCAAAGACATGATTACATTTCTCCAGTGTCTTCTCACAATATTCTTCATGCCCAGAAACAGCCCATGACATGGCAGGATGGAGTCATGGGAATGGCTTGGTTTACTTCAACACTAACACCATGAGATAGGACTCAATTCCACCTGTCTCATGCTGATGAGTGCAATAGCAGCGGATCTAGTGCAACAGGATATGGCAGTGCAAGTTGTCATGATAAACCATACCAGTCTCAGACTGCAGCCCCACCCTCCTTCTTGCCCACTCCTCTTCATACTGCTCTCTCTTTGCCCTCACAGCTGACAACAGATAACTCTGTTATCTTTGTTGTCAGGTGTGAGGGCAAACAAGACATCCTTTTAGCTTGTGTGGCAAAGGTCTGCATGTCTCAGTGTCTTATACCTTGAATTCTATGTGTCAAAACTGCATATAAATAACTTAATTTGGTTTTAAGTGATTGTATTTACTGTAAATTGACAGAGCGTGTTTCTAGGCATTTACAGTTCTATGCTCCCTCTTGGGCCACTATATTTTTGGGGGGCTTAGTACAGGTATGAAGCAAAACTATAAATACTGATTTTTTCTACTCCAGTTTTCTAAGGGAACTGTTTACATACTAACACTTAGAGTGAGTGAGAGTTAGAGTTCTTCCTCTTAATTCAGTCTGAACCTCTTTGTCCAAACTGGTTAGAGAGCCCCATGCAGGAATCACTCCTTGAACCTCAGCAGATGTGTTTGGGAAAGTTGCTCTGAGATGTACATCCACAGCTGGCCAGGATCCATTAGTTCCTTTAGATATGGCTGGCATCCTCCTGAGCTCTCTTCTGTGGAACAGATATGGTCTCCCATGGTTCATCTTTCCCACTTAACTGCATGAGGTGGCCCATAGTCTCACCTTTCCAAAGACCAGAGAGCTGTGAGGGTACAGGCTCAGTCACAGGAGTAGCAGGCCTCCTGTGCCTTCCCACTATGCTCCTTTCTTGCCCAAAACAAAACAACCAAACCCAAGTTCTATTATGATATGGCAAGGAAGCTCAGTTTACCTCAGCCCTGAGTCATGGCAGGTTACAGTGGGTCAGGATTTGCACAGAACCAGCAGATTTTTTGGAAGCCCAGAAAGAGACCAGCAGTGATTTGCAGGCAGCATTCTTGCTGAGACCAAGAATGCAGAAGCTTATAGCACAGTCAGTCCACAAAATGTGGGGAAAAAAGTTTCCATGTTCTGTATTTGAAAATGTCTTCTATTTGCATTTTCTATGTTTCTATCTTTTTGGTTCATTGAAAAGCCTCCTTTTGCAAAGCCAAAGACCTTAAGGACAGAAGATACAAGATATTGTAATGGTGGGACATTTTTATAGAACACAGGCTTTTTAATTTAATTGACTTCCATTTGTATGAAGGCCAATAATTTGTATTTGGTGAAAGCACATTTTCCAAAAAGGCATCAACTCTTGGTGTGAGAAGTTTGAGAGATGGAGAAGCTACTGCTTCTCTTGGTAGTTTGTTCCAGTAGTTAAAAACTTGCAGTGTAAATTGTGCCTCATTTCTCATTTGAAGATGTTTCACTTTCCCAGCTTGCATTTACCCATTTTTCTATAGTTCTGCTTATCCAGAGCGGCCCTTAATGTTCCTTAAGGTGCCTGCTTTCCCAGTTGCAGTGTCTTGCTTTGTAGATATCATCTGCATTCCTTGGTCCTTAACCTATTACCCTTTACTTGGCTGAATTAAAATGTATTCAGTTTGAATAGGTATAATTTAGAAGGGATCGACTTTATTTAATATTTCTGCTTTTCTACCAGTCTTTGCAAAGTTCACCTCAAGTATTTTGCATTTATTTCTACATTGGTGATGAGATGTAAAATCACGTTCTGTTTACTCATGATATATGCAGAACCTCACACCAAATCCTCCTACTGAATGATGATTCTGTTCTTTGTTGCTTTTTGAGATTCCTCAGACAGTCCTCATTTCATTGAATAGGTACTTTATTGTCAAGGTATAATGCAATTTAAATCACAGTGCTATGAGATAGTAAGTCACAAACTCTACAAAAGCTGGAATTTCTGTAGGATATTCACTTATCTTTGTCAACAGAGTTTGTAATTTAATTAGAGTATGAAACTATTGCTTTAAAAATACTTTGTCCCCATAATCCCCATTTCTTGGAATGAATTTTATTGATACTGTTTTGTGTATTTAACACTGACTCAGCATTTCTTGATCTTTCCTGAGAGTATTGTCATTCTGAGAACGCTCCCTTCTTCCCTTGCCCTTTTTGACTGTTGACTCAACATTAAGATTCCCCCAGTCCTATCAAATTCTTCAGTGTTCTACAGTGTATTAAAAATTAATGTTATGGTGCTGAGGGATGTTTGTAAGCAAGTTTTTCAAGAATTGTGGGTATTGGCGGTTTGGTCTACAGAACTTGTCCCTGGTTCCCAATAGGTTTGGAATTAATTATTGCCAACTCAGTAAACATTAAATATATACATATTTATAGTATAGTATACATATACATAATATAGTGTGTTAAACAGCCATAGTAATGGTTATGAGACATTTTGCTACCTCAGCATTAACAATGTCACCACTTTTATCTAGTATCATACTTCCACTTTCCTGCAGATTTCTTTTGTCCTCAGAGTGTTTTCCGATACCCTCAGCATTCTCCTGGAGAAGCAGGCAGTCCGTGGCTGGTCAGGTGCATCCTGTAGCGTGAAAAACTATCTGGATGACTGGGTCCAGAGAATGAGATGATGGAAAATGGAGTGACATCCTGTTAGTGGCTGGTCACCGGGCTCAGTGCTGGGGCCAGTCCTGTTTAATATCTTTATCGATGACCTGGATGAGGGAATCAAGTGGTCCCTCAGTGACCTTGCAGACGACATCAAGTTGGGTGGGAGTGTTGATCTGCTGGAGGGTAGGAAGGCTCTGCAGAGGGATCAGGACAGCCTGGATTGATGGGCAAGGCCAAAGGCAATTCAACAAGGCCAAGGGCCAGGTCCTGCCCTTGGATCACAAAAACACCCTGCAGTGCTACAGGCTGGGGGAAAGCTGGCTGGAAATCTGCCCAAAGGAAAAGGATCTGGGAATGCTGGTGACAGTGGCTGTACAAGAGCTAGTTTTATCCAGGTGGCCAAGAAGACATGTGACATCCTGGCCTGTACTCCTCCAGGAGGAGTAAGGAATACTGGGGCCAGCCTCTTCTCCCTTACAATTAGTGACAGAACAAGAGGACATAGCTTCAAATTACACCAGGGAATTTTTAGATTGGACATCAGGAAAAAGTTTTCACTGATAGGGCGGTTAGGTATTGGAACAGACTGCCCAGGGAGGTGGTGGAGTCACCAAGTCTGTGGAAGTGTTGAAGAAACAGCTGGGCTTAGTGCTGTGGTTGGTATGGTGGGGTTCAGTCAATGACCTTGGAGGTCTTTTCCAACCTTAATGATTCTATGATTTTGTTATTCTTAACTCTGTCAGCCAGGCATTTTTCCCTATGTTCTTCAGCTTCCCTCATCAGTTACGTACAGCCCATACAACTTTCATTTGTATTGACTGCCACCTGTAACTACTGCCTTACATTTTACCATATGCTGCTTTAATTTCTAATTACTACTTTATTTGCCATCAAACCAAGCATTGTTTTCTTATCCAATGTTGTAAGCTTTTCACTGTGATACCAGCATTTTGACTAGTTAGTTAACTCTTATATAAAGTACTTCCACTTTTCAGTCATGTTACCTCTCTAATCTTTGATCCCTTCTCAGTTTCACTCAATTTTTCTTCAAATACCTTCTCTTGAAGCCTTAAGACCATTTGTTGGTACCTGTGCACTTTGTATGCATGTGGGTATGGGTATGTAAGTATTGCTTACGGATGCTGAACTTTTGTTGCCCTTATTGATTGTAATCTGGTCATGATAGTTGGTTGCCAGGTAACTGTCATTTTTCAATCCAATGATTAATTTAACTTCTCATAGGAAGAAGAGAGAAATAGAATCTCTTAATTTAACTTTTCTGCACCATTTCTTGTTTTCATGCAATTCTTCCCTACAGAATGGGGTTTGCTCTTCTGAACAGTCATTATAGTCTTTTTTCCCCTCAGAGTTTCCAGACTTAGTAAGAGTTGCTCTTTCTGTAACTGACTCCCCTGATTTTTTTTCCTTCTAGTCATACCCTTCCAGTTTTTTAACTAAATTCTTTCCCTACATTGATATCATGGATTACTACAAAAAAACTATCATATTTCAATGTTCTTTTTTCCTCTTTTCTTCATACAGCTTGATATTTAATTTGTCCTGAAGATTGCCTTTGTCACATACTGAACTGTCCATGGAGTTCACAGATCATTTAGAAGTTGGTAATGTGTGCAATGAGTTCAAGTAATTCCTTCTGGTACCTTACATTTTTCAGCACTGAGTTTCATTTTTTGTCTTTGTGCTCATTCACAGGTTCACCAAGTTCAGCTGAAAGTCTCTATCAAATTCTTCACTCTTGATCAAAATAAATAAATGGCATTGTTTGGAGGTTTAATCACCTCCTCTTCTAAACATATTTATGTGAAGTACTGAACAAATACCAGAATTTTCAGATCTTTTTCCATGCAATTTTCCAAACTACTTCAAAGGCAAAGGAGAATTTTTTAAAAGATCCAAATGTATTTTGGAATGGTGTAAAATCTTTTCTAAAATTCATAGTTAGGAACCATTCTGGTGACCTGCTGTTAGCTGTCTGGGTAGTGTTGAAATCCCCTTCTCAACCACCAAAATCTTTCTTCTACTTAAGTTCCTCTGTGCAGAGATGTCCTCATTTCTCCCAACAGTTAATTTTGGAGGAGTTTTGATAATGGGATAAACAGTGTCAGGTCAACTAAGAGCACTTTCTTGTTAATAAACTGAATGGACATTCTCACAGGAGGTCAGCATAGATTGATTAGTCATTATGGACAATACAGACCAAATTAAGTTCTCAGTTGCCTGACTTCAGTAAAGCTGTATTAAGATAAGGGACTGGAATTTAGACAAAGATGCAGTTTTTATTTTTGCTTTTGGCTACCTTTAGCTAAGTGATAAGTAAGAAGCCTACATGAAAATATCCTGATTATTCATGGATTTGAGTACTCTTCCCTGCCCTGCTCTCTCCTTCTTACTGTGTCTGTGATGATTGGCTAAGTGGTGCTAAAGTGATGGATGTCATCTTCTGCTGAGAGTGGAAATTGTCATTCAGACAAGAAAGCACTTGGTTTTCATTCTTTCCTTGCTTCGATTTATGTGGGTAATCATCAGCAGGGCACTTTTTGGATCTGAAATTGGGTCTGCGGAGGACTTTCTCTGCTGAAATCTGTGATGTGTATTCAATCACTGCTATAAACAAAGGGCATCTATATAAGCTCGATATTAGCTATATTAGCTCAGTATAATGGACAATAAAAGGAGCTTCCAGAATGTTTAATTGGAGAGGAGTGGGCTGTTTATTGGAATGAAAGCCAAATGCAAATTAATGCTTCCTGGAGTATCACTATTGTTTGCTCTCCACACTGGATGGAGAAAGATAAGGAGAGGAAAGAGAGAAAAATACCCCCTGGCACATCTCTGCCAGCTTTCAGTTTCAGTCAGGCAGTAAGTCCATGCATGCATCAGTTCTGATGAGCTGATAAACAAATCTATCAAATTTGCCAAGTCTGTGGGAATCCCAGGCTGTCTAATGGTAGATGGAGGTAGGGGTTACAGCAGGATGGAATTTACTATAGCTGTGAGCTGAAATACAATAACAATACAGTAATAAATATATTGCTGCTCCAGCAGAGAGAGCAGAACTTCTGGGGCTGCATGAAATTTGGGTATAAAAGTGGCAGCAGTGGGAGACCTGGAAGATATTTAGCATAAGGCAGCAGGAGATACCTAGGGGCTTAGGATGTGTGGCAAGTGGAGGAGGTTGCAGTCTGTGAAGCACAGTAGTCCAAAACTCAGATCACTCATTGTATTTAAAATGAAAATTATACACATTTTGGATAATGTTATCATTTTATCGTGGTGTTTAGTAACTGGATGAAATAATTAGTTTCTCTGTGGACTAATAAGCTTTTTAATTTACTATTTCTTGAACATACAAGCATACACATACATGTTTTTCCAACCATTATCTTGTTGCTTCCTAAAGGAATTCATTTTGAGACAGGGATATTTTAGGTGATATTGTATCACCTTAAAATCTTGGTAAGATATGCTTTAAGTTATAAATTATCAGTGCACCCAGTCTATGTGGCAAAACCTGAACTGACAAGCTTATCTGTGTGGGAACTAAAATCACATTGTACACAGGCCAGGGTGAGGAGCTTCAGTTAGTGGATGAGGAAAAGGCAGTTGAAGTTGACTACTAGACTTTAGCTGAAGCCTTTGTTACCATTTCCCACAACATTCTCCTGGAGAAATTGGCTGCTTGCAGCTTGGTTAGGTGTATTTTTTGCAGGGTAAAAACTGTCTGTGTGATCAGGCCTAGAGAGTTGTGGTGAATGGTGTTACATCCACCTGGTGGCCAGTCACTAGTGGCGTTCCCCAGGGCTCAGTTGGGGCCAGTCCCGTGTAATACCATGATCAGTTATGTGGATGAGTGCTCTCTCAGTCAGGTGACAGCAAGATGGATGTGTGTGTTGATCTGCTGCAGGGTAGGAAGGCTTTGCAGGAAGATGTGGACAGGCTGAATCAATAGGCTGAGGCCAAAGGTAGGAGGGTCATGGGGGACCTTATTGCCCTCTACCACTGCCCAAAAGAAGCACAAAGACCAGACTCTTCTCCTGAGGAACAAGTGGTAAGACAAGAGGAAATAGTATCAAATTGTTCCAGGGGAGGTTTTAGATTGGATATAAGAAATATGTCTTTACCAAAATAGTTGACAAACATTGGAATGGGCTGCCTAGGGAAGTGGTGGAGTCACCATTCCTGGAGCTATGGAAAAGTGGCACTTAAGGATATGGTTCAGTGGTGGGCTTGATGGTGCTAGCCTAAGAGTTGGGCTCAATGATCTTAGAGGTCTTTTTCAACCTAAGCTATTCCATGATTCAAAAAGCATTTGGCACCAAATTGTTTTTGACCTTCTCTCTAAATATATATTAACTTAACACAGGCACAAACAGTGGAGGAGAGATGTGACGTGACTTTCCAATGCTCAGTAAGTCTGCCAGGAGGGATCAGCAGCAGCTCCCGTATGCGCAGAATTGCAGAGACATTTTCACTGATATGAGCAAACTCTTTTTGATTACTTGGGTGAGAAGACAGAGAAAGAGAGAAAAGGACAAAGTGACATTTCAATTAAATCAGTGTTTAAGAAAAATATTTAAGGAAGTAGATGGAAAAAGATAGGGAAAACATAAACAAAACAAACAGAAGTCCCCAGGAGCTCTGTGGCGTTAATCTAACCTTCAGCATGACTGAAAACTGCACAGGCAGGTGAGCAGCATTATTGATGTTTGAAGTAATTACTTCAGCAGGCGCTGCTATCAAAATTCATAGTGATTGATTTCCCACTAGTCAGCTTATCTGTCTGAGAACAAGTTCACTGGAAAGCAGCTTATAACCCCTTCTTAATAAGCCATGGCACATCACTAGAGAAAATGGCGTCAGGCTTGTTTTGTTTTGCATTCACTGCTATTAAAGGTTGAATCATTCAAAATTTTTAGATGCCAGGCAGTTTTCTTCTCCAGACAGCCTAGGAATACAGAGATCTGTACTTCCCAAGCAACCTGTTCTTGTCCTCCTAGGTACCATGTCAATTGAAGGAGACTTTCAAACTGAATTTCTTTTAGTAACAACAGGGGAAAGTCATTTCTGAACACGCATACCACACACATGCATGTGTGCATTTGAAAAGGTGGTTTTCAAATATGGAACATTTTCCATAGGCTTGCTGAGACCTGGTTAAACCATAACAGTCAAGGATATAATTGAGGTGCCTTAGGCCACAGCAGTAATATTGATGTGTATGCATTCGTCAGCATCAGGTTAGATCCGTGTTCCCTCAAGGTGCATATTCAGGTCTGAATCCGAGGTGAAGTCTTTAAGGTAAGGTTGGATGAAGATACAGGTGGCTCTGGGGCTGTTTTCCCTGGAAGACTTAGAAGACATGATCCATGTCATCACAGCCTCAGTAAAGAACCGTGGTATTGTGACAAGAACATAATTAAACATCTCTCATGTCCCATGAATGAAACAAGGAATTACTGTCCATGACATTGCAACAATATCCAGGCAAACGCAACCTCTGTCCCACCTCTGGACAGGGGTACATGACTTTTAGAGAAAGCCTATCAAACTGGAGTGAGAAGGGCTTTCTCTTTCCCCATCCATTTTTTTTTTAACAGCCATGGGCTGGAAAACAGCAGACAAGACTTGGATTCTAACACTAGGTCAGTATCAGTAAGAGCTTTACTTCCCTCCAGCCTCTGTTGGTTGGCAGTCATCTATTCCCATAGATCAAAGCACAGGAAAAAATGAAGTGAAGGACAAGTGCAAGAGGCTTAACTATCAGTCTCCTGGATTTGTATCAGTCTGTCAGGAGACACATCATCTGCAAGTGTTTTTCCTTTTCCTTTTGGCTGTTTCCTGTGCACAGAGAGCCAGAAAACTTCCTTGTGCAGATAGCTGTTTCCCCCTGCCATCTGGCAGGGTGTACAACACAAGAGGCAATGGTGCTATTTGTCAGGAAAAAAAAGGACTATTTGCTGGATCAGTTTTATGGAGGAAAAGAGAGGGAAGAAGAGAGTGCAGGAAAACCATTTTGTACAATTGACAGGAGAAAGAGAGGAGCTGAGTGAGATAATTTGTCAGGGCAGAGATAGGCTGCTCCTTCCAGGACCCAACAGCTGCCTGCTTAGAATCTGTGTATGAGAAAGGGAGGCAAAGGCAGGAGGAGCGTTTGGGCCTAAACTTTCACAGAGGATTCAAATGACAACTTTTTGAGTTGTGAGAAGATGAGTACAGCAGTATCCAGGAGTCCTTCTGCTGCCCATTGGTGCTGTTCAGGCAACCAGGTGGGGAGGAAAAATTCTGTAAGCTCCTTTACTAGAAAAGCCCTCAGTATGTGGCAGTCCTAGTAGGACTGGGAGCTCTGGATTATATAAACAACACATCCAAGCAGTCCCAGGTGGCCTGTGACTCTTCAGATGGTGTGACAGAGTGGCAGGCATGGCAATCCTTTCTTCTCTCTGCTCTACCCAGCAGGCTCTGGAGACATCAGAGGCTCCACAAATTTCACCATGGTCCGCAAACCAATATGCCAGTCCTGGGTTTTGGCCCACGTTACCAGTAGGCTTCTGTGCTCTTTTTATCCTTCTGTGTTTCCAGTGCACTGAGCTACAGCACAACCCAAATTTCTGCATCACCCTTCTGGCTTGTAACACTGTGCTTCTATTTCAGTGCCTGACTCCCTGGTCAGTGTGGTGATCCTCTTGGTCCATAGGAGTCTGGCAAGGATGGGGGAGCAGATGGTCACAATAACACAATGAGGTTATAGGAAAACTGTCTCTGCTGGGGGCACATTTTTCTCAGATGCACAGGGATGACTGCATCTTGTCACAGCTGAAGAAGAAGGTAGATGAGGATCCAACTGGCTTCCCTTTCAGGACCCACACCCTTTTATCCTCTCAAACCTTTAACATCTTCCCTGCGTGTTTGTATCTCTTCCCACTTGTCTCTCTGGATGGGTGCTGCAGCAGCTCAGTGCTCTGATTCCTGCAGAGTCAGGAGGTGAAGTGCAGAATGCAGACAGAATGGTTCCCCTGGGGCTGGAAAGTCTCTCTCCTTCTCTAATTGTTTCTGACGTTTCACCTGACAGATCCTGAGTGAGCACATCACCCCTGCTTCTGGGGGGTGATAAAATATTTGGATCTCTGAATGGGTAGCTGTGTTCTTTGTCAACAAGAGATCAAAGATGTCAGAACTCTCAAAAAAAAAAAAGCAACACAAAAAAGAGAGACTGAAAAGCAAAATAAATGACAGAGATGGAGAAGAAAGTGAAGTAGAAATAGGAATGATGGCCTGGAGATAGGTGGACAGATGCCTAGCAAACCAGATAGACAGACGGCTGTGGCAGAAAGACAGCATACTTCTTGCTGTTCTTGGGCTGTAATTATCAGCTATTTAGGCACTAAGCCCAGGCAAACCAGTTATTATCAGTATTCAACACCTCTGAGGTGAAGCCCAAAGCAATTAAGGCCCTTTGAGATCTCAGGACCAACTACAATAAGCACTGATTTTAAGCAGAGTGTTTGTGGGGAGGGAGGGATTAGGATTTTTCATTATATAAGAAAGGGGGGGAGGAGGAATCTCTTATTGAGCAAAACAAGTATGAATGGCAAGAGAGCTAGAACCTACACACAGAAAGTGGCTGTTGTTCACATCTTCTCTACTAACAACCCTCATTCTTAAAAGGAGAAATTGCTGTTTGAACTCATTGAGTTCTGAGAAAGCAGAAGTGCTCAGAAATACATCATGAGGAGAGCAGAAACACCATGGTCTGTGAAGGACAGGAGCACCTCACTCCTGTTTTTTTCATTTAATCTGACGTATCTGTACCACCTGAAAAGGTGACGGGACTCATACCATGGGATGGGAGGAAGGAAGGAAAGAAGGAAGGATGTGCACTTTCCTGGGTGGAAGGCTGAAGTCCACAAGCAGGACTGGCCTCTCCTTGGTGTTCATATTTTGCCATGACTAGAAAACCATCCTTCTCCTGATCGGATCCTGTAGTGATAAAAGGCACTTAGTGTGGCATTATAAGACTGTGGCCTCATAGGTTTTTCAAGGAAATACAGAAGAGTATCCTAAAGGAAGCCTTTCAAAGAAACTTTCAAATACTTTGTAGTGTGCATATTTTAGCATTAACAGCCATATATGTGCAGTTGCCACATACACACACAGAGGTAGGTGGTGGCTCAACAGCTGGTGCTGGGCCCTCCTAAGTCAGAAACCTTGGGAAAACATGAAGTCCGAGGCACAAGGAATTCTGTTTGTCAAGACAACCAGAAGTTTACATTTTCTCCTGATCCTGAGTGGCTGCTCACTGCTTTTTGGTCAGAAAATGAAGCATGAGTAACTGAGAACTTGGTGGAGTTATGTTGGGATATTTTCCTCTAGATATTAGGCATGCTTGGGGATGAACAGCAGAGCCAGCAGTTTATTACTAAGGATGCACAAATTAATAGTTTATTTTGGTGCTTCTAATTAGCCCCTCAAGCACAGCACAGAACCTGCTTGGAAAACCCAAGCTTGTAAACTGCTGTTTCACTGTGAAGCCTGTTCTATAGTGAGAATAAAGTGTTTTGAAGAATTCACATGTGTGAAATAGCTGTTAATCCTCCTTGAAACATTTTTTTTATATGCTCCTGGAAAACACCTTCCTTTATACTTTGAGCTGTATTTCTTCTATAAACTTGCTCTTCAAAAATTTCAAGTACAGGAACAGCTGGCACACAGAGTGGTAGGGGAAAGGGAAAAGAGGCAAGAGAGAAAATTCATTTCCCTGGATCCTGAAAAGATTGAGAAGTGAGAAAATCTGGTTGAGTAAAAGAGAGCTGGTTGCCACAGCTGTGGTGAAGGAGGCTCTTTCATCCCACAGCGGTGAAGCTGTGCAGAGAAGGGCCTTGCGATAGCAGATGTTGTGGGGCAAAAATCAACAAGGAAAATACTTCTTTCACCAAAGCAAATTTCAAAAGTTCTTCCAGTGGCGCAAGCAAAGCACCCATAACCGGGAGGTCCACTTCTGGTTTGTGGCAGCTCCCATTTGACTCAAGAAGCGGTAATTAAGGTGAATGAGTTCTCTGATCCACTTATTTATTTGTTTGTTCAACCTGCAGTTTTTCTTGAGGGCTCACAGTCCTGAAGCAGAGCTTTAGAGCTGATTCAGGGAACGATGCTGAGATTTGTTTTCCTTGCAGATCTAACAGCATCACTAAGGACCAAGCGAACAGTGGGGAGCAATGGAGGCACCATGTTCTTTCCATCAGGCTCGGATCAGAGCTCCTGTCTGGGCTGTGCAGCCACTTGTCAGAAACCCGCAGGCTCTTTGCTACACAAATGGTTGGAGATGCTTGAAAATTGAGTGTTTTCTCTCACTGCTTTAATCTTTATTTTATTATTTTTATTTTACCAAGTCCAATGCTTTCTTCCAGGTATTTTGAATACAGCTAGAAATTCGTAGGGTTTGATTGCTTATTTTCTCTTTTACTTTAGATCCTGGCATGGCATCACTATACTGATTGAGATTTATTAGGTTCACGCTGTTGCCTGACCAGTAATAGAGCCCAGTATGTCTTCTTGAGACTGTTCTTCCATTAAATGGAGCCCTGCCCTTCACAGAAGGTGCATATGGCTGCTTTATTTCTTCTTTTGAAGCCTCTGCTTTAGTCATTTTTGAAGAAGATGGCATGACAAGGTGACAGTTGGCTTTTTCTGGTATAACAGTTTTATTGGTTTTAGTCTGGTGATGAGAGAGCTTTTTTAAAAAATGCATATTTAAATGTTGGAGAAGACCTGTGTAAGATGTTTGGAAATGTCATGTCCCCTGGATGCCTTGGTAGACTTTCATAAACAGAGGTGAACCTTTTCTAGGTTAATTCCATGTAGCTTTGTACTGAGTCTGCTATGTGAGGAGATGGGATTTGGAAAGTTTATTGAGTGCTCTGGGAATGCTTATGTGGTACAGACCTGATAAATGAAGCTGGTAGACTGTGTGTCTTCTGTCAACTTTGTGTCTTGATTTATGGAGTTTTCAGTGTTTTGGGCTCCATAGAGCTGAAATTCCAGATCATGCAGGATTTGCCTACTTTAGGCCTGTATCCAAAACTCTTCCCATGTATACTGAAAAGCTTGATATCTTTTGGAGCGGATATTGTTATTTTTTCATTGTTCTGCAAGAAAATGGAGGGAAATGTGTTGTGTTGCATTGCTGGAAGAAAACAAACAAACAAACAAATCCCCAAAACACAAAAGAAAGAAAAGCAAGTTAGGAACGTGTCTTTATTCAGTGGGCTCAGTAATAATTTTAGGTGCTGACTCTGCTGGCAGTTTGATATAATTTTTTTCCCCAGCCTGCCCCTCTCTAGCTTTGTTTGGAAGGAGGCAATGGAGGTTCCCAGTAGCATCCCTTGGAGCTCCAGTCTGCTCCCCATCCCTCCCTAACTCCCTCCCTTCTCCCCTCTACCTCCTCCCCTCTAGCTCTGCCTCTGTGCTGCATGTTCCCTTTTCAAAAAGTAATTTCATGGCTCATGCGCTTAAGATTCCATCAGAAAGTCGAGTCTTTGATCAGGCAGACAGACGCCCTGCTGGGATTTCATTGGCAAATCACAATTCCCTTAATTAAGACTATGTGTCTTTATATCACTAAACTGATTCCAGCTGGGTCCCTGCTCGTTTTACATCCAGACTTACCTAGACTATGGGTTCTCACCCCCTGTGACTCTGGAGGAACAAAAACCATTTGAAGACTTTTCGTTACCAGTCTTTTCCCCCAGCTGCTTCTCCCCACTGTACAGCAGTCGGTGTGGGCTGGGAACTAAACCTCTCCCTCAGCCTTGTTTGCACTCTCTTCCCAATCAGGAGGTATGGTTTTGTGAGGGATTTGCTCTGTTTCTTTCCAGTGCTTGGAAACTGGCAATCAGTAGTAGAAAGTGAATTGAACTTGCCTGATGGTGTTAATTTTTTTTTTTTCCAGAAGCCATGTTTTTACTGAGAGTAAGGAAGATGCTAAAATTCAGCATAATTTTCTCCTCCTTCCCATCTTTCCTTAGCTATCCATTAAAGGTGCAGCAGGTTAAGAATACTCACTTATGGTAATCACGGGTCCTGTATGAGAGAGATTTTGGTGACATTTCTGCTGTGCTGGGCTTGCTTGTTGTGTTAGTCATGCTAAGTTGAGCATTTCTCTGGAGACAAAATAGACAGTCCTGCCTATAAGGTGCGTGGTCTGCTCTGGCCAAGGCAATAATGCTCTGGGGGATCTTCAACAGACAGTGTTTTTCCACCAGTCATCTGCATTTTCCCTTCCTCCTCTTTTAATTTCCTGTCTCCCCTGAGCAGTGCCCGGACACCTTCTCCAGGGATAGGTTCCATAGCAACCTGCTAATGTTATAGGGATGGCAGCTGGCATGGCTGCATCCAGCCTCTGACCCCAGAGCCTGTCTGGGGAGGATTGAAGGAGATTCAGGGCTGGGGCTTCTCAGTGCACTGAGCCCAGTGGTACAACTGTGTTTGCAATGTACCAGAGAGAGAAGTGTGGCTCCTCTGGAGCAAATCCCTTAGGCTTTTTCAAAATCATCAGTGGGGGCAGGAGATGGACTAAAAAACATGCTCACACCTTGAGAAATGTCCCCATAAATGTATTTACAGGTGGGTGCAGTCAGACTCTGCCCTAAGTGTGGGGAAGGGCTGTCCCTGGGTGGAGCCCTCGAGATGCCACCCCCAGGCTCTGACCATCGCTACAAGTGACAGTTCTGTGGCCAGGAAACCTGGCTGCTGGCTCAACAGTGGCACATGGGAGGCTGTTGGCTGCTTATGCAGTCGTGTTTAAAATTAACAGACAGCAAGCAGGGCAGCTTTAATGGCCAGCAAACCCTGACCTGGCAATTCTGAAGCTGAGCTGCCCTCTTAATAAATGAATCCAGAGTCTAGACTCAGAACACATTCTCTTCCACAGACTGATGCATCTTCTAATTTATCATGTGGAGTTCTTTGCTTGAAAATGCCTACTTAATGATGTGCCTGCAGAGCTTCAAACCCTGTCCTGAGAATGGAGTGACTTTGTTTGGGCTAAAGCTTGACTTTAAAGGAGCTTCATTTTAAGGGCATGGTGTATTTCCTGCTGTTACTTCCAGCAAGACAAGTTTCTGGTTCAGTCAAAAAGGCTCCTGCCTGAGCTGAACCTTATTTTGCTCTTCACATGATAATAAAAATATTCACTGAAAACATTAATAGGACTTTACACTTAGATGGGTTTTTGATTTGAGGGTTCCAAAGCTCTTTTTAATAAGAATTGCTGATTATGCTCCATAGTAAAACTAGGTTGGATCAAAAGGGGTTGAGAATCTCTGTTTTGTTTGAGACAGAACAAAGGTATCCCAAATGTACAGATAGTACATTCTGTGAGTAGAAAATGAATTTTATAAGCTTTATAAATAACTTGATAATTAATTTTTTTTAAAATTAATTAAAAATCTCATTCTATTTAGAATGTTAATATGTATGTTTATCTTTGTCTTCTCCCAGATCATCTTAATGGAACAATAGAGACATATTAAACTTATAGTTTATATATAGTTAAAATTAATTGAAATCTTGCTCATAGGGTCTTTGTAAAGAAATTAGGATGTAATTAAGCTAAGTTGTTAATGATGCCTAGATGCTGTAGTGATCAGGGTCTGTGCCAGACTTGGGTCGCTTGGATTTGCAGACAAAGGAGCCCAAGTTGTTGCTGTGTTTCCTTTGTGGCTCACTGAACGTGGCAGGACACTGGTCTGCAGGCACTTGATAGCACTGGGGATGTCCCTTCCGTGAAGGAGGGGATCCCATTGGCAGGGATATGCCAGGACTCAGAAAACCACCATGCCTTGGGGATGGCTACCTGTGGCTGGAGCACTGCCTCTGGAAGAATGGAGCCTGCACAGAGACACTGAGACTCATCTGAGCATCCTCTGCACCCCTTGTTGAGTGTTGGGCTCATATGTAGGGCCCTAGATAGAAACACTGCTCAAAGGGGAAAAGCCAAAATCACGCATGTGGTCTGGGTGTGTGACACTACAAGAACACAGTGAACATGTCCTAAAAAAGTTAAATTAGGAGGAACAATATAAAGTTAGTACTTCAGGACATCAAGCCCTTAGAAATATCATAAAGTAGGATTCTCTTGGGCTTTCTCATGCCTCTCTATAGGTGTGATTTGAAAAAAAAAAAAGAAAGCACAGTAAAAAAATTGCAAAGCAAAGCATCAAGTGCTGTTACAGTTAAGAGTATCAGTAACTTGACAATAAAAAATAGTAGAGGACAATATTTAACTGCACAAATTCCGGATATTCATAGCTGACTTCATATATAACAGAAAGCAACTGCACTGAGATAAGAAATTCAGAGATAAGGTACCCAAACTGTCTTACCTTAGCCCTGAAGAGATACCACAAAGGGAGGAATTGGAAAATCAGTGATAATACATTTTACCAACAATTTAAATCCCATCTGGGACTATAGAGACTGAAGTCATTCTTGTCCACACTGAACCATAATCATTGCATCTGTCCACTGACTTCCCTAATATTTTATTTTGACCTGATAAGGAATCTAATACCTGACTACAGCTTTTCACATGTCTTGAAAGTCACAGGGAGGGTGTTAAGATGTGTCAGCCTTGTGAGAGAGAGAAAGGAGATGGGAGGAAATTATAGGGGAATGTTAGGAAGGAAAGGGAGGGGTGTGTGTGTGTGTGTGGGTGTGTGTGTGTGTGTGTTAAGAAAGGAGAAGTGAAAGACAAGCAGAGAAGGGCAGATTGAGAAAAGGAGGGATTTGTACCAGTGATGGGAATGAGGGACAGATAGAAGGGAAGGTGGGAAGATGGCTGGAGGCGCAGGTCACCAGCTGTAGAGGGAAGGGTGTTATATTTTCTTAAAACACAGATATTGAATGGAGTTCTGGACTCTGATAAAATGCATCTCATCTTTTGGTGCATGAGCATTTGGCAGAATAGGTTATTTTAAGGTGCAGGTCATAGTTGTCTGAGACACAACTGTCTGCCTTGTGCTGTACTGCTAACTGCCAAGGGAAAAAGGGAGACAAATCCTGCCTGTAGCCTGGTGGAGTACAGTAGAAGTGAATCCTGGCCCCAGTGTGCATAGCTTCCTGAAACAGTTTGAGTTTTCTGTTTTGTTTTTTTCTTATGTCACATACATGAGCACTACACAACCAGGAAGAAAACTCTTCTTTCCCAATCAAAAGCTATTTTTTCCACCTCTCACAAGAGTGTTTACTATATCTGTCTGCTGCTCTGTACTGGATTGAGGCTTGTGTTTTGATGTGCAAACATTGCTATGCAATGCAATCTTTTCTTTCCCTTTCAGCATTTCATACTGCATGAAGAGATCAAAGAGGTTAAGTGAATTAGGGATCTCCTAACCACAGCTTTTTGGAAATGTGTGACTGCTAGCAATGCACAGTGGGCCCTTCCCTCCATTTGTTCCCCCTCCTTCACATATGTACCCACCAAAACTTCAAATGCTTTATCAGATCTAGGGAGACCCATTAGGAAGTGAGCAAATCAGCCAATACAGATGAACCAAGACACTTCTTAAAAGTGAGAAAATGTGATACAAGGATTTCAGATCCCAAATCAGTTGAGTCACTCATGTGGAGGCACAAAAATGGAACCATATGCTGGCTCAAAAACAAAGTATTTGAGATTCAGTTCTGGTTTTACCACCACTGTCAAAGCTTGGCTTCCCAGTTTAGCTTTCTCGTTCCTGCCAGGGATATTATTAGCCCTCTGCCACTGCTCAGGTGCTGCACTGATGGACAGGGCTATTGACATAAAAATACTTTCTGGCTGGAAAGGCAAAGTGAATAAAACAGCGTGGTAGCAGAGCTGCAGGTGGCTTTTAAAAGTTTTTCAGCAAAATGAACAACAGTTTATTTTGGAGCAGCCAATAGAGTTTTGGCTGAATTGAGCTGCTTTGATTGTCATAACACTTTTGAATCTTTTTTCTTTTAAATGTAAATGCAATTTTAAAAAAGGCTGTTTGAAATGAAAAGTCAGAAGCTTTATAATAAGAAAATGTCCATATGAGACCTTTTGGATTTTTTTATATGGAGCATATCAATATTTTTAAGTGATACTTAATTTTCCCTCTTTTTTGACATCTCAAAAACAATAGAAAGGCAGAATCAAGCAGGTAACTGCACAGACACGTGTCATTGCTTTTGGGGTGCTCTGTTGATAAGGAGATGTGAGGCTGTCCCTCAGAGAGGACAGCACCCAGCCAGGCCCACATGTGTCCACATGCAGTACCACAGCCCCTAGGGAGTGTGAGGAAATTGCCAGGGTAGGTTTCCAGTCAGCTTCCAACTTGTGTTAAAAACCTCTCTGATCTACATCAGAATCACAGACTTGGTCTTTAAGGTGAACTTATGAGGCAAGTCATATAGTATGATGAATTTCTGACTTTGGAGTGCTGCCACCAGATCATCATCCACTGAAAGAGACAGGACAATTGTGCCTTCCCCCCAAAAAAAGAGTCCCTGAGATGGAGGTGTTGTAATGCCATGCATCCTACATTGGTCTTTCTAACTCAGAAGCTTACTAAGGCTCTCTTCTGGAGAATAGAAATTAAATGTGTTTTATGGAGCAGGTTTTTTTCATTTATCTATCTGGTCATTTCAATATGGTTTTGAGTAATTAAACTTTATGTGGAACTCAATGAAATTGCTCTAGATTTCCACTAAGTCAAGGATCTGACTAATACAGGGATAGTTCTTTTTGTTCACAGTAAAACTAGAAACTGTCTCATGGCATGTTCTTCTAGCTCATTGCGTGGTTTTGTGAAACTGCTGTCAAACATGGTATTTATTAGGGTTGTGCACAAATACCTAATGTCGTGAACACGCTGCATACATACATTAATGTCACATTCAGGTGGCAAAACATTTATAACTGTCACCGCTTTCCCTGTCTCTCTTCTTGCCTGTCTCCAAACACATAATCAGCCCTGCTCCTCGCTGATTGATGAGGTAGGTGGGGGATGGCCACATTTGTCCTCATGTTGTTGTGCATTCTGCGGACTTCAGAGAGAGAGGTGCACAGGGACCTTTGTTTTTGGGAGTGTTGAGTGTATAACAACAATAATCCACCGTTTAGGATGATAGTTGAAAAAGGCATGGTATGAAGGAACACCACCAAGGTCTGTTGGTGGTGTTGTGGGGGAATGGTTTGTTTGGTTTAGGTAATCTTAGATAATTTGCTAGAATATATACTGGTATCCTCAGGAACGTGGGCTCTTCCATTCTGTTTGCCATGCAAATATCAGTCCCTTCAGAGACCTCAAGCCACATCTCAAGGTCTCACACCACTCTGTCAGACTGAGCCAGAGTGCTGCCCGCAGGACTCTGTGGCACTAGCAGCACTCCCTGTTCTCCTTAGCAAACATCAAGGGGTGCAGTGCTTTCCATGAAAAGGTAACAGATCCTGTGAGATCACATGCAGCTCCAAGATTGCTCAATCTCCTACCCTGTCAGTCAGTGCATGGGGGCTGTTTAGACTGGACAATTTCCATTAGCATGTCATTTCTCAGAAAATCTCCCACAGTTCCCTGTTTGGTGTGGGCTTGTGAAATTATAGCAGCAGCAGAACTGCTGATATGAGCCAAAGAAAAATCTGCTGCTAATCAGTGCTCCCACTGCTGCTGCCATCAGGGAAGCCTGTGCAAGGACAGGTCTTCCTGAAAAAGCATGAGTAGCAGCATGGGAAGTCAGGGAAGGAAATTAAGCTCTCTGGGGAGTGGGAACTGGGTGCTGGGACAGGGAGGACCTCTGCAAAACTGAAAACAAGCTGACTTTAGGAGAAAACTGTGGCTAAGCACCTACAGGCTGTTCTATGCCAGTGGTATTGCTAGAATAAGCTAAGGAGTCATTCTGTCCCACGCTATGTGTGGAAACCCTACCTGCTTGCAGTCCTGTGGTCAAATAATGACTTAGTTCCCACCTTTTTTTTTTTTTTTTTTTTAATGAGGCACCATTGTCTCACATGCCAAGTTGGATCCTACCATCTGTTTTAGGTGAAGGAATGTGTTGCCAAAATCAGTCAGAGCTATGTATACTGGCTTTGGAAGCAGCTCCATGCTGTTTCCCAAAGTCTGACACGTAAATGGCTTCAAATCAAGCTCACCATAGTTAAATCCAGAGTGCTCTTTGTCACAACTGCTGGACACTCTGCACTTCTGACCTCCATCATCCTCCCAATTCCATCAGGTGTAACCCCACACAAATGTCACGCTGGGAGCAGTCACCTGTGTCCTGCAGCTGCATCAAGCACCCATGTGTGCTCCAGCCTTGGCCACAGTCCCCTGCCTATCACCTGACATTATTTCAAAAAGGTCTTAGAGTTCACATTCCCCATGAGCATGGTTAATACACTGGTCCAGCCACTGCCCTGCAGTTATTTCTTCAACACAAAAATGCTTCAGGGAAAATGTTTTGAAAAAAGAGTCTGTCTGACATTTTCCTCAGGCTTACTGTCCTCAGTCTGTGCAAAGGCTCAGCTTTCTGAAGTTGTGTTTTCAGTGTCAGCCCACCTCCACCAGCTGGCCAGCGGATCCCACTGCCCTTGCTTTGGGAGTATTTTAAGGTTTGTTAGAGCTCCTTTGGCTCCAAATTTGGCTCTGAGTTTCTGAATATGGAAAGAGTATGCTCCATTTCAGCTGCAAGCTTCACTATGCTTGTCTAGACCCTTGTGATGCCTCTCTGACTGGCGTTCCAAGAAGACCCACATTGTCCTAAAGAAAATTCAATAAACTATTATCTTTTAGTGCTAATTTTCCATCTCTGGTTAGCCATGTACAGCAGCTGTACCATTACAACACATGACTATTTACATACACAAATACTGCAAACACACCTTCCTATTTTCCACCAAGGGCATCAGTGCACCATCATAAAAGCCATAGTCCTCTAATTTCAGGAGAAAAGTTATTTCAGTGTTGCTGAAATGGGAATCAGAAGGAAGTGGACAGATTACAGCACCACTTACTTCATCTCCTATCAGTAACTGCCTGGCAGCAGAAACTGGACCTATTCAGCTGAAAGATTGGCTCTCCTAACTAGGGTTAATTAACCACCTGAATGAACTGCTAAGTGTAACATTCTTCTTTTCTTCATCTTGTTACATGATGATTGGACCTCTTTCTGGAAGTTAATTTTCAATATATGTAATTTGAAGAACATGGTTGTGATACAGGCACCAAGTGTCTGACTCAATCTGTGAACTGTCAGTGATTTCTACAGTGTTACTTTGAAAAGTAAATTCAAAGACACCCCACAAAACAGTGTCAGGAAATAGTTGTTTCTCTACAGCTGGTCACCCCTGTGGAAATATTGAAGATTCCTTGTTAAAGCAGCTGCTGAATCCTGTGATATCTGATATTAACCAGACAGTTTGTACAGATTGAGGAACATGTCCCATTTCCCTTCTGCTAGGAAAGACTTCTAAATTTACCGTGTGAGAAGAATTTATTAGGAGGCATCTCAAGCTAGACTGGGCTTAATAGGTGCCTAAGGCTTTTTTTCCAATCACATATTTGCTGGGGTACTCCAGCTGTGGATGTGCTTTTCCTTTTTGCTGTGTGTAACATCTGTGCAGTGGGCTTTTGTTTGGCTCTTTGGTGGTTTTCTTCTCCTTCCCCCAAGCTGCTCTGGCTGCTTACCCAGCTTTTTACCAAATTGCAAATTTATTTTCCTTCTGCTTTTGGCAGGCCCATATGTGGAACTGTCAAAATGTCACTGGCGTCAGTTGTGAAAGGTTAGTGCCACATTATAGTCAGTGAGCTTATTAACACAGAAATGATTGGGTTTTGGAGAGAGGCAGGGAAGGACAAACGAGAATCCATTTTCCAGACACCTGCTTTTTCTACAAAACATTTCTTCTTGTCACATATATATTTTCAGAAAGTGGTAACCATCTGCATAGGAGAAACATCAGTTGGAGACCCATGAAGAATAAGTCTTGTTTTTGTGAGATTCCAGCAAGCTGGGAGAGGGAGATGGAGAGGCAATGGGGGCAAGTTGGCCAAATTAATTTGAGTGTTGAGTGTCAACAGGTGTTTATTTTCACCAATTCAGTGACTAAAGATGAGATCATACTGCAAAAATTTGGTCTGATGAAAACCCAGTGTCAAAGTGGGAAAAGGTTCTTCCATGATACCAGCTTGGCCCTGTAAGTTTCCAGTTTCTCTCCCCAAGTTATAGATATGCCTGTATTTAGGTGAGACCTACTGTTTTGCTTATTTACAACTTTGTGCTTTTTTTGGATTTAATCAGAATGAGTTCCAAATCACCATTGAAAAAATTCCCATATTGCAGTTTTTATCTGTCCAAGGGCTTTGTAGGGCTTCTGGGACTACCACTGCAGAGAACCTAGCTGTCAGCCTTCAATGTATTAATCTTCAAAACAGCCTGCTGAGGTGAGATTTTTCCAGTTTATGAGAACTGAGACACAGAAAGCCTGACTTTCTGTGGTTTTTGAGGAGGTGTGTGTCTGTTTTCTAGATGGTGTCCTGAAGCCAGAGAGGTGTCTAACAAACCTGCAGAAAGTTTGATTCTCCAGCTGAGAATGGGGACCTGGTGACATCCCCAGTGGAATGGGCATTGCGGTGGGAGGTGGAGCCCTGTGGTCATGGGTGCCATGTCTCCAGGACCAGGCAGGATGGACCCCTCTTGGTCCTGACCCTGGTAGCAGGCTGGACTGCCTCCTGCAGCTCTCCTGGACAAAATCTGAGCTCAGAATCAGGGGTTTGGTCAATCAAGCGACCATCCCCCACTTCTCTCTTGTGCCAAGCAGAATTTTAAAGTACTTCCAATTTCTCTTTTTAGCACGCACAAAGAAAAAAGAAAAAAATTAATAATCATCTATAAGAGAAGTTCTTTTCAGACAAATGGGAAAGCATTCAATGCTGATATATATTTTTCTCCACATTTAAATGGTATCTATTTAAATGCAGATTTTCTGGTTTCATATGTGGAGCTCGGAAGAAACGCCTTTCAATTTAAATGTTAATAGAAGAGTAAACTTCAAAATCAAAATTTCTCCATAAGGGACAGTGTTTTTTCACAGCTCTGTCTTTCTCTACTTCTTTCCTATTTCTCTTCCATCCTCCTTCCTTTCTTCCTACACCTCAGCCAGCCTCACTTGTATTAAATAGTCTTTTTAAAAACAAGAATACACCTTTCAGAGTTCCTGAATGAAAATGTTTATTGCTGGGATCTGTGGAATGAGTGTGTTTGAGCAGAGGGTTGGGGCACTGATAAAGCAGAGATACTATCCCTCTACCTCCAGCCTTCTTCATGCTGGCCATTTATTAAGCGTGCTGCTCTGAATGCTTTGTTATGCTCAGGCTTGTGCAGTGGTTGGGGCAGGGGATGAAAAGAAAGGAAAACCTTTTAGCATAATATTTTAGTTGCTCCTGATTGTGAGCAAAGCTTTGGTGCTGGGACAGGCAGCAGAGGAGGGAAGTCAAACACAGAGGGAAATAGATAAAACAAAAGTTCTGTTACCAAGTCTCTTTCTTTCTGTATTACCTCTCCTGCTCCTCCTCTGCTCCATTGCTGCATGTTTCCAACTTCATTTATCTTTGGAAGAAGCTTAGGGTAAATCTGCTTTTTACAAAAAGCACTTAACACTGTCTGATACTGGAATTCTACATATAACTATGGGTTTTGCCTCTTGTCACACTCCATTTCTCATCTTTAAGGTTTTCTTTAATTTTTCTCATCACTCTTCAACTATCCATCTGTTTTTGTGCACTCTTCTTTCCTCACTGAAAGAAAAGGTTTTTCTTCTGCTTCTTTCTGGCCCTGATGAGCCTTATTCAGCTTTGCAAGAAATGGTTCAAGAGATAATAACTGAAGATTAAATCTTAATAAAATTCCATGTGATTAGTAGATATGTTGATACTGTGATGGTGACCAGCATATAAAAAACAGACTGTAATAAGGCAGAATCTGCTCACAGCAGAAGAGCAATTCTGTAAACTAAATAAAATAACTAATATATAGAATAGCCTAGATTATTTTCATGCAAATGTTACTGTATGTTATTATTATCTGAATGCCTATGAAGAAAAAGTGGTAAACTGGCTTCCATGGCCCCCCTGGGAGACAGGAGAAAGTCTGATTTTCAGAGGAAAGCTTTGGAGTGCCCAACCCTCCCACTGATTTCAGGGAGAGCGGAGCTCACAGAGCTCTTCACTGATGCTCAGTTCCTTGCCCCAAGGCATCTCTAGGTGCCTGTGACAGCCTGGCAGCAGGGCTGTGTGGTGAAGCATTGCCTCCTGTGCACTGCACCCTGTGGAGGCACACATGGAGTATTCAGTCTTGGTGGTGTCAGACCATCACTTCTCACCAGCACTGAGAGCACTTCACTGTGGAGGGAATCACCTTTGCCCTGAATTCAGAGCCCACCACAGATTTCTTCCAGACCATTGGAGAATGCAGGGAAACTTCCATTTAGAAATGGGCTTTCCACCTGGCCTCTCCCACTACCCCCAGGGGTGGAGGTGCTGGGAGCAGGGAGATAACACCTCACATGCTCCAGGAAGTATCCCTCTGGTCAGGCTAATGCGATGCTGAAGGACTGTGTTGTCCTTCCACCCCATCAAGATCATACTGTGGTGTGGCTGTGGTAGCTCCAGGTAGAAGTCACCTCCAATAAGAGATGACCAGCATAAAGAAGTGTGTATTACCTGAGTTTTTCAAAAGTACAGGATGGAAGAAAAATGAAGAAGGCACAACTTTGATGTCATAAAGTCCCAAAGTCCTCACTGAAATTGAGCAGAAGCCTATTTCAAATGCCTCTGAATTTTTGACACCTGCATAATCCATGGAAGCTGTGTAATGAAAAGCCTCTTAGCTTGGTCACAACTGAGAAATGTTTGCTTTGTGTGGCCTCACCTAGCAGGAGCAGGAAGGATTAAAGTTATGAATATGAAGAAGAGTGGCCAAAATTGCAGGTGCCTCAGACTTCCTTTTTTCTGTGGAGAGAGGGAAAAGAGGGATGAAAGGGTTGACTGGGCAAATTGCAAGTGTACTCTGCTGGGACCAAAGCTTGGAAATATTCCTAGATGATCATATATTGCAGAGCTGAAATCAAGGATAGTAAATCTGGAGAGAGAAAGACTCTCTAAGATCAGCTCTTGAACATCACTGAAGAAATGTAAATTATCAGCTTCAGGTACTTTCTGATAAAATCTCATGGGAACCAGAGAAGGAGAGGGAACCGTGTGGAGTAGGGAATGTAGAATAGGGTGTGACAGAGTAAAGTTGAGTTGAACGATGCTTTGGCATAGGCTTAGCTACTCTGGCCCATTAGATCAGGGGTTGTAAGGGCAAAGCTTTTCTTCCTACCCTGCTGTCACTCAGAGCTGAGTAGCAACAAAACAGATACCAAAAATATGCCTTTTCTTCTCTGGCCAAATTTTCTTTTGGAGGCTAAGGAAAGTAGGATTGGAGCAAAAGGCTGAACCATTCTATGGGATGGTATTCAGAGCCATCTTTCTCCCAGAACATGTCTTGCACCTTCTACAGTGGAACTGCTTCAGATGTGTTCAATTCCTGCTGTACAAATGTCCCCTTTATGCACTGAACTCTCTGATATCCATATCATAAAGTCTCTTGAAGACAAATAGATCTTTTTACCCTCATGAGACACTTCTTCTCACCCTTTTCTGTGCTGTACTTAAACAAGCTCTCCTCTCCCTCTCCCTCTCCCTCTCCCTCTCCCTCTCCCTCTCCCTCTCCCTCTCCCTCTCCCTCTCCCTCTTCCTTCCCTCCTCTCCTGCCTCCTTACCATCTGGGGCTTTTCTTTTGCCTCTTCTCTGCTCCACATGAGGAAAAGGCAAGAATAAAATCAGAACTTGTTATTTGAGCCCCAGATAGTGCCTTCAGCCACTGCAGAATTCCTCAGGTCCATGTAATTTTCCCCAAATAGTGGAGGAATTGCTTTCAGACAGTAACACCAGTATATGACCTGGTCTGGGAGTTTCCCTTTTCTCTGGTGTTTTATGACAGTTCACCAGAGATAAGAAATTGCAGTGTCATGTGGGGTTTGCTATCTGCCAGCATAAACCTCTGAAGGTGTCAGCCTTTGTAAAAGACATGACTTCATTCCTCCCTTGATAAGTTATTCACCTAACTCTGAAATTGTGGGATTTCTGATGAAGGAAGGCAGACTGAAGTGCCAGCAGTGCATAGCTGGCACCTTCTTTTTGTGATTGTTTCTGTTTTAAATAACTGTAAGAACACTTAAGAACTTTGATGGAGGGAATCCATATAGATGGCCTGTTCTGACAAGAATAAATCAATCTCATTATGTCCACTCTCCATACACCTCATCCTCAGGGACATGTGAACTAGCACAGACCACAGCCAGCTTGCAAAGCTTCCTATCAGCTTTTCCATGTAGGCGGGTCCAGACATTGCTGGCAATCAAACAACTTATCACACAAATAACAATCTCTAGTCAACAGAAGGGAATGGGATTTTGTTGCTTAGGAGAAATTATGCATGTGTGTTATAAAGGCCATTGTACCTCCTGAGATATGAAGGCTCACTTCAGCCTTGACAGAGATGCTTTCCCTTTTTGTGAGGGCCTTCTGCTGTTCTTTCTCAGCTTTCAGAGAACTGTGCTTTAGTGTATGTTTGTGATGTGCATATTTCTGGTGCAGGCACTTACATGTAAATGTAATCTACTGTTACTTTAGTTGAAGTGGGTTGTACTCATTGAGATTGCATTAGAGTAATCTTTAAACTGAGGACTGGGTTACCACATGATCCAGTGAAAGGCACTCAGAGATTTTAACAGTCTCAGGTAGACTAATACATATTTCTTTTCTTATCTCTTCATACCTGAAGTGCAAAGAAAAGATTAAAACCCTCAGCCTCTATTTGCCAACCTCATCCAAAATACAGTTTTAAGCTCTGCAGAGAGAATAGTGAGAGCCAGAAGATGCCACTGAAAATCACCTGCATTAACACTTACTTGTTCATTGTAGCTGGGAGCTGCTGGGCTGGCATTCAATAAAAGACATGTCTGTCCAACTCTATCTTGCCCCCGCTGAAGTTTCAGGGTGAGATAAGAGAGGGATTATGTTAGAGAAAGATACCTCTGTGCTGCTGATTCTTTTTAAGAGAAGTAATTTAAACAAAGCTCAGTGAAATCTGGTAAATTGTGCTCTAGGGCTGTGTGCAGTTCTTGAACAGTTTCCAATATATACACTTGTTTGGAAAAGGAAGAAAAAGGTGTCTTTTCAAGTACAAATGTTGTCGATCCCTGGTAAAGACAAATCAGAGGGAATTTAGTACAGGAGGGAACAGACCAGAGTGACCTGCAACGAAGGATTACACCATCCCAGTCTATTTCTACTTGTGATGTTACTGTGTCCTGACATCTCTTCCTAGACGGCCACAGAAATGCATCTGTGATTTCCTTTTCAATTTTCCTATTTGTTGGGACACCTCAGGAAAGAACTTTTATATACCCAGAATGTCTTCTAAGCTGTTCTAGATATTCTTGATATAGACTTCAAGATGCTTAGTCCCTGCAGACCTTTCTCTCTTGGGAGAAGGAAGGAGGACATGTAGGATGGACTATCTGAAATACTATTTGCAGCAATATTGCTCTTTCTGAGGGTCTGATAAGAAACACTGTAGTTTGATTTGCTAGCAAACACTTGAGAACAAGCAGTTCTGAAAGCAAAAGCTGTGCTGTGTGGTTCAAGGGATGTCCAGAAATCCTGCTAATACAAATTTAGTTTATACACTCTCCACAAACTTTTCATGTAGCTGGGGACATGTTGACTATTCTTGACTTGGTTTCCCCATCTTTCAGAAGAGTCTTATACAGTCCTTCCTGTATGCACTGTGAGGAAAGCAGTCTCTAGTTTTTAGGAAATATTATTGAATTCTGTAGAAAGGAAGATAGATATCAACAGGAAGACTGAGCCCTTGCTTTAGAAAGATGACTTGCAATTTCAAGGAAGAGAACAGAATCTCAGAAGTAAAAAAGGCATATTGAAATTTTTAAAAAGCAAAGCTGAATCAGAACATGTTATGTTTGCAGCTGCTGGTGTGTGAAACTTCTTCCACTATGTGATAACCAGCATGAATTACCTTATTGCTCATAACAAATACAGATGGACAGATATCAGGGTGAAAGGAAGGGCAGGGGCATTTGCAAACTGACAGAGAGAACCTTCCATCACATGTTGCTTGGAAATAAATTACTCTTAATCAGCTTTTCTGGCTTTCTTTATCTTAAGGAAACTTATAGAATTAATATTCCCAGCAAAAAACAAAAATGCTTTAAAGAAATGCATGTTGGTTTATGAGAATCTGTCTATATTGTAAGGACATTGTCTAAAATGCTAATGTGTCTCTTTTCATCATGATTCACAAAACTTGTGCCTTTCAAATTTATCATTTCATCTTCCATCATGGGACTTAGATTACTCTATTCTTTGTCCCTTCTCCAATGTTATCAGTCAAGAAGTTTGTTGTTCCCAACCTACCTGTATTCCTTTCTTGATGATCCACGTTACTTTTGAGCCAGGATTGAGTTCCCTGCCTTCTACATGCAGCAGCATCTGTAGTGGTGCTAGATATGAAAAGTCCCCCAAAGAGAAGATAATTCAGTCATAGCTTTAAGTCAACATTAAAAAAAGAAAGGGATGAAGAAGGTGTTTCTAAAAAATGTGTGGAAAGATAATATTGTGTTTTCACCCCCAAGTGATGTTGGTATCTATGTTCACATAGTAAATAATTGAAACTTGCAGTCATACAGGCCAAGCATTAAAAATTAACTTCTGTGTTTTAGATTATGGAATAAACAATGCAATACATTTCTTATTTTCACCTTGTGGTTACGTTTCTAAAAGTTTGGTTTGCTAGATAGTGGATAAGGGGGAATTCAGTGTCCCTGCAATCTGTGCACTTTGCTACAGTGTGAGGACTTAGAATGGTCTTCCCAGGAGAGGATCAGCTGCAGGACCAGCAAAGCAATGCTCATGAATGCACTGAGATAAGTTTGTTTGCTGTTGCAGCTCCCATTTGGCTGTATAAGATCCAATAATGCATTTTGCTGGCATAGTCACTCCTTCAGTTGATTGGTGTAGTCATGCCATGACCCTGGGATCCTATTACTCAGAGAGGTTTTCAAAAAGAGAAAGAATGTAGAGAACTATTAATTTCATAGACTAAAAATAAATAAAAGCAATTTCAGAAAAATAAACCAAACCCAGAATGTGCTCAAACGTCATAAAGTGGTGTTACATGACAGCATGACCCTTTTTATTTTCACAGTATGCATTCAGGAAGGGTCTTATCAGTGCCAATCAAACTCAGACAAAGCCCCATCAATTTGTACTGATGAGCTATTGTTTATTTATATGCCATTCCTCCATCCTAAATTAGCAGAATGAATTTAGATATTGCCTCGAGTACACAATGCAAATCTTTGCTTTTCTTCTGTCCTTTCCATGTCAAGAACCACACCAACAAACAGTAATCATAAAGAACCCCATTAATAGGATTTGAGTCTGGGGAATATAGGCTTCTATTCTTCTAAATACCCAGAGGGTGATGATTCATTTACATCCATTAAGTACTTTTCCACAAAAGAATCACATAGAGTAGACTTGATCCCAGCACTGACCTCAGCTTCATGTGGGCACAGACAGGTGAGGAGTGCCAGGTGGATGCTATTGCAGGCTGTTGTTGAAACCAATTTTGCAACCCCCTTTCCCAGCACTGTCATTTCCAAGGGCTCCCCTCAAAGGATGTTATGGCAGGACAAAAGCCAAATAGTTTTAAATAGAAAAGAAAGCTTATATTTTATTTGTTTCAGATAATCCCTAGTGGACAGACTTGTGAGGAGCAGATTTGCAACTAGCCTAAGTAGTGGCAATCTTTAAGCTCACTGAACTGTGAGAACTAAGAGTTCACAAAGAAGTTCTATTTGGATTTTGCTGTGTTAGAAAGGAAATTTCAGGATCAATCAGCCTAAAAGGTTGTGGGATACAAATGTCAAAATTTGGCCTAGAAATCTTTGTCCTGCTCCTTTAAGTCTTCTGTTTAATGGCAAAATTCACAGAGATTTTAGCACGATAAACACCATTCCTGAGTCTGGCATACATGTTGTGGGGATGCTTGTGATCCACTCTGGGGCCTATGAAAACTGAGTCCATCAGCCAGTTTTATCCATTGGGGTAGATCTGAGGGGTTCTGGACATCTTTCAGCTGAATAAAGCTATTTAAGCTAAGCTCATTAGAGGCAGGTTGTTTTCATTTGGACAGGCAAATGGTGTTACTTGGAGTCAGCACTCACAAGTTAAATTGCAAGGGGTTTGCAGGGCTGACACAGAGAGCTGTGCGGCACCTTGGAGAGATGTGCTGTGCTGTTATGGAAGATGTACAGGAAACAGTAAACGTTTTATGTTTTCATTTTCAAATTGAGCCCAGGGCCTCATGGACTGAAAAAGTAGGAAGATATTTGGCCATCAGAAATGGTTACTAACACTTACTGCTTGTTTTAGAAAGTGCTTTGAGAAATTCCCAAGGAACAGAGACATTGCCTGGGGGAAGTACAAGTTTCTGCAGGAAATGCTTTTTTTTTCTTGTACTAGAGTTCCTTGAATGTACTCAAATGTGGTGGGACAGTCACAAAACCTAAGACAAAAGTACTTTTAAGATGTGTATCTTGTTAAAAGAACCTGGTTACTCATGGGCTGAAGACCCAGTTATGTTGTCAGAGAGACTCCTTGGAAAATCAGTGATAATCTACAGGAAGAATTACAGCTTCAAGGGAAAAGTTGTGTTCTGCAACTTGATCTTGCATACAAAGTGGCATAATGAGCATGGACCTGAGTAACCTGCCCTCAAGTCATTCTGTCCTAGCATACTGATAGATTTTGTGGACACTTAGCATTTTGGATATGAAGTTTTATAAACCTCTGATTATTGTAATTTATCTATTCACAGAATTTATTGAATTTGTGTTGTGGATATTGCGGGTCTTCATATCTACTGTAGGAAAAGCATAAAAAATAACAGAAACTGAGACATAGTCAAAGGCCAGCCAAGGAGAAAAGCTGCCATAGAGACTGGTGGATGATTCACAGTTTTCAAATCTTCCTTCTCTGTCATAAGCATTCTGTTTCTTGAGGGAAAAAAAAATAAAAAAAAATCATTGCTGTACAAAAACAAAGTTTCAAGAAGGAAAAAATGTTTAGAGAGTTGACTTGGCTGGAATTTTCTTTGCTCATATACTCTGGATATATCAATGCTTAAACTTTTTATGTGTGCATAAAGAGGGGACAGGGAATAATCAAATGTTAGTGAAGGTGCCCCCATCTGTTTCATTACATGAGGGTGTGAAGATGATCTTTAGCTCACATAGTCCTTGCTCTTTCAGTTGCCACGTGGTCTCAGTGCCCAGATTTCACATTCAAACAAACTGTGAAGAATTTTTTTTCCCAGAACATGCAGGAAGAGGATTCTCAGCAGTCCCATAGTCCCATCCTTTTTGCAGAAGGCAAATATGCAGCATAGCCAGGTCTTCATTTAAGTATTCCTTTCATTAAGACTTGGAAACCCTTTTCCTTTATTTATGAAATAAATGCGGGTCAGCCCCTGTCACCCACATCAGATGTACTCAGTCCCCATTTGAAGAGCAAAAACGTTTTTCTCCAGTGCCCTGCCCTCCTCCTACTCTCAGTGCACCTCGGAGCAGTCAAAAACATCCTCACCAAAAATCATCTGGCAAGGTCACCATCTGGGTACAAGAGAGGACAATGATGTGTCCTCTGTCCCAGCTGTGTATCTGGAGTGCATTTAATGATGTCTCACATCAGAGTATCTGTGTGCCTTGCTGTTCTGGAGGAACCACATTTCACTCCTACCACCACTGGATGCTATGGCCCAACTTACACGTGGGAAGCTATGGCCCAGAGGGGCTCAGTGACACAGGGAGTGACAATTGAGGTGCATGCTCTGTCATGTCTGTGCTGGCACAAAGCATAGAAACTGCTTTGCTGATCAGTTGGAGCAGGGACATCCTTTGGATGCTGGGGCGTAATGGACAGAGATGAGAAGGCAAGATGTAAACAGATGTTGTGCTAGTGCCCAGAGACTGAAGTTATTAGGCACTGCATTGCACTGAGGACATTTTACAACTTCTAGCTCCTGAGCAAGCTGTCACAAGTCACTTTAGTGCATCTGCACTGAGCTTCATTGTGTGGTAAGAGTCAGCTGCTCGCTCTCTCTCTCCCCAGCCCAAGCTAGTGACTTAATTTATGACTTGTCCTTGCTCTGAATCATCCTTACTTAAATCATCCCATGCCAACACACACTGAAGTCCTTGCAGATCAGTAGCGTTTTGAATTAAGACTGTTATGAGCCCCTGATGATGCTGATTTATCACTCTTCCCACTCATGTTGTTTTTCTGTGTTCCCCACTGCAGATCTGCGCAGGATGACAGCTGGCTTCATGGGCATGGCTGTGGCCATCATCCTCTTTGGATGGATTATCGGTGTTTTGGGGTGCTGTTGGGATCGAGGCCTTATGCAGTATGTGGCAGGGCTTCTCTTCCTCATGGGAGGTAAGGATGGTGGTGTTTGAAGAAATGCATTTTTCTTGTTGTTTTTATGTTCCCTCTTTCCACATGTCCCTCCTTTTCTAAGTCACTGAAAATATGTTTGCAGAACTTTTTACCTGATCTGGACTTAGTTTCATTCTGAGCTCCTTGTGGTGCATATCAAGGATCATGCAGTTATAGTTACATTTAACTTCCATCACAAAACTTGTCTGGAGTGTCTGTAACTCATGGTAGTAGAAAGGGTAATCTGAGTTTTTTTAGTACAGTACTCCCCTGTTGGATGTAACACTGTCACTTAGTAAGCTCAGTAATAAAAATCCAAGGATTATGCAGATGTTATTCCCACCACTATCCAATTCCACAGTGGGACACTTTGATACCTAGAAACTGTGCTGAGAGTTATAATCTATATCTATTACTCATCAGTTGTTCTTCAGTCAAATGTAACCTTTAGTTCATATTTCCCTTTCTTTTCTGTACCTATGAGGAGCATTCTCTGTTTGCCTTTTCCCACTCTACATGTACTTCCTTGTAGACTTCTCTCTGCAAGAACAATTATCAATCTAGCAGCCTTTTCTCCCACTGTTCCTGTTTGTACTTGCCTTTGTCAAATATGGATGAGAAGGACCCTTCCCTAACAAGGTCTAATCAATGCCTTGTAAGTAGTTGATGGTTTCCGTCCCTGCTGGTGTTTCTTTGCCTGAAATATTTTGTGGTTGTATTTGCTTTTTTCATGCTGCATCACATTGGAGACCCACAGTCATCCTGCAGCTGGGTGAGACATGCAGACCTTTCTCCATCTTTGTACTTCCTTACTGATGCTCTCCCAATTTACAGCAGAGGTTTGGTTTATTAATCCCCAGGTTCATGCCCTGACATTCTGTGCTTTGGAACTTTTTCTCATTCCTACTACACCAGCCCTCAAGGTCACCCAACATTTCCCATGTAATGTACCAGCCTTCCTTACTACAGATGCCATCCAAATTTCTCTTAGCAGCAAATTTCAAGGCACAGTTACTTGAAATGAAGGGTGTGAGAGTCAAGTCCCAAGCACAGTCCTGGGTGAATGTCTCAAAGTGAATACCACTACTTCTGTTCTCTCTTCTTTTCTCTGCTGCTGATTTTTGTTTAGCTGGGTTTTTACCCTCCAGGCAGATCATCACTTCAGTGCATTTTATCTCTGTTTATCTGTACTGTGGTGTGACACAGATCAGTGTGTGACATAGAGAAAGATTCTGTAGTCCCAGAAGAGGAGTTAAGTTCTGGAGTAACAAGTATTTATGTTCTAGTGGTGTTGTGCTGATGACATTAGACATCAATTCTCTCTGTGCCCACAAACACATTTGAAATCTGCTAGGACCTTGTGCAAGCACACACTGGTCTTCATGCGGATGTCCCTCAATGGTTTGTTGTGAGTGTCAAAACATTATAGGTGATGGCTTGCCAGGTGAGCTTGCTATTTCTTATTTATTTAAAAGCCTAGCTTGCACAGGGGCCATTTTGCTCCAATCTGCTCAGATATCTGTGTGGTATTTAACTTACTACAGCCCAGCATTCAGATTAAAACATTAAGAGTATACTAAATAAGTACAGAAAGCTTACATTTATTAGAAACTAGCTATGTCTTGTTTACTATTCAGAAATTATCATTATATATGGCTGGTTTCCAGTGCAGCTGCAGAGATTACCTGTTAGCTCAAGGTTATTTGTGAGTTATTTGAAAGATGACTGATAAAGTTCCAGGTGAAAAGAGATTCTGTTTTAACCATTTGTAGTGGAATGGGTCACTCACAAAGCCATCTTTTGATGTGCTCAAACAACAAACATTTCAGAGGAGATGGAGCCAAGGTCATGCAAGTGGGAACAGCCTCAGTCATCCCCATGGAACAAGCTGCTCCTTCTCAGAGAGCAGTGTCTCTGCAAAGATCTCTGGAATCGTGGGTGCTGAGATCATCCAGCTGCACAGGAGCTTTCAGTGCAATGCAGCTGCTAAATGTGTTATTTTTAATGGAATATGTAATGAGACCATGAGGTGGGTTTATCTCTAGGCTAAGCAAAACTATTTCTGGACATCCTAATCAGGTGTCAGTGCTAAAGGAGGATGTGGAAAGAATCGGAGAGGTTTACATAAGAGCTACAAAAATGTGGTTTGAAAAACAAGAAAAAGACAGCATGCCACACAAAGTCAATTGCTTGAAACTGTTTACCAGAAGGTTTATAATTGACTTGAACACAGAGTGGAAGTACCTATACAGTGGGAAGCCATCTTATAGTAGCATGCTCTTTGCATAGACAAAATAATAACCAGATCCAGCAGTCGGAACATGAAACTAATTGAAATGAGAGGCACCAGATTATTTTATCTGCCAAATTCTGCAAGATGTGTAATATTATAAATAAAGATGTGCTGGGAGGAGATCAAACTTATTTTCTGCTTCAGTGCAGACACGTGGATCAGTACTACCCAAAGGTTACCCTCTTTCTTGTTTTGAACAAGTCAGTAGCAACTGCTATACTCATTTATTTTAACAGCAAGTGGGCATAAAGTAACATCTACAAACTGAAGCAGTCAGTTAATAAAATACACACCTAGAGCCATCTAAGGTAAAAGTCAGTAGCTATCAATGTTTTCAGACAGTATCATGTGTTACACAGTCATTCATTTTACAGCCAATGAGTATTTTAATTTAAACTTTTTTATTGCTGGATGGTGTTTGAATACAAAACTCTTGCTTATGTCATGCCATAAGTGCTGTCAACATATTACTGTGCTATTTCTTAAAATGCATGGAGACAGAGTGCCTCTTAGTTTTTTTGCCTTTTTCTCAGGTCCAATAATGGGAAAACTGCTTTGGAAGGTTTCTGCCATCTGACTTCATTGCAGCTGAGAGGAGACTGTGTTCGATTGGTAGCTATAGAATCAGACTGAAATCTAACCTTCCCTTCCATTTTCAACACCATTTGTCTTGGCTGTGTTTGTAGCATTTGTTCAGTTTTTATTTCTAGACAAACAGCTCTTTTTCAACGCTTAAACATTGCCAGCTTAACATATCTATGGGCTTTGTCCCTTATTGCCCATAGTTCTTTGAACAGGAAATCTCAACAGAGCACTGAGAAGAGTGCTGTAAAAATCTAATAAGACCAGACATGGTTTGCTTGGACCTCTGGTTCTTTATTATATTTACCAAACAGTCCTCTTGCTAACCCATGTGGCAGTGCCTCATAAGGACTTTGCTTGATCTAATTTCTCAAGCAAATTGCTGAAACAAGTAGTTTACGAAATGCAGGCCATTATTTGGTTTTTAAGTCATCCGGAATCCAGGACATGTAAACTATGATTTAGAGTCTGTTTTACACTGCTGTTCTGCATGTTTTATAACAAGCTAAAAATTATTAATAATTCATCTTTTCTGTTTAGTCCAAATGTATCTGTATCAACAGCAATCAAAGATCCCTTATGGCTTCCACAGTTCTTTTCTATAATTTTTGTATTTATTGTACAATTTATACTTGGATTCCTTCTCTTGAATGATAGTGCCTGACCACAGCAGGATTTTTTTTTTCAGTCCCTCATCTTCTACAGAGCCAGATGAATACTGTAAATTATGTTTAGCACTTTTTATCTCACTTTGCATGATGGTACTGTTGCACAGCCTCCTATACCTAGAATTAGACTATTGTTACATTCCAGTATTGTCAGTATCATTTTACGCTGCAAGGTGGGAGAGTTTCCCTTTTTGATAGTTTCTTCATATGGAATTGTGCTCTTAAATTTCACTGTGATTAGTTCATTTTATTAATCTTACTTGAGACTGTTTAATTCTATTACAGAAGTGGGTCACACTCAAATTATACATGACTCCAAGCACATCCTCTTGCAGGTTCTTGTGTTTTCTCTTCATGCAAATTACTGAAAATCTCTGCACCAGTAAAAGCTCCAACCAGTAATTTTGTAATTTTATAATAATTTCTGGAACCTTAGGAGCATCTGTAACACTACTTCCAAATATCAGAGTCCTGTGGCAAATGTGATGCTTTCATGCTTATAAAGCACCTAGTCTAACAGGAATTCAGTTAAACAGCTACCTGAGGAGATGCATGTGGGATATTTTATACACTGTGTTTTGACCAAAGCAAATTTATTTGCACCAAAACTATGCCTTTGCATTTTCAAGTCTAGATGTGGCTACCTCATCAGTTCCCGGGAAGTGGTGATCACATTTCCTGGCTTTGAGCAGTTCTTTTGAAAGCATTCAAATCTTTGACTTGTTTGGGTTTATTATCATGGCAAACCTGCCAGTTCTTTTGGTTGGTGTCTTCACTCCCTCAACATCTAATTTACCCAGTATTGTCAAGGTCAAATGTCAGTTTTAGTTCCACCTCCAAAGAGCTGAGATGCTATGAACTGGCACACTGGTAACTCTACCAAGACAAATTCTATGGTCTCCAGGAATCCCTTCTTTTGGTTCTCCACCAAGTTGTTTGTGAATACTTCCTGTATCATCAGCAGCAAACAAGCTGATCCATTTAACCCTAGGTTTTTCTACCTGCTCTCCAGCACATTCATCCACAGGATTTTCTTGTTTCAGCATCTCAGATTCTGCTAGGTTTGTAGTCATGCAAACCCAATCTCACCACATCTTCTGTTACAGTACTTGCTTTATAAAATCATCTTTTAAAGGCAATCTTTGATTGCCTAATGTTTTCCCAGGTCAGCTGATTTCAGTCAGGTGTTTAGAAATATCATATGGCTTGCATTATTTCTAATTTGAGGGCAGGGCTAACTTCTTGCCTAAATACTTCAAAGCCCTTTTCCTCCTCATCAGTGCCTGCTGTGGGCAAAGTGGGGTAGCTGCCTCCTGGTGGCATGATCCAGTGTTTTGGCAGTAATTTCATCCTCCCCCTCTCTAACTTGTGCACCTCCCTGCTGAACTACTGTCTGCTGTCCCAGCTGGAAATAAAAAATGGCACTTCCAATACCATGTTCTGATACTTGCCTCAGCACACAATTATACCTGGCCAAAGCTACATCACTTGCCTTTGTAAATGTATTAAAACACTGACAAAGAATGACGTTTTATCATCCTTATCAGAGCTCTGTCCGTCAGCTGCACATCCATGTATTTTCCTTTTGTAAGTCTGTAATTTGTACTGAGAACACATTTCATTGAAATAGTTAGAGGTTTTACTGCATGCCTAACAAGGCAGCCTTTCAGGGAGAGACTTCTGCATTGTCTTATTTCATTCCAAATTTACTGCAAATGAATGTAATAAATCATCTCTGCACTTGTTTACTCTTTTACCTGTTCTCTTCACTCTTATCAGGTCTTTGCCAGTTTTGTCTTGTGACATACACTTTAGGATGACTTTATGGTTTTTTCCCTATTTGGTAACAATTTCCTCAGAGAAGCATGTAATTTTACTAGCCTTGCAAATATTCATTATTCTTTGCAAAGTCAAGTGAGTTTCTTGCTGTAACCTTGCTTAGAGCCAATTAGAAATTTTACCATTAATAATTCAGTCTCTAATTAGTCTACTTGGAAATTATTCCAGCTGTTAAATGCCCTCATATGTGATTTGGCTTCACCATGCAGATCTGTAATAAAATGATCTGGAGTCTCATATAGCAGCTCATTTCTTGCCTAGTGATATTTTTGCCTGAGGTACTGGGCTTGGAGCTTTGCTTGGGAGACTGAAACTTCCTTTTCTACTGGCACTGAAAGGCCTGGAAGTCATGCTGTACACATATAGTAGTAGTATGGAGTTCTTCTGGGATGATTTTTTTTGTTCTAGCATTTGCTTTAAAAAAAATAAGGAATTTCTTTCATCCTCTCCTCCCTTGACACCAGTGGTGATCTGCCAGTCTGAGGGTTTCAAGTGCCATTTGCCAGTTCCACTTTTGCCACTGGTCTGGGCTTCTTCTGACCCCCTCTAAGATTGCTGCAGAGACATCTGTAGCCCATCCATACTCAGAGAACCTAGGTCAGGGTTAGAAAAGCTTCAAATCTTTCCCATAGCAGAGGTGATCACCTATTCATTCCAGTGCTGGCTGCTGCAGTAAAGATAAGCAGGCAGGAAAGATGTGTAAGAGGGAATAAAAAATTAAGTTATGCAGGTTGGCATAACGTAATGTTTTATTTCAGATTTGCAAGAGAGAATGTTTTTTAAAGAAATAAATAAATAAAAACCCACATAGGTATGTTATGAGTGTGTTCTTTTTTTTTTTTAAATTTTAAACTAGAGAGAAATAGCTTTCAATAAGTAATTTCCAGCCTTCTCAGAAATATTCCTTTGCAAAATATTCCTTTCCTCAGTCCAGGGGTAAGGCAACAAAATGCTTTGTTATCCTCACAGCCAGAGGATGGACTGACCATTTAGACTGGGTCACCTTCTCATGCCCCAGCTGTGCCATGCTTCACACGGGGCTGCCACGAGGTGCCAGTGGGGTGAGGGCACACCCAGGGTTCTGTGCCAGCGCCATCAGCTGTCACAGCATGACTCGCTGTGCCCAGGAACTGATGGTCAGGCTGGGATGCCAACCCCATCAGAAAGTGGGGCTTCAAACCAGGGCTTGGGAGCCCGTGCAGCACCGCTGTCAGTGTAGCTGTGCCGCACACGTCCGTATCCTCTTTCACTCCCACCTCCACAGAGAGAGAGCCTTGTCTTCCAAACCCCCCGGCTGTGCTTCCTCCGCCCGTGCTGTGCATATGTTAGGAGATGACAACGGAGACATCTGTGGATTTGCAGCCATGGATTGTTACCAGCTGTTGAGTCATTTGAGTCTCAAATTTAACTCACTGTACTTTGAAAATAGCACGTAACAGTAGAAAATAAGAGTGTTTATTCTACGCAACTGTGGTCCTGCCATCTCAAAATAATCATTCCACTGCTGAATAATTTAACAAAAATGGAGCAATTTAATGTAGCAGGTGTAAGGCAAAGCTCTGTGACTGACATCTCCTAGGCAGTTATGAAGTATCTTCATAGTAGCTGCCAAGAGGAAGCAAAGAGAAGGATAAACAAAGGGAGAAAGTAAGACCCATTCTTTGGAATTCATTGGGAAATATGATATGTCCCACAGGACACCTAAGACTTCTATTTTTCATTAATAATCAAGGTCTCTACCCATTCTTCAAAATTTTTACTTGTAGTGACATGATCAACAACAACACTGAATATGGAAAGTATTTCATGCGATCATATATATTTTTTTAATTTATACAACTTTATTTTTTGAAAGTTCAGTTTCTTGTGCTTCTTCAAAAAAAAAAAAAAAGAATAGTTTTAGAAAGTTTATATCAATTATTTTTTTCCCTATGTAAAGGCAAGTATAAATGCACATGTGTGTGCACAAGTGTATGCAGACAGATCTTAAACAGCAGCATGTGATCTTTACAAAAACCAAGTTACTGAAATGTGAACTGTGAAGCTTGGGATAAATCCAGTTTTCACAAAGGCATAATACCTTTGGCCACTTTGAAGAGTATTTATAATTCAAAACAAGTTGGAAGACTGGAAAAAAATGAGATACCAATCATGTTTTATTCCTGTGGGAGGTTCTAAATTAATGATGACTGCAGAGGAGCTTAAAAATTTGACAAAACTCCCTACAGACCACTGGGAGAGCTTATTTATGTGGATTGACCTCCAGATGGAGACACAGGCTGGTTTGTATCAAGAACTGCCATGCATGGGTTAGGAAAGTCTTTGAGACCAGCCTCAGCACAACAAAATGATTCCCCCCTCTGCCATGCCTCCCCCACCACACACGTGAACACTCTGGCTCCTACCTGTGCTTTTGGCTAAATTTTGCAATGCATTCTAAAGTGATTTAAGGCTTTGAGTTGGAACAAGCTTGAGTTAATGTACAGCATTAATAGGCTTTAAATGTTTAAACCTCTCAAAGGCTCTCTGTTTGAAACCCTCAAACACATGACAAGGATGTTGTGGAAGGCAGAAAAGGAGCTGATGAGGGTCTTTTTGGACCTGTGAGGAGAAGCAGAGCTCAGAGCAGTCATGCAGGCTTTATGCCCATCAGGAAGTAATGTAACAAGGCCAAGAGCATTCATGTTCAGGAAATAAGAGTCAGCCTGTTTCTAAAAATGTCATTTTTTTGCTTTTAAGGATTTGTCCCTCTTTATGGGGAGTAGCTGAGGAAATTTGGGTTCTTAACTGTGGAGAAGACAGGCTCAGGGGAGACTATTCCTCTTTATAACTGCCTGACAGGAAATTGTAGCTATGAAGGGGTTGATCTCTTCTCCTAGTAACAAATCATAGAACAAGAGGAAATGGCCAGGGAAGAGGAATGTACCAGCGAAGCTTTAGATTGGGTAATAGAAAAAAAACCTCTGCAGCAAAAGTGTGCTCAAACAGGCTGCCCAGAGAAGAGGTCACCATTCCTGGAGGCATTCAAGAGTTGTGTAGATGTGGCACTTAGGAACATGGTCTAGTGGTGGATTTGGCAGTGCTGGGTTAACGGTTGGACTTGATGACCTCAGAGATCTTTTCCAACCTAAGCAATCCTATTATTCTTTTAAACATCTCTCCCTGCAGAGTTTGTGGTGTCTCTCACAGACCTGGTTCAAGGTCATGTTCCTTGGTCCCATTTTAGGCCAGGTTTCTGGAGTCTGAAGTGTGGCTTTACTTTTCCTATGTCTTTCAAAGCCAGGATCCTGACAGATACTTGTCCAGACAAGTATGTGTGGCTACAGGTTCACTGTACATACACATGTCCTGATATGGGGGTAGAACTGGAACTGCTTTTTCATCCAGACCAGAGAACCATTAGTGACGAGCCTTTAGCAACTGTTATCACTTGCCTTTTGAATGCTATCTAATTTCCTATTTTCACTCAAAAATAAATATTCAGGAAATCACCTGAATAGACATACATCCCCTTTGTCATCTTTTGGGGTAAATATATTGCCAGGATGGCCTGTTGAGCATTTCCCAGCTAGAAAAAAGTTGCTCAGCAGATGGCAGGACAAGGCTTAAAAGAGCTGGGGGTCCATGTTACATCTTAACTGCTAGTACTTCTCTCTTCTATCCTCTCTCATGCACCAACAACACATTTTGCATTTATTTATTTATGCTGGCACTCATTTTGAAAAGGAAACAGGAGACTCTGGAAACAGGAAAGCTCACTCACTTTCGCAATACAGACATCTGTGTGTCACTGCCTATCAGCAACTGAAATACTCTTTTATAATTTCATGTTATAACACTCCTCAAGGGGAATCATAACTCTCATTTACAGCTTAAGTTCAAATGCAGAATTATATCTTTTACCTCATAGAATATTATTTTCACTAGATGTTATTTTTTTTCCCAGTACCTCAGGAATATATCTGATTCTCTAGGTGAATACTGGCACACCTGGCATTGAAATGTTGAAACCTGAGGTAACATCTCCATAAGAAAAACAGGGGTGGGATATAGATATGATTTTTGCAAGTCAATAACACAACTGTACTGCAGAGTGTAGTCATTTAGAAATATTGTTCTGTGGGACTTTTTTCCCCCAGAAGGAAAGACTCAACAAGAGAATTCATTGTCAACTCCATAACATTTGATCTCCATGGAAACATTATCAGCTGACTTCAAAGTCAACCTTCAAATGTGTTGTGGGTTGGTTTTTTTTTTCCTGTGGCTCATTTCTGATGCTCCTAGATGTGCACTTGCAGGCTGTGGGGAAAGAAATACCAACACAATTTCATCAGCCTTTGTACCTGATCACAGGAGGGCATTGGCATTTAGGAGAAGGGGAGAAAAAGCTTCTTTAATGAGGTGCAGAGATCTTATAGTCTGGAGCAAAAGGCAGGGCAAGTAGTGTATGCGTACCTCTAAATTCATTGTTTTTCTGTCCTAGCTCAAATCTGTCTCCCTGAACTTTGTGTGCAGTAAATTAAGGAGTCAGCTCTGTCTGGCTTTTCAGCAGGGAGAGCTTCTTGTATTCCTCTGTGTGTTCATTTTAAGTCAGTTATACTGATTTGTAATTTTTCCCCCACCAGCATGGGAGGTACTGGCAGAAGCATCGGTACCTTCTAAAGTTATGAGAACAGACAACTTAGCGTAGTCTGTGAAGGACATGCAATCAAGTTCCTACTCAGGGATGTCAGTAGGTCTTTGGGGGGCTGACAGAAGGTAAAATAAAGTAGAAATAAAGCAGAGGAGACAGATTCTGTAGAACTACAAAAGACTTCCCCACCCACCGCCCTGGAAAACAAGTTCTGTGTGTTTTAAAATTCAGTGGTTGTCCCATATCCTTTAATAATGTCACTAGGCCTTTGATCTGTTGTTGGCTTCTAAATTCCAATGGCAAGATGCACCAAAGCCAAAGGAAGACAATGAAAACAAAACTGACATTTATTATTGGGTTGGTCTTTTTAAAAGGAAATTGTGCTGACTTGTTTGCATGCCAGGCATAAAAGTGGAAAGACTGCACATGCAACAGAAGGAAAATTAATGCTGGCATGATTTGTTAGACAGAAAGAAAACCTTACAGAGGGAATGGGGAGGAAATTTCTGTGTGTGGCAGATTTTTTTGTTAAATGCAGAGGCTGAAGCAAGATTTAAATTCACTTTCTTGGCTCCTCAGGTTGTCAGCTCAGAAAACAACATTCCCCTTGGGCAAATCATTGCTTCACTTGCTTGGTCTAACCTGCCTGGACAGAGACCAACTAGACACTGCATTTAAAAAGCAACTGGACCTGGAAAAAACTATAAATTAATAGGGCCTTCCTCATTTCTGCCCAACCTGGCTCTTCCAGGGCATACAGAGATAAGTCATGCCAATGTACTTGTATGGGCTACAGAAGATGAGCAGGTATTTCCTCTGAGACAGGAAAGGAGATTTCAGCATGATCCTTTAGGACTGTACAATGTCAGTCTAGTTTGTTGCTTACAAGCATTTATGTGGATGATGTAAACTTCATAGGGTTTCACCTACTTCACCTGCACTAAGTGGTTCTTGTTGACCGGATAAAAATGCATCTTATTCTGATTTCTGACTATTCTCTCTCAGAAACTGTATCAGCATATACAGAGAGGATTTTCTGTTCCTAACAGGTCAACTCAGGGAAAGAGTAATAGAGCCCACAGACTTTTTTAGTAAAGATCCTGAAAGTTGCACAAGCAAAGAGTCCTTTGGTCACTTGACAAAAATGAACAGATAGGCTTTTCTCCAGCACCTAAAGGGGAAAATATCCAAATCATGTAGCCATGACCATCACCCCCAGCTTGCAATGGCTTCTTTAGTACTGCCTTCAGCAAAGAGAAGGATTAAAAAGGAATGTGACTAACTATCCTTTTAGACCTGAAAGTATTCCCTCTAGAAGTATTTATAGTGGCACACAGTAAGCAATATGGAAGAAGACTGCATTGAATTTACTTGTGCTGTACCTGTTCTCCAGTCTTACTTGTCTTGAAGAATATCTATCAGTAGACTTTTCAGCAATTTAAGATTTCCTGCACAAGAAAGATTACATGAATCCTCTGAGGCTGCTTCTGAGAGATGTCCAATTTTTTGACTGAAAGAAAATGGTCTTACATACTTAGAGGTATAATGAGCTCATTACTAAAAGACTAAGATGCAACATGATGCACAGATTCCTCATACTACAGAACATGTCCTGTGACAAGGCAAACCCAACCTGACTCCACAGTTTCCCTTTAGCTCTGACAAATGCCTAGGGTGGGAAGCACCTGCCTAAGGTACAGCTTGGTACTAAACTTATATGTCATCATCTAAGGCAAATCTGAGGTGTGATGGAGTCAGTTGAGTTTGTTCAGACCTCCAGTGCCTCTTTCTGTTTAATCTTTTGGCCTCTGACTGGGTCCTGTTGTGAGCTCCACACTGCAGAGGCTGAAAGAACCTCTCAGAGGCCTCTGTATGTTTCAAGCATGGTGCTTGCCAGCACACAGATGACAATTTTTCTAACTTCGGATTAGAATTTTTCTTCATTTTGACACTGAGATCCTTTCTTTGCTTTCTGCTCCAGCAAAATCGGAATAATATCACAGTACTACAACTGGCACAATTTTTGCTGTCTCCTGTGTTGTGGCTGCAAGTTCATGACCTGTTATGTTTGCTTAATGGCTGTAGCCAACGCACTTTATTATTGCTAGGTTATTTTGGTTGGGTCATAGGAATCACCATTGCTAAAGTACTCAGAAGTTTATTCATTCAGGCTTTGATCTGAAAGCTTTCTTCTCTGTCTAGTCCATCAAACCTTTGTGCCTTTAGCTAAGTAGTGTTGCTTTTGCCTTACGTGCCAACTCACAGCTTCAGAGAGTGCTTGCTCATCGCTGTAGCTCACTGGCTGTGGCTGTGCACAGCATGGGTGTCCACTCCCTGTGCAGTCCCCTGCCCTGAGGGATACAGTCACGGAAATGTCACTATGTACAAATCTGCAGTGTGAAATATGGACTGACACTTGTGTCAGCAGAGCAAACTGGAGTTCAGCCCTCACCTGCTGTAGCATTGTTCCTATATATGAGATACTGATTTACACAAGCCTAAGCATGGTCCCCATTAAGTGTTTGGCATTGTAGCTGAGGACACATAATTCTCTGTGCCATAAGAAATTACAGCTTGTGCAGCAGCAGTCCCTAGACAGGTACACAGGGGAGGTGACACACAGCAGGAGCACAGCTCTGGCATTTGCTGGGCACCTCTGGCACCTGTGAGTGAGGAGGCCAAAGGCCAAATGCAAACCACATTCTGAGAGCAGCTATAATGCAATATCATGACAGACCCTGCAGTTTATCTGGTCCATGGTATAAGATAAAAATGCATTAAGTCCTAGCCCAGGTGGGGATGTAATCTCACAAGGACACTGCACTAAATCTCCATCACCCAGTCAGATTTATCCTTCCATCTCCGCCTTTTTCATAAGGGCAATTTTCCAGTAAACCCCTTGCTATTCTGCAGCCTATTGGTGATGCTGCAAGCTGCTTCTGCTGGAACAGTACATAATTAAGCAATAATTTATATTCTATGCATGTATGCACAGAGCAATAAAGTGTTCTCAAGAGCTGCGTGTTGCTGAGGCGTTTAATCCGTGCACAGAAGGAGTTTACTGCAAAGCTGCTCCCTCCCTCCAAAAGGCTTTTGTCATCACTGTATTGGAAGGGAATTCGGTGTATTCTTTAATAATTTCATTTGATTTGGATATAATTTAAATAGTTGATGCTACACACTCCACTTTAGGATCAGACTAATTTTATTTGTTTGTTTGATGTACCTTGAAAATAGTAAAAGCTAGTAGGGCAGAGAGAAAGTAAAGATAATGTTTCACTTGTGAGATTTTTTTTTCTCCCATAGCCCTATAATAGAAGAAAGTGATGATAATTAAGTAAACAGCACTCCTCTCAAAGACATTAGTGGCCACAAGAAGCTACTAGAAATACTTTAAAAGGCAGAGATTTACATTTTTTTTGAAAACTGCATGGTTTCAAAGGACATCTTAAAATCCATACCTTTGCAGTTTTCCTCTTATCTACCAATTTATAAGTAATACTTGACATTTCTATATGCTTTAAAAAATAACAGAAGGTGAGAAGAATCAGTTTTTGGGGTTGTTTACTTTGTACATCTGACAGCACAGTTTGTGAGTCATTTCTATCTGTTGTGGGGGGAAGGGAGAGAATGAACATCATTCTGTCAGATGCGAACGAAATTATTTCCAAATCATGAGACAAATGATATGTAGGAGGAGGGTCTCAGAGATGGGCTTGGTGCCCAGATCATTTTAATTACTGGCTTTTTGGATTTCCCATGCCTTCAGATTGGTGATGTCTCCTTCAGATTCCAGTCAGACATCTCCTCTCTAATAATAAGGATGAGGGTGTTTGGATGAAGCTCTGCCAACAGGGCCTGTTTGTGCCCTAGCACCACAAAGGTTCCCCTTCATCTGCAGTGCATCTAAGAAAGGCACCAGTTCTTGCCTCAAGACACCATGGACCTTGGGAAATCCCTCAAGCTCTATCACTCTGGAAGTTGAGCCAGGTCTGTGGGTGAAGGACGAGGCTTCTGACATGGTTCAAGGAAATACTAGCATCAGGGAAAATTCAAACAGATTTTCTATGGATGATTTGAGCCTGTTTGTGTTTAAATCTGTTCACTTGCAAGCAGTTTTGGTCTCCCCTGGAGGTGAGGTTTAAAAGCTGTGGAGGCATTGCAGACCCTCACACAGCTGGGCTGATTGGAAAGAAAGGGACATTTACAAAAAAAAGAAAAAATTAATTCCTTGCAGCAGAGGCCCATGGCACTGCTTGATATAATCATGCTTGAAAACAGCTACAGCAAAGGGTTCTGACTCATAATCCACATGGAATTAGGCTTTGACCAACACTGATGTTACCTTTCCCTGCCATCCCTCTTCAGACCATGTCTGCCCCTGCAGCAAGGATGGCAGGACCCCGATCTTATATACATACATAGCAAAAAAGTTCATCTCTGTCCTAAAAAACCTTCCAATCTAAATGAAAGGAACATTCAGCATAATTTTTAATATTATTCTGTAATATATAACAAAGACAGGCACAAGATAACCAAGAGGTATTTAATAGCTCAGGTTCTCAAACCACTGATGATCATCAGCCCATTAGCAGGACAGGCACTGTCAGAACCAGGCCAAGACGAAGGGAGGCTACCTGACAAGGAGTCAGGATGGAGGTTTGACTACATGTCAAACAGCAGTTTTTCTGACACAAACACAGCTTTACATGAAATTTCATCTCTCACTTGATTGAAGTATTTTGCAGTGACACGTGAATTACCTGTCAAAAATCCCACTGTTGCTGTGTCTCATTCATTAGGTTTCACTTAGGAGGATAATGTGTAAATCCCAGCACAAAGAACTCTGTGAGTTCTGCTCCCCCCAGCTGCTGAAGGACATGGCCTTTATCTCCATGTGCAGCTCATGTACCAGCTAGCACTTATTGACACCTGCCATTCACATTTTGTGCCAGGGTCATGGCTGGACCACCAGCCTTCAGGTCTGGTCATCTGCTTGGACCACAGCTATGGGGAGTGTTTTTCACAAAGAAATTAAAGTTAGTGTCAGTGCAGTTTCCAGGAGATCTGGGGCATTAGTGCATATGTAGGAGGATACTTCACTGACAGCAAAAACTTGGGAGGAAACTGCAGAAGGGTTCAGTTTGATTTCTGGGGAGAAAAAGGATCATAGGGTTGGGAATGCTCATTACTTTCTGCAGTCCTGCTGCCTCTGAAGCACTCTGTCTGTAGTGCAGAGTGTCATGGGCAGGAGCAACAGCCTCCCTCCTTCTGCCACCTCAACTCCATGTCTTACCTGGACTAGCAGGGGCTTCCTTTCCACAGGAAAGGTAAGCTCAGGTTCTGCATCCCTTTTACCCATGACTCCTTCACTACAATGGCCAACAACTGTGCAATTTGCAAGGATGATCTTTTGTGTTGTGACTGCCAGTTCATGAGGAAAAGCTACTGAACAGTCATGAGGTAGGAACCTTACTTGGTTTTCATCAGTAGGCTTCCTGGTGAGAGGCCAGATTAACTATAAGCAGGAACTTCCTTGCTTGGCTGAACACAAGCAACACATAGGACTCATAAAATGGCCATAAAATTTTTTCTAGATGGCATAAAATGGCATTTTTTGTGTCTGCAATCAACAGTGCTAGAGAGACAGATAAGTCTGTGTTGTACAAGACATCCTGCAGAAGCATTGGGGGGTGACAGGCTGAGGACTGTGCTCTGCACTCTGTGACATTGTGCATGGCAGTCATTATTTGTCATCATGTGTTAGCACATTCTCCAGAAAGAGGCCAGGCTTTTTTTTTAAAGGAGTCTCATACTTGTGATTTGCTTAGTTCTCTAGTATTGTTACTTGCTCCTGTTTGTTGTTCCTTTGTTAAGGGGCAGAATACCCTCGGCAAGGTGGAGTGCCAATATATTGGGCACTGCTCAAATACAAAGAGTGAGCAACACTCATTGCACTGAAGTGCTAGTAAAAAAAAAGCCAAGACAAAGCATGAAAGCACGGAGAATATTTGAAATCCAAAGTTATTTCCTTCCCTTTTGTACTTCGCAAATGCAGCTGTAGTCTGGCCACACAGATTTTCCCACCCACCTCTCTTAACAATCTTATATTTTGAGAGAGCAGAAATTATCATGTTCTTACTAGCAAAGAAAGGCCTTCCCTGTCATTTTCTAACCACAACTATTTGAAATGAGCCACAGAGCTCAGTTCAGAGCACAGTACCTCTGAGGCATCATTTTTTCCCCAATCCCACAATGTTCTAGTCATTCTGACATAGAACACAGGGAACAACCGCGTTCTTGTCAAACATCTTCATATCATTGAATAACATAAGTAACAAAGTAAAACATGGGAAGGACATTTGTTTTTTAATCATACAACCTGATTTTTGACTAATGGATTATGGGAGGGTGATCTCCCCATTTATCCTCCTCTGTGCTTTGAAGTAGTATAGGACAACTCCAGAGTCTGGGATCTCACAAGGCTTTTGCAAGAATCCAGATCACTGATTGCAGACTGCTGGGGTGCTAGTGGGAGGCAAGAAGACTGTTTTGAATGAAATAGGCATAGTACCTACTGCAGCAGTTTGCTGGTCCTCACTGGTGCCCAGTGGCACTCCCATAATATGAGTAATTGTGAATATCCTGGGCCATCTGGCAGCTGTACATGGCATTAGTGAAAGCACCTGACCTTTACAGCAGTGGCTATCTACAAGTGACATTCCAAAATACAGTGGAGAAAAAGCCATCCAAACAGGCATAGCAGTGATCAGAAGAGGAAACCATAACAGTGATCTCCCTGCAGGTCCATTATGGAGATTGGTCAGTAGATTCAAGTCTATGTGATGTTCCTGCTAAATAAAGGAAGTGGGTATAATGGAAAGTCCACACATTTTGGTGATGTGTTCCTGCAAATGCTCCCAATTCTTGAACCAAATTCCATGGGAATTCACCAAATAATCTTACCTCTGTGTTCAGAGTAGGGAGGGTCAAACTCATTTATTCAATGCAACTGCAACTCAAAAGGGCAAAGCAGCAGAGAAACAACAGCAGAAGTGTTGCAGAAGAGAAGCACAGCCAGGGGCAGGAAGGAATAGAAGGAAGCAAGGACAACCATTAAGCAGAAGACAGGAGCTTGTCATTGAAACTAGGCAGATTGTGACTGCTTTGGAAGATTATGCTGGTTTAGGGATGGGACCAGGAAGAAGAGGACATTCCTCACCAGCAGCAGTAAGTGAACAGATGTAGGACAGTAGCAGGTAGCACATGTCACATGCTACTGATCCATGCATGAACAGAGGGAGGACACACAGGACTGACTGTTTGTGTCCTGTAGGCTGCCTTCTGTGCCCAGGGCTCTCCAGGCAATTCAGAAAGGCCCACAAAGGGAGGAATTAGAGAAGAAAAATAAAGTAGCAACTTCACACTGACATGAGTCGTTATCTCTTGTGGCAGGTGTGTAGCATCTGTAGCTATCCGTTATTTGGTGTGTGGGTGGCAATTGTGACATTTCAGGAGCTCAGAGTTTAGCTTCGATGAAGCTGAAGGCCGAAGATCAAAATTAGACTCATCTGGGTGGGATAAAGTTCAGCCTCATCTGATACGTGTGTTATTCCATAACACCACCTTACAGAGTTAGGAAGTTTGTCCTTGCCATGTTCTCAGGAAGAAATAAGAAATGAAATATTGCTGCAGAGATGGAAAACAAGAACAGGATATTTTGAAGATTTCAGCAATGTGGCAGAGGGCATCTGGATTGAAACTGGAGTCATGCAGAGGGCAGAATCTGAGTTTTGTGAAGGATTTAAAGAATTTTTTAGTGATATTTAAAAGAACACTGTATAATAAAAAATTCTGTATTTTGATATAAGAAAAGCATTAAGAAAGTCTCCCACGTAAGTTCAAATGTACATTTCAACAGAGCCAGAACATGACAAGTATATTGTAATATTCTATAAAGCCTATCACTGAAAAATTGGAATGAAACAAAAAATTCAAGGTTTTTTTCCCTCCCAAAAATGTCAAAACAAGATTATTCATTCTGTATTTACTCTGTAAAGCAAAGTTTCAGAAAAATCAATGGTTCCATGGAGCATTCTGGTTCCCAAGGGAGTGCTCATAATGAAAAAATGTTCCTGTTGAAGTTTCTCCATACAGCTCTGTTCAGCAGCAGATCAATATTCAAGGCTCTGGTGGCACTCAGTTCTTTCTCCATGGAGGCTCCAGACTAAGCCACTATACAAATGTCTTCCCTTAGGCACTTCCTTACTGCTTGCACCAGCTCTTCTCGTGCAGCTTGGAAAGGGGTATGTCTATCACTCTTCTAACTTCTCTTTGTTTTTTTCCTCCCTCCTTCTCCCCTTCCCGCTCTCCTCCAGGAACCTTCTGCATCATTTCACTGTGCACATGCGTGGCTGGAATCAACTTTGAGCTCTCCCGCTACCCCCGCTACCTGTACGGACTTCCCGACGACATCAGCCATGGCTATGGCTGGTCCATGTTCTGTGCGTGGGGGGGCCTGGGCCTCACTCTGATCTCTGGCTTCTTCTGCACTCTGGCCCCTTCCGTCCAACCTGTCCCCAGGACCAACTGCCCCAAATCTAGACCTGAGAATGGGACAGTGTGCTAAAACAAATAGCAAACAAATACACACACACACAAAGACATATATATATATATATATGCCTAGGTATGTCTATACATGCATATATATGTATATATAATTATATATGTATAAAATCTCAAGTTAATGCCAGTGCCAAGGTAGAGCTGAGTCCAACATGGCACTCACATCTCCACCGGACTCTGTGTTGCTTCATTCTTTCTCACACTGATGGGAAAGCTTTTCTCTCACATGGCTCTTCCATCCAACTCTTAACTTCAGCATAATACCTTAGAGGTCAAATGAACCTACAGTTGCACCTACCTACTGCCATTTGGGAGGGGGAACAGGGGGTCCATGTGGGGAATCTGGAACCAGATTTTGTACAGGACATGGTGGGGGCAGAGGTGTGAGGCGGGGATGACACAAAAAGCGTGTCCATTGCAGCCAGAAGGGAAAATGTAAACAGCAAGGAAATGAAGCATTTGAGCCACTTCAACAACATACCTCCTCAAGGCCATTATCAGAAACCCACCCATGTTCTTTTTCTTTCTTAAAACAAAATGACAGAAGTCATGTCATTGGTTTTGGGGTTTTGTTGGGTTTTTTTCTCCTTAAAATGCAGAAAACAAAATGGACAGAATGTGTGCAGAAAAGTAGAAAAGCATTTTCTCTTTGCCTGCCAAACTTTAGAGAGAAGCAAACAAGTGAAAATAATAATAATTAATAATAATAATAAACATCTAAGAAAATAAAACCAGAAAACAATAAAAATCTCCAAGAGGACATCTCAGCAGACTTTCCAACAATGCGGTTTTAATCTTCCAGCTGCCTTACATCCAGGCTTACAACTGAGGCTGAACTGCTAATGTAAATGCAGCAGAAGGCCTTTTGAAAATGCTGTGATACATGTGTGTATAACTTTTTCTTCCCTCTTACTTTATTTATTTTTTTTAACAAAAAGAAAAATTTAAAGCATTGCAATGTGATTGTCCACCAAACCATCCATGCTGTATTTGTGGCCCAAGACTGAGGCACCGCAACGGCAGAAGCGTGAGGAAAGCCATCAGGTCTGAGAGAATGCATCTTCTCTGGTGGATTTCAGCAGGATTTTTTCTTTTTCATGGAGTTTCTGAAAGTTCAGGATGGTGGATCCAGGGGAAGACTGACCAAGGAGAAGGGAGGTGAGGGAAGGCCTGGTAGCTGTTCTTCCCAGGGATTTGATCGAATGGGATTTCATCAAGTTTCCGGTTTGGATGTTTGAGACAACTGAGCAAAAATTGTGGAGGAGGAAAAGGGAGCTAATTTCTGTAGAAGAGAAGTAAGAGATGCCTCTCATTGTGTTCATGTATGCCAAATAAGACCTTCCCACATCTTGTCTTTGGAAACTGCCCTGATTCAATGGACATCTCCTCTCTCCATCTGGGAGAACTGTGTACAGATGGATGTGAAAGGGTCAGATGCAGAGAACAGAGATCCATTTCCTATGAGCTTAAGCATTGTATGATATAACTGTGAATCTGCAAATGGAACTCTCTCTCTTTTTTTGGTCTTTATCTTTTTCCTGCTATTCCTCCTCCTATTGTCTCCTTTTTCCTTCCCTCTGCCCTTCCTGTTGTTCAGGTCATAGGTCCCAGAAGAGCAAAACAAACAGCTAAGTCTGAAGAGGTGGGTGAAGGCCATTAGAGGACAAAAAGCATTTTGGCTGTGAGGACAGTGGGTCCTTGCAGGGTACCTTACCTTGCAGTGGCTATGGGGAAGGTAGGGAAGAAGGGCCAAGGATGTATCCAAAGGGACTCTGAAGAACGATGACTGAATTGCCATGTGCAAAAGCGAGGGCACCACTGACAAATATGCAGGCAAAGGGAGACAGGGCAAAGAAAAAAGTCTCCCCAAAACCAATCCAACCCAACATGCTCTTAATTCAGGGATAGTACCAGCAATCCTTTCTTACCTGATAGCTGCATGATATCAGTCCTCACTAGTCAGTAAAAAATAATCCTCTCCATATAAAATATCTCACTAGGAGAAGGAGCCTGTGCCTGCTGCACAGAAATGCAGGCATTAATTTCCAGGTTGTGCCATTTACACAGCTGGCAGTTTGGTTTAAAAATATCCAGCTAACAAATAATTCTTACACATGTAGTTGTATTACAGTGTTCAAAGAAATGAAGGTTCTGGAGGGCATGTTGGAATAGAGTAGATTTGGGTTTCTTCCATTCTTGCTCAACTACCTAGCTTTTGTTTTCTGTTGTCTACAGATTTCCCAAACATGCCAATGCCAGCTGCTAAATCAGTTTGTTTCCACTGAAGTGCCATCCCTGTCAACTGAAGTTTCACAATTTCATTTTACACTAGATGTGACCAGAGAAATTACTTATTTATTCGAGTTTAAACCACAAGCCTTTTGAAGAAACTTCCTTTTTAAGCAGATTGGTTTATTTATTTTTTTCTGGGAAGGTTTTCAAATAGAGTGGTTTTGAAAAATTTTGAAATCATTTGACTGTGCTAGTGCCTACTTGGTTAGGAGGTTGATGAATTACCATTGAACAGAAGAAGGAAATTTAAAACAAAAATAGCCTTGGAGAGCTAAATGAAGGCTGAATGCAGAAAACCAATAACTGGAAACCAAAAAAGACCTATAAAAAATTGTTCATTTCTTCAAAGCATGAAAAATTTTGGAAAAAAACTGAACTTATTAGTAAGAAATTATGCAGCTGCTTAATTAAAACAGCTTTGAATGCAAACTTTCTTCCACCTCTGCAGTGCTGAATGTGATAGGAAAGGTGTTTCATATAAATACAGATATCTGGAGTGACACAGGTAAGCCAGAGTCACAGAGGTGCCTATCTGGAGTTTACCATCAGGCCCTGTGGCAGGCAGAGCAGTACAGCAGCTCCTGTGGTGATGTATCCTTGTGTGGTCCTTGAGTGTTCACAGGGTGTATTCTACAGATACAGTTTTGAAAGAGGTATAGCACTAAGATTTAAAGAAATGGAAGTAATTTTGCTGTTTGATGGATTTTCAAAGGTTTCCTTTTCTTCTGCAGCTGGCATAAAACCAGTTTTGCCTTGATGAAGTATTCTCTGGATGGTGTTGGTTTACAAGCTGTATATAAGCCTCTGTGTGTGGCAGTGGTGGAAGAGGGTTATGGTTATTTTTATTAACAACAGAAAAGTGTTGACCCTGAATCTTTGGGCCAGTTCTGTGATTTTCCACTCGCTCTAGCATAGTGGAAAGGCCTGTGTGGCTATGAAAAATCTTAAAATCTATGGGAATGTCTGAAGCAGCAGGTGATCATGTCACATTAATCTCCAGCTGGATCCCCAAAAGAACCATTTGTCCAAATACCAGTTCTCTCATCACTGGTTTAAGTAAGGGCAGAACCCTTTTGGGAGATTATGAATTTCCCCTCTGTGCTTCTCGAAGAACTGGCAGGAGTCCTGTGTGCTTCCATAGCCCTGAACGGGGGTCACAGCCCCACCATGCCTTCTAAGTGCTCAGACTTGTCTTTAGAGCAGGGATCATCCAGAATACATCCAGATGTAAATTTGTGAAGATTAATGTCTCCACCTCTCCTGAGCTGAAGCACACTCACAGCTACTCTGAGTTTCTGCATTTTGGGGGAGGTTTTGAAGTATCTTTCTGAACAGAGATTGAAGCTTTTTGACTAGTGTGTGGTTTCTTAGTTGGCGGAGCAGCTAATTAGAAATCTGTTATCAGTGGTCTCAGCATTAAGGGACTTGACCCTGTCCCTCAGATCTGCTCTGGCCAAGTGCCTAAGCATGTGCTTTACTTGGTGCATGTGACTAATCCCCTTAAATTTGGTTGACTATTCATATGCTTAAAGTCCAGAATGTGCTTTCTTGGAGGACATTCATCTTCCTGCAGAGTCCAGCCCATGTTCGTTTTTACCCATCCTTGCCCTCTAGATAAGGTGACACTCTGTCCTAGCCTGAGCAACCAGTATGTTCTTGGTCTCCCTTTCTGTGAGGTGGAAATGCAGGATCCATATTTGGCAGGCTCTTTGCCACACGTAGCCTTTCACGTTGCACTTCTGGGACAACACATCACCATGTTCCAGAGATCACAGAGCCACTGGAGTGCAGTGAGCACAGATACCCTAAAATGCCTATCCTAAGGATGCAGGATGAATTGGTTCAACACACAGTGATCTGCAGGCTGAGCTTTTGTGAGTAGTGACTCAGTTGTGTAGCTCTGTGACCATAACAAGTCAGCTGCAGAGTTTCTGCTGTCTGTCCCTGCTGGGACACAGTACACCTGAATGGTCTATGTGGCAGGAGCACATGTGCCCTGTATCCTATGTCCTATAGGACACCTCCTTCTTCAAGCTAAAGCTGTTTGTGAGTTAAATTTCCTAACCCATATTAGCCGTCTGTATATATCATCAATCCCTTCTTCTTTGCAAACACACAACTGATTTTTCCTTATCTAAATAGTTCAGTCCCTCCAGTTCTTTTTCTAGCTGGGATTTTTTTTTCTTCTGCCCCAGGGACAGTCACCAGTGGATCACAAACCACCAGTGACCAGAGTAATTTCTTTGAAATACTGCTTTTGAAAAATTGCCATTACTTTTTAAAATGTTATTCCAGCTGCAATAACAAATGAAAGGGGAGAAAAAGCATCCTCAGAGTTCTCTAAACAGAGGATCCTCATCCTCCCAGGAGTGAATTGTGAGAGTGCAGGTATCCTGCTTTCCTGTGCATGCAAGTCATTTGGGACCATTTTTTGCTATGGCACGTTAGCTGTGTGGTTCAATGGATGGTGAATAAAGCAAAGCTGGTGAAGGAGGGGATTGATGTGCAAGGGCTATTTCAGATTCCCAAGCATTCCTGGAAGACTGTGTCTCCATGGCTGTCCATTTATCCACCGTGCAGCGCCTCTGAATCAGGCTCATCCCTGGAGCCCCACTGATAAGCGGAGCTCAGAAGAAAATCACTGTAATCTGTCCTTAATTCTTGAGCGCCACGCTAACTGCCAGCAGCGAAATGGAGGGAAAATAATATGTTACCAAGTATAGCTAAATAAAGACATGCATTATTCGGGCTCTTTCTTCTCTGTGTCTCTACATAGGCCTAGAAAGGCTACAGGACTACTCAGGCTCATTCACACAAACTACCACCCCAGGTTTCCCACTCCTTCATGGTCCAAACCACTGTGCTCATCCAGCCAGCAAGGGAAGACTCAAGGTGAAAAACTGAGACAGCTCTGAATGATTGCCAGGTACCAATGACAGACAAAGAGTAAAAAGTGGGCATGAAATGCAAAGAGCACGTAAAGATTAGTGGCAGGTGAATTTCCAAGGACAGGAAACGAAATTCAAAAAAGCCTAAAGTTTGATTGCTAACTCCAGGCTAGATCCATAAAATCTTGATTTTGCCAGTCTAAAGTGAAAACTAAAAAACCAGGGCTTAGCTCAAAAGTCATAGTCCACTGTTTCCAGCCATAGCCAGGAATATAATGCAACTATTCCATAGTCTGTTGAGATTCATAGAAAACTCAGATGTCTTGGAAAACATTTTAGTGCTGTCTTCGTTAACACTGGACAAGAAATGTGTGCTTACACACTCACAATATCTATTTTTTGGCTTTAGAAAGTCATCAGATGCTACCTCCCCTCCCTCCCTGCCATCCCCCCAGTTCAGCTTAGGGTTTCCATCCTGTATGCCCCACTAATACCCCAATCATACAGCCTTCTTCAGAGCCACAATTATTAATTGCAACATTTTGACAAGTGCTGCTGGTGCCAGGGGCCTCTGACAAGCTTCATTTTGACATCAGTTGGAGAACTGTAGCCTGATACAGTGCTGTCAATTTAATTCCAGTAGGCTTTGCACAAGTTTAGGATTTAACTTGAGAAAGAGTCTGGACAACTGCATCAATATAGGCCACAAGAGGGAAATTAAATTCTGGTCTCCTCTAGTAAAGCACTCCAGAATCACAGATCAGTTGTCCTTCCCTTGTTCAGGGAAGACTTTCAATGAAAATATCAGTTTCAGTTAGGTTATCTCCAGGGGAAAGTGGGAGACTGAAAAAAAGGAGACCCAACAGCAGTTGCTTCAAAATTGGTAGAATTCTGTGAGGATAATCCAATGTCACCCTCAGCATCAGCAGCAGGAATTGTCATTCCCTTTTAGGACTGCAGTTTTATATTCTTCCTTCACTGATTAGTACTCCTGCACAGTGGTAAAAAATGACTTCCAAAGTTTCCTTGCATAGGGTGTGTACACATGGGCACCCTCAATCCCTTCTTTCCTTAAACACACATGTGCCCATCCCACATGATGAGGATGCCAGGAACCTGTAAAAGTGTCCTATATAGAGAGAAAATACATAGGAAAATGCAACATAATTGCTTTTTGTTTTTATACTTAACTCAGGAGTTGCAGTGCAATTCAGATGCTATCTGTGTCCCTGTTAGGTTGTGCGTGCAGATCACATGCAAAATCTCTGCTGGAGATGCATGAGGAAACACAATACAACTGGGATACATTTGGTATTTTCCATCAAAAAGTATTTGGCTATTTAAGAAAAAGATCCAATGTATTCCCTCCAAATCAGAAATGTTTATGATCCCCTAACGTAACATTCCCAGGAGGCAGCGCTATGGCAGGATGCTCCTGAGCCTGCAGAGGGCTTGTGCAGGCTGTTGGCAGCATGAAGGCTGTGGTTAAAGCTGCTGGGCACAGCAGGGGACTTCACATCCCGTGGGTCTGAGCCCTACCTGTGGCAGCAGGACACAGGAATATCTCTGTAAAGGCAGTTCCTTCAAGTGGCCTTGTTACTTGCCAGCGGGTCAGAAATCTCAGGCAGCAACAGCGATTCTGCAGTAGGTGAGATAAAGAGTAAAGCCTTCAAAAACCTGTGGGTTTTGCCCCAGTTTCAAAATTATGTAGACTCCAAGGAGTGTGAATCAGTCATGGCTTAGTCTCCTGGGGCCAGATACACAAAACAGCTTCAGCATCCAATTCCTCTTTAGACAGCACTAAAAGCTTTTGATGCCTAATATTTTTTAAAAAAACGTATAGGGTCCTAATTTGCTTAAGCTCTCATGATGCTTTATCTCAAGAAGAGTTTTCTTCTGGCCGTAAAGCATAAGGCTGTATTTTTTTTTACAAAGAGTTATTCATTACAATATAGATCATAAGAAAATGGTTTGAGTAATCAGAACAGCACAAGTGCAGCCTTAGACTATTCAGTTAGAGTGTACTGAATTATTTATAACTCCTGGGCACCAACAGCAATCACAAATATCTAATTTAAACTGTTACTATTTTTACTTGGCAATTTCCATCACTTAGAGTGTTTATATCTATGTATTTGCAGTTTGATCTTTTGCAGGACGAAATTTCCCCTACTTACACAGAAAAGCATATTTAGGAACTTTGAAGGTATTTTTCTGCAGTAACTTTAATTATTTTAAAGCATTTTGAGGATTGGTATGATAGACTTTACAACTTTCAAAACTCTGAACTGTATCTAAAATGGGCTTGAACTTTCAGTTCTTTCTCAAGTAAAATTCTCTTTGATTACAGGTCATTGGGGTCAAGGAGAAATTAGTTTCATTAGTAGATGTAAGACTGGGTCCTATTTGTGTATGTGTGATGAAGGGACTTAGGTAAGGGGGCTGCACTTCTATGTCAGCCTACTTAAGGATCTTTTGCATTAATGTAAGAAATGTCACTGCTAAGTCACTCCAACTTTCTACCTGTCTCTTTTTGTAAAAAACAACCATTATACTTGTGTGTGGCTGGAATAAAGCATTATTAAATCTAGCCCAGAGGCTGACACACATATATTTGTAAATATGTATATATTTGTATATATATATTTGTAAATTTATGAAAAATGTCCGTATCTTCATGATAGCCTGAAATAACCTGAGGGTGATGTACAGAATTTCAGGCAAAGGACTGTTTCTTTTTCACAATCCTCATGTATCTCAGATTTAAACCAAAACAAACTAAAAAGTACTATTTCCCAGGAAAATCCTCATTTTGCCATTGCACCAGTCGAGGAGGGGTACCACACTTAAGTCAGCAGCACACACATCTACACATGTACATCCAGTCAAAGGACTGGGTCACAAGGGCTTTTTTAAGGAAAAGGAATGGACTGAAAAAGCAATGGTAGAATTTCGGTTCAGCATTAGCACTCTCACTTTATTCTCTTTTTCTTTATTAAGAGGCCCTTTGTACAGATGCTGTTCTTCTCCTTAGGTGTGCGTTTGGGAGGAGCACCTTTGTGTGTGACACTGAGCCATGGAAGGCCAGGATTTTCTGACCTGCCTTTGTCCCCATCAACCTTAGACACTTCACTGAGTTCATGATGTTAATGGGCTCATCTCCCTTGGCTTCTTGTACAGGTAGTAAAGAGAGACAGTTGCTTACAGGTGGTGAACTAGCAAAACTGACATCTAAGCTTTAGGAGCTCCTTCTTGCTTCATGCAATGACCACTCACCTACCTTGAGTGATCCCACCATCTTAAAAGATCTTAAATCCTGGTGAGGTGAATCAGGTACCTAGTGCAGGAGAGCATCCTTATGGAGACCAGCTGTGTCTGTGTGCTTCAGGTGCATGGCTGGGGCTTGTCTGTAGAACACAGGTTTTAATTGTGAAAGCCTGTGGGAACAAAAGGAGATGTTCACAACAGCCTTCCCCTCCCAAACTGCAACATGACTGCAAAGGAAGGGCTTGTCCGACCCCTGAAAATGGCGTGAGGTGAGTGCCTTGTGGTGGCCTCCAGGCACAGATGACTGGGTGGTCCCAGTGCTGCAGGTCAGAGGTCTTTGGTCTGAACTCTTCACCTTTCTCTGACAGTCCTAGGCATTGCTGAAGCAGTTCAAAGAGTGAATTTACATCTTAAACATTTGAACAGCTGAGCTGTTCAAAGGTTACTTTTCTTGCTTTATTCCCAAACTGTCCTGAAAAAGTCATCCAGCTGGTAGTGATAATCAAAAACTTCTCCTCCAAGATACAGTCTGGATAGTTTCATATTCTTTTTTTCAATGTTAATAACTGCTTTACAAACAGCTTACATGCAGATTAAAGAGATTGCAATTTCATCCCTTATTGTTGGGATTACAGTTGTCCTCAGAAAAACTAAACTGAGGACTCAACAAGAGGATGAATTGTTGCTGTATAATTCAAAAAGCTGCTCTGACAAGGCTGAACGTACATCTCCATCTCATGGTGAGAGTCTCTCAGAGCCATGGAATTGCATATTGATAACCAGTCTATCTAAAAGGAACAGCAATTTAATCTAGTATTAGAATTTTGGAACTCTTGTATAGTGCCACATATTACCTGAATAAAACAAACACAGTCAGAGGAGTGGGGAAATTAAACTGATTTCTGAAAACTTTAAGGCTCAGTGAACTTTAGATCTTGTGCCAATGTATTGTCACTACTATTTGTTTCTACAGCTAAATTTAAGTCAGTGACTTGACAATCTTCACCTATCTCTAAGAACAACTTTATTTTAAAAAATACTGTTAAGGTTTTGACAAGCGGGATTATAAGGAACTGTAAAATGAAGATTCAATACTGTGTACTAGTACTTAAGGAAATACTTTAGTTAGAAAGTGAAAGATAAAGCTGAGTTCCAGGGATGAAATGTTATTTTTCAGCATGGTACTACCTTGCCCAAGCTGTAGTGTATCATCCTAACATTCTTCTCCTGTTCTCCATTTCCCTTTTTTGAGGAGTAAGGTATATATTTCTGTCTCAATCTCTTCCTTTTCCTCCCTGTGTGTGAGAATACAGACATGCTTCCTGTAGAGAAATTTTTCTCTAAATTTCATTCCATACCAGCTCTTGCATATGTAACTGTTTTGTTATTTAAGATGTCTGTGAAAAAGAAATAAAGGCTTTAAGAGTGAACTCTGGAAATTAGGAGGAGCTTGAGAATATATCAACTTTAAGGATGCAGCACCATTTTCTGCAAGATTTTTCAGAATGTTCCTAAATTCTCATCACTCTCCTGTCCTCCCTCTCTGTGAGAGATATGAGGAAGGCACTGGGACGTAGGACTCTCAAAGGTTGCTTTTAAACTGTTGACTCACTGTGTCCCACAAAGGTTTTGCAGGTTTTTCAGAGTTTTAGTGTCAAAGAAAACCCCCTTTTAAAAGGTGATAAAGTCAATACACAACACCACGAGGGAGGAGGTTCTAAGGGTGACTCCATACCAGTTTATCTTTGTTTCCCATCCTTTACGACTGTCCTGCTTGCCCAGCCATGCACATTCTCCTCCCTGCTGGGTTCACTTTGCCAAGGTGTGGCTTGCCAAGAGGGGCCTGCCTGACCTCTCACCCCCATGATGCACTTGGATAACTTTCCACTTTCTCTCAAAAAAACCCGTCTCACCTCCTAAAGAAAGCCATAACCACTCCTGTGACCCTGACACAGGGAGTGAATGCCCAGGCTCCACGAGACAGAGCAACGCCTGGCACCGGGGCAATCCTGGGGGTAAGGAAGGAGAATGGGTGGAGCTCTCTGGCATCAGAGCTCCAGTATCACCTTCTCCTGCAAGCTCCCCTGCTGCTCATGAACCTCTCGGCCAGTTCAGCACATGGGTCTCACTCTCACTCTCCCACTTGTGCCCATGGGAATTGTGTGTGAATGTGCAAAACACTCCTGTGTGAGGGCACAAGTGTTGGGTACAAGGGGCAGGGAGAAACCAGACACATTGGGCTCCCCACCATCCACTGTAGGTGCATCTCTTGAAGATATTTGCCCTTCAGGATTTCTTCTGCCCCAAGTAATATTCAGCCTAACCACACACTACCACTGGCCAAAAGTTTTTGGAGGGTTTCCCTTTCTTGACTTTCTCATTGGTCCTTTTTTCCTTATGATTTTTTTTCTTGCTCAGAAGAAATGATGCAATTCCCATAATCATCTTTTGATGATGATAACAGTTGCAGTCAACACTGTTTCTAATTGACAGTTTGGGAGGCTTAAGATAATAATTCACTTAAATGCCTGCAAATTGAAGCATGTCAGCACTTTCCTAGGACATTCCCAAGTAAAATAATATGACTGGTACAAGACATTTGTCATGTGGGTACATCTTGGCCAGCTGTTTATGTATCTCTAAGTGCAGTACACACACATCAAAGCTGGATTAAGAAAGACCTAGAATGCCACAATACTCAGGCATATTTACAGAAATGCAGCAATACATCACATTTATCTGGCATATTTTCTCTATAGAAAATTTTACAAGTATGAGTCCCATCAGACCTGTCTGAGGAGGTAGGTATTATAGCCATTTTGGAGATGGGAAGCCAAAAGCCTGGGAAAAGACCTTCTATTTAGTGGTTCGATGCCCCCTCACAAGTTCTACCAGCTGCAGGTGGAGCCTTCTCTTTTCAGCACTTTTGAAAATTCAGACTGTAGCTGGGTTTACTCAAGTCTGCAGTGGCTGTAAATGTGAAAGCCAGGATTAGGACACTCAGGATCCTGATTTCTTCAGAGCACTGCTACAGAGCTTTGATCCCACAAAGCACTTGCCTAATTTCAAGCATAAATTTCCCATTAAGAATGCTCTTGCCATGCTTAAAGCTAGGCACATGCCTACGTGCTTTGCTAGACTGGGAATTACATTGAAATATATAAAATTTCAACATGTTTTGAAATTACTAAAACTGTGTATATTTCTGATTATGGTTTGGGCATTGTAAAGGGTATTTGGACTGTGTATGCAGCTGCTCAACCAAGTGGAGTACTTTTTAGCCAATACACACAGAGTTTTATGAATTTTGGTAGTAGCATCCAGTTGTCAGAAGTAACAGAGAGTGACATGTCCTGTGAGGCTGGGACCTCTGTGCTGCTGTAAGAGGCGAAGTGGCTCCTGTGGCCATTGGTGCTAACAATACATCAACAACCACTGACTATTTTGTTAGGTTGTTCTGCTGAGATGTGAGTGTGGTGGCTAATTTCACAAGTAATGTGACATCAAGTGTATTGTACTTTTCCATTTCTTCCTGTAATCTGTTGCAGCAGAGGTGAACAGAATTTGTTTAAACATGAAACACCCCCAAATTTCTTGTTCTGTTAATCCAAGGTGCTAATCTGCAGACACACGGGTGTTTGTGTATGTGCATCAGTGTTTGCAGGACTGTGGCCCTGAAGGAACATTTCAGTGGCAGGGTTGAGATCAGGGAACTAATAGGGAGAATGAACAAACCCCTATAACTTTGAAAGCCAGGAGTTGCAGAAAGCGTCACAGGACTTCGCCGAAAAACTGGTTACATCTTACAATTTCCCTTTTGTTTTGTTTGGTTTTGGTTTTATTCAGATTGGCACAGAATACTGTATTTCCATCAATTAAAATCTTGTCTGGTAACTAACTAAACAACTTGTTCATGGAAAATTAAAAAAATAAATAAGTAAACTGTCAGTTGTGGAATGTAAACTGATTAAACAAATAAAAAAAATCATGTTGTGTGTTTTAAGAGGTCGTGTCTGCTTGTGTCAGGAGTGGGACTGGACACCTCTCACCATCCCCATCCTCACAGAAGGATGGAAGAGAAAGAGCAAAACTGGGAGGTGGGTGGTCTCTGAGTTATGTGGTACTTGAAATGCTCCTTTAAAACTAACAATAATAAAGATTAGATGGCTTCTGATCAGAATCACTGTACAGGACATTACAAACACAAGCAGGATCAGAACGTGACTGTTTATGAGGAGGTTTTCTGTCTGTCATAGAAGGGATTGATTCCTGCCAGAACCTTGATGTTAGAGTACTGCATGTACCCTAACACTATTAATCTGTTTTTGGAGACACTTAATGTGTTGAAATCTGTGATTTGATTGAAATGTATAGATAGAGACACCAGAGTAGTCTAGATCCCACCTTCCCCCAGCAAATAAACAACTAAAACTGAATATGGAACATGGAACTGAATAAGAATATGGAACTGAATATGGATTGGAGCCTGTCAGGTTTCCAGTGCTCAGCTGGAAGTCCTTCAGGAAACCTGGCAGATACAACACTGCACTAACATTAGTCCTTCCTCACTGCTCTTGTTTCCTCAGGCTGACAACAATGCCGCAGTCAATCATGCAGCAGACATACATCTTCTGTAGGGCTTGGAGCGTGCAGCCACAGTCAGGCTGCAGGTGTCCCAGGCTGAACACCCATTGTTAAGGGTATTCATAAAAGGAATAAAAAACACCTCAGATGTATAAAAAGAAATCAAAAGAAATGGACAAAAGTGCTTGCAACTGTCCTAGCAGAAGAAGAGCAAAAGAGTGGATCAATCAGGAAAGCACAAGTAGTATTTTTTTTAATTATTTAATTTTAAATTAACTAATCTAGAAATAAAATATTTTTTTAAATGATGGCAAGGTATTTTTAAACATGATTATTTAATTGGTTATGGTGTTAAATACCAAAATTTTCTGTGTTGACTCTTTTTACCTGATTGAGGCATTGTACCTATAAAGACCTGACAGCTAAAAATAAGAAGGCACCTGATGGTTCTTCCCAAGCTGACTAGTTTTCTCATGACAGACTATGGGATGTAGCAAAACAAAGAGTTTCCTGCAGTTTTCAGGATGGAGTCCCTCCTGCCCCCAAAGTGGTCCTGTCTAAAACACCAGTGGTAGTAAGGAACACAATGAAGAATCAGAAGGGAGAAGTGTAAAAGACAATTCTCTGTCAAAACCCTCATCAGTACTGGAGTAAATTCCTTGACTTCTTCCCTGGCAGTAATGGCTGAGGAAGGGAGAAATCTTGGTGATATACTAAACACAGAACTCCAAGAATGTGCTTATTTTTGTCATGTTTCAAGAGAACCCACTTGTATTGCCAGTGCTTATGACTTGTCTGCTGCTGCAAATAAAATCCGTGGGGTGAAGCAGAGAGCAAGAGCAGGGAAGACCTGGCTGGGGGTGCAGAAGCTGGCAACCCCCCAAAGCAAATGAAGGGAACAGACGTGTTACAGTGGCATATCCAGCACCACGAGGTGTCAAAACCTTTTGGATGAAGCATTTCCTCTCCTTGTGCACTCCTGCCTGCGCCCCCAAGCATCCTCATCTGCTCAGTGACAGCACTCATGTTCAGCAGCGATGCCGGTGGTCGGGGCTGCTTGGCTCTGCTCTCTGCCCTCTGCCATCAGCAGGGGAAACGTGATTCATCAGTGCTAAAAAAAGAAGTCTGCAGAGCCTGCTTTGTGGCGAGGGAGAAAGCAGATGCCCTCTCCCGTGGCAGGGACGGCATGGAAAGCCTCAGGAGTGTGGCCGCAGGGGAAGAGGGATCAGCTCAGCGCTCATACAGGGAAGGGAGGAGAAGAACATAAACAGCCAGCTGGTCCTTGAAGGTTGAGCCAGAGCCGCTGTCATGGAAGGTCTTGCATTTCAGAAAGAAAGTGGCCTGACTTCAAGAAAGATTTATACATAAAAGTCCAGGTTTGCATTAGCCACGTGATGGCTCAATTTTAATCCACCTTGCGTTGTTGCTGTGTTCAGTGCCCAACCTACCAGCCCTGCTGCTGCCAGTTCTGTGGTGCTTTCCAGGCTGCTGCTCATGTCTTGGGCTCTGGCTTTCGGGCATGAGAGGATACATGAGAGCCACGGGGTCACACAGAAGCCTGCAATGCAGCTAGATAAAGCAGACAGCAAGAGAAGGGAAAACTCATTAACTGCAGTTCACCACAGAGGAAATGAACAGAAGGATTTCAATAACCCAGTATCACACAAGCCACCCATGGCAGAGCAGAGGTTTGCTGTGCCCTTGTCTCAGTCAGGAAGGCAAGGGTTGAGGCTGTCATACACAGACACTGGCCTCTCACAATTCTGGGCACCTGGACTTGGCAGCTCAGTTTGGGAAGAGTAGCAGGAGTGCTCATCTGGACCAATAGTGGTCCAAATTCTGTTTTGAATTAGCACCATCTATTCAAGATTCCCCAGTTGTGAAGGGGAGAAACTACTGAATTAGGAAGGAAAATAATGCAAATTTTGAGTATTATGTTTAGGAGAAAGAAATCTACTTTTCAGCTTCATCTGCAACACAGTGGGGCCTCAGCAGATTGAACAGAGGGACACGCAGCAACAACTCCAGTTCTTCATAGCAGAGAAATCACCCACTGTGTCCCTGAGGAGCACTCCAAAGTTCATTTTTCCCTTTGCTTTGAGTATCTGCTAATGTTTTGTGCCCACCCAGGAATGAGGACCCCCTCATCGGAATGCAAGCACTGTGTTTCAGAGGCAGGATAATCTCACGGTGACCTTTCTTGTCAGACACACATGATAACTGCAGCAGACTGGGGCTGCATGGGGTGAGGATGCTGGTAATGAAATGCTTTCATAGCCCGACACTCATTATTCTGTTACATTATCGGGCTCTTCCCCAGGGGCTCTCTAAAGAGTCACGCCTGAGCTCCTTTCCTGCAGAGACCAAAACCAGACCACCTAACAAGCTACATTTACTAAAATTTTTGCTCCTTCCTTGCTCAGACGGAGTACGGTCTTGTTCATTTTCATGAGACAGAAGTGGAAGAACTATAGCAGCTCAGCTCTGATTTTATCAGCCTGCTAACCCAAGTCAAACAAAGCAGTGAGCCTGTGGCCAGCCGAGTGACAGAGGCTGCTGCCATCCCAGAGCTCACCATGCAGGGCCCTGACTTGCCCCAGTGTCCCCAGCGTGCCTCAAACAGTGTCCCTGCTACCCTGCATCTGCTCCTGACTTGCAAAGACAGACCACTGACTGCTTCTTTGTAAGAAACTGCACTTTTCCTTTGACTGTTTAATTCCCTGCTATTTCTTCCCATCCTAAGATAAACCCTTGGCCTTCTCAGCTCTGAAATTGAAAGCAGACCTCACCGGGAGCAGGCTGCTCAGAGTGAAGCTGGCATTGCCTGTGATAGCAAAGCCCTCTCACAGAGCTCAGCTCTGTACCAGGAAATGAGCTGGTGGCCCAAGGGCAGCCCAGCAGCAGGAGAGCTCTACTGCCAGCAGATACGGCTGGAGAGAGGTCACAGAGTCCAAGCTTTGGGCCGTCATCTCTGCCCTGCTCACTTCCCCACAGACACCCCTTTCAGTCAGAGGTGGTGGTGGGTATTTCAGGAGGTATTTAACAGGATAACTGAAGGCATTAGGCATCCTGCTTTGGCTTTTGCTTACTGTTCACAGCAATACTCAAAATGCATGCCAGAAACATAAAGGGAGAAATAATAAACCCTGCCATAAGGAGCATGTGATTTGGAAAAGCAGAGGCAGGCAGAGGGGGAGAGAAGGGAATAAAATACAAAGGCAAAATCTTCATAGCAGCAGTTGGCACTTGGAGCTGGCCATATATATTGGAAACCACTATGTCAAGAAAGCCACTTGGTACTTCAATGCCTTCTAATGACCTGTGTGACACACACGCAGGTACAGAAGGTCCTCAGTGGGTAAAATATGAAGCATGAAACAACCCCAAATATCCACCTTCACAGTGATGCAGATTTCCTTCTTTTTTGTTATGCTTTCTTACAAGCTTCCTTCAAACCCGTCAGAGCAAAGGAGGCTGAGTGAAACATGTTGCCCTGTGTATTGAACAAAGCTTCAAGTTCTCAGTTTCACATTTGGGGTGTTTCTGACAGGTTGCAGTTTCTGCTTCATTTAACCTAGCTCATTCCCTTTGGGAATTCTCTACCCACTGTATTTGCAGCAAGAAATGCCATGTGCTGAGGTTTGTAAAGAGCTTTCAGACAGAACAGGTGACTGATGAGTCCTCCCTTCCTTCCCCTCTGTCAGATAGAGATTCATGCATTACCTTGCACTTCTTGTCTCTTCCCAGCTACGGATTTTCACAAATAGAAATCTAAATATTTTTGAAACTTCTAATGCTCCATCAAACTTGTTTGAAAATAACCAGTGCATCCACAGTTTGATGGGGACAGATGGGCAGACATGAAGTGACAGAATCTTAATTTCCTTAGGAAACCAGACTAAAAACATCATGTTCAGAGCTCAGCTTTTTCCGTAAAGATGTGCAGCTTCCTGGGAGGCCCAGCCAAGTCAGGGGACGCAGGTGGCAGCAGCAGCTCTGTGTCCTGGGTGACACCTTTGCCCGTCACAGCTGTCATTGCTGTTAGTGCCAAAAGGGCTTCGCATCAGCGCTTCCTTTCATCTGGGAGGCTCTGTCCTTGTTGAGATCTCTGCTCTGGGACTAAGACCTGAAGAGGAGCCCACCAAGGAGGATGGTAGGGGAACACTCATGGTTGGAATGGAGATCCACCTTGTCTGAGTCAGGATCTGAATGCTCCCAAGGTACACCTGACAAGTCGAAACACATCTGCAGAGATGGGAAGATGCCCTGAGGGAAGCTCTATCTCAGGACAGGCAGTCAGCCAGGCTTTCCTCCCTCCTCCAGCCATAGCACCACCCAGAACAGCCTTGCAGAAAACCTTATAACCCACCTGCCAGCCTTGCTTTGCCCATGAGTAAGAAGGGATGGAGGCTAACATATGCAAGAACTCATTGTGAAATCTACTGAGGTAGCGCTGCTCAAATGTTGCCAGGTGGCATAGTCCCAGTGTGTATAAAACAGACCCTTTTTGCTGTTTTGCCAGCAACAAATTAATTTTCACCAGCCTCACAATTTCTCTGCAGAGGTAGATTCAAGCTGCACTTTTATTAGGAGCATGTTCATCTATTCCTGAACACAGTGTGCTCCTGCAGCCCAGGAGCTCGCAGGACTTGCTAATGGGAATGCAGGAGGTTGTGCACCAGGTTCACTGCCTGGTGGGGAGGGGACAGGGGTGAAGGAGGAGGGAAGCAGTGCTCTCCCTTCAGGCAGCGCCGAGGTACCTGCCACTACCTGGCCCCTGGAAGTGTTCCCAGCTGGCACAGTGGATGGCTCTTGATTGTCCTGCCACACCTTTGCTGACAAGTACTTAAATTGAGTTCTTCCCATAAAATTTAAGGAAGAAGTGAAAGGACAGAAGAATGAAAAGCAATGTATTTTTCTTTTATCACCTCTCTTTTTCTCATTTTCTCCTGAGGTGTCAGCACCTTAAATAAGAGACCTTTTACTACCTCACTGTGGTATGCATCCAGCCACAAATAGCAATGCTGGTGCAAACAGACCAAGGTCTCAGCTTGCTAGCTCTGCCCTCAAGGTTGTCACCTCTGTGCAGAGCCCTTCGTTCTCCTTCCTCTCTCATTTATCCTTTGCTGTCACATTCACTCCTGCCAGCTCAGAAAACACACGCCCTCTGCTTGCAGAGATCCAAGGAGGTTGAGGGCAAACTCAGTTCCCAAGGTCTGCAGCTCAGCTTCCATCCACCACGAGAATGTCCAAGAGGAGCAACGTTACTGATTTCCAGTTCCTCATGAGTCATTTCCAAATTTGCATACCACAGTGAGAGCTGACAATGTATTTCTCTGTCCTGGCTCCCTCCTGCAGCCCCAAGAGGGCTGGCTGGAAAGGGATCTCCTACAAATTCTGCATCCTGGGGAGCCCACATCAAACTGTATGAGGAGATCAGAAGCCACTCCCTCAGCAGCTCCAGACTGAGGAGATGGGAAGGATGAAATAGGAACCTCCTGAGTGGAATCTCCAGCCAGGTAGAGCACTTGGCTGGCAGATGGCTCCCAACATGTAGCAAACACTAAACCGGGGCACATGTCACTTTTTTCCTTAAAGTTGACTGCATTTTTGCATTTCCTGACTGAGCCCTGATAGGATTGTAGCAGAAGAAATGCTGGCAGTGTGTGATGCAGGATATGAGTTACAGGGCAGCTGGCCAGGGAGCTTATTCCCTTTGACCTCTTGTTCCTCTTTACACAGCACAAAACTTGTGTCTCTTTGAAGAGTGTAGTGGGAGCCCTTGGGACCTGCCTCATTCCTCCTAAAACTGGCTACATACATCATCTGGGATGCATTTCTCTACAGGAGCAGTGTCACAGGCAAGTCACACAATATGAATGGGAAAAGGACAAGATATTTACAGGCTGTCAAACCATCAGGGGTGGGATATTGTGCTCTAACTTTCCATTTTATTCTTTCTTTATGGATCCAGGTAAGTTTTATGTTTTTAAAAGCTCCTATTTATTATCTCTTTGCCCATTTTGCTAAAAAATATACTCGGGCATAGCTGTATTTCTATTATATTTGTAGTAGTGGTACTGAATTATTGAGGTAAATGCAAACTTGCATATTAAAACAAAAAAGGATTTTAATTACTTGGAGGAATACAAACTAGGAAGGCACTGGGCCAGCACAAAAAGGCAGTGACCAGTAACCTCTCCTGAGTCCAACCCAAATCCAGGCACCTCTCTCTGCCTTGGCCCTGTCCCACACAGCAATTTGCACATGCACATAAACATGTATCACACCATCCCCTCATTGTTTTAATGGCACATACTGTACTTCAGAGGCTGGATTTCTTCTACTGCCATTTGGCAGAGCATACCAAAGTGGCCAAAAACTCATCTGTGATGCTCAGGAAAAAAAAAATCCAGGCCAGAATGAACATAAAATAAAAGAGTAGAGTTGATAAAAACAGTGAGGTTGGCTGAGGATATTTTTGATGTACCCAGAGAAGAGGCAGTCGTGTTTCCATCAGGTGTGCAATGTACCCATAAAATGTTCCAACTATATTTTTGTGCATTTGCAGATGGAAAAAATCACTTATATTCCTCAGCAGTTATTTTACCAGTGAGACAAATGATGATCTGTTGTTGGACTAGAGAGTACGGATCACAGCTAGGGACGGGGATTGTTTTGATACATGTTCAAGTAGCTCCATGCAGGTGTAACAGACCTAAATATAAACTGGCACAGCTGATAGGCAAGAACAGCTTGCAAATCCACCCATCTGCACTTCATGAATGCATTTCCATTTACTCCCCTGAGCTGAGGATCAAGCCCCAGATCTTTTAAATACGCATGGCTCAGAACAAATATGTGGTTTTGCTTTGCTCAGTGCAACATCAGGAGTCACTACATGTCGAGAAGAAAGTGATGGCTCCCCAGTCCTATGCAAGCCCATTCAGGATGTCACCTGGAAGCATCTGACATACCCAAGGGGTGTTAGATCACTGTCACAGAGCTCACCTGGCCTGTGCAGGGGCTGGTGGTTGCCATGGGAACCCAGAAATGTTGTCTCTGCCGAGAGGTCTCCCTGCTCACAAAGGGAATCTTCTGCAACCAGTTCTGGTCCTGACTGTGCCACTTTGTGGTAACCAGGTCACATAAAATGGCCAGACTCTAGAGAACCTTGTAACTGAAATTTTTTGAGCTATTTCCACCTTTTTAGAAAACAATGAGGAAAAATCTATGAGAACAATCTGATCCAGAATTATCCATCACTCACTGTGAGATTCAAACCTAATTTGACTGCTATTACTGTATGTATTTTTATTGTTCTCCATTTGCTTAATGAATGTTTCAGTTGTAGTAATAAGATTATTGGTAATATGAAACAGATTTTCAGAATTATAAGAAGATAATGAGATGATACCTTGAGGGTGATTTCTGTTTAAGACACAGTAACTATGTCATGGAGTAAATAAACTTGGTGAGGGAAGATACCAATGACTATTAACCTAAGATACAATTATTCCCAATTTACCAGGATACACATTTCATTTACAGTGAGATAAATGGTGACTGATGCTTGGTCCAGGCTCTCCCATCCAGTCGTGAGGCTGTAGGACAGAGCCTTGCCCAGGGTGTGAATGAACAAGCAGCTATGTTTCCCCACAGCCCAGGATGTGGTGGCTGAGGTGGGACCCAGCAGACCCTTCATGAACACGTGGGGTTGGGAATGGTGAGGTCGAAGCGGTCAAACTGTGCCTGGCTTTTGAGAACTGGCCTTACATCTTGCCTAGCTCCCATTACTCCTGTGTGATGGCCACAAAAGCCTGACAGGGGTGCTTGGCCATCAAAGTTACCTTAACTTTGATGGCCAAGCCTTTGATGGCCAAACCTTAAAGCCATGCATTCCTTTCTAAATCGATGCTTAGTGACATTTAAGGATCAGTATTAGTGCAAGGAATCTGCTGCTTCTTGGATCTGCAAGGCTGACTGGGGACAAAGCATTCACATATCCATGAACCTGCAGATCCTAGGCTGCCCAGCTGTCCTGGCTGAAACAACAGGCTCACCACCGCCCCCCCTCCCTCCTTGGATCCAGGTGTGTTCACACAACTAACTGTGTGCTCCAGGTGGCAAACTCCACCGAGTACACAGCTGCTTGTGTACCCTTGTTTTAGTAAAGTGATGGGGACAACAGTGCACACACACAAACAGATGCACAGCAGCTTGTCCTCCACTATTGAGATGAACCATCTAAATCTCTTGCTTGTTTTGGTATATTTAGTGAATTTTGCCAGCTTTCTTAGTGCCTTTAATGGTCTGTGGAATATTTTCCTGGCTTTTCATTTAAATTTTTCAGTCTCTTAAGCACTATCCCAGGTCCATTTTGATCCTAACTAATGAGAGTTTCTACAGAATTTTAATAGCAATTCTGCGAATAGCATTCATTTTCTCTACAGTCTCTCTCTGTCATATTTCTGGCAATCTCAGTCTGTCTTCTGTTCAAGGTTGGGCAAAACTTTGGATAGTCTGTTTGTTGTTTTTCAAAGTCAGATCATTACACACAATGTAATTCTAAGCTGTACCTACTGCATTTTCACACAGGTAGCTGGGAGTAGCTCTAGGCCCCCAAAATGCCTGCCAGCTGTGTATTTAACTGCAAGCAGAAATTCCCAGGATGAACTGGCTTGGCAATCTCTAGTGTGACATGGCCAATTTCAGGAGACACAGTTTTCTGTGAAAAAACCCAAAATCTCTTTATTTACTAGAGCACACCAATATCACATTTCATTGGCATCTGTGGCAAAGAAGTCATTGTTTTGCAGCTTTGAGCAAAGCTTTGCAGAACCACTAATAGCGTCCTTGGAGAAATGAATGTGTAGCTTAACTCTTGTGCTGTGAACCATTGGAATAGAGTGCCCTAATAAACTCCTTCAATTTCTCAGACTCTGTATTAATATTGACACTGCACATCCATTAAACATCAGTGAGCAGCAGTGCTCCAGGTGGTAGCTGCAAGCAGCCAGATTAGGGGCAAATGTTAGCAGCCTTCCCAATGAATCTTTACATATTTTCCTCATCTATGTGGACAGGCTCTCTTGTCATCTCACCCATGACATACTCATTGCAGTTTTTATGTTATGTTATTTATTGCAGCATTATTTGCATTACCTAGAATTTTCATTTTTGTTTGTTTTGCTTTGTCCCAGTACTAGAAGAAACTGTGCTTTGTTCCTACAAAAATTAATGTAATGGTTCAAACATCGTCAATTCAGTGATCCTACCAACATCCCCTCTTTGCCTCTGATTTAAGAGTATCTTTCCTAAAGATAAGAACTGCAGGGAGCTCACAGCACAATGCTACTGGAGTTGAGATATTTTCTGGGTCAATATTACAAATTATGCCTTTTCCATTATATTGCCCATTTATTTTACAGTTTTTGCCATACTTCTTTGTGCTTAATAAGCTTATCACTGTCCATTTTGTTTCCATATTTACTTTCTGCTATGTGTGACTCTCCTACAAATATCTTCCAAAAGTATTTCTGGCAGCACATATGCTTCTGTATAGCAGTTAAAAAATAAATGTCTTATTTATTTCCAGTTAGATAATTTCATCTTTGGCTGCTATGTTGTACATTTCCACTATGTATAATTTTCATCTAAGCATGTGGTGCTGTTCTTGTTTTCATTACCCATCCTATCCATTCCTTCTGTTGGTATTCACATGTTTTTGTGAAGGAAAGTCAAGTCTGGTATTCCTTGCCTCTTTCATCATGGAATGGACATGATCCCAACTTATGTTGCTTGCTACAGTGTGCGTAAATCCATACACTGTTTTACATGTTTGGCATCTTGAGTCTCCTCTTTCTTATGACCTGGGTTGCTCCATGTATTTGTAATGGCACAGCCCTGCCCATCCTCTGCAAGATTCACTCTGTGAAGTGGTTGCTGTTTCTTGGCAAAGCTTATCATCTCTGTTAATTCTTAATTGTAAATCTCCTGTTAGAGGTTTAACACTTAATGCTCTCTCTTATGGTATTTCCTTAATTTACTTTACTCCAGGTACCTTATGGTAATTGGTATTTAAATTACTCTTCCCATCTGTTCTTAGCAAGGGAAAGCAAGAAAACAAAGCAAGCAAAGATGTTGTATAAATGGAGTCAGTAATGCCTGTGCATTTGGAGGCCGTGGATAACAAGTATTGGCTCCTTACTGTGGTTCAAACCACTTTCATTTAATGTAAAATACATGGCTATTCTAATCGAGCCTAGTCAAGTCCCAGTCTCACATTGCCCTCAGTAACATCTTATCAGAGATCCTTAAAGCAGCATATTAGGTGAAAAGAATGTCTAAACAGCTTGAGAAGCAAAGCCAGTCTTTGAACTGATATCAGATCACAATGTGAGAGAAATTCAAAGAATATGCATTGTATGAAGAGAACGAAACAACATGGGATTTAACAGCAGTGCCTGTGTCAGCCATAATTAGCATGTCAATTAACAACATGAAAACAACAAAACCAATTCATAAAACCATATCACTTAGTAACTTTCTGGAAGATAAATGCAATGTGAAACTGTTCAAAACCAAGCTAGCCACAGAGATTGTTGAAGTACATTTGCTGAAAATGCTACAGAGTTTGTAAAGACAATGTTTGGAAGAACTCCCTAATGTCTTCTCTAATGCTAAGGAAGCAGTATATATAACAGGATCTGTAACTCCAACAACTTTTTTCTCACAGGAAAAGTGATTACCTTTAAGTAGTTGAAAGCTATGAGAAAGTAGAATATCAGATTTTATTCTGTTTTAACTGATTTACTGAGAGAAAAGAAGATGAAATACAATTATGTGTTCATCAACACTTGAAGACATTAAGACCTCTACTTCACAGACAGATGAAGTGGCCAGTTACAATTTGTGAGCAAAGATCCTTATCAGTATAAGATGCAGAATGTATCTTTTGGCAGGGACTGAACTAGACCAACTTATAGTAACTCAGTGGGATTATACTTTTTCTAAGTGGTCTTATTTTGCACTCCAGCATCCAAGACACATTAATCTTCTGCCTTCTACAGCAGAAAAGGTATTTGGTTGGTGAAAAGGAATGGGAGTGGTTCATCATTACAGTGATGGATTTTCTCAGCCTGCCTTTTCCTGCAACTTCTGATGGTCCCCAAACTCCACCTAAGGACAAGGATAAAACAAGTCGCTGTCACAGAGCATTGCCACTGACTTTGGAAGGAGTGCAACTTTGAGCAAACACAGTAATGTGCTGGGTATGTGATCTAAGATGTCAGCCAGATGTGTTCAGTGGGCCATGGTGATGCACACAATTGAGTCAAAAGAAAATGAAAATAAAAGCATTTAATAGAAAACCAACAGGGAGTCTCTTTCCTTCAAACTACGGCTGTTGCTCTTTGATTACAATTGCTCAAGGCCCCACTCCATCTGGTCCATAGATTAGGATGTCACTGCCTCAGTGAAAAATGAACCATTGCTGCAGATATATTAGTAGTTTTCAGAAGCTCTTCTGAATACGAGATCATCTGGCCATAGGATATAACCAGGATGGTATATAGCAGCATCTGGATTTTTGGGTAGGCAGTATCTCAGTGTGAATATAAGGAAGTATATGTAATATTTGTAGATGCACTGAAATCAAGGAACAGTGTAAAAGCCTTAATTTCCTACTCTCATCCAGCTGTGCAATGGGGATAAAAGGAGAGAATACGACTTATTTCTTTTGTTAAACAATGAGCATTAGTCTCTGCCAAAAGCAAAATGCCTGAGTGAGGAGTCTCATGAGTTACATCCCTCACTCAGTGCAGAAGTGACAATACCTGCCTGCAGATGTAAGGCAGGAGAGGTCTGGTGCTGCCAGCCTGCTGGGTGGAAGCTACATCCCTTCCAAGTAGGTGCTGCTTACAGGGGAATGCACATCCTGCAGGCAGATCAGGCTCTCTCCTTCTCCCTCCCTCCTTCTATTGTACTATTTTCTATGCTGAGTCCTCTAATATATAGCTGTACCATAAAAACAGCATGAGCTCAGAGAGAAGTGACCTTAGCCTCAGTCAGCAGGGCTTTCTTGAGGGTAGGAACCTGTACCAGCAACAAAATGGATGTTTTGGTGTAGCTCTCACTGAGACTTTCACTGAGAAGCAGGGTGTAGAATTAGCACAGGAGCTGCTACATGTTTCTGTGCAGGGGCTTGTGCTGCTAGGGGAATGGATAGATCCCAGTCCCAGGGCACTGGCCTTGTTCCTCCATTTGGAGCAGACCCAGAGGAGGTCTAACTACACTCAAAGCTTAGGATCCAGGCTTGCTCACGCTGATGCCTCAGTGGCACCTGCATTTACTGAATCCAAATGGTTTGGGAGTGAGTGTAGAGCCTTCTGTAACATGTCTCTGCTAAAGGAACAAGTTCCTGACAAGATTGCCACAGAGCAACTTAATGGGTTTCTGCTGCTGTTCAAAAACTGTGAATATCTCTATTCATTCCCTTGGAAAAAAAGGTTAATAAACTCAGAGAATTAGGGAATATATCTGTGTAATAGCTTGGATTTGGGAAGAGGGGGCAGGGTGTAAAAGGTCGTGGGTTTTGCCATATAAATACGCTAGGCACACTCCTGAATTTCCTTCTAGGGACGATGAAACTCAGGTCATGTTCTGCTTACAGAAGAGCCAAGGAAGAGCAAGGAGGGGGAAGAAGGGAGGGATTCTTCCTGTGCAGTTTCTCTGAGTTACCCAACCAAAAACCCTGCCAACGTGATTCAGTTCTTTCTCCAAACCAGTGGAGCAGGCACTGATGGCAGACATGACTGCCCCAGGGAATTACACCTCCAGGCAGAGCTGGAAATAGGGGCAAGAGAATCTATCATGAACTTTCTCTGCTCTCACAGGCAGGAACTTTCTCTGATTAGCTTCAGTGGCTGCAGTGCTCCTCTCTCTTACATAAATCATTGGCCAGAGTAGAATGGAATGGGACTGGGACATACTGTGGAGGAGGAACTTCAGGCCCTGGACACAAAACCAGAATAACAGAAGCAGAGAGACACAGACTAGGAACCCCACCAGAGGTGTCAGCTAGCCCAGGGACCCTCCCGGACAGGAAAGGAAAGAGCTCTGTCTGCAGCCAAACCTATGCCTGTGGCTTGTAGTTAAGAAAAGTCAGAGGCAGATGTGCCCAAAAGGCAGGAGCTCCCATCCCATGGCCTGATCTGGAGAGGTATCCAGTTAGTGCTGCTCACACCCACCAAGGAAAAGGGCTCTCCCTCAGTTTAAACCATGCTTGGTGTTCAGATGTTGTAGAATTAAAACAAAGCAAATTATAATCTGTCTTGCTGGGTCAGACACATGGAAATATTTAGATTTCATTTCTCTCCTCATCAGCTGCGCAAAAGCCTGAAGGTTGTGTGAGGATTCTCTTCCCTGTCACTCCGGCCACAGGGATATTAATCATGTGAAAAACAGGGGACGTGGCAGACTCTAACAGACAACGCTGCCTCGGTCTGGCAGCAACACGGACCTGCACCGCTGCGGTAAACACAGCTCCTGCAGAGCACTAAATTTGGTCTCTTTGCAACACAAGTAGCTATTTGCATTTCACTTGTAAGAAAGCACCTGAAGAGGCAGAATTACCGTGATGGCACGGGATGTGCTGACAGCACTGCTGTTCCATACAACCAGAGCATCGATAAACGAGTCTCAAATGCCAGAATAAACAGCAGGCTGAGGGGTCCCAATTCTCCATTGCTGTAAGGATGACAGGACTACACTGGACTAAGGAAGTCCCTTTTTTTATGCAAACATAGGCACAGATTGTGCTGAACAGAAATGGAGACTAAATTATTTTCTGTCCTTATCAATTGTAGGGCATTGCCAAGCAGTAGACAAAAACCTCTCTACTGTCTCTTTTACATTGTGTGGCTGAGCACTGAGATGACTGAGGATGTGACTCTTCCAAAGTAACAAATAAGTATGTGCCTGAAGCATGATCGTGTATCTGAAGCTTCCCCTGCTAACAGGCTTGTAAGTAATGGTAGAGACAGAATGATAAAAAATTACTCATTATACAAGGGTCAGACATGAGTAACTAGGATGAGGTGTTCACCTGTCTTCGTACACAACTTGTGAGATAATTTTAGGTGACACTTCCTCAGTCAAGTTTTAAGAGTTACGGAGCAGCTTTTTGAACTAGTCTGTTTTTTACAAAAACCACCTAGCTGTGGATTGGTGGAATGTAGGAAAATAGAGATAGTGATGAAGGTAATCTCATCCCTAAGGAGTTACAGCTATGCTAATTATCAAGAATTAGGAACAGGCCTGCCCTTAATGGGCCACAGCTAGACCCAATTAGGATGGGTATTGTAAAAGAGTAGGTAGGCTGCTAGAAGTTAGATGGACTTTGTTGGCTGTGCTGAGAAGAAGAAGGAGTTAGTGCTGTGAGGAGCTGCCTGTGAGAAACCACTAAGAAGGTATGAAACATTTGCAATAAGATAGCAGCACCTAGCAATCATAAGAAAACAAAATCACACATTCCAGCCTCCTCTGAACAGTGTTATGAAAAAGAGAGCAGGAATTTTACATGGCCTAAAAAATAACTACAGCACATAATCTAGAGGATGCTCAAGATCAGTCCTTTATCCTCTCATTTTCCATTGCACACACTCTAATACCTGCTTCTATTGATCTGACATGCAGAAAACTAGGACAGCTAAAAGAGAATTACCTGGTACATGCAGCAGCGTAGCAGGTGTGATCTACCTTGAGGGCGATCAGACAGCCACGGCCAAAAAACTAGGACATACGTGTTTGCCAGGAGGAATTTCAGAATGGACGCTGCATTCTAAGTAATGCCAAGTAAAAAAAGAAGTGCACAATCTGTTGTTGCTGCCTGCACTGTCTCTTTCTTCTAAGCACAGGTCTCTTCAAAAAGCTCCACATCAAAAATCAGCAACCCAAAATCTCCGATAGTGTCACACAGTCCCAGCAGGGGAGATGGGATGGGACCTCTGGACCTCACCCTGGCCAAAGCAGGGTCAAGTCCCTCTGCTAGGGATGCTGAAGACAAGTAGCAACTGAGATAAAATTTCTCATTTATACTAACTCTGATGTGTTTTCATGGTTATAAACACAGGAAAATTGCCATTCAGCCATCTTAGAGATACTCAGGTCTTTCATGCATTTAAGCATTTTTTCTGACTGCCCTGAACATGTATTTGAATACTAAAGAGGGTTTATTTTAAAAACTCAAGCTTGTTTTAGAAACATCATTAATGAATATAACTGTACTTGGTAGACTTGGTTGCAAAATAGGAAGTTATAGATGTTTGTAAATTATTTGTGGGACCACATGAGAATTGTGAATTTGAAAAGCATTTATCAGCACACAGTCTTCTCATAAGTGAAGAAGAGGATGAGAGTACTAATATCTGAGGCTATCATTGCTGTTAGCAGCTGTCCATACCACCGGAATCCTCTAAAAAAGTAGGACAAACACCAAAAGAAAAGTAGGACATTTAATCACTCCACGCCACCTGGAACATTCAGCAATACATCGAGTGCACATGCTCAGCACACTGAGATGCAGTGGACAGATGAACCTGGAATATTTAAGTAGGAAGCAATGGCTACTGTATGAGGTTATGCCTGAAATATTCATCAGGAGAAGACAATTTAATGTTTTCTTACTTAAAGAAAAAAAATCCCATATCTTCTGCTCTGCAAAATAAAGGGAAAAGAAAACCTAGAACATAGTAGAGATACTAATCCCTATGGTTTAATCAGCTTTTCTTATCACTAACAGCAGAGTGTCTTCTGGACCATCTCCTGCATCAACTTGATTTTTGCAGAACAGACTTTTGCATACCCAGAATCCCAAATTTGGCCTCAAGCAGCCACCTTATGTTACAACTCATATCCCAGCTTGACATTCTTAAGAGAAGGATGTGGAGAAACTTTTAAAAAAAAAAAAAAAAAAAAAACCAAAAGCAACAGCAACAAAAAAAGCCATTTTATTGGCTTTGATGTTTTTGAATTGCTAAAATGGCGTTTTCTAAGAGGGGAAAAAAACATTCAGGGAAAAAAAAAATCTGTCCAGTGTTACATCCATTACTCTAACCCACTGATCCCTGCCAAAGTGCATCCCTGTTCTCCTGAGTCTGCAAACTGAGGTCCCTGTCAAGAGTGGTCTACAAAAGCAGCATTGATCCCTCACATCACTTATTTAGCCAAAATATCATTAGAAATGGCCAACATCCCTCTTCCTCTCTTATAGGATGGGGTCTCTGTGAATAATTCAGCACTTTTATGAAATCTCTGTGGCTGTTCACCCTCTCTCATGTGTCATGACAAGCTTCGGGGGAAAGTGCAGGGAGCCCCAGGACAAGTGGGAAGGGGGCAGCCACCAGGACTGGGAAGGAATCAAGGTGCCATTTGTAAAAAGAACATTAGAAATGGATTGTTAAGGGTGTCAGGATCAGATATTGCACCAGGGGCTCACCACACTGCAGCCCTTGCTGAACCACTATGTGTATTTCCTAGTAGACACAGGAACTTCTCTAATTTCCATTTTATGCCAAAGGGGGAACAATTGTTCAAATGTTCTTTTGGTAAGTGGAAAAGATGAGCAAGTGCATTTTATTGAACCATAATTGGTGTATGTGGGTAAGTGTGTGTTATCTTCATAGCTGCCTTTGCCCATTCCCTTCGAACACCTTGTAGAGGGTTGAGAGAGATCAGGAAGAATGAGGCATGATCAGGAAGTTGGCTTGCATCCACTGAGGAGTTTTACACATTTTCTCTGTGTAATAATATTCATTGCTTTTGGGTTTTTTAAGACTCTGTACTGACTGGGTGCAGCAAAATAGAAGGGCTACCATGAACCAGGTGAGTTCTGTGGCTTGCTCAGGTCCTGCTGCTGAGGAGCCAGCTCCTCGAGAACATGATGAATGGAGGGACTAGGCTGGGAGAGAAGCTGTGGGAGAGTCTGCTTCATATCCCTGCCCCTGCCAGCCTGGTAAAGATGGGCTGCTGTGGGGTGCTGCGGGCTGCTCCTTGCTGAGAGCTGAGGCTGCAGAACCTCAGGGGCTGCTTGAGGTCGTTTGGGCTGACTTGGGGTCATTGGAGTGCCTGGTAAGGGTTATTTGAGGCCACTGCAATCCCTGGTGGGGTTACTTGATGTCATTGGAGTGCCTAATAGTGGCCACCTGAGGTCATTTGGGCTGACCTGAGGTCACTGGAGTGCCTGGTGGTGGTTGCTTGAGGCCATAGTCAGCACAGACACTGCCTTTGGAATTTGCTGTTCAGAACACCCAACCAGGACTGCAGGAACACCATCCAGGACAACTGGACATGAGTGGACCCATCACAGGTCAAGGTCTCCAAAGGCCCAGAGATTTGCACTTCTCAACTGGAAGAAAAGGATGGGAGACCTTGGCTATCAGTAGCCACAGACAAGGACCTCTGGTGATTAATGGGCGAATATGAACTGTCATTGTCTACTTTATTCTCTGCATTTACTTGCCACACCTGGTGCAGGGACCAGAGGTGGAAAAGTCAGGAGGGCTGCTTCAAATGTTCCAGATATTAAAAAGGGTTAAGTTAATAATAACTAGGGTTTGTAAAGACAAATTGAGAAACAAGAAGAGGAGGGATTGAGAGGAAAGCTCATGTCTTTACCATCAATTCCATGGGCGAAGGTGCATTATGTCTTTGAAATGGGTCTTAATGTCCCTTCTGATGTTTTGCAGCAGGTTTGATGCAGAGCCCAGGCAGATTGGGTCCTGAAACAGAGAAGGGTCTGCACAAGCTTGAGCTTCAGAACTTTGGGGTAAAATGACAGGTTCAAGGGGGCACATGTTGCAGGAGGTTTGGGAAGACTGGACCTTCCTAGTACCTCAGCCAGTGGGGAAAGGAAGATGGCAACATGTGGCTGGGAGTTCAAGATAAAAGGAGGCTGTGCCCTCCAAAACCATGAGACAGAAAACCCGCAGCTGTGCCCTGCTGGACTCTCTCCCTGTATTCCAATAAAGTTGCAGGACTCTTCTGTCTTCTTTTGGACATAAGCTTCTGGCGTTTGTGGATTTTCCTGACACAAGTTTAACTGAAATCCAAGAAGATTACATGTACTGGCTTCCCTTGATCAACTGGGTGGGTTACCTTGTGAAAAATAGTTATAGAGAATACTAGCTACAGCCTCATGCTAGGAGAGGCTACCACACTAGTGTGTCCTAAAGCTTTTTTTCTGTGATGAGGTAAGATCTTGCCCCTTGTTTGTTTCCTCCTACCCCTGGCAGAATCCTCATGCGTGGATTCTTGTGATGGTTGCATGGCATCCTTGTGATATTGATGTTTTCTATGCATGACTGGAGGCATTTCTCCAGGTTCTTACAGTCATCCTGATGGTTAGGATTAAACAGCAAGCCCCCCTTACCTCCTGGACAACACTTCTTCTAACTGTGTGTTATGAATATTTTCGGGTGTTTGTTTGTTTGTTTGTGATTATGTTTTACTTGTGTGAAAAATGCCAATCACTTGTTTTTAAAATTTTAAGTATTTAATTGTAATAAAATGGTTATAAAAATAGTAATATAATTAGAAGTAATAAAAATTTGAAAAATTGAGATTAGGACAATATGAGACAATAAAAACAAAGAGTTACGGACAGTCCAGGTACCTCTTTCTGGGCAAAATAAGCCCGAAAAAGGACACCTGTTAACAGAGTATTAACCCTTAAAAACAATCACCTGTTGCATACTCATACACTTCATACATGATGCATAAATTCTATTCAAACACAGGATTCTGTCTGGTCATTGTCAACTTCGTCCTCTTAATCCTAATGGCATGTTCAGGGCTGAGCGAGGCAGGAAGAAGTTAGTTACTTCTGATAAGGGAGCAATAAATTCTTTTTCTCTGAAAGACTTAGGTGTCCTGTGGCTGCTATCTCGGTGCGAGTCCTCTTTTAAAAAAGGTGTCTTACACAGCATAGTTTCTATTTTAACATTATGTTATAATCTAAAACTATATTTAACACACTACTTAAGAAAATTAATACAGCATAACATTCTAACATAAGACATATACTATTCATTTTAATATTTGGGAAAATCCAATAATGAAATACACATTTTCCACACTTGTGAGTTCTGTTTTGATTTTCTTTGAGTTTGTTGTTGTTGTATTTTGGGTTTGGTGGTTTTGGCAGGTTTGGGGTTTTCTTGGGGGTTTTTATGTTTTTTAGGGGTTTTGTTGTTGGGGTTTTTTTGTTTGGTTTGGTTGGGTTGGGTTTTTTTGTTGTTTTGGGGGGGGTTGGGTTTTTTTTTTTTTTTTTTTTGTTGTTTGTTTTGGGTTTTTTGGGGTTTCAGTGTGGGCGGGGGCAGCCCCCTGGATATTTTTATTGACGTGGCAAACAGACCCATTCGCTTGTGACCCCCGCGCCGCTCCATCTCCGCCTGCCCGCGCTCCCGGCAGCCAAGAGCCCAAGGCAACAGGTCCGCTCGGGGGCTGGAGCAAGGCAGCGAGCGCCGGGACTCCGGGAAGAGTGAAAACTCTTCTCTTTTCCTTGTGATTCGCGGGGGTTTTGTTTGATTGTTTGTTTGTTTGTTTCCGTGAGGTGCGGCCGGCTGCGTGCGCGGAACGCCGGGGCCGCGGGCGCCGTTTCCAGCCGAGCCGGGCCGGGCACGGCAGCGGCCCCCGGCGCGGCGGGGCACGATGGCGAAGGTGCTGGCGGCCCTCAGGAACCACTGGAAGAAATCCACGTTCGGAGCCTGCCTGCTGGGCTGGGGCGGACACTGGCTCTATGGCAAGCACTGGTAATGCCGGCTGGGGCCGGGCCGGGCCGGAACGGGCGGGGAGGCGGGAGGGAGAGATGGAGGAAGGGGGAGCGCCTGAAATGGGGGTCGCCTCTCGGAGGGCCCCGGCAGCCGGGGGATGGATCTCCCTCATGCCTCAGCAGCTGGGGGCGTGGGAGGCTCAGTGCCTGCTCTGCCTTCCCACGCCGGCCGTGTTGTAGGGCTGGGGCGGCTTCAGGCGGGAGGTTTGAACAGAGGCGATGTCTGGCTGGCATGGGCAGTGTTGGGGCCTCTTGGAGAGGAGAAGGTTTTCTGACTCGTACCTTCAACAAGAATGTGGTGAGCCACGCGTGTGCCTTCAGCTTGCTTGCTTTGAGCCTGCTTTATAAGGGTGACTGGAAGCGGGGCTGCAGGGTGTGCTGAGGGGGCTCATCCCAGCGTGGCGGCCCCGTGCCTGGGGCCTTTCCCGCCTCCTGTTTGCTGCGGCCGGAGCCCCTGTCTCTTCCCGAGACCTGGCACCGCAGCTGTGTGCTGTCCAGTCTCTTCCCGAGACCTGGCACCGCAGTTGTGTGCTGTCCAGTCTCTTCCCGAGACCTGGCACCGCAGTTGTGTGCTGTCCCTGCCCCATGCGGGCTTTGCTGCTGTCGCCCACCCAGCTGGGAAGAAGCCTGGCAGCTGCTCCTCCCGTAAGTTATACCTGGTGGTGTCATTGCCACTGCTTACCTGTGGAGTAAATGTCCCTTACAGCAAGTAAAATCGTCATTTGTGTTTCTAAAGAACCTGAGTTCATCTTTTAATCCTTCTCCTTCAGGATTGTGGGTAATGCATTTTGCTGAAAAGCAGGTGTAGCCAAATTATTTTTAAAAGGTGTTTCTTTTGGTTCTGCTGCTTATTGACACTGTCTTAATGATTTTTAATTGTTTACTCAGGTTTTTAACAATGCTTTTTTCTGCTTACATTGCAACCCTGCCAAAGCCTCGGTGGAAAAGTTAGGAAAATGAATCTGTTTATGTTGTTTTTATACTCTCTTCACATCCTTTTACCTGGGGACTTTGGCATTAAATCAACCTTTGTTTTGCATGGTACATCTGCTTTAATTGCTTGCTTCTTACCTGAAGCACTGAGGCTCAGTGTCCCCTTTGTTGTGTCAGGGAGTTTTTGTGCCCGTGTGCTGTTGGTTTCAGATTTACACTCTTTTCTTGTGTGGGAGCGGTGAAATTGTGTTTGGATCACAGAGAATGTGGGGTGTGCCACAGGTGATGTAGTGGGGAATAAGGAGGAAAATCTGAAAGGCAGAACACCAAAAAGGGAATCTCTGGTATCTGAATTTCGGTGTGTGGAGGTTGTTAGCCCCAAGTGTGTAGGCATGGTGCTTTAACCCAGATGATGTACTGGGGGCAGAAAATTTTACATATCCCATTCTCCAATCTCCCTATTGTCTGTAAAGGAAAATACAGCATTTCCTTAAGAGGAAATGCAAGAAAAGAAGTCCTGTGATGACAGACAGCTCAGTGAGGCTTTGATGCAGGCCATAGCTACTGCTTTCAGAATTTCAAACACTGTTTGTAAACACTGACAACTGTTCAGCAGTTCCTGGGCCATTCCCTACAGAGAGTTGTTTTATCCAGGTTAGAGAAAAACAAGGAACAAGAGCCTGATGACAAAAGTGTAAAGAAGAGTTCAAAGGTGGTCTCAACAGCCCGTTGTGATATTCTGTGAACGGTGAGGACCTTACCTTGTGGTAGGTGGACACCAGGGAGTAGGCCAGGATGCTTCTCTGCAGCTTGTGGGGATGGCTTTTGGTGTGGTTTTGTACATTCCCTGTTCCCAGTTTCTGTGGCTATGTCCCAGTTGTGCTGGGGATCAGGGAGGTGCCTTTTGCCCCATGAACAGATGGCCACAGACAGCTCTGGGAGAGGTTAATGAAGGACCTGTAGGGGCTGGGTTGGCCCTGAGGCTTGTTGTTATCCACATCAGAGGCTCGATTGCTGTGCATGAGCCATACCTGACTAGACTGATACTTGCCCTTTGGGAACACATTTAAAGTGCAGTGAGGTCTTGTGCTTTGGTTTCTGGCATCACAAGTTCCTGATGAAGGGCCTTGCTTCAGCACAGCATTGGCTCAGATTGGCCTCTGACTTCCTGGAAGTAGCTGAGATGTTGGTCATTTATTTGCAGCCGAAGAAAATTTTTGTTTGCCATCCTGCATCCCTCTTTCCGTCCTTGTGGGTTTTCTAAAATACTTATCTTGCAAGGAGAAGGTAATTTGCTTTTTTGACTTCTCAAGGTTCTTTCTTCTTTTGGATGCAGCAGCCATGATGCCTGCATTAAGTGGAGCTATTGTAAATAACAATCTGTCCTGCAGATAAATGGCAGCTCTTCTGTAGTCAGTCTCTCCAAGCTCACAGAAGAGCTCTGAAGTACTTCCTGAAGACTTTGGAGGACGCTGTATGGACAAGAAGAATGTTACCTTTTCCAGGCTCATTCCCAGTGCCTCTTCTCTGCCTGGAAATGGACGTGGGAGTCCCCCTTGCACACCCTGAAGAGTGTGCTATGGAGCCTGGTGCGGGTGCCCTTGTGCTCCCTAGGGTGTAAAGGGAAGAGGGGCACTGGAGTGTGATGGATCATCTTTGAGTTGGTCTAAAGGTTGTGGATGGCAATAACTGTAAAGGTTGAGGAGCTGCTTAGTCCTGGTACTTTCTTCCTGCAGCATTTCTTTTCTGGATCAGTGTATGAGCCTTTCAGTTCAGGAGGTGTTTGTTCAAATACTCACTGACGTAAAAGTAAGGAGTTTTGGACAAGCAGGAAGAATTAAAGTAGGAAGCCTTGTGCTTTTTCCCCTTCTGCCATGAGTTATTCAGCCCTTCTGAGCATGTGATAGTGCAGAAGGTACCTCTTCACAGGGCTGTCAGTCAGGAGGTGGCAAAGGTTTTTCATGTATCTAATAATAGGAGTTATGTCTGATTGAACTACTGTTCACTAGAACCCCATTGCCGTTCTTGCAAAGCCATTATGCATCTTAAAATTCCTTTTGTTCTCATAAAATAATACGCTTTAAAGATCCACTGTCTTGCATTTAGGATAGCAAATACTCAGTGTTAAGTCTCAAATAACTCAGTGTTGCTACATGTGAGGTTGTCTGGATTGCATGAATTTATATATTAGGCTCATTTTAATCTGTAGCATATCATGTTGTAGGTACAAGGAACACTTTATTTAATATCCTAGATCAAAGCTTGCACGGTATGCAGATTGTCAGCTATCTCCTCATACACAGTAACATACTTCTACTTAACACACACGTGAGGGTGATCACAAATAAGGATTGTTCTTTACCATTTGATTGTTCTAAGATTTTCATCAAGTTTGGAATCCCTTCTCAACTTTATGTCCTGGGTCACCTTTCCTGAACTGAGCTGCAGCTGTTCTTTGTATCCCCAGGGGGTGCAGTGAGTTACCAGGTCTGTCAAATCAGCAGAAATGAAGTCCCAGCATGATGAACATCAGCTGAACTGATTGTCAGATTTGACCAGACTGTTGCAGTGATCATCACCATGTCAGGATGGAGACCCTAGATATTTCTACTGAGGCAGTGGACTCATCACATACTTAGTTTTACTCTGTATATGTTAAAGTATTGACATTCTCAGTAGAAAGTGCTGGCAAAGCACCTGAGCCTTTGACTGCCTGCCAGTAATCCTGAGTGGTGCTGTTATCTACAATTTGAATGTTAGTCTCTGTGTGTTTGCCAGCTGATAACTCACTTTGTCACCTTTCTGCATATACTTCCTGAGTAGCTGACTTTATTTCATTCAAACTTTGTCAAAAAAACAGAGTATAAATTCTGAGTCTTAGGTAAAGCTGATGAAACCTAAGATTTGTCTTTCATGCCCTTCCAAGGCCAAGATGGAAGTAAATTCTAATGCCCAGTAAAGAGGATTCTGTGCTCTTGCTGTATTAGAAGCAGCCAAAAAAGCTCTCTGCTAAGATAAAATCTTTTTCAGGAGTTCTAATACAGCTCCTGAGGGCTGATCTGTGTGCACAGCTTTGGTCAAGTTTCTCCTCACTAAACTGTTTGAAGGTGCAGGCACAAAACTTTAAAGTTTTTAGACTTCTTCATATTTGAGTATATTTAATAGTCTTAGATTTAATGCTGATAACCCATTTTGGAATGAGATCCTGAGCTTCTTTTTACATTTGTAGTGTGATCACTTTTAGAGGAGTTGCTTTGGTTGGATCTAAGACAGACCCTTGCTGCAGCTGAGAGCCTCAGACAGCTTCAGTTCAACTTCGTTGTCGTCTCCTTGTTGCATTCATTGCTTTCCTGAGTGACTTTGATCATGGGAGCTGTCCTTCCATCTTGGCTTCTGCTGGCTCTTGGGCACAGAACTCAGCCTCATCTTGAGGAGCATCCATATTAAATTGTGTGGATCTTGTGCTTATGTGTGAGAGTGTTAATGCCCTATTCCAGCTGAAAACGTTCAGGACTGGAGCACTGGCCAGCTGTCCTGCCCTAGGGGTGTTGCAGAGAAATCAGAGCAGCCCTGTCCAGGCAGGTCATATGGATGTTGTCTTCTCAGAGCCTTGTGTGCTGGCAGCCTGGCACGGCTGGGGAGTGGGGAGCTCTGCCCAGTCCCTCTTGAGTCCCTTCTGTGTTGGTTCCATCCTTTGGTGTGAGTGTGCTCTGGTCTCCACAGAGTCTGTGCTGCTGTGGCTGCTGGCCTTGAGGCTGTGCTGGGAATGTTCTCTGTGGGTTCAGCCTAGGACAGCCTCTTTCTTCCATACCCTGCTGCCACTGTTTGTTCTTCTCCGTTTCCCAATTTTTTACTGCTTAAGCAAGTTGGCCCAGCTGTGAGCTATGTGATGCATAATTCTCACAGCAGGAAGGCAGCCCTGAGTTTGCCAGCAGATGCAACACTGCTTGTCTGTTTGGCTTTAAGGCCGAATGGTGTAGATAAGGCCTTAGGGGAAACATGAAGTAAAAATTGATTTTTAGTTTGCTGTGGATATGGTGCAAGTCAGAAGAAATCTCTTTGTATTCTTTAAGGCAGTGGAGCAATTTCCCTCTGCCTCTACCTGCTCTTGTTTGAGGATTGTTGAAAAAGCTTTGTTGCTCCCTAATAGTAAACAATAAAATACCAAAAAAAATCAACAAAATCTTATGTTTGTTACTAAAGTCTCATCTTTTCTGGGAGCTGGTGAGCAGTCATATTTCAAGATTAAATACATACTGAGGCAGAAGACTTTAAGAAGTTACCTTTTAGCTAGTTTTCACTTTTTTTTTCTAGCTCTATTTAGTGATTGTTATGACCTGCAGAGGACTTGCAGGGCCAGTTGGGGTAGTTTAGGTGAGCCATGTGAGGTGAGTAAATGCCACAGCTGGATGAAGGAGGTGGACTGCTGTTCTTACAAATGCATCCCTGTGAGTGCACCTGTACTGTTTTTTGTGGAATTTGAATGTAAATGTTGACATAATACTTTAAGGAAATGAAAAAATTCCTATTACCTGGCATCTTTAAACCAAATCTGGGACATCCTTGACAAACTCAGATGACTTTGAAATGTCCCAGTTGCATCAAGTGGAAGTCCTATGAGTATGGCTGGGATGATATGGAATTCTGGGTGCTGTGCTGCTGGAGAAGTGAGACAAATCACCTGGAAATTGCTGGATGGTGAATGAGTCTTCTAGTCTCAGAATCTAAACATTTCCTTTGACACTAAAATGGTAAGTGTTAAAATAGGCTTCTTCTGTCTCTTTAAGTGCTTCAATGCAGGAGAAAATCAGCATAAATGTTGACATCTAAACTGTCAAGCTTAATTTTTATGGGTAAAAATCACTGAGGTGAATCCTTGACAGTTGTTTTGAGGATCTTTGAGGTTGAGAAAGAGAGCACAGTATTTTCAGCTTGTATTTGGGAAATGTTGCTGGACTTCATTTTAAAGACAATTAACACTGCAGCATAAAGCTGGGGGCACCAGGAAAGCAGCCTGGCTGACAGTGTGACAGAGCTTGACTTCTGAACAAAATAGCATCAATGTCAAGTAAACAGATAACGTGGGTTTGGCTGGGATTTGTTCAGAAGGTTAGGACAGGAATTCTCAAAGACATCCACTGTGCAGCTATCCTTTGATAGTGAGGGCTCCTTGATATCCCATAATATTTCAGCTTTATGTATTGAAATCACAATTATTTTCTATTTGCTTTGGCCACACGTAGTCACAGAGGGAGGTGAAAATGTCCCTGTGTGAGGGCTCATGCCCTCAGTGGCACAGTGTGGGCTCAGCCTGTCACGCTGTCTTGATTGAGCTGGAATTAGCTGTGACACTGCTGTTGCACAGCCTGGAACGCCAGCCTTTGCAGAGTTATTTTAACTGGTGCATTTCCATCATGTCAGTGCAATCAAACCCAAGGCTGTTGCTCCTCTAAGTGATATTGCAGGTGCTTAATACAAATTATCTACTCCTTTGGTTTTAAGGAGCAAATATGACAGCATGCCTCTGAGGAATTCTTTTGCAGACATTCCTGTTACTTGTTAACCTGATGAGGTATTATTCACATATTTTCTTTTTCCATGCTTGAACTCTTCCTTTGTCTTTTTATTATTGCCAGGCATAAATCTGGCTTTTATGGTGTAGTTATTTTTGCAGAACCCAATTTTATATCTCACCTGAAGTCACCCTACTTCTCGTTTCATGGCACTGCAGCATCTCTTGGTGATGCCAAAAAGAGCAGCTTATATAATTCCAGTGACAGATAACCAGTGAAAACAAATTACCACTGTAAACCAATGGAATTAGATAGATGGCAGTTGGGTTTGGCCTTACCTTGCCTTCTTTTCTGCCATTTCCATGGCAGGGTTTGGCCTGACGAGCCACACTTTGGGGCAGAAGTGTGCTGTTCTCCTAGCCACCTGTTTTTGTCTGGTTGGCCTTTAATCCTTTTGGTTGGTACAGTGTTTGTTTTGGTATGCTGACTGTAAGTGGGGTTTTTTTGTATGTGATAGTTTGAGACAAAAATACATGGTCTTGCCAGGTGTTAGGCAGAGACAAGCTGGAGGATGGAGAGTGTTGGTATCTGGAGGACAGGCAAGACTCTGGGCACAGCAGAACAGTACTTGCCATTTTGTGTGTAAGGGGAAATATGGCATTTTTGGGGCTGGGGAAGGAATAGACTTTCATTCCTCAGTAGCTGTGTCTCCAGTGCTTGCTGTCTGTATACCCTTGCCAGTGACAAGTCAGAAATGTATTTCTGAACAGACCATCTGTGACATATCTAACACTGAGCATCTCTCTTTTGTTTTTACCCTTCACTTAATGAGATGAATGTTTTTCACCTTTCTGAGTTACTGCTTTGGGCCATGCTCAGACCTGGGTGAGTGGGAGGTGCTGCATTAAAGTGTGTTTGGCTTGCAGACTGATGGAGAGTTCACAGTTGTAAGGCACAAAGACTTAAGTCCTCTTTAGAACCCTTCTACACTGCCATAGTGGTAAGTACCTTTAGTGTAAACACCAGGCAGCAAGAACATTGCAAAAACCCAAACCTGAGCTCTGGAGTGCAGTTATGTAGCAATTTAATAAATAAATCACAGTTATGCAGTGTGCCAGAGCTTCCATAATCTCAGCACACTTGCCATCCTGGTCTTTGTTTTCTACTTTACTTTTCTGTAGAAAGAATGCTTGTGTGCACATGCAGGAAAAAAAGAATGCATGTGTGCATCAGTGGGGGTGTTTTATCCTTAAAATGTTTTGGGGTTTTTTTCTGTTCCAGTGTTGTCAAAGTGTGTGTAAAAAGGGTATGCACCTGTATTTTAAAAATGAGCAAATTGTTTTAAACTTACACAACGTAATGTCCCTCTCTTTTCTGTCTTACCTGATAGTGATAACCTGCTACGAAGAGCTGCATGCCAAGAAGCCGAGGTAATACTGTTTAAAGTAATAAAATTAGATTAAAATCTGCCTCTTATCTTGGTTATGCAGGGCTCCTGAGATTTTCCCAATGGGCCATTTGTGCGTGCCAAGCCTTCTAATGATGCCATCATCTGTGTTCTTCCCCTTGATGCCCAGGGGAGGATGGGGGTACTGCCCCCTGCGTGTCCTGGCTGCTGCTGCAGGAGGAGCAGCCTTATCCTTGATCTTAATCACTGCTGGAGCTCCCCAGACCTCCATTGCTGCACGTGCAATTGCTCTGTGCCTGTAAACTTCTAACAGGAAGATGATTTGTGGATAAGAGTGAAATCCCAGCCCCACCAGGAGGGGTGTGTGCTGTACAGAAGCAGCACAAAGCACTTTGTGTCAATGCTCAGCTGCAGAGACCCTGCTCTTGTCTGTGTGACCCTGAGTGACTTTATCAGGGATGCAGCTGTGATGACTGACTGACTCAGCTCTTTGGGGACCCATCTCCTAGAAACTTAATGGGGACAGCCTAGTTGCTGATCAGTGACAAGAAGGCCTCTGTTCAGGGGGCACAGTTACTCTCAGGGTGCTGACTGTTGCATTTCTTAGTTTGTGGCCTGCATGGGCAAACAGCAGTCAACAAACTCCCATACTGCAATATTCCAATAAAGAAATCTTGTCCTTAATAAGCAGTCTTCTGGATGTGTAAGTGCTGCTGCCCATGGATGACATCACTTCTGTAGGATTTTAAGAGTTTTTACCTCCCACAAATAAAGTTTATTCTAAACCTGCTTCTTCATGATAGATCTTTGACATTTTGCAGGGTGTAACACTGCTCCTATCATTGCTACGCACTGGGGCCTGAGTAGAATGGTGAAAATTGTTTTTCTCAATAAGGAAGTGTTGTGCACCTGAATTATCCCAATTTTAGCCTGTGTGCTGTTGAAAGATTTTCACAGCAACTTGTATTGTGTAATGGATCTTCATGCCAGAATAGATGTAAGGGTACTCACTGCTCATGAAAAAACAAGGAAAATCTTTCCTCGAAATACTGCTTTCATAAACCATACTAGTACTTTCAGAGTCTTTATGTTTTCAATATTCATTTTTACTACATAATAACAAAGTGATAGAAGTTTTTTATATCACAAAAAATAGCCATTAATACCTCAGTATTTGAAGCATGCTGACCAAATTAAAGCAATTCTTTAAAAGGAGCTGATGAAGTGATTTTTGTGTATTGTCAAAAAGGTATGAGTGCTAAGGAAAAGACTGGTACCAGCAGATAGTTCAGTTGTGGAAGTCCTGAATTTCCCATTTCTTAAATCCAGTTATTAAGTGACAGGTTCTATTCCATTATGGCTTATTCTTACAAATGAAAATACAAAAGCACTGTCAATAAAGCTTCCTGCAATTTTAGCAGTTAAAGCCTGAGAAAATGTCCTGCAGAAGACTCCTGCATTAGAAAGGAATGAACCAGAAAGCCTAGTAATCAATTCTTGCTGTAATTTCCTTTCTCACTGACGCGTCATTGCCAAATAGTGCTTGAAAACACACAGCAGTACTGCATTAAGGCATTGTCTGGTATGTTCTTCAGAATAACAACAATCTAAAATTGTTTGAAAAATGCTACTTGCTTTCATAGTGCTGTATATAAGTATTGGGAAAAAAAATAGAGACAAACTCACCAAAGAAAAAGTTTAGTTTGAATTAACTGTGTGTGAAGTTCTTACCATTTTTAAATTGGATTTTTAGGTTTTTATGCCTGTTACATTATCAAATTGATGAGGGAGGTGCCTTCCTGGGAGAGAATCCATGACAGCAGTGTTTCATGCAAAGGTTCTGCTATGTGTGTCTAAATTTAAATACCAGTTTATGATGACAGCCTTGGTGTGGCAAATGATTATGGAAAGATTCTGTAATAAAGAACCCATTTATCATATTTTTAACATTTTACACCTCTGTCTCTGGGATAAGTCAGTGTCAGCTGACTCGGTCTTCCTTGGCAGATCAGTCTTGCTGATTGACCTTGTTCCTGAACTCTGGGCACGTGTAAAGAGGTGCTGTTTAGCTGGCAAACAATTCACTCAAGGATAGTTTTCTGTAAAAGAATGTAGTTTCTTTGCTAATATTCATAAAAGACTATAAAAGCTTTGTATAAAGCAATTTTCAAAGTTGTAGAATAGTGGTTGTCATTTTAGAAGTCCAGAAATATAATACCTGGAAGTGTGCATATGACCAGAAAGTGAAAAAGGTACTGGCTTACCTAAATTATCCCTATATATATATATATATATATATGTATATATTAATAACCATTTTTATGGTATGACTATAAGTTATCTTTACTTATGTTCTGCTCTGAAAGACTTCTAGAATATTGCATTTTTTTTTTTTATTTCCTGTCTTACAAATCAGCATTTGCTTTAGAAATGCCCCTGTATGTAACATAAATGTCTAAGTATATTACATAACGAAGCAATTATGTCATTACTAATCTTTATGAGCCTTGTTGGGTTGTTTAGAGCCTTGCTAGATTGTTTGGAGCATGCAAATACATCATATTGTGCCCCCTAAGCAAATAATTAGTTGTTTCTAACAGCTGTAACATGCTAGAGGGCCCCTATTCCCCAATTCCCACCCAACAATTGCAGTATAATAAGTTGGTCTGTTTTCCAGCTGATCTTTGAGTAAAGCTTAAGAGCTATTGATTTGTTTCACTTTCTTTGAAGATTTCTCTCAGCACTTTTCTCATGCTTTTTCTTTCCTGAAGAAGAAATCTGGATGTTTTAAGCAGCACAGCCAGCTGTATCCTTCTTTAAATTGAGGTTTCCTGAGCAAAGTTTGCAAGTGGAATTACTAATAAGTTTAAATACCTAACAGCCACTAAAATGTAGTGGTCTTTGTGTACACTGTCACCTCCTTCAATATAAAAATTCCTGCTAGCGGGTTAACTTCCAAGGGAAAGGGGGAAAAAAGCCAGGAACAGTTGACTGGGCCATGTTCAGCACAGTAGTCTTTGGTTCCTACTCTTTGTGGGGCTTCTGGATGGTATTGTATTTCTTGTGTTCAAATCCAGTTGGATTTGGTGTGTTAGTCAGGCTGCCTTTAAGTGACCTTCTAGAAACTTACAGAGCAGGATGTAACGTGTGGAAGTTTTGTATTTCCTGGCCTGTTCTGAACAGCTTTGGAAGTAGGTCCAAAGTGCAAGAGGCTTTGTGGAGAAACTCTCAAAAAATTTAAAATTGAGACACTTTTTCAGAATTGGATTAAAAGTTGAAGAGGAATTTAATGATTTTTATAGAGAGAGATTAGTTTAAAAAAAGTAAAAGAAACAGTGGACTTGCTTATAGGTCAAGGCAGATTGTCTTATAATTATCTTTCCTAAGATAATACTAAAATGAGTAGAAGAGATAGAGGAATTAAGTTCAGAAGTTGAAAAGAATGCAGAAAGAAGGTGGCAGGCAGGTGTATCAGGATTACATAAGAAAAGAAAATCCAGTAACCTTGGAGTCAAGGAGAGCTCCCTGGATTTCTGCCCATTACAGAAAACCAGAGGTTGACAAAAACGAAATGGTGGTGGAATTGTAAAAATGAACTAAAGAGTACTTATGACAGTGATGGGAGCTGCTGCTAAGAATGCAGGCCTTTGAATAAGAGACCTGTACAATGGCTGAAGATGGAAGTCATTTGAATGTCATGAGGCTGGAAAGCCCCTTGACATTTGTAGAGATGCATTATTTTGAACTGTTTTAACAGTGTGCTTAAAAGATAAACTGAGCCCTGCTCTTTTTCTCTTACTTAGGCTTTTGGCAACCAGCTGATGCCTGCCACTATGCCATTGAAGAAAGCAACAGTCTTCCTCAACCCAGCAGCTTGCAAAGGGTAAAATTCCCCCTTCCTAGCACTCTCATTTGAGGCACTCTTTCTGCATTTTTGCTCTGCTGTCCACTATAAAAGCTAGCCAAATTTTTGAGCTCATTTTTGCCTCCCTCTGATGCCAAGCTGGTGCTATGTAACTATGCCAAACTTTATTTCACCAAAAATATTGGGATGAGAAATAGAATTAGTTTCTTGAGGTGGAAGAATGATTTCTAAACATATTTTTCTTCCATTTTTTTCTTTAATCCTGTATTTTGCCTTTGTCATTCCTTCATATGTAGAATTCTTTTGTATTCCGTCCAAACTTTTGCATGTGATATATTTCCATCCTCAAAAACTATAGAAGTAAGAGATGACCTTGATTGCTTCAAGACTTGAAGTTGGCAAGAAGTGATCTTACTTCTGTGGGAGCCTGCCCTTGAAAGGGATGTGCCCACAAACTGAGAGGCTAAATATGGACTTGGAGCAAGACTCCTGGAAGAGGTCGGCAGCTATTTATGCATCCTCATTAGCAGAAAAACCATAATGTTGGATGTGATGTGTGTCTGTTTCTGCTGATCAAATAAGCTTTGGAATAGTTGCATTTTGTGAAGGGGCAGGGAGTTTGTTACTACCAGTATGAGGGGAATATTGTAGCTGACATGAAAGTCCTTGGACTCACATGCTTTTGTGAGCCTGGAAAATGCATGGAATTAACCAAGTCTCATGTTTCAACTTGTAAACAATTTATAGTTAATGATATAATTTTTGATATATATTTTGTTATTTGATATAATTTAATGATATATATTGTGTTATGCAATGACATGCACAAAAATATCAGTCCTACAACAAAAAAAGGTCAGAATTTTGCTTCTAACCTTATTTAATAATATCTAGTAATAAATAATTGGGATTTTAAAAATACTTCTTAAAGCCTACATGGGCCTTCCTTATGGTCCTAAAGGCTAGTGCTTCGTAAGTCATTCATTTTCTAATAAATTTCTTTCTGGAGATCTTAATTTGTTTTAATGGTTTTTTTAAATTATTTTTGGCAAAAGTTAGATAGCATCTTGTGCACTTATTAAAGCTGCAACAAAACCCTGACATCTGAGATATGAGACTAGAAACCTAATGCATTTCAACTACGTGAAATCTCATCTTTCCTGACTGTCAGGTTGAGTGACTCATTGTGGAGATTGAATGCTTGGTTTTAAGTAGATTTCTTATTGCTATTCATTTGTTTCTTTCCTTTTTAATTTTTTTTTTTCAGCCACAGGCGTCATTAAACAGTTTTTACTCTGTTATTTCTAGCAAAGCTGGGAACCTTTTTGAAAAGAATGCTGCACCAATCTTGCACTTGTCTGGCTTGGATGTAACTGTGGTTAAGGTAAGAACTGATAGGTCCTGTTACTGTAGAAATATTGACTCTCTTCTTTCTGCTCTTGAAGAATTGAAATTCAAATCTGTATGCATTTGAAATTCTCAGTTGTCCTGTAGATGTCTTATATAAAGAAATAAATACTGAGATATTAGGCTGATACCTAATCTTTTTAATTCACAGTTGGTTTTCAAACAGTGTAGTGAGATTTTAATTTTCAGCTAAGGCAGTACATGTGCCTGTTTGTCTGTCTAAAGCAGCCCTTCTGTAATTCATGTTTGAGAAAAAACTCTCTAAATATTTGAGTTCTGGCTAGTGGTGCGTGCCCATCGCTGTTGAATTTGTCATTTCTGCCTGAACTTGAAGAATTGAAAAGTGAGGAATTTTGACATGCAGTTGAACCATTCAGATTAATTAAAAATAACCTTTTATCTTTACACTGAAATTATTTCTGTGTCTCTCCAAATAATTCAACATTCCCACCATGAAAGCAGAACATTGAGCTCCAAATGGTGTGAATTAACAACAGGTTTCCTTTAGAAAGAGAAGAACAAGGAAACATTGAAGGAATTCTGATCTTTCTGCAGGTTTTTTGAGGCTGTAATATGTGGATTGCTTAATAGTCAGTGTGTCTTAACAGCAAAGTATTCTGATGTGCATCTTTCTGTCTTGGAATCTTTTCCACAAGGTTTAGTATTAAAATGCTATTTTTATTAATCCCTTTCTCTGATGATTGAATATACCTAGTGGCACCCTAAGAGAAGAAATCATTTTGCAAGACTTAAAACTGATGCTTGGTAGTGTTAGACCCGACAAGTTGCCAAAACAGGGCTGGGCCAGGAAGTGAGATGGCTCTGTAAAAGACATGAATTTTATAGAAAAAAGTTTTAATGGCAGTGGCCTTTTGTGTAGTTGATGCTGTCTTTCAGGAGATGCACTTGAGCACTTTGGCTGTTAAAGATAGTGGGGGTTTTTCTGCAAGTGATTGGGTTCTGGATTTGTTTCAATGTAATATTAACTGGAAATTAGATGGTTGCTGTGATATTCTAGATCTGTTGAATAAGATTTGCTCTGATATTTCATTTAACTTCTGTGTGTGTGTTTACTTGCACATATTATATTATGCATCAAACTGGTTTTATAAGTTGAAAAAAACCTCTGAATGTAAGTAATATACAGTACTGTGTGCCTATATAAAAATAACTATAAACCAGATAGATAGATGATTCTTTTTTCTATGAAAGAGATATACTAAAAATAGTCATTTCAGTGCTCATGTTTGGATCTCTTTTTCTTCAGACTGATTATGAGGGACAAGCAAAAAAGCTTCTGGAATTAATGGAAAACACGGATCTGATCATTATTGCAGGAGGAGATGGCACAGTCCAAGAGGTACTGCAGGGGCCTGGTTTCTTGAGATTCATAGTTAGGCCAAGGGCAAGAAGATTGAGTCTGTGCAATGTAGCAGCATCATAACAGCAGTTCCTAGAGATCTGTCCAGTTTATTATCTGTGTTTTCAGTAAATGTTCTATTATTCTGGGGACAGAACACTGTGCTTGTTGGTATTAGTGTTAAGACATGATGGGAGTGGGAGCAAAAAGATTGTGTGACATAGCTGTCTTCCAGAACTTCATTCTAGAATGAGCAAACTCTTTGGAGGGACATGATTCTGACTTTTTCTTTCTGTGTGATGTGGTTGTAGTGGTTTGGTTTTCAAAGTTCCTTCCTTTCTATAAACTCCCCAAGAGGAATTAATATTTTGCTTAGTGGGAATCAGATAATTTAAAAATTACGTGGGAATGATAACAAAGCGTGGAACGTATTTAATAAATGCCTATTGTCAAGATGATTAATGACAGAAGCAGAACTGGAGGATACTGTCTTTTTTCAAGACTGTATTTTATTCAAGCAGTTCCTGATTTCTAACTGCATAAGACAATGGCTAAATGGATGTAATGACCTTAGGAGAAAGAGATCAGAATACATCTGTAGATTCATTCTGGCCTTTTGTTAATTGCACTGACCAGTGCTGGTTTTGCATTATGCAGAGCATCATTCAGTGTTAAAACATTTACACTGGCATTGGTTGTGGTACCAGCATGTACTCAGGCACACTCATAAACCTGCTGTTTCCAACATGTTTGCAGGCTGAACATTCCTCCTTTCCCATGTAAACAACTGTAGCACCTTCCATAAAAGAGTATCTGCTCCTTAAATCTTCTCAAAGATTAAACATGGTTAAGAATGTCATAGGTTCTTACTGTAACTTTAAACAGAGCATATCCCATGTTTTTCAGGTCATAACTGGACTTCTCCGTAGAGCAGATGAGGTGAGAAGGTGTCATTTTAATTTTTTTTTTTTATTTCTTGGAGTGTCTTGTGCATCCACTGTGATCTCTTGGCCTCAGCTGTCTCCAGCAAATACTTTGCTTACTACTCTGGAGCCAGCTTTCTGTGCCACAGTCCAGCTGGGCTACTGTCCTGCAATGCTGCCTGCTGTTCTTGGTTCCCTTTCTGAGGGAGTGCAGTGACTCCCAAGCCATGGCTTTGGGAAGTTTCCAGCGTCAGAGCAGGGATTGTGGAGAAACCAAATGCTCAATTTTCTAAGACCCATGGACCAGCTGTGTATGCCACTTTGTTTGGCAGAAGCATTGGGCAAAAATACATGTTTTTGTTGTATTTGTACAGGCTTGAAACTGAATTCAGTTATGGTCACTCTCCTACTGCTTTGGGATTGCTTTGCTGTTTCTTCAAGCAGCGCATACCTACCTATGCAGATGGCTGCACTAAGCAAATTTTAACCTCTCAAGGTGGATCACTCTGAAGGGAAATGAGATAGATTTTTCTTTTTAAAGTGGGAGGACACTGTTATTGAAGAAAGGAGGGAATCATTGTTCCCAAAATCTTCTCGCAGGAGCTGGCAAAACCTCTATTAAATGATCCAGACAAGATTATGATGATACCCTTGGCAGCTAGAATTGTATCTGTTTAGGCATTTGCTTTGTCTGAATGTGACGAGGGGGAGTTGCAACCAAGTCAGTATTTTTAAAGGAAGGCTAGTTATATAAATTCTGATACATCATTGTTTTAAATCTAATGTTATTATAGTTGGATCCTGAGACTTTTATAATCTGATGATAGTGGAAGCAAAGTTTAGAGGCTTTACTGGCTAATTTATTTTTTTGGCTTCTTCTCTCGATGTGGCTTGGATCATTTTGCAGTAGTGTGGGGAATTCTGCATCCAGCACAATTGTGGGTGGAATACTGCATTGTAGTATTGCCACTGTGTCACTTCATGTCTTTGGCCAAGGAGTTCTTGTCCTTCATGTCTCTCTGTCCTAGGAGTAGAGATCTGCCCTCGAGCTCCCTCTTTCTGTGCCCTGCTTCCCTTTTCTCCGGGGGGTGTCACACCACTGTTGCCTGCATAAGAGCCTGTGCAAGGTATTCCAGAAGCCCTGTTCGCAGCAGCCAGGGGAGCAGAGCTTCACTGCAGGAGCTGCAGACTGCAGCTGCACACTGCAAAGCAGTGCTGAAGAAAATGAGAGCAGAGTTTTTGAGAGTGTTAGCACTCACAGGTGACACAGACACAGCAGGGGAGAGGGAAATTCCTGGGTGGCTGTGGATTGGCTGTGTCCTGGTGCTACTGGCAGCATCCCCCAGGAGGGGCGTGGTGCTTTGGAGTATGGGGTAGTTTACTCTGGTTTGCTGACAGACTTCAAAAAGCAAGGTTTGAGATGAGGTACAGGGTAGTAACTTGCTCCTTCAACAAGCCCTTTTGCTGAACAGCTGTACAGAAAAATAATATGGTCAGTGACTTCCAAAAATTAGACCTTCTGCTGCTTCATTATTTGGATGGCAGAGGAATCAATTAATTTCTTTTCCTTAAGTGAGAAAATCTCTTTGCTGTGAAAAGTTACTCTGTCAAAGGGGGATTTCTGCAGTGGTAAATTGGTAAACAGGGATTCAGAGCCTGTGATGCCACCATCAGTATTAAGGAAGATGGCAGATTGCTGACAGAATCCATGCATTAGTTGGGATGTGGCTGCCAAAATGGATGTAACAATGCTCTTAATGATTACAGAGAGCTCCTTTGTACCCACTTGGCAGTGATGGCTTCACAGATTTGGGTGCCATGTTCTGAGTCATTGTGTGAGGAAGTGCCTGGTGCTCAGTGCCAAAGGGGTGATGCCAGACACAGCTGTGATCTCCACACAGGAAGCTTCATGCAAATGTTAATTTACTCTCCTTATGTGTCCAGGCTGCCTTCAGTAAGATTCCTATAGGATTCATACCCCTTGGAAAAACTTGCACTCTGAGCCACACGCTGTACCCTGAGAGCACGAATCAAGTCCAGTAAGTATGACGTGTTTCTGAAACATGGTTGGTTGTTTTCAAGAAGCAGTGCTTCTTGGTAGCTTGATGCTTTTCTTTTTCTTCTATATTACATAGAAGTTGGCAGTCTCTGGGCAGAGCCTGATGATTCTCTGGACTTACCTGAGTTAATGACTTCCAAAAACTGACTAAAAATTAAGAGAAGGAAATGTATGTATTATTCGAAATCATTTGCTGTGACTAATTTCTCTGTGATCGTGTGATGCTCAGAGTTTAAAAAGAAAAAGGGATTAAAAGGATCAGCCTCTTAGGAATAGCTGAAAGGGTACGACAAGGATATAGCAAGGATGTGACAAAATAAGCCAAAAATAAGTCCTCTTTCTGACCCTTATCCAGTCTAAGAACTCTAGAAACCAGTCCGCATATAGCCTGGTTAGGACCTGCCAAGTAAGGCATACAACAATATGGGAAAGGTTGGATCACATTACTGACTTTTGCAGGGCAGGACTCACTTTTCCCTGTGGTGGGACTGATGCTGGCAGTAATCCAACAACCCAATTCTTCAGCATTTTCAATATGATCCAGTCGGTGGTATCTGTTGCCTGCAGTTCAGTTCGCTGCAGGATTGTTTTCTCCACTTATAAGGGGAACAGGGGGTCAATCTTTCTTTTCCCCACACTTCATTTCTTTTCAATTTTCCCCCTTCTTCTCCTGTCATAATAATAAATATATTTCTTCTTGATCCTGAAATCTTTTCACTCTCGCTCTCCCAGTAATTCATTAACGTTGTTCTTTGTGGAACCCTTGCTGGTATCCATCATACGTAAAACCCACTAGTCAACTGGCATAACATCCTTCCTTAAAGCTACCAGAGTGCTTTGAAGCTCAGAAAGGTGGACAAGGCTGTAATCAGCAGCTAAGATTAAAATAATAATTTATGTTTGGGTTCTGAAGAAGCTGTTTGAAATGGATGATTTTCTTGTGCCAAGGTAATGAACTGTGCAGGTGGGACTGCAGCACACTGGAGAAGTTGAAGATAATTTGGTCAATAGGCTGCTTAACAACCCGCACCAGTGACAGAACCTGAGTCAAGAAGGGCAGAAGTGATATTTTTCAAAGAAATATTTGGGCTTTGGTTCCTTCAGCACTCTCTTAGGAGTGTAGGAACTGTAAAGGTCTTAGAGAAAGGTAAGAGCTGGGAGAGAAGATGAGCTGTGGGAAGAAGAGCTTCCTTATCTGTCTCAGTATTGTAATCCTGATGAAACCAAGGGCAGTTTCTCCCACTGATTCACATGAATATTGGGCTGGATATAAAAACTGCGTTTTTTCCTTGTCCAGCTGAGACACTGGAAATGTATGCAATGTGGAAACTAAATATTACCCAACTTTGAAAACAAAGAAAGGGTTTCAATCAAGTATATGCTTCAAGGTTTGAACATAGGCTATTTAGTGGACTCAGACGCTTTGGTTACAAAATCTTTACAGCTTGAGCTGACAAAAGTGCCCTGGCTGCTGTCCACAACTTAATGGAGACCTAAACAATATGGGCACTGCTGATAGGTGGATTTACGCTGATTAAAAACTTCAAAATAAATTAGCACATACTAATGCAGCTCAATCTCAGACATGTGAGTTGAGACCAGTCATGCTTTCTCATTCTCTCCCAGGCTGTAATACTTGCTACCACTAAAATAGTATCATGATTTGGGTCCTTTGTATGTTAAGTATCTGAAACAATAGGTAACACAGTTGACCTCTGATCTCCTAGATTAGCTCAAAAAGGAGGAATATCTCAAAAGCTTAGGCTGGTAATTTCCTTTCACTGTTTTCTGTATTTTGCTGTTTGTTAGGTTTTGTCATGTGTTGCAACCACACGTTTTGCTTTCTGATTTTGGTTAAGTGCAACATGTTTCCCTGTGGTTTTTACTTTTGCTGAAAAAAAACCCTACCTGGACTCATAGTGGAATTTGCTGGAAAAAAAAGTAATTTTAAAGCTTACTCATTTCCTTCCTTCCTGTTTGTTTTCCTTTGCTTTTTTTTCCTATTTGTTTTGCAGGCATATTACTAATGCTACATTGGCCATTTTGAAAGGAGAGACAGTTCCACTTGATGTCTTGCAGATCAAGGTGAACGCATCTACTTATTTGGAAACCAACATTCCTAAAACTTTCCTATTCTGATATTTTTATGTTTACATGAACTGGTTTTCCTCTGTTTTGCTGTTACGCATTTTAGATTATGATATCAACAGTTCTGCTGGCAGTCATTTCTCCACCATGTGCTATGGCATCAGACAATTTAAACAGAAAACACTAGAATGCCTCAGCATTGCTTTTCTTTGAGACTCAAAGAGTATTGATGAATACAAAAGTTACCAGTGGTATTCCTGTAGCAATGGTGAGAGATACCAGTAGCTGTCTGCTGATTTGATGCATTCCTGTGGATTGTGAAGTTAATAGCTTTCTTTGACAAATGGAAAGATACAAAATGGGAAAACCTTTGACTATGCCTCGTATGGTTTCTGAATATTATTTTTCTGTTCAGTTGTAGAATGGATGTTTCTGCAGCAAGAGTGTTGTACTGCTGTGCAGAGCTTGCTTTTGGCTAACAGTCAAATCCACAAAATGAAATGGCCATTGCTGGGTGTGCAGTCAAACTCAGGCTACCTGTTCAAAACTTCACCTCTTATATTCCTCCCTGGAGCAGATGGACTGTACAGTGCTTAAATTGTGCTAAGCTTTATTGCTGTTAGCTCTTTGTCATACCACTTCTGTTAAATTTCTGTGTAGAAGTTTAACAGAAGTTTTTATGTAACAATGCTATTTTTCCAACTTCAGAAAATAAAGTTGGAAAAAAGGTAAGAGAAGGCAGTTTTGCAGTATTTCTTTTTCTTTACAGGGAGAAAAAGAGCAGCCTGTGTTTGCAGTATCTGGTTTAAGATGGGGATCTTACAGAGATGCAGGAGTTAAAGTTAGCAAGTAAGAAAATACTATTTTTGGAAACTGTACCGTTTTTAGTATCTGTTGCCTAAAAAGATACACTCCCCTCTCTCAAGTAAGTCTTTTTCTGAATATAGCCATCTGTAAGGCAGAGGCACCCACTCTTGCTAGATCTTGCATTACACACATAGGAGTGTAAGATGTATCAGAATTCTTGTGATTTGAAATAAATATTTGGTGCTGACCTGTTGTTTTAAGTATTTGCTTTCTTCTTGCATTGTGGTATCTGCTTCTGGAACTTTATTCAGATTGTAACAGGGAAAATCTCTCCCTTGAGTAAAGTCTAAGTAAAGTAATTGGCCATTGTTTTTTGTCATCTGCCAATGAAAAGCTGTGTGTGTACTCTGAAACTGAATTCCAGCAAGGGACATCAGATGCAGTAGAAATGCCTTCAGGTTCCTGCCAGAAATTGCATGGACTGTGCTATCTGATGACTGTTCTCTGAATGCTAAACTCATAATTATTGGGCTTTCTCCAAGTGGACACTTAACATGTCAGTGTCTGTGTATCAAATGACAGGCATTATCTGCTGAAGGAGCAGCAGTGCCAAAGCAACTGACTCCCCAAACTCTTATGGAGGAAATGCAGCTGTAAGGAAATACCATGTGCTTTGTGAATGAGCTGTCTTTGTCAGGAAGAAAGCGGTAGCAGACCTCTGGAGTTTGTCTGGCAAATGTTTGAGTAGGTTTAAGAGGCAATGGGGGAGATGGAGTAAATGGTCATGTTGTTTGTCCCTGGGAGGCCAGGGACATTCTTAAGTGGGCTGTGTAGGTGCTGACTTGGCTGTGCTGCAGGCTCTCCTGCTAATTGCAGCCCCCAGTTCAAAGAAATGCACTTCTCTCTGCGCTCCTACTGGGCTTCCCGCCCATGCCCTGGTTTTCTCCTGGTGTCAGCCTTCACATCTTTCCCTGCAGCACTTCCCTTTTGTAAGAGTCCTTTGGGCTCAGTGCTAGAGGCACGACAGCACCTTTGATACATGAGGCACACGAACATCATCAAGCCTTGCTTCCTTCCATAAGTGTTTTTGAATGCAGAGAATCACATCCAGCTTGGAAAGCACTTCAGCAACAAATGAACAGGTGCTCAGAGTCTACTTGGAACAAAATCCTTGTGTGTTTGTCCTGTTTTTATACTTTCCCACTTCATCCACTTTTGCTGCCCGTGAGAGATGGGTTATTGGACTAAAGACATTTGTTGTGTTCCAGTGCAGCTGATCTTAAACTGAAAATAACTCAAAAGGAGTTAAGCCATAAGACACAGTTCCAGAAGTGTGTCTGACTATCCCTCTACTAAGGACTGTGCTGCTGGAGACCTGGTGCTGTCTTATGTTACTATTTTACAGACCATTTCGTGGCTTGAGGGGAGTAGGGGCACATTTGCGTGCCTTAATGGTTAATGAGATCCTTACATCTGTAGTACTCTTGAGCTAATGCTGTTCAATGTGCTTTGTTGACCCTCTTTGGTGAAAGACACTGATCAAAATGTGTGCCAAGCCTGTATAAATACAGTCACATCTTTAGATTCTATACAGTGCTGTGTGGCTGGCAGGATTTTTATTTTGTAAAACTCTGATTTCGATATGAGAATCCTTTGGCACTAATGAATGTTTGCTGGTTCTTTTGTCACTGAAGCGTTTGGTTTTTTGTTTGTTTCCTCCAACCTTTGGAAATATGCTGTATTGCATATTGTGGAGATGCACACCACCAGCTGTTAGACCACAGACCTTTGAATCATCCTCAGATGTCTCATAAAACAAAGTAAAATTCTGATAGTGAGATGTCCTGCTGCTCGTAGTGAAGATTAGACACTGCATTTTGGTGATGTGTAACTCAAGATAGGGATGTCACTGCTAGGCTGCTGGTGATGTGTAGAAACTATCTTACAGTATCAAAAAGCTAAAGGTTGTCAGGGAGCACTAACTCAGTGGCAAACAAGTCTCTGTGCTCTGATTTCATGCAAAGTTTCTTCCTTTCCCAGTATGGACCCCTGGATATCTCAGGAGTTCTGTTTCTGTTCTTTTTCCAGGTACTGGTACCTTGGGCCTCTGAAAACCAAAGCAGCTCATTTTTTCAGTACATTTAAGGTAAACATTAATTGTAGGGAAAATATTTTTGTTTCAGAAATGAACAGGCTGACTTTGCTTTGTATAATTTGTCTGCGAGCTTTTGTGAAGGGTTCTGGTAACAATAAAAAATGGGACTAAAACTCAACTTGTTAGAAAGCCTACCAATTGATAGATTTACTTCTGAAGAGAGGAAGGCAAAGAGAAATACTTCTAAAATTTTTTTTCATTTTTTTCTGCAAGATCACCAGGGGAAGCCAGTAACCCCCTGTGAAACTGGTGAGCAGCAGTGGTGAAGTGCTAAAGAGCTCAGCCACATTTTCTCAACACTCTTTGTAATAACATTTCACTCTGATTTATTCATCTGGCAGAAGGGTCTATAATTAGACTGCTCATGCACATTGATAATCAGGCTTCCTTGTGTAGTAAAATGAACATGAAGATGAATAGCTTTTATCTTGCCTGTTGCCTAAAATTGATCCTGGAAAGATGAAAATTTGACCTGCATTAAAGGTAAGGCATTTTCATTCACGTGGTTTTACTTTTCTCTCAACATATAAGGAACCTCCTGAAAGGCAGTGAAAATGCCCAGGAGCTGGTACAGTAGATCAAATAGTGCAGTCTTGCCATGCTGTCTGTGACAATGACAATGTTTCCTTTATAGACAGCTCGTGTAAGGGGGATTTAATAGTAATGTATCCAGAAGAGTTGAGATGGGTTTCTCCCCCCCGCCCCCCCATCCATAGAAAATGTGAGGTTATGCTTCTGAGTTCTGGCATTCTAAGTAGAAACCTTTTCTTTTCTGTCCACTTCCTTTCTCACTTCCTTTGAGTCCTGAGGCTCAGCTGGGGGTGGTGATAGTGGATTTCTCTAGTGAGCTATTAATTGCACATTAAAAAGATCTGTTTAACCTGCTGAAGGTTAAAGAGAAGTGCCCACTTCTTCAGCCATTTAGATAGAAAACTTTCTACCTGATCTCACCTAATTGTGATGTTCACGTTGCTTTATGTGACCCTTATGTTATCATTTTGTTAGTTTCTACAAGAACTGTCTCCAGCCTGTTGAGTTTAATCTCTTCCTGGCTTGTGTTTGCTGCTCCACACTTCGTATTTTCTGGTTTTACTGGGGGTGTCTCTTGAAAGAGGATGACCTGTAGCTGAAAAAAAGTGTAATTGGAAATATCACCTCTGATATTGGTAGGGGCATTGTTATGAGTGTTATCATCTCTTCTAGAATACACAGTCTTAAATTATCTGAGCACTGCTGCTTTTCCATTTAATCATTAATATTTATTGTTTGTGTACTGCCCTACTGATACAACCTCTGTTTGTCCTGCTTATTGTGTAAGTATTAGAGTGGAGTCTTTCCTTGCTCTCAGAGGTGTGAGGTGAATTAGTTTAACAACCTGTGCTATATGATCCAAAACGACTTCTGTAGTTTTGTACATAGAAAAATAATTGTACTGAGTTCATGTGAGCTCTTGGCTGTGTTGTTTTAGTATATAAATTTAAAAACCAATTGAATTATTCCCTCCCATAAGTCCTACGTTTGGAGCATTTCTGAAATAATTTTCAAAACATTGACAGGAAATAAACTTTGTCAGCATCTGGAGATATTTCAAAAGCTAAGGTTCTTCTGTAGCCCTGGTACTGGAATCTGAAATAACACCAAGAATAATGTGTTAGTGCTTTACTTTTTATTTATTTTTTTAATGCTTTATAAAGCTCATGTGACTTGCCTTAAGAGCTGTTCTGTTGGTGTTTAGAAGCACCTGACTATCAGGTCAGGTCTGGATTGTTTGAGTTGCTCGAGAACAAAGGCCTGTCAGGTTGTAGTGCCCCTTGGCTGCACACAGCACTGTAGGCTTTGTCTGTTTGCACTGGATCCTGCTGAGCAGTTGCTCTTTGAGGTTGCCTTTTTGCCATGCAGACACCAACTGTGCTTTCAGACATTACTGTTGACCTGGCTGGTTTGGATTGTTCTTTCCAGCCAGAAGCAGCTGTGTCACCCTGCCACACATCAGCAACAAAGGAAACATCCCTTCACCCTCTGTTCATAGAGGGGAAAATGCCCTCACTTCTGCGTAGGGAAGGATTAGATTAGTGGATTTGGGAACTGTGGGTAATCTTTTTGAAACTGCAGAAATGTCATCTCACCAATGAACCTGGAGACTGGAGAGCCATAAAGTAGGCTGAGGCAGTGAGGGGGGTCTGAGTAGCTCTGCAGGGCTACATGTAAGAACACAATAAATAGGCTACAGGACTAAACAGAATAAACAGGCAATGCCCTAAACAAAATGCCTTTCATGTTCTGTCTTTTCTTTCCATGTAAATCCAAGGAGTGGCCTCAGAAACATCAAGCTGCTCTCATGTACCTGGGTCCAACTGAGAGACCTCCAGAAGAGCCAGAGGAGAAACCATCCAGACCTCCTTTGTATGTGAGGCTTTACAGACGGCTTCGATCATACTGGTCATCTCCAAAAGGTGGGCTGGATGTGTTCTGGCATAAACTCACATGCAGGCTCTACTCCTCTAACAGGTCTGGGGGTGTGCTGTGTGGAGGGCATGTCTAGTTCACTGCTCTCTTTTCTGTTACTATTTTGGGGTGGTTTTTTTGTTTCCTTTTTAAATTTATTTAAACTGTGATTTTTGTCAAGACGCTTGTAGTGGCGTCTGTCAGAAATGGAACAGAGTAGTCCTGCCAGTGTTTGTGGTCTCAAACAAATACTCACTTGTAGAGAACCCAGGGTGTTCCCTGGACTCATAGTTGCCTTTGCAGTGGAGGTATCCATTGAGGATACTTGGCACTTCTGAGTGAACTTCTTGAAATCATCTTCCAGCAGAATGGCTTCTCAGCTGGGCAGAGAGGAGCAGCCCATGTTTTTCCAGGGTGGGGAGAGTTGCTGACACAGTGCAACAAATGTGACTTTAAATACAATTTGGACCAGGCCTAAATTTCTCTTAATATGTTAAATTCTTTCTGTACCATAAACTTTGTGTTCTCTGAGCCCCTCTTGGGTTGGGCTGTTGTCTGGGTAGTGCACATGGCAGGCTGCAGGAGGAAGGAGAGCGGGTATTTTGCACAGCCTGCTGCTAAGACCTTGTTCCTCCTTGGCTAGCAGAGGTGATTCATGCATGAACATGAACCAAGTGATGTGGATATGAGAACTGAGCTGTGGAGCTGCCTCCTGTAGAAAATGTGTTACCACAGCCACCTGAACATCAGATTCCTGGTTTTTTGATACTAGTATATCATGGGTTTTCTCAATGTTCTTGCCACTAGCCCAGGAGGTCTGCTAATCCCTGGACAAAAGGATTCACAGAGCTGTGATATGCTGTGCTTGACAATCTTTTCTGGTACTGTGTAAATGCTGATGGTATTTTTTCTTTTCTTCAGTACTGCTAAGCTCCCTTTTAATTTTTTTAAGATTTTGACATTTTGAGAAACAGAACTAGTGGCCAGAATGGCTCAGACTGATTTTTGTGTCTGGCATCTGCTTCATAGTGATCTGTGTAATTAAATTCCACTTAATGACTGGTACCTTCTCTTCCTGATATGCAGAGTTCCCCCAGGAGGTAGCCCCAGAGGACTGGGAAGAACTGAAGCTGTCCACCATTGAGCTTTCCATTGCAACTCGGAACAGGCAGCTTGATCTAGCAGTAAGACCATAACATAATTGGATTCCAAATGCTGCCTGCCCACAGTTTTCCTGTCTTGCTAAACTCCCATTCTTGGCTCTGTATGGATAACATTTACTGCTTCATGGAAGAAGAGGTCCATGATTGAATCCAAGAATGGGCAAGTTTCAGATCCAGTGTGAAAGCACAGGAGACCAATGTAAAACTGCATTGCAGTGGGATCAGAAAGAATTTGTACAAGGTTTCAGTAGGCAAACAGAAGTTTTAAGATTTCCCATGAGTAAAAAAAGGACCAAGAAGCATTCCTTTCCCTATGTGAGAGTCTCTTTTATGAACTTCTGCTAAAAGGAAGCTGAGCCTGAGTGTCTGGCTGGATTTTTTTTTTGTCCCTCTTTTTAGACTTGCAGAGTAGAGTTAAAAATAATTGGTACTAGGGAAAGGACAGGGGCTACACTGATTTGAAGGAAAGGAAGTGCAGGTGGATGAAAGAATAGAAGCAAGGCATCAAAGGAACTGTTCCTGTCATAACCTTCTCAGCATGTTCATGCTGTTCATTCACTGTTTTAGAACCTCTCTTTGGCTTATGCCTGTGTTTTGGTGCAATTTTACTGCTGTGAAAGCTATTTGGATAGATGTCAGTCTTTAATTTTACAGGAAAATGCTTACACAGTGATTCTATACTTGTGAGCTTCGCTGCATTTCCTCCTCAAGGGTGCAGGAAACCCTTGCCACTACACCCAGGTTAACAGGAGGTGTTGAACTTTCTGCAACATATTTCTTCCTTAGAATCCGGGTCTTTAAGAACATGAAAATGTGTGTTATATTGATATGTTATCTTGTAGGATCAGACCAAGAGAAACCAAACAAGCAAATTTACTTTTTTTAATGTTCTCCTGGTTTCTCCTTAGAATATACCACCATGAACTTCAGTTTCTTCTTCATCATGGGTTATGATTTGGACTGTCAGTGTCCTAGTAATGGTAGAAGCTAGACAGAGACTAGTATTTGGGTATTTTTTTTAGTGGTTTCTAGGTGGCACTTGAACATAAGAGTTTTGGTTGTTGAACTGGATGGGAACCAGTGATGTAAAAACAGACCTACCAAGAACAGAAGAAGTATCAGATTGCCACAAACTCCCTTAATGTTCTTTCTGTGGTTCAAGATGTACTTTAATATTGGTTTTGAAAAGAAGGAAGTGATGTAGGGTTCTCAGGTCTCTTGCATAACCTAGAGAAATGGACAAGTTCATGTTAGACCAGTTGTACTTTCCTGTTTCTAGAGGTGGAAATATCTTGATACTACATCTCTTCTTCTACACATGTGGATCCCTTATTACTGCATTAAAGTCCCTCTCTTGAAACCATTGTCCCTGTAGTCCTCAAAGCTGACCAGCAGCTCTCTGGAATCAATACCAGGCCATATCTGCTGACTGCTGCCAGCCACTCCTGTCTCTGTGTCTCACCTCAGATTCATGCAGAGGCTGCCCCATTGAAGGGAATCTGATAAAGCCATACAGGTGCAGCTCAGGCAGTGCCTCTGCAGAACAGCAAAGGAATAAACCAAGTTAAGCTAACATGCATTTATTTTTACTTTTATAATTTTGATTGCATCTGCACACTACAACTTTTGCCACAAAAAAATATTAAAATACATAAAATATAAGTTGCATCTTAATCAAAATTGCTTTCCTGGGAAAAGCTGTACTGTATACTCAGTTTAAGGGCAGGCTGTAAATAGGAAAGAAACTAAGTGAGGAGTTTAAAGGATTGTTACCAAGGACACTTTGATTTCCAATTTGTATTGTTTAAAATTCTCTTACTGTGGTGTTTGGTACTATTTAAGCAATAGTACAATGTTGTATCATTGTACTATTGCTTAAATTAATTAAATACCCATTGAATAGAAATTAAATAAGTAAGCGTAAGAGATCTGCTATTGTCTTTAAATGTAACAGGATGCCAAACATGTGACTCATTATTTTGCTTCTTGTGGTATTTATTGAATATTCATTAATGGGAAAATACTGTCTGTAATTTCTAATTTCTAATCTCAAGTTGAGATTTGGATGAAGCATGAAATGCAGAAATGCATCTTCTGTCTCCTTTTGGGGGACAAAAGACTGGCCATTGTGTGAACATATTGCAGTATCATGGGTGTGGCATTTTCAAACGTTAACTGCTTGATTTCTGAATCCTTTTTTGCACAGCGCACTGAGGACTTCATGGACATTTGCATCGAAGCAGAGAGTGTCAGCAAAGGGGAGTTTGTTCACAGAGGGTGAGTATGGGAAGGCTGCAAAAAGAGGGCAGGATCTCTGAGAAGTGTGCTGGTTTTCTCTCATACCGTGCTGCAAGATTCAGAGGCAGAGGACTGCAAAGCACACCAATCAGTACTGCTTCTCGGGGACTAGTACTTTTGTTCTTTAGAATTCTTACTCATGTTCTGTTTCTGTAAACAAGGCAGAAATCCAGAACCTGGAGTATTCAGAACCTGGAGTTTTTCCTAGCTTCTGAGTTTCCTATACCTTTCATCTTTTCCCCTGTTGCTGTAAGTCAGTACTGCTTGGATATTACTGTCCTTACTGAGTTTTATAGGCAGCTGTGCAGATTTAGCCCAGAATCTTTTAGGCCTAGCTGCTCAGTGGATTGAGAGGTGGGTCACAGAGCTGGTTTGTTTGTACTAGTGGTACCTGGGAATTCTTGAACTGTGGTGAGGAGGGCCTCTTCCTTCCCTCAATAGCTCTTGTGAGAAATTAGGTCTGAGCTAGAAGAACTTTGGAAGATGTGAATTTAAACAGGGACTTTAAGCAAATGTATTGGGCCTCTTGTACGTGGAATAAGAAAGGCTGCAGGTGTGAAAAAGCAGCGTGTGGAGAAAGTGAAAGGTACTGCTTCCTTTGTGCTTGTGATGCCTTGTAGTGTGCTTGTTCCTCCTGCTCTTACAAGAAGCAAATCAGAGCTGCCTTTTCCAGCTCCTTCTTACAGTCCCACTCACAAATACATTATGTCTTCAGTACAGGTTTTACCAGCAACAGATTTTCTTGCTAAATCCAGGGGAGCTCCTCTCCATATTGCCTTTTAATTTGCTGTTTTCTCAGTCTTCGAGCTCCCTCTAGTGAAATCAGTGTGAGGATTTCAGTGCAGTTTTACCTGCTTGTCATCACCCTAATAATTCCTGCAAGATACTTGTTTGTGGTACTAATGGCAACTCAGGCCCCTTATTTGAGACTCCCAGGAGCCTCAGTGGGAATAGAATCTTCTGACATATGCATACACTGTAGGTCAGGTTACCACCTGCAGCTGCTTTCAAATTGCATGAGCATGTGGACTGCTGTTGCTTGGGACTGATTTGTTTGCTTTGAAGGCTACAGAAGGAAAGGAGGAGGCAGTTTGCCTATTAGAAGCAAGAGGAATCTGGTCTTGTAAAGGAGATAGATAAAGGAGATGTTATTCTGGGTTCTCAAACATTTTGCTGGCAGAAGAATGTAGATGAGTTTGTGTGACTTGAGGGAGGCATATTCAAGTGTATTCCCAGTGTAAATAATACCTCCTGTGTTGACTGGATGTCTTCCTGCAGTAGTGTGGCACATTTTCTGACTGCAGTTACAGTGTCATGCAGAAAAAGCCTGTGAGAAGCATTACCATAGCCCTGCTGTTGAGAGCTAATTAGAGGCAGTACTGAAAGCTGTGAGCTGTTCAAGCAAAGTTCAGAGAAACAAGCTCTTTTGATTAAATAGTGCCAAAAAGCCTGTAGGTAACAAAGAAAGACAAAGAGAGGTGTGGGGGGTGGGAGAGCAGTGGGGGGGGGATGGTTAGTTGTACAGAAAGGAGTCAGAGCAGAGAAAAGGTGCCGTGTTTTTTCAAGGCAGAATCAGGGTGTTCAGAGGTCCCACTGTGCCTTTGCCAGCTGGAGTTGAGTTAAGCCCATTATCAGAGGCGCCCCCCATTGCCTAGCACCAACAGGGTTTGTCTTTGGAAATGTGTGAAACAGCTCTTTATTTTTTCTTCTTTTTTAGTGCATAGTTTAAATACCAGAATTTGGGGGGCTGAAAAAGGTTTTTAGAGGAAATACCTTATCAGTGCAATTAACAAGGGGTTTTTATATTGGAGAGGGCACTGACATGAGCTGATGAGAACTGATGGGTCACACAGAGAAAACCACACATCCAGCAGGAAACTACCATGGAGGCTCAGCAGTGTGTGTGTCTGGGGGCGTGTGGGGATGTGTCAGTGTGCTGGAGGGCAGCTGCTGTTGGATTTCCAAGAAAGGAAGAGGTTATCCCAGGTGTATAAAAGTGCCTCTGGCTGTGGTTCAGGTCTGTGTGAGCAAGAGCATCCACAGCAGCTGTAGAACTGATGTTTTGATAAGGTGGGGGAAGGAGAGTTGTTTCCAATGGAGTGATTACTAAGAAGTGCTGCAGGGAAGGAGAGTAGGCATGGAAAGTGTGGCATCAGTAATCCACATCCTGGTAGCCAGTTTAGATTCTGTATATGAAAATACAGAGAGCTGTCACTCCAGGACACAATTGCAGTTATCATCCACAGTGCACAAAATTGGGGTTTTTTGTTAGAGGTCTTACTCTGAATCATTTAACACTGGCAGCTTCTGGATATGAAAATGATGTTCCAGTTGTGTGTTATGTGCAGTAGGTGTTGTGGTTCTCTCTCTGCCTGCATTTTTGTGGTTCAGAATAGAGTGGGATGCAACAATCAATGGAAATTTGCTGTTAGACTTCTGATCTTGTTCCTATTTCACATTGCTGTCTGGTCTTGAGTGAGGACCAGAGTCTAAGGGAAATGAATTATGATTTTTTTTTTTTTCTGCTGGACCACTAGAGGAGCAATCACTGCAGGTGAAGTTGTGTCTTATTTGCTTCTACCTGTGCTCTCCCTTGATTGATCTTTAATTCCATGTCTTGGCTCTTTTGAGTTTACCTTGACCCCACAATTACGTCTCTATAGAGCTTCATGTGCCTTCGTTGGCCAAAAAAATCTGCTTGCTCACCAGAGTATGATAAACTCCAAGCAGGTTAAACTTTAAGTGAGGAATCTTGCTGCTTGTTTGTACAGCACTGTATAAACTGATAGTATTGCATGCCATCAATGATTTATAATTTATATTGCTGGAGGATGTTTAATTCCCTCACAATCACTCATCAATCTTTTAGTGTATACATATTTGATTAAAACCAAAGTTTCCGCAGTTAATATTGCTTCCATCCTTCCCTGCCCTTTCCTTAGCTTTTCTTCCTTTGTCTTTGATTTTCATCTCCTGTTTCAACCCTCTCTTCTCATGTTCCTTCTCTGGGATTTTCTGTGACTTTAGAGGCGCTGCCTTCCTCGGGGCATAGAAGATTTGGTGTACAGGGATATTCTGACATGATTTTTGTGAGTTCTTTTCTTAGGCAATATTTAAATGCACCTTTCTTTCATATCAGTCTAGAGATGGAAATTTGGGGACAGCAGGCATTGCCTGTCAGAGAAATACCTGTGATAATTCCACCATGCTTGAGAGTTGTGGTGTATTAACACAATAATTCTGTGCTGTTCTCTTTGCTATTTGTGTGTTGCTGTCTGTCTGGAGAGGGGCCCAGACTGAGAGGTTGCTGCCTGGGGTGCAGTGTACCCTTTGCCAGTCAAAGGTTACGTGTGTGGTCAGTCAGGAGGCCAGAGGAAGGTCAGCACAGCCCAGAGCTTGTGCTCACTCTGCAGCAGCACTTGTGGGGAAAAGCAGTCACAACTTGCTGTTCTCTAACAGCTGAGACGGTGACAGGACAGTAGCCTAAGCCTTGAAAAAGACCACATGGCACTTGCAACACCAGCTTTCCAAGACAGGAAACTGCATTCCATGCGATCCCTTTTGTCATCAGCAGAAGTGGGAAAGGAAGCAGCACTTATCTAAGTTCAGTACATAAATAAGAATCTCACAGGTACCAGAAGAGAGAAACTGTCAAAACTGAATATGTTATTTGGAATGGATAAAATGATGACGGTTTCTTCATGAGTAATAACAGAAGCAGCTGATAAGAAATGTCATGCTGATTGGTTTTGATATGAAAAATGTGGGGGTTTTGTTTGTTTTTAGATAGTAATGCTTCAAGGTAACTATAATTCTATCTTTTTTTGGCTTAGATTTTTTAGGTTGTTGGTAAGTTTAGTTGCATGAGATATGAGGTAGTCACTGCAGGCAGCTCACAGTTCAGCATGGAAGTGAAGAGCACAAAACTCTGCTCAGTGTTCAAATATAATTAGTGAGCCTCAGAGCAGAAGCTTGTTGGAGGCTGTTGGTACATTATGATTTGCATTGACTGCAGCAGAAGAGGGAAGGACTCTTCTACTTTTTCACAGTTAAATACACAAATATTTGTGTATATAACCTCGAAGTTCACCGAATGCATAGTGACTTACCACAAAATGCCATCCCTGAAGAAGGCTGTTTCTGAGAGAAGCATGTCCTTACCTTATCTCTCTTTTGGTTTGGACAGAAGTCAAAAAATGCATGACCCACACATGTGTCCTGAAGGGAGTCAGTACATCCAAGCCAGCAGATGCATCTTGCAACTTCCAGAGGTGAGAAGCTGAGAGAGCTGAAAAAGTCTTTCACTTTGTTTCTTGTACCTGTTGATGCTGCTCTTTAAGAAATTCCTACTCTAAATCTGGGAGATTGATTACACTGCAAGTGAGACACTCAGTTCCCAGTGCAGCCAATGAGTCCCTTGTCAGGACAGACATTGAAGTTCCCCAAGTAGTCTGTAAACCTGATGGGGGAACTTTGTTCTGCCACAAAATAGTGGCAGATATTTTATGAAGACAGTAGTGGTTAAAGGGTCTTTTGAGTGTATTGCATACAAATGGAAGTTCCACCCGAACACTAGGAAGAACTTCTTTACTGTGCATATAAGCAGGCACTGAAACAGACTGCATAGAGAGGTTGTGGAGTCTCCCTCACTGGAGATACTTAAGAGTCATCTGGATGCAATCCTGTGCAATGTGCTCTGGGCTGACCCTGCTTCAACAGGGAGGTTGGACCAGATGATCCACTGTTGATTCAAACATTCTGTAATGCTGTGATATGCAGATCTTCTTTTCCTTAGCACTGAAGATGTGTACATTTTGCCCTAGAAGGCATTGTGCTGTAGAGAAGAAGATAAATATTAGAGAGAAAGGTGGGTAAGGCAAGGCAGGGGAGCTGAGATCAGTATAAAGAAGTGCCCCAAAACTTTGAAATTATGAAGCTGAGAAAGAAGACAAAGCTGTGCCTGCCTGTGTAATTTAGATTCATCTTTTCCTGGCTGTGAGCTGTTATTGTGGCCCTGGGAAGACAGTTTCTTGTTTTTACAAGGACATTAAATCAATCTCCTAGATAATTTCTGTTTTCAAGTGATCTATCTTTTGGCAAAATAATTCCATATTAAGGGATAAAGAATGTGTTGAAAGGCAAAAAAATTTGTTGCTACCAAATAAAAATCATGAATTATGATGTCATGATTAACCAGCATCCTAATGCTTCCACTGAATTCAGATTGTGATAAATTTGTGATTCTGAAAGAATACTCTGCAGTGCTGGGCTAAGTACAGCTGGGCCGTGAGTAATGGTTGTGGTATAAAATAAGCTGTTCATACTGCAGTTGCTGCTAAGATCTTCAGAACATGGGTGCATGGTACAGAGCAGTTCAACTCCATGGCCCAGCTCCAGTGAAGGAACTGCAGGCAGCCCAGATGAGTCTCACCAGTTGATGTTGATGGAGGTGGACTGCTCTGCTGTATGTCTGACTGCCAGAACTTGTACTGGTTCCCCTAGTCTGTGCTGCTCTGGTGTCCCAGTTCCCTCAGAGTTGGTTTGAGTACCCACGTAGCACAGCCCTCCTGTGAGTCAAGGGCACACAAAGCAGTCACTGAAGTTGTTTTTAGGTAAAGTCAGCCTGCCATTTTGATGAATGGTTTTAATCACATGGTGACTTTATCAGCATTAAACACTTGAGAAAATTCTACTGCTGAGTAATTCCTGGCCAGTAAATTACTTTTCATCTCATGTTTCAGATCAATATAGTAAAACAATGCTGAAAGGGGTTTATGACATGGATTTAATAGAAGTTACTTAACAGGCATTTCTGCAGATTAGTTTATGTCACCACTGGCAGACCCTAGATCTAAGTGCACATAATTGTAGTTCCAATAGAAAAGAATCCTTCAGTATAAACAATGTGGGTCATTAGAGCTTCCTAGTGTTTAATTATCACTAATTAGTAACTAAGTGAGGTAACATCTCATGCACCAGACTCTTAATACATTCTGTGCAGTGAAGGATAGGTCTCCCTCTGTCATGGAGAGAAAATGGGCTGGAAGGCAGAGGCAGGGGGTCATCTTGGTTGAGACTGAGCTAAGTATGCAACTGTGTTTTATTAGTAAAATCAGCATTACAGCCTTGCTGAAGTAACGTTTGATGTTTAACTGCACACAGGGCACTGAGGGATCCTTTGGCATTGATAATGAGGAGTATGAAGCCATGCCTGTGGAGGTGAAGCTCTTACCCCGCAAACTCCGCTTCTTCTGTGACCCCAGGATGAGAGAGCAGCTGCTGCAGGCAGCAGTACAATGAGAGCTCATGGCAGAGGGGCAGTGTTTACCAGTCTTACCATGGTCTCTTCAAGGCACATGAGACCTAACTAACCTGATTAACCCCACTAGACTAATAAGCCTTTTGGCTGTTTTTATGTGCGAGGTACTTCCATTGGAAGTGTATCATTTGACTGGTCTCAAAGGGGTTAAAAATGCAAATGAAAATTCTGAAAAATGCATGTTAATTTGATGGCATTTTTTTTTCCTCCCTCCCCTAAGAAGTCATCCATTTACAGCACTACAGGCTGAGTGCTGTGTGCAACATGCTACTGCTGCAATGCAATTGTATATTAAGTAAAATTTAAGTATACTTGTCCTTGTGTTCTAAGAGTTTAATTTTACTTTACCCATGTAAAAATCTTGCAAAACCTGGGATCCTGGAAAAAAAATATTTGGGGGGAGTAATGCTAAGGAATTCTATGAAACATTGGAATTGCCACATTAAAACAGATGGTTGGTTATCTACTCTGTCACAAAATAAACTGGAGGTTGGTGATACAAAGCTTTGGAGTAAGTTTAAAAATTCCCCATATGTATTTTCGTCTTGCCAAATTCAACAGCACAGAGTTTCAGTAATTATATAGGAGAAATGTATTCCTTTGAGCAATTTAGGTATGTTGCACAAAAGCAAATTGGAAAACATCATTGACCCAAAGCTGTATGAAGTCCATTTGGAAAGACTCTTTAACAAGCTGAGTCTTTTTTTTTTGTAAGTATTCATCTTATTCCTGCAGTAGTATAATGCCAGTAAGGATACCCAAATAAAGTTTATTATTTATTGTGTCTGATTGCTCTTCTCTAACGTAAACAGTGCTCACCACTCCATATGCAACCTCCATCCACTTGAGCCTCAGTACCATAATTAATTTTGTTGCTTTTATGAGCTTTTATTTATAGTTTTGGTTTAATTGCTGCAAGGAAATATTACTGGCTTAGGCAAGCTTATCTGTTGCTCTTATTCTAACTTAGAAATTCACTGATTTTGCCTTGCTTACTGGAAGAAAGAAAATTATCCTTATTTTTCTGATGTGATTGTCTGTAGTCAATGTGTTACACTGTGGTCTAGTCTAAGTTAACTTGTTGACTCTCTGCTGTTATCAAAATACAGACCTAAATGAGTTGGTTTCCAGCAGCTCTCTCCAGGACTGAATCCTGGCAGCCTGTGCTCCAACAGCATCCTCTGCTGGAGACATCTTACAGGAAAAATGCCTTCAAAGTGGAAGCAAGTTGGGTTTCTACATGATGCTGAAACCAAGCTGAATGTTCTTCCCTGGACTACACTGTAGAGACACAAAGTATCTAAACTGGGTGATCTTTGAAGTCCCTTCCAGCCCTATCTGCCCTGTAACTCTTGACTGAGACTGAAGGGAATAGAAGCCTGCTAGTTCCTTTTCATAGTTAATGCTGGTGATAGGACCTGGTTTGTGCTGTCTTTTGGTTTGCAGTAATGAAGAGTGCTCAGTGGAGCCCTGGGTCACTCTCCAAGGAACATTGTGGTTGTGCTTTGCTCTTTTTGCTTGCCACAGAGACAGCTGGACATTGCTCTGCAGCGCCTGGCTCATTCAGAGTCAAGGGCAGTTCTCACCATTGAAGATTTCCCTCAAGTTGATGTTTATGTAATAAAATCAGCAATGTGTTTTTTCTCCAGTGGCAGGAAAGACAAGGCAACAGCCATTTCAAAAAGGTAAGCTTTAACTGTATTAAAAAATACCCATGTTTTTAGTAAGCATTTTCTCTACAGAGCCACAGGCCTATGGGAGCAACCACACATCTGCAAGATGCAAACAACATCAGAGCTGTTAGAATTACACTCAGCCTGTTGCAAGGGGTAAGGTGGTGAGAACTGGCTCTTTGTTCATCTGTACCATTTTACAGGAAAAATCACTAGTTCTCTTCCATAGCTCCCATTACAATGTAATTCCTTGCTTGAGGGTAACCAAGAGATCCCTTCAGAACTGGTATTGCTGATGCTGTTCTGATATTGAAGTACCAAGGGATCATCTGAGACAGAGGCTGGTATTTAAATATTCACATCAGCATAAGTTGAGTAGCTTGTACAAATACCATTCAAGTAGTTTTTCTCCTTCCTCTGCAGTTCAGAGTTCTTCCAATACAGGGTAATTCCAGACCTCTGAATTGCAACATTCAGAAGGGAGGTGTGAGATAGACACTACATAAAATAGGCAGGGGCTGAACCCACTATCTGAAGTGTTGAGGAAAGGACTCAGTTCTTATGTTTCTGTCTGACAGCAACACAAAAATCTTCCTTTGTACAAACTCCAAGACAGGAAGGAGGAGTAGAATCCTAGGTCTCACTCATGAAAACACTTATCCTGACTTCAACTTAAAATCCATTCTAGAAGGGCTTAAAATACTGTAACATAAATAAAAAGGAGGGATAGCAATCTAATGATGGACCAGCTCAAGGCACCTGTTTATTTTGACCACATTTAAACATTCCCATTTGAATGACAAGTTGCATTAACCAAGATCTAAAATCCTGGTTCATAGGCATTTAGTACCCTCAGTTTTAGACAGATCACACTGTTAAGTCAATACATTCCAGTCCCTTGTAAAAAGACATTTATGTTGTCCTTTCTTATAATTACTACACCACTGGTTTTGGGAAGGTGGGAAGAAGACAGCAACTAACTTAGAAGTAATGGCTAGGATGAGAGTTTGGGTTAATGTGAATGCTTTTTACCTAGAGTTCTGCTTTAGGATAGAGTGCTCTTACCCTGCTATTCCAGGAGCCACTGTCTTTCCACCTCCCCGAGCAAAGCATGCCTGTCCCTTGCAGAGTCTGTGGCCACGAGGGCCACAGCTACTCCAGCCTTCTGCTTATTAACTTTGACAGGTGTTAAAATGGGCTAGCTCCATAACCCTGCTTTACTAAATAACCTGTACAGGGAACTACTTCCTTTTGAAAAGGTGATTGGACTTTCTTCTGCCCAAAAGGATGGTGAACACACAACCTCAGCTCCTGTGACAGTCATGACCATTGGCTGTAACATACACTGCAGTAAGTACCTCATGTATGCTAGAAAAGAAGGTAGTGGCATGTCTGTAAGTCAAATCTGAATTCTGATTCCATAAAGTGCCTTTCTCCTAGTATCCATTATAGTTCTTTATTGGCTCTATGCAGTTTGGCCTAACCTTGCAGTGAGAAGATTTTGGATCATTTAGATGTCTGGCATGGTGTTGCTTGTTCAGATTGAAAATCGAGCTTTTATGTCTCTCATAAGCTTTACCCTTCAGTGCAGATAGTACAAGTAGTAATAATTCATTGCTTGATTATACATTTCTAGTGCAGCTTGAGTTAAGATGCAGTTAGGAAGTTCTTGTTCTCCTGATTCAAGTCAAGCAAGTACAAGCTGAGAACTTGCACTGGCTATCCAACAATTTGAGTTTTGGAGAATACACAGGGGCACAGGGTAGACCTGGTTACCGTAACCACCATTCAAACCTGGGCTCTGATCACAGCAATTCACCAGAGGCATTAAACCCAAGAAACTGAAGGCACCACTGTAAAGGCAAAGGGAGAAGACAAATCAGCAATATCCTATCTTATGCCACGTTTTCCTCCCTCTTTTGATTCAAAACATACCCAGTAGATGTCTCCCAGCTGCTACTATGCAACAAAGCACCAACTGAGTGTCCAGGAGAGGATTTTGAATATCTGTACATAACTGTTTTACCTTGAATTATGGTATCTTCTGGAAAGATAAGACTCAGTTAAACTGGTTCCACAGAACAGCCCTTCATGTCCCAAGCTATAACAATTTGTTTCTATTATGTACCCATTACCCATTTCTTGAGAACTTTCCACATGTGACAAAAATAAAAGCACTATCTTTTAGAAAAGGAGTGCAGGTGAAAGCACTTTTGCAGCTAATCAAATAAGGAAGGGTTAGGAGAGAAGAGTCTTCTTGTTCTGTCTTCTGTTGGACAGCTTCCTGACTTTTGTAGCTGTTGCCTGCCAAGAGAGCCTTAATAGAGAAGCAAAATTACAAGGAAGAATAAGATAGGCTGCAACCATCCAACTGGATGTAGCACATGGATGCTGCTACGGTAATCTGCTTGCTTTGATGCTTCTGCACCCATACTACTGCTAACAACTGAGGATCTGATTTCTGGAAAGCAGACATTTAATAAATCAAATATGAATTTCAGGAGCTTCTGCTCAGTGGGCTATGTCAGTGCAGTCTACTAGACCTTGTGTTCCAACAGTTTGTAATCAACAATTGCAGGGTGTTAGCCTCTCACTGCAGTGACTATAAAATTTCAACATTAAATCAAAGGTTTGTTTCTGTTTAGTTTAGCAAAAGACAAAATAGAAAGTCTTTAACAATTGACCACAGCTAAACTATGTAGCAAACCTTCAAGAAAGAGGAGAAACTGGTTGTGACTAGTTTCAGTTCTGTATTTTTTTCTTTTAATGTCTGAAGAAGTGACAGCAATACAAGAGTAGCTCAGCTGTACTTCCTCAGGGATCGTCACTTCAGACAGCATGTTAAAACTGAAGTGGAAGTTAGAGAAGAAAAGTGTGGAGGTTGTGGGCCACTTTCATATGTCAGGTGTCAATTTCAAAACAAAGCCATTTCTTAAGGAAAAGAGACTGGTCTGTCCATTAAATGACACTCAGTTGTTTTTACCTCTTTCTCCATTTTTTTCCCCAACTGTCTAAGGATGATGTTACAGTTATTGTGAGCAATTGACGGTATGAACAACCACATATTTTCTTCTGTACAAAAACATCCCAAAGCCTTGAAAAAGCAGCTAGGGAAGTGAGTGACTGCTCAGAGACAGGAAAATTGCAGGAACAATTGCCTCCCCCTTTCCAGAGGAAGACAATCCACAGAGGGTATGCTTGGAGAACATTTGCTTCACCTGTTTCAAAAAGGTGCTTGCCTGCTTTAGAGTGGGTGAGATCTTGGTGGTTCAGGCTCTGTCTCATCCTGTAAAATGCTAGGACAAATGGATACATCAGCTACAGTCTGCATTCCTACAGTGCACAGCAAGCCTCTAAGGGTGCTGAAATCTGTAACGACAGAAGCAGCAACTAATCAGCTATAGCCACAGTTCAGGAAGAACAGTCAGCTGAAAGCTGATATTGCTACTAGCTGAAGGATTTGGAGCAAAGCTGTATGTCACACGTAGAACCCACAGTAGCATTCTTGGATTTTGTATGGCAAAGGGATTACTCTTCACTGGGATGGCCTTCTTGGAGGAAATGACTGGTCCTTCAGGAACTGAATCCTGTTCTTTCAACAGCATAAGAAAACATCTGTTTTATCTGGTTCTACAGCTCTGCCCAGAAAAAAAGACAGACTTGCTTTTAAACATTGTTCCTAGCAGCTGTGCCAGGTAAGAATACCAAACTCCAAGGGAGCCTCCTACAAACTTCAGTTGTTCCTGCTGAAAGGTCTGTTCTCTGTCTCACATGGAAATCCAGGGATAGCAGCAGGCAGTGCTGAAGGCTCAACAAAAGGAGGGTTAGCAGACAGTATTAAAGCAAAGGAGCAAGAAGTCCCATCATCTACAAAGGAAGGGCTAGTGACGTTAGTTAAAGCATACTTATTCTACACCCTCCAGCCCAGCACCATCCGCGCTGAGGCTGGACAGCAGTGACTCCAAAGTGGCTCAGTGGTGTTGGTCCCTGTTAAATGGGAGACCATCTTGCTGGTTTGAAGATTTTAAACCAAAGCAGCAGGTGTGATGCAAACTAAAAGCTGAAGGTGGTGGTGGTATGGACTGAGGAGAGAGGGTGCTCTTCTCCAGCTATGAGATACGTAGGTGCAGTCTCTGCCAGTTTAGACCACCTCAGATGCTGAAAGTGAAACCATGCTGCTCCGGTAAGCAAAGTCATAAGATCCTGTAGCATCCCCGATCCCAAACTTGCTTCTGGCATTTACAAGGAAGGGTGGCTTCAGTTCACCTTAAAGTTGCGTGAGGAGTGTTTAAAGGAGTCCTGGTTGTTATCATTGGTTTAACTGTCCCCACCAATAAACTTGGTAGGAGCTATTTATGAGATTGGGCCATTAACAGCTTGTGCTAAAGCCCTCTTCAGTCCCCAAGTGGAAGGGGCAGTTGATAGGAGAATTTTCCAGACAAGTCTGAAAGCTCAGCTATAGCATTTCACATTGGTTGTCATCAAACAAAGTGCTTTCCTGAAGTCTTCAGCCCTCAGGTATCCAGGCTAGGCCAAAACCTAGCTATCACTGGCAACAGTGAGGTTTGGTGCAAAGGTGGCACTGGTCCTAGCTAAACAAAACAAAAAAACACAAATGAAAGGGAAAGGGAGACAAAACCAAAAGGAACCTTAGAGCAGGTACTCAATGGGAAGTTGAGTGTGAGAAAATAAAAGCACACTTTCTTTTAAAATTATAAATACTCTCCATATAAAGTTATTAAATAACTGTGGCTGTGGTGAGTTCCAGTGATCCTCCTAAGCAATATCTGGTAGTCTTTAAAAAGTGATCTTTGCTCCCCGTCTCTGTTGCCCTTGGTTTAAGTGCAGCAGGGGTTGTCAATGACTAGCATAACATCAATGCCATACACTTCCAGGAGGTCCATAAGGAAACTTCGATCCCCTTGGGGATCCAGACCCATGCCTCGTGCGTGGTCAGCTGTCAGTGTCTTATCCTGGCTGGCTGACACCTCCATCAGCGTCTGGAATATGCGGTTGTTCTGCTCCATGAAAAACCTATAGGGTAAAGTCAGCAAAAGGGATTGCACACACTCTCCAAAAAGACAGTATCTTTACCAAACAGGCAGCAGAGCCCCAGCACTGCATTTAACCCCCTTTAGCCAGAGATCCCATCTTGGTAGGTGGTGCTGTAGTACTTTTCCATTCTCTCTATGGTGATCCAGAATAAACAAAGATAAAGCAGTAACTGTTAATTGACAGCAGTGTTCCTGTCTGTGGGTGGCATTTCCCTTAGAAGAAGGGATAATGTTATCAGCTACAGTGTGTTCTGTGGTCACCAAGCAGGTACATCACACCTACAGCGCCCATAATGTAAAGGAGGAAACAGTGTTGTCACCCATCTGATAAGCCAATGAGTAAATAAATTCTCCATTACTGGTGCAGAACACACCAGTAGTGAGAGCTACTTCTTACCTGTTGCTTTCCTAGAAACATGCAAAGCTATTCAAAAAGAGCTCTGGCTACACCTGTGAAGCTCAACAATCAGAGCTCTGCCCCCACAGCCCTTCACACAGTTTCATCCCATTACTTCTCACTTGCTGCAGAGTGTGAATAGCAACAGGCAGAGAACGGCTTCAGAGGTGGTAGGCATGTGGTTTTTATCTAATTCTGTACCTCCCACTCTACATCCAGTTCTGGTTCCTCTGTTTGCCAGGTATGAAGTCAGCCACATCAGTGGGCCAGTTCTTCACATGCAGGTCTGATCTCCACATGGTACCAACCCCCAGTACGGTACAGTGCCTGCTTTCCATAGCCAAACGTTCTGGCAATAGTGCTTATGTTTGCAAGGGCATTCTTACATCTCCAACTGTGTTTTTAAAATTCACTTCTCTCTTCTGGCACATAAGGGACCCCAGTGGATACTACGTTTTGGCTTCTCGAAAGGAAGATGATCTGAAGAGAAGCCAGTCTGTTTTTGGACCTCTAGAGGAAGAAAACTAACTATGGAATTATGTCAAACATGCTGCTTCATGATATGCCAAACAGTGCAACACAAAATCAGTGCAAGAGACTCCTTAAAACTAGCAGTGTCCAACTAAGTATTAGAGGTATCCACTCACAAGATAAAAAGGTCCTCTTCACAGGAGCTGCAGTCCTCACCCACTTCTTGAGAATACATTAACATCTGCCTGAGAGAAGGGAGACAAGTTAATTGCACATACCTACTGTGAACCTCAAAGCTTTATGAGACAACCAGAATCTTCAAGAGATGAGCTGAACTAGATGGATATTTTGAAAATACTGCAAGGAGGAAAGTACAAAGGAGCAGTGTCCTCTTTATTCCTCACCTCCTCTCAGGAGCACCCAGACGTCTGTGATTACCTTTGGTCATTGAGCCGTCGGTACTTCTCCTTGTCAGCATTGTTAATTTTCAGGAGCGGTTGCAGATGTTCGTGATGCGTCTTCACATTCTGGTTGTCCACATAGACATCATAGAGATCCCGTTTCTGCTCAAAGATCTTTTCTGTTGTACCTGCCAAAACCAGAGAAGATTTTCAGAGCAGCATGTTGCTTTCCCAGCAGACCAACTGTTCTCTCCTGCTTGCATAGTTAGTCATTCTGTGCACAACCTATTTTTCATCAGTTCTATTCCACAGTCTCAAGACATTTTGCAGCCTGAAGCTAAAAACATCACGCCTAATCCACCGTACTTACAGGCCACATATGATACTTCTGTCTCCAGCATTTCTATGTCTGCCACATTCACATAGAAGAATGGTTTGGACTCTGGGACAGTTCCTCCAAGACCAGGCAGAGAAACATTTGCAAGGCAACAGCAGCAATACACTGTGGACAAGACAAGTACATCCTGAGATGCTTTTGATTTCCCACAAGGCCACTCTGAACCCCAAATGCCCACTTCTCCCACAGGCCCCTATGAAAACAATGGTCAGAGCTCTGAAATGCCCTTGAACACCAGAACTTCTCAAGTGATGACATCTTGTTTTGCATAGGAAATAATCAGTTCTCCCATAGGAATCCCACATTCTAGAATCCACAAATTCAGTCAGTGCTCTTATTGTCCTGTGCTGACAGGAACTGAGTTTGACAGTGCCAGATGTGTCCTTACTCACAAGGCCTGAAGAAAAGGAAACGTGTAAATGCAGACTGAGCGGTGTCTTCACGAGGCATGGTCACAATGGATTTTGAAGACCTGCATGACATCTGTCCCCTCAGTACTTGCAGGCAATTTCTGCAATGCTTCAGCCTACTAGATCAGAGCTCTGCAGTGTCCCTGGAAACATACCTCTATAGCAGACAACTCCAACTGGGGGTGGTGAAAATATCAGTATGCGCTTGCGCAGCAGGGCAAACTTCCAGAGGACAAGGATCTGCTCACCAAAGAATTTGATGAACTGAGACATACAGCCAGCAGGGTGTGTGATCTGCAGGTGGAGCGAAAGGGAAGAAAACAGCTTAGAGGTGAAACAGGGACACATGCACAGATGCTAAGGCTAAATGTGGGAGCAAGACCAGCACACAGCTTGCAACGGTCCAAGTAACAAAATCTTATCTAAGCAGCCTACAAAGCACAGGAGTGACTGCTTACATAAAGGAGTATGAGGCACCAGCAAGGAGCAGCAGTCCACTGCTCATTCCTGCAGGCCTCAGGCACCTGCCTCACCTTCATCTCTGGGTACATGTATCTGTGGATAGAAGGCAGCCAGTGGACAGGTTGCTGAGAGCTGGGGGTGCCCTTGCTATCAGGGAGAACGCCTTTCTTGTCATCATAGAATGCCTCTAGATGGGAGTAGTGTCCTGGCATTTCCAGCTGGTGTCTGGAAAAGAAAGGAAAAAAGGGGAGATCTGTAGTATCTCCAGACTATTTGTTTAGTGCCTTACCCCCAACAAACATCTGCTCTCCCAGCTAAAAGGGATCCTTGGTGCTTCAGTTGCACAGATTCATCCAGGAGGGCTGAAAAAACATCAGGACTACCAGCTCTCAGTGCAGCCAGAGAACACGCACACGCTGACACAGGCAGCAGGCTGGGGTGTGCATAGCACTGGTCCCGTTTTAAACACACTCAGGTAGGAACAGTTTTCTACCATCACCATTTTTGCTGCTAGATCCACTCACCACAACTGAAGCACACAGCTAGCCAGGAGCACCATTACACAATTAGAAGCCTTTTGTAAACCCCTAGTAAAATGGTTTTCAGAAGGAGAAAAGGGGAACTTCTTATTTTCTCAACTCTCCCTGTGACATCTATGTCTGCCTACAATAAGCAGAGTTTGGGTATCATTTGACTAGCCTGTTAAGAAAGGAACAGACTGCTGCTAATCAGTTCCTTGTCTCCTTCACACTGTGAACCTGTAATACTTTCTGGAGAAATTAAGAGCCAGTCAAGGAAATCACAGCAGAGCATTGTCACTGAATTCTCACTTGCCTAAAACTGCTCTCCCTAGAAGGAACGTAACCTCTCCCAGGTGGGGAATGGCCAGGCTCATTCCCAAGGGAACTTACCTGACCTGGTTCTCCAGGAAGTGCATGTACCTATACAGCAGTGTGTAGGAAGGGGAGAGGATGCCCACAGACTTCATGCGGGCACCACGCTCTAACTCACTCTCCACAGGCATGTTGGCAAAGCAGGCCAGGCCAAAGCAGAGCCCTTTCCGGAAATAACTGCAGACAAAGGTTGGACAGAAGGGTTAATGTTAAAAAGAAGAAAGAGGAAGAAAGGTAACTGAGGGCTAAAATTGCTGATTTGGGAATATATTTTCTTCTGTAAGGAGCTCCCTGAAATCCCACCCTGCTAACTGAAGGGCTGAGGACAGGCCTTGGGTGCCCCAGTCTTCTGAGAAGCAAAACAAAATATTTGAGGGAAGAGTTCCCAGGTGTTCCCACTAAAGCCCCTACCAGCCATGCCACAGGCCAGGAAGTATAAAATAAATAAGTAACTTGGAAGGAAGACCAACAGAACGCATAATTCAGTCAGTGTAGAGCCCTTCCTCCAAGGAAGAAGCCTGCAGTGAATGCAGTTCTGAGTAAAGTACAGCTACCTGGTCATATTTTGGGTTGAAGAACTGATTATCAGACTGCAAGAGTTCAGTTCACATGCCTTTAAGAAAGTAACTGTTATTCCTCACCAAAAGGAATTGTGACACTGCAGTTCATTGCAAAACATTGCTGCATTGCAACATTGGGTTAGCAGAATGCAGAAAATTTCTCTCTTACGTGTTTCCACTGAGGGAACTAGCAAAGAAGAAAGCGAGCAAGACCTGTTTATAACAACATTTAAAGGAACCAAAAGTTCTGTCAGAGTTACCATTTTTCTAAGTCCTGTTCCTGCAAAATCCTTCCCATTTCAGTTCTTCCATTCCTTGCCCTTCACTCTAGGCCTCTGCTGACAGTCTCTATAGTGGTAGTGCAGATCATTTGCTCAGTACACATTAAAATTTGCACACCAGCGAGAAGCTGGCCTGCCCCAGTTGGTCTCCACAGGCAAAGGAGTCATACAGCAGATCCCTGCAGCTAGCTGATACTTAACATGATACTGAAAGTGTCTGAAAAGTATCTTTGGCAGGTAGAAACAGCTAAGCAAGCCAGTTTCTGCAGGACCCTAGCTTCCTAGAAGGTATTTTTCTTGCATGTTATGAATTAATATGCACAACTAAGAAAGGAAGAAGCAATATAGCTCAGATGTACTCACATGAAATCTGACTGGATTTTGTGGGACCCGCTTGCCATGGATTTGAATTCCACACCTTCCAAATCTATATCTTGGGGTAAACACCATTCCACCATGTTGCCTGTAGAGAAGCAAATTCATTTGGGTAAGCTTGAATACAGTACCCTTTTCTAAACTGCATATGTCATCAACAAGTTGTTGCTTTTCTAACCCTGGGACACCTGTGTCCTAACACAACCCCTGAACTCCTACATTGTCACAGGCAGTACATGACATACAATACTCCACACATCTCTTGCAAATGTTACTTGTAGCACAACACATGGACACTGCGGGACATTTGGGGCCACTTCTGAAGCTAGTGCTATTTTGTGGATTTATTTTAATTACAGAGCAGCTACGATTTTACCTGATGGTGGATAAGCTTTGGTCTACACAAGCATCCATCCCACAAAAAAGAACCGAAGGACAGACTGTTGCTCTTTAGGATGAGTTTCTGGGATAGCTCACACCACCACCAGTATTGTTCTTTCCCTGTGCTTGGCAGGCCTGGTCAAACAGAAACCCCTAAGCCTTCATCCAAGTCATCACTTCTTCCCTGAATCTCTCCTATTTTCTTTAGGATAGGAGGAGTTACCTGAAGCTTTATATGGAGGCTGAGGTGATCCAAGTACTGCAATGTGTTTGTGCATGCTGGAATAACCAACAAAGAAGTACATAAATTACAACCTAGATCAAGATCAGCAAACACCTGTCACCTACTAACCCAGCCAGAAAGCATGCAGTTGTTCAGGGGAAAAGGCCACCTGAGGAGCCTGATCCTGGAACAGATGGTATCAGAGAAGTCACAAAATGTCCCTAAAGCAAATGAAGTCCAACAAGTTTACCATGGACCAAAAAAGGGGAGACTTCTCACACTTTCCCATGACAGCACTTCAGAGCCCAACCTGCTCACCTGGACATTCCCACTGCACTGAGATGTGCTCCAGATTCACCCACCGAGTTGCTGTCAGTCTGCCCACAGCATTTGAAGTCATACGGCTTAGTTTTAAAAACAAGGCAAACAAACCAAAATTCTTCAGGATAATGCAATGGCAGGTGCAGCAAAAAGGTGCTTCCTACTGGTTCACTCCTTTCCCTGCCCTTTGGGATGAGCATTCCAGCAGTGCTTGCACAGACAGCGTACATTTGGAGGGGCCTTACACTCAGCCAAGACTCTTGGAGATATTTAAATCTCAGCCCTCATTTCTGAAGCCTGTCTTTTGTCTCATTACTCATACTGCACAAGTATATGCCTGCACAGGAACAGGGCTTAGCCACTGACATTTAAATACGCTATTTTTCTTCTCACATAGATGCCGTATTCAGTAGACCTCCCCCAGCCCTGCCTGGCAAGGACTTCAAAAAAACCAACAGTGTTAGGCATGGCAACAGGAGAAGATGTGCATCCAAGTGCCCTCTTGCAGTGCACAAGCAGACCTCTCCCGGAGAGCCGGGGAGCAGCAGCAGCCTCGTGACCCGAGCACAGCCCTGTGCAGTCACAGGCGAGAGCACAGAGCTCTGCTGTGCAGCGCCTCGGCCTCCGAGGCGTGTGAAAGGCTGGCAGAGAGAGCAGTGACATCATAGCAGCCGCGCGCTCCCCTGGAGGGCCTGCGGATTATATATAGATGGTGGCTTTTGTTGTTTGGGGCTTGCGTGAGCCTCTTTGGTTTGCTCTTTAAAGGCACAAGAGCCTTCCTTGAAAGCATGAGGAAGTCAATTCTTGAGACTGTTGCCTCATAACCATGAAATTGTGGTTAAGGCCAGATGTGCTTTTAAGCCTTGCCCCACAGAGCATCCCTTACTGGTCATTACCTGTAGATTCATAGATGGAAGGGGAGAGTGCCACAAAAGCAAAGGAAGATGGGCTTTGCTCAGCTTAGTCACAAACACTGTCAGGTGTCACATCCACTGCAGAGGTGTTAGAGTGGACATTGCTCAAACAATGTGTACAATGCCTGTTCTGTAGCAACAATAAGGAAAGGATGCCTTGAAACAGATCTTTACCCTGCATGTGACCTCAAAACCAGCTCACCTATCACGTGGCTATTTTTTTTTTTCTGGAATCTGTCAGGAGCAACCTGCAGCTGTGCTTCTGGCTGTTCCTCATGCCACCTTGCCCTATGAACACACAAGCAACGTGGCAGTTGGAGAACAAACGCCGAGATTAAAAAGTAGGAAAGTCAGTCTGGCGAAACAGGAGAGCAAACAAAGGAGAGACTTCACCCAGATGCAATAGGCCTGCCAGTCTGCCTGAGAAACCAGAGGGAGGAGGGAGCAATGTTGTAGAAAAACAGGAAGCACTGCCCTTCCCCATGGAGAAAGCAGCTCTCGTGCACTCAGGAAACTTTCCAAGTGAGAGTCACCCAGCATTAGAGAGCAGACTAGTGATTCTGCTGAGAGTCAGATCTGCAGATCTGATCTCCTGGAAGCTATCTCCCACCTTCAGGTCAGGTCTGAGCCAGCACTCATTTTCTAGTGTGCAAAGTTAAGGATGTTCTTCCTCTTTCCCTTGTATTTCCTTTCCACTGGATTTTCACATCCTCACAAAGATATTGGCACCAGCATTTTGGGTCATCACCTGTCACTCCTCACTATTAGATGTTTCCCAAGGGCTTTAGGGTCCCCAGCTGTGCAGTCCTACCATGTTGTGCCAGGACAGGAGAGGCATAAAGTGTAACCTAAACGTTACACTCGCTTCGTTTCCTGCATGGAGGAAATGTGGGACAGGAAAACAGAATATTTGCATGTTCACTGGTGCAAAATACATTACTTCCCTCTCTTCCTTGTCTCTCTCCATGACTCACAGACCCTATAAGCTGTGTGGGACCTCCACAAAGGTGACTGTTATCAGCTGCCCCACAACAGCAGTGAAGAGAGCTCCTTCTCAAGTGCCACAAGGTTCACCATGCTGCAGGTGAGGACTGCACCAATTCAAAATCTGCCTCTGGCTCTTATGTCAGTCACTCACATGGGCATTGACAGTCCCAGGGACACTGGAACTGTAACAGTGACCTGGCAACCCCATAACCTACCTCTGGAAACTCATCACATGCAACTGCTGTACACTAAGCTCTTCTACTTCAAGCCCTTCTAAATTTTGGAGGGAAGTTGTTACATTCTTTATTGGCATGGTTACCACTTCATGCTTCTACAGTAAAACCTCTCTTGCCCACCTACTTGCCTGTATTTGGGCAGACACTACCTGGCATAACCACCTGCACAGCCACCATCAGAAATTCAGCTGTTCCCATGCCTCAGCAAGCTGCCAAAGGAGTCTGCCGTGCTTTTCCTGGGCAGGATCAAGCAGCTCGTTCAGACACTAACTGGATGATTTCCTTTAAGTCATACACAAGGATCAGCTACTCTTACAAACATTACAGAAGTCCCTCACACTATCTGATGTGGTTCACGAGTAATTCCTGTATTGTCTTTTTGACCTTAGCAAGTTCACACTACTGCAACTTCATGATGTTTTTCCAAGTCCACACCCTGTGCAGAGCACTTTGCTCCCCAGCTGTAAAGCTGACATTTGCTGGTGTATTGCTCACCGTCCTATCATCCATGCTGGGTAGCAGCAGGAAGCTAAATCTTCCTGGACTTGACAGACTGCTCCAAGGCTGGTGACACCCAGCATTAACTGCACATCAGATGTGAGAAGAGCTGTTGCCCAACTTTCCCTGGACTTCATTCAAAGCAACAGCTGGTTAAGAAAAACTCCTGAGAAAGCTCAGCTTCCTGCCAACTCTCAAGAAAATCTCACAATTTCATAGAAGGCATATGCTGTCGGATTGAAAGGCAACCTGCTGTTGCTGCACTCACCCAGACTCTTTCATGTTTTGGATACTTAGGAGAAACACTTCCATTTTCCATCTCCTGGTGGAAAGATGACATCCATTCTTATTTCAGATTTTTATGAGTGAATTATCTCTAGACTGAAGACACTTCCCTCGGGTGCAATATGAAAGGGAAACTTCTCAAAATCCCTTGGGTGTTTTGGGACCCTGCAGCCATGCTGTCTGACAGTGGGCACTGCTGACACCACATCACACCAGCAGCTACGTCCTGTTCTCTACTTCCTTAGGATTTTCAGTTCAAGACTGGCATTCATACTTCACTACCAAGGTCCTGTTGTGAGCAGGATGTCAGGTACTTTTCCCTCCCACTGAAGAACTAACCTCACTGTGCTTTACAAACTCCTGTCTCTTGTACTTTTGCTGTGGAATTGCTAACGCAATGCCTGTCTAGAAAAGAAAGAGGAGCTCAGTCTCATGTCTGGATGTAAATAGGCTCCCGAATCTCCCTCTTGCCTTTGAACCCCAGGTTGGTGCCTGGCAGCCAAAAGACCCAGCAATGTGTCTCAGGACATCAGACCCCTCTGCACAGTAGTACCTGTGTTCACAGGTGCAAGGCAGGTGCTAACTTCCTACCTGCATCCTGACATCCTGTTTGGTGGATACTGTGGGAGCAGTGGGACTAGGAAAACAAAGTTCAAACATTTCCTGAAGTGCTGATTTACAGGTTTGAAATTAATAACCTCTGTCAATAGTGATACAACAGCAGAGTCCAACAACATTGAGAGAGATGGATATGGCAATGAGAAGTGGAAAATATATTCCCTTGCCCCTCTCCTCTGCCCTCCTGGATCCCAGCACTCCTTCAAAGCACTAAGTCCCAGAGATCCCGCCAGAGGCCAGCCTCTAAACACACTGGTCACCAAGAAATACGCAGCTGAGCTGCTGCTGCTGCTGGTGATCATGCCCTGCGAGCCTGCCGGATTTACGCCTGCCACAAACGCCATCCATCACCGATAGCTGCGGGCAGGTCTGCGCCACTCCACGGAGGCAGAAAGATGCTCTCAAGATGCTGCTAACAGGTTGGTGCCCTCCAGGCAGCGCTGGGCGGAGGCTCGGCCTAAATCTGTGTGGGGCGCAGGGGATGCCCCAGCGCCGTCCACAAACTCCCTGTGCCGTGGAGATACACCCATGCCTCTCCTCCGAGCGGCACCAGGCGCGGCGCCTTCCTCCCGCCAGAACTTCTTCTCGGCGGGATGGAGACCAAAAGCAATCCCCCTTGTGCTCCGTTTTCGGCAAATGCGCACGGCCCCCGGTCCCGACACCGGCAGCCGTGCGGTGCAGCCGCTGTCCCCCGTGGGGGCAGAGGGCAGCCCGGCTCCCGCGGCCGCCCAGCCCGGGGTCCGGCCACGCTGCCCCGGCACGGCGGGAGGAGCGCTCCCCGGGAGGCGGGATGCGGGGGGAGCGCTCCCCAGGGGAAGCCCAGTCCCGGCCGCATCCATCTTACTCCAGGGGCACTGGGAGCCCCAGGCCCGGCCCCCGCGTCCCAGCGCGCCCGCTCCCGGCGCCGCTCACCCGTGCGGGGGTCGAAGGTGACCACGAAGACGGCCACGATCTGGTCCTCCTCCGCCTCGGCCCGCTGCGGCCCCGCCGCCTCCGCCGGCCCCTCGCCGTCCCACGGAGCCGCGCTCCAGCCGCCGCCGAGCCGCCGCCCGCCGCCGCCGCTGCTGCTGCTGCCCGGCTCGGCCGCGGGCGGCGGCGCCGACACGGCGGGGCCCTCGGCCCAGAACAGCAGCGGCGCCTCGTCCGAGCGCTCCACCATGGCCGGGCCGGGCCGGGCCGAGATGAACCGAGCAGAGATGAGCCGAGCCGGGCCGAGCAGAGATGAACCGAGCCCAGCGAGGCAGAGCTGAGCCGAGCCGAGCCGAGCCAAGCGGAGCGGAGCCGAGCCGAGCCGCACCCCCCGCGCCGCACCGGCGGGGGGCGGGCAGCGAGGGGCGGGAGCTCGGGGCTGTCACCGGCGGGGCGGGGCCGGGGCCGCGGGGCCGCCGGCGGAGATCCCGGCTCGGAGCTCTCCGGTGCCGGCTCCTGGAGAACTCGGCGGGCTGGGGACAGTCCGGCTGCCCCTGCTTCGCCTCCTGGCGCAGGGCAGAGCCAGCTGCCCGCCCTCTGTCTCCAAAAGGCTGTGACAGCAACGCCGGGCAGCTGCCGCCCCCAGCCCCGCTAAAGCCCTCCTGCTGGCAAAACCCCGGGAACTGGGCAGAGCAACGGGGGCAGGCTCGCACCCCCTCAAATGGCTGTGGTGGGAGCTGCGAGCCACAAATCTGAAGCAGTCAGGGATATTGATCCAGTGTATACTGGTATGTGTACATATATATGTGTGTATATATATGTATGTCTATATATACATATATATATATGTATGTATATATACGTGCATAGGTGCTACAGAAGGATGTGAAACAGTTTTGGGCGGAACAAGCAGACTGAAAGATGGGTCAGACAGAAGCATGACCATGGAATCTAGTCAGCCAACGTTTTGTAATTACCATCTTCCTTATGCCACCACCAATGTCATTAGGTGTCATTAGGATTAACTTGGTTCCCTAGGTCTTTCTGATTAATCGAGTTACCCAATTAAGCAGGCCACAATTAAAAGGAAGATACTGTCATAAAAGCCTTAATTGTCTAACTTTTTTCCTGTTGAGCAGTTCTGAGTGTTCAATACCCCATTAAGAAACCATCATCCAGTTTCCTCAGCAGTGGGATTTGGGTTTTTTCTCTTTTTTTTGGGTAACATTAGCATCTATTTGCTGTTAGCTTCATTTCAGACAGCTCCAACACTGAGTGGGCATTTTGTTTCGCAAAGCCCATGCACAAGTTTACTTTGCAGAGCTATAGACCAGAGTAGGTGGTTTTTAGCAGATGGAGTTTTTCATAGAAGGTGACTGGTAAAGAAAAAAAGAAACAAACCCTGCACAATATTTTGTTACTGTGTAAAGAAAAGCCAGATTCTGCAAATACTTGGCCACATGCTTTGCTTTAACTGTATAGACAGTGCCAATCTTCATTTGGATGAATATATTTTTGTATGTTGGTGATGCTGAAGTGACAGCTCATTTCTATCTTCATCTCCACAGTAGTGCTGCTACAAATGTCAAGTGTCTGTCCCCCAGCAATCTAGGCAGGAAACAAATCCCAAATAAGAATTCCTTCATGACCCACATGAGCTATTTGTGGTGCAGAGCTGTTCCTGGTCCCCTCAGCAGTGCAACCACACCAGTATTGTCCCAGCATGAGGGAAGGGATGCAGTGGGACGAGCAAGCAGTGGCAGTGAGCAGGGGCTGCCAGTGCTGCCTCTGAGATGTGTGAAACATCATCATGCTCTGAGCTCCCAGCTTTGCTGAAAAAACCCGTGGGACAATGGACCTGGTGGTACCAGAGCCATTGATATGGCTTTGGCAAGCAATTTGGGCCTGCTGATGGCACAATCTTTGTTGGATACATGTGAAAAAAACCAAAGACCATATTTTCTACTGTTTTATTATTTTGCCAAAATTGAAATTATTTAGGCTGGAAGATAATAGAGACAAAAACTCTACTTCAAAAGAAAATGAACACCTTTTCCCTCCAGCTGAGGGCTCACGAAATTGTCATCAGGTCTTTGAACAGTCAGGAAAAATGTAAATGAAAGTGTGGTAGCTTTTATTTTTAAAATGCAAGATGAACAAGCTGGTCCTCTTTACACAGGTCCAAGTTTTCTCCCTTACATATCATATCCCTCATTGGAAAAATGGATAGTTCCTCTAAATCCTGAAGCGGGGGGGGGAGGTTTAAAAATTGTTTGAGGTGGAATTGAAAACAAGTCTGAAGGAATTTCCTTTCTGGGTATTAAAAACGTGTCATCATGGGGACTAAAAGCTTTATTTCTTCAAAATTAATACATTTCAATCTGATGCTCCAGCTGCTGAACATCTGATGAATGCAGTCAGACCACAGCAGTACTAAAGTGGCCCTGGATCTCAGCTGGCCAGGTGCTGCAGACACAGCTTGTCACAGCAGAAAGAGCCAGTGCTGGCACTGCCAGGCTTTTGGACCTCGCTCAGGACAAGGCACAGGGCGATGCAGCAGCTGCATTTGAGGCTAAGAGAGCAGCTGCTCTGTGCCTGCAAGAAATACTGCAACCTCTGGGCCAGATGCAAGAGTAGTGGGCTCCTGCCATGTAATCCTGAAGCTGTTTTGGTGAATAGGATACAAATAATTTCTATATCAAATGAATTGTTCATCACAGTCTTTTTCAGAGACCCATATGGCCATACTTTTCATTTAAAGAATGGGTTAGGAGAGCACAGAGACCTCAGACCAATGTGGCCCTGTGTGTTCTGGTGGGAATTGCCCTTGATGTGTGCAAAGGAAAGCAGATGCTGCTTGTGCCAAGCATCCTATGGGCTGCAGCCACTTCCAATCACTGCACGTTCTTCTGGCAGCTCTCCTCAAGGCTAAGAAAAAAGGCTGCTGTAACCTTGTCCCCAGTTAGTGAAAACTTGCTCTAGTCCCACTTTGAAACACAGGTTGCCAAAGGCTCAGAAGATTCCTGTTTTTTACAAAGAGGTGCAGTGAAGGGAGACATGGACCTGCTCCTGACTCTCTCCTGACTCTTTGAAATGATACATTCATAAATCTGTACATTATGAATTAGGCTAATGACCTCTTCATGCAGGCTGCAATGCTTGCCCAAACTAATGCATATCTAAATGCATGAAGTGAAATTCAGACTTAAAGAGGAAACACAAGGCCCCATCATCACAGGGGTATACAGGTAAAAGGTAAAGACCACAAAGGCTGGATCTCTGATGGGATTATGGAGCAGACAGGCTGTCAGCAAACATCACCCCCCTTACAGGCCCCAGGAAGCTGGAGAAGGGATGAGCATGCAGGAGCAGGGAGATGACTCAGACTGAGAGGGAGTCAGGCTCCCTGCAGAGCTGCTTGTTGGCACTGCAAATCCACATCCAGAGAGAATTCCCCATCCACCAGGCAACTGTGGACAGGTGCTGCCAAGCTCCAGATGTTTCCCATTAGCATTGGCTCAGGTGTGGGGTGGCTATAAATGGTCCAGGGCCGGAGAGAGGCTGTCTGTGGGGTATCTGGTGACTCCTTGGGGCACCCTCTGCTTTTACAGCTGTATGTAGCATGGAATTTTTTTTCCTCCCCTCTGGCTGAGAATTTTATTGTAGAAGAGAGTGAGTGGAGGCTGTGTGTGTTATTCTTTAGTATGTGTTTACTTGTGTGATGGGAATAGGGGATGGAGGAGTTGTCTCTCTTACTGGCAAAGGCAGTGACTTCTGAGTTGCATCTGACTTGTGTCAGTAAGGCAAAAAGCAAAAATCTGTTTTTACGTGAGCAGTAGTGCAATGGCTTTGTACCTGGTAATTCTGGGGTGCTCTTCATCAACCAATGCTGTCTAGTTACACTGCTGAATGACCAAGGTTTCTGTGTGTGTGGGATTGCAGAGTGTGGTCAGCTGAACTGATGTCCTTGATGAAGCAAGGAAGAAGATAGTTTATCTGTAAATGATGCTGTCTTTCTGTCTCTAACAAAACAGGCCAGTATCAGCTCTACCTGTTCTGTTTCATGTGCTAACATGGATGACTGGGACAACAACAATGAATTCATTCAGCGACTGGACTTTTCCAGTTGTGGTGAAGACAGTGAAGAAAGAAGTGTAAATGAGGAGGACTCCCTGAGCTTGAGCCCCCCCAGAAGCTCAGAGTTCCAGAAATGGCAAGAGAGCAGTCCTCTGCCAGCAACCCCTCAGAGAAAGCTTAGTGAGATTTTCCTGAGCAGAACAAAAGCCTTGATGAGTCCCACCCTGAAGTCTTCCCCATCTGTGAGCAAGAGCTGGAGTAAACCTGAGACACCACTGCACATCACCTGGAAAAAGCTGCAGCTCTGTGACACCCCGCACACTCCTAAGGTAATGGCAGGTCTGTAGTGCCTCTGTGGGAGATAAATGCATCTCCCTTCAAGAAGCTCGTTGTTTGGGGGGAGCTTGGAGGTAGGCAGCTGCACTTGCTGCTCTGTTCAATGCTCATCATTTTTGGATGCTAATGGATTTTGTCTTGAGAATTGGAAATGGTGTTGTGGCTGGGATGTGTACGTTGCCTGGCAAGGCTGGTCAGCTCCTGCCAGCTTGTTGTCTGGTGCCACAGTGTTTCTTTTTGTGTAAGACAGTTGCTCAGCGAATCTGAAGAAAACAGAGCTTTGTTCTTAGGGTAGCAAGTCTCCTGTGGAAGGGGTAGAAAAACCTATGTGAAGTTGTGGAGGGACGTTATCATCTCTTCACCTGTGTCACTGTCCTAAAATACAACTTAGCTAGTGAGCCAGTTTCTTGGGAGAATAATCCCAGCCTCTGTTTTATGTGTAACTTCTTGGAGAGAGTATAATACAACTGCTTTTTGTCTTGAGTAAGCACAGGTAGAGACTTGGCACCAGCTTCTCTGTTCCTAGATAATTTCTGATGTGTGTGTGGCTCCAAGCAGTCTAGACCTGCAGTGAAGTGTAGCTGTTGGTCTTCTCTCAATGTTCCTGCTCTGTTAAGAGATTGTTTGCTCCTTTGCTTAGGTGCTATACAGAAAATCAGTGCTTTAATGCTTCTGAGCTAGTATTTGACTTCTGTCCCTCTCCAAAAACCTGATTATGTGGAGAGAAGGATGATCCTCTGGCCTTATGATTGACTGTGTGGCAATATTTACTGAGGAATGGCCTGCCACTCTCTAGGGGAAAGCAGTCTAAAGGGCATAAATCCAAAAATTTCCTGCAGTGACCCTTTGTAAGAATTCTCCCTAAATCTCACCTTAACATAGGTGAGAAGTTGCCCTTGCTTTGGATGGAGATAATTTTGTCCTAGTAACTGATACTGCATTGTGATTTTGGGCTTAAGGACAGTGTTGCTAAAACATGCATGCTGAGAAGTGTTTACCCAAAGTCAAGGACTTTTCATTTCCCATGTTCTGCCAGTGAGCAGAAGCACCTGCAGCAGTGTGGCTCCATAGCCAGGACAGCTGCCAGGAACAAACCAGAGGAAAGTTCATACCACAGAATGTCATGCTCAACACATAAACAGAAAGAAATTATTCAGGAGGGGCTGATTAGGACCCAGGGATGGGCTGGACATCAGTCAGCAGGTGGTGAGCAATTGTGAATCACTTGCCTGTCTTGGGTTTTATTTCTCTTTTCATAGCACTAATAATTATTATATTTGATTTTAATCATTAAATTGTTCTTTTCTCAACCTACAGCCTCTACCTGTTTTTCCCTATTTCTGCTCCCCATCCCACTGAGGAAGGCATTGTCGTTGTGGGCAAAGGGTTCAAAAGCAGAGGGCTTAGTTGCTGGCTGGGGTTAAACTACAATAAAGGTGTATAAAAATCTTTTCCAGACCAGATGGGCTGCAGGTAGTGAAGGCTGCTTTCAGGGTGTGCATTGTGTAGATAACATGTTGGCTGGATGAATCAAAACATGCTGCTTGTAATTTGTCATGTTGTGGCCCATAAGCAGCAACTGCATGAAACCAACCATTTCTTTTCCTTTCTCTCCTGGGATAAAGGTCCTGTTTTCCAAGCATGCTGCCAAAGATAGACTCGAAAGGGGCTAAATCTGCTTGTAGACAAATCTGTGAGCTTAGGCCTTAGAGCATTTGAAAGTGATAGAAAGGATGGAGAGAGCAGAGCCCTGTCTAAAACTGCAGACAGAGCCACCAAATGTGAGTGGAGATGTGGCTCCAGGATAATGATAATGAGACCACTGTGGGATTGAAAAGATATAAAAGTACCTTGATCTTCAACAGGGAGACTTGTGTTCATAAACAGCTTTTAACTAGAGGAAAGCACGATGTTAAATAACCCTTTAGACCTTATACCACTCTCTTGAAGCTGAAACAAGTCAGAACCAAATGTATTTTTTAAAAGCTCATGGTTACTGAAGGAGTCAAATCAGAGTGAGTAGGTTTTTGTCTTCAGCTCAAGACTGGTGAATATGCTTTCCATGGTCCAAGGTTCTGGACTAGTGAGTGAAACACAATGACCTGTGTTCTGTGGCAAGGTGAGCTATAGAAGATCCAGAGGTTCTTTCTGAACTTAAATTTCTGAAACTCTGGTTTTTACTCATGAGGAGAAATGGTTTCATTTTGCTTTGCTAGTAGCCATATAAAAAATATTTCTAGCAACATCCCCTATCCTAAGGCTGCTTAGTGCTGGGAAGTCTGGCTGGTGTTCTAGCTCATCTCCTGACAAACCTGTCCTGACTGAACTGATGCAATGGTCCATGCCTTCTATGTTAATGCAACATATGATGCAATTTCTACTTCTCAGTAGGAGGGAAAGGGGAGCAGCTGGCTCCTCTTGAAGACTGTGATTGCCAAAATGGCTCTGCAGGCCTTGTCCAAGTGAGCAGGGAATAGAATATGAAAGGGCTTAACAAATAATGGAATGCTTTGTGGAAAATGAAAACTGTGGGGACTAAACTAGGGATGGGGATTTAATGATTCAACTATGCCAAGAAAGGGAGCTGAGTTCTCCTTGAATTACAGGAGAACAAGAATTTTATTCTGAAATAGCAACAAAAAAAAAAGTCCGGGTTTATTTGTCACTTATTTTTTCTTCTCTCAATACAGAGCCTGTTATCAAAGACAGCTTTTCCTTCATCTGCAACCAAGGTCCCAGCCAAAGGCTTCCGACATCTGAGGCTCACTCCTCGTGCTGACTCTGATGACTCTTCCCAAGCTTCTCTTGTCAACATTAATCCCTTCACACCAGAATCCTATAGACAAATGCTCTTCCATCCTAATGGCAAACGGAAGGCTGCAGGAGAGCTGTAAGTGAGCTACTCTTAGGCAGCAGACTGCAATCAGACTGTTGGAAAGATATAAGCAATGGAGATGTTCAGTATCTGGACTTATTTGCTAACAATGAATCATCTACTTCTGTAGTATTCATTGGTGTAGAGTAAATGTTAGCAGATGTATAAAGGTAACAGAAGTAAATGTAAAAATCAATCATTGCCTCTCTTCAGAAAGGTAAGTGGGGGATCAACAGCTCTCTTTAGTGCTATGGCTGCAGCTTCACCAGTAACAAGGAGGCCAGGAGAATGATGCCTCTGGACAATGCCCCTCTCCTGTGGGCAGTACTGAAATCGCTTTGTGGAGGCCTCCTAAATGGAAACAAAGACTTCCTAACCTGCGACTGCAGTCTTTAAGACCTCAATTAAAAACTTGTTTATCAACTCTATAAAATACATGGTTAGGCTGTGAAGCAAGGTTTGGAGGTTCATTTGAAAGATATGTTAATTTCAAACCCAGTTGGATTGCTGCACTGAAATGATACCCCAGACTTTCCTAATCTTCTGTTGCAGGAATGATCCTCATCCAGGAAGCCAGATTAAAAAGGAGCTACCTACAAAGGTGAGTGTCTGTACATTTTCTTCCCACAGAGTGGATAAAATGTTTGTAAAAGCTTGGTGTTTGATGGAATTTATTCTGTTATTGGAGTATAAACCATGGCACTGTGCCAGAGAATGGATACCTGTGACAGAAAAGGTCCACGCTGAATGCTTGGTTAACAGTAGTTTGAGATGACAAACTTGGAAAAGGCGGAATTGTTCTTTGTAACTGCGATAGCCAGGCTTATGGAAGGATAACGGTACCCTCTAGCCGAGGAGACTGGGATTGCAGGCAAATGGTCTCTGGAAAAACTACACCTGCAGAGCAAATCTGCTACCAGGCAACCTCCAAGGCTGCCACAATTATTGTTTTACCTAGAAGAAAGCCTTAAGTAACTTGTGAATTACTGGACTATTATTCTGCGTGATTGACTATGTAATATAGGTATAAAATTGAGTAATAGGAGGTATTTTTACTGCCAAGCTTCTTAAGATAGTGTAAAATACAGCTGCCTTATGAAATGCAGCCTGTTGGGAAGGGCTTCTGTTTCATGTGAGCCAGATTTTACTGGCTGTGAGGACCAACACTCACCTCCTCCTCTACCATAAACTACAGCAATCACAGCAGTTTCTGTGGAAGCCACTGAGCAACATGAGCTGCTGTCCCTGTAAGGGATGGAGAAAAATCACTTAGACCACTCTTGATGTTCACTTTATGCTCCAATGCTGATCTTTTTTTACTTATTTTCCTTGCCAGTAGGCATCACTCTCCCAGCAGTACCAGCAGTTCCTAGATCCCTAGTGGCCATTATTGCAGCAATAATTATGTTCCAACAGTTCTGCCAGCTTTCAGCTCTTTGTGGAAAAGTGTCTCTGGGTGAGATATCAGTGGGAATACAAACAAATACACGGAGACCAGCTAATCTGCCATTAGCCAACAGCTGGTGCTTCAAACCTGCAGAGCCTGAGCTGATAGAGAATGGCCTTGGCTGCAGGCAACCTCAGCTGCTCTTGCAAAGCTGGGGTCACACAAAGCCAACACACCAAGCTCCTCTCCTGAGCTCAAAACAGGCAATAGATCTAAGGTTTTCTCAAGTCCTGTCTTTAGGCCAATACCTTGTTGTTGCCTGCTGTTCATCCCTGACAGTTGTGGCTCCAGGAACTGGTCGTCTTGTCAGGAGAAGGGATTTGATGGCAGTAACCCAAGAAGGCTTAGGCATATACAGCCAACTAGACTAAATGTCTCCTTATCTACAATTTTTACCTCTATGGCTAACAAGTCCTGATCATATAAAACCAACCAAACAGCCTTGCAACCCAGGGAAGGTGATGTTCAAGTGGTCAGAAAAAATACAAGTGAAAGGTAATTTCAAGAGCTGAAATGGCTGTTTCAAGAACTGGCCAAACACCTGCACGTACACCTGGATGAAAACCCAGAATGGGAGAGGGAACAATGGGGGTGCTCAGTGACAGCAAGTGTTACACACCCCTAAAACAATGACAGCTATTGAGTCATTCTCCTATTTGTCTCTGCTGTTTTTGTCACTCTGCAGAGATATACTCTGAAGGCAAGCAATATGGTTTCCCGCTACAAGAAGGAGTTCCTGGAACTGGAAAAAATTGGTGTGGGGGAATTTGGCTCTGTCTACAAGTGCATCAAACGCCTCGATGGATGTGTTTATGCCATCAAACGCTCCAAAAGGCCTCTGGCAGGATCCTCAGATGAGTGAGTGTGCTTCTGGAAACTGCCAGTTGAAATGATGGGCATGTTCTTGAGAGGTGTGATGGGAAGGAGGGAGTGTGGATCTAAAAGTATCTGATGCGTGGCAGGAGCAAAAATTGGCTACTGCTGCACTTCCAAGTAACAGCTGGGAGAGTGGGGGAAGATACCACTATACAGCTATTGGGTATAAATGTCTAGGGAAGGAAGAAGTCACATGCACAGCAAAGTGAGAGGATGGAATACCTGATCACCTTGGGTCCATCCAGACAGTTTCTTTACAATAACTACCAAGAAATTTGACAGACATACTGCTGTCCCTGCCTTGCTCTATGGGCAGCACTACTCTTATCTATATTGACCAGCTTGCGATGTCCTGTAGCTAAAGCAAAGTCTTTGAAGCTGCTGCTGCCTTTGCCTCTTTAAAAAAAGACTTGCTCAGCAATTATTTTCTTTAGCAGCTGCTCAGGTATTTGATCAAGGGCAGGCTTTGCCTCAGCAGCTGTGAGAGCCAGTCTGTCTGTCAAAATCTGAGAGAAAGGGGGAACAGAGGGGTTCGGGACTTTCAGGCTGCAAAGCAGGGCTCCTCTCCTGGTGCCAAGTAGCCTCTGGCAGCCTGTCACCTCAGCTTTTTCCGTGTGTGCCTCCCTAGGCAGCTGGCACTGCGCGAGGTTTATGCCCACGCCGTCCTGGGGCACCACCCCCACGTCGTGCGCTACTACTCGGCCTGGGCAGAGGATGATCACATGATTATCCAGAACGAGCACTGCAATGGTAAGGGCTGGACAGCATTCAAGGCTGAGATCTCTGCATGGGCAAAGTTGCCTTCTTTTGTACTTAAATGTGGGTGTTTTGGCTTACAAGAAAGCAAACTGCCATGGGGCTGCATTTCTGTGGAGAATCCAGTAAGGGCACATAATATTTAGATGAAGCTCTGAGTGATGCTAATGTTTTAGAAGCAGTGGAACTTTGTATTTCTGGGATTTGAAAATTGTTTCTCTTTTTTGACTGGCCTGGAAAAGAATTCCCCATTCTGATGCTTAGGGTTGTGCTGGGACCGTCCAGGTAACACCTGATATGAGTGACTCAAGAGCTGCTGACTTAAGGGCCATGTATCTTGGCAAAACCTCCTCTTAATGGAGGTGGGTAGTGACTGGTTGGATGAAGGCACCTTGCATCCTGGCCAGAAGAAAGGGGTTTACAGCTGCAGAGGAATGGAGTAAATTATGAGGCAAAGTATAAATGGGGTGCTGCAGTCAGGGTGGCAGACTCCTACTGGAGTTTGCCCTTGGCAATACCACTGCTTGAGAGAAATTGGAGAAGATGCCTTTAGCTACCAGAGTTGCTGAAAGCAAATATGTAAGGTTCATCTTTTGACTGCACCTCTGTAGTCTTGAGGCTTAATGAAGAGTGGTGACAGCTGCTCGGAGTATTGCTCTAAAATCTGATGGAAGCAACCATGAAATGTATTCATTGCTGCAGCATGGGTGTATTGCTTGTATTCTGGTGGCTGAACATGTGAGGCCAAAAGAGAGGTGGTGAAAAGTAAGCTGATGGAGACAGAGGCTATGATATCTTCTGGCTCTGAGATATACATAGTGTCTTGATGGAGACCCACAAAACTGTGTTTACTGTTAATGCTTTTCAGTCAAAAAATCTGCCAATGGGAACTTAATTTCCTTGTTCCACCATTCCTATACCTGCTTTCTGCATCTAAGCACAGCAGAAGCAATTAATTTTTCTGCTGTTCACTTGCAGCAGCACTAGCATCATTAACAGGACAGCCCTCCTGGCAGGATGTAGAGCTGTAGGCTGGAGGTAGAACTACAGCTGCTCATCCTTGTGGAGCAGCAGGCTGGGCATTCCAGGGCAGTGGGAAGGCTGAAGCTGAGTGGTGATGTCCAAGTTTGATCACTAGAGCACACAGAGCTGCTGTGCTTGGGGTTTGTCTCTAGCAAGCCTCCAAGTGTTCTGGGCAGCTAAGCTGTTTCAAACATGCTGTTCCATAAAACCTCTGTCAGGTCTCAAACTGACTGTTTTCCCCTAGGTGGGAGTCTCCAAGATGTGCTGCTGGAAAATGCAAAGCTTGGGAAGTATTTTCCAGAAGCAGAGCTGAAGGAAATATTGCTGCAAGTCTCCATGGGACTAAAATATATCCACAACTCTGGCCTTGTGCACCTGGATATCAAACCTAGTAAGTATAGTGCCCTCCTCCTTTGTGGAGGGTTTTCCTAGTGATCCCTCAGGGGTCAGACCTGTAATAAATCCTTTTGAGTGGACTGATTGTAGTGCTCCAAAGAAAAGAGGACCTTGCCCTTGTCTTGTGAATGGTATTTTGGTTTTATTTTTATTTTGATTTGTGCCCCTACTGCTGCTCTAAAATTGAGCCTTCTCTGATAGCATTTTACTCCTGTCTCATGCTCCTATTCCTAGCTTATGGGAATCACCTTCATACTGATGGAGCAAGTAGGGCTGCCAGGGAAGATGGGGACTTCCTTTATTACTCCTGTCCTGTTGCACAACACCTGCCTTTTGTGATACCTTGGGGGGATTAAGTTCCTGCAAAAATAGTAACAAGGTTTCCTCTCTGCAGCTCAGGATGGTCACCTCCAGGGCAATGCTTCCCCTCTGTCACATAATTAATATTAGAGGGCAACTCCTTTTTCCTGCTGAAGTTACTCTTCTCCTGTAGAGGGCAGAGGGAGGGGAAAGCTGATTTCCCTGGGATATTTTATGCACAAGATACAGCTGTCTTATGCCAGCTATGTGTCTGAATGTGAGCTGGGAAGAAAGCTCAGGGTGGGAAGCATGTGTATAATTTCTCTTGTTGCAAAGCTTAACTACTTTGACAGGTGGGATTTTTACAAAGTTGTCAGGCGCTGCAGCCTGACCACTGGTATCACCTTATTGCTGAATTTCTGTGTCTTGCAGGTAATATCTTCATCTGTCACAAGCTGGCAGTTTCAGGCCCTGCTGGGCAGGAGGACAGTGACAGTGAAGATGAATTCTCTCCTGGTGTGGTGTATAAGATTGGTATGTTTTAGCCTACTTTACGGCTGGCCTAAGGTTAGGGCTGGCCATTACTGCCTGAGACTGCTGTGTCCTGCGGCTGAGGAGACGTGCACACAGAACTGATAGAATAGTCATGAATGCCCCAATTACTCACCAGAATTATTCCTCTAAGAAGACAAGTCACGCAAAATTAATGTGCTTGTTTCCAAGTGCAGATTGCTGAGTTAGGAGTAGGCTTGCTCTCTTACTCAGTATTTCTCTGTTGGTGCCTATAAAGGGGAGGCTTTTATTGGAGAATGACTTCAGTTTGCTTCATTACATTTCAGCTGCTTGTTCTTTGTCTCAGGTGACCTTGGACACGTGACGTCAATAACAAACCCTCAGGTGGAGGAAGGAGACAGGCGGTTTTTGGCCAATGAGATTTTGCAAGAGGTAAAACTGCTAAAGCTGGGCAGGGGGAGAACAGGGTGGGAGAGCAAGTGGGGAGAGATCAACTGTAGAGCAGTCATTAGTCTAATTTGTTCCTCACCTTATCTTCTCTTTCATCTGTCTGGTCTGGCTGTGAAATCTGTACAATTAGCACTTCTCATGAACAATAGTGCTGTGGGTCTTATCATGTAAATACTTCATAAGTAGCTATCATTGGATTACTGCAGCTATTCCCCTTGAGGGATCAGTGAGACAAAACCTTTATCAGTTTGAAGACATTTGATTTACATGTCCAGCTGAGATGAAACTACTGGATGTGGTTATGGAGGAATATATTTACCCAGACAGATGCCTTGTAAAACAAACACTGAACAAGTAGTGGGAGAGGTGGGAGGCACAACACGCCTCTTAAACTGGCTGCAGTTTTGTCACTCCAGCCAACAAATGTAAAGGGAATCAGAATTGAACAACCAGCTTGGATGTGTTGTTCAGGTGTTTAAGGGACAGTATCTGTGCTGCAAGTGGATTTAGGAACTGTTAGGCCAATGTATCAGATGTAGCCTTCAGTTTGAGTTGGGCATGGGTAGCTCACTGCCTTGTGGTGGAGGCTGGAGGTACACATGTGTTAGGCCATCCTCTGGAGTTACTGCAGCGATCCCAACGTGGTCTGCAAGGTCCTTATGGCTGAGAGCCAACGTGCTGTTGCTTAGTCCTACTGCCTGCTGCCAATGTTTTCATCCTGAAGAGCAGGAAACAGCTCACTGGAGTGGTGAAGGCAGTGCTGTATGCACACACTTGCTTGGCTGTTTCTTTTTGAACTCATATCCCAGCTCACCTTTGCTTAGTGTAGCAAGATGTTCCTTTCTAACACCCTTCCCTTCTCTCTGCAGCAATACTGCTACTTGCCCAAGGCAGACATCTTTGCCCTGGCACTCACAGTGGCTCTGGCAGCTGGGACAGCACCGCTGCCTCACAACGGGGCCCTGTGGCACCACATCCGCAAAGGCAATGTCCCACCCATCCCCCAGAAGCTTCCCCACCGTTTTCTTGAACTCCTTAAGGTGAGGAAGTAGTCTTGACAGGATGGTGGCTTTTGCAGCTGGCATGTGACAGGAATGTCAGACTCTGCACTCCTTTGCCTTCTAGCTCATGATCCATCCTGACCCAGCACAAAGACCTTCTGCCACGGCTCTCACCAAACACCCTGTTCTCCGTCCTTCGTGTGGAAAAGCTGTGCAGCTCCAGGAGCAGCTAAATATGGAGAAATGCAAGACTGCCATGCTGGAAAGGTAGAGCTGACTTGGGGAGAAGGCATGGGCACAGCCATGCTGGTCACCAGCTTTGAATTGAGGGTGGTAGTGCTGGAAGAATGCACGTGCAGAAATCCCCAGGCAGTTCCTGTGCCTGGAGGTGGGGGGATGATGGGGATGTAAAACCAGGGACTTGCAGTGCCCAGGCAGCAGCTGTGCTTCAGCTCTGGCTTGGAGGAGCTCACTGAGTTATAACAGCAAATTTGTGCATTTCCTGCAACCACTGGTGATGCAAAGTGCTGATACAACCTGCAGCCAGTGGGCAGATGAGGAATTGATAATGCACTGAGATAGTGGGCTAAGCATAGAAGGAAAAGAAATATCAGGTGGTGGCAGATTTCCCTTGTTCCCTCTCACTGCTGTTGGCAGTAGTGTTTTGGGGTGATGGGATCTGAGAACGTCCCCACAACCCCTCTAAGTGCAATTGTCAGCTGGGGAAGAGGTTTTCTGTGTAGACAGAAGTGTGAATGCTCTGGAAGAGCAGCAAGCATAAGAAAGGGAAGAAAGGCAATGGAAAAGAAGCATCTGCATTTATTTAGGTGTTATACATGTATGAGATGACACTGATATAAATTTCAGCACTCGCAACTATCTGAAACAATGGGAGAAAAACTGAGCCAGGTATTCCTCATACTGGTGCCAATGTGTTGCTGACCTGATACATAGTTTTCTTCTGGTAAATCTTCAGAGCTCCTACCTTTTCAAACAAACTCTAGAGACAGCTACAGTAATCTTCATGTTATCCTCTGGGCTGAGAAGTTGCCCCCTTCCAGCAGTGCTGGAGTATTACAGTAACCCTCATGTGAAAGATTGTTCATAGTTTGCTTCTGTAGCTGCTGGGGATTCATGCATTACATGGTTTTCTTCCTTTCCTCTTCCTTTGTCTCCCCGCTGCAGGGAACTTAAAGCAGCTCGCCTTGCCCAGACTCTCATGAAGGACCAAGCCTTAGGAAGTGCCAAGTTACAAGAGTCTGAAACCTCTTCTAAGCAGAAGAGCAAGCGTCTGGTGGGAGGGAAGAGCTGTCGCTCGTTTAGCTTTACTCTGGGTTTCTGAATTTGTGTTGTCCATAGACTGCTGAATGGCCCTGTGAAAGCAGAGGGTCTGCACAGACCAATGCCCCATACTCTCTCCCTGTTGGTTTTTTTGGGGTTTTTTTTTTTGTTTGTTTGCTTTTTGTTCCCCTGTTAGTTATGATGAGATGTTGGCTGAGAAAAGAATGACTGGCTTACAAGTGTTGTATAATGGGATTTAAGGTTGTCCTCAGTCTTTTACATGTTTAATTTCTTGTGTAATTTGCCTTGCTGTAGACTCAGTGTAGCTCTGCCGTGACAAAAGAATGACATTTGCTCCACTCACTTCCCTCTTTCCTGAGTTGGGCCCTGTTATTGGTGATTTGGTGGTCTTAACACTTGGGCTGACTATATCTTTAGAGGGATGATGATGGCTGTACAGGGAGACAGCATCTACAGCTGGCCCCTTCTAGGAGCAAGTAGGCAGAGACTATGGCAGCCAGTTCTAGCTACACATCAGGAGCCAGGTGGTTACACACAGCTGTCCTGGGGGGCTCGGGTGCAGCTGGAGTGGTGTTTCACTAAGGGGGGGACACAGAGTAATAGAAAATACTTTTGAGTTAGGGAGTGGGAGTTGAAGAAAAACATTATTTCAAATTTCAGCAACAAAACTTTTGTCACTGGGTGTGCTCTCACAGACTAGTTAGTCCCTGGTGCCCAACTCGTTTTTTGTCAGTCCGGGAGGACTCCTTGTTCCCGTGGGGGAGACGGCTGCAGTGTGCTGGTAGCTGGGTCTGTCTGTACCCAGCTCCCCTCCAGCATCTCTGCCTGTGAACTGCAGCCTTTCAGCAAAGATGAGGGCCATTAGAAAGGGCTTTATCAGCTTTTTGGAGTTGCCCATGTTAATCGTTGTGCGTATTTGAGATCTCATACAGCCTTCGCCCTCTCCCCGCTAAATGTAACTTTGGGGGTCCTTGTCGTTTGTGTTGGTTGGACAGAGCGCTGCAATGTTATGGGGCAGCGCTTGGTAACTCGCTTATTTCCAGGTTTTACTGGTTTGTTTTATGACGTTGCACATGCTGGCTTTTAACTGTTAGATCCTATCGTTTCGTGCGAATAAAGGTTTTATCATTTTTTAACCGATAACGGAGTGATGGAATTTTGTTGGTTATTTTTCCCCCCGCGGTCTCGGTGTCTCCCGGGGGCTCGGGCGCGTTTCCGCCCGGAACCTCCGCCCGGCCCTTTCCTGTTCCGGGCGGGCGCAGCGCGGCAGCGGGAGAGGCGCGGGGCCGGGCCGGGCCGGGGCTCGCTGGGCGCTGCTTCAGCCCTGCTCTTCCCTCCGCAGGCTCGGCGGCAGCATGTGGCGGCGACCGGCGTGGCAGGTAGGGCCGTGCGGGGCCGGCTGCAGCCGCTGTGCCCGCCGCGATCCCGGACACGGGGCCGCGCTCGGCGCTGCCCGGGAAGGGGAGGGGCGGACACAGCCCGGAGCCCTCGGCCACCGTGCCCGCTGGCCGGGGCCTCGGCGCTGGGTCTGCTCTCAGGGAGAGAGTGTGAGCTCTGGAGCCACCTGTTCTGAAATGAGACTTTTTTCCAATTCCTGCACGTGGACAGCTAGCAGAAGTCTTTCTGTGCTTCCCCCCCGCCACTTCCTTTCTTCTAAGCTGGAATATTTGCTGGAATAATGGCAGTTCCTGTGCAGCTTTCCCACTTGCAGTTCTAAGAATTTTGTGTCCTAGATTTCCCTCGGGAACAGGTGTGCCAGTGCATCCACTGCTCATTCCAGTGGATGGATGTACTTTTTGGGCACACCTGGTTAATCTCTGAAACGAAGCAGAACCATCAGACCTGTTTGTTTCCAAAGACTAAAGCTGAAACAACTAAACCCCCACTCTCCTACAAACCTTCTTATTTACATATTACAGAAAAGCAGTAGTTACTGCGTGTCCCAAAAATAACTGCTGGAGGTATACCTTTGGGCCATGCTTCTTTCTAGGCAACTCTTCCACCTTGATTTAACCAGATGTTTTTTAAGTAATCTTACTAGCTTCATTTGGTCGAGCAGATTTCTTTCCTTGGGTCCCCCATTAGTTACCTAGCAAAGAACATACTTGCAGAGCCTCTGCAAGTGCTCAGAAAATGAGGTGTGAAGGCTTGTGAATGCTGTTCATAGTTTGTGTCTTGGAAACTCACATTTCTCTGTTCCTTCAGGTGCTACGCCAGTTTGTAAGACATGACTCTGATACGGTTAACTCATTGGTCCTTGAAAGATGTAAGTACCTCCTGCGATGCAATTTAGATGTTACTCGTTGTGTTTATCTCAGTTTTAGGACATCTGAAATAAGGCAGGAGAGAAGCAGGTAGGAGTGGTAGCTCCTCAGTGTAGCACCTAAGAATGTGTTGTTTCAAGCACACAGTCTTGAGTGGCTTCCTGACAGTCTGGTCTCTGTCAGGTGAAGCAGCAGTTTAGGGGAAAAGAAGAAAGCCCTGACTCAGACTACCCCCTCTAGAGGGCAGGTAGTTGTGCGTTGTCTGTGGCAGTGGTTTGGGTCTGCTGTTGGCATGGTTTCTAACAGCTGCCTTCAGCTGTTTTGTGTGCTTGTTTCTCAGACTCCTGGGTCCCTGGGGCACTTGTCTATGTGGTGCTGCCCCAGTAGGATTTGCTCCAGGTGTTCCTCAGCCTTCACTATTCATGTCACATGCTCATTGTGCATGAGGGATACTTACCTGACTTCTTCCAGTTGTCCTTGAACACGGAGAAGGGATAGACAGTGTCTGCCTGGGCCTGGTAATGGTGTAAAAACTGACTCTCTCATTCAGAGGATGGAGTATAGTAATGCAACTTTGTTTCACAGGTACTGCTGTGCATTGTGTTTTGTCATTATGAAACAAAAGTCACATAAATGCAGTTTAGTCTTAAGTGGTACATGGATGTATCTGTGAAAGAGATGGAACAGAAAGAATAAGGAACCTTTGGCTTTTTAAATCAGTTAGTTCACAGTGATCATGACAGTACAGACACAGTCAACCATCTCCTGGGGCCTGAAAAAGCCAAATGTCACAAGAGCTTAAAAAGTACTCAGGAGGTGCAGAAAGCTGTGATCCTGGCCCTTGAGAAAAGCTGCTCACTGATGGCTTGCCATGCTTAGAAGCCTCATAATTCACCTTGGTGTTTGGTCTCTCTTGTTTCAGCCATGAATCGTGTTCAGCTGCTTGGTCGGGTTGGACAGGACCCTATCATGAGGCAAGTGGAAGGAAAAAATCCTGTTACCATATTTTCCCTTGCAACCAATGAGATGTGGCGGACAGGAGATAGTGAAGTAAACCAGGGAGGTGAGTCTGCATGGCCAGTAGCACACTTGCAAATCTCTGGGGTGCAGGAAGGTTCCTTTGAGCTCAGCAGAGATGCTGGTGCACTTGTGTGTGTCTTACTGATCCCCAGCAGCATGTACTGAAGAGAGATCTGTTGTTCACTTTCCTCAGGAGGAGAGGAGAGTGTGTGGGGTGGGCAGTTTGTCACTGGTGGGGGTATGTCAGAGGCATAGCAGGTTCTGTACTCTTACTTGTATTTCAGCATGAGAAAAATAAAGAAAAGATGATTTTCTCATTGATTCTCTCATCAGTTTGCATCTGCAGATGTCTCATTCTCTAGATTCTATTCAGTGTGAAGTGTCTGAGGGGGGGAAAATTATTACCGTGAGCACTGTCTTACAGAAAAAACAACGTCTTACTTTGAACTGTGCTTCTGCACAAGAATTTGTTTGGACACGGATGAGTGGAACATTTAGTTCTGGAGTGAAGTGGGAGATGGAGTGCTAGTATACTTCTGTTTTCAAATCACTTCTCACAATTTGAGAATACCAATGTGTTGAAGCTGATTTCTGAGTCTTGTATCACAAAGAGGATTTGGCATCCAGCTCTTTTACTTCTGTGTACCTTAGGTGATATCAGTCAGAAGACGACATGGCACAGAATCTCTGTCTTCAGACCTGGCCTCAGGGATGTCACCTATCAGTATGTGAGGAAGGGGTAAGTAAATAACAAACGTGTGTGAGAATTTAATGCCTTAATAATGGATTACTGTGATAATTACAGTGACCAGGAACTGTAAGATACAGGTGCCATAAGACAAGTTAGCAGAGCAGCTACAAACAACTGATACAAAAGCCTGTGTAGTTTGAATCAGATTCTGAATTCAGCCTTTTCATCAGGAAGTGTAGTGATAAGACAAAGAGTCGTGGGCTCCAAGTGAAAGAGGGAAAATTTAGGTTGGATATATGGATGTAAACTTTACTGTCAAGCTAGTGAAGCCCTGGCACAGGTTGCCCGGAGAAGCTGTGGATGCCCCATCCCTGGAAGTGTCAGACTGGATGGGACTTTTAGCAGCCTGATCTAGTGGATGTATTCCTGCTATGGCCAGATGTTTGGAACATGTGGTCTTTAGGATCCCATTTTAACCCAAATCATTCTACAATTATAGAGTGGAAAACAGCAGCACAGTTCTCTGACCAAAATCAAATTCTTGGTTTTTTTCAGCTCTCGAATATTTGTTGAAGGGAAAATAGATTATGGTGAATATACAGATAAGAACAATGTGAGGCGACAGGCCACAACAATTATAGCAGGTAAGAAGCAAAGCACCAAGGTGCCCCTTGCCCTTTTAAAATGAAAAGAGGGTGGAGGGCCTCTGGAATGAAGCTTGGTTTGTCTTCATCCTCAGTATCCACACTCAGGGATTTTGAGATAATGGATAGTGTGTACCAAAAGATTTCCTCTGGCACTGCTTGTGAACACACAGAAAATGAGAGTATTGCAAAGTGTTGGTGTCATTTGTTTATCCCACAGAATAGATAAGGAGTAGATTTGTGCCTTGGGTTGACACAACAAAGAAAACTAGGAAACTCGGCTTGTTCCTTGAGCCTTGAAATAGCCTGAGCATCCTGCATCTTTATTGTGGATAGAGCTGCTCCTGTGTTGGTTTTGAATGAGGGATAAATTAATTGGGTAGTAGAGCAAACATTTCTGTTACACGAGTATGTCTGGAATGACTAGAACAGAGGAAAAGAAGGGAAAAAAAGGAAAAAGAACAGTCATATTCCTGGATGTTTCTGCAGCCTCTTTAAAAGCTAGCAGTGCTGGAAGGAAGAAGCAATTATGTTTTTTAATTAGTGTTCTCCTAATGATTTCTTGTTCAAGAGGCCCAGTCTCAAGACACTTTAGAAATTCCTTAGGCTTGATGAAGTAGGAGCTTCCCATATTCCTACAGGCTGTTGACATGGTATATAGTGCAGAGTGAACATGACAAAATAAAAGGGAAATAAGCTGTAACTGATGGAGATTGTAGTGAAATAATTAAACCATCGTTTTAAAATATTTTAGTGTCTTTCACTGTTCAGCAGCTTTTCATCAGCTTCAGCACACTTGTTTCATAGTACATATGGCTACCTTGAATTGTCTGCTTTCAGGGGAGATAAAGAAGGAACCTTGTATTGAACACTCCTTTATCAACTGTTATTCTGTTCCAAAATCTACATCTTAGCAAATTATTTTAACTCAGATATCTGGGCTTCATGGTGTGAAGGCTTGCAACAAGGCAAAACAATGCTCAAGATTAATTTTTTTTAATTTCTTTTCAGATAATGTGATTTTTCTGAGTGATGGCTCAGTGAGAGAAAAGGTGTGATGTCCTTAGTGCTTGGATCCAGGCCATTTCATTCCTTTGGTTTTTTCAGTGCTTCATAATTCTGTAGTCACATATATTGCTGTAGTTCCTTTAAGAAATAAATAAAATGTTTGTTACCTAGAGGGTACTTCTGTGTGTTTTGTTCTCCCATGTGTTTTCTCTCTGTTATGATCTTTAGTATTACTTTCTTCTTCAAAGGAGAATTACTCCAGGCAGCTGTATCAGTTCTTGAGCTGATGAATATATAAATGGGGAGCCGCTCTTTGCATCTTCAGCCACTTTGAAACCTTCTGTCCTTGTCTGCCTTAATCTCTCTCCTGTCTTGCGGGGCCTGCCAGCCTGATCCCCTCTCACTTTAGACATCCCTCCTCTGTTCTATAGGTGTAATTCCCTGTTTTTCCTTCACTAAGCCAGTTGGACAGTGAGTTTAAAGCAGAACCATTGGCCTTGACTAGCGCTCAGCTGGAGATTTGTCACAGACTCGGAGAAGGCCTCCTGTGCATTTGCACCTGCCCCTCTGCTGATGCTAGGTATTGTCTTTCTCCAAACCCTGCTTAGGTCTTGTTGGTTGTGGTGTTTGGTGTAGGATGACATCAGCATTCCCGTGCCGTCCCTCGTTAGGGTGCTGTGCCCTTGGCTTGCCGTCAGGAGGAGCTGGAGGAGCGACTGCCTTGGCTGTGCCTTTGGAGAGTCGCAAGGAAAACATGAAATACATTCCGGGTCTGGGGTTTGTGGTGTGGGAGTGGCCCTTATTTCACTGCGTTTTGTTGTCAGAGTGAGAATTATTGTACTGGTAAGAAGTTGCTCAACTAAAACGAGTTTAATTCTACTACACAAAAAAAACGAGAAGGGGAAATTCCCACTGTAATACAACATGATGGAACAGGGAAAGAAAAATATTAGAAGTGACAATTTCCTGCCTTCAGAGCTGGTGGGATTTTGTATCTCATCTCTCTGATCCCAGTGCAGAACACATTAATAATCTTTGCAGCTCTTTCCCCTACTGAACTTTGGGGAAGTGTGCACATAGTCTGTACTAACAAAAACTTCAGTTATTTCAATTCAGCATCTATTTCTGGTTGATGTTAAAGCTCTAACAAGTATCTGAGCCCCTGTCATTGGCATACTGGGGTGTCAGATGTATTGCAAAGGCTTAGCTATTTCAATGGGTTGCTATCCACAGGAGATTCTTTTTTAAATAGAAAATCCCGACTTTAATTCCTTTAACTACTTGTTTAATCTGAGCCTGTTGTACTGCTGTGAGAATTGTGATGATGCTCTTGCACAGTAGTGATCCAAGTAGTTTGTGCTTGGTCTGCACAATTTTTTTCTCTTTGGTAAAAGCTGGGGTTTGTCTTGAGCTTTCTGCTAGAAGGCCTTGAGCAAATGTGCTGAGCTTCTGTTCATTCAGTGGTCACCTTGTTTGCACTCTGCTGTGGTGGTGGAGCTCATGGCAGTGTCTGTTTTTGGTGTCTGGGAACTGCCTTTCTCCTTCAGACTCAGAGCAGAAGTGGCAGCAAGGATTCCCTTCACCACCACAATGGAGTGGCCAGAACTGCCAGAACTCTGCAGCTGCTGAATGGCTCCTGCTAATCTCTGCCCCTGGCTCAAGCTGGAGACTGCAGAGCTAGCACCAGGTATTAGGATTAGGTGCCAGCAAAGAAAAATATTTACTCAAGAACTTTGCGTTTTCTTGCCCTTCCAGTTCTATTTAAAGTAGCTAGTACACATTTAAAGATTGACCTGCTACAAAGACAGCACACAGTGACTTTGAGCACACACTGGAAGCCGTGTGCTGAATGTTCAGCACAGCTTGGCAGCAGGGTAGGCCTTCCCAGATCATTCTGCATTGCCCTAGTTACAGCAAAAATAACCAGTGGCAAAGGCTTGCTGTGTGTTCATCTCATGTCTGCTCTGCTACTCTGGGGCAAAGTTAATCTGTAACTAAGTCATTTCACTTGTGAGAAAATCCTGTGTGAAATCAGCATTCCTATAGCAGCTGGTTGGTTTCAGGTTTTTTTTTAATGGGTAGGTATTTGTTGTGTGAGGAAATGGAATGGGAATGGGATCACCTGAGTGAAATACAGTGATTCCTTGTTTGTAACTAGGCAGAGTGTTTTCCCAGTGTCCCCTGGAAAATGGCATTCTGCTTTTCTTGTCTGTGTTAGCATCTTGTGTAAACCTGATGAGGCAAACCCGGGCTGCTTGCATCAACCAGGATATTTAGAAGCGTTTGACCTTAAGCAGGAATTTATTTTCTGTATTTATGGAGATAATTACAAAAGATAAATCTGTGTGACTTCTTTTTAAAATGTCAGCATGTTCACCAAGTATTTGGAGCGTTTCTGAACAGCTCTGAGGCAGAGCTATTCTGGTCTGCAAGGCAGCTCCGTGGCACTCAGTTATTTCTGTCAGCCTGCTGCAAGGTGCAGGAAACACTCTCTTCTCTGCTTGTTATTGTGGCGGTTTGAGGAAGACACCATGGCATTGTGCCTGTGTCACACAGCAAAGAACCCTTTCAACTTTATTTCTAATTACTCTGCAGTAATTGCTCTGTCCACAGAAATTAGGAGGCATGAAGAAGTAGGAGAAGATGCTTCAGCCAAAGAAATCAAGTCCCACTTCACCAATAGCCCTCTCACTCTTCTCTGTGTTCCGTGGGGTTGGGGGCACTGTGTCTGTGCTCCCAAACACAGGTCACACTTCAGTTCAAGACCAGCAGTGCCTGTGGGGCCTGGTGAAAGCCCTTGCAGAGGGGCAGGAATTGCAAAGGCAGGAAAGCTGAATTGGAGCTTAGAGAAGCCCCTGGGTAAAACAGCAAAGATGATTCTGGTAAAGGGAGCCTGTATTTCTGTCAGTGTACCAATTATGTGGGTTTAGTAACAGGCTGTCTTCAGGGCTGGCTATCCCTCTTTTTTCATGTGTCAGAAAAGGAATGAAATGCCAAGATGGTGGGAAGAAAACTTTACTATTCTCAAGCTCACCTTCTATTTTTAACTCTGAAATTTCTGCGGTGGAAGCTTTTTTGCCAAGTAGTTGAGCGTGTCTGAATGTACAAACTAAGACTTTGTGTCTGTTTATCTTGGCAGTGGAGAGCTTCTCAGCACAGCAGTGTGATTTAAATCTCATTTACACAAGAAATTTGCTTTGTTGGTGCAAATAAAGTCTTTGCACAACACACAAAGAAATCACTTTCACAGGGTTTCTCCTGAGACATCCTCTTGTGGGGAACGTGTGTCAGTGTGTGTGAGATTTTTCTTCTGCTTATTGCTTAGTCCCACATAAAAAATTCAGCTCATTACCATACCTGGCCATTTCACAAAAATCTCTATTAACTGACTAGAGAAATTGACTGCTGTTTTTTTCTTTATATTCTTAGACCTGAAATTTGTGTCCTGCACTCTTTAAGAGGTGCTGAATTTGTTGAAGAAATCTCTAGCTGTGGCTGTTTTCTGTTGCTTTCAAGGGGTAAGATTTTTACTGGTAGCTGGTCAGAAACCTGGCAGTTTTCATTCTGCGGGCTCTGTTGCTGTTTGTTCTTTTCTTGCTGGTTGGTTTCTCAAACTGATTTGAACCGAGCGGCTGTAGAAAATGGATGGTTATCTTGATCCTGGTTGTCACAAGTCAGAAAAATGTCACCTGTAAATGTTTAATGAACCTTTGTGCAGCTGACCTGATCAAGAACTGAGTAATGATGTGGTTGCAGGAGTTGTGGCTTCTGTAACCCGGATCTGCAGGGAGAAAGAGAGCACCTTTCCTTTGCCAGGCTTTGTATTGTTGCTTGCTTTGGTCTTTGATGTTTTAAGTAAGTGTTGTTTGTTTGGAGCTCTGCCTTAGCAGCCTCCTCTTTCTTAGTTGCTTTGGTTTTCTGTGTGGGCTTTCTGCTCCTCGTAGAAATTCTCAGTAAACAAAGACTGAGCTCTTCTCTTCCCTATATAGACAGTAACTCCCCACCCTTTTATGTTCTTGTAGATTTTTGGTTAATGTTTGCACTCTCCCCCTGTGCTGTGGGGTGAGTTCAAACCCACTTCAGAAGAGTGGGGTGAGGAAAGGGTCTTACACAAAAGAATAAATCAAAAATGCTCTCAATTACATGAGTTGGAACTTAATAATACTATTATAGCTGTTCGAAGAGAAAAGTAATGAAGCATGGAGAAACAGCCTTGATTTTCAGCAGGCTGGTAACTATTGAGGTCCACCATTCAAATCCTCCAGGGAGTATGGGATAAAGTTAGGATAGCTGTGTCTGCATCATGTTCTTGTAGGTTTTCAGGTGCTTTCCCCAGTGCCTGATTTCTGGTGTAGTGTCAGTCTGTGGGCAGCAACATGTGACACATTAGACTACTGTCCCATGTATTGTATCAGCACACTGAATAATTAATATTCTCTGGAAAGGATTAGTCTCCTCCACTTCTGTCTCTTCCTTCTTGGTGCCCTGTATGTGCTGCCAATATCTAGCAGAACATTGCTATTTCAGATTTCCTTTTCCAAGAAGTGCTGGTGCTGCAGCACAAACACATCAGTGTGGTCTCTGTGCTGTTGGCTGCCACCACGCAAAGTAAATTGGTCACATTTCCTTACAAAGTCTTGGGTCATTGTTTCAGAGATGTTGAAGCTCAAAACTTACATGTAGCCTTGAACACTAGTTTTAATACTGTGTCAGTAACAGGGCAGGATGCCCAGTTACCAATATAGTGGTTTTTATTTTATATTATAGCCCCAGAGAGGGGTAGTTTTGTGTGGCCATTTCAATGGCCAAAGTCGTCTTCCAGCACACTTATGAATTCCCAGCAGCTCTGTGTCTCACAGCAGCAGCTGTGCCTCAGTACCACTGATAAAGAGAGAGCTCCTGGGGAAGAGCAGAGGGGAGAGGGACACAGCTTTATATGGTGCAGGAAGAGTGGAAACCACCGGGGAAAGCAGCGTTCTGTTTATCCAGGGTGCCTCAGTTTGTATGAGTGCTTTACCCAAGGGGGAAGGACAGAAGTGTGTGCCTGTGCAACTTCTTCCTCAAATAAATATTTCTGCCTGAGAAATGTGTTAGGATGAGAAGTTTCAGCCCAGTTACTCTTGGTCAAACAGAAGTCCTTGGGAGCCCCTTGTTCTCATCGTGCTCAGCAAAGGAAGCTGCACTCACCCAGTCAGGACCACCTTCTTCTAAGGTGGCCTTCATTTTTTTGGTTTACAAGGCAAATCTGGGTCTCCCTTTAGACTTCTCATATGGGCAAAACATTCATTTAGTGCCCCAGCCCCAAGAAATTATCTAGTCACAGCAGTGATTTTAGAAGGTGCTAATCTCAGCCAGCAGGCTGATGGAGAGCCTTTTGTTAAAGGGATTATCACAAGGCCTCAAAAGCTCTGATAGGAAGAACACATCCAATGAAAACACGGAGGCTCCTGGATCAGGAACTGACCTTTACAAATTTCACAACCTGAATCTCTGGACTGGCACAATGGAATTGCTTTGATAACAGTGCCTGGCAGTACAAACAAGAAGTTTGTACCTCTGGTGGGGCTTGCCAAAGTGGAAGGTGGCAATTCAGGTACTGGTAATTTGGCTTTTCTTTGCTGCTGAAGGCAAATGTCAGACTGACTTCTTTCACAATGACTAACTTAAAATAACTAATTTTTGCAGGAGATCTTAGTGTAATTTCTGTTACACTTTTTTTTTTCCTAATTAAACTCCAGCAGTTTAATAAACTTTAAAGCAATAAACATGGTGCAATCACCATAATTTTTCCTATTTTTGTTGCTGTTCTGCCTATTAAGTGTTGGGAAATCCTTCTCCAGAACAAAGGCTGGATGACTGGTGCTGTACAGGTGCTGGGTCTGTGAGTGGGTGGGAGTGGCTGCCACAAGAGGTGCTGTCTCCAGGGAGCTCCAGGAGAGGAGAACACGCCCGGAGCTCCAGTTCTGGCTGGGTGTCCGTGGCTGTGGAGCTGGGCCCGCAGCACCCGCCCGGGCCCGAGCGCCGGGAGCTGCAGCCAAGCACTGAGGCATGCCCAGCTTTTTCAGTCCTAAGGCTCTGGCAGCTTGTCCCCTTTTAAGAACAATGGAATGTCAGTCTTGCGCCGGCTTGGCAGCAACACAAGTCTTAAAATACCATAATTTCCCGTTGCTGGGATTATTTTTGCTGCCGGCTGGCGAGCGCTCTGGGACCGATCCGAGGCAGGCACCGGCTGCCCGGAGCCGTGACGCTGTGGGTTTCAGAAGGTGCGTTCCGACCTGTCTCAGCGAACGGGTCCCGCGGCCGGGCTGTCCCGTCCCCTCTCCCCGGGCCCGCCGCGGGTCCCTCCCTGAGGGCGGCCCGGCGCGGGGCGGGGCGGCGCGCGCCGGCCGCAGTCTTGTCGCTTCCCCATTGGCCGGCGCGCCCGCCGCTCCGCCGCGCCATTGGCCGCGCGCGCCACGCCCACGTTCGCGGCCGCGGCCTCTCGGGGCCTGCAAGCCCATTGGCCGGCGCCCGGCGCTGCTCGCCCCCGATTGGCGGGCGGGGCGGCGGGGGCGTGGCGGGGGTGACCCGCCCGGCCACGCCCGCGCGCGGCCGCCGGCGGAGGGAGCGCGGCGGGGCGGGGGCGGCGGCGGGGGCAGGGTCCGGCAGCGGGCGGCGGACGGACCGACAGACAGACCGACCGACCGACCGACCGACGGGCCGCGCGGGTGCCTGCGGCCGCCATGGAGGTGTGCGAGAGCGGCGGGGAGCAGCCGCCGCTGCTGCACTGGGACCGCAAGCTGAGCGAGCTGTGCGAGCCCGCAGACCCCGAGACGCTGCTGAGCCGCACGGTGAGGAGCGGCGGGGGCGGGCGGCGGCTGCTGGCGGCGCCGGGAGGCCGGGGGTGGGATGGTTGAGACGCCGCCGTGGGCGGCCGCGTTTCGGGGGCCGTGGCGGGGTTCCTCGGGTGTCCCGGCGGGCGCCAGGGTCGGCACCGGGCGGGTTTGGCCGACAGGTGCTCGCCGTGACTGTCGCCCCTCGGGGCTGCACCCCCGGGGGCCGGGGTGTCCTCGGGCAGGCCTTGGGGTCCCCTTGCTCCGGGGGTTCTCAGCTCCCTCCCCTCCCGGGAACCGGGATCCCGCGGGCCCCGCCCGGCCGGGGCTTCCTCTGCGCGCTCGGCGTTGCCGCCTCTCCCGGGAGAGCGCTCCGGAATCGCCGGCCGTCTCTTCTTCTTCGAGACCAGACTGCCCCGGCTCCGTCCCGCTCCCCAACGCAGGAAGGAAGTGACACAAGTTTCGATGTTTTTGTTGTTTGTTTTTTTGGCTGGAATCCCCATACTTTGGCTTGCGTAAAACGCATAGTTGGGCAGTTTTGAGGAAATATGTCTGTTGGTTCACTGTTACTCAGGAGGCATCTCGCAAGCGCAGCGATACACCTCTGTAGAGCCCTGTAGGTGTAATCCCGAGTGGAAGTGTGCATGGAGGTCTCCGGTCCGCTGCTGGTGCGAGGCGTGGGGCAGCCACGCTCGCTGTGGTTGTCGAGCACGTGCCTGGATGGAGACCCTGAGGAACATGGTGGTGGCAGCTGGGATGTGGCAGTGCCCCAGGGACAGCGCTTGGCAGGGGCTGCCGCAGGCTCCGCGTTTCTTCCTCGCACCCAAGAGGGTGATGTGCAAATGATGTACAGGGTGATGTGCAAATACAGCCGCAGAGTGAGGGTGATGTGCAAATACATCACCTTGCACCAGCAGGGTGATGTGCAAATACAGAGTGAGGCACCCGGCCCTTCATGGGAGCAGCGGGCATCCCGCAGCCACTGCCTCTGTGCTGATCTTGGCATTAGTCTTGTAGGGCAAACAAGGAAAACCTTATTTGTTGTGTGTGGTAGTCTCCCTGATCCGGGATCGTGTCCGTCACAAGCTCCAAGCCTCGTTCCAGCAGGAAGCAAGCCTGCTGCACGCCTGACGGTCTTTAAACAGTGTTTGGCTTCTTTGTCTTTGAAAGTCCTGAGCTTTCTTGCGCAATGTGTATCTTCTGGCACATCTGGGGAAAGGCAATCCTGTTATGGTGGCTTGGGCTTTTAAAAGAGCCAGCAGGAGCACTTAAAGCTCTTCCTTCAAACTGCTGTTTTCTTGTGTTTTTGGTTTTTTTTTCTTTACCAGCAAGAATGTTGTGAATTAAATGGGAGGCTCATTGGAGAGCGCTCGCCTTCAGATTTTACAGTTGTGCTGACATACTTCCTCTTGCTCTGTTTGGGTCCTTGTGATGAGGATGGAGTTGCCACTCTTAACTTTTGTTTTCTTAGTCAGTGTTCTCATGTCTTCTTTAATTAGTGCTTTGAAGGAGATCTTACACTTGAGCTAGAAATTGTGGCTGCAAGTGACATGGATATGTCTTTTCTGCCCTGTTTCAAAGAGCCTGAGAATTAAGTGTGTCTTGATAAAGAAAACATCCTGTTTGTCTGGTGGATGGAAATGGGATGCTTTTCCCTTTTCTATTTTCAAGTTTTATTGGGGATTTTCAGCTGTGAATGCTATGATGATGAGCATTTTGTAAGAGGGAGTGTGTAGCTGGATCTGCAAAATATTGGGCTGTGGTGACTTTTGTTGGGAGTAACACTGACATTGATTTGTTTGTGTTTGCTGTATTGCTGATTGGGTCTTTTTAGAAGTTTAAGATTTCTTCAGAGACCCTCTTGAAGCCAAATAAAAAGCATTAAATCAATTTATCTTTCTGGTTATTCTTAGAATTCTTCTGAAAGAAGTTTCAGAAAAAAAAAGCAGCCCAACTAAATGCTATAAAGTAGGTGTAGTGAGATATTGCAGTCTTTAAAAAAGAAAAGAATATGTATGAAATTGACATTCTTTAGAGCAAAAAAACCCACACTTGGGCCTGTTGAAGTTTTTCTTTTGTGAATGTGCCCTGCCATGTGGAGGAGAATACCATGCTTGATACCATGAAACACAAGGTCTCTATTTACCTCTGGCCAAAACTTCATAGAATCATTTGAAAAACCCAAAACAAACAAACAAGCTCTGTGGATGAAACATCTGTTCTTCTCCTGGGCTGTGCTTTCTGTCTTGGAGGACTGTTTTGACCCCGTTGTTCTGCTGTTTGCAAACTTACTGCAAGTTTTTTTGGAAGGGTTTTTCTGGAAGGATTGGGATGATGAGGAGATCCTTCCCGTACCCCCTCTGCAGGAGTGCCCACGCCCTGTGCTGTGTGTCACCCTCACAGCCAAGGAACACGGGTCCTACAGCATCCTCACACACTCCTGAGGTGCCCCTTAGCTGGATGTGCAGGTCTGCATCCAAGGAAACTGTGGGCTTGGGAAGAGTCTCTGGGACAGTCATGCAGCCCTGGGGGTGCAAGCTGGACTGGCAGGGGGAGAGGATGATGATGGCTGAGGGGAGAGCTCACGAGCAGGAAGAAGGGTCAGTGCCATTCCACAGTCAGACCTGTGTGTACAGACTGGTGAGGGTGAGAATTCTGTGCCAACTACCTTTTGTGTATTTTGAGTTGAAATTTAACCTTTCTGTGACCAAAAAGGCTGTTCCTGGCTCTTGTTGATTTGATGCTAGCAGACAAGTGTGAAAGCATGCATAGACTTAAAAACTTGACCTCTATTTTAAACTCTTCCAGCCTGCCTTAATTACCAGGGCTGAAATCCAACCTCCTGGGGATTTACATTTCTCTTTAACAGCTGATGATTTCACCAGTGCCTGGAGCTGTGTGAGGAACCCTTCCCTCACCCCACTGGTGCTGTTGGTGATATCATCAGCTGTACCTGGAGAAAGTGGGGCCTCGAGGAGCTCAGCTCTCCTATTGGCAGGCAGCAATCCTGGAGGTTAAAGTCTCGTTAAAGTCCTCAAAGTGCTCACCTAGATGCCAGATAGCTTTATAGCAGTTATTTTTCCAGAGTGGTTTCCCATGGAAGCAAAGGCTGAAAGGTTTCCCAGAGGCGTGTTCATGGTATGTGTCACATGTCTGCATTATATAATCTTCAGCTGTGCTGTAGCTTGTTGTGACTGTGTTGGTAGTGCCCTGTGCTGGCACTCTGCAAGGCAGTATTATTGTTGTTGTTGTTGTTATTATTATTATTGTTAATTTTGTGCTTTTTTCTGGTAGTTGAGCAGAAGGGAAACACAACACCTGCCACTGCCCAAGGGCAGTAGGAGTTTGGCCAGGTAGCAAAACCTCCAGCTTCTTGCTGCTGCTGTTGCTTTCCATAACACACAGGTGGGCCTGAAGTGGGAGAGCCCTGCTGGAGGCTCTGGGGCTCCACTGGAATTGATCTGTGGTTGGCCATGGCCCAGCTGGGACCCTGTCTTCTGTGACAAATGCTACGTCTGATGCAGATGGTTAAGTCTGACAAACACGCCTTGAAATGCCAACTACCTGTCCCATTGCTGGAGGGGGGCTGAAAGGCAGGTGGTTCTTGGACATTTAAAACCTCCTTATGTAATACTGAGGAGGCAGTTTTATTTCCCCCCCCATTTTCATGGCTATTTTAACACATGGGTTGCTGCTTCCAGGTGGTAGCGAAATGCAGCAGCATGCAAGCATGGATGTGATCTTGGCATGGCACATGCAGAACTGCAGCTGCCCTACAGGTGTGGGGGGACAGCAGCTGGCTCTGATATTTATGACTAAATTCCTAGATGTCATGTCCTGGGTGTCCAGATGAGTGGTTAATGGAAGGTAACTTCAAATGCCAAGTAGCCCAAATGGGTTATTTGGTAAAGAGCCTGACTATTGAACCTGGAACTCATGAAAGCATTGAAATTAGTGAAATGGTGAAATGTCTCATTGCTGCTGCTGTTGCCTGAGTGGTGTCTCAGCCCTGTGATCCTGTTTCCATGTTGCTGGTGATGCTGTGGGCAGCTCAGCCCTGGGCCAAGGGTGTAGTGTAGGTTGGAATGAGAGGAGGAGGCTTCCCAGGCTGCAGCTACCAAGTTTCAGTCTCCCTGTGAACGCAAAACCAAAGGTGAAGGTTAATAGTCAGGGTTGTGATTGTCATCTAAGATGGGCTCGGGAAACTCTGAGCTGGCCTTCTTTCCTCCCTATCACAAACCTCTGAACCTCAGCAGTGCTCGCCTGGTGACTCATTTCCTCTGCCACAAAAACGATGGTTGCTGCTACTTTATGCTTCTAACGACTTCTGCAGGAAAGCTGCTTCTGGATGAGCTGCCAGGGAGTGCCTCGAGCTTTTGGAGTACGGCAGTCGTTACTTTAATGGATGACAGGGCTAGATTTTTACAGTCTGTGTGTATTTAATTGAAAGCTGCGACTGCTGCAGCGGGTGTGGATGTGGAGCTGGCTGTATCTCATTGTGTGGTGGCTGCATGTAGCTCTCTGGTGTCAGTATAGTTGGATCCAATTTTTGTTTCATTTTGGTAGGGGGAGAACTACTTCATTTATTTGCACATGGGGTTTGGTCCGTTGCCCACAAACCATAAAGTTGAAATCTCTCATTCTTTCTGCTCTATACACCTGCAGCTGGCTTCATGTAAAATATTTATACAGTCAGTACTTGTAAAGATTTTTCCAAAATTGCAGTGAGGAGGGGAAATGAGAAAGTGAGATTTTTAAATAGTTGTATACAGAGCCCATACAAAGCAGTAGTGTTAAATTTTGTCAATGACTTTCCATATCAATAAAAAAGTCAACATCACAACTGCTGAACAGCAAAATTAGTTGTACATAGTGCCTTTCACTGAAAACCATTTCTCCTCCTCGTTTTCTTCCCAAATTTAAATAAGAAAACTATTCCATCTTGCCAAGAGACATGTCACTTACTTGTAATGGGTCTAACTGATCCACAGTTCCTCTAAAAGCTGAGATAAACACAAGCAGGAGACCTTGAAACTTTACCCTGCTGTTTTCTGACAGTTAAAATTAGAAAAATAGGGGTATTGAGTTGCTGGCTGTAACTGTATAGTGAAGTGCTTGATCTGCAGGAGCTGGAAAAAATGTTAGTCTGTCCTGGGACCAACTTTGAAGCGTGGTAGATAGGAATGAGCCAGCATAATGTACACTATTTATTCTTTTTCCTAATGGACGTGACTGATGTGCACTGTGCTCTGTAAATGTTTCCTTTGGAAAGCCAGTCCTTACACATGGAGCAGGTTGTGCACGATAGCAGGGGTAAAGGAATTTCACTTATGGTGTTACCAGACAGGGCTTTCCTGTGTCTGGAGTTGTTCAACTTATCTGCTGGGCTGGTGGGAACTTGTGCTCTTTGCAGGTCTTTGTTTGCAGTGTGAAGAGTCCCTTCTTAGCCAGAGCTAAGTGAGTTTCCCCTATCATGGGATGGGGACTAGTTTTTTATTAGAGCAGTCTCACTTTTTTAGGATTATCTGTCTGTAGAGGAGGCCAGTGTGTGCTGTGCCTTGCTGGCTACCCCTCCCTCCAAAGAGCTGGGAGCTCTGAGTTGCTGTGGGCTCATTTTCTCTTGGTCCTCCAGCTCACAAGGTCCCTCTGACATACTTGGTTGTTGCTTTGAAGACACTTTGAAAGTAGCCCGCTGTCTCTGACTGGCTAAGTTTTACTGCTGGCTTTGCACTTGCAGATAGGTGCTGCATTTTTGTGCTTTTTTGCATCCAAACGTTGGTTATCAGGCCTTGCTGTCCTTACTGCTGTCTGTACACCTTCCTCCCTCCTTTCCCAAAAGCTGTTTTCCAGTCACTTCATAATACTTGGTTTAAACATCCATCATCCCTGTATCCTCTGTTTTAGGCTGCTTCTCTCCCTTCTGGAGAAGGATTGTTTTGTGGGTGAGTTACTGACAGGTGAAATTGTTTCAGACACAGAGTGTCTGACCTGGCTCAGTGGCATTTGTCACAGGCTGTCTTGGCTGCCGACCCTGAGCTTACAAGGTCCCCCTTTAACTCCTCTGATTCCCTAGAGCATCTTGCCTTTTTCCAAGAGAAATAGGTTCCTGGTGGATCCCTGAGGGGTGCTCTCACAGTAGAGCTCTGTGTTTTCAAGAGGGCACATTCTTTTATGCTGTTGCTCCCTATTCATCTCTCTCGGAATCATGGAGATGCCTTCTGGCTGTGTTTTTTTTGTGGGTGACAAGACCTGACAGTGCAGTTCGGCACCTGGATGTAACCACAGGCTGTTGTGGCAGCTGCCTGCGAGCTCATCCAGTTTTGAAATGACTTTTTTTTGCCAGAAATTAGCTTTCAGGTTTATCAGTTTCCTGACACAGCTTGTCCTGTAGCAGCCCAGGTACTGATGCTGATGTGAAAGTGCAGGCAGGAATATTTGGCTGGAGAAGGGGTAGTGGAACTGCATTTTGAGCTAAAGGAATGTGCAGTGGGAATAGTCAGAGTAGATTTATGAGTTGTGCTTAGATGCAACCCTGATGTGCATGTGTGTATTTGTTTGATACCAGTGGACTCTGATTTGGATGTCACTGGAAAGAACAGGGTTTGCCTGGAAGAGGTATTTGTTCAAGGATCAGTAGGAAAAAGGCTTGTTTGAGAAGGACGTGGGTATGTAGCAGAAAAACAGACAGACCTGATTTTCAAGGAAGTACTGATGTTGGATTGGTCCATGACCCCACCACCCCTCCAAGATGTCAAGTGCTGGTGAAAAGTGGAGGCTGCCTTGGATGCGAAATTATTTTTCTTTCATAAAAGCGAAAGGAATGGCATGCAAAGAATAAGCTTGGCTTAGGGTCACAATTTTGCTGACAAATATGTTGCCCTTTCACCCCTCTGAAGTTAGTAACAGGCAGTAGAGAAGGCAGGTGAAAAATGGTGGGGTTTAACAAGGCATAGCTGAGGTGCACATTCAGTCTGAGATGCTGAGCTTTTCAGAGCAGGGACTTTCTCCTCATTCTCTATCTGCAAGCTATCAGACACAGATCACAACTGCAGAAAAGAAAGTCACTGGACTGAGTGGAGTACTAAATGTGTGCAGGAAGGATACACATACTCTACCAAATAATGAGCATTCCCTCTCCTGAGGGTGAGTAGGGAAGCAGAGAAGGCAATGTGGGAAAATAAAATGTGGTTAAATGGGATAGACCTTAATTGCTAGAGCTGTCCCCATAGGTGCCATCCATCCAAATGTAGAGCTGAATACTGCCAGTGACCTCTCTGTGCCTTCTCTGTGTCTTGGAAACTACTACCTTCTATTTTTTTTTGCCATCTGCTCCTAACTGGCTTTCAATCTTCTGTATGTGATCTGGCTCTGCTGTGGTGACAGGCAAAAATTTAATGGAAAAACGTGACACCCACTTCATCTCTCTCCTCTCTGCCAAAGAAAAACATTCCTCTGCAGCTGTGCTGGGGCTGGCTTTGTCCTTTCATGCAATCTGTCAGTCATATGGGGTGAGAAATAGAGACCAGGCTGCTGTAATAACCTCTTTGGGAGCTTTGGGTGTCTTAGGGAGCTTCAGGCATCCTTCCTTGCCAGATTGGATGTGTCCTGAGCAGCAATGCAGGACAGAAGTTGGTGGAGGGTCCTCTCCTGTAGTGCAGGGGCCAAGAGCAATATTCCTGATGGGCTTTAGTGGCTCACCTGGAGCTGGGCTCACTGCAGTCCTGCACCTCTGCTGAAATGAGCCCAGGCTGTTTGGTGAACCTGCAGCACTCATCTCTGAGCTCTTGCTGCAGCTGAAGTTGCCTTCAGGGGTAAGGAGTGTACTTTTTTGGGTGAGATGGGCTTTCCTCCAGACAGGAGGAAAGTAATTTTCCCTTGTTCTGCACTAAGGATGTTGAGTGTTGTTGTTCTCTGTTTTGGATGAGAACAGAGTCCTCAGCTCTGGCAAAATTCTTTGAAGCTCATGGTGACTTGTGGAGCAAGAGAAGCATCTTTCAGTTGCTGTGCTTAGGAGACGTGGTTTAATTTCTCTTCTCCAAAGTTTGGATGCTGTGATGTGAAGGTCTGTAGAAAAGAGTGGAAAAAGAGTCAGGCTCTTTACACCACAGCATGACGGGAGGGTGGGAGGAAGTGGACATCAGCAGAAGTAAGAGAGGTTCAGACTTGTAAGGAAAAAGGGCTTTCACAGTGAGGATAATGGAGCACTGGAGAGAGAGCTGCCCAGGAAGACTGCACCCCCTCCTTCCTTGGAAGTTTTTAAGACCTGACTGGCTAAAGCCCTGAGTAGGCTGGTCTTAGCTTAGTGTTGTCCCTCTTTGGGCAGCAGGCTGGGCTAGAGATGACCTGAGCCTCTTTCCAGCTGGACCTATGCTGTGGTTCCTTTTACAGCAGTCTGGACTCAAGACACTTACCTGCTCAGGTTGAGATAGGGCACTGCTGGGCAGCAGACTGGTTTGTTTCAAGGCTGTTTGTCTATGCTACCTCATACCTGTGTTATTTCCTTGTTGTGGATAACCCTGAAACTGTGGGTGTGGGAAGAGACCACCTTGTGGATTAGCTCATGTGAGTAGCATGGAGGAGGTTTTGTAGACCCTAAAACCTGAAAAACACCCAACCAAAAGAAACCCCAAACTCCAGTCCTTGAATACCAAGCAGATCTCTGTCCCTTCATCCCTGCAGCAAATTCTGTGCACAAGAGAATGCTTATTCCAAGGCTGTTTTTTCCCCAGTTTTAGGAAAAAAATAGGTTCTTTTGTTGGTTTCTGTAATCCGCCTGCAATGTTTTGATTTTGTGGGGGTTATCTGAACACATGTGTGTTCTCGTTTATGGAGCCTCTGGTACCCACAGGAGAGATTTGTGTATGTGTAGAACCAAAACTCAGAAGCAGCAGAGAACTGATCTTTGGTCCTGGATTTTCTCACCACTGCTGGAGCAGTGATGGCACAGTTGCCTTAGAAAGCCTGGGATATTACAGACACAGTGATGCCTTCAGGAGGGGCCAAGACTAAGAACTTAGAACTAAGGCTGCAGTATTTCTTGCAACCAGACACCTGGCTTTCTGGGATCTGTCCTGGCTGGCAAAGGATGAAGACTGAAGGAAAATATGATGTCTGAACTCTCCACTTTCATAACTGCTAATATGAGGCAGCGGCTGACTTTCTGCAAAACATCTGTCTTTCTCATCATGGGTGTAACTGGCCTCGTCATCAGCACTGATGGCATGTCTTGTTTGAGCTCCTTGGTGCTGCAGCTCCCTTCCCCTTCTCCTCTGTGCCTCCCCCCTGCGCTGCTGGGTGGGTGACTCAGGCCTGGGAGTGGCGTGGGCTTTCAGGCAGGCTGGTAAGATGTGTTTTTTAGAAAAAGGGCAGAAAGCAGAAGGGTTCTTTTTAAAAAAGTAAAGCAAACTGGCACTGCCTACATATAGCTCTAATGCCTTGCGTGCTCCCTGGTGAAATGCCACAGGGAGTGAGGGCTCTCTGGGGATGTCCATTGTGGCTGGCTGTGAGCCATCTGCCCTTCCTCTCACTGAGAAACATTTCTCCCTTGCCTTTCCAGATGGAGAGTGCCATCCATGTGATTCAGCTTGCCTGGCTGACCCCTTCCCTCACAGCACTCCTGCAGGGGCTGAACCTGAGGCTCACTGGGAGAGGGCAGGAGCTGGCAGCTGCAGGAGGGCTCCAGATGTGTGTGGGTGCAGCTGCAGGAGGGCTCCAGATGTGCGTGGGTGCTGCTCCCTCGGGATCTAGAGCTGGCTCTCTCTGCTGACTGCTGGAAGGCACTGCTCAGGCATGACTGCCTGCAGGAACAGGCATGGCAGGAATGAGCTTTGGCTCTGCTTTTAAGGCATGAGCTTTCTGGATGCAAAATTTGTCTCCTCCTTGAGCCTTAATGCTTTTGCAGTTCTTTCTCAATTCAGCTCGTTTCCTTCTCGTGGCTTTCAGTGGATGCTGTCGCTTGCCAGAAGGACTAAAAGAGAAAAAGTAGCATTTTGTACTTGCCCAGGGTGACTTGTGACTTCTCACTTGGCTGTACTCATTCAGAACAAAATTTCAGCTAAATTTCCATCAGAAAAGTGCTTTGGGGAGTCTGCTCTGTGACTTGGGAACGTTTCCCTGTTGCCATTGCTTGTTTGTTGGGTTGTTAGAAATATGTTAGAAAAACCACAGGGAAAAGATGAACTCAATTTATATTCCTGTTTTTTTTCTCAACTACAAACACTGCCAGATCTGCAAGATCAAAATGAACACAAAAGTGTCACTGACTTTCAGAAATGTGCAGTTAAAATCCTGATTACTTTTCTAAAAAGTTTAAAGGCATTTTATGTCCAGAACATCTTTTTTTAGCTTTAATGAAAAAAGAACCTTGCTTGGGACAGCTTGCTGGCAAGATTAGTTGGGGAAGGGAAAAAAATCCTACTAGGTTTTAAGATGTGGCTTTAGTGCTCCAGAGGGACATTACATGGTGTGGTGGCTGGGATGGAGCTACGAGGAAATTGTTTCAAATTCACAGGCATTTGAGGGGGAAAAGGGAGCTTGGAACTGTAAGCAAGAAACAAGAGTCTGCAGAAACTTGCATTGCTGAAGAGGCTTCTGAAGCAGTTATTGAGTGCAGAAAGCTGTGAAGTCTGGGTGTAAAGGAGACTGGGTTGTGGCTGGGGATGGCCAATTAACAGTGCTGCTACTATTGTGGTGATTAAAGTGTTGAAAAGTATGGTTTGGGGAGACTCTTAAAAACCTGGGTCTTGCAGGTGTCATGGTTTGGGTCTTGCACTATGTCACGGTTTGGCTGAGGACTTTTCAGTTCTTGACACCTGGATATCTGAAAGAGGCTAATTTGGGAGAATTTCAGGAACAGCCGCAAAAGCAAGTGGTTGAAGTAGATGATTTGTGAGAAATTATCACAAACATTAAATATGTATTGCTTTAAAGGTAGACAGGTGTTTGGAGGAGTTTGAGGAAGTGGTGTGATCAGAACAGTTTATATTAAGCTAACATTGCTATTCTTGAGGCATCTTTCTCAGTTTCATGTGATGTATGTAATGTCATTTTCAGTAATAGTACCAGAATAGAGCATCTGAAAACTTGGATTTCAGCTGTGGTTCTTGTAACACACAGATAATGAGTATTTCTGTACTCACAGCAGGATCCCTTCAGAGCTTTGTGCTTAGATTAAAATTATCATAAAGGGGATTATGAATCTTAAGCTATCATTACACTGTGCCTTTTTTAAAATGCTCATGTCCTCTGGTAGTACCTTTTCTCTTTTTGTCCCATCTAATGCTTAGAGGCTAGAGAAGGGTAGAAAAGAATCAGTGTGAAGTAAAGAGAAATGGATGAAGATCAGCAAAGAATATCCAAGGAGAAAACACAATGTTGGCAAATATAAAGATAGAAAGGAGATTTCTCTAAATGGTGTCATGTGAAAATTAGCCACTGTCACTAATTAGGTTGCCTTGGAACCAATATGGAACAAATAATCAACATGCCTTGGAACCAATAAATCTAGATAACTGGAAATCCAGATAGGCTGGAAGGTCCCAGAGGGGAAGTTTGGCTTGTTGACATTGATTTTTGTTGGGTTATGACATTATGAGGAAATACCTGAAAATATTCAATTAATAGAGTAAAGGGGAGGAAATTAAAACTATGCACTGGAGATCCTGGTACCCAAGATATGTAAAAATACTTGGAATCTTTTAGTATTCCACAGTTACAGAGTGCAATAATACAGAGAGGATTTAACCCTAATAGGTAGAATTTAATTTTAATTAAACCTTAATTTAAGGTGGTGTTGTGGAGCTTTCCATTAAATTCAGACAAACCTGGTTTCATTCTTTGAGATGCAAAAAAAAAATTATAGTAAATGGAGAAATTTTGCAAGCAATTGGGCTATTTATTTCATTGTATTGGCTGAAAGATTGTACCACAAAGTGTGTGGAATTAAAGGACTGACTCAAAGTAGTTGCTAATGGAGACCTGGTGTCAGAGGATAGATTTACTGGATTCTGCTAAAAGGTACCAGACTGGAGGCTTCTCAAGGTTTTTATCCATGGTCTGAAAGCAAAGTTATGTGACTAGGAACAATAAAATGTGTCTAGCCATGGGACAGGTGAATACATATTGGAAATCAAGACTTGGAATGCAATAACAAAAAAAGTGCTAAAATATGCTTGAGTTAAGAAAAAGGCTCATTCCTCAGTCTTTGAGGCACACCCATGTTCTCTTCTGGCAGTTATATTTCAACAAATTATCAGATCCTATATAAGGGTACCTCATAGAAACAGTGGATTAGGACAGGGAAGATTAGGAAGGTTTCATAGTCCTTTCTAGCTTGAAATGCTATAAAACTTTATTGCTGGGTCTGTTGATTCTGGATACTTCAAGGTGTAACATACATCACAGCATTTGGTCATTTTCCTGAACTGTTGATTTCAGTGAAGTTTAAATAAGTGGTTTAATTGCTCCAAGCTGTTTTTGAACTGCTTCTGTTTATCATGACACCTCTTGGCACATATAAAGGAGAAAAATGTACAAGCCAGATGGAGAAGGATAAGATTTCTGCTAGAAAAAAGGTGTTAGTCCCAAAATACAAGGCCACCTTTATGTACGTTCCTTCTTGAAGTTGACTACCAAAGGTGGCCTTGTATAGAGTGGGTAAAACACATGTGATTGGTGTCAGTGTGCCAAGGGTCTTCAACCCTGACAAGGGAAGGGCAGAAGAAAAGCAGAAAGCAAGGCAGTTAGGGTGAGGTGTGAGGAAGAAGGGAATGTGTGAGAAGATGGGATAAATATACAGATAAAAAAGCAAAGTTTGTAGCTTTCATTTTAAAGGTATAATTAATGGAAGACGGTTGTTATGGTACCAACTTTTACCCAGTGTTTAACAGTGGAAGATTGTTCTTGTCCCTCTGTGCATCACTCTACATGCCTGTACTTTTCTACACCATCATCTGGAGGAAGCTTAAAATCTCTTGGCTGTGGCAGGCCTTACCTCATTAATGCCTGTCTAGAACTTCTGCAGCATTTTAACAAGCCTGGAGGTCTCTATGTGATCCAGGGTCAGTATCCTCATAGTTTATAGGGAAATAGTCTTTAATTTTGACATGCAGATTGAAACAGGAGGAGGAGAGGGCCTGGGACATTTGGGAAGGGCTAGTAATTTTTCTTCCTTAGCATCTCTGTATTTAGGCAGCTGGCAGACAGAAGATACTGGCTTAAACTGCTTCCATGGCATGGCATAACCTTTTGTAGTGGTAATGCTGTTTTGGTTTTTCTCTGGAATTTGCTAGAAGCAAAAATATTTTATTCTAGTGTAGTGTGGACAGCATATGTAGCTTGAAAGTGTCCAAAAGCTGTATTGGAAACGCGGCAATGACCAGCACTCTGCTGGTCCCATCTTCTCTAAAGCAGTGTTGCTTCTCCTTGTGGCATGAAGTCCCAGTGTGCCTGTGGGGTGGTGGTGGTGTGTGGGGGAATGCTGCTGCACTCGTGGAGTGGCCCCTTCCTGACCTGCTCAGCATGGAGTGCCTCCTGGAGAATGTCTGGCAAGGAATGAAGTTCCTCAGCCTGATGATCCTGTCAGGCTGGTCAGGCTCCACCAGGAGAGGCTGGAGCTACGTGCTGCTGGGAGTCACCTCTGGAGCCTGTCTGGGGATGGAATAAATGAGCAATGCTGGCCGTTCAGCACCACTTAATTTGTGGGGTAAGTTCTCCTCCTGTGACTGCCTTCGTCATTCTGCTGTGCAAAGGTAACCCGTGGCAGTGGAGCCACAGGACAAGACATGCCTGGCTTTTCAGAGTACTGCCAGAAGACCTTTGAGGGGTCTCTCTTGACTTACATGTCCTCTCTTAATTGAGCCTCTTAAGGCACTTTCCAGCAGGTGTCCCAAAAATCTCACTTCCCACTTCTGCTTAGATCTCCAGCAAGAGGTGTGGTGTTTGAGGCAGGCACGCTGCATTCCATCAGTTCAGTCAAGCAGCAGGGAAAAATGGGAGTCAGAATTCTGTGGAGACGATATGAAGTGAGTGAGCAAATGCCTGACAAAACCTGGACCAAGTAGGGGTGTGAAGAAGTGAGGAGGCAGGTGGGGTGAGGAAATGTGATGAGTTGTGTGCAGCCCAGGCTGTGACATCAGAGGTCTGCACTGCGTGCCAAAGAGAGATGGCTGTGCTGGTGCTGGGAAACAGCTCTTTGACCAGCTCAGTCGCTGGCAGATGCTGCACTGTGTGTGAGCTTTGAGGCAGTGCTGTGACAATCTGAAATGTGTCTGGGTGATGCTTTGTTTCATTAAGCAGAGATATTTGACACATCTTGGAGTGGAGCTGTACTCACACAGGAGCTGATCTCCCCTCTGGACTTTGGAGGGGAGAGGGGCCTGGTGTAGAAGCAGCCCTGAGGTTACACATGACCTGGTGCTGTCTCATAGAAGCAGGGAGGAGGTTGGGTTTTTTTTGTCTCTAAGCAGATTGTCAAGGACTTCTCTGAAGTATAAGGACACAATTAATGTAACCAGCACTTTCAGGTTCCTCACTGTGGTTATATGCAACACAGAGACACTTAAACCCTCTTCTGTTAGCTTAGCCAGGGACCAAGCAAAGACCAGGTTCCTTCAGCATCCTGTATTTTCCCCTAATTTGGTTTGAGGAGTGGTGCCTGTGGTTGCATTGCTCCTTTGGGCTTCTTCTTGGAATCTCCCTGCAAACCCGCCTGTTTCCAGTTAGTGACGCAGCGCTTCAGGGAGCTGAGCCAAGCCAAACAGGGATGTTCCCCACCTAGGGAGTGAGCAGGGAGCCTTAGGACCTTATGGTCAGTGTAACTGCAGACAGTATATTCAAATGCTCCAGGTCACTGTTAACTTCTCAGAGTCTCCTTTTTAGCAAATAGTCTTTGTTTCCTGGTTGTGTTCCTTTGAAAACCAAACAGTAAAATAAGTTTGGGAGGAAGGAGATGGTTTTTCCATCCCTCTCTGGCAGGGAGGAAAAAAAAAGGTTATAAAAATGTAATTTTTTTATAGTTTTATGTGAGGAATATCTCTGCCTCATTTAGGTCTTCTCCCCTATAGCTTAGTGCACAGTTTCTCACACTGGTGGACAGGCTCATATGAAAGGGCACAAGTGTAACCATGATGGGGAGTAAAAAGGGTTTCCATTGTCTTACTGGAAAAAGGTATAGCCAGAGGATCTGTTGAGGGGATCCAGGGAAGGGGCAGAGATGTAGAAGAGCTGAGAGATGTATGCTCTTTCAGCCAGCTCTTGCCCTAGAAACCATACAGTGTAGGAGAGTGTCACTTCTGCTCCTTACCTTGCTGGTAGGTGCTGGTGGTCTTGTTATTAGCTCTCATTATTAGGTTTTTGTGTCTCCAACCCAGACCTGCCAGCTCCTGCTGAATATGTTTTAATAGGAGAACCTCTTCCCTTTCCAGATTAAGCTTTGGAGAGCTCTTCAGGGTGTTCAGACTAAGGGACAGGGCATGGACTGAACAACAATCAGTTTTACAGAATTTGGGAGGAAAAATTAGCAAGAAGTTCTCTTAGCTTAAAACTTTAACAACAACTATTATTGGACCAGGAAGAGATTTAAGAAAACAGAAACTGTAATTTCACTTAAAACGAGTTATCACTAGAGGAGGCTGGGTTCCTCTTATTCCATATTTCTAGTATATGCATGATGAACCTTTGACTTAGCAGCAAAATGTTTATCTGCAGGCTGTGCTTCTTTATCTTTCCCTGGCAGACATGATGCAGTTTTGTGTATTGATGCCACTGTCAGAAGCTGGGCCTGCTGGTCAGAGGCACCTCTGGGAAGTCTGGGTTGCTTGCTTTGGTCAGAGGCTGACTGATAAAGTGTAGTGCAAGCTGGCTCAGCCACTTTGGTTTGGATTCTGGCTGGGCTTGGGGGGGTTTAAAGGAGCTTGAAAAACAGGGAAAAAATAAAGAAGACAAAATGTGCCCTTACCAGGAAGTGATGCAAACCTCAGAAGATCCAAATTTGATTCCCTCTTCAACAGGGGAAGGAGTATATTCAGCCTTAGCAAGAAACTGTCATCTGTCCACTGGTGTGTTGTTTTTTTTGGAGGTGTGCAGTATTTTGCAGACAGTTTTTGTATTTTGGGAAAAGAGTGGGAGTGCACCATCCAAGGCAGAATATATCAGAATGTGGCACTGGCACATTAGCAAAATAATGTTTAACTAATGTAGCTTAAGTAACTTGAAGAAATTTAAGTGGAAGGTACATGTTTTGCTTAGTTAGGATTATGCATAACCACAAGGAAGGTAAAGATCTTGCTCATTAATGTGGTGGGATTTTGCTAGATGGAAGCATATGTGAAGAAGAAAACATGGAAGTGTGAAACATTTTGAAATCTGCTCTTGTATATGCAGTGCTTAAAATGTGACTTGATAATTCTATAAGAACGAAATCATTCCTGTTATGAGTTTTTGATAGTTACCTGCCAGCTCTGATCCCACAATGATCTTGGGCACCATGGGAAGTGTACTGCTCTGGAATCTGAGATGTACATGGCTTCTCCTGGTCCTTAGATTTTGCACAGGTGCTGCCTTGCACCCAAGACACAAATTTGGGATCTTGTGGGAGGGCTGGAGCACCAACCGTGCTGCAGCAAGCGGCATCCCAGGCTTGTCAGGCTGTGTAAATAGGGAGGGAGAGCTTTGTACCTCTGAGTACATCTGTGGTGTGGGTGGGTACAGACTCCGCTGCGGGAGGGCGGCTGAGAGAATATTTTACTGTTGCTGTCACAGCTATATATGGAAGACCAGAAAAAAAAACCCCAAAAAACAACAAACCCACTGCAGTGGTCAGGCCAAAAGAACTTCAGCTGAGTTTTATTTTCCGATTGCTAAAGCATGGCTGGATTGTTTCTGTAGTAAGAAACAAAGTCAGGTACTTTGTGTCTGGTGGATGGCAGATGGCCCAGAGATGAGTGGATTGCTCAGTTTGAGGCTGATCTGTTGCCATCATGAAGTACGTGGCTACCTAGAGTAATCTTTTTTGGTGGCATTTGGGAACATTACATGCCAGAAGCAGATGTTCCCTTCAGTAGGAAAGGTTGAATAGTGTGTGCTGTAACAAAAGTGTGCACAGGTTTTGGAGGAAGCAGCGTTGCTAGTGCCCTCCCAGAGCTTGCAGTGGCAGTCCTGTCAGTAGAGCCTGCAGGACTTGCTGATTTATGGTAACTCTGACACCTCCAGCCATTTGGTGACTCAGGGTTAGGGAGAGTAGCCTGCGAAATCTACTCGGCACTTAAATGTTGTTGTTGCAACATTAGAAGAGACAGTATGTCCTGCTCAGGATGCACTGTAGCCCGAGGCATTTCAAGCTAATCCATGAGATCATAAAGATAGGGAACCACACAAACCACACATTCTTCTCTAGGAAAAAGCTGTTCAGCCTGGAAATAGTACAGCTACGCAGTGCAAACTTGGACAAGATGTCCAGATCAATCTCTCTTTTTCCTGTCCTATGACCATGGCATGACAGTTTACTGAAATTGGACTTCAAAATGCATCTGCACACAAAGAAATTTTGTGAAGTCTTTGATAGAGCTCAAATTGCTCATTCCATGAATTTAAGAAGAATTCTTAAAGATGTCTGTTGTCTCTACCAGTTTTGGTTCCTCTTGAGGCTGAAGACAGAGAATCTCTTTTCCAGATTTAATACATAAAGGGATAGGTAGATTTGCAGATCCCTTACAGGAATACTCAAGTTTTTGTTGCATTTTCAATGCCAAATGCTGCTCTAGTTTGAGGAGGTTGCTTCTTGCACTACCTTATCTGGAAAACAGATGCTAACATACCTCACTGTGTTTTATGGAATACTTACAGAAAATGAAGAGTTGTCCATATTGCTGGCAAAGATTTGATGCAAGAATAGGGGTCTTACTTTTTTTTTAATGGAGGTGCATTTTTCACTTCAGTGAAGTTCTGTGCACCTGACCTCAGCCAGAATGGTCTAATTGTTGCAATTAAATCATCAAATTCTGTCATTTGTAATACCTTTAAAGGGAGCAGTGCTCTGTGCAAGGCAGTGTGATTTAGATGAAGCAGCCTAAACAACCTACATCATAATGTCTCATTTTATAAAGACTTACACACACCAGATGATGTAGGAAGAATGTATGATTTTTTTTTATCACGTCACTGTAAGATTCTGCATGAAGACACTGAATTACTTACATACTGCTACATTCTCTTATGTTTCCAAGAAGCGGTAGGCTGTTGAGGTGAGCTGCTGCTGTAAACAATGCAGTTCTGAGAGGTGGAGAGAAAAAAGAAGTCCACATTTTGCTTGAGTTGTACAGGGCTGTGTGCTTGGGCTGCTGCTGCTCCAAAGTTGTGGGATCTCACTGATCTCTTAAATGAGGTCAGTCCTGATTGACCAAACAGGTAGAAATAAAGTGGAAATCACCCATGGGAGGGAGAGCAAGAAATGAACCACTGGTTAGGTGTTCTGGCTGTCCACTTTAGAGCTGCTGGCATATCTGAACCTGGAGTAGCTCCCCCGTACTGCTTTGCCAAGGTGGTCTCTGTTAGCTTGAATAACCCACAAATTCATCCTGGAACTGGATTGGAGCAGCAGATGTGGAGAGAAGCTGAGAGACAGTGACTTCTGGGAAGGATGGTGCCCTCTGTTGAATATGAGAAATAAACCGAAAAGTTTCTGGCAGAAGGGCACATATCTCTCGAGGTTATGGCTGTTAAACATTTTTATCTTGGAATTCTAGTGACACAGCAATACTAGGATTTTCTTGGTGCTGGCCTTTTGCGTGGTCTACTGATGCTGTGGGATGCTGACAAGAGGCTGAACCGCACCTTTTGGTGAAACAGATAGGATGGAAAGTCAGGCTATAAGAAATTGCATATTTATGAACTCCTTCTGCATTTGCAGTCTGGTGTGATGGCTTCAAATTGAGTCTTGCAGTTGAAATGTGCCTCTTTGTTGTGCTCAGCCTGAGTTTTAATGACGGAGCTGGCGTAGCCGAGTAGTTTGCATGTGACTTTGCCAGGACTTGCTCACTTTTCAAGATGTGCTCTCATCCATTGGATATGAGCAGCATTTAGACTCTTGAGCTTTTAAAGATAGGTTGCCAAAGAATGTTTCATAGCTTGATATTGTTATAACACTCCTTCCTGCATGTGGGTTTTCAGGCACATCGAGGTTTTCTGAAATGTGTTCTTTCAGCTTTGTTCACACTGGTTTGTGTCGTCTGAGATCCCAGGCAGGGAAGAAAGCATCTTCACCGCTATCAACAGAGAAAAATGTTTTCTCAGAGTTTTAAAAAAATCTAAGTGTTACCCAAAAATGAGGATAAGATAAGACTGTGGTCATTTAGGCCGGGGAGCATCCCTTCAAAGTCTAGGAACAGGCAGAGGAGCATTCCGTCACAATAGGCTGCCTTATAATTGCTCCCCTTACCCATCCACTTAAAAGTAGAATTTGGGAAAGAAATAAGAAAGACAGAAAAGAAGCCGACCCCAAAACGTACCCAGCCAGGGCAGTCTGAGACGGTGGAAGCAGAGGCATGCAATTAAAAAAAGCTGCGTGCGCCCGGTCCTAGACATTCCTGCAGCTGCAGGCTCCTGGCGCGGTGTCTGGGTGGGCTGGATCCCCGCCAGCCGCCGCCTCGGCCGGGCTCTGCTGGGGAGCGAGCGGCGCATGGGGCACAGGCGGGGGTTATTGCTCTTTCTCCCCGAGACTGCTCCTGCCTCTGCTCAGAAATGTCTCGCTTGCCGTGTTTATGTGCCTGGGACGAGCCGCGGCGAAGGAAGAAAGAGCCTCAGCAATCCGTGTGTCAGGCCGATGGAGCGGAGCCCACCTCAGCCCGCTCTGTGCGCCCGCGGGGTCACAACAAATGGCTCTGTGTTCCCTTCGGATCCGGAGGGAAGGGCAGGGCTCAGCGCCAGCAGTCGGGCTTTTGAGACCCTGGGACCACTGAGCCCTGCGTGTGTGCTTAACTTTTAACCAAACCCCGCTGAATCCGTGTGGTTTTATTCTGCCGACGGGATGATGTAAATCCAGGGAGGGGTTAGCACACGGGTTACTGGTAGTTAAATATAAAGTGTGAGAGCACGGCTGGGACGTTGGTGGGGTGAATTGCGGGGATGCTCTCGCCTCTTTCCAAGGACAACAACTCGGTGTTGGTGCTTTGGGCTGAGGCAGGCCTGAAGCTGCTCTGGGCATACGCTTGGTCTGTCTTTGCACAGGGTTGCCTTTCCATACTGCTGCCTGCACTTTTCGCTTTCATGTCTCTGCTGGGGACTGTCACAGGAAGAGGTGTCTGGGCCTTATGCACCAGTGTTTTAACCTAACCCTGCCCTGGAAGGCGAGTTAGGCACCTTGTCCCTTCCTGAGAACAGGAGTGGCAGGGGTGAAGGCCTGCTCCTGCCATCAGGAGAGTAATAGTCCTGCAGGTGTCTGGCACAGTGTTATCTTAAAACAGGGCTGATTTTCTGGATATTTTTCTAGACCTTGTTTATCTGAGTTTTTGGGCAGTGACTAAAGGGTTCAGGTATCCTGAGGCTAGATAGGTATCTGATACAAAAAACACCTGGGGTGTTCTGGGTGGTGGTTGGTGAAATATTGTCCCTCTCCCCAGCATCCCCAGGGCTCTTCCACCTCACAGGCTCACAAGTGTGCTCTTGTGCCACCACTGGCAGAGGCTGAATGACCACAGGGTCTTTTTGCTGCTAGAGATTATCTTGCCAAGGATGAAGCTTGTGTGTATCAGTAGAGGTGGCTTGCTGCTGGTCTTCCTGCACCAGTTTCACAAGTGCTCTTGTTTTCAGGAAGAAAAGACTCATTGCCATGGAAATTTGAGTGTTGAAGGACAAGATGTGGAGCTGTGCACATTCCTCTTCTGCTCTCTAGTTGTGTTTCTGTGTCTTGTTTATTCTTGCCTTATAACTGAAGGCTTCAGAAGGTCTGTGTTGTGGATCTTGTAAGTCCTGCTGGGGACCCTCTCTGTAGTCCTCCTTAGGTGCTGGATTTTTTCCCTAAACAAAACACCAACTTCATAGCGTTCCAGGAGAACACCTGAATATGTGCCTGGACATTCCTTAGCAGTGAGAGATTTCACAGCCCTTGGCTGGGTCTTTAGCCCCTTTGCTTATTGGCCCAGTTGCCCCTCTTGGAGGTGCAGAGTCGTGGTCTTGTCTGATAATACAATGCATTGCCTAACAATACTGTGATGTGGTGTGAAAAGTCCTGTCCAGTTTTTATTCCTGCAGGTACAGCACTGTGTGTAGAGCCTCTATCTTAGCAACAGAAAAGCCAGGAATACAAATTTCTACACATCAAAAAAGGTTGATTCTCAGCATATATCCTTGTTTACTGCTTGAACTTTTAAGAATGGATTTACATCAGGATCAGACAAATCATCTGCTTAAATGAGAATGGCTAGAACACTAAACCTTTAAGAGCATATCAGATTGTCACTGCTTTTATTTAATATTTTCATTTTAGTTAGGGAATATGCAGTTTGAATTGGTATTAGCATGGGAATCTGGTTTAAATCTATTTCCATGTTCTGTCCTGACCTTTTCTGGCTGGCTTAACAGACCCTGTGAATAGGGAAGTAGCTCTAACTGGAGCTACACGCACCAGAGATTGAAGCACTGTAGGCAGGATGGGGAGAGTGATGATCTCTTCTACCTACTCCTTCCTCCCATCCCACCCACCTGGTAGCTTGTAGAATAGCACATATGGGAATTATGTTAAAAGCTGGATGGTCCATTTAAATTTCTGTTATCTCCATCTGTTTGCAGGCTTTTCTGGGTGTGCCTGGCTGTCCCCATAAAGCTCAAACTGGAGGCTTGTGTAACGGAACCCTTTCACGGAACAAAACTATTAGGTCTTTCTGTAAAATGGTCTACTGTGTTCCTTTTACAAAATGATGCCCTACTGGACCTTTTGAAATGTTACTAAATGTTTTTATTGCATTATTAGAACAATAAAGATAAGTTAATGGGGAAAAAAGGGACAGCTGCTCTTTCCAAAAGAAGAGCTATTTCCCTCCACTGTCCTATGCTTGCTTGAGTTCCCAGCATGTGCATGCTTGCAAGTGTGACAACACAGGAGCAATTCAGCTTACAGAAATCCCAGAAATACTGAGTTCTTCTCCTTTGGCATTAGTTCCAGCCATGCTCATTTTGATTTGCTGAAGACCAGATATTCCAAAGCCACCTGAAACCACAACTTGTTGGTTGTGCAGTGAGCAGTGGTGAGCAATGCTTTTAAATCCCTAGCTGGTTTTGCACACCCAACACTTTTCTGGGGAAGTTTGCAGACTCTGCAAGCTTGAACATATTTAATGTTCTTTAGTTTCCTTTGTTAGACTTTGCAGCTCTTGCAACTAGGAAAAAAAATTAAAAATAGAGGTATAGAGAGGAGGATGCTCAGCAGTTCTGAAAATCTGATGGTTTTAATTTTGGCATGTCTGAGTCTTTGTATTCTTATTGCATAAGATGTGATTATTGTGAGGCTTGATTTATAAAATCTTCTAGTTTGTAAAACTTTGCTCTAGTCTCTGGACAACAGAAGCTGCTGAAGGGTCTGGAGTACAGATCTTCTGAGGAGTGGCTGAGGTTGCTGGGTTGTTTAGCCTAGAGAAAAGGAGGCTCAGGGGAGAGCTTAGTGATCTCTGCAGCTACCTGAAAGGAGGTTGGGTCAGTCTGTTCTTCCAGGTAACAAGCAATGGAAAATAGAAAATGGCCTGCAGGTGTACCAGGGTAGGTTTAGATTGGATAATATGATAAAAAAATTTGTGGAAGGGGCTGTCAAGTATTGCAACAGTCTGCCCAGGGAAGTGGTTGAGATTCTATCTACACATAAACATTATGAATGTGAAGCTGTCTTGGTTAGAAGGATGTTGAAATGCTTTACAGAAGAACCATTTGTTCTTGTATGTTAGTTTAATAAATTAAAATTTGTGTGGCTTTGATGTGCTTTTTTTTTGATGGAAGGAAAATACACTCTGTGCTAATCTTCTGAATGCCAGGTACTACTTTCAGTTCACTGGGGCAACATCAGTTCAGTGCTTGGTCTTCTGGCACACTGATGTCTGTCCTGGCAACTTGGTTTGGTTTCATTTCATGATGCTGAATATAAGTGGTGTGAAGTCAGTCCTGTCATCTGTAGCCAGCTCCAACCCCCACAGGACGCAGCAGTTTTAGGATCACTTCTGTTTCTTCTTTTTTTCTTCTTTTAGCTAAAGAACTTTCCTGGTGCCACAGAATTTGTCAGTGTTCCTTATGCAACAGCTTTCTGTGTAAAATCCGCTGCAAGTTTCAGATTCCTCAAGAGTCCCATGGCATTATGGTCTCCCTCCCTCCCAGCCCAGATGGTCTGTGGCAGATGCTCATCCAAAATGTTACGCAGCCAACGGTGCTGTGTTAAAAAAATGAACTATATTTAATACACGGACACACAAGCACACACACATACACATGTATATAAATCTATGTATATATATCCTAACTGGCTCTGGAGTTACACATTGCTGATAAGCAGTACAAGGTTCCCCTGATTATTTTTCTGGCTCTGTACCTGTGTTTCTCTAGAGCCAAACAGACTCATTTAGCTCCAGGAGAGTTTTCCTCCCTTTGGGTGCCCTCTGCTTGAGCTGTGCAATGCCAGGGGCTGTGCTGGGTTGGTTCCTGGGTCTCGTGTGGCCAAAGGTGCCTTGCAGGCTGCACGGAAGAAGTCACAACGCCTTAAATTCCAGAATGCAGGTTTTGATTTCTGAGCTCCTGAGCTTGCACTTTACCTCTGGGTAGCCCTCAGAGCCGAAAGTGCTGTATGTGGTGTTGGTGAGGTGACATCTTGAATCCGGTGTTTGCCCTCACGACAGGAAAGGCATTGAGGTGCTGGAGCAAGTCCAGAGAAGGGCAGCAGAGGTGGTGAAGGATTTGGAACACAAATCTTCTGAGGAGCAGCTGAGGAAGCTGGCGTTGTTTAGTCTAGAGAAAAGGAGGTGCAGGGGTGACCTTCTTGCTCTCTGCACAGCTATCTGAAAGGAAGTCATAGCAATGTGGGTTGGGTCTCTTCTCCCAAGGACAGGTGGAAGTGGCCTCAAGTTGCCCCAGTGGAGGTTTTAGATTGGATAATTAAGAATTTTCTTTACTGACAGGGCTGTCAAGCACTGGAGAAGGCTGTTTAGGGATTGAGTCACCATCCCTGGGGATTTTTGAAAGATGTGCAGATGTGGCACTTAAAGACCAGCTTCAGTGTTGGACTTGTCAGTGCTGGGTTGGACTTGATGATCTCAAAGGTATTTACTAACCTAAAAACTGAAGTGCTTGTGTGTGTGTGTGTCTCACTCCTGGCCTTTGTACCGTGTCCAGTGCTGTGCCCTGCAACAAGGGGCTTTCTCTGTCTCCCAGCTAGCTTTGGTTTTCTTATGATCCTGATAATTTTGGCATTGAATGTGATGCAATTTCATGCCACTACCCTTGAGATCCCTCCCTTGTGACTGCAGAGTATCGCTTCCTTACTGCCCTTGGGTGCGTGGAATGAAGAGGCAAAGGGCGCCTTTGCCTCAGGGGACGGTCCAGGCTGGTCCAGATGGTGTGTGATGGCAGCTCCTGCTTAGTCCTCTAAACACCAGGCCGTACTTCTTTCCTTAGAGGAGGGAAAATGTGTTGGTAAAGTCTGGAAAAACCATATTTTCCATCCTACTCCCCCTGCTTCTAAACTGTGGGGTAATGGTTGCACAAGCAGGGGCTGAGGGGCCCCTGGAGGCACTGGCTGGGTGCTGGGACAGGTCCCATGTCCATCCCCAGGCACACCCCCAGGCTGGGCCTCCCCTCCCTGCTCCCCCATTTGGGCACCCAGCCGCCTCTGAATAGCTGGAATAGATCGTGGCCGTGGCTGGCAGGGGTCTGAGCTGGCGCTGGCCGGGATAGCAGGAATGAGCGATGACGTGTGCCTGTGCATTATGCAATGTCTGATACTTCCCTGCGCCGTCTCTGTCCCCAGGACACTGGCAGGCTCTTTCTGCAGCCTCAGGAGAGGCATCTTCCACGCTGCACAGCTCGCTCACTTGCTTAATATATCCAATTAATTAAATTTCAGTGCCGCTTTGTTTGTGCATTAGGGTTTGGGAGATGTGGATGGGGAAGATGCTGCGCAGGGCTCTGTGTGTGTGTGTGCTGGCTGGAAGTGTTGGCTGGAGCATCTTCTGCTGGCATTAATATTGTAATTAATCTTTAAAACGGGATCAAACTCATCCTTTCCTTAAATGCTCCCTCTCCTTTCATTCTGTCAGCTGGTTGCTTTTAAAGCTTTTCTTTATCAAACTAAAAAAGCTTTAAAAACTTTTTTTTTTTTTAAAAAAAGCTTATGTCTAATGTAAAATAAGAGCACAAGTAACCTTGTTCTTGCTGTGTTTGAATTGGGTTGCACATTACACACTTGTGTTTGTGCTCTTTGTCAGATTTAAAATAAGAATGAAGTTACTTGCCTTTGATTTCTCTGCTATGGACAGGCTACTGCTGCTGCAAACTTGCACTTGGAAAGGGTGATAGGCCCTGAAAGAGATGCACAGACACATGCAGCTTTACTAACTAGAAGACTTAAAAAAGACTTTGAAGCGAGCAGCTGCTAAATGACTTCTTTTGAAGCAAATCCATTAACGTGGAAGCTCCCTTTTAATTTCCCCATGCACTTCAGCATTCCTCTCGCATGGGCTCATGGGGAATCTCCTGTCAGCGCTGAAACTGGCCATCTATTGGATGTGGAAATCAAATGTGGACTCTGAAAATTATAACAGTGCTCTGTGCTTGTGAATCCTTGCAGTTTGTCACAACCACTTGCTTGTGGTGTGGTGCGGTGTGGCTGCAGCTGCCACTCCGATCCTGAGGAACAAATTAGTTTCAGAAATATAGGGGGTAGTTTGCATGTGTGTGTTTGCATTTCAGTCTCTTTGACAGAGAAGTCCAATGCAAGCTTGCCAAATCTTTCCTCCTCTGAGACCCTCTCCCAGCTTGCTGTTGAGGTGGGGCTCTTGCAGTGATGGCACGTGGTAGGGGCTCCCTCTCCCAGCTAGCTGGGACATGTGTGCAGCCCTCACCAACCCTCTGGTGTGGAGAGGAAAGCTGACTCACTTGTGCAGCAGAGCTGGAGAGCCCAGCCTTAAAAATAAACACGGGAAAAGGCTTTCAGTGGGCTAGTGCTGTGGGATGTGCTGGCCACTTGGAGTTTGCGGAGCGCTGTGTTTGGAGCAGGCTTGTGAGCGGGGCGTTGTGTCTGACATGAACAACCTTTGGTCTCAAACCTGCCTTCTTGAACTGTGTTCCCCAGCTGCCTTCCTGATAAGGATATCAGGTTATCTGGAATACAGGTATGCAAAGTCGCATCAGCAGGTTTCCCAGCTCTGGCTTTGCGTCAGTTTCTCCAGAACACGCTGCCATTCTAGTAAACAGCCTTGTTTGGCTGCCAGAGGGTCAAAGGAAACAATTATGATGAATTATTTTAACCTTATGTAAATCAAAGGCTATAAAACTTCCCCAGATTGTTTGAATTCCTGCATATCTTTTTAGGGCAACCTCTAGTCTTCAATTAAGAATGGCTTGGGTCAAAGAATTCACACTGTTCCTTCATGATTGATTGTTCTCCCTTTTTTTAATATTGTGAACTACAGTGGATAGATCTGGCTCCAGATGGTAAACTTAGCTGCAAGCTGGTCGAGCCATCCTCTGAAGTCTTATTCCGTTTCATTACTTAGGAACATTCATGTCCTGCATTTGTTTCCTCTTTGATAAGCTGAATACATTAGTTTCTTCTTTTCTTATTAGCTTTTGAGGCAAGATTTCTCTTTCAGTAGTAATTCTTGTGATTCTCTGAACTTTCTCCAGTTGTTCAACTTCCCTTTTTTTTAAATTTGGTAACATAGGAGTAGAGCCTGACTGTGGCCAGTAGCAGCTGCATGCACCATGAGCACAGAGAAATGTGTGCTTCACACCTCTCTGTCTTCTGAAGTCCCAAAACTCTGGTTTTGCAGGGAACACAGACTTGTGCAGCAGGTTGTGTGATTGGCATGAGGCTGCAGTACAGAGCTGTAGCTGGGGATTAAGCTTTACAGGCACACTTCTTTTAAATACAAAATAAGTTTCTCATTTAAGAAACAAACAAAAGAAGTCCTAAATAAATAAAAAAGGCAAAAAATTCTGCAATATCTCCCTGCTGTTCTTTGGGTGCTGGCCCCACAGCATGGGATGGCCATGCAAGAGTTCCCACTGCTTGGCTGCACCTGGAACTGAGTGAAACCCCAGCACTGGCTGCGGGGCTGAACCTGAAACACAACAGGGGCCTCCTGCATTTGGGACATGAGCACACATCTGCAGTAATTCCTCCCTAGGACTCAGTGCTTGTGGTACCTGTCCCACAGATGTTTCTTCAGCCATGTCCCTGGGTCCTGCGGCCTTGGCTTCTCATTGTCATCACCCAGGTGTGACTTGCAGCCTTTGGTTTACACCACTAGGTTTATTTTTTTTTAAAATCTTCAGCTTTACTTAAGACATGTCTCTTGTTAATGGCTGCTTACGAAGTTCTCTGTGTTTTGGTTTGGTGACTTGACCTTTTTGTGACTTGCTGCCCCTGCTGATACTGCATTATCTGCAACTTTCAGCAGTGGTGCTTTTCCTCTCAGGTCACAGTATTAGAGTCTGGGGCCAAGAACTGATCCCTGTGGGAACCCACTGGAAATGTGTGGCACAATCAGCTCATTTGTGTTTCACATCTGGAGATTTCTGATTTCCTTGTTACACTGAATGGGGCCTGTTGACTTTATCTCACTCTGGCTTTCTTTGTAGAGCACCAAGTCAGTTGCCTTATGCTACAAAGGGTATTAAGCTTGTAATATTATTTCAGAATGAGAGAAAATTTAAGAAGCTTGATTATCAGTTATTGTGGAATTATAAGCATAAATTAGATTTCTCTTCCTTTTGGAAGTTCTTGGGCTCTTCACTACTCTCTTCTCTTTTCCATCTCTTCCTTTCATCAGAAATGAACGGTAGGTTAACTTGCTGTTACTTTGGTTGCCTTGTTTACATTTAAATATTTTTGTATTATTTCTTACAGTCCATTAATATTGTCTCCTATTGAAAATAGTTTCAAGAGCTCCTTAGAAGCTCTATTTAGACTTTTCAGATGGAAGTTTTCTAGATCTACTAATTAAAATGGCCAACTTTGAGTAGCTGTTTTTATATTCTCTTCCATTATTGTTGGAATAAAAGTCATTTCATTACCATCCTGTGGGATGGCTGTATCATCTGGTCTTATATAAAAAACAGTAATTCAGAACCGCCCCCTCCCAGGAATATTCAATTAAACATTTTGATCTTCTTTTTTCTCCCCTCAATAACTGCAGCCAAGCAGTGGCCTGATCTATAATTAACATTCTTCTGGATCCTGACAAACTCAGAAGCAATCTTTCTCCATCTGAACTGCATTTTCTGTTAACTCTTTCTTGTTTTCTAGATTCTGATTTATGTTAATTCTCAGTAATTTTTCCTTTCAGTAGCTCAAATATATAATATTTATGTTCCCATGGTAAGCAGGTTTGTTTTCCCTGTGTGGTTTTCTCTTCACTTGCCATGGTGAGATGGCAGTGGTTTTGCCTTTCAGGTGGGGAGGAACAAATAAGAGAGGAGGAACAAGTAAGAGACAGTCCAGAGCAGTCACGAGAGTAAACTCTGTAATGCACTGAGATTTAAATGGCAGTGCACAAAAGTCAATGACACTTGGCAAAAATACACAGCTAGGGATGGAGGAAGTTCTGGCACAATCTTAATATGCTGCTTATCTGTCACTGGTTTACTTTATCCCTTTCCAGGTGCTGTGACTTTGACTCTTCCTGTTGTTTTCCTTCTGTTCCCTTGCTTTTCTGGCTCTGCTCCTCTAGAGTCTTTGAGTCTGCAAGTTTGCAGCTTCATTCCCAGTTCTGCTGCTCTTCTTTATGTCCTGCAAGGGGATGGAGGAGTAGCTTGGCCTCTCTTTCACCTGCCTGGGGGCAAAGGCCTTGAAATGGAAAGTACAGAGAGGAGCTAGAGATGGAGGAGAGGGGTGCTCTGAGTGGGAGAAGGCTAAAAAAACAGGCTGAAGTGTCAGGTCACAGACAAATGACGGCAGCACTGGTTTGAAAGTCTCCCCTGTATTCCCAGGACTCATGAGAGAGATCCACCATACCTCTTGCTAGATAACCTGTTCCGCAAGTCCCTGCATCTCTGGAAGGAAGCAGAGAGGAATAACAAGCACAGAAGTTTGTTTTTGTTTAAGACCTGGTCTTAGGTGCAGATGTTTCCATCTACTGCTATCTTGGGTCCTGAACCCTAGTCCAGTGCCTCTCATGGTTTATTTATTTATTTTTTATAAAACTGAGTGAAGTAATGTTTACTGGCGCTGGGACAAAAAGCTTGTCATAGGAAATTGGAATACCAGCTCTCAAGTGTGGGGTATCTTAAAATGATTTTTCCAGACACATGCTTGTAAGTGTATATTTATTTGATCTTTTTCATATCCTGTCTCCTTTTTTTTTTTTCCTTTCTGCAGATTTCAGCAGGGCTTCAAAACAAACTTTGTCTGCCTTTGACGAGTAAAAGGCAAGTGACCCACCCACACTCTTGTTTTGACATAAAATGAAATGTGTCTTCCCTCAGAGGAAGGGTCCCAAAGTACCAGTGCTAATGGAAGTACTGGTCCATACAAAATGAGGTGCCAAAACCATTTCTTTGGGTTCCTGTGTGAATTTCTGCAGAGTTAATGCTGTACAAGTGCAACGTGGGTGTCCTGAAGTATCCATCTCATGCTACAGAGGACCGCTGGGGGTGGCTTTAAAATGCAAGGCTTTTTGCTGTGGATGCATTTGGTAGGGCTGGCTCATCTGAAGCAGCTCCAGTGTCATGGCTTCAGAAACCATGTTCTCTTTAAGGTACAGGGTAGGGATGCTCTTGGTGTTGTCATCATCACTGTCACACTGTTCTTCATTAGCTTGCTGGGGCAGTAGCAGGTGTGATATCAAACATGATGCAAAATTGCAAACTGGCAATGTTTTGTCAGTCAGGGATGGGAAGTCTGTGAGGATACCTGCTGTTGATGAAGTCCTAGCTCTGTGTGCATCCGTGGTGTCTGGGCTTAGTGCAAGCTCAGGGGGAGGGTGAGAGGTATGTCACATCAAACCCCTGGATATTTCTACTGAAAGCAAGGTAGAGGACTTGTTTGGAAAGGTGTTCTTCAGTTTGTTTGACTGTGTGGTGAGATCACACACTGCAAGAGTATTAGACACACAACCAGCTTTTTTAGTGCATGGTACATAATGCGTAATGTTCAGTGACAGCAGCACTGAACACAAAGTCCTGCCAGTGTGTTCCTCCTTCTGCCCTGATAGCAGATATCTGTGTGATAGACACAGGTCCTGCTGGGCAGGGTCTAAACCCTGTGGCAGCTCAGGTCATTGCTAGCCAAAGGCTGCTGATCCTTGAGCTCTGCAAGGGTTGGGCACTTCATCCTCCTAGGTAGGGCAATAGGACCTGTTGATTTCTTTATATTTGTTTCACAGAACCACTCTGTTTTTTATTCTCCCTCCACTGTGCTCAAGCACCTGTTTCTTGAGTTCAAGAAAGGGTTATATGTGTGTGGTGTGTTTTTTTTCTTTTTAAAACTATACACACAGCTGCAATTTCAACCATTATATGTATGAATTTTTGGTAGTCTTTATGAAAGCTAATTAATGTTTTCCATAATCAGCTCAGGGTGTCTGCATTTAGGCACTTGATAGTCTGACTCTTCAAAACTGAAGAGTGCCTAAATAAACATTGAGGAGCTTAAATTTGTGTCTTTTCAAGCCTCAGCTTCTATTCTTAAAACAAACAAACAGTGCATCAGAACACTCCCCAACCAGTTCTATAAACCTGTAAAGCAAAGATTACTAACTCTTTTGTGAAATAAAATGCCCAGTCTCTCCTTAAGCTGCCAATACTGATCATAAAACCTTACTTATTTTGCAATATCAGACAACTTTAATTAAAGGGCAGGATTTTGATGGGTGGTGTGTAGGTTTGCAGCCAGCGTTAGGAAAAGAAAGAATGATGGCTCCTGCAAGCTGGAACCCTGCCATTTAAACTTTGCAGCCATTAAAGAAGAAACACTTTTGAAGGAGAAAATAAGTATTTTTATTTTAAATGTCATGTGTCTTGGCAGTCAGGACTGGCAAGCACTGCTGATAGAGCAGAAGTTGTTTCCTACCTACACCAGTCAGACTGGTGAAAGCTCCTCCTTTGAAAGATACTAATTTGGTCCTCAGGGAGGAGGCTGTTGAGAACACTTTAACATCTGAAACATCTGAACTGGAAAGCATCTGTGTTCTGCAGGAAGTCCCCTGCACTAATGGGAAGCTAGATGTGAAATTATGATTTTTCTGAGGTTTCCTAGCAGTATCAGTGGTTATCTTTTCCTACTTCCTATTATAATTCTGAAGTCAGCTGGGAGTTGGACTTGATGATCTTTATGGGTTCTTTCCAACTTGAGATATTCTGTGATCTCTGAGATGCATGCAAGACTAGTGGATTTTGTTTAAAATACAGGAACTGTGCTGGCTGTGCCCTTTGCAAAGGGGTCATCTGTACCCATCAAAAAGGGATGCTGTTGCAGGAGGCCTGAGATGTATTTTCTTCGCTTTCATCCCCTCCCATTTCCATGTCGAGGGAAGAAGTTAAATGAAGCCAAGTGCAGTGTGCCCAAGTGGTGTAAAACTCTCCTATATTGTGAAAATCTGTCTCTTGTCAAGAAGGAGCTGGAGCAACCATGTCCTTTTAAAAATGGCTGGAAGTTGAAGCAGCTGTGCAAGAGCAAAATGTGTTATTCCTGCTGCTGAGCTCTTGGGCAGCAAAGAGGACCATAAATGCCCACCACTGAAGTGTAAATTTTGTGTACAATCTGAAAACTTTCTTCACTGTTTATGTTTTGGCTTGACCCTGTGAGTTACACAGAAGATACTAGTTTGATGTAAAACTTGGAGTAAATCCAAGTTCATCCTATAGAGCCTGGAGGTGTAGCTGGGGTGTAACCAAGCAGATTAATATTATCTCACAGTAAATATTTATGACTGGCACTGCATGGCTGGAGCATGGGAAAAAAAAAAACAACACAAAACCAAAAAAACAGCAAACCAAAACAAGCAAACCAATCAAACATACTTTTCTTCTCTACACACAGCTCTTAATACATAACTGGTCTCTTTAGGTATCTTATGTGGGTGCTAAAAATCATTGGAGACCCCAGTGAGTAAGTTTTGGAAGCTGAGCTCCCCTCTCTGTGTGGTGTGAGCCATGCTGACTGGAGGTGGCAAGGAGAGGCTTGCCCCTACTCTTGGTGGCGTGGAGGCCTGTGAGATGCAGATGGGTCAGTCAGGCCTGTCCTGCAGCCTCTGCAGTCACTGGGGGCAAGGAACTGTGACCCTGCTGCTCACCGGGTGAGCGGAACGGCGTGGGGACAATAATGGAGAGGTTCAGTGTTCTGTGCTTGTGCTGCTCAAACTGGTAAAAAAAACCCCAAAAAACAAGGCATAGGGGAGTAGGGAGGAGGGGGAAGAGCTGAGAGAAAAGAACAGCTACATCTGACCTGAGAGCTTAATCCAAATGCTTACTTGCAACACAGAATTAATAATGTACTTTGAGGTCTCAGTCAGGGACTAACATGGGGACAGCCTTTTTGAAGGGTTTCCAGCTCACTGACTCACTGCTCTTGCCCCAGTGACTCACTCCTCTAGCTTTGGCTTTTTGGGAAGGGGGTGGGAAATAGCAAAACATGTACCCAGCCTCTTGAACAGTTAGGCTAGATCCAAGAGCAGGGGATTGTGAGAAGGATTTTCCTATTTGGCATGTCTCCCAAGAGGCTTGGGCTAGGAAGGAGCAATAGCATTCTTCTCTCCTCTTGCAGACAGTGGACTTGAGGGTTGTTTCTCACCCTTGCCTCTGCTGAACAAGGGGTTCTGTCTTTCTGTCTTTCCGTCTTTCATTTTTGTTTTTCTTTCTTTTAACCCATATTTAGATCTGTCTATTTTAGAGTTTCATTTAGATTTTAGTTATCTTTTTAAATACAAAATACTATTTTTGGTGGAGGTTGTTAAAGAAAAAAGTGAAAGAATATTTTGGAAGATGGGCAAAGGAGTAAGTGTGTTTCTTGGAAAATCCCCCTGATAAGTTAAAAAAATGCATGTCTGCTTTGCTGGTTGTGGGGTGGAAATATTTGAGTGTTTGCAATGGAAATGTGTGCATACATGTGTACATAATGGGGTGGATTATAAGATTTGCTCAGCATGAACTTCAGCATTTCCAACTGTGTAACCCAAGCAAGTTGGGAAGATGTGCAGATTTAATTACCATGTAAATCTATTAGCTCTGAATTTCCTGGCATTTGTTTTGCTGATGACACAACCTGTATGTTATTCACTTAGTGGATTTTTTAAAATCTGTCTACATTTTTTTAGTGCTTAAAGTGAGTAAATGCTGGTGTGAGAGTCCAAACAATTGTGTCTGCTCTTATAGTGGATCTTATTGCTGGTTTCAAATACCAGTTTTGTGTTACTATTCATATTCTCCCACAAATGAGGGAGTTTCAGTATAGTTACTGAGTAGACATTAAATGATTTTGCAGTATAATAAAGACATAAAACCCAGGTTGTTTGTACCTACAGGTGGATGGTGAGATTTTTTTTTTTTAATGAGTGCCTGTTGTGTACCTGACAGTTCCTCCTGTGGAGGGGTGATGGATCCCTTCAGGATGGGGAGACTGTGGGGTGAGCCAGGAGGGAGCCACTAACTCCCAGGAGGGTAATATCTTGAATTTGTGAGTGGTTTTAGCTCTGGCATGGCTGCCTTGCCCTGGTCTGCTGAGCTTATTCTGCAGTGTGCAAAAGGTGCTGTCACTGCAGCTCCCGTCTGGCATGGCTCTGCTGGAAAAGGTGGGATTGTGATGCTACAACTGGTGTGTGGGACTTGCAGCTGACACAGTGCATTTTCCAGGCTCAGCAAAGCCTGCTACTTGTTTTAAAATTTAAATATAATTGGGAAGTATCATTTTGGGCTCTTGACTTCTCTGCATTCCTTTTTTAATGGTTCTTAGAAGGCCAGTTTTCTTTAGATTACTTTAATTTTTAGGCATGGTAACGTCATCTTCAGACGACCAACTGGGCTAGTGCTGCTCTCATCTGGCTTCAGGTCAGCTGGTGGAGAAGCCAGCACTGCCATACACCTAGCAAAACCTGGGTGTTTTGCTTCACAGACCTTCATTTGATCAGACAAGAAATAAAAAAAACCCTGGTCCCTGAGGCAGCTGGAGAAAGGGGCCTTTGTGTGTCAGGAACAGGCAGATGCTGTGCAGAGCTGCAGCCCGCGGCACAGCTGGTGTGCAGCCAAATGCTACTTTCCAAGAGCTGTCCAAAAATCCCCTGTGCACCCGGATGTGAGAGCTTTCCTCTGTTTGCTTGCTGCAACGGCATGGCTGGAGGTGTTTGTGCTCCCCAAAAACACCCAGGGTGTAGGCATGAGCCAATGTCCAGCCAGATGAGTGCTGAAACTCCTCAGGGCTGCCATTTCCTTTCTGTGTGTAAACAGGAGTGCTGCTGTTGTTTTCTCTTTTCAGGGTTCTGGGGGAAGGGGAGGTGGAAGATAAGGTTACATCTGTCCTAAATCCCTGACTTTTTACAGAGGTTAAAATCCTAGCTGAACACATCTCTCTGCTATGTGGTGAGAACAGTTTAATAATTCAAACAGACTCCTTGTACTAACACATGTCCGCAATTAGTTCTGGGGCTGCCAGTGGGGTGTGAGGATAGCAGGAATCTGGCAGCTGAGCTGTCTACAGAGATATTAACAACAAAAAGGGAAAAGAAGAAGAAAAAAAGGCAGAATCTCAGTGCAAGCTTTTAAATTTTTTTAAATTTTTGTAAGGGTGAACTCTCTGAGTGAAAGACGCCTAGCTGAAAGCTAGAATTTCTTTCTTTTGCAAGCAAATTTATGTACAGGTTCTAAGGGTCAAAGTCTCAGTTTCCTTCCCAAATTGCCCTTTCCTGTTCCTGAGCACAGGGCTGGTTGCTACTGTGTCAAAATTGGGAGTTATTCTGGGGCTTTCCAGCTACGGAAGGATGGCTGCTGAGGTGCATGTGGAAGCAGAGAGGGGAGGAGGAGGGTGGGGGGGGTTGGCAATGGGAGAATGTGCTTTGAAAAGACAGAAGGAGCAGCTTAGGTGTAGGTGGAAGTTTTGGGGAGCTGGAGGTCTGGCTGCCCCTAGGTGGTTTTGCGTTAGCTGCTGCTCAGATGCCTTTTCTTCTTTACTTCTCTAAGCAAACTGAGCCATGTTCAATGAGACAATTGTTTTATTTGGGACAAAAAGTGATCTAGCTTTAAGCATTCACTGTAGTAGAGAAGTGTATAACATCTGAAAAATTGCTGTAAATCTAGGAGCCCGTGATTTTTTAAATCAGAGACATCCAGATCTCTAACATTGTCTGTTTGCTGAGTTCAGCAGCTGCACAGTCTGACCTGTGGCAGTCTCTATTGGCCAGTGTACAATGTTACATCAGAGATCATTAAAAATAAACTTGATACTTATAATGAAACTAGAAAATCATTTTAGAAACCACCATTTATTTACTCTCAGATAATTCTGTTATAAATGCATATTCTGTTCTTGCTCACAGCTTGCTGCTTTGCAGCTGCATGTGAAAAGGAGAAAGCACAAATATTGACAAACGTGTTGAACATCCTTCCCCACCCTGAGGTCCTCTTTCTCTCTGGTTTTCTGAAGTTGAATGTTTGTTTCCTCCTTTGCTTTTCCTGAAGTGGTTTTAGTAAAATTCCCCATTCAGAAAGGAAAAAAAAAAAAATCTGATGGGCCTCACTTCAGTCAAATGGAAAAGTAAAATAACACTTGATAAGCTTTTATTTCTTATCAAAACTGGTAGACAGAAGGCTAATGAAATTCTTTATTTGTGAATTTGCCAAAAAATAGCTGAGTAGCCTGTGACCCTGTTTCTTTAAGCTGAGTCTGTTAAGTTATAACATCTAAATAGTCAGGCTAAGTCAACACATAGGTATGATATTTTCAAGGATGACATCCTGAAATTGGATGATGCTGGTGGTAAAGCAGCTGCTTGTGGAACCCATGGTACAAATACTCTAGCAGCCATATTCCAGTATCTGCTACTCATCAGTCAGAGTAATGCATGCAAGAATTAGAGAGAAGGAAATGCTCTAGCTTTAGGAAAAGATGTAAACAAATATAATTTACTCTTGCCATTGCTCCAAATGAAAAGAAATGTGCAGACTGGGGGGAAAAGCATTGTCCCTAAGAAAGGTACTGCTTTTTTATAGGTTCATCCTAGACTTCTTTCATGGATGGGAAGTATTTCTGTGCCTTGTTTATACATTAATGGCTGCCCACACTGTTTTATTCAGTGTCTTTATTGATGTACCAGGATGTTCAACTACTCTTGTGCATCCTTTTTCTTTTTTCTTTGCATAGTGGGGTGTTGTAGCTTATACTTTTATCCTTGTTGGGAAGCACCTGGTTGTGAAGTGCTACCGAGTCCTTGGGTATCAAAATTAAAGTAAACAAGGCTTTCTAAGGTGGTCATGACCCTCTTGCAGAGTCCTCTAAGAGTTTATTAGTGTTATGATTTACAGTAAGTAAATACGAGGCTACAAATCTGTTTTGCCATTTGTAAAGGTTTTTCTTGAGCTAATTTGTTATTCCAGCATAGCAGCTGTGGTCCTCTGTTTATTACCTTGTATTCAGTCAATATTTTCTTTTCCTCATTGTCGGTCAGCATTGACTCAAGACTTACTGATTTTGAAAAAAGGCACAGTTAGCATTTGGAAGAGGTGCTTGAACATCCAGGAACTCTGTGAGAGCCACCTGTGCTCAGGGTTTTCAGCATGAGGCTTCAAGGCCACAGGTGCTGCTGGAGCTGTGAAATGTGAGTGTGTGAGGGTGAGCACCCTGCTTCCCTTGTGGGTTTGTACAATATTGACCTGTTTAATTCTTAATTTAGCCTACAGGAAGCTGAATCTTGAATTTCAGTGTTTGTTTCTGCAGGAGAGAGCATGATGAAGAGCCAAGATCAATACTGCTTGCAAAACTAAACAGATCAAACAAACCTAGACTTTTATAGCATCGTGCCTCAGCTGACAAAGATTCCTATATAAGATGGTAGATAATTGCTCATTGTTCAGAAAATCTCATTACAATTCACTGTGCAAGGATTTTTATACAAAAATAGAATTGTGTGAATGAGATGAACAGGAATGATTTGTTGCAGTGCAGATTTTTCATCTGTCAAAGGTGTAGTTTTCTGACACTGGAAAGAAGATGAAGAGACAAAGTTTTTGGCTTTTGATGGGAGCTGCATTGGAGTTTGGAGGAAATAGATTGCAAGGTTTTGTTTGTGCTCATTTTGAATAATACACAAACGTGGAATTACTCTGCTACATACAGATCTAACTTGTGCTGCTGGTGTAATGAATTCAGTGCAAGACACTAGAAAAAGTAGTAATTAGTACTGGCTGTCAGGAGCTTTAGCTCTGGGGCCTAGAAGCTGGATATGGGCTCTAGGTGGAATGCTACTTGTAAAATAGATACATAAATCAACCAGGAAACCTGTTTTATAGCAACTGTGTTAATTTCTTGGCTGTGGATGTGCATGGACCTGTTTTCCTGGAGCACACGGAATGTTCTGCGCAGCTAAAACAGTCATATGTGGTGTCAGTCTGTGCTGGAATGTGTTTCATTTTTCTTCTGTGCTTCAGTGAACATTAACCCCCTATAGTCTATTCCATACATAACATGTTCTGGTGACAGATCCTGCAGGATCTTTCACTCTGTCTGAGGGAAATGTGCTTTCCTATTTTTCCCACTATAGTGCACGGTAGTGAGTACCTTTGGTGTGGCAGGAGGAGACTGCTTCAGGACATGAGTACCATGCTTCCATTTTCCATTTTTGTTGCAGTTTAATGACAGGCTCTTCTGTTGTAATGTATGTCTCTGAGAGGACTTTTGTTCTAGCTGTAGCTGTTCAGCTTGAAGCAGTGATTGGAGGAGGAGGTTGTTATACAGGGTGGTAGATCCTGCTGCTGACTGGCACAGATGACCAGTGACACATGGAATTGTTCTCATCCGTTCCCTCCTGTGCTTGGCATGACAGACAGGAGAGGAGATAAACTTTCCCCTGCCTTTTTGTCTCCACAGCACTTCACAGAGTTCCTGGATGAATTTTCACCTGATGTCCTAGGCCAGCTGTTGAATGATCCCTTCTTGTCTGAGAAGAATGAAATCATGGAGGTGGAACTGTCCCCGGCATCCCCAGCGCCCCTCATCCAGGCTGAGCACAGCTATTCCCTCTGTGGGGACTCCCGACCCCAGTCTCCCTTGACCCACATCTCGACTGATGACAACTTTAATGAAGGTACAACACACTGAGCCCACATTCATTCGTTGTGATAATGCAGTAATTAAATGCTCCTGGTGGAACCGTGGCTGTGGAAAATGGTGATGCATAGAAATTGATAAAAACCCATAACATTTTTAACAGCTATCTGGAATTCAGCAGTTATAAACATCTGGAGGGGAAAAAGGGGAAAGGCAAGAATGGTGGGAGGAGGAGATCCAACCTTCTTGTTCTGGTGTGAAGTGGTTGGTGGAGGAGCAAGACCATGAATATCTGGTGACTATAAGGAATAATAGCAATGCCAGACTTTGACTCCTAAAAATTTCTTTTGTTGTCATCACCATTAGCTTTACAGTACAAAGAAGTGGAGTGTTAAGCTGCATGTAGAAGACAAGGGAGAGAGATTAGTGCTTTTGGCTAAGCATTGACCAGCTAAACTGTTTGTGAAGATCTACCAGACAGGTCTTCAAAGGCTGACAGTTTTGTAGTCCAAAGTGCTCTGTTGGAACAAGATGAAATCTTTTAGAGATTTGACAAGAGGACAACTAATAAAACCTGTGAGAAGGATTTTTCAGTGTGGGACAGGATTTTTGGAAATGATTGGGAAACATAATCTTCAGAAAGTTTTCTGTTTTTCTATTTCCTAGCTGTTTTATAGGAATATTTTAAAATTAACACATACAGGAGATATTAATTGTGGAAGGGAAAACAAGGACAAGGAACATCAGAAACCAAGCTTTTCTGGAAGTTTATAGGGGGAAGCTTCAAATTAGGGTAAAAGTGAGTGGAATTTCCTTTGGGGAAAATTCCTGAAAAAATTCATACTGCTGAGACTACTGTAAGAGAGCTGTAGTCAAGTGATGTTTTAAAAAGCCAAGAAACATTAACAAGTGGGTTTAAAAATAGAAAATGAATGGAAAACACTTCATCTTATGTTCACTCTGCAGAGTGTTTCATAAGAGAGGAGGAGGAGGAGGAGGAGGATTTGTTCTTGGTGTTTGGGATTTTATTTGATCCTAACCCCAGAATCATGCTCGTGACCTTTCTGCACCTATTGACTTCAAAACAGTGAATACTTAAAGATACTGCAATAGTAGAGTGAACCTGGCTGTCTGATAGATATTCAAAGTCATCACCCTGATGATTTTTCATTCCTTGAATTTGTGAGAGCAGGAAGAGAGGATTTTGTGGATGGCTGTACTGTAGGGCATGACACTGGGGATTGAAAGCATCTCTGTTATTAGACAGTGAGGGTACACAGTGCTCCTGACAATTCCAGTGAAGACCAGTCCCCTTGGTGGAGTAAGGGCACAGATACTGGGAGTACCAGTGTCCTTTTGGGGACCACAAAGTAAGAGTGTGGAGGGGAAGGTCCTTATGCTCCAGCATAATCCCCTGCTGCTGGGGAGCTGGGAGGGGTTTTATGGAGTGGCAGGAGCTGAGACATGTATGAATGTCCAAAAAATTTGGATTCTCCAAGTACCCATCCCAGTGGGCAAATTAGTGAGCTCTTGTAGTGTTTTCACGATTTTTGCCTGGTTTTTGAGCTTCAGCATGCAGGGAGGCTGAGAAAAAGGCTGGCCTTGTTCAGCACATGATCTTCAAGGTTTAAGCCTTTTGGTGTCTGTTTCCATCTTTTGGTGTCGTTCCCCCCCTAAGTCTTCTACCACCTTATTGAAAATGTTATTTAATGTTTCATTTCAGCCATTATGGTGGAGTGATTGGTTGCTCTGATTCCATTTTCCTGCCCACTCCTGCAGGGGAATGAGTTATTTCTGCTGTGAGCTGTTTTGCTGGCCACTGCTTGGCCATTACTGTAATTTCTGAAACTGCTGAATTGACCTATTCCTGTAATTGTAAATTTTAGATAAAGTTTTTCTAAAAAGAGCTAGAACTGTAAAACTTAGAAAACTCATGAGTCTGGGTTTAACTTTTCCAAGAAATCCTGTTAAATTCAATGTGAGCGCACATTTAAGTGTCCATAAAGTCAAGGTCCAAACAGTGGCTTTCCCCACTTACTGTTTTGACTTCACTGTATTGAGGCCATTTCCCCAGCTTTGTACAGAACAACTTTTTTGAGCACTTGCAGCCTGTTGCTAGTGTGGGCTCTCTGAAGGTGTCACTTTTAAAGCACATGTGTACAAGACATCTGGCATTTAATGCATTGTTTGGTTTCTTCTCATGACAAGAATCTATTCTTAGATTCAGTTTTGCATAAACTTTAAAGATACTAGAGGGAGAGAGATTTACAGGCTTGACCTGCCTGCTTGCAGCTGGTTGATCACTTTTGTTTGCCTGGAGTGGTGAATAAGGCATGTGACCTGGGGAGGGCTTCAGGCTGCAGCATGAAAAAGGAGGCTGTGTCCTGTGTACGAGCTGTCCACACCAGCTGCACTACCACCTCTCTCCCACCAGGTTTCTGCTTTCTAGTTTTGATACCTGGGCTTTTTGAAACAACTGCAGAGTGGCTGTGGAGAAGGACAATGGGTAGCTGTGGAGTGGAAAATGCTCTTGGAACGACATGAAGAAGCTGGGAGGGCAGACTGGGAATAGGGCAGGTGGGTAAGGGAGATCTCATTGCAGCCTTTTGAGGCACAGCTTCATTTCTGACAGCTGTAAAGAAACAGAGAAAGAAGCCTGATTTTCTGTTGTGCTTGGTGCAGGTTTGTCTTCAGTTTTCCAGTCTGCAGCCTTTTAGAAAGGGAGGGCTGTGGGTCAGACAGCCAGGAGCAAGGCAAGACCCAAGTTTCAGCAGACACTATGTTATTCTTGTGACTAACAGGTTCAAGAGTGTAGGCTCTTTCCCTGCCCTCCCATGCTTGATGTTGTTAGCTGAGGGCACAAACTTTGAGATTGTGTCTGTCCCTTGTTTTGAACATGTGAGATGCATGGGTGACAGCTGAGTGCAGGTAATGCTGGGGGGCAGGAATGTGAAGGCAGAGCCTGCAGCATCTGTGTGGGGCTCTTCATCCTCTGAGATCAGTTCAGGTGCTGAGGGTGTGTTTTGGTGGGTGTGTGTTCGATTTTTCTGGTGTTTTTCACTTAGTGAGCCTGGCAGGGCAGAGACAGTGGACAGCTGGCCAGTGATTTGGATGCTGTGTCTCCTCAAATTGTGCCCAGGTTGCTGGGTGCATTCCTTTCCCAGTCCCCGGAGGGCTCTGCTGTTGAGGCTAGTCTGGGTTCCCACCTGCCCCTCCTGTTAATGCTTTCCTGCTCAGGAATGCTTTGAAGTTACTTTTGGATTTGAAGAGGCTTGTCTTGGCTGAAGGTTTGACAGAGTGATTGCTGAAATGATGTGTTTGTGTTTTACTCCTAGCTGTGCCAAAATGGGCTGGCCCCAGACTGTAACCTATATTGTTTCTGGGTTTTTTACTGCTGAGGTTATGATTTTCTGTAATGTGCTTTTAGAACTTGAATTTTCTTTTTCAACTTTTAAACTTCAAGTCCATCTCCCTACATGGTTTGAAAAAGAAAAACACAAACAAATAAGAAACCCAAACGAACCAAACAAAACCCCCAACACCATGGCTCCCACTTTTCTCCCTTCTACAGTAAATCCATCCCTTATCTCAGGCAGGGCTGTGAAAAACCCTTGCTTAGGTGTGGAGTTCACAAGCAGTAATCAGTGTCATGTGCTGCCTCTGCACAGAGGCACCTCTGGGCTTGAGGTTGGTCTTCATGCATTTTATTTGTATCCACATGTATGCACACATTTAATATACATGTGTATATGTGAGTCATAAGAGTTTTATTATTTATATTAGGTTATATTACATATCCTAATTTATTTTCTATATATAGAGAGGTGCACTGTCCTGCTACTGTCTGTTTTTGTTCAAACACTGAATCAATGTAATGTGAACAATGAAAATGGGAATCTCTGCTGCCCTGACTTTAAAGAAAACAGAAATGAAAGAAGAAATTCACTTGTGCTTTCAAAAGTTGCTGTCAAAGCCCTACTGGTAATTTTTTAGAGCATATTCCTGCAACTTTTTTTCTGCATAATTTTTTTTTCTTTTGTGTGTTTATTTAGGAAATGAGGAGAAAGCCGTTTAGTGGGAGTGGTCTGTATTTGTATTGATTTTTATGTGGAAAGGTAGCCGTCAATCCTTGTCACCATCTGCAGTGTTAAAGTCATAGAATTGTAGAACTCTCTCTGAGTTGGAAGGGACCCATCAGGATCACCAAGTCCAGTTCCTGGCCCTGTAGAGGACACCCCCAGAATCACCCCATGTGCCTGAAGGCATTGCCCTGTATGAGAAAACTAAATTCATACCAGACTATGAGAAGATTTTTTGAACTTCTGTATATCCAAGGTCCACAGTCTCAATAGGTTACTCTGCATCAACCCTGTAACGCCTACTTGAGCAGCAGCATGTCTGAAAAATGCTAGTTTTGATTTAGAGGTGGGCGTTTACTTATGGTTACTGTTAATTGTCAGCTTTATTTGCAGTCTGGCCTCCTTTAGCTTCCAGTTACACATAGATGAGATCTCATTATAGCCTTTGTTTCTTTTAAAGAACCATCTGCTCTCTGAAACTTCTTTCCCTAGGTGTTTGTACGCTGTGACTAAGTTCCCTCTTGACTGCTGCTTGGATACAGTCTAAATGAACTGCACTTCCTTGGTGTTTCCCCTGGGTGGAATCTTCTGGACCTTCAGCTATTGCCATGCCTTTCTCAATACAGGGACTTTTGCAGTTTCTTTTTCAAACTCTTTGCCAAGTGACTACAGGAACTGATTTCCCAGGAATAGTTTCCCTGATCATGCATGTTATGGGAATACTCCTCCCACTTCCAGTCCTGCTGTTTGTCAAACCAGTGATCTCATTTTTCCTGTAGTGTTGCACTAACAGCTTGTGCTCACTTGGTTATGTACTGTGAGCATCACGTCCATTTCATGTGTGTTGAAGCTGTAATAATAATCTGCCTTCACAGCATCTGTGGGGTGTGAGGAGAAAAATTGGGACCTGAGAGAGAAAGAGAGAACTGTTTTATTTGACCACAGTGTTTCTGTGGATATCTCTCTCATATCTTAAAAGAAAAAAAAAATAATCTTATATAGGACATTTAATGTTATCCAACCTTAACGCTGTAAATTCAGCTACCACCTCAGTCTGTGCCTGATTCCCATGTGATATGTTTTTGTTTCTATCTTAGTAACTTTGATAGTGATGCAAATTATCTGTGGGTTTTACATGGACTCCATGCTGGTCAAAGAGGGGATGCTGGTATGAATGATGATCATTTTTTATTTAAAAAAAAGCTATTTCTGCTATGCGTTGTAGTTACTGTGTATTACTGCTGCTTATCTTTGCCCCTTTATTTAATTTTCCCTTCCTGGCACTTTAGAAAGGACCCCAATGTTTGGTAGTCAAACAGTATCTCTTTTGTCCCAGCAGTTCTGAGGGCTTCGGTTTCATTATTTGCGGTGGGAGCATGTGTGCGTTGGGAGGGGGAAATGCCATCTGGAAAATCTGTGAGAGGAACTGTTTGTCCATGAATGTGGGTTCTCACCTCCCAAAGGAGAGAGGGGGAGAGGTAGAGGCGTTGGAGTTCAGCATTTCAGGCGTAATAAACAGGGCTTGTGTCTGACAGGGAGTGTAATGTGAGCCCAGAGCTGGGCACTGAGAACCATCTGAACCCAGGGGAGTGAGAAGGAAGCAGTTGTTTCTCCAGAAAGGTCCAATTTACCTTTGGGAGGTAGGAAGGGCTCAGACTGCAAAGCTGGGGACACTGAACTTCCTTCCCTGAAAGTCGCATGTCCAGCAGCATGCCCAAACTGTATGCATCAGAGGCCCTTTTGAGCTCATGGTGCAGAGGTGCTTCTCTGACAGATCAAGTAGTCATTTTCCCCACAAACAACTTGTGAGCCTTTTCCAAGAGGTGCTTTCCCTTTGCAGTTAGCTGGCTCCCAGCTGGCAGCTGTTCTGTGGTGGTGAGCACCCCTAGGTCCTACTGCTGTGTATAGATGCACTCCCCTCAGAGAGAGGATTCAGGTGACGACTGAACACTTGTCCAAAGGCAGCTTTGCATGCAGGGACCCTTGGTGCAGTTTAAGCACCCTCTGCATCACAGTGTGTCATTAGCATGTGGTGAGTTGAGCCTGAGACTGCAGATGGTTGTCCATGGCATGGCTGTGCAGAAGCCAGGTGGGCTGTGCATGCAGCACTGTGGTACAGTGGTGGCAGTGTAAGGTCTGCCAAAAGGAATTAGTTGAAGCCCTATTGTTCAAATGTGTAACACAGCTGAAAAGGGAGGTTATTTAAGTGCACTTGGCTGGAGAACTCTTTGACTCATTAGGGAACTTCCTGCATTACCTTGTTCAGAGATGGCTTTTCTGATACCTGTGCAGAGCACTTTGACTGATAGTCTGTGGTTTCCTTAAATTTTCAGTTTTGTTTTTCTCTTAAGTTACTTTATCCATCACTTGAGCAGGGAACTTTAACAAGGAGGCAAAAGCTGCCTCTTCATTCTGGTGATACAGATAAGGATATATCCCTTGATGATTCTAGAGGTCTTATTTGCACACTGGTTTGGAATGACATGCAGTGCATACATCTGTTCTCTGTGATAGAGATCTGTAATGGTGGTATGGGCTTTTATTCCCCTCCAAGATTGGGTTCAGTGGTACACCCTTCATGTGGGTTGTTTACACAGTGGTGCTATCTTACTTTTTACTGCAGGGAAAAAAAGGTGAGAAACCCATGTTGTTTTTTTTGGGTACTTGCATTTTCTGTACTTGAGAAGAGTGGGGGTGAGATGCTGAGCGCATCTCTCATTTATTTAAAAATGCACAATAAATGCACATACAGCTTAATTATCCATCAATAAGTGTCTCTGTAAACTCTAATAAAGAATGCTGAAAAGAATGTGGGGAGCAAGGGACACCATTTTAGTTATTTTTGTAAGTTTTCCTGTACATCTATCAGAAAGGGTGAAATTTAGTCAGTGTTGGAGAAGATCTACTTTTTCACAGGAAAGGAAGTGGTATGTTGGACAAGATTAAAGAATTAGTTGGATAGAAATAAGAAAGGAAAGCAAAACTTTCCGAGAACTCTGATATTAGAAAAACTGTACAGTTGAGGTAAGCATTTTTCACCTTGTTTTCCACTTTGCCTACCCTGCCTTTCCATGCCATGTCCACAGAACAAGAGGAGAAGCAAAATGTTGCCGTTCTTCTGAGAGATACAAATGTCCTAGAAAGCTGCACATGGTCTTATTAAGAGACTATGTAGAATTTTTAAAATATGTCTATAAATACAGATATATTAAAAATGTTTTTTATAAACACAGAATGATTTCTATTAATTATGACATGCAAAACCACAGCCATTGTTGGTTGTGTGTTTTTCATGTGTGCCTAAATCACACACACTGGTTACAGCTACAGCTGTGATGCTTGGAGGAGCACATTGCTGTTGACAGTCATCATCACAGTGTGTGAGGTGTGCAGTGGAAAATGTGTGCTAAACAAGTCTGCAGGAGAAGAGGCACAAGCTTGATGACAGAATAAGCACACGAAAGCTTTCTGAAGAAATGTAGTTTTAGTCTTGGACACAGGAGATCTTAGGTGCATATGTCACAAACCCTGGGTGGCTGTGATGAATGGGTTTTTTGGATGACAAAGTTCAAACTCTGATGTTTAACTTGCAGCAGTGGTAGGTGCTCACAGCCCAGCCTGAAAGCATGCTGGATTTTGATCAAATGTAGTAACAAGGCTAAATCATCTGAAAAATCCAATTCCAGTTTTCTCTAGTTGTCTCCAGTTGGCCATTTTAAATTACTAGTTACTTTTTGGCCTTAGTCTCCCCATGTCTCACTTGAATTTTCAGCTCCACTGTGAAAATGAATTCAGGTTGTGGAGTGTTTCCCTAGGAGGGAATTAAATAGCCCTGTGGGAACAAAATTTGGATTGTGTTGAGTAAAGGAGAGGTGCGGCTGTGCATGAGACAGTGCAAAGAACAAAACATGGAATATCTTCTCAATTAGTAAAGCACCATGCATTCTGCTTGTTGGATACAGCATGGGTTCTGTAGAGAAACTGTTGGGTCACATTATTAAAGCATTCCTATTTTTAGGTGTATTTGATGTGCAGAAGGACACTGAGTTAAACATTCATAGGTATTTCTTAATACTTGGCTGCTTTGCAACCTGAGTGTTCAGTTCACATGTGCAATTTACCAGCACTAGTGCACTGCATGTAGAAGTGTTAGCTGGGATTTCGCTGAGTACTGTGTGGACTCCCTAAATTACATGTTCCACGTGCCAAAATGCCTAGCATTCATTGACTTAGGAAAGTGTAGGTAAAGGGGAATGCTACTTATCTAAACAGTCATTGCATGATAGAGTTCTGAGGTTTGTAGAAAATTTCAGCTGGGGAGGGAACTGACAGCCAGCATCACTTATCTATGGCTCTGTGAAGCCTGTGACAACAGTGTACTGTTTTGAAGCCTGAGATTTTTTGAGAGAACCAAAGTGACAGTTTTTAGCCATTTGGAGAGCCAAATCTCTTGTTTAGGCTTTCTTGTCTCAATATCTGAATGACTTGCAGCATATTTTGTTTCACCTTTGAGGATGCAGTGTTGCCCTATTCATATTTGTCTATAATTCATACCATCATGGAGATCATACTCTGAGCTTCTTGTTTTGGACTGTGGCTCAAAAGTTCACATGTACCTCCTGGATCATGTCAAATATAGATATAAACATAAGCACCTCTAACTTCTTGACACCAGTCATTTACTCTTACCACAGCATGTCTTGCTTGGTTTGGTGTGGAGAAGACACTTACCTCCCTTTTCCTCCAGTGGGTCTCTTGAGCCAGCTCCTGTTGTCCTTTTCATTTCAGCATTTCACATGCACCTTCTTTCTTGTTCTCATTATTCTGTGAAACCTCTCTCGTGGTTCTCTGTAACCCTCTATCAGAAATACTCTTGTCTTGGAGGGTGTGCCATACATCCCTGTATGACCACTGGTCTATTAGCCTGCTCCATTTTTCCTCTTTGCCTGAGTTTTTCTCATTTTGTGTTACATTCTGAAGGGCTTTGGGAGAAGGGTTGCCACTTTGCTATGCTAGTACAGTGCTCAGCAGAGTATACTAAGATGCTAAAGAACTGTTGTAAGAGTAAACTAAGAATGATTTTCAGATAATTTCAACCTGCTGTGCTCAGGAAGAGGAGAAAGGAGAGTGGGAAATCCCTTGGAGCAGAGAGGGATTGTTGGTGACTTCAGAAACTAGAATGCATCAAAAGAAAGTAACTTGTAGCACAACACTCCCTGATCCTGGTAGGGAATGTGTAACTGCGGCTTGGAAAAAGGTGGCAGCAGAAGGAGAGGGGGTGGGGGGGAGGAGAGTATCCAGGTGAGATTTGACCAGTCCTCCATCCCTTCCTTTCACAGGATTGTTCATCTGGAATGACAGCTGTCACCATGCATTGTAAGAGGCAGTGTCAGAAAAGTGCCAGATGCAGTTGCTCAGGATTATCTCAGTGCTAAACGCAGCGTGTTGCTGTCGCTGGAAACCATCTGTAACCCTGCAGACTGGTTAGACTGGCTTAAAGCCTAGAATAACTCTGAGCAGTTTATGCAGATCTAAGTGGGGATGGCAGGGATGTCAGGTTAATCAGCAAAGTTGGCTTCCAGAGGAGTAAAATGATGGATTCCAGAGGAGTGAAGTGACCAGCCACAGGCCAGCATATTTTGCTGTCTTAGAGCAGTTGAATATTCGTGATGAGCCTGGGGATTAGAGGTGATAAACATCATAAAGTGCAGCCTTAGAGAACATACCCATGTGCTGGTCATCCATGGCTGGATTTCTCTTCTGCTTTCATGAGGATACAAATTTAAGAAAATTAAGGGCTAATTACTGGCTTCACTAATAACTCTAATTTATCCATAGCCTTCACAATGGTGCTGCCCCAGGGTAGCTCGACCCAGAGGTGCAAGAGGCAGCAAAGGGAGGCTCTGCACAAGGTGATGTGGGGCCAGCTTTGGCTCAAGTTATCCAAACAGGCATTTGAAAGTTCCATTTGCCAAGGGATTCTGGATTTCCAGGCAGGTACCACTCTAAAGGTTTTACCTGAACAATTCATACACAGCAACCTGGGAGGGAGCTGCACTTTTGTGTTGTGACTAAAGAGGCTTGGGAAGGGTAGTGTCCTCTCTCCTAAAAGAGCAGTGTCCTCTCTCCTGAGTTAATATTCAGACAAGCCTACCTGGTTTGTTCCCCATAAATACTTCTAATTTTGCATTTTGGCATTTCCCAGGAAGCTTTGGGAGTAAGCTCTACAGAAGTTTAAATGTGGTGTTTAGCCCTTGCTCTGCAGTTAACCTGGCAGAGTGCTGGCCTTGCTGTTCTTGAGCTTCTGATTACAGGACACATGTTTTTCCTTTTTAATTCCTTGGTGTGTCTTTACTCAAATTACCTCCTTCCTTGCCAGTGGTGGAGGTTAGGCCCCACCACAAAGTAATTACTCGCACTGGAGATGCACATTCTTCTCCCTTCCTCCAGGCACCCAGCTTCTGCCCAGTGCCTGTGCGCTCCATGTGTGTGTGGTCTTAATAGCAGGGACACAAGAGCCCTCTCTTATTTTTGTTACCTGTTTGCTCTGTTGACATTCACCAGCAGTGAATGAAGGGTCTTGTGCAGCCTTGCAGAATGCTGGTGGCACAGCCACAGCCCCGTGGCTGCCTCCCAGGATGGTGGTGCCGCACGCAGTTAATTCAGAGCTCTGTTGCTTTTACCAGCCCTACAGTGTATGTTTTTGCTCTCTCACTTTTAATTTTGTATATGCAGTAAAGACTCTGAAGGCAGTAGAAAGCTTTGAAAGAAGGGTCTGCACTCTTTTTCCTTTTGTGTATATTTCCTTTCAGATTCCAGCTGCTCTGTTTAATGGGATATGCCTCTTACAACCACTGCTCAGTCGTGGCAGAGGACTGTGCCACATGCAACTGGGATGCAGTGCCCTTGGTATAGGATATTCTCTGCAAGAAGAAAGACTAAAATCTTTCAGTTGGAATAGGAAGTTTTCTAAGGCAGAATTACAATTGACAAAAATGCATTTGATTACTTTGTATTTTTAAAGGGGGTTGTTAACAGCCTTGTGGAATTGTTTCAAAGGTTGAGTCTTTCGAAGTTCTTGGTACTCTGTTATACTTCAGACCTGTGAAAATAAGTCATTTTTTAGCAAGTAAAACAGTGAATGGAAATGGAATAGAAATGGGGAGCTAAACTTACCATGCCACCCTTCTTCCAGTTCTTGACAATGCTGGGCAAGCCCTTCAGCTTTGTCTAGAAAAAAGTTGCATGGCTTTCTCTTGACTAGGGAGCTTTCAATAAGTGGAGTTGGGGGATAATTCTGCCGACACGTGATGCCTGTTTCATTGCTGCCAGATAAAATATTCATCCTGTGCTGTGACTTCCCAGAGGCTCTGTGGAGAAAATCAGCATGATCACAATGGCACTGGTGCTCCTGTGACATCATCAAACCTATATTCTATTTTGCACATACTAAATGAATCCTTGGGGGAAAAAAATGAAGTTAATGGTGTGACAAATACTTTGTTCTTAAAAGTATAATCGCACCATTTGAGCTATTTGCTGCCTGCAAGCAGTAGAAGAAGCAGAAGTCTGGCTAAAGGCTATCTCTAGAAGGAGGAATAAAACTGAGTCAGCAGGCATTAAGCTGTTTAGGACAGGGCTCTCTGGCGGCTTTACCCAGTGGCTTGTTTAGTCTTGTTCTGCTACGCATTAGCAGCTTTCAGCAATGTACAGTGATTAGTGCTCCGTGTCTTTCCTCGCTGCTCCTCTGTGTATCCTGGGGCTAGGATTAGGTTACAGCCCTGAAATGGCATGGTTGTCTGCATGGACTGAAAGCTGAATAGTAAGGTCAGAGTTTTGTTGATAGACTAAAATGTCTTCTGTGTTTGTTTCCCTTCTCTGAAGGTGGAATGACATTATTTTCATTTGTAGTCTTTCTGTTTCTGATCTAAACATGTGGTGTCCAATTTCCTTCCCTGGCAGGTGACCTGGAAAATGAGGAATGGTGTCTGGCTACAGAGTTTACTCCAGCTGCAATAAAGACTGAGCCAGGGCTTTGTGAGACATCAGGCCTTGCTCCCTCAGTCAGTCTCACCATCACAGCCACGTCGCTGGAGGGGGAACAGCCTGAGCTACAGACGGATGCCCTGGTACTGCAGACTCTGTTCTCTCTGCACAGTTACTGCAGGCTCTCCTAAGGCTGCATAGTGTAGCAGTGTACACTGTGTAGTACATAGTAGCCCCCTTGGCTACTACGGAAGCTACATGTAGCCTCCTTGGTGCCAGAGCCTGGCAGTTCAGGGTGCACACTGCAGTCTGTTCTAATGGTTTTTAATGTTTGCAGGTGTCCCACTATTGCTGTAAGAGCTTGTTGTCTGCATCTTTAGCTCTTAATGGTTGGATATACAACTTTGTCTTCTATGCTAGCTCCAAAGCCTGGGGCTTTTGGGTTTTTAGAAATATTTGAATAGTTTCTAATGAACCAGTTGCACCTGAACTGCCTAAACCACTTGCTCTATGAAGCCTGTGACAAGCTAAGTGTCTTTAATAAGACCTTACTTATTGCTGCAGTGCCTTTCCCTGAGCAGAACAGGACTCCTTGTTTGGATGGATCAGAGGGTTTCCCTGTTTGCCTGCAAAGTTACTTTTGCCAGGTCTGTGAAGCTTTGACATTTCAAGCTGCTGCTACTTCCGGACCAACCAGCCTCACAAGGAGCTTTGTGATGCTTTTCTGACCACAGCTGGAGCAGCCAGTGGACATTCTAAAGAGCTTAGTTTGGCTGTGGTTGGGTAAAGGAGAATGAACTGCAGCAGCTGGTGGCTCACCAGGGTCCCCAGCCAGCAGAGGAAGAAGCATGGCTGTTGTCAGCCCTCAGGATGCAATGTCAGTCCAGGCTGGAGGGAGCTGAAAGTAAATGTTTCCACTTGGATGTGTATCGAAAATATGTGCAACAGAAATTATTTTATGAGAAACTGAAGCACAAGTTTCCCGTAATTTCCTCCTAGCTTGAATGTGCTGTTCCCAGGACACAGTCCTCCTGTAGCTTGGGATGCTGTGATTTGCAGAGTATTGGGACCTGCTGGTGGCTCATTGCTGTTGCATGGATTAGTTACACAGGTTACTGAGAGAGATTTTGGCTGGTGTGCCAGACTGGCTTCATCAGGCCTGGCAGTGCAGCACACAGACAGGCTCCGGGCAAAGCTTGGCAGCCTGGTGCCCCACCCTTGTCAGTGGGGCAAGCCAGGTGTCTTCCAAACTTCAGTCAGCAGTGACTGTCTCTTTTCCTGCTCCTCAGCACTGTGGAAGGAACCTGGCTTCCAAATCCTGGTGCTCAGTGACTGGCACCTTGCTCTTGCTCCCAGATGACAATGGCCTTTAAGAGGCTCTCCCTGACTCCCAGGGGTGTTCCTGTCCTTGCTCAAACAGACTGTGCAGTCCAGCAAATCCTAGCAGCAGCTCTGTTGCTAAGAGAAGTAATTTGAGTGGGTTACATGTTAGCTTTCAGTCTGAAATGTCATCTCTGAGGCATAATCTTTTATTTTAGCTAAATATAGTAGTAAGAAAAGCCATAGTGGGAGCAGCCAGGGCGATATTCTCTGTAGCCTGGTTTAGCAAACTGTGTGAAGCAGTTAAAGCTTTGCCTGTGGCAGAGCAGGAGGAGAGGAAACCTCTCCATTTATGGAGAAGTAATCCTTGTGTCCTTCTATTAAGATTTTTAAGATGTGTACTCCAGGTTTTCATGCTGGTAATTTCTCTTTTCTAGATGAAACCACTGACCCAGAAAGTTCTTCCAGAGATTAAATTGGAGCCCCATGAAGTGGATCAGTTCCTGAACCTCTCTTCTAAAGAAGGTCTGTTAAATACCAAATGAAAATGTAGGGGTAGATGTCCAGCAAGTACAATTAATGTACTTTACCCTGATTAAGTATTTGGATTTCTTGTTCACCATGTCAGATTTTAGGATGAAGCTGTCATTTTATAGGGATTCAACTCAGGCTATTGAAGAGCCAGAGTCTCTTTGAGCCTTTATGTGAAGTTTTTTTCTTTTTTTTTCTTTCCTTTTTCATCACAAAGAAAATTATGCCTTTTTCTCTGTAAGATATTAATAATTGTACTGAAGGGAGCTTGAATTATTCAAGTACAGGATTATTTAGGATAGAAAAGAAATCAATTTGAGGAGACTTAGTTAAGAAACTTTACTGTTAACCTCTGATGCAAAAGCAGGATGTGAGTTTATATGAAAATAAAAGTTAGGTGAATCTGTTTGTAGCATATTAGTTGTAAGAACAATCATTATCTATTTCTCCTTGCACTCTAATGTGAAAGGAGGAGCAAAAATTCCTACCCTGAAAACTAAACACAATTAAAGCCAAGAAAACTTTGGAAGAGCCAATATTTGGTGTGAGATCTCAGCAGATGACTGCATTTCAGTTAGAAACACTTGATATTCTGTTAGTGAATTAATTTCTGTGGGTAGGTAGCCCTGCTCTAGGGAGAGAAGCAAATGATGTAGCAGGTGGATAAAGGGAGGTTGTATCTCAACCCAGGTACAGATTTGTTTGCTCACTTTGTGGGATTAAGGGCCTTTCTGTTTTTCAAATATGTTTCTTCTTCTGGTAACTGCAAGAGCTACCATGTGAGACAAAAAGAGTATTCTTGATTTTTTTATTACTATTTTTCTTCCATCCTCCCTCACCACCCATTTGATCTTTTCAACTCAAATTTGCATAGCATAACAGAAGTGGAGGGTGGTAAATTAGTCCTGTGTCTTCCTACTTCAAAATTCAATTGCTGTAAATTTAGCTCAGAGAAAAAGTGACTTAGTTATGGCTGTCTTGAGCATCTGCTAAATTGTCCATTTAGTAAAAGTGGGTGAGACATGCCCTGTTTCTGTTGGTCCAGACCCTTTTGATCATAAGCAGCAATTTGACTGACAATTCTACAGCAGGTTCTTTTGGCTGCAGCTGAGGTTATATTATGGCCCCTGGACAGACAGTATGAGAGAGGTTCCTGTGGTGGCTGCCTGTGCTGCTCCTGCTCCATCAGTGCATTGAAGCCTTTGCTGTCACTAGTTTGTCAGTCACTTCCCAGCTGTGCCAAATCATGTCCTTAGGAGGCCTTTCTCTCCTTCCTGATCATGTAACTCCTTGGATGTGATCCCTTCCCTTGCAAATACTGGCAGATTGTTTAATATGTGGCAAAGTTAGAAAACACTATTGCTTTTGGAGAGTAAGTATGCTGGCTCCGAGCCCCTCTGTTAATGTGGTTTCCCAGGAGCAGGGAACTTGTACTTTACATTATATGTGAACCTCAAAGCATTTAAAGAAGGAGCTGAAGTGTAGGTAGAAGTGACTGGAGCATATGCACAGAGTCCTGTTTTGTCTGTCAAACCTAAAGATAGCTGCTGCATTTCATTCCTTCTTTGGAGACCTGCATGCTCCGAACCTCTTCCAAGTTGTCACTTCTGCTTGATCCATCTTTTAGCAGACACTCCTAGTCCTGGAAACTGTGTGGTGGTGGCAGCTTTAGTGACGATTTGAATCAACACCTTAAACCTTGTGTTACTTTCTGTCTCTGTTGCCGTTTAGCAGTGGATCCCCTGCATTTGCCTCCCACCCCTCCGAGCAGCCATGGCAGTGACTCTGAAGGAGGGCAGAGCCCAGCTCGGTCACTCCCTCCTTCCAGCCCAGTCCAGCTCCAGGCCACGGCCAAGGTTGTGTCACGCGCAGCTTCGATGCTCTCCAATTCCCCTCTCCTGACTGCACCACATGTGAGTTGAGCTGGCTTTCTCCATCATTTATCTGTGTGTCTTTTTTTTTTTTAACTTTCTAAATTACTGGTTTTGACAGAGATTTGCTAACTTTGAATTGTTGTTTAGATGAATTCATCTCTGGTGAAAACTGCAGATCCGGTAATTCTGGTCTGTTCTGTTCCCACAGGGAACAACATGTGCCTCTCCTCCAAGCTGAGACAGGGTTCACCAGTGTTATTAGGTTTATCCCATCATGGACTGTGTTTATCCCATCATAGACTGTGCTTTGCCTTAGGGCCCAGTCCTGCTGGGTTGACCTGTCTCTGGTAGATCTGCATCTGTCCTCTTGTCATGTCATTAGCAGGTGGTGATCTTCAGGGAGGGATTTTCAGTAGTGTTTCTCATGTGTCTCTATCCCTGTTTGAGCCAAAGGCAGTTATACCGTTGGCCTCAGTGTGGGCAGAGCTGGGCTAAGAACAACTGTTTTGAGGGAATCCTGTCCCAAAGGTTTGAACTCAGAATGGAAGTTACCTGAAAGGTCTTCCACACATTCCCAGCTGCAGGAGGCTGTTCTAGTAGGCCCAGTCCTGTCTGAAGTGGGAGACCTGCTGCCTCTCCTCCCTAACAACCTTTTCTTCTAGGACTGTGTGCACTTACTGTTTCATTTTATTTCATTTCTATGACCCTTGAAGAAATTACAGGGGACTGGCCCCCTCATCCTGACAGAGGAAGAGAAGAGGACGCTGATAGCAGAGGGCTACCCAATCCCTACCAAACTGCCCCTGACAAAAGCAGAGGAGAAAGTTCTAAAGAAAATCCGCAGGAAAATAAAAAACAAGGTAAATCTTAGTTAGCTTTGCTGGGTAGTTCCTACTTGTCCTTCATTTAAAAAAATGCTGCAGAATTCTGCAGTAATGGTCCATGGTACTGTTGAATGCTGTAAGTTGTATTTTAACAAAGTGCTTTTCTTTGTTCCTAAACCATCCATCAAATTGTCTGTCAGTGTGAGTGTGCCTCAGTGTAGGTATTTACCTGACCCCATTAACAATAGAGTATTTAGGAGGCAGGGTATCAAGTTGCAGTGGCTTGGCTCCATTTAAAAATCAGAACAATCCTACCCTTATGGCAGGCAAAGAGCTCTGTATTCTTTGCATGGTGAGGAAGGTGTTCTTTTCTGTTTCCTGTTTTAAAATATGACTCTGTATTGCAGTGCACTAGTCTTTTGATCACTGAATTCAGTAACTTGTGAAGTTGATGCCAAGGATGCCAAAAGCCCTGCAAGTTTGGGGTTTTCTTCCTTCTGACATGGGGAAGATCCTAATGATAGGGAAGAATGCAATTTTTTTTCAGACCTGGCCAGCACATTTGTTCTAGAGGATTTTAGCACATATTTTATGGTTACTATGTTCTGCTACTGGTTTTGCAGATAGAGGTGTAAATTTGGACACACTAAATTGGAATTTGGTCTTGTACTGTGTTTGTTCAAAATTTTCTGAAGCGGTCTTGTGCATTTCATGTACCACTTACATAGAATCAGAGTAATTTATATTGAGGAGAAATCTGGAGGTCCTTTGGTCAAAGCCCTGGCTTGGAAAGCAGGGTCAGCTTAGGGTAGGTTGCTCAGGGTCTTGTCCAGTCACATTATACTGCTGCAAAGGATGATGAGTCCTCTGTGTCTCTGGGCACCATGTTCCCATATTAGGACACTCTTGTGGTAAAAACAAATAAATAGAATCCCTAATGCGTGACTGGAATTTCCTTTGCTGCAACTTGTATTTAATGCCTCTTGCCATTTTTCTGTGTGTGTCTGAGAGCTCTGACATCATCTTTGCTGCACAAGATAGCTGAAGACAGCAGTAAATCAGATTCCCTCCTTGGCCTTCTCTTCTTCAGTCTGAACAAGCCCATCTTTTTCCTTTCATTAAATGTCATGTGCTCTGGCATGCTTATTACAGCAGAGCTCTGCCTCTGGGCCTGCTTCTGTACATCCAGAGCATTTGTTTCTGAGCCATGGACTGCACTGCTGTACTCAGCTGTGGTTTGCAGCCGCTGAACAGAGGGGGAAGAACCACTCCTCTGGACCTGCCAGCTACAATGTCCTCAATCCACGTTTGGTTGGCTGCTTTGCCAACAGGGGCACACTGCTGACAGTTGTTTGACTTGTTCATCAGGACCCCATGTCCTTGTCTGAAAAGCTGTTTTCTAATACATTTATGGACTTTTTCTCTCCTGGATGCAGGACATCATCCTGGGATCATGTTTTCGTATTTGTCCTGGGATATTCTCTCCACATGAATCTGATTTATTTTTTTAAGGTTAGCAGGGGATGATTTTTTGTGTGTGATTGAAAGGAGGAGCCTTGTTTCAGAATGTGGAAATTGGCAAGCAAGTCAGTGCTTTGCTTGCCAAGAATAGAAATGAGAACAAGACAGATGCTTGAATCCAATAACACTGGGGCTTTTTACCGGTTTATTAATTTGTCTCTGATGCTTTTGTTTTCTATGCAAATATTTGGTTTTTCATCCTTTTTCCTTAGATCTCTGCCCAGGAAAGTAGAAGAAAAAAGAAAGAATACATGGACAGTCTGGAAAAAAAGTAAGCCAGCCTCCTTCCTGTTTCAAGCAGGCCAATAGCAGTAGTTGTGGGACTGGGAAGGGATCCAGCTGTGACTGCTGGGACAGTTCCGTGCACAGAGTGCCAGCTGCCATCTCGTGGCAGTGACTGAGAAAAGGCCCTGCTCCTGGCAGCTGCTTGTCGGGGTCAGGACTGTGCCTGCCTGCAGCGGGTCGCTAATGTGCCAGCAAACACTTCACACCTTAAATTAGGAAAGACCCAGCTGCACTGGCTTCACCTCAGGCGACTGTGTTGGCCTAGGGGACAGGCAGTGTTCAGGGAAAGATGGATCCAGAGTGAGTAAACTCTGTCTTCCAGTGCAGATGAAAACAGAAATAGGAAGTGGGTGAGTCAGGACTGCCTGGGAAAATAAGCAGGACTTAGGAAAATAGCATGTGACTCACGGACTTCCCTTAGCAAGCAGGAGCCAAACCCCCAGTTAGTGATTTATATCCCGAATGAATCTTTCTTCCAGGAGATGAATATTCTAGTATTACTCTTATGCAATTCACCAGATGGTTCTGTTAAAACCCTTGTACCATCTTTGGTGATATCCTTGATGTAATTTCCATTTTTTTCTTGTCTCTTTATAGCTCTGTCTTGCTTCCTCAGAGTTACTCTTCTGAAATTTCACCTCATACATACCAGATATCAAGGATATTTTCTTTACCCTTTTTTCTTCTTGAAGCTATTCAGGATTCTGTTTGTTTTCTTAGGAGTCAGATGTTTTACTTGGACCTCTTACATGTTATATGACAATGTCCTTTAGTTTGGGGATTTCCAGGGACGGTTTGGAAATGGGTAGTATCTTGGGACAGTCTTGAGCTCTGTCCTTAATCTCATGGCTTATTAGACCTCATAAGCTTGAAATTTGAGGCTCCGATTTCAGAAGCATGGCATTTGCCAGACAGCTAATGCAACTTTTGCTTTGTGTTTCACGCTATGAAGTGTGATTAAATATTACGACTGAAGTTCATTGGTGTAATTGTTTCTTTAAATGCAGGCAAGATCTTGGAGCTCTCAGTGAAGGCAAGTTTGGCTTGTTTTACAATCACTTGAATAAATAACTGATGTTTTTATATTTCTCTTCCGTTGTGCTGTCTCCAGAGTTGAGACCTGCTCAAATGAAAACAGTGAGCTGCGTAAGAAGGTTGAAGTCCTGGAGAACACTAACAGGTAAGGTATGGATATCATCAAACAAAACTTGATAGCGGGATATTACCATGAAAAGTGAAAATCTGGAGGTTAAGTGATCAACTGAAATGTGAATAGCTGTGTCTGATGGGGCTCATGTCAGAGAAAGATGTGGAAGGCCAGTTATTGTGACTGCAGTGGGATATAAAGCATGGAGGTTTTGATGTCATGTCTTAAACTGCCTCCCCAGGCTGTGGTGTGCTTGAGAAACCTTTTAGCACACTTCTCTGAGTTCCTTCACTGCCCAAGGGAATGTAATTAGCAATATAAAGCAAAAAAAGCCCCTACATTCCAGCTCTCCCAATTGTCTTTATTTAGTGAAATTTTGCCAGGAAGCCTTAACCTGTGTTGCTTTCAGAATTAACAGTGCTGAAACTCAAGAGTCATTATTACTTCCTTTTGCACTACTAGATGTCATTGCAATTATTGTGCACCCTTCTAACTATCTCACACCCCAGAATTTTCTTCATTTGGAGGGGAAAATCATCTTCTTGCTTCTTCATTTCTGAAAAAATGGGTGACTCAGTGGTGGCTTTTTCAAAAGACACATGGCAGAAGATGTTGAATAGCTAAGCTTTTAATCTGATGTTAGCTGAGAGTGCAGTGTCAATCCTGGTTTATGCTCAGTGTGGCAAATCCCAGTGAGTAGGTACTAGATGAGCCCACCCTTAACACTTCCCAGTTAGAGGCATTTGCAGTGATGGCTGAATATTACCAAGGAACATGATGATGACACTGAAGTGTGGGGGAAGGCTGGGATTTGAAGGTAAGACCCACGATCATGGAAAATGGCCCTAGAGCTGATCTGGCAGCCAGTGCATTGCTAATTGAGTGGCATGTGTTGTTTCTACTCTCTGGATCCAATCTCTGATTTCATGAAGCCGGCCCTGTAGCACTGTGACTTGCTGCAGAGTGTCTCCCACACACTGCTCATGCATAAAGACATCTGCTTGCTTGAAGTGAGCCAAGCCATTTCTGCACCTCTTATGTCATCCTCCATGGTCTGACATAAAAGAACCAGGAACTATTCTGTAGGTGTGGAGTAGAGATGTCTCACCCAGAATCTGTCCGAGAAGGTACTGAAGCCATCTTCTCTTAAGAAAAGGTGCAGCTGTAGATTATCCCCTTGGGTACAACATGTTATCAACTGCTTTCCCCAGTTAAGATAAATTTGGCCAGCTGTTTTCATCTCTGAGCTGTTGGGGATGCACTCAAGCTTTGTTGGTGTTACCCATCCTTTCAGAAAGGACCTTTGGCATCTTACCTATTATTTGATTATCTTAATTCTTTCATGCTAAATGCTCTAAAAAGTTTTAGGTAAGTGATATGATCTCCAAATCCCATACTTTGGCCATGTGGGATGAGTTGCATTGTTTCCTTCCCTCTGCAATAGCATTGATATTGATTTGTAATCTCATGCAGAGAAGCAGATGTTCGTCCTTCTGCACAGAAATTCTTTTAACTGAATGGCAGTGCTGTTTTGGCTATTTAGATATCAACTGTGTCTAAAATCTGCTAAGGCTTATGCGTGAAGTACTGAGAAATTTGTTAAAGTGCCTGCTTTCATCAAACCTCAGTAACATATCATATTTTAGAGTTTTTCGCCTTAACTCCAAAAAGCTACTTTTCCTCTTTACTGTATAATTGTGCAACTGTGTCATTCAGAGAATGGGTCCAGACCCTGGTTTAATGTACATTATCCACATCCTACAGGGAATTCAAAATGTCTCATTTCCTCATTGGTATTTGCACAGAGCTTTGGCATGACATCTAGAAATTATTCACATGTTTCAGAACTTGTCTTCACAGCATCCTATAGCTGGAACTTTCATCTCCTACATACAGTCAGGAATCTGAGTTCGGAGCAGTGGTGGTCAAAATTATTTAGTGTCAGTTTGGTGTGTCAGATGCCCGATTTTTTATGTTTAGGACTTTATTTCTCAAAGTACCTAGCGCAGTTATGCACACATGTATCTTACTTAATATGCCCAAAGCAGAGCCCTAGTTGACTTTAGCTGTAACTTTGAGTATTCATTTCAGTAAAAATAATGAAGACATTATTGAATATATTATCTAAAATTAGATCTACAAACATCAAAGCTGTTCTCCTATTGTGAAAGACTGTAAGAGTGGAAGAAAGATAACAGGAAAATAAGATTACATGTTAAAATGATACTTTCAACTGTAGATGTAGACAAAGTTGGATTTTTACCTTGTTGAAAAGTTGGGCTATAGTTGCTTACCTAAAAGTTAATGAACATGTATTACTGTCAGTCACTATCATGTTTGTGTAGTCTGGTTGGATTGAGAGGAACTGAAGAGCAATTTCCAAAACATACAACTGTTGAACAGCAGTTTCCCTTCAGTATGTGCAATCAGATTTTAAGAGTATGTTAATCTATATATAGAAAACATTTGCATAGATACATACCTAAGACTTCAGGGAAACCCTGCTTGCATTTCAAAATCTGGCTCCAAACCATGGAAACACTAGAATTTTTTTCTGATAAAAGTTTTCCTTCGTTTCTCTCAGTAACATGAAAAAAAAATTAGAAGATTCTTCCTTGAAAGCCAGCCTTAGCCTGAAAATCTTGGTTTGAAAAGATGTAACATCAAAGGTGTGGGTGTGGTCAAAAAAACTGTATCCAGGAGCATCTCCCTTGGCATTCACACATCTTAAAAGACAGGGCAGGAGGCTGGGTATCAAGATGCCAGAGTTTTTAATTCTCATTACTCTGTGTGGGTGAGTGCAGCCTTTTTGTCAGCTTTAGTATTAGAACACTAACATATGTTACCTCTCCTAATTTGTGTGACTCAATCCCTTAAAAGAAACCCATCCAAGTTCCTTCCTAGGCAGTTTTCTCAAAATTAAGGAAGGACATTATTACATGCTTACCTGTTTTGTCTTGTAGCCACAAGTGAACCATTGGTATGAGTAGCATCTGAGCATGTGGGACACTGCTCTCTCAGAAAGCAAAGGGTGTGAGAAGAAGCTGGTGCTGGGTATTGAACTAAGTTGTCCCAGTCACCAAGAAGGCTTGACCCTCTCACATTTGAGACCAAAGGCAGAAACTGCCAGTGATCCTGAGAGTTGCAGACATTCTCTAACACCAGCGTGGTTACCTGGGAGCCCTGTTTGTTCTTAAAGACAGTTTTGAAACATGTGGTTCTGGGTATCATGTGTTGAGAAGTGCTTTTGCTTCTCACTTTTGTTGAGTCTGTATTTGTAAGTATCTTGATGATCTCTTTTCCTGGAGAAATGATAGACACAGGATCCAGTGGTTGAGAGTGTCACATATGGACAGTGAATGCAAGTGGCTGCCAGAGTTGCTCCCATGGAGTAACAGTATCCAGCTGTCTGCCAGTAGCCAGATCTGCACTAACAAGCACCTTAGAGGCAATGCCTTGTAAATAAAAATAGGATATTCTTCCATTTCTTCAACTCCCAGTCATCTAAAGATCAAGTTGCACACGAGTCTGACCCACCAAGGGTTTATCAGCACCAAAGCTGCCAGACCTCACTGATTTGATTGGTTGTTCTTTCATTTGAGACTGATAAAGTCATCTCAGCAAATCGTTTTCAAGGAGTAAAGGATCTAGGTTTAAGTTGCAGTGAGACATCTTGCACTTAATTTCAGGCCACCCTTACAATAGTTGACAAAGCTTGGCAGCCCTGGAGTAACTCCTTACTTTCAGACCAAGAGGTTTTTATGATGAAACATCTTCTATGGAAAATTGCTAGAGATTTTCTTTGTAATTCAAATGAGGGAAGATAGTGAATTTAAGTGGTCTTTTAGTTACAACTTTACTTTGGGATTTGTCCCCTTTCCTACAAATGGGATAGGCAGAGAAGGAATCTCTGTGTAGAATTAAAGACAGAATATTTTTTGCTCTCTTCTTATCAGAATTGGGTTTTCTTCCTCACACAATAGGAATAATCCTCTAAAAACTTTTGATTAGGAGAAAGTGTTTGGTGTCCCCTAGAAGATGTCTTGTTTGGTTGTTTTTTGTTTGTTTGCATCAATGTTAGATTTTAAACAGAAATAGTGACTTGAGGAAGTCTCCAGGTGGTTCTGTAGTGAAAAGTTTTCTCTCCTTAATTTAAGTATCACTGGAAGCAGAAGGGAAGGCTTTACTTGCTCCATACTTTGGTAGAGAAAAGGCCTTTTCTGAAGATGAATAGATGTGAATATGCACCAGAACCAAGACATTACAGACAGACCAAGTTTGCTGGCAGCATGTGGAAGGAAGTGCAGGAGTCTTCAGTTACTTTACAGCTTTCCTGTGAGGTGCTTCCATTGGCAGGGAGAAGCGTGAAAAGCACACTCACACCTCCTACAGAATTGACCCTCTAATTGAATATCCCTGGAAAACGTGTCAGACACAGTGAAAATTATCCCTGTGGGTGCAAACCCCCTTAGCATGCTGTCTTGGGATTGCATTTTCTCCTGTTAGCATTTCGCCATAGGCAGTGTATTCCACTAAAAGCATTTGTGGCCTTTCTACTGGTATTTAGAGGGAGCATCAGAGATCTGCTCCTTTTGCCTCTCCTGATCTAGATCACCCTTGCAGCTGTCCAGTCACAAGCTTTTGCATGGGAATCTTTTGACCTCAGAATCCAGTCTTCCACCATTCCAGATTCAAACAAAGAATAAATGCACCAAGGAGTGTCCCATTTTGGCAGTGGCAGGACAAACTGATGTCATCTCTGATCAAACTTGTTTCTTGTTCTTGCCTTGGTTCTTGCTCACAGTTTGCAAATGCACCTGCATCCTGTCAGCTCCAAACACTGAGTCCTTGTGTGTTGAAAAGGAAACAGTAGCTCTGCTGAAACAGATAAATGACTTGGGGAAGAAAGACATTTTATGTGAAGGTATTTGGTAAATAAGGTGGAGGATGAATCTTCCTCTGTCTATAGAAGACCTCAGAATACCTGCCTAATTACACTTTCCAGAGAGACTGTTTTGTAATCAGCTCTCTGGGCCCACTCTGCCCAACAGGTTTTTTAAATTGAGCATGAAAAGGCAGAGATGAACAAACTGAGGAGAATTGCCTCTTCTCTGTTGATTTCCTCACCAGCCATTAGCTGTTTTCTCACTGACGCCTCCACAAAAAGTGGCAAGAATGATCAGCATTTCAAGGCTGCTGCTGCTGCCAGCCCCCGAGCTGAGGAGGAGGAGAGCTCCTTCCTCCTCACTCTGCAGAGCTGTTCTGCATCGAGCCCAGTGAGTCAGGCCTGAAATGGGGGAAAGATTTAGTCTTCCAAAATAGCCCAGAAAGTTCAGGGTTGAAAGAGCATTGCTGTCTAACACAGCTGGTGGCACGTGGTGGGAATACTGCGGCCAAGGTGTTCTGTCCCAGGAAATGATGGGCACAGGTCTGGTGAGCCCTGTGCCATGCAGTGGAGGTCAGGGGGAACTGGGGAGAGATGCCAAAGGGAGCAGGGAATTAGGATGGTCTCATTTGGGTGGTGGACTCTGTTTGTATCTCTTAATTTGCCTGTGGTCTCTGTATTACTGAATAAAGGATTGCATTCGGCATATCACTCTCTTTTTTAAGTACTGAGTTGCAGAGTAAGCCATGCTCTCAAGACCATTCAAGATATCCTTTCCTAACAAGTTGAGAAGGATCTGCTGGCCCAGATAAATCTGTGCTGTGAGAATGCCTTGTGCTCATTTCAGAATGTATTCCTGAAGTCCTTGAATTCATTAAACTCTAATTAGCAATGAGCATTGATGATTAAAAAAATCTATGAAAATAGGCAGACCAGTGTATATTGAGCTGTGGAGGCACCTCTGGGTCTGTCCTACAATTAGCTTTTAGCCAGTTTGGTCTTAAAATACTCCTTCTATTTTCTCTGACATCCTGACCTTGCCTCTTGCTTTAGCTTTTGACGTAACAGCCTCTGAAACTGTCGTCTGGAGTTTCTATGGGCTATCCTCCACAGCAGATTGTGAAACTTACAGGAGAAGTGAAAAGTAAACTTGGGAACAAATAGAAAGTTTAGCATCTTGATACAAAATTATACTATATATGTGTTGAGGACAGGCATTTGGGTTGCTCATATGTTGTTAAAAAAACTGCTGGGAAAATCCTGTACCGATCATACTTTGAGCTAATTTCCCATTTAAATTACTTGTGTTCTGACTTCAGTAATTGATGCTACAGCAGAAAAAGTAAAAAAAAAACAAAAAAAAAAGGTCAGAAAGGCTCTTCTGGTCTGGGACTGTTGAATCCAGCCACAAGAGAATTGTCACTGTGGTTGGGACCTCAAAGAGGTCCTGTTTCCAAAGAGGAAAGACACAATCAGAGTAGCCACTTGAAGCATCTGCAATTGTTGTCAACTCTGCAGAATTTAACAAATAGCATGAAAGTGTTTTATTTAATAAATGAATGTGAGAAATGAAGCCTGTGTGTATGTCTGGTTTTAAGTTATTCTCTTTAAAAGTCAGCCAGCATGTGTTCTAATCAACTAAATAGCAAGATTTTGGGAAAAGAGAGTTTTGATAACCAACTGGATTACTGACTAGAGCAGTTGAAGGCTTTGATAACTAACTGAGCAGTTATAAACTTGATTTTGCATCTTAAAAAATAATGGCAAAACTCCTGCTGAGTTCATGATGACATAGAATCAGGTTATATATGCAACTGATCACTTGCATGCAGAGCAGTTTCAGTTGTTAATGTACCATTTTCTATGGAAACACTGAAGTACAAATTTTATTTATAAAAACTTACTCAAAGTACTAAAGAAGTAATTGTTCAGGGACCTAAGCTGAGGGAAAACCAAAAAATCTTGAACATTTCAGTGCTAATACATGTAAAAACTTTGTAAAATTAAAACCATTCCTTGCTATTAATTTTAAGGAGAAGACTTTAACTATCTTTACCTTATCCTAAATGCTGTATTATTGCCCTGTGTGGAATTTGGAAGAAAAATCTGTTTAACCAACAAACAGGTCAGTGTGTGTGATGCTTGTCTGTTGTCTTTGCTTTCCAGAACACTTCTGCAGCAGTTGCAGAGACTCCAAGCCGTGGTTGCTGGCAAAGTGTCCCGCTCGTGTAAGGCAGCTAGCACACAAACAGGGACCTGTCTTATGGTGAGTGTCCCTAAGGCTGGGAATTCTAAGGGAAGGAGAATCTCTTACAAGGCACATCTCTTGTTCTGCAAAGCCTCTCAATGGCAAATTTGCAGCTTAGGGAACTCCTTTTCATGATTTAACAATTTTGAGGGAGGTGGCTGATGAAGATTAATAATTGTGGGAAGGTACTGAGTTCTGGAGAAGACTGGGCCTGTGCTTTTGGCTGGGTGCTGCAGTGATGAAAGAAGAAGCAGTACTCTTCAAGGGACTCACTTTATTTTTTTCCTGCAGTATTATATGGTGGAAATTGTGTCTAGGGTTGTAAAATGAAAATGAGGGTGACCTTTGGGGCTCGGTGCCTTTGATACTAATAAAAATAAACTTGCTCAACCAAATCAAAATATGACTGAGGCTGTAAATCTACCTCTGTCTTATTTTAGTAGTAGTAGTCAAGATAAGAAAATGAGTTGAATGAAACCATTCCTTTTCCCTCCTTACACTCAGCTGTCAAGTTCCCTTTATACCTAAAGTGCTGTAAATTGATGGAAATCATTTACAAGGCATAAGCTGTTCTCCCAGTCTAGCCTCACTGTCACTTGGAAGCAAAAGTGGGGCCAGCAGCAGAAATAATACTGGAAATCCTCAGCAGTGCCTGTAAGACACACATGGCAGCTTTATCTGTATTTCAGCTTTGTAAGTAAAAAAGGCAGCTGGTCAGAATAGTGCAGACATTGAAAACGAACCCCAGCATTGAAATGTGCCCTTTGAAGCACTGAATTGTTATTGTAAAGGTGCCTTAGCTAGGTGTGCAGTGGTGAGGATGGCTTCAAATGGTTTGTTTTGATAAAGTATCAGTTCTCTTGTGCGCATGTGGGTCAAGTGCACTCACCTCTCCTGCATCCTCCCTTTGCCAGATGGTGGTGCTGTGCTTTGCAGTAGTTTTTGGCAGCTTCTCCCAGAGCTATGGGCCATATCCTTCTGCTACAAAGATGGTGTTGCCCAGGCAGCATTCCTCACCAGAGTCCTACACAGATTCCATTGGTAAGTGACAACTATCCCAGTCTTGCTCTTTGCTTGGTTGTACTTAAGCACTTGTTTTCCACACCCATTCCTAACCCCCTTCTCAAGCACCTCTTGCACTTCTGATCCTTATATGGCCATTATATATATATATATATATATATACACCTGTGCTTTCCTAAGAAGAATAGCTTGGCAAACTATGCTGATGGCAGCAGACTTCAAAAAACGAGCAAAACCTTTTCCCCACTAGCCTGCTTGGTGCTTCTGTTTAAAGAATTTTTTGCCTCTGTTTGCAGAACTAAAGTTAGTGGTCTGTGAAAGGTAGCAGGATTTCTACTCGGTAGCAGATGTTCATATTGTTAAAATGCACAAATTATTTCAGTGGCTGTTTTCTTTGCCAGTGTCACCAAAGAGTCCAAGGACTGAATGGGAAACTGTTAGTATTACATAACCATAATGAACCAATATATTAGTAAAGTTATTATTTAATTTTGTTCTTGTTTTTTGAATAATTTAGGGCTTTTTGATCCCTACCTAGACCATTCCTGTGGTTTCTTTCTTCAGCTATCAAATTGCCAGTTAATCACTATGAAAAGAAAAGGCTTTTGCAGCTTTGGCTCTGCCCTAACAGTTTCCATTTCCTGAAATGACCAGGGTTGTTCTCTGAGCTGTCTGTTGCTCATCTCATTTTGCCTTCTGTCTTTGTATGCAGTGAGGTCAAGAAGCCTACTAATATATGAAGAGCCTCAACAGCTGGAGGAGCCATCCAGCCCGATCTCCTTTGCAGATCGCAGTGACAGGCAAACAGACCCCTCCAAGTTCACAGCACTGTCCCTGGAAGCTGTGTCAGGGACACAGCCAGATGATATCATGCAGTTCACAATAGCCAACGAGACAAGGCTAGAGAAATCAGTGCTGCTGGGCCTGCAGCAGCACAGGTGAGTGCAGGGCAGGCTGCTTGTCACACGGGCGTTCTGTGTCACTCTTGTTCATGCCTGAAGGCCATAGGTTAGACTGGCAGCTCAGCTGTGGTGGTCACCATGAAGCAAGAGTTTGGCTTTTAACTGGAGAGCCTATAGGCAAAGTCACTGTTGCTCTGGAGAACTGTTTGCATCAGAATTGTAGTAATGCAGCTACCAAACTTGGTACTTCTGCCAGAAACCTAACCCCTGTAAGCCTGTTAGTTGGGCCTGCCCACTTCTTTAAAGCACTTACTTGTGTACTTCCCAAAGGAATAAGCTTTTGGCAGTTGTATGGAAGTGTGAGGTCGTGATTCACTGGAATTTCAATGAGGTTAGGGCATGAAGAGCTGGAGTTTCTCACAGCAGTGATTTTACTAAAGCATTACTGCAGAAAGTTTGCAGGACTCAGCCTCAAGAGACAGACATGTAAAATTATCTGTAAATTACTTAAGTTCCTACCCTAAGTTCCCTCACTTTTAGCATAAGTGTAAGGGATTTTTTGTTGTTTGGTTTTTTTGGGTTTTTTAGCATAAATGTAAGTTTTGCAGGCCTCTGAAAAGAGACAGAGTTGCTGGTTTAAATACCTGCACTTCTTTCTGCTGTGCCTTTGCTTGCCTAGAAGCAAAGAGATGACTACTTCAGTATAATTCAGTATGTTTCCAGACACAGCTAACTGACAAATACCTTGCTGGTAAATACTGAATGGCTCTTTACGATTAGCTAAATCAAGCAGGATATGTGCTTAAAAAAATTACTGTTAGCATTAACCTTTGCTTTTTTGTTCCCTACAGAGTCAACTCCGAACTAAAAGGAAATGAAACACTGAAGATAATTGAAATAGACAGAAGAGTCAATGCCACCTCTTAAAAATAAAAAAGGCCTTTTTCCTTGACTTCCCTCCTTCCCACATATTTTCAACCAAAGTTCCCCTGACTTGTCATCCTCAGTGAACCAAAGTACAAAAGAGAGGGAGTTCAACTTCTGCATTGACTGATGAGGCTGTGACTACAGATGGGATCTCTTGTCTTTGTAACTCCCTTCCTCACATTGTACACAGTCCCTGTCTCTACTTTTATCCCTTTCCTGTCTAAAACTGCAAGGGCAGACTGAATTATGATGGCAGATGATGCCTGCAGTGTGCCAGTGACTGGTGGGTGTGTGTGCTTGTACATGCACACAGCCTGATCTGAGCACAAAGACATTCTGGAGAAGGGTGAATTGTGCAAAACCAATGGGACCATGTGGGCGATAGTTTTCTTGGGAGAAGGTAATTGAGAGAGAGAGGAGATGCAGCATGATGGTGCTTAGAGTCTCACCACAGCTCTGTGCCTACTGGTCTATAGCCCTTGAGCCTTTTGGGGGGATAGAGAAGCACATGTGCAGCCTGCTGCTGGAGGGACAAGAAAGGGCCCTGACATGCTGAGTTCACAGCACAGGCAGGAGAGGGCTGGTCCATGATGCTGCTGAGTTATCCTCCCCGTGCTCTGTCTCTTCTCCCCTCCAGCCTCTTCATCACTTAGCAGGGTAGGTTTCTCTGTGCATTGAAAGCAGTCCTAGTGGGCTTCCCTGCTTCCACCCTTGAGAAATTAAGCAAAAATCAGTCACTGTCTTACCACACACTATGTGGGAGAATTACACTAGTTTAACTAAATCTGTTTAGAAAGCAGGTTTTGTTACATTTATGCAATATTTTAGATGGATGCCCTTTAGTCTGCTTAAGGCTAATCTATTTAGCTTAAGTCAGCTCCTTCCCAACAAACTAAATCAATGTAAGGCTGAAACCAGAAGTGCCTCCTGAGAGGACTGTATGGATTTAATTTATTGGCTTCTAGCTGGTTGATGAAAATTCTTGTGTAGACCTGGTCTCAGATTGTCTTGTGTTTTCCTTTCCTTGCCATCTTCCTGTTACTGTTGTAAATAGTATTTATTAGTTTTGACAAATTCTGTTCAGGTAGTTGCAATTAAGAGAACTGAGCTTTCCTATCCCTGCAAGTGATCTGGGCAGACCCTGAAACTGGACAGACAAACATCACTGAATACTCATTTCCTCCCCTTAAATTTGAATTGTCCTAAAATAAATCCACGTGTCTTATTTTCCTCTTGCCTGCTTTTCCAGAGATGTGGTCTGAGACCAGCTGCTTTGGGTACAGATAGGGCCAGCTCATGCCTAGAGGTGGTGGATCCTATATTAACTGTATGCCAAGGCAGCCTCTGATCTGAAGAGCTGATTGTGTAGGCAGGAGACCTGTCAAAAGAGGAATGAGATGAGCACGTGAAGAGGTGAAGTGATGGCCCAGGCTCACTGAGAAAGCCAAGAGCAGCATTCAGGTCTGGTCCTGGTCCAATACTCTTCTCCATGGTTTGTTTCCTTCTTGCCCTGTGGTGTTGTCTTCAAGCGTCCCCTCTCTCCCTCTCTCTCTCTCTCTCAGTACCCTGGTCATGCCTTTGCCTGAGTTGTGCTTTTTGCAATTTGTCCTTGCAGGGGCATTGTTGAACTCAGTCCGGAATTTAAGCAGGGTTTTATCTGGTTCTTACAGAAGGGCACTCATGCTCCATTGAGGATGGATCTAATGTGAAAATCCTAATTCAGCAGGCTAGCATAGCTACTTAACAGTTTACCAGAAGTCAATTAAAAAAAAAAAAAGTAATTTGAAGCTCTTTTTTCTCCTTTATTTTTTTCCTAATGATAAATAAGGGAAAAACCAACCTAGCCTTAAAAATAATTTTTTACTATGTACAGTAGATATTTCTTGCAACTATTCTATTTTGTAAAATATTGAATTTGTATTTTATTACAGCAGCTGCCGCACCAGCTCCTTTCTTGTTCTTCATTCTCCTTAGACTTTCTTCTTTCAGCATCCTATTTGCCACCCTCAGGCCTGACTCAAAATCCAGTGAAATGAGTGGGAGGGATTTGGTGAACTGGAGGGGACTGTGGATCAGTCCTCCCTGTGCCATTTTAAGAGGGTGTTTCACATCAGTCACAGTGAAACAAGTGCCTGACTCCATGAGCTCCTTCTGGTGTGCAGATATGCTCTTCTAGGTAATGTCCTATTCTTCTACCCAAGTGCCTTATTATTTTACCTGAGGTGACAATGAGAGGAGAAATGCAGTAGTAGTCTGCTTTGCAGGTGTTCCATCTTGGCATGGGTCAACCTCCACCATAGAGTCTGTTTCCCTTCACAGTGATCCTGCTGGCTTCTCTGCATCATTCCAGTATCCAATGACAACTTTTGTATTTGTGGGTTTTTGAAATGGTTTAATGCTTCACATAAACAGTGATCACTTGTGAGTGCCACAAGGGGTGGCTGCATTGCGCAGCCACTTGAGGTCAGCAAAGTGACAGGAGAAAGCTGGGATTGACCCCAAACTGGTCAGCATAAGTGGCCAAGGTCATAGTTTAGAAAATTCCTTAAATGGTCTTTTTTTTTCCAGAGCACCCTTGGTTGCCTTTGAGGGCAACCAAGTGGTTAAATGTTTTGCAGAAGAGGCCCCAGGGTGTGAAGCACAACACCACTTACCAGTCTTGCAGTTTGCACTGTGCAGCCTGAGCTCCTTGCCCATTGCCAGCTAAATGGATCACCTCCCATTTCAGATACAGCTGGCTGACTTCACTGTGTGAAAACCAAAGTGGAATTACTTCTCAGCTCTTAAAGGATAGATGATTTTGCACAACCAAAATAGCTCCTCCTCTCTGAAACCTACTGCATTGGCCACCATCAAAACTTTGCCCTTTTTTTATGTTTGTTTGTTTAATTTGGGCGTATTGGTTCAAATCTGGTTGGAAGATAATCAATCATGTTTTCTTCCTGAACATTTTAAACTGGCCATAGTCTGGGTCAGGCCTCTGTACTAATCCACCCAAGCCAGTACGGTCATACTGATTTCTTGTAAATATTTGGTAATCTATTACTATATTCTTAATTTGTGTACTCCTTTAAGTTATTTTTAGGTACTCTTTTTTAGGGAATCTCTTGACCTAGCACACACATTGCTTGGGGATTTATTATATTACATGTTACTTATAATAAGGAAAAGCTTTGCTTCACTTTGCTATGTTTGTAATCATTTTTCTTCAGGGGCCTTAGTAGAACAGGTTTCTCTGCCAGGGGCCAAGGAATACCCTGTCCTCACCTACTCACAGTCTGTTGTGTGGCAAGGACCCATGATCTCCAGAGGGGGTTTGTGCCCGTGTTCTGTACCTGGCAGGGGACGGGAGAGGCAGGACAAGGTGCTATTGCACTGCCAGCCTCAGCATGCAGGGGTGACCCTCGTGGGAATGTTAGTGCACTGCAGACCACATGGAGAGGCAGCCTCTGTGCTCTGAGCTAGGGGCATAGGAGTAGTAAGGCACATTCAGGGAGGATGGTAGTAAGTGCTTTTAGTCAGTTCAGCTCTATTACTTCAGGCCTTAGCCTTCTGCCAGTGTGCTTTTTCTGGTGATCAGTGACTTGGTGCTGTGGAATCATATGTGTGTGGAATCATATCCTGTATGGACAGGATAAGCAAAGGCCTTGTGTGCTACGTAATTTTCATTTCCAGTAGAGGACTTAAGTGATAAACTTAGAGTCCTCAGCTGTAAGGTTAGGCTGCTCACCAGCACAATTTTATACACACTAGTGAGCTTACCTTTTGGCCTGTAGCTTTAGAGCATGTTTAGATCTGTAGGGTCTTTGCTTCTAGGGAGATAAGCTATGAAGGAATATAGGGCATTATTTTATATATATGTATATTTTAAAAGTCTGAATCACAGGGCATGTGATGTTTCTAACCTTGTTACTAGGGTGTAGATAGTGTTCAGTTTTTTCCCTCCAGGCTATTTATAGTTCTTTGCTGCACTTCTTTTATTTCATCTGTATCACTCAATATTTTTCAGCAGCACAGACTAATGGATTAGGCTGAGGTTCTTAGGCCAGATCCCAGCTGATAAAACCAGCGTGCTTCTCACACACTGCTCTTGGAGGCTGCAGGTCTGATTTATACTGACAGGGGACCTCTTCCTCAGCATCTCTCTGTGTAACAGTGTATCTTAATGTGTCCTTGATTCTTCTAACATAGACCAAAAATTAATCTAAAAACTTTTTTTTCCCTGCTAAAGAAACCAACCAACCTCTTCACTCCCATCCCTCCAAACTATCAGTAGTGAATTCTGTCTAGACACTTTTAGAATGTAGGTCAAGTAAGTGAATGATGCTAATTGCTACATTGGGAGGGATTTCCACTGAGTATTTGGGCTCTAGATTCTAGCTAATGCCAAGAGGCCATTGTTCAAAACCCACGCAGCTAAGAGCAGAGGAATATGGAGTATTTTTATACTCCTGGTGACTAAAATATTTCTTTCTGGAGTCACTAATTAAAAAGGGAACATTTTGTATTCTGAAGGTGAAATGATAGGTCAGTACTTTGTAGCTGCTGAAGTTGTCCCAGCCTATATAACACTGTAGTGCTATGATATGTTGCTGCTTTGCACTATCTAGCATTAAGGTTTAACAACTTTGGGGGTTGCAAAGGGGAATGAACTGATGTGTGTGTTAAGTAAGGTCTTTACAAAGAAGATGTAAGAATTCAATCCATCTTGGAGCTTTCTCATGGTCAATAAAGTGACATTGGGCATTCAGAGAATTTGTTGAAGCTTGATCCTGATTAATACTGCATTGCTTAGGTGATCAGCATCCATTAGAGACTCCAGGATTGAGAGGGAAATTGCAATTTGGTTTTCTCATTTTTATGTCAGGTCTTTTTCTGCTTTACCAAGGTGTGTGTGTGTGTATATATATATATATATATATATATGAATCAAATTCCTGTGTAGAAAAAAAGTGCATCATGCAGGAACCTCATTTGTGATGTTGTTTGGATCTGATGCTGAATGGAGTTTGGATAGTCTTTATTAGCAGTAGTCTCTTGTCTGCCCTACAACTGATCTCCAGATTCTTCCTCCAAGAGCTGCAACTAAAGCGGTGAGAACAGAACATGGGAAAGCTGGATTTACAGACCTGTCTTGCAGAAAGGGTGAAAGAAAAGGCAGGTGAAGGGACTCCTTGCATCACAGGGAAGCCTTCTAGTTCTTGATTCCATAAATCAGCAGTAATAGCCTAAATCAGCAGTGATAGTCTCTTTCATTAGTTACCTGCTAGGTTTAGGTTTACTCCTACTCCCCTTGCTCTTTAATGCTATGCAGTCCTGTTCATGCAAACCTGACCTTTATGGTATATCCCACTTTACCCTCCAAATAGCAGGTAAAAATCTTTCTGAGCCTTAGCAGTCCATAATGAAGGGAGTGGAAGAGAGAGAGGGAGAAGCAGAGGCAGGTACTGAATTTTGTTAAACAGAACTCTGCTCATATCTGACTTTACCATAACAGACTTTAATTCAGTGGTGCTGATACAATGGCATCTTGCTTTCTTCATTTGTACAGTTAGAGAGAATGAGTTTGTGTGTGTGTGCACGTCTGTCACATGTGCATGGTGAATGATCCAAAAGGTATCAAACCCACAGAGTTTTCTTCATGTAGTAAGTGTTGCTAAATAAAGGCATCTACCTGAACACACAGGGCACTTTGGCTTGGTGCAGCAGAAAGTCCAGGCATTTCTCTGAAACCTGTTCACATTCCACATCACTGAGCACTTGTAAAACTGTTGTGTGAATTGCTCTGAAGACTGTCCTGTGATTAATTGTCGACTGAATGTTGTTGCACTGTGTAATTTTGTGTGTGTGCATAGATTGTCTGGCCTTTCTAGAGAACAGTTCTGGCTTGGTACAAAAAACTAATTATTTTATATTCTGGTATCATTTTTGGTCTGCAGAATTATGGCTTTGAATGCCTTTATTATTTTTTTAAGTGGTGTAAATTGCCTTAAAAGGTGGCCCCTGGGAGCGCTGATGCCCTAACCACCCCTCAGGCACAGTGAGATGCAAGCCAGGGGAAGCAGTTTCCTCTCAGAGGGTGGTCCAAGCACATCCCAGTTTCCCTGGGATTCGCTAGGCCTTCCAAGGGTAAATTATCTGGTGGTGCTCTCTTGAAGAGAAGTATCCATGACCAATGCCATTGCCTTGGTCAGTGAGCAGTCACTCTCCTGTGACACCCCTAGGGCACTTAAGCTGGTGTTTGCCTTTCCCTCTGTTCCTGTGAGTATAGTTCACAGTATAGGTTTGTGCAAACATTTAAAACTGTCTAAGATGACAGGGACAGTGATACTAGTGCAAAAGCACACCACTCCACGCTCAAAACTCCTTGGTAAACTTCATTTGGGGCCTCTTCTGACTGCAGATATCTCTATTCTCTCGCCATGTCTGTTTAACTCTGTGTCTGTGTTCAGTGACCTTTCTATTTTTGTACAAGTGCTGTCATCTGGATACGGTCCCACCTGATTGTTCACACTGCAAATATGTCCATTGGGTGGAAAGAAATTGCTGTTTTTCCTTTTTAAATCATCTGCCTGATTCTGTGAGAGAACAGACTACCTGCTTTTTTAGCCTAAATATGTATGTAGTGAAGTATGTTATGCTTTTCATTTCTTGCAAATAAATATTTTCTGTAGAAAAAAGCAATTGCTACTTGTTTGATTTTCTGATGACTGGAAAAAATCAGGGTCCTTGACTTTCCCAGGTGTGCCAGCATGTGCAATGTGTCCATCTTCACCACGGCAGAACCCTGGTAATTTAGTAATAGACAAAGAAGGATATGGGGTTTTACTGAAGCTGGCTGCCCCTTCCATTTTTGAGGTTAGCAGAGAATTCTATCTCAGTAATGGGTGCAAATCAGGGAAGGCCAACAGCATTTAACAGTGATAATGGCACTCTGCAGCACTGTGCTACAGCCCCATTAACAGTAAATTCTCTGTACAAGTGGGATCCAGGAAGGCTGATGCTGGAGGGGGCATTGCTTCAGCCCAGTGACACTGAGGTGCTGTGGAGTCACCTGGAGTGACAGGGCTTGCTGGGGCTGATCTGTGTGGGCCAGACACCCCTCTGGAAGGTAAGGCCTTTCCCTGCTCTGGCTTCGCACTGGGCTTGTTTAAACTGGAGTGAACTCTTAAAGGAGCACTTTCTGCTTTGGCTTTTTAGAATTGGTTCTTCTGCTGGCCTCAGCTCTTTTCCTTTGCCTGCCTCACCCCTGAGATAATTCAGGAGCTTTCTCCAGTAATTCAGAAGTTGTTCTGCCTGTGTGAGCACTCAACATGACACCCTACAGCCCAAACCCAGCATCCAGCCAGGGCACAGAACTGACCTTTGCTGCTTTGATAGACATGGAGAAGGAAATGCCTGATTCTTTCAGAGTGGGGACTCTGTGGCTTTGCTGGTCATCCAGGGAACTGGACGAAGGATGACCTAGTGCTGATGTGAAATTTACCCTGTGCAGAGCTGGCATCACAAATGGTACAGTAATTTGTTTTGTGCCAGTTGGCTTCGGTGCATTCTTTCCAAGGCCTCTTAAAGAAGGATGCTCCAGAGTTTGGGGAAGGCAGCATACAAAGGAAATTGGAACACTGTGACCTGCACTAAATTTCTGGCTGATGTGGATTTTCAGAAATGCCTTGATCTGGGGCTAAAGAGGTTAAAGTAGCAAAAGGAATTGGCAGTGAGGGAAGAAAAAAGCTCTTCTCCAAGGATCTACCCTGTGTGCCCCTTGCTTTCCAAAGAGGCAGTTTCACTTGCCAGGACTATTGATCCAGAGCACTTGTTTGCAGCATCAAGCCATATATAGCATTTTTAGAGGAAAATCGTTAGACTGTGACTGATTGGGAAACTTACCCTCAGCTTAGTTTTAGCTGAGCTCAGTTCCTCCAAGCAAACAAACCACAGGCCGGTGATTAGCCATCGCTTAAGAATCTCCTCGGATCTCCCTGTGACCCTTAAAGCATCACACAGCAGGTGATGCTGCAGGGAGTCTGTGACTGAAAAAGAAAGCCCACACAATGGGGAAACGCTGTGTGATGAGCTGTCAGCCTCCCTACCTATCAGCCTGTTCTGGAAAAGCATCTTACTGTTTGAATCCAAGGCTGGATTTTGATACTCCTTTTTCAGGCTGATTCCTGTTGCAGGATAGGAGGAAGGATGTCCAAATACAGCTTGTGATGCCTCTCATGGCATTTTTGGGCAGAAAGTGTTCTCCTTGTGCTGTTAGGTATTGTTGTACCTGTGTTACAACAGCACAGACTTCACTCCCCTTGAAGGTACTTCATGGAAGATTCATTCCTGATGCTCCCTTTCCTGATTTGTTTGCTTTAGGATTTTTTTAGAAATGTGGGCCTCATGCTTGTGGCATGCTGGTGAATTTGGCTTGTCCTATTTATTCCATGCTTCAGATTCCTGGTCTGCAAAGCCTGTGGTAGTTTCTTCCTCTGTGTAAATCACACTGAGATTAAATAAAGCAAGGTGGTTCAAAGGAGATAGCAATTGGAAACAAAAGCATATTTCCTTTCAAATGAACAATAATGTTTGCATGTCTTGTCTCCCTCCAGTTTTTGCCTTAAAAAGTCAAAGTGATTTATTTGATTTATCGTTTTCTTGGTGTTGTCTCCTTGTAGGCTTAAAATGGTTACACTTCCATTATTGAATTAGTCTTACACTGTGTTTGCACGAGTTCTATGCATTGGTATAAAATTACTATTTTGTGTCTCTCTAGTAAGAAGGAAATTAGAAGTTGTGGCCCCTGTCTTTGCTGTGGTACAGCTGAGGGAAGATAAGTTCATGAATGTTGGATTGTCTCATTTTCTCTGTCTAAAGAAATGCTTAGGATCTGGTTAGCCCTCTTCTTTAAACCTCTTTAACAAAAATCTGTGTTTGATCTGCTCAGCTGAGGTGGGTCCCTCCTTGATGAGCCTCCCTCAGTTTCCTAATGGATGAGCAGTGCTCTACTAGACCTTCAAAGGCTGACCAAAAAGGAATGATGTTGTGGGTGGATCCAATCTATCAGCATTGGTTCTGGAAAGGGAAGCTGGCCATTTATGTCACATTTAAACAAATATTTACAATTGGAGGAGATGCAAATACATGCATACACATGTCTATGTATATAAATTTATTTTTATATGTTTTGTATTTTTTTTCCGGAAAGTTGAATGTTGGGGGCTAACCTGGGGATGAATTTTATGTGAACTCAAGGAATACGGAGCATTTAAAGTAGACTGACTTCTCACTGGCTAGCTTGGCACACTGAACAAGTAAGGTTGCCTCATCCTTTTCCTCCTCAATCCCCCTTTTCATATATCCATCTCTTTTCTATTAGAAAAACAATTTCCAGTCTCTCCCGCTCGGAATAAAACTTACCCAGTGCACACAGTCTGTGCACACTGGAGTGTTCAAAATGGGATTTTACAGGCGTGTGAGTAATGGAATAGACCTTCCCTTGGCTTCACTCCAGAAGGCTGAAATCCCTCCTTTTGCTGCAGTTCCTCTGTCATTCCCACCATCCACCCTGCTATTCATGGCATGCAGTATGGTGAGAAGTTTCCACCCAGGAAAAAGAGCTCCCCACCTGCTGAACCTTGTCAGCTCTCCCAGACAATCAGGGGAGGCACCACGGAGTGGCGTGAGGTGCTCCATTTAACCTGACAGCACTCAAGAGATGAGAACCCAGACCTGAGAGTTTGGATTTTTTGTTAGCATGATAATCCCAAATACTGGCAAAACCTGCTAAAAATCTATTTTTGTGCTCACCCTTTCTCTCCTGGCCCAGTGGTATGTCTGCAGCCACACCTTGGAGCAAACGTGATACTCCTACAAAGTTTCCGCCATTGCTGCCTTCCTGTGCCCACAGGGACTGACAGCTACACCACAGGTGTAATAGCGTAAGCAGGGCTTTCCTTCACGAGCCTCAGACTCTCTCATAATTGCTCATATTCAAAATAAAAGGCAAAGGAAGTCAATTTAGCTCTTCACGTTGCAAATGAGTCATGCAAATTGCAGCAGTCAGAGGATAAATAGGTGATCCCTGAGCAGAGTGTAAATTTGGTTATGTGGATAAAAGGGTTATTGGCAAGCAGGAGCTACAGGAGAGCTTGTGTTGAAGGAGGAGGTGGGTCAGTGGCATGGATGTTCACTGGAGAGGGGGTAGGAAATCCTAGTTAGTTGTTAGGCTTTGCTCCAGATGCTCTGGGGGAAGTGGAGCCATTAGCTGGGGCACAGGCGATAGAGTTGTTCTCATGTGAACCAAAGGCTGAGAGAATAAAGCCGCGAGGTGATGCACGGTGTTCTGCTCTCCAAATGCAAAATTAATTTGCAGTTACGGTTTTTTTAGCACATTTCATTGGCATCTTCTCTTAGCAACAGGCCACACAATTTTCACCAATGAAAAAAACCTCAAAATGGCACTGATAAGAGAGGGACTTAGGGTGGCACTCCCCATCCTCGAAGCTGACTTTTGGGCTGGCTCTGAACTGCTCTTTGACAAGTCCACCCCAAGATGGTTTAGTTTGGCCCTGCAAAAAATATTTGTCACATGGTCTTAAATTGAATGCTTTCATAAGCAACATTTTCTGCTGATTTCCCTGGAAGTTCAACCCGAGACTTTCCAGCTGAGGTCCCAGCTCTCAATGGAAAAGGACCAATGGTTTCAGTGGAGCTCCATGCTGGTTTGTAGATCTCCCTGCACACAGCTCAGAGGAGGATCCAGACCTTCCTTTTACAGTCCTGCATAAGAACCTTAGTTTTCCTTCTAATAAGCAAGGGTTTTACATTGCTTAATTATGCTTTACGTACTTCAATAGTAATGAAAAGTAATCTGGGAATGGTATTGGAAATGAGCAAGGATCAGATGTAAGGAATATGTTGACAGTCATGAACCTGATTGACACAGGGTTCACACAGAAGAGGCAAGGCTGCTTAGGGAAGTCGTCTGTGGAGCACAGGAGTTACTGAAATCTCTTCCTGTACGGCCTTCTCTGTAAAGCATAATTGTTCATGCTTCTTATATTTTTAATGCCTTTCTATTTTGGATTGCATTATCTCAGGGAACTTTTGCATACAGAAAACAAAGCACTGTCTGTACATAATTCCTGCAATAATTTCTGTATAGCTGCAGACCTCAACCTTTTCCATTGAGGTCTGCAGCTATACAGGACTTTTTTATCTTATTGTCACTGTCAGCTCTTGTGCTGAAACATGCTGACACTTTGCTCTGAAGTTTTCCTTAGTGTCCCCCAATGAAGAAAAGGGAGAAGCAAGGAACAAGGTGGGAGTACAATTAACTTCACGAAAGGGCACCGTGATGCTTGTCAGAAGATGCCTCTGCCGCCGGGTGCTTTGATTCTGAGTGCATCAAATTGAGATCACCGGGGGGACAAACTGGAAGCAGCTGGCAGCGGGGGCTCTCCCGGGAAGGTGTTTGGGGGGTGCCGCGGGCGGGGCGCGGTCGGGCGCGGCCGCGGGGGCGCGGCGGGGGCGCGGCGCTGCCATTGGCCGGCGGCCGGCGGGGCGTGGCCGGCCAGGAGTTTCCCACAATGCCCCGCTGCAGTGCGGCCGCCGATGGATGCTGCGCGGTCGCGCTGCCATTTGCAGCCGCCGCGGCTCGCAGCGCGCCCCGCGGCCCCGGGAGCCGCGGTCCCCCGGCCGCCGCCGCCCCCCAGCGCCTGCAGCCGCCGGCCGGCTCTCCCCTGCCCCCGCCTCCTCCTCCTTCTCGGCCCCGCTGCCCCGCCGCAATGAACCCCCCCGCCGCGGCCGGCGGGGAGGAGACGGGGGCGGCGGGCGGCGGCGGCTGCCGGGGGGCCGAGGGTGGCGGGGAGGCGGCGGGCGCCGCCGGGATCCCGGAGGAGCAGGGGCTGTCGGCGGCGGACGAGTCGCTGGAGGAGAAGCTGCGGAGCCTCACCTTCAGGAAGCAGGTGTCCTACAGGTGGGTGCCGGCCGGCCGGGCGCCTCTCGGAGGGTGGGGAGGCGGCAGGCGCGTCCGGCGGGGCTGCCCGCAAGCCGCTGCCTGGCCGCAGCACCGCCGGACCCGCCTGACACCTAAGGGGCTTTTTTTCGTCATCCCGAAGTCTGAAAGAGCTCTCCCAGATAAGCATTCCCTTAAGCCGGCGAGCGAGCTGCTCTCAGCCCTGCTGCTCCCGTCAGGTTTAGGGCGCTCCTCTGGCGCGGCACGCCAGGGGACATGGGGAGCGTGACGGGGAATGCGGGTGAACTTCAGAGTTACTCCGAGTCAGAGTCGGGGCTCTTGCCCGCCTGGCTGGGGATTAGAGTTTGCCCTTTTCCGTGAAAACACAGCCGCCCGTAATCCCGGCGCCTCCAAACGCTCGTTAAGGGGATGGGAAAAACCTTTCTGGCGGCACCGCTGATCCCGGGAGGGGTTTGTCTGTGGGATTCTCCCGGAGTGCAGTGTCCCCTCCCTGCCTGCTCCCCACCCGCGCCTGTCGCCGTTGCGTAAGCCCCAGCGGCTGATAAGGTGGGGGGGCTGCTGTGCCCGGCACCCCACGCGTGGCTGGGGGCCACCAGCGGGCAGACACCGGGTGCCACACGCCCTGCTATGGCCTGGGCAGGACGCTACTTTCTTAATCAGGGTCTTCTGCTTTTATGGCTGTGCATTTGCCTCACGTGTCTGATGCCAAGTAAATGTTCTTCCTGTAAATACACCTGCACGAAGGGGCCCTCGGTGGGGCTTGTCTGCTCTTCTGTTACCAGCTAGGAGCTGCTAATTGCCAGCATCTGCTCAAACGGATTGCTGTCTGAGAAGGTCCATGCCAAAAAGTTTTTGAATCTTACCTAATTCTAGTTGCAGAGCCCCTGTGGAGGCAGCACACCATCAGTAACTAATGTTCTAGTGTGCTTAGGGATGAGCCCTCTCAGCTGGGAGGACAGAAAACACAGAGCTGTTACTTGTCCCTGCAAAAAAAGGGTGTCTCTAGCTCCAGGAAAATTAGCTGAAGACTCTCCCCAGCCATAGGGATGCTTAATGTGCTGTCAATTTACAGCTGGGATAACTTAGGAGCTGGTCTAAGCTCTGCATGTGGCAGGGCTTAAAGATGATGTAATTAAACACTCTTCATAGCTGAAGTTTTATATAATACTTGTGTGTGAAGAGAGACTTTCTCCATCAGGGCTGACGGTCCCAGCAGTGAGTGTGAAGTTTGAGATGATTCATCCTAGACTCAGTAAGGTGAGCGATGTGAAAATGAAAACTTACTGGATACCTCTGAAACAAACATTGCATCAGTCAGCTCTTGGTACTTTTGCAAATATACTCTGATGGTTTTCTTAGCTTGTGCCATTTAGGGGCAAATCCCTTGCAGGTAAAGGCAAAGTCTGAGGTGAGTTGCTGAAATAAAATGGCTGCTAACAGGACAGGTTTCCTCATATGTTTGCTCTTAGGACAGAAAGCAAGGAGTTTGCAGTAAGGCTTCTGCCTTTTTTAGGGGTGGCATGGGGTAGGGAAGAGGAAATAGTAAAATATGTTTCTAATGTTCTGCTGTCTAGATTGTCGAGAAGAGTGTTAAACTTTTGGGTAGTCTTGAAGTTTTCTGCATTTATTGGTAAGGGTTTCATATAAGATGCTTTTAGGAGGAAGTGTAGGGGTTTGTTCCCTCCTTTTCCTCTCCTTCATCTATGCAAGCATATAACAAGTCCTGAACTTTCAGATATCAAAGCCTTTCCTTAAGAATCTCTTAATGCGTATCACTCATTCTACTTGACTTAAGGTATGTGCAAAAAAGTACATTTTGTTTGCATCCACAGATTTCCATACCTTTTCGTCATTTATGGCTGGTTACCTACAGATAATATTCACTTTATCATTTATCCATAATGAGAACAATCTGGATAGATAGAAGAGTATAAAACTTCCACAGAGGACCTCCACTGAGTTTTCCACGCCTTGCAACCCCAGCCTCTTTAAATTGCTACCATTTCCTTCAGTAAATTATGGTGCTGAAATACATTTGCGAATATAAATGGCTATATTAGGTCCAGGCAAAATTATTTGTATTGGCACTTGGACTCCTTTACCAACTGACACAATAGAAATTATTCAAGGCTTCATAGAGCCTTTCAAACAGCTCATTTAGGGCTCTCTATGCAGGTGCATTACATTGTCATACACACCTGTAGAGCTGTTTTTATACATTCAGGAAAAAAAACCCCAACAGTTGGAATGTGCTTAAAATAATAAAGGTGCATGAAAATGCATATAAAAGAATAAATCTATTGGTGGCAGTTGAAAGAGTGAAATGGGAGGTCAGGGTATTCTTACAGGGAAAAAAGAAGAAAAACTTCTGCTGTACCAATGTTATTAAACAGTAGTTTGCCTGAGTCTGGACTTAAAGTATTGTCTTCTTTTCTAATTTGTTTTCAAACAGCAAATATCCTCAAAGTAATAAATCTCTAATTAGCTGATGTTGTTGTTGCATGCAAGGAACCTTTTAGTTTCTCTCGAATTTTACTAAAAATATGAGTAACACGTTCAGAAATCAATGCTTTGTGCCGATGTGGCCCATAGCTTGAAATGCAGAAACTGCTGCATTAAATACAGCACGATTTTGTGTATCAAATACCAATGTAGGCGTGCTTGTCCCCCAGTCAAACCAGCAGGAGGAAAAACTTGCTGTAAATAACACAGGGGAGCCTGAAATTTCCCATGACCTTTCTGTGTTCCGTGCCACGTCCACCTTGCTCACGGTCCGCCAGGAGCTCCGCTCGGAGTGGGTCAGTGCCCGCTGTGCCATCATCGGGGACACGCACGGTGGGGATGTGCCACCTTCCCGAGCTGGTGCCTTTAGTGCGGCTGTTCCGTGTCCGTGGCTCCAAGGCCCCTGGAGCGGGTGGATCTTCCTTGGCCCCGGAGCGCCGGGATCAGTGCAGGACCCACCGAGCAGGCGGAGGGCACGGGGGCTGCAGACAGACAGAACCTTCGGTCCCTTGCTGAGGGGTCCCTTGCCGCGCCTGTCGCTGTGCAGAGCGAGTGACAGCCAGAGAAATGTCCCTTTTCAGGGAGAAATCTCCCTTTCAGCTCTTGAACGAGGCCGGCCCACCCAATGGCTGGGCGCTGACATCAGGATGTCAGCAGCTAAGCAGCAATTCTTAGCCCTAATTTATTATTTACCCTGCAGATATGGAGTTAAATATCTTAACGATGTTTTAGCTCTTCTGCTGAAAATCTGAAACATTAGCTTACAAAATGAAAAACTTTTTTTTTTAAAATATGTACATCTGCCAGAGAGAAATGCCTTTTACAGTTTGGTTCTCAGAATAGTATTTACCCCATACGTTTCTAGACCCAGCGGAATATTACAAGATATTGGAACAGAAAGCTGTAAGGTAATTTTTTTCCCTTAAATTTTTATTATTTTGTCATTGCAAAGTCTGTGAGGAGCCTTGTGCTGCCTTTTAGATTAAGTAGAAGTTAAAAGTTGCTTTCCTGAATTAATTTGTGATATAAAGAGAACTTCAGGTTATACCAAAGATGGATGCTTAGTAAGAATATGCAATAAATATTCAATAAAAAGCTAAGGTAAGAGGAAACCTGGAAAAGAAAGTATTAGCTGATAGTTTCGTGCAAGTATTTGCACCTCTAAAATCTAATCTGAAATGCAATCTTGTCATTTAATTTAGAGAAATAGTAAAAGTAATAAATAAATGAATAAAAACCCCAACCAACAAAAGATCATCCCTTAAAATCAAAACAACGCAACCTAAAGAACAAGCTAACAATCAATAGAGCAAATGGTTTTTAATTTCTTAATTAATTATTATTTGGCATTTCAGGGAATCTTGCTTAGTGGCATTGTAAATAAAAATAAAGTTGTAATTTTTAATGTCCCTCTTGTGAGTGCTCAAGTGATGTTTGGCAAACACTTGTCACCAGAGAATAGTTTCCCTAAAGTAATGCAATTTCATTTTGACCAGGTCGAGAAATCCTGACTGAGGCAGTGGGTGGCAGGCTTTAGAAGTTTTGCTCCTCCTTGAGCCCGGAATTTCCAAATGTGGGGCCGTAATGAGCCATCTCAGAGTCCTGTGCCGCTAATTGGCAGCGTCCTGGCAGCCCGGTGCTCCTGCCTTGTCTTGGGCCAGGCAGGGAATTCCAGCAGGGAGTCATGCATCGCCCTTCTGGTAATGAGGAGGTTGAAGGCACGCTTTCCTTTGCTCCCTGAGTCCCCTGGGCACCCAGCTCCACTCCTGGAGGAATGAGTCACTGTGAACGGTCACCACCTCAAGGAGGTGGTTTGAGTTTCCTTGGCTGAAGTTTCTGCCCCGCTTGCCAAATGGATCTGTTTGGGATGTGCCTTGTGTGCTTTCCCGACCCTTCCTCTGAGAGCAGAAGCCAAGAATGGAGCTGGCCTCTCCCCCTGCACCATCAGCAGGAACTGCTTGCCTGTCCTGGCAGTAAGTAACAGGAGTTATAATTAGAGATGGTTTTGTCACTGTGTTTGAAGGGGGAAAAGTTATGGCAAGGAAATTCTGGGAAATCCTTATTACACAAACCCTGCTGCTGTTGATGAGCATTTAAGTTCCTGAGACTACAGATGGGGACCAAAGTAGAAATGCAAGCTTGGAAACATCCTCATTTTTTTTTGTTCTTTTGTTTTCAGACATGATAACAGTCATAAGGCATGCATCACTTCTCAGAAAATATTAAATATAGACAGGATAATAGAGGTGTCTCCTATTACTAAGGCTTAATTGTTTTATGAAGTGTGACAGCATTCACAAGTGTACTGTGATGTATTATAAACAACTTAAGTTGAATGACATTTGTAAAAATGAAAACACCCAACACAAGCCTTAGATCTTTTGATTGTGTTGTTTTATTTTACCTAAGTTTCTTTGAATCTTAACACATTATAATGCTATAAATTAGTGCAGCTACTCTGCATGAAAATGATGGATGGGTTTTTATTTTGCATCGAATGTCAAGGAAATAATTCTTACTCTCTGGCCTAATCTCAGAGGATCTGCATGCAACTGTCTTTGTTAGGAGTTGTGGGTAGGTACTGTGCAGTCTTCTTACCACCCACTCGTGTAACAGTAACTTGATTTACTTTGTCACCCAAGACTTTCATCACCATTTTCTTGTTTCCTCCCAAAGCAGATGACTGGATGTTTTTGGTACATGAGGGGGCCTTCATGAAGCTATTTGATTTATAAAGCTTTGAGGTGGAAACTCTGTGCTGCAGCAAAATGCAGAAAAATGCTAGGATAGTCAGAAAGAAGAATGCTACCATGGGAAAATCAAGCTGACATTTAAGGTTCCCTCCTGACATTGAGATGTGGCTGCCAGTCTGGCCATCAATGTCTCTATGCAGCACAAAGTAAAAGGACTGTCTTTGAATTTAAAGCATGTCTGACCTTCTTCCTTCTGTATCTGGGCTTAGCAGCACCTCACAAAAGAGATGTTGTGAGTGGTAACTCTGACTAAAATGACACATGAGCTGCAATGGAATTATGTGCGTAGTCAAAATGAGATAAGTGCATCAGTGATCTGAAAGGGTGAGACTCTGCGAGCACATAATGAAGCTGTTGTGTAGCACAGGCACGGACCTGTACGCTCAGATTGCCCTGCAGGTGGAAAATTTCATCGTGTAAAAAGTGCTGAATCAGGTGCCACATAACTTTGATGAAGTGGAAAACCGATTTTGTTCTCTCTAGTCCTTTGGAATAAAGGAGTAGGTAGTCAGCTCTTCTCTCCTGGGTCAGCCATGGGGCTGATAAAATTATCTTCTTGAAGCTTCACCAGACTTTCAATAGATTTGTTTGTTTATTTTTTTTTTTGATTGTTTGGGTGTTTGTTTTTTAAATTTTTAAGAATTTTTTTATTTGGCAACTTGGCTGAGGGTTTGGGAAGGAGATGTGTATAGGCAACAATCTTCTGTGCTCTTCCTGTTGCTTTATGGTACATGCAGCAGAGCCTGGGCATGAGATACATATGTGACAGTCAGACAAAAGATTCCACAGATGTTAAAGAAAAAAGGAATGGGGGAAAGAATAACAATAAAAAATAGTCAGGAATGGCAGCCTCACATCTTTATATCCACTTCTAGTTATAGAACTGTCAGTGAGAGACTTTGCCTTGGAATAAAATGTATGTAGAAATTTGGAGCTCTTCTTGTGTCTCGCTTTACAAAGTTGTTGTTTTGGTTCTCCAAAAGCTCTTTTTAAGTGGAAGTAATGCATGAACTCAAGTATATGAGTACATGTTCACTCACTTGTCCAGTGTTGGTCTGGGGACATTTTTTTCTCCTGCTTCTTTTAGTTTTTGAATGAATCTATGATTTGTTGCCCTTAGCAAAGAAAAGTGGTGTGGGATGGGGTATATCTGAAAAAAAGTGTTGAGAGTACCTCTAGAGAAGCCCGTGTGTGTAGGGAGACTACAGGGGCTGCTGTGTGGGTTAGTGCTGGGCATTTGGTGGCTGTGTGTGGCTAAAGTGATGTCCCTTCAGAGTGAAGAAGGTTTATGGTGGGACATGAGCATGAAAGACTTTGCTGTGTGTTTTAAAAGCCGCAGTCACATGGGAAAACCATCTGTGCTTTCACCAAAAAACTGCTGGGCCCTCTGTGAGCTGAGAAATACATACAACAGTGTGCTGTGTGCTTGCGGGCCTTGGTGCATGCCCTGCATAAATATCCAGGGACAAAGATGAAGGGGTGTCATTATGTTGCTAATTCAAATGTATAGTGTGCGAGTTTTCAGCCTTTTTCTGTCCTTTCTCTAAGGTAATGCATATTTATGCATGAAGAACATTAATGTGCTTGCTCATGGTGAAGGGCATAGGTCTGATGGAAAGGGCAGTGCCAAGAGCTGGGTAGTCCCAGGTTTTCAGGCACATTTCTCATTCTTTAAAAGCCCCCACATCTCTCTGGTTCTACTTCTCATTTCTATATATGCTGTGCTTTTCCTTTCTGTTTCCCTGTGTCTCTTGGTGTGGATGTGCTGGGTGCAGCACATGTGCCATGTTGTGCCAGCCCCTGGGTTCTCCCGTTACCCTTTCTCTGAGGATGCTGAGCTCCTGGTGAGGCTCTTGCTGATGCACATGCAGCCCACTTCGTGCCAGCTGATTGCCTCTCAGCCAGCTCAAAAGCTTTTTTTTTTTATACCTGGAAACTTGTCTTTTGTGTTTTGCCTATAAAGGAATTCAGGGAGGATTTTGGCCATGGAGATGAAGATGTGTGCAGTCCTCACACCAGCACCACCTTGTCTAATGTGTACCACATACTAGCACAGACTAGTCCAGTCAGTGCTTGAATTGGTCTCTGAGGAAAACACTGGGCTTGAGACAACTGTGGTTAGGAAAAAAAAGAGGTTTTTCTACCTTAAATTTCTCCAGAATTTTTTCTCTTACAAAAGACCACAGTCCCCCATCTTAGTCTGCAGAAGAGAGCCACAAACAAAGCAGGAGACTATGTAGCGTCAAGGGAGAGGCTGTTTGGTTTTTACTCCAAAAAAATCTAGTGTGCTGGTCAGAGCCTTACCTCAAATTAAAAGTTTAATTCTTGTCCATTGCATGTTGTCTCAGCTTTTTCTGCCTGTTGGGCTGTAATCTGTGACAATCCATAACATAGGCAGTGTGGGGCCTGGATTTTTGTAAATGCACTTTGAGAAACAGAGGGAAAGGAGCATAAAGAGACTTATTTTAGAGTGCAGATGGAGTCTCTGGGACAAAGTGGGAACAGATCTTCAACTCTAGCACTTAGAGCAAGACCTCTCATCCTTGCCAAAAGAGACTGGAAGAGAAAAGGATTGAAACTGCAACTTTTAGAGAAAACCTGAAGGCTGGGCGAGAGGCAGAGGACAGCTGTGCATGAATATTACAATTTGATCTTGTTTGGAGTATAATATACCCAAATATACCTAAAAGGAGCATACAGGAAAGCTGGAGAGGAACTTTTTACAAAGACATGTAGTGACAGCTAACGGGATAATGGCTTTAAGCTGAAAAAGGATGGGTTTAGGTTAGATATTAGGAAGAAATTCTTTCCCATGAGGGTGGTGAGGCACTGGAACAGGTTGTCCTGAGAAAGCTGTGCATGCCCCATCCCTGGAAGTGTCCAAGACCAGGTTGGAAGGAGCTCTGAGCAACCTGGGATAGTGGAAATTGTCTCAGCCTATGGATGGGGTGTTGGATCAAGATGATTTGTAAGATCCTTTTCAAACTAAAGTGTTCTTTGATTCTGTGAAGTTTTGCTTCTGGCTTACTTCATTGGGCAAGTGGGAGGGTTCCTTTTTGAAGATTTTCTGTAGCCTGAGGCTGCCACAGGGCACTAAGTGGCTCTTCTGAATGTCTCAACACCTTCAGTTAATTTAGTGAAGTGGCTCAGCGTAAAGTTGGGGAAGAGGCTGAGGGGAAAGGCAAGGCTTTTTTAGGTGTTTCTGAGGAATGAATGATCACTAACTACTGTGTTCATGACAAAGAAAGCTGGTGCAGGGCTGACCTTATCTGTGCTCTGGAATTGAGCCTGATAGGTATTTCCCAATACCTATCCACACTTCATTCTTGAGGAAGCTTGGTAGTTTGAAACACATATGCTAGGAAAACCTTGGTAAAGAGGTCCTGAACCTTTCAGTTCTGGATTTTGATTCCAATGCAGCTCTGAATGACACTGCCAGCATCCCTTTCCATTTAACAGCTGTTTGAAAGCTTAGCTAGGTTCAAAACTTACAGTTCCTAATGGAAAAGTGCTATTTCATTATTTGGTTCATGCAATTTTTATTTTTTTTTTCTGGGGGGGAGTTATAACATTAAAGTCTTCCTATAAAGATTTCCAGCTCACCAGCCCTACAACTACCTAAGGCTAATCCCCATTGGAGTAGACAAACAGCCGTGCAGTCAGAGAGAAGGGAGGTGTCTAATTGTACTTGTGATTGAGGTATAATTTAACACTTCATTGTGGCTAAACAAGAGAGATGAGAAGATGAAGGATGCCCTTCCCTCGGGCTGCCAATAAGGTGCATAGCATCAGCAACGAGGTCACTTATTGGCAGTGGGCAGTGCTGCTGCTGGCAGCCCTGTAACCTCAGCTAGGCTGCAGAGGCATTGCAGAGATAAATGATTTTGATGCTTTTGGTGGTCTGACTCTGTGCAAGAGCTCTTGGAGGAGAGATGTGGGCTCTTCTGCAATGTCCAAGGGCTTGGATGAAAATGTTTAGTGGTCAGAGGCGTGGGTAGTGGAAATGTGGTGGGCAAATACTTTGTCTTGCTTTCTAATATCCTTTTCAGATTTATTCAAAATAATCTATTCCTCCCTCGCTGTTACTAAGGAGTTTGTGTTTAATATGTACATCTAAAATATGTGCATATTAAGGCTATATGATACAGAAGTGTTTGGGGGTATGAGCTGATGCTTTTTAGAGAAGGAGTAAAAAATTATCGTGTTTAATAGAGACATAATTATTAGAAGCAGTACGCTTATGTAGAACTCACTTCAATATTTGTAATTTCACCAACTTCAAAGTATTTTAAAATTGTAAAATTTGTTTCAATATTTCTCATTTCTTTCAAATGTTCATGAGTTTTGCCTGTCATAAAACCAAACAGCAAAGTCCTTAGTAGTCAGGTTATATTTCTTCTAAATTGTATGACTCATCAGGAAGCTTGACCCACTGGGGAGCATTTTCCAAGTGGAGCAGGGATTAAGCTTCAATTGCACAGATTCATCAAAGATGGTGAGTCGAACACCCCAGAATCCCTCTGTGCTCTGAAACTGCTCCCTGATGTTGTGTAATATGCAGGAGAGGGGACTGCCTGTGATGCTCTGAGAGGTGCCATGGGGTTTCTGGGCACCATAGGAGAGGATGAGGAAGCAAAATAGCTTTAAAGCCCGTTAGCATTAAAAGATGATGAGAAAATACCTTCCTGTCATCACTTTATTTCATTAGGTTGCTAATGAGTTTCCTCTAGGGATGGCAATGGGGTAGTTCTGATGCTTTTATCCAATTAGTGAGTGATCCCAGGAGTATACCCTTTTGTTGTGAAAACACATCGAGGTTCAGTCCTCCTGGAGCATTGCATCCTGCAGGTGCTCTGAAGGCAGTGAAATGCCATGTGAAGGTGCATGCTAGGCCAGGTCCTTCATTACTAATTGCTGATGTTAGCCTGATCTATGGTTTTGAGATGGAGCCCTGGAGGGCAATGGACTCTCCTGTGAAAGTAAGTGAAATGCCAAAGATGTGAATAAAGTTTCATTATGAGTTTTGAGGTTACTTGTAAGTTGAGACACTGAGAGAATTCGCATTTTAAAAACCCTCGTGTAGATAGGAAACAAAAGATAAGTGCCTTTGATGCACTGCCTCAAGGGATATCCAGTACCAGCGCCTTGCCAGCTGCTTGTGCTTGTAGGAACCTTTGCTTCTGGCACTGTAGTCACCTCCAGCTTTTAGCTTGATTTAAAATGACATTGAAGAAGGAATTAACAACTGATGCAGCTGACATATTTGGTTGTGTGTGGCTTTCCGTTAGTGAAAAGAACTTAAGCTATTCCTTGTTTTTCATTTCTGTCTCTGCAGGTAGCCAAGAGTTGCAACTGTCACTTCTCTTACAGGGCACTGCATTTGGCTTTGCAGCAGGTAGTTTTGTTCCTGGCCAGTGTCCACCACGCAAGAATTTATGTCTTTCTATATTTTTTAGTTGCGCTCTGTCCTTTCAATTCTATATTTTCCCTTTGTTGCCCTGTCTTCACCAAGACCCCTGTGCTCTGTGTTATTTATATACCTGGGGCTGTGCAGTGCATGGTACAATGAACAAAGAACACAGAACTACATGAACATTGGGTTTCACATTCTACAAGGTTACATTTAAGTTATTGAGGTTGCTCAAACAGTTTTTTCCTGCCTCCAAGGTTAGTATGAGCTTTATAGTACAGTGCTTTCTTTATCTCTGATTCTTTATCATCAAGTTGCTCATAAGCTGCCTCCTTCTCCCCTTTAGAGTTGAAATATGGGGAGTTTCCAAGCCCTGCAGAGGTAGGCTGTATTGCAGAGGAGTTGTATGCTCTTTTAAAGTGTAACTGGAATAGAGACTGGTTTTTGATTCTGTCAGTACAACATGAACCTATGGCAAAAAGGAAGAGGCACTAGTTACCCTCTCCAGCTTTTCAGCTTTTTTTCCCCCAGCTTTTTCAGGTATTGAAGGAATGCTGAGAGGTGTCTGTCTGACAAGCCCCACTGATGCATAAAAAACAGTGCTGGAGTAGGCTCCCAGTGGGTTGGGTACAGGATAGGGCTGTGATGCTTGCCTGGACTCCCTTTTGGCTTTGTGAATCTTGATTCATCCTGGACAGCAAACAGCAAAACAGTGTTTTTCATTTCTTTGAGTGTGATATGGACCATATCATCATTTGATAAATGTGCCATGTTCCAGAGTGAACAGCAAAATTACTGAGTGCCGGGTTATTTGGCCTCTGTCTTAGAAGCATTTTGTTCCTCTTTTTTCAGCAGAGAGAAGGATGAGTAATGTTGGCTGTGATGCTGGGGCAGCTATGAGTTGGATTGAGACCAATGAAGCAGTTAAGATGCCCTCTCACAGATTGTACATATGGTGTTTAGAAACTGCTAACCTGATGGCCTTCAGTCTAGTGGCCTAGGAGTGGCCTTTCCCCAAAATCCTCTTACCAATCAAACCTTAATCCATTTGAGAGGGAGAAAAACCATAACCTTCAGCATGGATGGCTGTAGGCAGTCTCTGGTATCCCCAAAGGGAGGGCTGGCAGAAGCACAGCTTTTCTGCTTTCCAGAGGAGATACTGCTTGTCTTTCCCTCTGGGAATAGCCTGGGCTTTCCCAGTGAAGAGCAAGATGCTGTCCAGACCCCAGACTCCCAGGGATGTGATGGACATCAACAACACAAGCCAAGCATTATGCATGTTTATCCAAGCCTCTGGTCAGTCTCAAGCCAGAAGCACTCTAAGAAATGCTGTCTGGGACAGGACAAACTCAGAGAGAATGCTGTGTGAGCTCCCCTCTTAAAGAATGTGTTTAGAAAAATCTCATGTGTGATTAAAAAAAAGAAAAGAGATTGAGTGGAGTAAATTCTACTAATTTTTCCTCTTCTTTTTTTTTAATGAAAGACACAAAGCTGAGCTGTCTCTGGCTGCAACTGGGTGAGATGTTTAATAGGACACAAGTAATTTTATTTCCTCATATGTAGTCTTCTAGAGTCACCTATTCAAGAGGCAGGAATACATTCTTTCCAATTTTTACCTCACGTCTGGTGAAAATGTGAGAGATCAGATAGCAGGGAATTTAAAAGGAAAACCTAATCTGGTCCCTTGGTTGGGCAATATGGCATTTTTTCCTAATCCCTGGATTGCTCAATTCACTCTTCTCTCCTTACCGCCACCGCCTTAGCGCAGAAAGGGAAAGCACTGAAATGTAATTCTGCCATCAGCAGATGATAGGTTGAAGCTGTCATTTTCCTGCCTGTACAATAGCTCCTTACAATTCCAATTTCCCTTCTTTCTGAAGAAAGGCTTTGAGTTTGGTGTTTATGTTACTACCTGGTCCAGTAAGCCACAGCTGCTGCGCCCGAGGGTGGGGGCTCCTCTCCTTTCACAGCTCGTGCTATTCTTCTGTGGGAAGAGAAGATAAGATGACTAATTTGGGGAGAGAGATGGAAGGAAGAAGGGAGCTGACCTATGACTTTGAAAGTGTTGGGTTCATTCCTCCTCATTTCCTAATTGGCAGGGACTGTCTTCTGTTCAGGGAGAGGTGCAGGGCAGACAGAAGCAGCGAGAGCTTCCATCACACACTGATTATACCCCTCTTCTGACTTAGCAGAAAAAGAAGGTAATTCACTTTTCACTCTTTGGCCTTTGTCCTAAGATTATTTAAGTCGTTTGCTTCATGAAAATTGGAAATCATCCCATTTAACATGTGAAGTGCCAAGATACCAAATGACCTTTCCTTTCTGCCACCAGTGATGTTGTTTTACTATCCTTTGTGGCTGTATGTCTTATCAGTTATAAAGCTGAGCCTGGCTGCCTTCTGAAGGATATGGATGTGGGCCTGCTCCATGTGTCTGCTTCTCCCATCTGTTTGTGCTGGGAGCTGCAGATGATAAAAAAAGGATTTGATTATTTCAACACAGTCAGAGTTTTGTATCCTCCAGCTGACCAAAGACAGGCTTTTCCAATGGGTCACCAGCAATTATAAAATGAGAGAAGGAGGGGAATGAAGGGTAGAAAGTCATGCTTAGAGCGCACTGGGTAATGCTTTATAACAAAAATTTTTCCAAGCTTGAAAGAAGCCAATAAGGATGTGAAATACAGAGTGAAAGAAAGAGGGAAGAAATAAGCTGGGGCACCAAAATCAATTCCACCCAATTTGATCCAGTGGGTGAAAAAGAGAAAGATATGGATTCCTCTCCTGTAGGAGACACAGCTTGCTCTCTCAAGAGGCAGTTCCCTGGCAGGTTAGCTCTCCTGCCCACTCCTGCCTGCATCATGAGGATCATGGCCAGAAATCATGGGGTTCTCCTGGGTTTTGCTGTGTCCCAGCTGTGCCTGGACAGCAGCCCCTGTTTCCTGCATGGTAGCCCCTTTCCCAGCCATCCCTACCCAAACACAAAAAGCAGTGGGAGCTTTTTGTTTCTGATTCAGTCACTTTGCAAACAGTGTCACAATTTGTCAGGTGCTGAGCATGATATTTGCTTGATGGAAATGTTGGCCCTATTGTGAATCAATCCTAACAGCTTCTCACAGCGAGGTTGTAAGACAATGAGACAAATTTACGACACAGGCAGACAAAGCAGCTTCTATTATGTGTGGAACCACAAATAATAGGAGGATAAATGAAAACCAGTGAAAATATCTTCATGACGGGTGGCTGCAGGCACAACAGTGTGCGTCAGCGGCTAACTGGAGTGATGAAGGTGTTGGGGACAGCCAGGTGAGCCTGGAGGGCTCGTGCCTGATGTGGCTGAGCTGGGGGTGTGTGCTGAAACACAAGGAAGATTTCAAAGCCATTCTGTGAACAGTCTGCTCAAACAGAGAGGCAGTGGGAAAAAAACATTTGTTTTTTAAAATGGTGACCTTTTGCTCATTCTAAGGAAGTTGGGCAAAAGGTAATACTTGTGAAGGTACCACAATATATGCATTTGCTTGTAATTCCAGTCTTCTGTAGAGGAGAAGGGTATCTTAAAAGTTCCCAGTGGAATATTCGCATTGTAAAAACATTTTTTGACATAATATTTTCCAACTGAAATCTTCCGGGGAAGATGCTGGTTTGTTTAATAAACCTCACAACATGACCAATGTATTTGTATATTCATCTCATAAGTAAAATATAGAATGGTTGGTATTATAATTCCCTTCCTTCATCCTGAATTCTTCTTTTCATTCTGATTCAGAAGAGAAAAGTGATTTTGTTTTGATTTGAAATATGAGAATTTTCCAATGAATGGGAGCACAAGTCAAAGTTGTTATTTGGTAGCATTTATGAAACTATCTTGGCCAGGTTTCATTTTTCATGATAGGAATGTGTTGTAATAACCACATCTAGTGCTGGTCAGCCCTATGACACTCAGCCTCTTCTGAGCTACCAGAAACTGAAGGAACATGGAAGATGAATTGTCCTCTGACTGCTTCAAGAAGCAGGAGCTTCTTGATGTTGTGATTAAAACATGTTATGGGAGTAATATTGGGTGGCCATCCAAATTTTTCCAGCTAAAAGAAATCATTCTCTAGAGATGTCTGAAGGCTGAATGTACATCAGGTGTATGGTTAATGGCTGTTTTTTAACTTCTCTTTCTGTGAGTGTTCTGTATCTGGGAGTCTTCCTCTGCAGCTACTGGTGGAAGTAACCGGTTAGTAGAAAGCTGAGTAGCCACTTACTGGCAACAACTTTTTTCTTACAGAGAGGATGAAAGTGATGTCTGACATTAGAGCTGGAAAGGCTTCTGCCCTGAAAAGGTGTTGATCTGCTCTTTAACCATTTCTGCTGCTCCTTTCTGAGCATGGAGCGGTTGGATCAGCAATTACCCTCTCTCAGGGAAGGGGCACCAGGGTGCTGGACCTTGGCAGGATGATGATCTCTCCCACCACGCTGTGCTTGCTGAGCACCACGCTGTGCTTGCTGAGCACCACAGTGTGCTCAGCTCAGCAGGGTGAGAATTTTGTACTAGTCAAATTTCTGTGAAATTTGGCTCTCTGGACTGCTGGAGCAGCAGCCCCCATCCAACTGGAGCAGCTGCCATCCAACTGGTCTGGGCAGCAGAAAAGGAAGGAGGGTAAGACTGAAGAGTGTTGGTAACTGCAGCCTGGAAACAAATATAAGAGAGAGGTGAAATAGCAAGGCAGTGTTTGTTATAGTAAATTATGTCTGGGCAAGGGATTGCTGAATTGTCAGTCGCAGAACAGTGTCTGCTTGTACTGGTTTTGCTGTTCCAGACATATGTCTCCCACAGGATTTAAGAACTTTCTTGGGAAGAGACCATGTGAATGTGCAGTTCTTGCCATTAAGACTAATGCATTTCCTTCTAATGGCTCTGCTGTGATGAATCAGTCCCCACATGCACATCTTAGTGGTTGGTGTCACGCCCTACTGGCTCTGGAAAAATTGTGAGTGCTGGTATGTGTGAAAAAGTCAGTATGAGGAGAGGAGGAATTATTTCTGAAGGATAATTTCAGGCTGGGGAGACTACCCCTACTCAATGGTTGTTAGCATGTGAGAGAGTCTTCTCCAGAGGACCATTTAGCCAACATAATTCTGGCTCCAAACTGTTCTCTGGAAGAGTCCATCTCTATTGACTGCAGACAGTCCATGGAAAGCAGTCTTAAAATTAGTTTTTGTGTGGACCCTTCCTACAAACAGGATGAATATATGTATATGCTTGTTAGTGTTTGATAAATTATTCCAAATTAAAAAAAAAAAAGATGAACAAGATTTTTCTTGCAAAAAGGTGGAGTTTTTTTAGTTTTGTTGCTGTTGCTGTTTTGGTGTTTTTTTGGCAAGATATAAATCTGCTTTGAAGTGGAAGTGGTGACTTCTTTTAGTGGCTGCTGGCAAGTATGTCAGTTTTATAAAGTGCTGCAATATCTCTACAGCCAAATAGAGATGTTGCCATTTTGCCTGCTGTGAACTGCATCTCGAAAATCAACTGCTTTGCCAGCTGTAAGGGCAGCTGGGAGCCACTTGCTCTGTGACTTGGTCCTGGTGCAGGACATGAGAGCAAATATCTTGCCCCTCTAGGGGGGCACATTTGTCATGTTTTCCATGAGCTACAATAGATTGCCTGGAAAGTAAAATGCATGGATTGCCCATGATTGCTGGTCTCTCAGACTTGTTCTTTAATGGTTCAAAGCCAGCCCTCGCTGCTGAAAGGAGCATGTGTTAGAGGCAGGTGCCTCTGTGCAAGTCCTGATGTTTTTCTGTGGGACAGTCCTTTTTTGGTAAGCTGTGCACTTTAACATTTGCTGTTACTCTAATTCATTTACCTCACCAGAATGGCACAAACAAAACCTGCAGGGGGAAGGAATGGGGACGAATCATCTTTACTGTGATTATGTGACACCTCCAGCTGTTGATGATGTGCTGAATGGTACCTGGATGGCTGATATTTGACCTCTTTATTAGTTTTGCTCTTTTCTTCCTTTGATTTGTTGGGAGCCTGAAAAGCAATAGATGAAATGAAAAGGACTAAAGAAGGGTAAATCACTTCAGGCATTCAAGTGTGTTTGTGATTATTCTGCAGGAAGAAAGATGACAGACTGTGGTTATTTGGTTTATAAGTAGAAGAAAATATGATGAAATAAGTGAGCTCAGGGGCTTTTTCTTTACTTGCCATACGTGATTGTTTTGTGTGTATTTAATAGGGACTTCACTGCTGCAGCAAATCATTGAAGGGGAATATTCAGTAGAATCCAAAGAAGGATTAGGCTTTTATAGGAGAATGAAGCACATTCATAACAAGTCTGACTACTGAGTACCCACAATGTCACTGGAGCTGCCAGTGATTTTTTGCTTCAGGAGCTGAAAATGTGACCTGGAGGGGCTGGAAAGGGAGTATCTGTGCACTGCAACTTCCCATCCTTCACGGGGCACATGCCTGTGTTTCTGTCTGCCTTGCCCTGTATTGGTGGGATATTGAGCAGAGTTCTTGAACTCACTGGGCAGTGATTTGATCAGGCATGACAGCCGCTAAGGACCTAAACAAATAGCAGAGAAGCTAATTCTGTTCCCCTATCTAAAATTCTAATCTTGTTCGTGACATCATAATTGGTTGCCATGGGGACAATTATGGTGTCATAAAAAAAGGATTAATGATGAGTTTAAGTGAGGATTAAGCAGCTGGAACAGATGAACTTTTTAATAACTCCTGCCTCCTCTGAAAGCTACTGTTTTGTGCATAAAAATATAGCTCCAAATAAAGAATGATGGGCTGCATGAAAGTAAATATGCACTGAAGGAACTATTATGCATCCAAAAGGATATTGCTCTAAGTTTCTGAGGTCTATCAGGATGCTGCACTGTAAAGGAAATCTCACCCATGTAGAGAAATGCTAGAATGGGCAACAGATTTCCTGTCTCCCGTGGTCTTTTCCAGGTGTGAAGCTCCACAGGTTTTTATTTCTGTGCATCTTTCTTTTGTGTATTTAAACATTAACTCCAAGTAAACATAGTTTTTCATGTTCCATTGTACTTAGTTTAGAAAATAGGTATGAGGGAGGTGATATGTAAAAAAAATAAATGAATATTGATGCAACTTAATATATTCACTTGTGAGGGTGCTTCAAATTTTAGTGGCTTGTCTGTTTGGAATAGGTTTTGTCAAGAAAATCAGGACTCCTGCAGCTAGCATACTTCAATATAGATCATCTTAGCTTTTGCCTGTGCTATGAAAGCTGGGACGGCTACTCAACAGAGAGCAAATCAAGCAGACAGGATTCTTGTGCCCAGGCTGACAGGATCTGAGCTACTGCATTAAATGCTCGGTTCACACACGTTTTCCATGCTGCTGATTGTATGCGATTTCTAAAGCAAAGTTTTGAAAAAATCTGAATAGTTTCTGCAGCATGAATGCCTGTGCTGGCTGCTTTGTCTTGCAGGTTCCCTCAGAGCCGGGCAGGCTCCGTGTGGCTCCGCAGCTCTCGCTGCCTTTGCCTGCCCTGACCCGCTCTGGCAATCAGCTATCAGCAGAAGGACCATCAACAAGAATTATTAACATATGATAGGGGATGGAAAAGTCGTGTGAATAGCACTTGGGGATGGACTCAGTGGCAAGAAACTACCTGGATGCCAGATCTTTGTTGTCCCTCTCGCTCTTGTTACATTTGCTTAACTCTTTCTGTCTCTCTGCTCCTGGCTCTTCTTGGTGCCTCTGTTATGAGCTGGAGAGGAATGACTGTTTCTGCCTGCAGGGAAGGGGGAAACACAGGGCTCCTGAGCTTTCCTGGGGATCCAGCTCTCGCTTATTGCCATGATGTTGGTCTTTGTTGTGACTTTTGGGGTGGAGTAAGAAGAGCACCAATTGTTTTGTTGTGGCGTTGGAGCAGAGCTGCTCTTGCATCCATTATTGAAGTGCATGGGAATCCTTATCAAAATGCACTGGCTTGCAGACAGGGACTTGTATGCCTGCTGCTCCTGTGATGTATTTCTGCTGGGATTGCCTTCTGCCTTGGGGTGCTGCTGGGAGATGAGGTTGGGTGTCTGTGGCCCTGGCCCTACTCTTGGCTGCTACACGCTGAGCACAAGCCTCTCTCTGAAGCATTTTTGGGGAATAATGACAAACTCTGGGGACTTGTAAAGTGGTCTTCAAAATCCTGTGCAGGTGTACATTAATCTCTGCAACATCACTGGGGTGGCAGAGGACAGGCTGTTCTCTTACCACTGGAGATGAAATTCAAGAATAAAGGTTAAACTGTGAATTTTTCAGATGTTAGTAGAGGTGAAACAGGTCTTTCAGAGTACCTGCTCAGGGACACATGAGCTTGAGGCACCTAAGAGGATTTCTGATTTTTAGCCAGGCTGAAGGTTTTACCACAATTATAAGGGATTTCTGTGGGTATAGTGCCAGTAGGTTTGGATGCTCTTTCTCTGACTACTGCATTCTCCTTTCATTTATCTCTTCTCTCCCAAGGCCTTTGACCTTCATTCCTCCTGGATGTAGCAGCCCAGTGTGCAGCATTTCACCTCAATCTGCTCTTGTGCCCCCAGGAAAAAGATTTGCTGGCCAAGGATCCAACCCTGCTGTTTTGCAATACTTTAGGAAGAGCAGTTTATAACTGCTAAGTATAACTGTACTCTAGCTAGTCCTGCTCTCTAAGGTAATGATACTGAAATCAACTTGAGAACAATAATTTTAACACAATTGGAAGTATTAGAAAGCAGGCATTTTTTATTAAAGTGCTGGACACCTCTGGGTTGTTTTTTTTTTTTTCCCCTAACTGGATCTGTGTTGTGAAATTTTACAACAGGGTGTTTATTCCACCATGACTGATCTTATTCATTATAACATATTTTCTAGCTAATACACGAACATCACTTTTCCTAGAATTAATTTAGATGCCTCTGCCTCTTACTGGAAGTCTTCTTATGGTTCTGAAGGGTCATCTAAAGAGGTTTCTGGTGGTTGTATTCACTGAGAGCCCTCAATACTATGATGACTTTGAACTTCTGAACTTCTCTTAGGGCATGTGCTCTTATTTCTTGTTAGATAACTTTGCCACAAAAGTCCCTATGTTCCCCAATATCTGTTTATCCACTGGTTCTAGCTATCTTTTTCATCCTATGTGCCTACTTTTACATTCTTTTATCTAATTTGCTAGTTAGTATTTAAGGTCTATTTTGCATCTTCAAGGCAACTGAAAATTGTTATTCTCCATGCTGTATGTCAGTAGGAATATTATAGAGTAGGAGTGTGGCTGCTCTGAGCTGTGCAGACAGGCTGGGGAGTTCTGTGCTCCCAAGTCCTGCAGTAGGAATTGCAGGACAGAGCGGCATGATCAGGACAGAGCGGCATGATGAGCCCAGAGCAGGGCAGATGGCTTGTGCCAGCACAGACGTCTATAATTTGGGCTTTTAGGGGGAGCTAAAACCCTCTGCTGTGTGGACATTGGTGGTTCTCTTCTGAAATTATCTAGTTGAGTCTCTTACTAGATCACAACAGTAATTCCTTGAGGAATGGCTAAGAGGGCACAAACAATTTTATCATATCCTCCAGACTGAGAAGGTGTGCCCACTACCAGGTGTGGAGTTTCAGGCAATTTGAGAGTGTAGTGCCCAAGGAACTACTTGGTTATTTTTTCCATCTACACTTATCCAGAAGTCTGCAAGCTCCTCCCTTCCCACATAGAGATGTGGGGCTCTGACTGCTCTGGGAACACCTCAGCTCAGTGTCAGGCTTTCTCAAGGCTTGTCCAGGGACCTGGTGCCACCAGTGTAGTGATGGGGACCTGTTGATAGATCAGAGGGGTGAATCTGGGAGAAAGCACTGCCCTGGCTTCCTGTCAGATGTGGTTTTCCCTCTTAAATCCCAAGTGTTCCTTTGAAAATCAGAGGCATTTTGTTTGTTTTCAATAGGCAGCACTGGGTTCCTTCCTTCTTTGTTACAGTAAAGGCAAGGTGTACAGCTGGAAGGAAAAGGGTTCTGTTCTAACTCCTGTGCTATAAAGCACTGAAATAAGCTTGTCTCAGTTGTGTCTTGGACTGTCTGTGTATGGCACGTGGTCAGTGAGAGGACACAACTGTGTGCCTCTGAGCTGGGCAGGAGAACATTATTCATGAGTGATCACATGCAGCTGACAAATGGTGGAGGCAAATGAGGAATTGGACCTTTGGTACCTCGCACTGGAGAACAAACAGCCTGACCCTGCACTGAGTGCCTGCTGTGCTGCTGGGGCTGGTGATGGAGGTGCCCCTTGTGACAGGAGAGCTTATGATCTGCCTCTCTGTGGGTGAGGAACAGGATAGGGCTGTCCCTCCTTTCAAACAGGATATAAAGTACATATCTAGACTAGCACAACTGTTCTCAAAGTCACCTTGCCCTTGCAGAGTTCAGATGCTGCAGGGATGGACACAAGCAGCTCTTTCTGCCCCAAGGCTGAGGGTTTTCTAGAGACTGGTCCTGCCTGCCGGGGCTGCAAAATTGTTCCCTGGAAGTGCTGTTCTTGTGATCTTAGGAGGCATTAAACACAGGTTAAATTGAAAATCGTGTGGGAGCAGTGGATGCTAACATCTGCCAGAGCACAGAGGAAGCATGTGAAGCAAGGGGAATTTCTCTGTCTTGTTGATACCTAGGGAAGAACTGTGAACCAGAATGCTTCTATTCCGTGTTTCTATCGATGTCTTGAGTTCCCTGTTGCTTTCCAAAACACAGCCATAACTGAGCCTGTTTCACCTTCTGACATTTAAAACCTTGTATGGGTGTAAATGAGAGATGTGGGACTCCAGGTGACTCTTCCAAATGCAGTTTATTACATCCAAGATGTTCCAGCAGTCCAGGGTCGTGGGCGACAGAGCCTGTGCCAGCTGACAGCTGCAGGCAGGCCTGGAGACCCTTAGGTTATAAATGCATTATATACTTTTCTTTGCTGAGCATCTTAGTACAGTAGAACCAATCTATACCTTAACTTTTATCTATAGCCTATCATAGCTACTATAATTACCACATTCTTGTTACTATTCTCCAATCACTAAACGTTAGTACATTACAGTTTAAGCTAGAAGTTTGTTTTTCAGTTTTCTTGCAGTGGAAAATTCTGAGACCTTTTTTCTACTTGCAACATCTGCTGACTTGTTTGCCTGTGCTATCTTTCTGCTTGGTAAAAACATCTTCTTGTTTGAGTTGGGTTTATCCTTTGCTGTAAGTCATAAAAACCTCCTTTGCCTCCTTGGTTATCCAGTATGACTGGCTCAGCAATTCTTTTCTTCTATATCAAAACTTGCTTCCATCTCTATTCCTTCCTCAGCTTCTACATTCAAAAGTCTTTCTGTCAAGCATACATATCTGTGAGACTTTCTTGTCAAACTTTCATCCTTCCCAACAAAACCTGTTTCCATTTATTACATCAAAATCTTTCCCCTCTTCTCCCCCAGTATTTTATATTTGTCCTGATTAATCAGAAGATTATTAAAAATCCTTACCCAAGCCTCATAAACAACTTCTTAAATTCTAGACCGAGTTTATTTCACTTATCAGGGACTGAAGTCCTCTACTACTTGTAAGTTACTGAAAAGCCTTTGCATAGGTGATATTAGTTTGCTCACAAATGGGTGAAGACACTGTTTTAGCTTTATTAGTGATCTCCATATCGGAGAGAAGACCAGGCTCTGAGGCTAACCCGAAGGTCTTTGAAAGAAAGCTAGAGGCAAGCAACACCCCAGATTCTATTAATTTCCATCAGATCTGCTCTCCAGCTTTTCTGATTCCTCTGGAAAATTGCTGCTGGTGGTTTAATTGGATCCACGTCAGAGGAGCCCTCTGTGGATCAGGGTTTCGTGGCTCTAAAGAGGATGTTGATTCTGTCCTTGTTGGAAACAGGGACTTCCCATGAGTGAAGCAGTAACAGTTTATATCTCACCTAAATCTGGGCCTCACTTTTTAGGGCTCCCTTTTTTAGATGTTTTAGAAATACCCAGTAATAAATTTTACTGCAAGATATGTGTAAATGGGAAATTATTTCTTGTTTGTTATTTCATTTCTGAAGAACTGTTGTTCAGTCTTATGAGGGTTTTGATGATGGTAAATGAAAAAATGAAAACCCTCTAGCCAAATATCTCTTGAACAGAGCCCCCTTTTCATCTGAATCTGGGAACATGAAAGTACAAATCTGTCTCTTGCTGAAAAATTTCATTTCTGTTCTAATTTGTAATAGGTCTCTAGGTGCTGAAACAATTTTCCTTTCTCTGCAGATTTATCCTGAGCATTTGTCAACAGTTTGGAACTGAATGGATGTTTAAAGTACATTTTTCTTTTTTCTTTCCCCTTACATGTAGTATGAAGAAAAGTCTAAGCCAGTTGCTGACCAAAATGAGCCATGGAGAGAAAAGTGTTAAATATGAGTCAGTCTATCTTGTTTTAGCGGATGAGTCAACTTTGGTTTCAAGAAAAATATTTAAAATATAATTGGAAAAAATGCTGAATGGAAATATTTCAGAAGAGTCTCTCTGTCCCTGAATGAGAAGATGAGGGATTTACTTATGTCTATGCAAAAATGATCACAAAATGTTAAAAGTAGTACAAGTGATGAGCTCATACTAAATTGAGGGGCCTTCTTTGGGAGTATCATGCCCAGTGTCCCCATTTAAGGCAAAGGAAGTATTATTCAAAGTGAAGATCAGGGATGCAAGCCCAGGTGAATGAGTTCCTTGATTTACTAGGCACAGATGCCAGGAGCATGTGGGTGATGGAGCTCCAGGGAAGGAGAAAGACTTAACTACTCTGCCTGAGCTGGCTTAGAGGCCTTTGGAGCTGGACTTGAGGCAGTGGAGGCTGTTACTGCCCTTGGCTGGTGAAGCCAGGGGAGCTGCAGAAGGTGGGATGCTGTGACCACTTTTTGGGGAGGAGACTTCTTTGTGTGTGCACTGAAGCTCAGCCATTTTGGTAAGAGGTCAGCAGGTGTGAAGGGGAAGGGAGCATTTAGAGAATGGGAAGGTTGAAGAGTTGGCAGACATCTATGAAAGGTTTTTCCTCTCCAGAGTTTTTTATACCTGCTTCCTGTATTTCACAGCATTACCTTTTTGAAAAAAGGATGATCAGCCCAAAGGGATAATCTTCAGCTGTAAAGCTGGAAAACACCAGCAGAGAAAAGCAGGTGATGTGTGACACGAAATAGCAAATGAACCAGCTAAAATGCTCTCCAAATTCCCTGTAAAAAGAACATATTGACAAGAAGCATAAGAGTTGCCATTAGCATGGAATGGACTTGTGCCGCGCACTGCAAATGAAGTAAATTTATTCCTGAATCCACTCTGACTTTAAGAGCTTGCTGGTAGCCAGACAAAATGTTTATTTGAATAACACAGTAGCTTCTTCTTACTCATGGATAAAGATGAACCAGCAAATGGTGGTAATGTATTATTATTATTATACTTCATCACAGGGTAAGGGTTATTATGTGCTCTGCCTGGCTTTGTTACTTGTTATGAAAGACTACAGCAGTCAGAGCTTTTAGAAAGCCACAGTAGTTATCTGCTTGAAGCAAAAGCAAGAGATTCTTTATTTACTGCTCTAACTCTCAATGCTCATCCTCGGATTTGAAGTAAAATTTCAGCAGGATCTGGAAATTGTGTGGGCTTTGCTTACTCTTCTTTTACTTGCTGTTCTGATGGTCAAACATTGTCAGGTCCTCCATGGAAAAGTATAAGCCAAGGAGGTGGGGCTTTTTTCCCCCCCTACTATTTTATAAGTAGCTACTCATGTTTTCACCTAAATTTAAAAAATGGGAAGGGAACTGAAACCTACTCATATGACACTTGTTCCAGTGACCTCTCAGGAACCACCTCTTTCCTCCTTTTCTCCCTCATCTTTTTTTTACTTGGATACCCGGGGGCATTCACAGGGTACTCCTCAAGCCTCTCTGGATCTAGTGCTTTCTTGTCTTCACCCTGGGCACCTCCTGAAGTTGACAGGAAAGTCAGACACTGGGTGCTGGGGGCAGGAGCCAGCAGAACAACTCAGGAATGTGGGATCGGTGGAAAGACAAGCACCCTTGGAACACACGAAGGTTGGAAGCTTTCATGTGTGCTGGTGCACATATATCTGTGTGCTCCAGATTGTCATGTGTGTATTTATATCTCTGTGGGCCATCTGTGTGACCCACATTAGCTGCAGAGTGTGTGTCAGAATGTTTGTGTGTGTTTGTGTGCAATAGCGAGCTCTTGTAGTAAAGAAACAAAGGGGCTCTTTAAAGGGCTCACCCTGTTGGTTTCTGTCATGGCAATTTGAGTGGAGAGCTAAAGAGGAATTTTCTCCTTAAATGTCACTAAGAACCGAGTGGCTTTAGATGTATGGTGTGGAACACTTGAAGTACTGGGGTGTGACAGAGGACTTTGCAGACTCTAAATCATGTGCTTTTAATAGCTTCTCGTGAATTCATGCCTTGAAGTGCAAGAATCTTAGAGGGGTTTATGTGAAGGGTAAGAGGACTGAAATTTGACCTGCCCTCCAAACAGAGTTTGGTGCTTGGTGCTCCTGTTCTGTGCAGTGTTTATTCCTCCTGCAGTCAGGGTGAGAAGTTCTGGATGATGTTGGCTCTGTTGCTGACCCCCTGGATGCAGGAACCGAAACTGGGCCACATTCAGGACGCCAGGCCACTCAGGAATCCTTTCCCCCTTGGTTACCTGAGTGGATAGACTGAGCACCCATCCCTACTGGTTTTCCCCCACCTTGGTTTCCAGTGAGTGGAATTCTTATGGGATCCCCAAGAGCTGGCTTTTGTATTATCCTCCTTTTGTTGAAATTACCCTGGCTTTGAGAGCTGTAAAATTAGTAGTTTCAGAACCCCTCAATTGTATTTGTAACTCTTTATGGTTGAGATGTTTCCCAGTGTGAATGCACACAAATCACAGTGATTCTGAAGGCAGGATGATATGTTTGCAGCAGCCTCTGTACAGACTGTATTAAATACAGAATAATCTGGGACAAGGGAACCCCAATTATTAGTTCCTAGCTTTCCCTAATGAATCATAATATTGTGTGTAGATCTTCATAAATCTTACTTGGTTTATAACTTCACTTGCTCTTTAGAAAGAGGCAGCCCTGCAGAAGGCACTGAACATTGCAAACCCCTCTGCACTGTTTTCTCAGCTGTGAACCCTCATACTGTGCAGAAGTTTTCTAACCCATAAGCTCTCTAGTTTCTACTTTTATTCTAAATCTTAGACTTCATTCAACAGGCCTTTATCCAAGTATTTTCCTGTCTCTGTCTCAACAGCATCCCTCATTGAAAACAAAGATGGACTCAGTATGAAAGGCTGTAGGATTGATTTGTTCAGTTTTCTGCTCATCTCATGTCTAATTTGGTATCTGTTGGAACAGACAGAGTGACTCCCTGTGATTTCTTCTTCGGCTACCGTGGGCTCCACTGTCCAAATGTGATTTTGAGGCATGTTTTATTTATTACTAAACAGGTGTAGATGACTCATTAGCTGCTGTAGCTGTGGTCCAAGATTCTGCACCTTAATTTTGTGTCTATTGTACTTATTTCTCAAGTTTCATTTTTTTTTTGTCATTTTTGACAAGAGATGGCATTGTAGAACATAGTGTTGCTACATTTTGTTTCAATTTCATTGAATATAATACAATTTCCTTAGTCATAGTAATTTGCCCAGATAAGTATGTAAGAACTCAGTGTTTATATTTTGCAAGCTGGGGAGGGTCTAATGCTATCTGGCAGGAAATCAAATTTTATATAACCGAATACAGTACATTAGAAAAAAAGTATTTTATAATATTAAAAAAAAATCTTATTTCATGATGAAATTTGTGCCCTAAACTTTAGCCTTCTGATGATATTGGCTGTGAATATATTTTTAAAATTTAGTATCTAGCTAACAGTGAAACTTTTGGTAAATCCTTTCTGTGTATGGCTGCTTTTCCCCATCTGTTTACAGAGCCATAAAGTGAGTGCATCTACAGTTCAGATTTCTTGTTGTAGTAAAAGATGAGGAAAATTTTGGTGGCTAGGTCTATCTGCTTTTCTTTAAGTGAGTTGGGAATAGAAAATCTGTTTTCCTCCACCCCTGAAAGGTTGTACATCAGAAATATTAATTTGCCCTCTTCCTGTGAGCTGGGTTGTGGCAGGGCTGCTGCTGGAAGTTCTGGGTGTTTCAGATGCAGTGTGGTCCAGAGCAAGGTCAGCAAGAGGTTTTGTTTTGTTTTCTCCTTTGGCATCCATTCACGTTACCTCAGCTCTCAGAGGAGCTGCAGTAGCTGGGGACTGATGGAATGATAGAATCCCAGGAAGGGAAAACTGATGATTTCGGTTTTGAAGGAGGGGAAGAGGAAAGGTGTGTTCTATGACATGCTGTATTAATTGTTTCAGGAGAGGATGTTTGTGTCTTTAGGCTTGCTGTGTCTCAGACTCGGCTCTACAGCTGAACCTGAAGACAGAGCTGAGGCAAGGAAATGGATGTGTCACCTGTTCTGACTCTAAATAGTGGTGATGATGATAACAGCTTTCTTGGAAATTATGTATATGAGGATGAGAGGTTGAAATGCTGCTGGAGACATCAACCAGCTGATTTTGAAACTGTGGTGTACTTAACCCTCTTGCCCCCAAACACAGAACTCCTCCCCCTTCCCTGAATCCCAGATCTCCAGCTCTATTTCAGGACTTGATTGATCACAAACTTCCTGAAATAAGGGAGAAGGCTCAAGGAGGATGTTAAATTTGGATATTCAAAGATGTTAATTGCAATAGAACCAATTTCCTGATGAGAGCTCTTCTCCACAGAGAAGTCATATCATTGTAGAAACACCACCATAATTAACAGGAGCTGAAGCACTTACTGGCAGCTCATCACAGAGGCCTAGGTTAGTATGTGTCCAGATATTATATCTCCTTCTTTCACTCAAAGATGAGGTGTCTTGGACTATGCTTGCCTCTCTGTTACTGTTGATGTCTCAGTTGTTCTCTGAATAGCAAATGTGTGGCTCCTTTGGCCAGTTATCCAGACTCAGAATTAGAGTGATTAAACATCTTTTCAGGTAAAGTATTTCAGTAACTTTTCAAAGTGTTTAAAATTCAACCTAGTAAAAATAAAAATCCTGGAAAAATGAAGAGGGCAACCTTTCTCTTATGTCTCTTCTCCCTAGCTCTGTTTCCCTTTGGCGTTTCATGTGTGAGGCTTATGTTTCAAATTTGGACACTGAGATGATAAATGCTGTGTGCTGGGCCTCTGAGTGAGGAACAAAATGAATCCAACTCCTGTTATCTAGAAAGCAGAGCAGTGCAGGGCAAATCAGAAACCTGTTCTGTGGGAGAAGGTGGCTAGAAGTGTTGCAGTGCAGTTATAGAAGAGTCTTTTACCTGAGATGAGGCACAGTTTAATTTTCCTTGTAGGTCTCCAGCAGGGTCACTTGGTTATGCACATCTCAAATAGGTTAGAATGGGAAGCCTTGGTCAGGGAAGACTGTAATGTTGGAGTAGAAGTGATGCATGTGAACTACAGTTGCATGGATCAGGGAAAAAGCAAAAGACTGTTGCACAGAAAGCAAAGCCCTTTGCCTAGCTCCAGGTGTTTCCAGCATTTTGCCAGTGGATATGAAATGAAGACACATGGAATTATGCTTCAGAAATGGACACTGTTTCTTAATCAGTACACAAGTGTGACAGAAGACTATTTTAAGAGCATCTACATTTGGTACAAAGGATGCAGATTCCCTCATTAAATCTGATCTGTGCACTCCTTCTGCTTCAGCCTTCTCCTCAGCCATTTTCCCAACTCCCACCTGATGCTGCCAGAATTAGAAGTCTGGGTCTGTTCCTACCTAAGCGACCCACAGCTCAGCAGGCCCCTTGCCTTTCCCAGTCCCTTTCTGCTCCAGGCAGACAGCTTTCCCTACACAAATCCCTGAATGTCAGGAACATGTTCTCTGCTCCCACTGAATCCTCCTTCTGCATGTACATCCCACTCCTCCCCACCTGTTGCTGGTTATGGAAAAGGAACAAAAGCGAGCATGAGCGAATGTGCAGAGCTCTGTAGAGCAGCAGAGGTGTCAATCTGAGCAAATCCCCCCCCAGCTTTAGCAAAAGCCTTCTTTCCCCTGCAGTGCCAGTGCTGCTTTGCAGCTCATGGTCCTTCCTGAGCTGACACAGGCACTGGGACCCAGGGGCTGGAGGGGGTCTTTTTGTGTCCTGCCTCAGCCTCCTGCTTTATGCCCAGTGACCACCCAAGCACCACTGCCTACGGAGCATCCACAGCCTGGTGGGAAATCAGGATACCTGCTGGTCCTAAAACCTGATGAGAAGATTTTGTTGCCCTAAATATCTTGAAGCAGGGGTAAATAGTGATATACAAATCCCTCTTCTTGCATGGGACAAAATGTCACTATTCAAAGGAACCACTGGGTTCTTAAACCAGCCCATGGCACACCATGGCTGTGCTCTGCACACACCATGCATTGAGCTGCACTGCAACACTAAGGCCTCTCCCCACCACGTGTCTGGTCATGAATGATCTGTGCATGACAAACCTCACCTTTGCCAAAGCCTGTGCTGGTGGAGGAGGAGAGCTACCTTAGACCTTCTTGTCCTGCTGTCTTCAAGTACCAGCTCAAAATAATCTTGAGAGAAGCCAGAAGTGTAAGTAAAAGTTGAACTAATTTGGGTGGGTTTTGACTGTGTCTGTCATCCCAGGATGGGGGAGTGCAAGAACTGTAGGAGGAAAGTTGGATGAGAGAGGGTGGTAGGGTGAGAATTTAAAATATGTGCAGGAGTATGTGCCTTAATGCATTGAGTATGTTGGAGGTGAGGAACTAGAAAAAGAGAAGTTATCTTAATAAGTCTGAGTCACTGTGTGAGTGGGGGTGGTGGCAGAGAAGTCTTAGTGAGGCAGGGATTCATAAACTGAGGAGGACACTGGAAATTTTGCATGGGCTGAGCTGTAGAGGGGAAAGGAGTGAAAACTGCTGTGCCAAGCTCTTGTAAAAAACCCTTGAGGTCTTTGCAGAGCCCACCTATTTCTTTACAGTGTTTACCTTGCGGAGTTTGTGAAAATAGAGCATGCAAACCTTCTGAGGGGACTGGAAGCATAATCTCAAGTAAATGGGAAATGGTTAACTTAATGAATAAATCTTGGACAATTTTCCTCTTGGCCCCTAGACTGGCTTCTTCCTGGTTCAGGTACAAACCCAAAGGAGGCTTCAGTTGAAATAGTTTCAGCTGAATTTGTTTCTAAGGTTGTTCAGCTATGAATCTCTGAGCAAAACTGGAGGTAGGAGACTCATGGGGATTGAAGAAGAAGAAGAGATAGCCCCCACAATGCTTTACTGCTGATCTGTGCACTCTGACAGCCCAGAATATACTTTACATAAGGGCGTAGCAAAGCCACTTGGGATTCCCATGTACACCTCTTCAAAAAAAAACAGCCCCCACAGAGAAATGAAAAAAGCAAAGTAGAGGGAGAGAAGAAACTTAGGTTGAATTTAAAAATGGCTTTTCTGTAGAATAAGGACCATGTTTATCAAAGAAAAGAGACTTCTGACAGGGGACAGATTCATTTAAAGCAGGAATTTGCAACACCTTCATCCAGAATGAATGAACCTTAGCCCAGCTTAGTGCTGTTGTATTCACTTGTCTCTTCTTTCTTCTTGTGGGCCTGAGCCCACATGCATAAATATTCCCAGAGATGGCTGCTTGAGTTCTGTTTCCAGCATTCTTGTAAGGAGTAAGAAGTAGTGGGCATGTCAGAAGGATCCAGATCATAAGAGATTATAGTTTGGCAGAATACAGACTAGTGGGGATAAAGTTAGCCAAGTTGTATATATGAAACTTCATCTGAACTTTGCACTTAAAATTTAGGGCTGCTAATTTAAGAAGGTATATTTCTGAAAGAGTTTGGGGTGAAGCCTAGCTGCATTCCTGATAAATAGAGGTATAAAAGCATCGATGTGTGCTGTGCAAAACACAGAAAAAGACAACTAATTGTAAACCACGCTGTAACAAGGACTGCTTCTCTGGCAATTATTTGCCGTAGCTGCTGGGTCTTTTAGATAAACTCAGACCAGTCCAAGCCTTCAATTAGCTAGAAATCAGTAGTCCAACTGCTTTCAGAATTGTGCTTTTATCCACTGGAGGCAGGCTGAGCAATGCAAAGTCTTCCGTGGGGACCATGATTCATATGCCAGGGAACAGCTGTTGCAGATCCCTGGGTATGCCCAAATGGTCCTGAATGTGATGCTTCTGCTGTGGTGTGAGCTTACTTTGTTGTGGTGTAGATGAAGGATTAACTAGTTATTAATTTCAGGTAAATAGGGTCCTCGTTTGCTAACCTGCTTTGATGTTGCATGCAGTGGGAATTCAGCCTCTTGAAAATCCCCTTCTGCCTGTTCTTTTCCATCTTGAAACCACTAATTTTCTAGGTATTTACTTCTGTGCAAATGAGTGAGACAGCATTGCTCTTTCTCTGAATGATATTTGTAGTACTAAAAATTAGGAGGGGAAGAACAACTAAAGAATCTCTGCATTTAGCATATATATATATATATATATATATTTATGTATTCCTTCTGAGATGGAAAGCATGGCTAGACAATTAAACATGCACACAAAGCCACATGGCTTTATTCCTTCACCCAGCATCTCTTGCCCCTAGTTTTTGTCTCTGTTACAAGAAAATACGTGAAGAAAATATGGTGTCTGTGAGTGGGAGTTATCACCTTCTAAGTATTGGCTTTAGACCAGATGAAACAAGGCTTGCTTGTGACCTACATATAATTCTGGCCTAGATCTCTGGTCCATAGAATGGAAAAAACCTTACTTCATTTAAAAAGCTCTAGGCCACTGCAAACATCTTGTCTTTTTGGTGTTTCTCACATGTTTAGCCTCTTTTGCATTCTGTTTTCAGCTTTCATCTCTGAAGCACCTTTCAGGGCTGTCCCCTCACTAATGGCATTAAAATTGCAGTGCTGATGTAAATTGCAGTGAGGTGGGATAAGGCTGATACTGTGAACTTTAGGAGAAGGGAATTGTCATGGGAAATGTTGGAAGGTTTCCTCTGAAGTAGCTGGGATTAGGGGTGTCTGTTATCATAGCATGGTTCTCAAGCTGCATTTCCCTACCTGGTGCTCTCTGCCTTGTTTCTGATTTCTCTCTGGACAAATTCAGAGAGCAGTCAGGCCTAATGCATCCCTGTGCACCACAGTGGCTATTTCTGTCATGTTATGGATATTGGACTTGGAAAGCTCACAGGATCTGTGGAGAAAGGAAGAGAGGAGGAAAGGATGATTATCAAACATATTATCTTTTTGATCTCTTTTCCAGGGAAGGGGGGAGGGGTACAGGGAGGAGAAGGACAGAGCAGCCATAAAGGAGAGTTCTGATACTAGTTTATTTAACAAGCAAAACACATAAAGATTAGGGTTCCTATGGCAACTAGCTACCAGCAGAAGCACCTCAAGGATTTGGGGAGGAGTTGGGGGGGGGGCTGATGGAATGGTTAAGCACAAGGTTCTAGCATTTTGGATTAAAAAGACTTTTACCCAGCTGTAGCAGCATCCTCAGCTTATTTGCTCAAGAACAACATTTATTTATGAAAATGTCCTGAGCACCAGAGGCAGAGGACATGTTCTCCATGTTAGTTGAATAAGACCCTAAAGTCAACAGGAATAGTTTTATTGGCAGTCCTGTCATGTTCCCTCTCTGAAGAGTCTGAAGGAGAGGAGTGGGAGATGGCAGATGATGGAGGGACATTAGAAGCTGAGTGGCAAGTGCACAAGGGACACAAGGTTTGTGGATATGCTATCTTACTCTGTCCCCTATTCTGCAAGGCCATAGGAGCCACATCCCTTCTCCTAGATGTGAAAAAGGTTGCAGAGCAACTTTCTTCTCCAGTCTCCAGACAATGCCATTTCAACAAAATCGGAGAGGATAAATGTATGTATAAGCAGCAGAAATCTTTAAAATGTTGGTTTTGTTTGGCTTAAAAAAAAATAAAATTCTCCAGTGCTGTAGTAGCTCCAAGAGCCTGGGTGCTTGCATTTCTTCTCTGCTTGATGCCAGACCTCTTGCTGAGAACAACATCTCTCACCAGGTATTGTGTTTTTTTCATTTGGATTTGAAATGCCAAATCATGTAGTCATTTGAATCTGGGAGAAAGGGGAGGATGAAGGAGGTTAAGGATATCTTCTGTTTACACCAGCACAGTACAGAGAAGAACCATCTTTATACAACCTCAATAGTTTGTATTGAAGGACCCACAGAACAGTCCCCTGATCCAACCGAACCCTGGGAGGTTCATTGATTTTCTTAATTGGGTTTTATCTGTTGATCTCACTTGCTTTTTTTTTTTTTTAAATAACTTATTATAATCATACCCCTCTATCTACTAAAAAATCTCCTACACCTCACATTGAGAAAGAATTGTATTTGTCCTTTTGGCAATGGTGGCTGGCATAGCATTTGTTAGAGCTCGTGTTACTGCTGAGCAGTGGACAGGAAAGTGTTCCCTTCTCATCCTGGGCTGTGCACACACAGACATGTACCAGCTTGTGCTGGCAAGGATGAGAGAGAGTTTGTCAGTCAATCTGCAGGTGAAATCTGAAATCAGGCTAATTTCAATGTTCATGGACTAAATAGCAAGTTGTGAGCTTGTCCCACCAGAAAGAGCTGCTGTTTGAGTTGTGTGACACGGTTCCATGAACATGGGCTATCCTAGGATAACATAATTCCATATTAGGAGAGCATTTGCACTGTTTGTGACAGAAGACTGCATGTAGCAGGAATGAGACGTGCGGGGCTTACAGACAGACAAAGAGCACAGGAGGATGGAAGGGCTTTAGTTCTGACCAGGAAAAGGTAGTCCAAAATTTTAATGGGTCATAGCTGTTAATAAGACCAACAATCCCACTACTGTTATAAATGGAGAAGGTGGATGGGGAAGAAAAAATTTAGGAGATGGGAAATATGCAGTAACAGGATGAAGGGAGATAGGCTGATATAAGAACCTGAATAGAATTCTGGAAAATGAAATATGATGAGGAGGTTTGAAACTGGGGCAGGAGGAGAAAGGCACAATGGATGCTGTGTGGGTAGGAATGAAGTGGGGGAGTAGGAACTGAGCCAGATAAAAGGGGAAGGGAGGAATGGTAAGTGGAGAAAATGAATGGGGCAAGGAAGGTAGAGATTTGTAAGGCAACAGGAGGGAGGAGACTAAATGGAGAAGGTGGAAGAAGGAGTGCAAGCAGAGAACATAAGTGTAACGGGGATATTGAATTAGAAGGTGTGGGGGATGGATCTAAAAGGTGAGAGCAGGGAAAGGAGGAGAAAATGTTCTATTACCTAGGGAAAGCAAAGGGTTTGAGAGAGAGCATTAATTTTAAAGGGGAGGAGTGCAGGGGATGGAGAGAGCTGTGGACAACAAAAATCTCAGAAAAAAAAAATAGAGCTATAAAACAAGCAACACAACAAAAAGGTGAGAAAATAAAAGGAGAAGGGTGAAAAAGAAACCCCAAGGGTGACAGAGTGTTACTTTGCAGACACAGCACCTTCAGAAACTCCTCAGATACACATGTTCCTGTGAGCTTCCATGCAAGCTTATCTTTGTGTTTCCCCTGATCTCCCTGATGGAAGTAGGCAGCCTTTGCCAAAGGAAATGAAATCTCCACAGCTACAGGGTATGACTGTCTAGATGACCAAACAAAAATACCCTTCACACTGCCTCTGCCTGTACGTTTGCTACATAAATTTAGGATGAGGACACAGTTTAATTCCTGTTTCTAATACCTTCCTGCTGCTAAGAGAATACGCTTAGTGTATGCAGCACTGGGTAGTGTGCACATTTTTTAGTAACTTGTGTCATAAAGGTTTTATTTTAGTGGTAGGAACAAATGTTGTCCTCAAGAAGCAGATGTGGTCTGTGCATCCTGAGTGCCTGACAGATGAAAGTGTATAGTGCAAATTATGCTCAAAACTGTGCTGTGATCAATGCCTGAACTATCTTTAAAGAGAGCTTGCTGCCATTCTCTTGCATATCTGCTCTGCCCTGGAGCAGCCATGACAAGCTGTGACTGGCAGAGTTTTAGGGAAACTCTTGTTAGCTCAGGGTGCCCAGCCAGGAATGGCAAAAAACCAGGAGGATGCATGGGATTCTCCTGCAAATCTGCAAGATTTCTTCTTGCAGCAAGAGATGTGCCTAGAAATGCTACCACTTCTAAGCCAGACTTCCAAGTATCTTGTGCTCTGAATGAATTGATGAGCATCGCCTGCGGCACTCTATTTCTCCCTTGTTCTGGTCTGCCTGCAAAACAGCATTTTAAGGGAAGCTGGGATGCCTACCCCAGGCACTCATTTGTGGCTGAACTCTGTCAGAGAGAGGGAAGTGCCAGACACATGCTCTGATTTGAAAGCACCATGAAGGAATTGTTCTAGAGGGGGTTGCAGCCATTCAACCACTCTCCCTACCAGGCCTTTTATAAATTTTTCATTTAGAGTCAAAGATTGAGTCAACAGAGTAAGTGGTGGATGGGGTGAGGCCTCAGGGATCCTCAGTGAGACAGAATCTGTCAGGCTGAGCTCTCTGTGTGGAGTGAAATAATAGCATGATGATGTTTCTAAGCAAGGCTTAGTTTCAGCCTACCTGATAGCTCACCTTGCCTCTCTTGATCTCCAATTAGATTTCATTCTGCAATTGTCACCATCATGAGCATCACTCCTTTGACTTATGTTTTCATTGGGAAATGACTTTTTCCTTTCATCTGGAAACTTTCCATTCCTGTTTCCTTTGTATGCTCCTCCATTAGTAGTAAGTTCTGGGTGTTCTGCCCACTTTGAAGTAAAATATGTTGCTATATTAAAGTTGCATCTGAAATGCAGAATTTAAGTGGTAGGCTGAACATAGGTGGAAATCAATCACATCTTTGGCTAATGTACAGAAAAAATGCTTTTCTGCCTGTGTGAGGGGTGGAAGGGTGCAGGCTTGTGTGCTTGTCAAAAAATCCCAACTCTTCTGTAATTTTTGAATTTTTCATTCATTGACATTTTGAATTTAAGCGGCAGTGGAAAAACATTAGACATGTAAAAATAAAAAATAAGTGGGGAGCAATAAAGAATTGGATGGGACTATGCTGATCATTGAGTACTGTTTCTGCAATTGCAGGTAACCATAAATGAAAAGTCTGGATATATAGGGGGGAAAAATGTGACATTTTCTTGTGCCTAAATTTTTAAGGAATTTTCATATCCCTGTAATAAAATCAAGCCCTCTAGCACAGTATTTGAAAACCTCTCCTGAGCTGCAAGGAACCATCAAGTGAGATGTCAGACATTGCCAGCTTCCTGGGTCCCTGCTGGAGTGGGAATTTGGTGTTGAAAATACCCAGGTGATCTTGGGGAAAACACACAGGGCCATCTGTTGTAAGGAAAGGTGGGAAAATCTCCAAGGCTTCTGCTAACCTGAATTTGTGGGAAAGGCGCTGCTGGTCTCAGGGTGGTGATTGCTTTAGTCACAAGTGTATGAGCAAGACACCAGTCAAGTAGCTGAGGGTTTGACCGTGTGGTTAAGAGTGCCAGTGCTCAAATAGTGGATATTTGTTGTAAGGAGGTCAATCACTACAGAAATTAAAGAAATGCAAGATGTTATTTCTAGTCTGATATCCACTACATCTATTAAAATAAGCCAAGATTTATAAAGAAGGTTAATTTGTTCTCTTAAACAATCTCAAAATAGTAGCATAATCTATTGAGACTCCAAGCACTGATCCCTGTTAAATTGTCTCCCAGATTTTGGTGATGTTAACTGCTTTGTGCAAGTGTAACAAAGGTGGGAAAGGTAAGTTGCTCTGCATCTGATCCCTGTCTTTCTGCTACTGTAAAGGGAACCAGCATTTTTTCTTCTGTGAGTGGGTTATATCTGTCCCCAGCTGGTATTAGTGCAGCTAATGTAAAACCTCTATCAACTTTATTGTGATTGCTGCTGGTTTGTGTTGAACCAGCAGTCTTGTTGTGGGTAAATTTGCTTGTTTGTTTAGGACATTAAGTATTTAAAGCTTCCATTTTAGTGGGTACTCTTTTGGCTGGTGAGAGGTCAAACTGTTTGAATGCTTTTATTCTTTGTTTCATCACAGAGTGTTTGCTCTCCTGCTCTGACTAGGTAAGCAATTTTATGAAAGGGAGGGTTTTTTTCTTTTGCTCCTGATGCAGTTTTTCTTGGGAGCTTCAAGCTACAAGTTTAACATGTAGCCTCCACCTTATGCAGATTTCTGGAGCTTTTTTAAGAAAAAGTCCTCCTCCCACTCCTCAAAGTTGTGTGGCTTTGTACCACTGTTCTTGCTGTGTGCAGGCTGCCTGTCAAAGAGCTGCATGGAGGCTTGGCTTAGGTTCTCTTCTTTTTTCCCTTCCCTGAGGTCTGAGATGCTGCTGTTATGTCGTGACTGGACACTGTCTGTGTGTGAGAACACACGGTGCCACGTTTTCTCTATTTCGGTATTTGATTGAGGATTAGGACAAACAGTTGTTTATTTTCATGCTGCTGTACTCCTGCAGTCTAAAATGGTTTTCAGAAAGAAAATGAGAGTCCTGATGGCATCTATGAGTTCATCAGCTCTGAAATGGGAGGTGGCTACTGAAAGGACAAAAGTAGTGCCAACACCTTGGCATGTGCTGGGGCAAACACTTTCCTGCAGCTGCTTTCCTCAGCAGGAAAAGTTTTAAATTGTTCCTTGCCTTATTTGTACTGGAGAAGCTTAGTGGGTGAGAACTGAGCCTATATTAGTGTTTGTGATGGAAGTCACGAAGAATTGCCAAAAATAAAAATTTTATGTTAGGAGGAAAAAAAAAATCAACTTGATCTGCGAAGTCCGCCTGGATACAATGAATAAGACAAAAAGAGATAAACACCTGCTCCAATTTGGGAGCAGGTGATTTTGGTGCCTACACTGTGTTGGGATAGCTTTATGTCAAAGGAGGAGAAAATGCAATGAGAGGCAGGGTTGGAAGTGGGGTAAGCTGGGCAGGGGGGTGAACCTGCCAAGAATCTGGGTGAATCCTGCAAAGGTAATTTCTGTAATGCAGCACTGGAAAGGGCTCTGGGGTCAGTCAACAGCAAGCAGTGTTCACCAAAGGGGAACTGCATGGAGTGTCATACCTCCTTCGGTGATGGGCCAAGCTAGACTAGGGTTTTTCCAGCTGAAAGCCTACTCTGGCATGTCTGGTGAAGGGATAGACCAGCAGGTTGCCCCAGAAGTGTCCAGAACCAACCAGAGATGAGGCTTGAGGCTTTGCTGCTGAGTCAGTGCCTGAGGCAGCCTGAGCCTCCTGCCAGCCATGCAGAGGCAGCTGTGATTCCCCTGCCCTCAAGACTGACAGCCTTCACCCTCGGAGCTGGGAGCATGAGCACTTGGGCTTTGCAGAGCTACCTGGGGCTTAGTGCAGCTGAGAGGTTTGTGGCATCCTTTGTCTTGCTCCCACATACTGTACTCAGCAGAGATCTGCTCATGACCCTTTTCAGCCCTATTGACCAAGACCCCATCACCAGATAAATATTTGGAGCTTCACAGTTGCTGAAAAAAAAAAAGGGAGGCTTTTAAACTGCTGTGCAAACTGCACCAAAGGTTTAATAAAGTGAGTATTTTTAGCATGTCATAAAAATATAAAGCCCTGCTCTTATTTTTATCCCTTCAATCTCTGCAAAATTAATTGAAGGCATTTTACCTTGCTTTCCTTTTCTTCCCTGACTTTGAGAAACCAGCTAACTTTAGTACCCAGGAGGGAAGGCATCATCAGATGCTGGCAAACGCTGGCCATGTTGTGAGTCTATTTATAGCAAGTGTGTGTTGAACCACCTTGTCGTTCTTTTCTTAGCATCAGCTGGACGAGCACAGCTATCAATTATCCACGAAGCTAATGATAATACAAGGAAAGCTATGTAAAGCAGGTGCTCAGAGGCCAGAGAAAAAGGGGGAGGTAGGTGGGTGACAGGACATGGAGAATGAGGTTTTAGGAATTGAAAAAAATCCCTTTGCTAAGCCTGAAAACCCTTATTATTGGTAATAATTAGTAATAACAGGGGTGCCTGCACAAAGTCATTTCACGTGACTGCTTTCAGCTGGTAAGCCCCTCCCAAGCATGATTTCCCTCATTTATTTTCATTGTGTTGGCAATCAAGGGCAGTGGGTTTTTCCTTCCTTTTTCTTTGTTGTTCTTTTTTTTTTTTTTTTTTTTTTCCCCTCCCTTGCTTTTGATAGATCTTAAGCTGAGTGTTCTGCTTCCCCTCACTCTGTCCTGGATTCTGATATTTGGGTTGGTAATAGCAGGTTCTAGTTTCTCTGTGAAAAATTGAGCCTCTGGTATTTCTCACGCTGGGAAATTGCACACACACGTTTGCTTCCTCTTTTGTCTCCATTTCAGAGAGGATTTTGCCTGTAAGGACTCTGGAGGGAGAAGGGAGGAAGTGAAGGGATGTCGTTCCACTCGCTGCCAGTGACAAAGCTGATTGTCAGCTATTTATCAGCCCTTTTTAATGGCTTGTCTTTGCTGCTTTCATCTCTAAGCACAGGAGAGCAGGACAGTGTGAACTCTGCTTTTGACAGCAGCTCAGGTTCTGACACCATCTGCCACCTAATCCACTTCCAAGGAAGGGGTTGACGTTTGTGTGCATGTGTGTGCACACATGCCCTCCCCACCTCGCCATACATCATTTCAGCGGACTCATACTGATCAGCTCACCAGCAACGTTTCTCTTCCAGGAATTAGCCTTTGATTGTATTACCTCTTTTCTTCCTCCTGCTTTAGATTTTCCTGTTACAGTTTGACACACTGGTGGGAGGCACTTCTCTGTTTTCTACCTAGCCTGGTTATCTGAGGTGTTGGACTTGAAGAATTTTTTAAAATTTTCCTGGAAGTCATGAGTGTGAGATACATGGATTTCTTTTGCAAAAGCAGCAGGAAACAGAACAGGTGTAAAATGTCTGTGTCAGGCTCCTTGGATAGCTGGTAAGTGGGTTCTTGCAGGAACTGTTGAATTTTAGGCTTGAAAAGCTTCATGACATAATGCTTAGTGACATAATGGCCAATCTTGTCCACAAGCACTGAAGGTGTTTCAAGATTTCTGGACTCCTTTCTCTAATGTATGAGGAAAGCCAGCTTCCATCACACGTGCTGCTGTGGTGTATGTGCTGGTGTTTTTAGAGGAACAGTATCCAGCGCAGCTCACTGATTGTACTGGATCGTGTTTGCTCCTGGTGTTCAGTACTGTGCACATTTAGTGCTGTGGAAAATGGCTTGAGAATTGAGATGGAAAGGCAAGAGGGACTTTGGGAATGATAGTGAGGGAGGGAAAAGCCAGTTGTTTTACTTGTAATGATCTATTGTGCCATTTTTCTGGGCTAGGGTAATGAATGTCTGGCAAACTGTATCTTTACTGTTGGATAGTTATTGCATCTGAGTATTGGGACTTCTTCTTCCTGAGTGCTCATGCATAACCCTTCCCTCTTTGAAAGAGTCTCCACTGTACAAAAATTGATCTTCTTCCTGGCTGAGGAGGAAGGAATAATGCTTCCTTCAAAAGTCAACACAGTCTTGGGAAAGAGATCTCTACCTCTGCCAAGCAAGGGACCAGGAATTCAACTTTCCTGCAAAGCTGAGCCGAGCTCTGCCATGTAATGCTGAGGGTTTGATTCAGGGCTGCCATCATGTGCAGGTGACTTTGATCAGGTTCCAAGCTCTCACTGATTCCTGTGAAGACCTGCTTTACTTTGTGGTTGTATTTTTTCTCCCATCCATTTGCCTTTGTAGACCCTCTCCCTCATTGTTCAGGCGCATACTAATGGCAGGATGTTATTTGCCCATGTGAGCATCACACTGAGCTTGGAACAGAGGAATCCTGCCATTCAGTTGTCCTTCATTTCATCAAACATATTTAAAGCAAATTAAAAACAAACCAGTTTTATACTGAATAATGCTCACTAATTAAGAAAACAACATTACTTTATTCAATTAATTTGAGGTAGTTGTCTGTACAAAAACCTAGTTTATCAGCAATCTTTGCTAAGTGCATTTTATTTTTTTGTAAAAGAAAAAAAAAATACTTTTTTGTTTCTCTAAGATTACTTATGGAGGTGCTTGAAGAGAGGTTTATAGTGAGACTGTATTGATGTCTATTGATGAAGCCTGAAAACTTCTCTCCCTTTCCCATTGACAAATTAAAGCAATTTTCTGCACTTTTAAAAGAGGTAATCTTTTAAAGAGGTAATTCTCTTTCTCCAACTAGCAATTTAATATTGATCTGACTAACACAGAATATTTCAAAAAATTGATTAAAGAACTTATCTTCCAACCCAAGTTTCAGATATTGTTTGGGCTAATTTCCTGTTCACAAGACTGTTGCAAGGTTCAGGTTAATTTTGAAAGTGGGTTCTCCAGAACAAAGTAATAGTGGAACTGGCAGAGGTGCGTGATGCTCTAGTTTTGTTTAGAGGATGTTATCCTTCACATTTTGTGCTTCTCTGTGTAGTGAAAAGAGCAGTGTGCCTGTGGAGGAACCTGGCTTCTGAAGTCACACTCTTTTGTTAGAAAATTGTAATTTTTCAGTGAAATATGTATCTCCAAGGCAATGGAAAACATTGTAATGAGAGCTGCATGTGTGAGAATTGTGCTTCATTTTGAATTCAAAGTATTCAGAAGGTGCTCTTTTTCCTAGTTGGTTTATTTTTCATTGGAAAATATCTTCTAATGACTACTAATTAATCATGATGTGTATTGGCCATCTAAGATAAAAACAAAAGCTCCTTTCCCTGCTGAGACATCTCTAAGGAATTAGAAAACTCTCGCTCCCGTATGTACTGGAAAGTTTAGTGATTTGTTGTTTTTCAGCTCTATCTCTCTGCTTCTGTGCCTCTAGCATTCTGTCTCAGTATGGCAACTGTGTCTCATAAGCAGAGACCTTTTCCAGCCTTCCCTTGAGGTTTTGACAGGCTGGGGAATTCCCTTAGGCATAGGTAGTCCCCTTGTGCCTCCAGCCAAGCTGCAAGGAGCCCAGCTGCTCCTCATGGGAGGTTCAGACTGAACTTGAAGTTGAAAGCTTGGAAAATTCCAAGTAAATCCCTAGGAAAACATTTTTGAACTAAATCCAGGCGTTTTGGAGTTCAGTTTCCAGAAAAATTTAATGTGGGTAAGAGGAGCAGAAGACTCTTCAGTCAGCTTGTTGCAGTAAAGCTTATCCAGCACTACTGATAAATTGAAACCCTAAGAAAAAAACCCCAAACAAATAAAAAAAGAGCCAAGATTCTGTCTCCTCTTACAACATTGGGAGTAGGTGTTGAATAAAAGGGACAAAGGGGAATGCTGAATGTGCTCCTGGATGTGGCAGTTTGGCATATTTTTGTCTGGGTTACGTGTATCATATGTTTGGAAGACTGTAGCTGGGTGTGTTATTCTTTATGGAAAGAAATGCTTTTCTGCATTTATTAACTTTATTATTGGAAAACTAATGTAATTTCTGAATGTATATACAATTTAAAACATGGTGTATTCCCTTTATTTTTTAATTAAGAAAAAAGGGATTATGTTAGATGCCCATGCTGAGACAAATAATCTAATCTGCTAAGCGTGCGTACATGGTCATTTTTGAAAACGTCTCTTTCAAATTTATCTGTTCAACTGTTTAGCTCAAATTAACTTTGGAAATGTTAGTAATAAGGAGTCACATGTTCATTCCCCTTATTTTGGAAATGGTGGATAAAACATACGTTTGCTTGTTTCCTCATCCGTAATATGAATATATATGTTAAATCTGGCCAACATTTCAAAAACTGTTTTTAGGCTGAATAGATTTAACAAGTTTAGACTCCTCTGATGAAAGGTAAAATCACATGTCAAATTACTAACTGCAACTCTATAGGTAATTCAAAGGCATTTTCCCCCACCTGGTCCATAATTGGGGGATGTCTGATGTGCCACAGCTCCTTGAATGTGAGAGCAGCAATTGCTCTGCACTGGAGACTCCTGAGTCAGTATTAGGTTGCCTAAAATGTAGATTTGTGCCACTGCTTGTAGCAATTGAAAATACTAATGAAGAGGCTGGAAGACTGATGTGAATCTTCAATCTGTGAAAATTAGTTTAAATGTGTTTCAGAATTTTCACACAGCAGTAGGTTATGGTCAGATTCAAAGTGGCAAGCTCCCATTTGTGTGTTTGTGGTGATCTCGAGGCAAACATCTGTTTGGTAATTAGATTAAATATAAAATCAAGTTACCCTCATATGGAAATATTTGTTGCAGGCAAATTTGAGATATTTACATCAGGAACAAAACATTAGTTCATACTGCTTATTTCAGTACTCTGGATTTCTGATCTGCAATGCCTATGTTATGTAAAGTAACAAAGGAATGTGAGGTTAGATCACCTAGACTGGATGATACTGGTCTTGGGTTACTGCAGGGAATAAAGTGTGAAATAACACTGGTACTGATGAGGACATGTGATATATCCTGAAAAGTCAACAGCTGTTGGTGACAATTGACAAAGCACCAGTGTGGGATTTGCCTCCAAACCGGAGCAGCAAAGTGCCAGAAATCAGGGAATAGGAAAGCTGCCTGGTCACTGCAGGGGAACTGAATGGGAGTCTTGGGATAGCAAAGGGCAGCACGTAGGTCTGGGGTCAAATTGCCATTTCTCTCAAAAGGTGGAATCTCACATCTGTTAGACTTTGCAGCTATGAAGTGGCACATGTGGGATTGCTTATGAACACAGAATAAGGGCGGTCCAGCATAGCTGACTGAAGTTACTTGGTTTTTCAGGAGGCTTTTTCATTGAGTAAGTTATCTATCAGAATTTGGAGTATGTATCTTGAAATGCTGACAATAATAATTAAGAAGTGAGTATAACTTCTGCCAGCTCTCATCTCTGTCCTATCATTTTAGTCAGTAGGTTCTTAAATTCCTGTTTGTTTTGGTCTGAAGCAGTTCATACATTTTATATCTCACCCTGGAGGTGGATAAACACAGCTCATCAGTGTATCTTTGTTCTTTCATTTCTGGGAAATCTGCATGCAGTAGGCTGCTTCATCAAATATTCCTAATACTTGAATAGCCTCAAAAAACCCCCAATGCAACCAAATCCTCTAAGACAAACACAGCTAGGACATGTTCTCTTAAGACTGCAGATGAGTATTTGTGCCCATTCTGAATGCTGTAAACATTTGTGACCGTACATGTGTGTGTCTGGAAGCTTCTGTGCAGTTCACAGCTGTTACCTCCTGCTCTCAGCACTGATGTTTAATGGCAACCCAAAGGGCATCTGAACGAGGGAGATGAACAGCCCTGTGGACTTTGGACCCTCAACATCCACTACCTTTTACATGATGGTATTGATACACTGAGATAAAGCAGAATGTCTAAATTTCCATCTGTTTCTAGACCTGTATGCTCTTTGGAGAGGCAAAGTATTTCACAGGCCTGTCAACAGGGTATTTTTCATTTGCAGAGAATTCTTGTTTGGAAAAAAAGGACAGGAGAAAACATTTTGTAGAGACTGTAAAGGAGGACAAAAATCTCCAAGTATATTTTGGTGTGCCAGGAGCTTTGTATCACGGTGACACTTTAAATGTCAAGTAATGCGTGCTGGCAAAAATGGCCTAAATTCACACAGAGAGATGTGCTCTGGAGCTGTGGAGTTCTCTAAGGAATAAAAGTCACTGTGGATATTTCAGTGAGGATATCTAAACAGAACATTACTGCAGCTGGAAAAGAAAATGGGAAAAAAGAAGAGGGGTCTTCTGAGGAACACAGTGGAAGCTAAGTAGAAATTTCAAGTGGGTAACTGGATTCATCCATGTATTCTGTATTTTCCCAATGATCAGTGTCTCCTGTAATAATCTTATTCTGCTTACAGTAGTGGATAAAAGAGTGCAATTTCACTATAATTAATCAAAAGTAGCACTGAGGTGAGAAATCTTTGTCTAACTCCTACTCTTTCTTTGCCTGCACAGATCTTGAATGAAAATCATCAGGTGTTTCCATATTTACTGAAATTCCCTTAACTCAAGGTTTTCCCTCAGCTTCGAGATAGAAAATATTGGTCTAATCATTGTGAATTGTGAAGGAATCACTGGAGTCCTTTGGCTGGAGGGAGCTCTTACAAGGAGCAAAGCACTCTACTGCCAAAGGTCTTTATTTTTTATGTTGTTTTAAAGAAAGCATTTGAATTGCTGTATATTGTTACTTCTCTCTTTCCTGGTGAATATGTAGGCAATTGTGAGGAACAGAGAGCAGCTCACATAGCTCTCTATTCAAGTAGGAAACTGCTATTTTAGATTAGGTTTAAAAAGATTATTTTGAAACTGCTGATTGTTCCCTTAGAAAAAACATCAGAGGTGTGGGGACTTGGAAAGAGTATAGAGATTGGTACATTTAGCCCTTTAAGGAGTTTGGATTTATGCCCTTCCATGGGGAAGGAAATAGCCAGCCCCATGGATATTTTGGAAAGAATGTGATGCAGGGGTAGAACTGTTACTCTATGTCAAAGTCTAAGATTTCCATTTTCAACAGATTTTGCCTCTCACATCATTGTATTCACCAAGTGGTGCTGGAATGAGTGTGGCTACTAACAATTAGCACTAAAAGCACTTAGCAGTTCCTGATGGCAAAAATCTCTGCCCAAAGGGAAAATGGTTATGGAACTGCAGTATCTCTCTAACCTTCCCCAAAATGAGGCTGGGAATCAACTCCCATGAGCTGAGCTGGAATGAATTAAGGCAGGGAGGTGAGCAACGTGAGAAGCTGTGGAGGCTCTTATTCAAAAGGATGGGCTTGGTGTCTCACTAGCAATATTGGCAATTCACTGCTCTGTGTCAGGAAGGCTGTTGAATCCAGGCATGTAACTGCAGCCTCCTGAGGTCTCTTTCACTTGACAGACAAGGAGGCTGACTCAGTCCAGTATTTCAAGGCTGCCTGACAGTTCACTTTACTGTACACTCCTGTGTATGCTTTCAGGTGAATCTTGTTTCTTCAAAGCAAAATAAGGAGATGACCTTTCTTCATAACTGCTTTAGCTAATAAGGACATCTCTGCAGCATGTTGTAGGTGAGAAAATTGCCATGTAAAATGTTTAGCATAGTGGTATTATTCACAAGTTCCTTTGTTTTTCTCCTCAGGTCTTCATTTCTATTACCCTGTACCCAATGGACTTTGTGCTGGGATGTGACTTCCATGAAAGATGTCTAATATTCATTAGAAACAAATTGAACCTTTTCTAGTTCCTGTTTAAGTGGTCATTGATGTTAGGGGTCAGTTCCTATCTTAGTGAACCTTTAAAAACCTGTCTATCCTGTATAGCATAGGAAGAGCATTACGCAAACAGTGGAACTTTGAGCAGTTTAGGATTGCATCCTATGGGAAAAGACAAAACTGCTGTCGTTATAAGGTCAATAAACCCTTGAACTGATCTATACTGACATTTTTCTGGGTTGCATCCTCTTATGCCATTCCTTACATGGGAAGAAAATGGTTTTCTGGAAATGTTTCTGCTGATGTCAGCGTTGTGTTCCTAAGCACAAAACAAATTCAAATGTCCTGGGCTTCAGTGACAGCTCAGCACTTCTTGGTCCTGGTCAATATGAGGCTTAGTTTGCTTACAATTTATTTGGCATGCATTTGGACCTCTTTCTGAATTGACTTGTTTCATGTCTGTGTTTCTTGCACTAGAAAAAGATGTGCTAGCAAAGATTTTTGCCTTTCATCTAGAGGAGAGGAACATCTTTCTTTGTTTCCTAGATATTTGGCATTGCTGTTCAAGTATTTTTCTATGAAAAACAAATTTTAGTCTGCATTGTCCTTTCTATGAACAAAATTACTGACAAACAACCATAATTGTATACTTCCTCTTAGGTCAGGGCTGTTGATGCTTTTAAGGGGAAAGGGTAAGAAAGGCTTCAGAAGTGCACTTTAATTTAGAGATGTATGTGAATTCGAAGAGATTTATGGTGCTTCTCTTAAAACAGTGCAGAACTGAAGTCTACATGGCTTGAAATTGGAAGATGTCTGAGAAAACAAATGGAGCTATTGGACTGTATTGAAAATGATTGTCTGCACAGCCCAGTGAACTGAAGGGAATTGTAGGAATAAAAAAATAAATGCAGCTGAATTTCCAGATTTTTTTCTCCATGTGAGTGCTTGTCATGGAAGATCACTAATAAGCTAAAATAATTTACATCTCTACAGTGTATCTATCCTCCTTAGCAACCCAGACTTATGCTGTAGAGGCTCTGAGCACTTTCACTTCTCATTTGTGATGCCATTCACAGTTTGCTGCAGACACCTGGGACATGTTGGCCTTACTGGGGAAGTGGTGTGGAGTAGTTATTGTGCAGAGTTATCTGGCAGCTGAAAGACAGCCAAAGTGTTTTAGCAGCCTGGTGGAAGCAGCTATTGAGGCACACTTTGATTGCATTTAATCTAAAAATACTTCAATCTATTTAACCTAAAAATACACAGCAAAAGAATTGGGCAATGTGTCCTACCTCCATGTTTTATACAGTATTGAGTTATATCAGTAAGAAAGGAAGATTTTTTTTTTATATAGCGAAGGCATGTCATTCCCACCCACCTCGACCTCCAGAAATGCTCCAGGAATAATCAAACTACTGCCTTTTTACAGTTGCTTTCTTAGCACCATCAATAACTACCCCGTGAGCAAGAGCTGTGGTATGTTACAGCTTTAGGGATGAGTGGCTAGTGCTTTATTTCCCATACATGTGAGCTTTGAGATAACTGTGAATCCTCCAGGGATTTGGATTTACTATTGATATGCAGACAAATCCCTAAGCCTGACTGGGATTTGCTTGCATTGAGTTTGGATCGCTCAAGGCTGGAGATGGGCTGGAGTGGCAGTATTTAGTCACACTACTTCTGCTCCCTCTGCCAAAGCTGTTTGTTTATTTTATGATGTAATTGACATATCTGTATTTGCTACTGTTTTATTTTTCTGAGTGGCATTCTTCTTGGTCTAGAAGAAACAAAATTGCATTCTGTGGGATGAAGATTCTTGGTCTAAAAACTGATTAAAAAAGACTAGTTCTTTTTGGTCTGGAAGGGTGTTATCAGAGATTTATGTGGAGCTAGAGCAGTTGTTGCTAAATGCACTCTTGGAAATTGTTTGGAAAGAAGAAATAAACTATGGGGTGCTGAAACTTGTCTCTAAGCTATTTCAAATGAGAATTAGCCATGGAATGGAGGGAAGATCAATTGTAGGGACTGAATGGACTATAAAATGGGGGTTGCAATTCTGTGTTGATAAGGCTACTTTTCTCCATCTGCACTACATTTCAGTTAACTCAGGCAAGGATGGACTGTGCATTAGTTATTACCCATTTGGAGAGAGATTTAGTAGTCACTATAGATAAGTCTCTGAATATTTCTGCTTACTGCTCAAATAGAGCAATAGTAATTTGATCAGTGAAATGGAACAGTTTACGGCTGGGAAAAGACTGAATAGAAAAAGTTTTACCAGCCTGAATGGCTTGGAGAGCAAACAGAAGGCAGGTAGGGAAGGATAAGTTAGTGTGAGAGCCAAATAAATTTGTCAAACAGCTTTAAAATAACAGGAATAATGTTTGCTTACAATTCAGTATTGTGTGGTGGTTTTCATTGCCACACAGTGTCGTGAAGACAAATGTACCTGTGGTAAAAATCCAGATAAATGAACACCAAGAGTCCACTGGTGAACAGGGAATGGGAGGATTGGATGTTTTTAAGGGGAAGGAGATCAAAACTATGCTTTGCTTAAGGCAAGACAGATATGTGGAAGGCAACATAACTTTGGACTTGCCCCATTCTCATGTTTTCTCTATTAATGCCCATCACTAATTTGCTGTGAGCAAGAGCTGCTGGCTTTGTCTGTCTCAGTGAGATTGCTCTCTTAGTCTTAGAGTCTGTCTGTAGTAGAGAGGGGTGAGATTATACTGTCCTTTGCATGGTACAGGCTGGAGCTTGAGTCTGAAGAACAGCTAATCTTGTTGACATGATACTGAGTCTGATCCAAAAACCCCTGCTAGCAGGATCGCTGGATCCGGCTGCCTTCGAGTGGCTCCATGTGAGATCCATTCATGTGAGGTGATACAGACAAGGAGGCACTTGATATCACAGAGGTGTCAGGACTGCATGTGAATTTTAAGCAGATACAGAGACCACTCTTGCTGCACTCTCCTAGCACCTCCCTACTAGCCAACTTAGTAGCTATGTTACTTGGAAGAACCTAATTCTTTCCTGTCAATAAAATATTATGTAGGGAGCCTGTATTTCTTTGTGGGGCCAGTTATCTAAAAATGTATCTACAAGACTCCACATTAAAATACATGAATCTGCTGCTGCCTCGAGCTGTTGTTCTGGAGCCTATTTTATTACAGATGGTTCCTGTTATGTTTCATTGTTTTTATTTTTACTGAAAGCTGAAAATGTAGCTGTCCTCTTGCATGTTTTGATGGTCTAAAACCAGTTAGGAACTGCTGAGAAAGTTCACTAAGCTTGAAATAATCCATGTTACCCACATGCTTCTAGTTTTGCTGTTGAAGGCTTAGAAAATCCTTCAAGCATCATATAACTCAGTCTGAAACAAGCAATTTTGCTGAGCTGCCAGACAGGGAAATTGTTGCATTTGTCAGATCTCTGATGTGTATGCAAGGGCAAAAGAAGAGGAATGGAAGCTGGGTTTGCTGTCTTTTTTTTCCACTTTCCTCTTGCTCTAGTCCAGGTTGCAGAGCTGCACAGAATGGTGATGTCCTCTGCACACTGATGTGGCTCTGCTGTGCCATTGCAGTTTTATACTAGTTAAAAGCTGATTTATGAGACATTCAGCACTTGCTTTTTATTTTGGCCAAAACTGTAGTGAAATTTTTTGCAAGGCAGTATTATTGATTTTAGCAAGCTCAGTATATATCCACTTGTCCTTCAGCATGTGGCATCCTAGAGATCCATGCCAAAAAACGAGTCTGTACAGAAGCTGGCGCATAGTTTCCAGGAAAAACAATTAAAAATACTTTCTGATTCTTGTATGTGTGTACACAGTGCCCTCCATGAGTCCTCTGAGGTTTGCCTTTCACATTAAGGAAGAGTAATGTGGTTTAAAGAAAAAAAAAAAAAGACTTATTTTAAAACCTTACCTCTTTGCTACAGTTTCCAGTTCAAAAGTATTTTTGTTTTTTCCTTCATTTAAAATTTATTTTTCTGTTTGAGCATCTTCTCTGACTGGCTGGAGCTGGGGTTAAAGTAGAAGTCAAGCTGGTGCCCTCAGTCCTAGCACAAGGTGTATACAGCTTCTATGAAGAAAATAAAAATTTTGAGTCAAATGTTTTGGGTTTTTTTCCAGGTAGTTTAGTCTGCCTTTGATCTCAAAGACCTCACTGTCTTGAAAATTAGGGAAAAAAAAAAAGCTTGGTTTTGCTTATGTAAAAAACAACCAATCAAAACAAAAAACCCCAAACCTCTCCAAAAAACAGGCTTCAAATCCAAAACCATGGGCAAAACAGACCTTAGAAGAAGAAACAAGAAAACAAGATGTTGAAGAATGGAATTAATTCTTAGCTGTGTATAAAACACCAAAATTGAGGTGCATGTGATCAGATTGGATTGTCTCTGGTTTTTTGCTGATTTCAATAAGGTCTTCTGCACCCTTGAGCTGATCATTTGAGAATTATCTTTGGCCATGGAAAGCATATTTTTTCTGGCATTGATGTGTTGGGGGAAAACTGCTGTCTCCACTCCCTGTGAGGTCCAAGACTGACCTTTCTACCCTGGAACAAGTGGTTTCCCACCATCTGTGCAGACCAGGATTGTTGGACTTGGAACATCCTCCTGCGCTTGGTGTCTTCTGCCTCACACAGACCTCAAGGGGTCTGAGTAACATGTGGGATAAAATTAGGAGCATTGGGTCAGTGGAGGCTGGTGCTACACAAGCTGTCTCCATCCCCTTCTGTGAGCAGCTGAGGAATGGTGTGGGTGGCACCCACTCAGGAGAATGTTTAACACATTTGTGGGTGAAAATATCAGCCAAAGGAGAATCCAGTGTCCTTTGTCTTCTCTCCTGTATCTTGTCCATCTGTTTGGCACCTCTCACCTTTCTGCTCCAGCAGCCAGGGCTTGGAGAATGAAGGCGTTGTTGTTTTACCTGTCTGGAGTGATGTTTTCCTGCCAGCTACCTTAACCTAGAAAAATAAAAAGCTGTAGATCTTGTTACATATCACTCTCTTCTAAGATGCAGAAAAATAAAATTTGGGAGATTTTACTGCTTTTCTTCACAGTGGGAGTGCCAGATGAGTGGGATTTGTTAGTCATTAGCACAAGTAACAAGGATATTCTGATTTGCCTGAAATGAACAACTTGGGTAAATCACATGACAGATTACTTACATGGGCGCCCTGTTTTCTTTGTTTAAAGTCTGTAAGTTCACACAAGGACCTGCCCTTCTGCCTGCTCATTTTGAGAACACTTCTGAGGTGTACCCAGTGCATAGAGCTGCCTCCAAGCACATTATGTATCATAAGGTAATGCGTCAAACTGAGAGAAAATAGGTGCTTTGACAGAGAGTTGTGCACTCAAAAAAGCAACATTCCTTCTAGCTTCCAATCTTTTTGGTTAGTTTTTTTTTAAAGTATTTTCCCACAAAAGCAATTTATTGCCAAGTCTATGCCAGCAAAAGTGGAAAGTGCAATCACTGTTTCGAATTTGAAAGGTCTGGAGGAGAATGATAGGTGGTACCATCACTGTGGTTTGTTAGCAAAGACTGCCAGCAATTGTATTGTTTGATTTATTTTTGTTAAAGTGCTCAGTTGTGCTTCTTCAAACACTACTTCACCTTCCTCTTTTCCCTGTTTTGACTCTTGCAAATTAGGGAAAGAGAACAAAAGCTATGCTTACCTACCTCTTTTTTTTTTTTTTTCATAAGCAGTGGAGAGGTAGGCCTTTAGATGGGATTTGAAAAGGAAGAAGAGAATGGTTTAAACTGATGCAGGAAGTAAACTTAAGAATCTAATCTGTGGTGGGCAACACGGAGAGTAAAGTAATAGAAGTAAGAATAATATTCAAGTTGCTCATACTTTTGGAGGGAGTAATGGTCAAGAGGCCTATGAGGAAATGAAATCATGCTTTATGAGGCCTTCTTGACCTGGAAGATGAATCTCATGTTAGAAAGACTCTATTGTCAATAAAACATTTAATTTTAGTTTGAAGGTACTTTAAAGACTTTATTTTCTGTATGTGTCTCTACTGAAAATGAGAAACCTATTTCTGGGGGAGGAAAAGACTCTTTGTACCTTTTATGTGATGTCTGTATTTGGTTTTGTGTGTTTAAAAAATCATTAGCGCCCCAAGTGGAAAATCAAGACTTTCTTTTCAACCCAGACCTCTCCAATGAGAATATCCTTCTCTGACCAAACCTGTATGGAATTAACTTCTTTTGTCTGAAATGGACCAAGGAAAAAATTTAGGACCCCAACAGATCTTATATATTTTAAAGCCATTAGGCATTTTTTAAAACTGTAGTCGTGTACAACTCTTTTCAAATAGTGCCTTTTATTTTAAAATGTACCAAACGGTTCATGAGTGCTCTGCTTTGGTAGAACCAGACTTTCCTCACCAAAACCAATGGATAACAGATTCTGTATTGCTGGAAGTAGCAGTCATTGCCAGGGTCACTTGTATGTTGAATCGAACTCTTAGTATGAACTGTTAGTACCAGGCAGTGGCTGGATAAATAAATACAACTGCGGACACTGCCCAAAAGCACTTAAATACAGCAGGTTGAATAAATGCTGAGGGAATGGAAATCTCACCAGTGAGGATGTACATTAGCTAGTGGATGGAATTCGAATGGGAGTTTCCTAGTTGTGCTGGGATTTTTCCAGCTGTAACAGAGCTGTCCCACAGAATCAGATCCACTATCACTGCTCATTTATGTTTGCTCTGAAGCAATCTACATGGACCAACAACAGAGGCATGTTCCTAGGGAGACCCAGACAAACTGCAGCATTGGAACTGAAGTCCCAATGTGAATTGATAGCTCCTGTGGCAAAGGAGCTTTATATTCCTTAAGGTGACCTCAGACAAAATTGTATTTCAGCATGGAGACATTCTTGCTGAAAGTATTTTGTTAATTTCTTAATCTGTTGCTCATTGTATTTACTGTTATTCTGTGGAGGGTTGATTAGGTTTTCCAACAAGAGAGGGGGTCAGACATGCTGCCTGAGGAAGTCTGGTGAAAGAGATGAGAAGCTGGGAGTGGGAACAGAAATACAGCTATTCCTAAGAATGGTGTTCCATTCATTGATATTTCTTCTCTATTTCCCCCTACTTTTCTTGCCTGAATTTGATTCATAGATGGAGGAGTCAAAAACAATGAAACTTGCTATATATTTAATAGCAAGTGAACAGTTATCTTACTAATGCTTAATATCAAATTACTGGAAGAATTGGAATTTTTTATGTAGGTAATCCAAATGTAAAATATGACCTTTCTCCTTTAATTCTTCTGGAAGTGAATTCAATAGAGTCAGCCCCTGGAATTTTTGATTTGTTGGCTTTGAGGTGGAATAATTTAACCCAAAAGCTTATCTCTGCAAGAGAAGGAAACAACACATAACAGCAGCTTCTGAACTACTCCTGTAATGCTTCAAATGGCAAAAACCAGATTATTGGAATCCAATTATTCATTGTCACACATTTCATTGGCAGGCAGGAGTTATGAAGAGAAGATGGGGAATTTTCCTGCGATGGAGGAATTGTGTCTTGTTAACAGAGTTAGTTGAAGCAGTTAGCTTAAGTCCTTTTAAAAGAGCTTTTAAGGTCCTTTTAAAAGAGATCCTGCTCAGATTTTTCCTTTATTCTTCCTCCACTCCTGAACTGATTTTGCAACAATGCTTGGCAGCTTGCTGTTGAAATATATTCTCTTAGTGGTGGACTTCTCCTCTGGATTCCCTTCTGAGCTGCCACAAGATGCTCATGAGTGCTAGTCTTAGTGTTAGCTGCATTTTTCTTTCAAATACTATTTTTGGTCCATCTACAGTTCTAATGGGATTATGACCTGTCTTGTCAATCTTTCATTTGTAGAAATGGACCTGAATTCCATTTTGGGATATTTGTATAGAATGAGGGTAACACTGGTTTGGGTTTGAGCACCCTCCCCAGCTGCAGCACTGCAAGGTGGGTCCCATCCTTGCTATGATGTGGGGGCACCAGGTGGTGGCTGTGGCTTCAAGGAAGTGGTTAAGTACAGTGCAGTCCTACAGTTTGGGGAGAACAATGCTGAATAACAGCCTGGAGTGTTTGTTTACATATTGGATATGTGTTTGTGACATATGGAAAAAGAGTGCTCATGTGACTGCAAAATCACACATGCAAAAGTTAGGAAATGCCAGGATGTGGATTTTCCCACCCTCTTGCACATTTACCTTGTGATTCAGTCTTTAATTACACAGTTGCAAGCTGCTTTTCCCACAGAATTCCTGCTTCCCTCTGTGCTTGGGACGCCTGCTGTTGTCTCAAGAGAGGCAATCCAATATTTTATTTTCTTCTTGTTGCTCCTTGTGACATTATTCAGGCTGCACAATGAGAGTGGAATTAGAGATGCCTCATAGTTTTGTTTTGTTTTTTGCTCATCTTCATGACAGCATAAGTATTTGAACATGAACACTCTTTGCAGTGGTTCTGTCTGATCTTGAATGTTGTCCTGACCCCATTCATGAACCATAGGAATGCAAGAACACTGAGGATGTGCTCTTGACCAACACCCTTACTAAGCTTTTCTGATTGCATCATCTCCATTATTCTCCTGATTCCCAGTGTTCCATTTCAAATCCCAATCCAAGTTTTCCTCCTCTTACCTGGCTTTAAAAAATAAATTGATGTGATGATATTTTTTCCTGTTACCTAGATGTGATTTTACAGTTATCTTTGGAGATATCTTGTACCAGAATTAAGCACCAAGCCTCTTGTAAATATAATGCTTAGAGAACCACAGGGGAGAGAAAAACTAAAGAATAGGAAAGGTAAAGTTGTTTTTACACCCACACTCTGTCTCTTTTCATAGTATTCCTGGTCTTGTCTGTTTCAGAGAAATTTCTCTATTTTTTCCTTTAAGTAGTGCTTTGAGAAGATGCAAATACCACCCATCAGCTTTACTTTAGTTGGTAGGTTACCTCAGCATTCTGTTGCCAATAAACAGATGTAGAAAAGAATGTGTGGGTCTGCTGGCTTCAGGTAAGAGTCTGAAAGCCCAGCTCAGATTTCCTTCAGTGCTTTCAAGTTTTTGTAGGAAGCTGAACAAGCCACCAGTGTAATCTTGTTTCCTTCTGAATTTCTAATAGCCAAACTATTGTTTCTCTACCTTGGTGGTACCATTAGAAAAATTAATGAATGTCAAAGGATGCAGGCTTTTGTAGCAAAATCCAAATAAGTTGATTGTTTTTATACCCAGCTGGTTACATTTGAATTGATTTACTGGTATATTAGCTTCAAAGGCAATCCCAGTATAAAATATATTGACATGTAGCTGCACCACAATGATTCATACATTTGCTGTAGTCAATATCACAGATTGTGTTTAGTGTTTACATTTTGTACGTTCACTGAGTTTACCCAAAACACAGAGTTATTTCTAGTCCTGGTCTTTACGTAAAGCTGAGTTTTGGAGTCCGAGCTGGCAAAGCACTGCTGTATTTGATTAGTAAAACCTAAACCAAAACAAAGAAACTGACTGTTCTTTTCATCTGCATTAGGCATTCCAGTTCATCAAAGTTTCTCAAGAGTTTTAATTCAATGCCATATAATTAATTTACTGTCATTATGACTGGACTTCTGGCTGACCCACTTGCATGGTGGTCAGTCCACAATCAGAGGGGTGACTAGACGTCTGTGGAGGTTTTTGACTTGACGATATTTGAAATAAAAGGAAGGGAAACACCAAAGCTGTAAAATGAGTCACCCAAATTTCAGTTTTTCACTAGAACTTCTGTTTCAGGTAGTACTGTATGCATATATAATGTATATAATTATGAAAGTTATTCTTGTTCTTTGAATTCCACCTCTATACAGGAGATTTAGATACTGTAAATATGTGGTTTTGAAAAATGAAAATTGTTTCCAGAATAATGTGTAGTGTCACTACAGCATTTGGGAAATTCTGTTTTTTTGGGGTTTTTTTGTTAATATATTTTCATATATTTTCTCTGGTTTTGATTCACATTTAAATCTACCAAGAATTTAATGCTTAAACAAATCTAAAAACTCTTGAATGTTTGCTAATCTTTTATTTTAATCTGCACAAAAAGATTACCTTTGTTATTCCCTCTACCTTCTGGTGCTCTCAGCTAGTGTGAGGTAGGGCATACGCTTTGTACAGAATATATGGGGGAAAAATATTCCACACAGATCTGTTGCCCCAGACCTTCAGCATCTGGCATTGTGGTTGTCATGGTGCAAAGGATCACAGGCTTCACTGCTTTCTAGACTAAGAGCCACTTTCTTTTGTGGATCTAAATTTGGGATAAAGAAGAGAATATATTTCTTTCCTGTATGCAGTCTCTCTAAGGCTTTGCATGCCTAGAAGAGTATATTAATAAATCAGGCCTGATTTTCATTTCCACAATGTGACTTCTGTTTGGCAAGCCTTTTTAGAGATCAAAAGTTAATTTTTTTTGTTATTATTAAATCTGTGTTAAAAATCAAAATTCAGCAACAGTTCCCAATGGGTTGGTCCTAGTGACAATTCAGGAGATTCATGTTCTGAGTAGCATTGAACAGCAGAATCCAAAGTAAAAACAGTTGCATAGAAGTAGAAAATACTGGGCTTTGGTATCCTTTTTTGATGTCCCCCCAAAAAATAATTTAGCTTATATTTTCTCTGCCAAATGTACTTGTCTTTGTGTGATCTGTCCTTTATTTGCTCTGTGTATGGATCTCAAGGTGGACTGGAGTTTTTCTGGTCAGAGTGTGGGGATTTTCCTTGACACTTCAGCACCTGTGTAGTGTGTGATGTCTCTTTGGCCTTTGGGTGGGCACTGTGCAAACTGATCTGGCACATTCTTCACTGAATCCTTTTCAAGGCTCCAGCTCTGCTCAGTGAAAAAATGGCGGTATTGCAGTTAGGACAAATGGAGACCTGGGACAGTTTGGCACAAAAGAATGAAGCCATACCTTCAGATATGGCTGAAGTCATCTGTGGTTCAGATCTGCCAGGCTGAAAGTCTCAGCACAGAGCCAGTGCTATCCACTGGTGAGGGATGCAATGAATATCCTGAGGAAACCTGACTACTCTTGTCTTGGCCATAGAAAAGATGGAACCTGGACGGGTCATTTCACACCTCTGCTTCCTTTGCACTGGCTATTAGACCAACAGCTCCCACCAGCAGAGTCTGTTGTTCATAGCACACGTTCCTAGCTCAGAAAAGCTTTGTTGTTTGCTGTCAGCTTGTGCTGTAATGGTGGTAGCCTCCAACACAGCAATCCAGAGCGATCCTTCAGTCTTCAGCATCCAGCCATGGGTGGCAGGCCTAGATAAAACAGCTACAGACACATTGCAAGGGGGCTGGAGCACGGCAACACATTTAGTGTTACTTTTATTAAAGCAGCCCTTTCTTTCTCCTCCTCCTCCTCCTCCTCCCTCAGATGATGATGGCATTGATTTATTTGTTTTACTTCTATAGTTAGCAAACATGGTTACTGAGCCAAATTAAAAATAAATCAGCAAGCATTCTCTGTTCTAACACTGTGAGAGCTGCTTCTGCAGAACCTTTGCATTGCAGAAAGTCCTACCCCTAACTGGGGAGGTTGTGCTCCAGATCAACACACGCTGGAGTAGCTGGCAATTTCTGTCCTCTTTCTCTCTTTTGTGCGACTTCAGGCATATGATCATTAATGTAATCTTGGTTAAAGAGTAAAGCCCCATTTCCATGGAAACATGGGGAAATGTCTTTGGCGTTTTAAAGGACCTTTATTTCTCGGGTAGCATTTTCACCTCCTGTTTAAGCATTTAAAATGAAGAAGTCTGCAGTGCTGAAGTCTTCTAAGAGAGATTGAATTAAATGAGGGGGGCAATTATAAAAATGACATTTAATTTTGCTCTGCTCTCTATTGCTGTAAAAACACATTAGCTGGTGAAAAATCAACCTGGTTAGCCCTAAGCCAATGGAGCTAGACTAATTTACTACAGCCAGGACTGTATCACAGAGGTCTGGTAGCCTGTGGGTTAGATTCCTAAGGGAAGCTATGGGACTTTCATCACCTGAAAGTCATATCTGGAAAATAGAAACTACTTAACTGCTATGGGGAGTTTTAGTTCTTCCTCAGCTCTAGATGATCCAAGTAATCTAAACTTTCTTTAGGATTTGTTATTATGTTAATGGATTTCCTGATGCAAGGTTTATTTAAGTCTAAATGACTTAAATTTTTTTTCATTGTTTAGTGTCAAAAGAAACCAGTACCTGTACAGATATTTTGTGTTTTAATGTGGGTACATATTGTTTCCTATTTAGTATGAGATGCATGATATTGCAATGACTACGTAAATAGAGTTCAAATGCTGTGAATTCTCCACCTTGATATTTTATTATGTTATTTGCAGTATTTTACTGTAAAGACTAATAAAATACTTTAGAAGGTACTTGGTGCCATGAACAGTCCATGGAAAGATGGAATGCACAAAAGGCAAAGTTCAGAATATGTTTAAGAAGGCTTAACAAGTGGCATGGCAAATTACAGTCTTTAACACAGTTCTGAAGCTCAGGGATAAAATACCAGTCCAGTTATTGTACTAGAGGAAACCTGGTTCAACCAAAGATTTTTAACATCATACATCCCATTGCTTTACCTTACAAATGACCAATTTTTTCCCATATATGAATCAAATCCCTGTGCTGATTTTTAAAAAGTTTTCATGAATAGAAAATGTTCCAGTTTATTCTGCATCTGAACTTTGTTCTTTTCTGATAACCTTCAAAAAAAACTTTGCAATTGCAATTGCAAATGTTAAAACCTGCTTGGAATAATGACAACTACATATGTGTGTCTCTTGACAGAGTGCCAAAGAAACAGTGCAAGATAATCAGACTTAAAATGTGACAAGATACCTGGATGATATATTTACTTATAAATAGTAAAATGACAACACAGAGGGGCTTTGGATTCAGCAATAGCCTTAATTTTTGTTGCCATCTGATTCCTCTTTTCTTGCAGCCCTAGATGAGTTATGTTTTTTTGCCTTTCTGAACCTTGCTGGTGAAGGGAGGCAACATAATTTCGCTTTGAGCTTCCTGAATGTAGGACATCACATATGGAGCTGAACCAGAGGTGTCAAGTGTATTTGCATTTACTTCAGTGTCATGCAGCTTTTAAAAATTATGAGAAGATATAGGGGTGTGTAGGTGTCTGGGGGGAATATTCCATCTTGGGGAGTAGCACCAGACTTGTCACTCGGTCTTCAGTGCAACAGAGGAAATTCCTAAAAGTGGGGATCACAGGGAAAGGCTCAGAGCACCTGAAATTGAATTCTTTTTGGGCAGCCTATTTTTTCTACAAGTTTCTAGCTGGTCTGGTTCCTTCTGTATAAGCTCTGGCCTCATGTTCTTTAGAGTGTCTCCCTGTCAGATAAAATTAAGGGGAAGGATGAGGTTGTTGCGCTGTACAATTAGGCATGATAAATTCAACAATAAGTTAATTTTCAGGGGGCTTTTTGAAGACTGGAATGTTAGTGAGACAGATGATGTGCATGAGTGTTGAACAAGTCTCCTCCCTTCTCCAAAGCAATATTTCTCAGCAGACAATTGTTAGTGCTCTCCCTTCTCATCTGAATTTCAAGCCAGTGACGATGGACGCACTAAAGAGAACATGATCTCAGAACAAGGTCTTGTACAGATTAGAAGATTAAAATACTCCTCTAAATTTAGGATGAAGTCATTCAGATGACATATGATGGCAAATGCCTTTTATTTGTTTTAAAAGAAGAAAATCCAATCCTCAGCATCTGTTGAAAATATTAGCTGCTCTGATCAAAGCTGATATCCAGAGCTCTGTGGGGAAAAAATTCTCTCTGAGGAAGATGTATCTTTTGGTTTATACCTACAAAATGCTGGCTTTCTCCCTGTTTTGTAATGCATTTCAAAATCTGCAATATGAACCACTCTATAGAAATGGAATGTCACAATTTATAGCATTGCAACGAGTTTTTTTTCTTATGAGCTTAAAATGAAGTTATAAATAAACTGTTATTTTAGTTAATGGTATATTTTGGCATTACAAATTAACTCATAAGATAGAACAAATAGCTTCTCTCAAGTTCAAATTGCTCTTTGTTTTTCTGCTGCTGCTTCTGTAACAGCTCCTGAAACATTTTATTGATGAGGTAATGCACTCTTGTCTGCATGTAGTACTTCTGTAACTCCAGCAAAGGTTTCTGGTGACATGCTAGACCACAAGAACAAAGCTCAAATTTATTGTGTTCCTCCAGATGGAATTACAGTCTTCATCAGTTAATGCAGCATTTCTCAAGTTTAGAAAGCTGAATCCTGACTTGTCAAGAAAATTAGGCTTGCAATATTGCTGCTACCAGCAATGCTGTTTTAAAAGCCTACCCAAAATGAGTAGTCACTCAAATCGACTGTGTAGGTACTCATCTTCATCTCTTGTACACTTTAATTAGCAGTGCATTTTCAACAGTGTTAAAGTAATGTCATTGGCATTTGAATCATGACCTTTTTATAACCAAAATTACTGCATCAGTTTCTCTGCAAATTCAGACAAGGTTTCTGCACTATGGATGGGTTGTGGTTTCACTATTGCCTTTTGCAATCGGATGTCTTAAAAAACAAAGCAATCAAAATAATAAAATAAGGGGACATTCTGGAGGACCTGTAAGAATCTGACTTGGTATTCACTGCACTGTAGATTTTTCAATTTTTATTTTTGTACATTATTTACTGTTACTTAGTTTTTCCTAGAGTGCTGCTAATTGGGAAATTTGCACTTGACTTACATATGAGTGTGAAGGAGAGGACTCAGAGTACTGTATGTCCTATAGGCACTCCCTTAGCAGTTTCTTCAGGTTACTGTAGTCTGAGGGGCACAGACTTGGCCTCAATTGCAGTAAGATGTTATTAAGTGAAAGTAATTTTCACACTCCTATTAGGACTAGTGAGAATTAAGTAGTCTAAAAATTTAAGCAGAAGCATTTGGTGTGGGTTATAATGTTGTATTAGTCCCCACCATACATAGAAGTTATCTGCTTGTGTGCCTCCCAACCGCAATGGGAATTGGAGTGTTTTTCTTGCTCTTTTAAATTTTTCCTGACAAAGCCTAATTTATTTTTTTCACTCAGTTCTTGCTTGGTGTTACTTATAAATAATTAATATAATACTACTAGTCTGTTAAGAACTAATTTGTGGATAATGTCTCAAGCGATCCAAAGTGGTATTACTTCACTGGAGTTGGAGTTACACCATATTTGCCAGTTCAGGATGAGGGCTCTTGATCCTAGCAAGGCAGCTACTGGTCTCTACATGTTCAGAAATGGCCATCCCTATGCAGCTCCAGGAACAGACAATATCTAGAAAAAAATCTGGGGCAAAAGAATTGCAAGAGTACTTAAACTAATTTTTTAATATATGTCTGTTTTGCTTTTCCACAGAAGAGATTTATTTTTCTTTCCTTTTTTGTTGCCCAGAACTATATCTGTGCAAGAGCTTTAGTACAGTATTTGTTAAGAGAAGTTACCTGCCTGAGTAGTTGCAATTACCTCCCTGGTGGATTTTTCTTTGTAGGAACTTTTCATAACCTTTCAGTATCACTTCATGGCTTGAAGCTTGAATGTGGATATAGGGAAGAAGCATCACCTGTGGAGTTGTCAAGATAATCTCTTGTGAGGTCAGCCAGCAAGGATGGGCTTTGTGGTCATATTGACTTCACCAGTTAGGTACTTTTTGTAAGACTTGGGGCAGAGCATTGCCCCTCTCTTTACATGTTGCTCATGTAGATTTGCCAGGATGTGAAATCTGACCTACCATCAGCATGGGATAATCATGTTCACTTTTAGAGCAGCAAAAATCAATCCCAAAAAGTACATTTAAACCCTAGGTTGAGCAGAAATTAGTCATGCTACCCTTAAAATTTCAGGATTTCTCTGTCTTTTGCTAGGTGTCTTTTATTCATGTTCTCTTTTCTTAACTGTGTTCTTTCTGTCCTTCTGCTCTGGTAAAGGCAGCTGGAAGAATGAAGCTGGAGCAGGTCGATGCAGTAGCAAGGAGGGGTGGGATATCCTCCTCCTCAGTAACTCGTATGCTGTGGGCCAGGTCCCCAAGGAAGCTGGCTGGTTTGGCCAAGCTGTGCTGTCCCTCCTGCTAAGGAATGTCACTAGAAAGAGGGAAATGATGATATTTCAGTAGCACTCCACTCAAAATATTTATTCTCCCACTTCACTGCCCATTAGTATTTTGTTGAAGGCTTTATTGAAGGGATATACAGGATGGAGTTTAAGGGGAGAGTTTATTCCTCCCTCTAAAGTGAATGTAGTACCAAAATCAGAATAACACTCAGTGATTCAGTTCTTTTTTGAGTGCTGGGAAAGTGGCGTAGTGAGTAACTGTAAGTAACCTGGTCCTGCACTTGGCTGTTTTTTATATCTATATTGTGATCCCATCAGATCAGATTGATCTAAGGTAGTTTGGATTTCCATGCTAAGAAAAGGTCAGGTTTCATTTCATATATGAGCTTCCAAAGGGTATCCTGGCCTGGCTGCTTCTGTATATGTCAGGAGCAAAAGGCAGCTGGGATATTTTTGCTCCTGTTTGATAGAACAATGGTCATTTTGTGGTCAAGGTGTGATTTCATCCAACAGATGGCTGCTAGCTAAAGAAATGGTTTCTCTGTGTATGTCTTTTTGAATAGGTGATATAGCAGAAAAATATGTGGAGAGAAAAATAAATTACTGCATTTTTGTACCTTGCTGTGCTTGGTGGGGCTGATGTAATGAAATAAGAAAAGTGCTACTTGGTTTTAATTCACCAGAGTTGGATTTTCTTTCTTTTAATAGTGCTGTATCTGGAGACAGTGCCAGTTCAAGGCATGATGAGCAGTTCCCTCTAGCTGATTTTTAATCCAGATTTAATTCTACCTGAAACCAGCATGATTTAATGACTGTTTAGTTGTGTGCCAATGTAAAATGACTCAGCATTCCCACACAGGTCACGTCTTAAGGGACATGTAGTTAGTCCTGTGCAAGAGGATTAAGACACTCAGATTCATGGCTCCTTTTTTGAAAAATCCCAAGAAAATATGAGGTCGAAGTTGGATTGAATCTAGTGATTGACCTGCCTTCTCAGTGCTACAAGTCTTGCTCCAGGGTAAAAGTGGGTGGGATGGTTGTACAGTTGATACCTTTTTGCTCTGGTAATTTTGTGGTAAAGGGTTTTAACCTCCTGCACTGTCAGTTATCTTCACATCTCAATGCTCAATGATGAAAAAAAGCCTCAAAAACTTGTCTTATTCTTTCATAAACAGTGGCCACTGTATGCATTTCCAGTGCATAAACAGCTAATATTTTCTTTCTATTGTGGTCCTATCAGTGACTTAACTTCAAATCAGTATTTTGACCCCAGTGACTAAACAATACACCAACACAAGAGTGTGGCATTACAAATCTCTGGTTTACACTCAAAATCTCTTTCAAATTAAAAAAAAAAATGTCCAAATAATATGGCATGTCCTGTCATAAGCTTAATGTCCAGATCTTGTCCAGGTCAACACAGGCTTTCAGGTCATTCTGTCTGAGGATTTAGCCAACCCTGAAGGAGCACCAGCAATTTACTCTGTCCTTTTCTAAGCTCTACAGGCACAAAAGAAGCAGCACCCAGTAGTACTGTAGCCAAAAAGAAATTAGGAGAAAAATAAGACTCCTTCCTCCCTGCTGTTTGCTTCTTATATGCATTTGACAGTGCTTTGTATTTTGGAGGTTATTTTATCCTGCTTGTATACAGTTGATGAGTCAACAGGGAGGAAGCAGAACCACATATGTATAATTTAACAGAATTTAGATGAAAAAAAGAAAAGGGCATATTATGAGAAAAATGAACATTTAAACTTAAATTGGTTCTAAAAGAAAAGAAACACAAGCCGAACTCCAGTTATACCATTTGTTTAACTAGATCAACAGAGCTAAAAACCTCTACTTTTATCTCAGCCATGGAGATCACTGCCCTAGTTGATGTACTGCCTGCACTTTTCTGCCTCAATGTCTCCCTGAAAGTTTCCCTATTCCAAGAGTGAGACCTAGGCTGACCCCTGTGGCAGCTGTCCCTTGGGGTTGGGAGGGAATGCAATAATCTCTCTCCTGACTGAGCGCCTTGGCCACTCCCTGCAGCACAATTCAGTGTCTGCTGCACGGTGAAGGGAGAAGGCCCTCACTGTGATTCTGGTGAGATTTGTAACAATGCATGACACAGGCAATGTTATTGTCTTAATCTGATGTGAAACCTGGTGTGATTTCTCCTCCAGGCAGAAATGTTAAGGTTTGCTACAGGAAGTCTGATTAAAAAAAAGTTATGTGTAACTGCAAAGCTGATTACCACATCATAAGTATTTTTGGTAGATAATTCTTGTTCTATTCAGAGCTAAACAGCTGGATGTACACACCATGCAATGGGTGAGCACTGGCTCATGGGCTGGGCACAAAGGGTTCCTGTGAAGGGGTGACATCAGGTGCAGACCTGGCACCAGTGGGGTTCCACAAGGCTCTGTCTTAGGCCTTGTGATCTTCAGCATCTTCATAAGTGACTTGCATGCAGGACTGGAAGGGATACCATGCAAGTTTGCAGATGATACAAACTGAGAGGAACTGTTGACTCCTTCAAAGGCAGGAAGGCCCTGCAGAGAGACCTTGACAAATTAGGGGAGACTGGGCAATCACCCAGAGGGCAAAGTTCACCTCACGCCGTTCACTTCATGTGAAGTTACACAAGGGAGAGTGCTGGATTCTGCACCTGGGACAGGGTAACCCTGGATGCATAGACAGACTGGAGGTGCTGGTCAATCCCAAGGTGAAGAGGAGCCAGCAGTGCCCTGGCAGCCAGGAGGGCCAACCCTGTCCTGGGGGCACAGGCACAGCATGGCCGGGCGGGCAGGGGAGGGGATTGTCCTGCTCTGGGCTGGGACCTCGGCCTCACCTCGAGTGCTGGGGCACTTTTGGGTGCCACAATGTACAAAAGACATAAAACCATTGGAGAGAGTCCAGAGGAGGGCAACAAAGCTGGTGAGGGGCCTTGAGGGGGAGCCATACAGGGAGCGGCTGAGGGCACTGGGTCTGTTCAGCTGGAGGAGACTGAGGGGAGGCCTCAGTGCAGTTACAGCTTCCTCAGGATCTCTGATCTCTGCTCTGTGACAGTGACAGCACCCAAGGCAATGGCCTCAAGTTGCATCAGGGGAGATGTGGGGGTTGAATATTAGTAAAAGCTCTTCGCCCAGAGGGTGACTGGGCATTGGAAGAGGCTCCTCAGGGAAGTGGTCACAGCTCCTGACAGAGTCCAAGAAGCATTTGGACAATGCTCTTGGGCACATGGGGTAATTATCAGGGTGTCCTGTGCAGGGCCAAGAGCTAGACTTTGTCCTGATGGGTCCCTTCCAACTCAGCATCATCTGTGACTGGGAATTAATTTTTTATAAACACACTGGGTATTCTGAGTTTAACACCTCAGAGCAGGGCTTGAGTCAGATTCTCTTCCAGTTTCAGAAGTTATTTCTATGCTGTTTCTTAAGTTTTCTGCTTTCTATGGACTGAAGCGAGGGGGGAATCTTGTCAGAAGACAAGACTTTTTCCTCATTTCTGTATTGCCATACAGTTGTTGCTGATGCAGAGAGGGGAAGCTAGTAATTTATTGTATTTTCTACACACATCCTTCATTCCTGGTTTAAGGGGTTTTTTTGGATGAAATTTTATCCTTAAGCCTCTGTTCTTTGATCCTAAAACTTGTTGAAAGTAATCAAAACCTTTTGACTAGAATCTGTGTTTTGGATGGGGTCCTGCAGGGATGGGTTTCTACACAGACTTGCTGTGGGGAACTGATGTTTTTTGTTTTCATCTGCCATTCACTTACTGTAGTAAATTCTCTTTCTCCGCCTTCTGCTGAGGTCTTTCAGTTTGCCTCAAACAGAGGGAATTGAAAGTGGTGAACATACATCTGCTTCCTTGGGATGGGTGCATAAAAACAATGCCAGAGGGAAAGGAGGAAAGTTGGGAAGGGTATGGAGAGGATGAAGGTGCAGGTGCTTGGAGCATGGTGGTGCTTGTCTCACCTGGCAGCTACCAAACCCTGAGGCATTAAGGGCCTCTTGTCCCAGGTGCACAAAACAATATTTTTTAAGCACAGCAGTACATGCCATCAAACTGTGTAGTCTTTGTGGTGAGGAATGAAAAGAAAAAGACACTTGCTGAATATTTTTTGCATCAATTTTTGTATCTCATATGATCCTGGGGAGGGGAAGTAGGAGAGAAAATCTTTGTCTTATCTCAGTTGCTGGACTTCCTTCGTTAGGGAGAAAATAGAAAAAAATCTTTGGTTAGTGAATGGTAGTTTTATACTTTTATCTGTCTTTCTCAAGTGTCACACTAGTGAAAAGTAAATTTAGGCTTTTTTCTTTCCCTTCTTTTTTTTCATCTCTTTTCTTTTCCCATGAACTATGCAGGCAAAGCCTGAACTCCCTTCTCTGCTCTGCTCTCTAGACTCTGTGTTTGGAGTGTCAAAGTCTAACTCACTTTTCAGAAGAGAGAGTGTTTCTCTGTCCTGTGTGCTTGCAAAACCTTTTGTTAGGAAAAAATAGTTGTTGCATATTGTTTTAAATCTTGCTTTTATTCTGGGTTTTTCCTTGAGTCCTAGGTATTTATATATCTGGAAGGAAGAAAATTTGATTCTTATATCAATACTTGGTAATAAATTTGTTCTGGCATCTCCTATAATTCCTTTTTTTATTGAATCCACTGTCTATAAGCTGTTAAATTATTTTTCTTTTGTCTAGTAAGTATGAATCTCCATTAACTTTTCAATTTTTATTTGCATGCTCAGAAATTGAAGATTTTTATTTTTAATCCCTCTGAGACCCTTGCATGCTAAATGAAAGCTTATAATGGGGAAAAATATGGAAATAGACAATCACAATTTTTGGTGTTTCTGTTTTCAAGGAAAAGATACTACACAAAGAAAGAAAATAAAGCATAATGATTCATTGACATGGAAAAGTTAAAAAAATCCATATTTGAAACAACTGTCTGAAGCTTACTGTGCAAAACTGCAAAGTACACATTGGATTTGTAGAAAAGAAGAAAAACATTGTAGATTATTATATAGCTTGTGAGGCTATATAGTCCTTGAATCATAATGACATTTCAGCTTGTGTAAATAGCTTATGCTAATGAAGGATCCTGGTCTGATATAGAAATTACCTTAAAGCAAGTTATTTTAGAAAGCATGTGCTAGCATCTCAGTGGCAAGAAAATATTTCCAAGACTAATGTTTAAATGGTGTTCTAAATTCCACCCTTCCTCTCTGTCTTGTTTTCCTTCTCCTTATCTTCCAGATCAAATGAATATTGATTGATGCCACCAAGAAGTACCCTGAAAAAAGAGCTTAATTTTTTTGCTGGTTAGGAGAGTGCTAACATAGAATATCTGCCCTCTTTTTCCTTTTTTTTTTTTTTTTTTTTTTTTTTAAATTTTGGAATGATATTAAAAAAAGGGTCACAATTATACCTTAGTCATGTCTATCCAATTTGCTGTCACCATTGTTTGTCTATACTTCAAATACAGAATGCAGGTCCTGCATATCCCATGATTTTTGTCTGGATGAAATGTATGAAAATCATTCCCATTCAGACTTCTTTTGCTTTCTGAAATAATAAAAAAATGTATCAATCTTCTCTAATGCTGATGTCCAGTCTGTGATGCAGCTGGAAATCATTTATGCTCAGAGTTCCCTAGAGCATTTCTTGTTGTTTGCTTGGAAAGACAGTGATTAAATTTTATCATTTTGGTTACTCGGTTGATTCCAGAATCTTTGAAATGTTAGCTTCTAACTCCCTCTGCACATCTCTGCCCTACATAAACTCACTCAAAGGATTTTGATCCGAAGGTTTAAAGATTTCTGGATCAAAACTTTCAGCTGCCTTTTATTCTGTAGAAGGAACATATAAAATCATTGGTTGTCAGTTCAACTTCAACTCTTTGGATGAAATGTGAAAATCCTAATAATATGAATTTAAGGATGATTGTGCAGGGGCATGCATATTAGATGGAATTTGCAAAGAAAAAAAAGGATTTTGATGATGAAGAGAGTGGAGATCTAGCGTAGCTTCTCAGTAGGAATAAGAGAGAAGTTACAACTAGGCTAGATTTGAAATGGGTCTTTATCTTTGTGAATCCACACATATGATAAGTTTGCCTGAAATAGAGTTGACTGGGTATCATGACCTAAAAGGTCTTTTCCAGATCTGATATATTCACAGCTTTAAAAGCTAAAGGCTAGAAAAAATTTAAACCCTTTTCTGAAACAAATTGATTTTGACTGAAGCAAAAATAAAGCAAAATAAATCAGTTCAAGAAAGCTTCTGTGCCTTTTTTATCCCCAGCTTTCCTAGGCTCCTTTTTTATTCTCTTTCTTAGTAAATTAGGGGGATAGAGAATGCTCTTCATCTTTATTGCATCACCAACTGTATCACTTTTTACCCTTTTCTCCTCGTGAAACTTAATGCTGGCATTTCTGTTACTACAAGGAGTCCTCCAAGGGCTGTTCCTTTTTGTGGCAAGAGAAATCACCCTATTTGTATATATATTTTCTGAAATTTTAAACAAAATGTTGGGAGAAATCCTGTTGGTCCTAAAATTTAGTTGCCTTGCACCATAAGTCTCCTTCATGTTTTATCCTATTTGCTAAGAAATCTAGAGAATAAATTAGGAGTAAAGTTAAAAAAACTCTGAAGTGAGCAGAAGGAAGAAATGGGTGCTAACCATTGATATATGGAAATCTGAGTTCTGATAGGAGCTCAGAGAGAATTCCACATGACTGACTTTTTCTTATAATTATCTTACTAATTATCCATGTCTTGGATCTAAGCCATTTTCAGTTTCCACATTGCAGATGAGGATTGTTACAGTTTCCAGGGGAATGAGCTGGATCCAGGGCCTGGCCAATGAAGGCGTGCTGGAACAAAGTCACCCTGATTTTAGTGCAATAGAGACTCTGAAGTGACTTATAGATCTGGGACAAGATATATTGGTCACGTTGATAGGAGCTGACACAAAACTGTGTGCTTTCTCTGGCTTCTGAGAAGATGAAGTCTTGATGGAAGATAAGATTTAAGGGGTTGAATAATTTAGCACAGTTCAGCATTAAATTGAAACCATAAATTGCTTTCCAAAAGGTAAAATTTGGTGCTTAATGTATGCCTACTGGTCAAGTGAAGCAGAGAAGAGAAAAAAATATAAAGTAGAGATCTTTGGCATTTGGACTTTCACTGTTTTGACACTAAATCAAGCTCCAAGTATAAGCACAGGGCAGTGATGATTTGCATGTCTACATTGAAGAAACTGCAAACATATTCATGCCACTACTTGTGAATGCCTCTTGTAACACACAACCTGTTTCACGAATCCATTTTATTCTTTTGGGACAGGAAAAGTAACCTGCCATTCTTGTACCCAGAATTTGAGGAGCAAGATTACCAAAAGGTTTCCTTTTAAGGAATGTGCATAACACAGAAATGCCTGTGAACTGCAGTGTTGATGCAGAAAAGACATCATTGTGTCGTAGAGGCATTTCGTCTGTTAACCTGATCCAACTTTCTGGGGTTCTTTTCTGCTCCCTTTGCTTTGCCTTGTAATTCCTTTTGTTGGAAAGCTCACTGGCTCTGTTTCTTTTTGCATCTGCTCAATACAAGCTGAATAAAGTGTTTATTGATATGGTAGATCCAAATGTTCCTACCAGATCTTACCAGGGAGTCGATGCAGTGTTACAGCTCTGTGGTTGATGTTGGAGACACATGGGAAGATTGTCCTAGTGGGAATCTGTTTCACTCTCTTCAGGTCAGTGTCTAGTGGACAGGAGCTGCTCCAGTTATAGGAAGACTGGGCTTGAGGCTGAGAGCAAAGCTCCCCAGAGCTGCATGGAGCTGCAGTGTTTCATGGATATGTTCCAGTTTCCATGCACCTTTTCTCAGACAGCTCTGTGTGGTGAGGGGTGGAGAGAGAGACAGGAAAGGTTTGTTTGGGATATTGGTGATGTGGATGTTGACTGGCTAGGAAATCCCAAATCTTGGCTTTTCCATATACTGGTTCCCTGGGCAGCAGGGACTGACAGATGCTTAGGAAAGCATTTCATGAGGACTTTTGAAAGATATGTTTCTTTTAGTGCCAATTGCATTTTTTGCATCAATGTTCACTGCTGAATGTGCTTGAGAGTGTCATAGGCTGAGCTGCTACTTGTGCATATGAACCTGAGAAAAATGGGAGGGTTAATGTAGGAGGCTTAGGACCACAAAGGGGGCAGTAACTGATCACTAATGTTTGATTTTGCAAAGTATTCTGGTGGAATTCAAATAAAAAATGCCGAGAGGGCTTTATAAATCCTCTGTTAAGTGAGCTCCACTCCTAAAGGAGTGGGGTGGTCACATGGATTCCCAGAGTGCTGATGGGGCAACCCAGCAGCAAGTTTTAATCAGAGAAACTGGCAAAGCTGCTGCTAAGATGCAGAATTAGTAAATGCACTGCTGAATGTGATGTGCTGGAGGAGGGCCAGCACAGCTTTCTCCATATCAGGACCTGTGAATCTTGCAGAGGTTGCTGTGACAGAGGCATGAGGCCTGTGAACAGGGGTGGTCTGGCCAAGAGGAGCCCATGTGGGCTTCCAGAAAGCTTTGATGGGGTAAGAGAAACAGCTTCTGGTACAGAAACCAGGGGTGGAAGGCATGGTGTCCTCATGGCTAAACTGTTTAAGTGTATCAAGTAATAGGGTGGTGTTCAGGGTTTACCTGCATGTTTACTGGTGAGTACCACTGGGGATCTGTGACGGGAGCAGTGCTGTGATGGGAGCAGTTGCATTGGAAGCAAAATGAAAGTGGATAAAGCTTGTTTTGCAAATTAGAGTGGGCATGGTCTGATTGCACAAATTTTCAGAAGGATCTCATGATGCTGAATGATTCTGAGGCAGATTGCAGCTGAAATGTGAGATTGGTGAAGTCAAAATAATGCATGTGCAGGATTAAAAAGCTATCAAGTTTGGACTTCATATTACCAATTAACATTCAGGAAAGAGATCTTTGGATAATTAAAGAGAACAATGCAGAAAGTGTGATTACGCCACCACTTGGGTGCAGCCAGATGTTGAATATTTTTTCTAGTTCTGACAATTGTACATCAAAAAAATCCATAATTGAGCTACAGATTGATAAAGGTAGAACAGATTCAGGATTAGCAGAAGTCTAAGTAGTCTAAGGTGCTTCCACTTGGGGTTGTAGTGATTTAAGGGTTCTATCCACAGATTCCTAAAATCACAGGAGGTGTAGAGAGGCAAGTGATTACTTGCTGTTACTTACAATATGATACAGCAATTGAATTATCAGGCAGGATTTTAAAAACAGACAGAAGGAAGTACTTTACATTGCCCATAATTAAATTGTGGAGCTTATTACATAGCCTTCTGTGGAGACCAAGACTATAAATGGATTCAGGGAAGGACCGACACATTCCTAGAGTAAAAAGCCATTACAGGCTATTAAGTGCAAAGGTCTGGAAGCAGCCTCCAGCTCAGGAAGTCCTTAAACTACTGATTACTGGAAACTGTGACTGGAGTATATCAGGGGAAGGATCACCCAATTTGTGCCAGTGCTTCTCTAAACACCTGCTACTGGCCACTGTCAGGAGTGGGTTGGTGAACCAGACAGATTATTTAATTTGGCTGAAATTGGCTCCTTTCATAACAAATGCAAAAAATCTGGGAATCGATGTTGAAGTGAAATAATCACTGCCCAGTGGTCAGCTCCTTTCATAACAAATGCAAAAAATCTGGGAATCGATGTTGAAGTGAAATAATCACTGCCCAGTGGTCAGCTAAAACTGAGAAAAATACGTGCCCAGAAGGCAAGCTGGGAACAATAGGATTTAAGGGTCCTGGTGCAGTCAGCAGAGTTGCATGGGGAAAACTTAAATAATGCCAGAGATTGGCCAGTACATTTTCTTTACAACATTCATAAGCAGCAAATTGCAGGAGTGAAAGCCACCTCCAAATAAACTCAGACACATATAATATGTGCATACACTATGCAGGTGCTGTCTGGCCTTGTACAGGGCTTTTAGAGCTATAATTGGCAAAGCTGAAGGCTGGCAGGTGTACAGTTTACCCACATTGAATGTTCAAAGAAATTCAGGGCTATTGTAACTTAAACATGATACAAATTATGGTCCCTTTCTCTGTAAATATCTAGGTTAACTTTGAGAAGAGACTCCTAAAAACATCTTTCCTGGCAGATGTCCTAGTCATAGGATCTGTGGGAGCCAGTCTCTCTGCATTTTTACATTCTTTCAACTTTGCAGCTGAGAGACTACCCCAATGGTAATGCTCATATACAAAGGAGAATGATGACCCCAGCAATTCCAACACCAGTGACAACTAATTGACAGTCAAAACTGTTAACCACATGCAACAGTAACTTACTCTTTCTATTCCAAATAGATTTTTTTCCTAGCACTTAAATAAGTTGCATATTATTGAATAATTGTTGTGCTCTTTGAAGGTTCAGGTAAAATTGTTCAGTCTAAAGAACTCATTGGAGAATATCTATATGCCTTCAGTGGAGGAAAATGCTCAATAAAGCCAAAGGCTGGGATATAAGCTCAAATCTCCCCTGATCAAATATGTATCCTTTGATCTAATAAGTAGGTTGAGTCTCGCCTGACTTTCCAGCAAAATGCAAATGTAATGCTTTTAAAAAATAAAAAACGTCAGTGTTCTGAATGCCTGATTGCTTTTGGTTTTCAAGACAGCTGACTGCTCTGTTAAAGAATTTTCTTAATGATATCAACTATGGAATTAGTATCAGATATTTTTGTTAGTTGTGTATTCAAGGACATAAGCGTTTATACGTACCCATGCCTGTTCTCAATGATGGTGTGTTAGCTAAGTCAATAATAAGATCTACTACAAATAACTGATTCATGGATGTGAAAAAGTCGTTATCCAAATACAGATCATTATTTATGATGAAATATTTCCTAGCTGTTGGTTACTACATCAACAACTTTGCTGGTTGTGCCCATTTTAACAAAGTTGTGCTCTTCATAGTCTGAAGAATGGAATATATGATGAAACCACAGATTCACTTTTTCTGTCTGTCTCTTGTCAGGGAACAGTGATTACTTCTATGGGAAAGGCTGGCTGTCAAGCCTGTGTTTTCATTCATGCACTCAGCACAGTGGAGATGAAATTTCTGGGAAAGATAACTAAAAGCCAATCATGTTTCCTTGCTGTTGGAAAAGTGCCAGGTGGTGTAATTTGTCAGAGTAATATGAGATATGATCACCTGGATACTCAGCATCTGCTTTGCTATCAGATTCATGCTACCTTCCCTTTCCCCCCTTTTTCCTGTCTCTTGTCTGTCTACATTTATTAGAAGGCCATGTGTTTGCTCTTTAGCTTGGCCTCCTTTTTAAATGGGAAAGGCTTCTGCAGTGCATACGGTGTGTTTTGACACTTTGTCTCTCTTTGCTCTGAGAGAAAATTCTGATAAGAAACTGTGAAAAGTAGACATTTTTTAGCTTGTCCCTGGGCCTAAGGGTCTCTTCTAGCTGGCTCATGCAAATTTGCAGTCTCTGAGATAACTTTAAGGCTTTTATGTTAAAAAAAATTCAGGAAAAAAAAAAGGTGTTATAGTCATGCCTGTGTTTTGTGTATGGGTACTTTCCAGGCAAGCCCTAAATCCATCCTGGCATGCAGAGGAAGGGCAGGCTGTTGGCACAAAACTGTGCCAGGTCTCCCCCAAAAAGGCTCATCAGCCTCAGGTTCCTCTTAAAGAAATGTGGGCCAAGTTTCAGGTTCTCCTGTGGGTGGCTTGCACATCTCTAATTCTGACTTGAAATAGTATCTGAGGCTTGGTGCTGAGATGTCTGCAAGCACTCATTACACATTTTTACCTTCATCTGTTGAGAGGACAGGCCTAAGTAGGTTTGCTTTGCCCCTGTCAGTGATGCAGAGTGGGAAAAGTGATACTGCCCTGTTTCCACCCGAATAAACGAACATGTTATGAACCACAAATAGACACAAGAATGTACTCCTGTGTTTAGGAAGCCTGAATAACTACATTGATACTGAAAACAGCATGGAAAAAAACCTGCCAAATATTGGGAAGTTTTCTTCAAAAATATATTTAAAAACATTGCTTTAGTTTCTTGTAACTTATTTCTGTAAGGACTTAATCCAGTTACTGAAATGTGTAGCTTATGTTGTGCTTATATATTTGGCACAAAATCTTTCTTGCTAAATTGTTCCCTCCTGATACATTGCCAGATGGTAAAAGTATTTTTCTTGGGCTTCTTCCCCTTTTTTTATCAAATCCAAAATATTTTGGGAAAAAAACCCTTAATGTCAAAGTCTTGCCCACATTAAGTAGAAAGATGGTATTGGATGATCAGAGACTGATGTTAATGTTCTGAGTTGTTCATGCTGCCCACAAAAGAGGGGGTTTAAGAGATTCTGCTTCCGTTCCCTCGATTTTTCCAGACATGTACTGTGAGCAGCGAGGCTTCCAAGCTCCTTTATTGCAGATATATATTGCACTGTATATTTTCAGGACAATGAAAAGATTTATTTAGCATATGGCTGACCTGGATTGTCTCCACTGGCTCAATTGACCTTTATTGCCTTGGGACAGTGGTAAGATTAGGAGATGCTATAAATAGCTGCAGCTCTGTGGGAGCGGTATCACAAAAATGCACTTTGCACAAACAGCCTGTCATTTTACTTTGTGGGGGATGTGTGTATTTGGCTTACAAAGGGAGATAGCTCTCTGAGATGATTTTTGTCGTCTTCTGAATCGCTGCAGCTGAAGCTGTGTGATGATTTTGGCCACTGCCATCAGGTTCTAATACATACAATGCAATAGTGTTGGGAAGCTATAGGAAATAGACTGTCCAGGTGCAGCTGAGCTTTGTATTGGCAGCATACTGTGCTTCCACCTGAGAGCTCTGTCAGGACTGGGTGTCTGTATGGAGACAGGCAGGGGGGATGTCCCCTCAGCACTGTGGAGACAGCTTCAGGAGTGTTTCTGACCACCACCTATGACTTCTGAGGAAGGTCACATTTATGCCTCAAGAGCTGTAAAACTTACTTTGGACCAGAAAGATAGAACTGAAATAGAAATTTAAGTGGAAAGAAGCTGTAATTCCTTGAGGCATTCTGATATGATCAAAGAAGGTTGCAGTTTATGACTTCCCTTCCTGGTGGTGTCCCCACGTCTTGTTTTATGTAGTTGTATGCTGAATGGACTATTTTTTCCAGTCTATAAGCTGAATAAAAGCAACAAGAGTTTGATTCTCTGTGTAAACTAATATTTTGTCTCTCCTATGAATGGTATTTGGAATTAGGCATAAATTGATTTGACAGATCTAGTTGGTGTGTAAGGGATAGGTGAAATGCATGAGGACTCCACTAACACTGGCAAACATAACCACAGACAGTCCACTGGATTTGATATTTTAGCTTAGTGCCAGCTGAGTAACTGATCTTCATTAAACAGTAATTTCCAGTGATCAGGTTGCTTTATTCTTTTTCTAAACTGCTTTAACAGGAGATGGCATTCAAGCATTATTTCACTGAAGCTGAAACGAAATGTGTTGCTGCCTCTTCTGATTTCTGGAGAAGCCTGGGGAGGATGTTGTGTTATTATGTTGGAGAGATACATTTATTATATACTTCATATATACAGTCAATTTATTTTTTTTTTCTTTTCAATTTGCAGGAAAGCAATCTCCAGGTCAGGCCTCCAGCACCTGGCTCCTGTGCATTCCCTCAACATTCCAGTCACCAATGGACCTGTGAAGGAACCAAGAGCGGCCTTAGAGTGGACTGTAGGTGTTTGGTTTTTTGGCAGTCAGTTTGAGCAGTATCTCTAGTTGTTTTTCTCTCCATCCTTAAATCAACATAAGATATCCTGTTGCTATCAGAATTAGTGCTAGTCATTAAGTATATGCTTTTATTATGAGCTGAAGCATGAGGCAGAGACATAAAAACTTGTGAGGTCTTGAGCAAAAAAGGACAAATTTTCCAGCTTGGAAGCTGGTTATATTTTCCCACCTCTTTCTTGACAAAGGTTGATTTAATTTTAGCACAGCAGGGTTTTGTGCCTCTGTTTGATGGGCCAAAATTTAAGGCTAAAGACACATGTCAAGTGGTCTGCATCTGCAGAGCAGGTAGTTGAAATCTTTGGTCACAGCTTTGTAGGTATGATTAGGTTTCTTCTGGGCCCAAGCTAGTGTGTGGACTTGGAGAACATGTTTCCACCCCTTGTCTTGTTCTTTTATGTTTCTGGGCTGAACCACTCTAGAGCTGGCTAAAAGTTAAAGCAGATTGTTAAGGGCATTGTCCAAATCTCTTTTAAACACTGGCATGGGGCATCTCTCTAGGAAGACTGTTCCAGGGTTTGGACTTCCTCTCTGTGTTTACTAGTGGCAAGTCTGTACCTCCCGTGAACCATCCCCACACACTTTCCATGTGGTTATGCACTGCTAACAGCTAGAAAGATGAGAATAAGCCAGCAGGTCACACAAATGTCTCAATTAAAGCAAAGCACACAGAAGATTTCACACTTGGCTATTGGTAAAGAGGTTGATACATTGCATTATCAAGGCACCAGCCACCCAAGCAGCTTTTAACTGAAGATAACTTCTGCTTTGATGAATATGGCTTATGTTTATCTTTGTTCTCTATATCAAAACAGAATTGATTTTTAGATTGCCTGCTCTTCCAGGTGTTGCACTCAGAGTTTAAGGGGATGAAATTTTGCAGGCTGTGTTGCAGGAAGCTGGATTAGATTCACTATGAGGGTCTGCAGTTTGAAAGCTTGCATAGAATCCTCTTGGAAGTGCTTTGGAGAATACCTTGTTCCTTCATTCCAGAAATCCCAGGTGCTGATTCAGCAAGGTAGTAAAAATTCCTATTTTAAATCATCACTGCTGTTCAGTAGAAATCTGAAGGACCAGTCACATAAGTGAAGGGTTAAGCACATCAGCTAAATTAAACACCTTTGAAAACTGTACTTAGAAAAAACAACAGCAACAATGCCTGCCAAAAAAACCCAACAAACCTTGAACCCCAAGTCCAGCAACCACAGCTTTCCCTTTCTCAGCCAGTTGTCTGCTACTCCTTTATCAGGGTGATCCATGATCTCATGATGGTTACTCCTCTTACCTCATGTGATCCCTGTACATAAATACAGCAGGAGTTGCTATAAGTTGGTAAACATTGATTAAATATTTTGGGTTTTAATTGTGGATGTTTTTTTTGTAGTTTACTTCCATGGTTATGGTTTAGATTTTTGGTCAGTTCAATTTCTTAGCTGTTTGTAGCCTCTCGGACTGGTGTTGCTGCTTTACTTCACACTTTGATTGGAGAAGGGAGGCAACTCTGTGTCATGTGGGGAGAGGGACATGATAGTGAGTGGAAGACATCTGTGGTTGGGAGGAGACCAAACTGACCAGCTGTAGTAACTGGTAAAAGGGAGAAAGGTATTTCTCAAATCTGAGGTATGATGGAAGTAAGGTTTGGACATGTGGTGAGGTTAAAGTGGACCAAAGGTTTTTAATATGTAGCAAATTTCAACAAAGAAAAACCCTTAAGTTTTAAATTAAATCAGAAGTATATTGGGTAGAGAGAAAAGCTATGTCAATTGATTTGTCAGAGCCAGACAAGAAATTTTTGTATTTAATCACTGGAAGGCAGCATTGATCAGTGTGTGTTGCATCCTCATATACATCATCCTTCTCTTCAGTATTTCTGAGGATGATTCTCCAAGGACACATGATGGGAGATCTTTCCAAAGTCTAAGTGACATGAGCATAAATTGTCTCTTGACTTAAAAGGGAGGAAATATTTTCTACCAGAGTCTTCACAGTAATAATTGGAAAGAATTCCCTGGCCATTGCCTCCATTTTTGAGAATTTCTTTCAGGCGATTTGCCATTATCAGATAGACCTGTGAACAGGACACTGAGTTAAAGAGTGGGATTCCATTCTCTGCCTCTGTCACTTACCTCTTGAGTGAGCTCAGAGGATTTGTTTTTCCTCTCAGTACATCAGCCTCTCTAGCTGTAAAACAGAGGTGATGATTCTCATGTCCCCTAAGACTTTTTGCACAAAACTCCCCAGTATTCTTTACTATTGTTTTTGCTACTGTCTCTCTTCCCTGAGGTTTCTTTTCCCTAAAATACTTACCAAATGTCCAGTTTCATCACATTTGTTACACTTAATTCAAGTTAACTTGTAGCTTTGCTGCATAATTTAAGGTTCTCTTTTCACACCAGGGCCACACAGAATAGTGTGTGGAGTAGGTGTTATAATAACCAGAGGGGAGTGCTGGGGATGCCTTAGCAGAAAGGAATTGACCTAAATGGCTGCCCCTGTGATCTGTTTATGCCTATCCCTTTCTCCCACACACCTTCATTTCAGACATCACTCCCAAGTGTTAAATAATAAAGCAGGTAATTCTAGCCCAGATTCTCAAGTGAGTACACACTGAGCCACCCAATACACTGCCTGTGTACCTTTGAGGATCCAGGTCTTTGTGTATTTTTCTGTTGCCATTTTCTAGCAAGGATTATAACCATAAGCTTGTACACAAAGTCCTCCTGTAATTTTATTTTAACTACTGCCTTCTAGCTCTTGCTTTCTTTGGTGCCTACAAAACTATTGACAGCCACTCGAGTAGTACAGTGTTGAACATTCCCAAATCTCTTTTATTTCATAGTGCATTTTTTATGTTAATGCTCATTTCTTTTCTTCTCCCATGACAACGAAACTTAGAATCTTTCCCCCACTTCTTAAGAGGCATTTGAAGGTATTAAATATCTATTATTGGACGTCAATAAAAAAACTTGACTGATCTATGCTTTGTGCTCTGTGAATGCACAATTGGAGTCCTCTGGGTACAAGTTGAATGTTTTTAGAGGAGAAATATTACAATTTATAGCATAAATTATGTGTATACAGGACAAAGACAGAAATCTTTTAGGTCTTAACAAGAACAGGAAACTGTGTGTTGTAGCAGATATTAAAAAATGACATTTGGTAATATGTGGAAGCAGGCTTAGGTCAGGAGGATTGTACAAGGCACTACCTGATTCCACATGGATGGAGTAGGAAAGCCAGATCTCATCTAGCGTAGAATCTTAGAGGAACAGGAAGGGTAACAGAAATGGTTTCTGTAGGCAAATTAGCAGTTATAGGAAGAGCAAGAACAGCAGCAGTGGGCTGCCACTGAATAGAGCAGAGAACATGGTGACAAAGGACATGGAAAACCTGAATTGCTCAATCTTTTTTTTTTTTTAACCTCCATTTTTTCTGGTAAGAGCTGCTTTCAGCAGCCCCACGTCACTGATACCAGGGTCTGAAAGAAAGCAAGGCTACTTTTGTGGAGGGTGATTGGGTTGGGGAATACTTAGACTGAACATACAGAAGTCCATGGGACCTGATGAGTTGCATCTAAAGGTGCTGAGGGAGCTCGCTGATATCACTGCTAGGACAGTCTGGTGTCTTTGAATGATCATGATGGTCAGAGGATGTTCCTGAGGACTGCAATGAAACAAATGTCCATTCTGCCTTCAAGAAGGATTAGGAGTATCCAGGGAATGTCAGGCTAATCAGTCTCACTCTGATTTCTGTGAAGGTTATGGAGCAAATCCTTCTGGAAGTAATTTCCAAAAATATTAAGAACTGACTGAGAGTATTCGGTATTGATTTATGGAGGAGAGATCGTGCCTGACCAGCCCAACAGATTAAATGACTGGCTTGGTAGATGAGGAGAGACCATTGTGTTGATTTTTGCAAGTTTTTGACACCATCTTCCATAACGTCCTTGTAGATAAAGTGATTGGGGTATGGGCTAGACAAAGAGACATGAAGTGACCTACATCAGTGAGGTATTTAAAATTAGTAAATGTGACTTTTAAAGGAGTTTGTTGCATTGTATTCTGTGTCTTTTTGGCACTAGTCGTAGTTCTGTCCGCTTACTTTCATGGACAGTATGTTTTTGGAAGTGCCTAATGATGTACTAAAGCGTGGATAATACATATTAACATATGTGTTAATACAGTAGCACATGTTTTTTATGTATGATGAAACATTTCCCTCATTCTTGATAATTTTATTTATTTTCCCCATGAATGGTTTGGCTTCTGTATCATAACTTCCTGAAATCTTTACTAACTTTTACACTGAAGAATGGACTTCTCTTCCATTAGAGGGTCCTCAAGGCTACGTTTTGTAATTGGGAATTAAGCATTCAGTTGAAAAGAGATGTTTATATTTACATGCTCTCTTGACAAAAGGAAAATCCTGGGGTATTCCTTTAGTCACATAAAAAGATGAAGAGGTGATAGGAATTCAAGTTGGAATTATGTAGTGATGAGTGGAAGTCCCATGCATATTTAGAAATTGCTGAATTTTTGAGTGCAGTTTACACTTGAAGTGCTGTGTTCTAGATCAGTAGTTCTACTTTGCTGCTTCTTTTTCATGGAGGTTTGAGATCAGATATTCTTTCCAGAGAGCTCTAAAGAGAAAAGAAAGCTGTCATTTTTCAGAATAGTGGCCATAGCTTTGCATTTTTCCAGTGGTGTAGAGGATGCAATGATTTTGCAGAAGGTGCCCATCTAGAAGACATGTATTTTTTCTTGTTGCTGCAGTGCCACTGTTATCAGCCAAAGTAGTGGTTCATGAGGACATAGAGAATCATCATCTCTGTTGATAGCATCTAAACATTGCTGCTCCATAAAGACAAATGTTGTCATTCTGTTTCTGCATACAGGTGATCTCTCAGCTGGGGCTTAGGGGGATCTCAAAAGGCAGTTGATGCAGAAATGTTGGAAAGCATGGTGCGGGAAATCTTCTTTCCCCCGTATCCTTATGCTGTTTTATTTTGTTCTATGTCCATATATTACACTTGCAATAATTAAAGAATAGCTGACCTCTACATGAAAAATATTTCTTAGCACAAATTAAAATGTGCTAAGACAGAGTTAAAATTGAGAATATATATCCACAGGAAAATATTTGAGGCACTGCTCCTGTTTGCAACACAAGTATTGCAAACTCTCAAATTTCAGAGTTAAGGATGAGACATAATCCAAACATGACAGAAAGATATTTGGGAAAGAGACATCCAAACAAATTTGTTTCTGCTCAATAGTCGTTTCATAAAGAAAAGGGCCAAAATTAATAATTTTTGCTTACAAATATATTTAAGTTAAATTGACGACCACTGATTGTACACCAATCACAAGTATCACCCAATTGCGTATTTGCAAGACAGTTCTTCTCTCTTGCTGGAGTATTAACAAAGGGAAAATTTTCTTACTGATTTATTTTAGAGGTTTTTCTTAAATAATTTTTTGTGGAATGTCAGTCATAGCGGGAATGGAGGAGAGTTCCATTCCTCTGGTTACAACTGGAGTTACAGCTCTTTTGAACTAGAAGATTGACCTGACTGGTTTATTTGTTTGGCTGAATAACTACAGCTGCTTGACATGGCAAATTAAAACAGCCAGGTTTATCTTCATTTCTTTTGAAACCATGCTGACTGCAGTCTGAAGAACAGTGAGGCATGGAGATAGTGGTGGGTGTTAGTAAAATGGTAACTCTTGCTCTGTCATTTACTGTGCTGGAGTACTTGAAGAAATCTAGTTCAATCAGTGAAATGTGCACAGCAAGTCATGAACACATGCATGGAATTACATGGTTCCCAAACTCCTGGTCCTTGAATTCTTATTTCTCTTCCACTTCAGGGGGGATTATGTGTGGGATTTGTTTTGTATGCAAGGAATGTTTGCTATACTAAAATTATTTTTGTGTGCTATTAAGGTGGTAATGGATCGGGAGCAATCAAACAGGAGGTCTCCATCTGGGAGATGGAGAGATATTGAGATGGTTGTCCCCTGTGAGGCAGGCTGCCAGGAAAGCGCTGCTGCCTCCGTTCACTGAGCAGGGGCTCTTTTTCTTCCCAGGACACTGAGTTCACACTCTTGTGAAGGCTGGGAAGCTGGAGAGGAGAGAGAGTTCAGTTTTCTTTATTACGCCACAGTCATTGCTGTTTTATCCACAATCATGGACAGTAGCCATTTTCCACATAGCAAGTCAGAGCAAAACGTGTCAGCCTAAAAGTGTGATTTGACAGGTCAGCTGAGGTGCCATCAAAAGCATCAGTCCCACTGAAGCCATCTTTAACCCACCCTCTTTGTGTCAGAGCCAACAGTTATGTGGCCACAGGGTGAGTAATTTTGTCTAGCTGATTTGGTAGATAAGATATCTAGTTTTTTCCATTAGCAGAACTGATTTTATGTGTAGCTTTACAGCCACAGATTCAATATGAGGAAAATGGCAAGAGCATGAGACTGGTGTCTGTGTCTTCAGGGACAGAAAGAGAGCAGCTGCTTCTTTAAAAGCCATTAAATCCTAAAGCCAACATAAAGACATCAAGTACAAAATAAACCAAACTGGGAAACTTTTTATGGAGGAAAAAAACCCTGTGTCAAAATATACAAGTGATGACAGAACCTTTACTGTGGTTTAGCTTCGTGTTAAACAGGATATCATCCTTGAGGACATAGGAGCTTATTCCAAGGACCTCCATCAGCTTCTATGTTGGTAGGTGGGGATGAATGCCCTTTTGTCCAGCATGTTGTGGAATATTGCCTGTAAATTTTGGAGTAGAAAATATTGTTTTGTTGAAGTCAAAATTCTTCATAGAAAGGTATTGATTTCTGTCAAAATTTTCTGTCTGAAGTGAATAAAAAAATTGTCTTACAAAAAGTCACAGCACTTCCTTTGACTATATTGTGGTTATCATAAGTGGCAAGAGACTGTCTCATCATACAAATTACACAGTCTTGTAAAATTTAAAACAGTAAAGTTCAAATAATTCCCTTTGATCTTATTGAGAAAAATTAACTGAGAAGGAAAGATTTTTGAGAGAGGCATTTAATCTTGGGAAGTCTCTGATTTGCTCTGATTCAGGATGAAAGATTTTACAAAAGGCCCTTTGCTGGAATTGAAATTGTGAGTTTTCACACACAGTGTTGTGAAATTTTCTGTGGCTGCAGGTGTCTGGAGGTGTGCCACTCATAGCCGATCAGGTTATTTACATTTTTATTACCTAGTTGTGTTAGAACTCTATAATAACATGAACTGTGAAGGTCACCCTTGTAGACTACTAACTAATTTTATTTGCATGGTGACGTAAAGTTAGACAAGTAAATCTCTGATACAATCTGGAACAATAGAGAACAAACAGTGCAAATCAGGTTATGGAAATAGGCCACTTTATCTTTAGAAATCCTGATGGCAAGTTTTGTGGACCTGTTCCAAATGAAGGGGTGGTTAATCTATTTTTTAATATATTTTTTATTCCTTGTTAAAAATTCTGTCCCCAAAGCTATGTGCTTTCTTATTTAGCTTTCAAAGTTGGTCTTTCCTAAGAATCTTTTATATCCTATGAGATTTACCTCTGGGTTATAATGTTGAGTAGACAACGTTTTGTCAGCAGAGAATCAGCTCAGGTCAAGCACTGTTTGGTGAGTTTGTATCCTGCTGCTGAAGAGAAAATAGCTGCAATATAAGGACACACATGAGGGCAGAGTTTACAAGCTGAATAATGTACCCCTTAAGAAAGGCTTGAAAAATTTCTTAAGCTAGTGCAAGTTCTTAGAAATTGTTTTGCATTATAAAAGCTTTGAAAATCCTCACCTAAACTATTGTGCTCTGGGAATTAGAACATTTCTGATGAAGTTAAAGACCTGCTGACAGGTAGACCTTTCACCAAAAAACAGCCAGTGTTGGTCTTGTCCTCTAGTTTTATTGGAAGTGAACACCATGGTTGTGGTGGGCACCATGTGCACTCTTGCCTGGGTCCTGGCTGTTGTGGATACACTCCAGAAGGAAAAGGATTTTGCTACTCCTGCTTTTCTTCATTACCTAAGAAATCAGCATAGCAAGAGAAGCTATCTCATTTTATCACTTTGAAAGTGACAGTGGTATTTTAAATAAATTATTTTCTCCAAGATGGCTATTTCGGAGCATCCTGCTGTCGGACGCCATCTGTTTGGTGAACATCATCATTTTTGACTTCTACAGTGTGGGAAGCAAATGTCAGACTGTCAAAGCATTTTCTATCATGCTCTAATTCTGGCTGAACGGAATTCCTATTTATTCACTTTGCTTAAGTGGTGTACAGTAGACTTCTAGGCTTTTTAGTCCCATCAGGATTACATGCATGTGAAACCCATAGTCCATCTACAATCAAGTTTCTTTAGAACAATCTTGCATAGATTCAAGGTACAAATTTGATCAAATGAGGCTGTCAAGACAAAGTTAGACGTTAGCCTATGTTGTTAGGTGTTGATCACTCCTAATTGTCAGCATGCCAGGTAGATTCTTTTTTTTTTAGAGCATTCTCAGATGAATGTGTTGTTCTTTCGTGTATAAAGTTCAAGTCTAGTCTCTCTTGGTAGTGTAATGCTTTTTTGTGGTATTCACAGAGTGTTGAGCCAGCTGTTTCAAGGAGAGCATTTTCCCTAGTCTAGTTTGTCCTACCATCCTAAAGCTATAGTCAGCATGTTGTTTTTTACTCCTGTGCCCTGTTCTCAAATTTTTTGGTTTCTCTCATTGAAAGTTCATTAGTTGTGTTTTTATTTCATATCTCTGGATTTTCTATTTCTTTAAAATTCTGTATACATCACATGCTTATGAAATCTGAATTCGCAGTTAAACTACGCAGCATGTGGGAAGAACATCAGCAAAGTTTAACTGAAGTGTATTCAGATTGGTGATGCATCATTGTATTCCAGCATCTTTTAAGCTGGGATGGTCAGCCAGGGTAATACTGTTATATGCTATGGCTTTGTGTTGTAGAAAACCAAAACAATATGTGGTGGTGTGGTAGTTGGTTTTTGTTTGGCTTTTTTTTAAAGTTTATTTAAGTTTTCTAAATTTGTTTAATATCAGATTTTTTCCCTATATGCTCACATGGCTGATTTTCACAAAACAGATTAATAACTATTTATTTTTCCCAGGAGAATGCTGTGAATGGAGAGCATCTGTGGCTAGAGACAAATGTTTCTGGGGACCTCTGCTACCTGGGGGAGGAGAGCTGCCAAGTCAAATTCTCAGTGAGTTATTTTCGGATTTCTTTTTCTGAGGTAACAAGCCTGGCTTCACACTGATGCAGTGCTCAGTTGCTTGAGAGCTTGAATTGCTTGAGAGCTTGAATTGTTTGCCTGTGTTCCAAAAGGAGAGCAAAAAGGGCAAAAGGCTTCTGGTAAACTTTATTGCTTCAGGAAAAAAAGCCCAAACCAATTTTGATTGACCCAGATTATTTACACAGTGAGAATGTATGTAATGAACAGCTTTACTAACATGGTAAGGGAAAAAAGGGTTGAACACTGAGATGTTTCAGAAATATTAAAAGACACCAGTCTATTTTACATGAAAATATATGCAAATATATCACTTGTTGCAGCCTCTGAGAGGAGGGTCTGATCAAATTTCTGTGATTTTAATCACTGCAAGGGTTTGAACTGAATTTTCCAAACTCTTGAATGCACTCACCAGCAATGAGTGCACTCTTATTTGAGTGTTTACCTTCTCCTGTTTGGGAATATTCAAGGTTAGCTATTCTCCTATTGAAGCTTTTCTGCTGTCTATGGAAACCTTTCATTGGACTGATCTCAGATCCATGAGTATTTGTTCTTTGACTGTTGCACTTTGAGGCTATTTCAGGAGCTCTTTTTGCCTTCTGTTTCCGTTAAATTATTTCATCAAAAGAAAAGAAAATACCCAAACCCTTCTCAATTTGGCACTTAGGAAGCTTGGGAAGAGAATGGGAATCCTGTGTTCATGTCCTTGATACGAAACAATGCTCTAAGGGAGTATCCTAGCCCTTGGACTGAAAAGGTTAAAGAGAGTTCCTCTTCTCTGGGATGTTTGTAATTACCATCTATGACTCTTCATAATACTGCCTTTCTGCTTTTTCTACCACCCTCCCTAGTGTCCTCCCACCTGCAGAGCTTCTAATTAAAATCAAAGCATTTTGATTCAATAATCACCCCCAGTTTTCAGGGCAATTTGATCCAAAAGACCTTCCATAGCACACATTTGTGCTTTCCATAGCACAAATTTGATATCTGTCTCCTAAAACTTCTCAAGAAAATTGGGTGCATTATGGAATACAGCATTAAGGCCAAGCTTGAGTAGTTGATCCCTCTGTCAGAGTACTAAAGCACAGTCCCAACAGCTGCTGATTGTGTGGCAATACTCAAGGGAAGTGTCACTGTGTGATTGCTGTGCGCTTACGCTGGTACTGAGACACTGAGTTCTGGCAAAAGCTGGACACAGGATTTCTTTGGCTGAGTGGACTTTTAGTCTCACCCAGTGTGATTGTTTTTATGTTCTTGGTAGATTTTTGCCTTTCTAAAAATGAGCAAATTCTTCCTCATGATTTAGCACATTGAAAGTAACATGGAAATTTAATAATATATTGTATATGGTTTTTACAGGGATATAAAAAAAACTTGGCAAACACAGAGATAAAAATCATGAACTTACCAAGTCATGAAACATGTGGAAGCTTAGCCTGTTATACAATGCCATGATTCTTCAGGTGAAACATTAGAACAACACATACATGTGAACACGTACAGTTAGGGTTTATCTAGATAATTATGAGAATTAATAAAATTATTATAATCATTCCATAATGTGAGCTGAAGCTCTGTTCCCTGTTTTTTTAGTGAGCTTATTTAAAATATGCTGAAAATTATATAGAAATAATTTATTAGAGTTTTAAATGGACATGAATAAATTGAATGTAAAAAATCTGAAGCAAAGAAATCTCAACTTACTGTGTATTTATAAATCTTCTGTCCCTCAAGCACAAGTCTTTAAGTTAAATTTCTATGAAAATGAATTCCATCTGGTTAATTAAATGGAGTTTATGAAAGTAGAGTAAGTAAATACATTCTCTCTTCTGGATGTATTCTCTTGCCTTTGATATGCCTTGGCCCAGGGGATTCAATGGAAATTATTTCAAAAGCCCTATTGAAATTAATAAAACTAACCATCATAATTGAGAATTTTGTCCCTGTTGTAGCATTTCATAAGCATTTAACAACATTCTATGAGAATTTGATCATTCTCTGCTAAAATAACCCAAGTATTTTTCTGCAAGGCAATGGTCAGGCCCATCAAATTAAATATTTTATGATAAGCATGAAATGACCTCTTGCAAACTGGTGTGAGTTTGCTGTATGTGCAATTTTTCTCCTCTTTGCTCATCATCTTCTTAGGCTGCTCACTTTTAGAGTGATGCTCTGCACTGTTACCCTGATCCCCTATCTATAGGGAGGCATTCACTTCTAGTTCACAAGCTGGAGTGCTGTGGCGGCTGCTTTTTTTTTTTTTTCCACAAAAGTTCAGATTTTAACCAGAAGTGCTTCAGATCTTATTTATTTATTTAATTGTATTTATTTACTTTTTTTTTTAATACATAACTGAGAGCATCAAAGGGGGCGGGCGGGGGGGGAAGTGTGTTGCATAGGGAGAGAAACATCTCCTGTTTTTTAGCGGACTTTGTTTTCCCCCTGGGCATAGCTCAGCTCATGCACACACTGTCCCTTTCCTGTTGCAGAAGTCTGCCCTGCGGAGGAAGTGTGCTGCCTGCAAGATCGTGGTCCACAATGCCTGCATGGAGCAGTTAGAGAAGGTGAGACACTGCCATCTTCTGGAGCCTGATGTAGCCAACATGCTTTTAATTTTCGTGAGGTTTCAGCCTGGAAAACACTGTGCCAAATTATGTTTTCACAGCTATTTTAACAACGTACTTGTGAACAAAACTTGGCTTAAAATTCCACCTTTTTTAAAAAAGTATATTTCTTCAAACCCTGTGAACCATAAAATCCCCCCAAACCAAACAAAGAAAAGACTAGAAAATGCTTAAATGCTTTCACAATTTTAATGTTTAAAAAATAAATTGCCTCTGCTTCTAAATTAAAAATTGAATCTTGAAAATGGAGTATCCTGTAATGTACAAAATTGGCCTTTTATGATTCACCAGCATAATTCATTGTATGATAGCTATACTTATTATGAGCAGTGCAGCATAAGATGCTAGTATGAACTTTCCCCCCTGTATTTACTAGACTATACTGTTTTCTCTCCAAATATTCAGAATTCAGGTTTTTATCTGTAAAATGGAAAACATCAAACCTTTCCTTTATACTACCATTATTTCTGTGAGCATCTGCTCTGCTTCTTATTTCCTTCAAGGATCCTTGATCACACTCAAGCACCTACAGAATATCTATCACTGACTTCAGACTTTCCCTCAGAGATTTGTCTTCATTATGCCTAACTGGAAATGTGCTAGAGAAATCTCCTCCCCACCCTTTTCATTCCTGGTGGGATATGTGCAAAGAAATATGTGCGGGAATTTCCCCATTGCTTTCATTAGAGCTTCATTTTCACTCTTCAATGTTTAGCAATGTTGTTCTTCATAAAAGAAGCTGATGCATAACAAATTTACAGCAGCAACACTATAAGGAAAGGGCTTTTTCCTTTCCAAGTATTTGGACTCATGTTGACAAATCCCACAGTGATTGCCATAATACCAAGTTGGAGAGGTACCATTTCCACCTCCGATGCTTTTATCCACAGTGAAATTAACATTAGCACATGCTTTCAGCACAAAATGTTACCAGTGAATTTTTCATGACTCCCTTCATCACCAGCAGTGGCGACTTTCCATAGCCCAGTGAGTTGGTGGCATTGCCAGCCAGAGAAAATGAGCACTTAGATAAAACCCAGCTTCTCTGTGCTGTTTGGAGACCATTAAATCCCCGCTCTTGGCAGAAGGCTGTTGCAAAGTCTATAAAGTTTAAAACTAGTACACAAGTCTTCTGCTTGACCCTCTCTGCCAAGGTGCAAATTTTAAGGAAAATAAATATAAGCTGGGTCTTTCCAACCTGCCATGACTGAGCAGTGAAACAACAAATTGCAATTCCAGGTGAATAGCAATGGAGGAAGACTAGTATTACAATGCCTTTCATTTCTTTATATGTACTAGGTATTTTGCTTACTTTTTTTTGTGTGTTCCTTTTAAAAAAATATTTTTTTTCTCCTAGAACTATGATTTTCAAGGCAACCATTAAATGAGGGAAGAATTTATTTATATGGGGAGGGTTGTATTTAAATTTGGAGCAACTTGGTCATTCTACGTTTGTAACAATAGCATAGCTGTGCATTTTCTTCAAATGTTTAATTCTTTGAAGGATATTCAACTCAAACTTGGATTTGTTTAATTTAGTGCATCCTTACTTCACATATCCTTTAGAGTTTGTGCAGGCCTTTCTCTTCTTCAGTGCCTTTTTTAGTGTCTACATCCTCTATTCTTATTTCTATTGTTTTTATTTTCTCAAAACTTTTTACTCATAGGACTACCTTCTTGTTTATTAAATACTTATTTTCTCTTCACCTTCCTCGAAATGTTTTCCATTCATGAGAACTCCTGTTGTCCTCTTTGGAGTGGCAACACAACTGCATGAGGCACTACAATGCTCCCTAAATGATCTGTCACTGGGGAAATGGATGCAAACATCCTTGTCTAAGGAAAAGGTAGAAATTGATGAGAATTTTCATGGTATTTTTACGTAAGTGGAAACTTTTCTACAGATTTTGTTTATGAAGACATAAGTGTAGGATGTGCAAAAAGGTCTTACAGAGCGAAATTTCCAGCATTTACTGACTTTTGAGACCTAAGCTGAAGTCTGCACTTGTTTGCAAATGATTTTCAGAAAAACAAAACAGATACAGCTGTTTCCTTCTAGAAGGAGGAGGCAGTTGAAATATTTGAACTGAGTAGGCGGCAATAGCATCAATGAAGATGGGGGTTGTATGGAGGTCCAGCAAGGAGAATTAATATGGCATATAAAAAGAGATTTTTCTGACATCCAGGTAACTATCTTTTTTCACACAGTGAAGCTAATATTTTAATAGATAATAAATACTTTGGAACTCTAACCTAGATCAAGATATTGGAATAAATTTTCTTTCAGCTCACTTTAAGTTCTAACAGTTTTATTTCAATGCCAGATTAATTTTCGCTGCAAACCAACTTTCCGAGAAGGAGGATCCAGATCTCCAAGAGAAGTAAGTAATGGACAAATTTATTTTCATTTGACATGTGTGCTGGTCCCCCTGGTGTGCAGCTGCAGAAGTGCTTTGAGACTGAGAGGAGTCTTCGACAGAGAATTGGTTCCCAGTGGAGTATGTTCCCCTCTCCAGAATAAATGTAAAATGAATTCTAGCTGAAGGACTCTTATTACTTATGCTGACAGAAACCATTTCACCTTTCTGTTGTCTTTTGCCCATTCAGTCATTCTTTTTCCTTTTTTTTTTTTTTTTTCTGGTAGCATTTTTTTTCTTCCTTGCCTTTGAGCTAGTATTTTTACTTTTTTAAAAACTGTTTTCCACTCTTTTCACTTCTTCTCTCTTAATATTTTTTTCCCCTCTAGAAGTATCTCAAACATAAAATCAAATATTTAAAAACTTGAATACTGAGGAAGTAGTACCGGCCTTATTTCAATGAAATAAAGAAAACACCATCTTGTGTGTTTTCCTCCTACGGTTTTGGTGGTTTTTGAGGTTTCCTGCAGTGCCTGCTGCTCATTTTTCTCTAGGAATTACTCAGTTGGCTGAAGGGACTTTTTCTTTGGTGTCTGTTAACTAATTTCACATAGATGGTACCACAGAGTGCAAGGTGCCCATGCTTCCTGTAACACATCTTTTTTGTCCTTGCTTGCAGAACTTTGTGCGGCATCACTGGGTGCACCGGCGGAGGCAGGAGGGCAAATGTAAGCAGTGTGGAAAGGTGAGATTTCCTGCACAGCACAACACAACACAGGACACTTAGGAGTTCAGGGTAGCCAGGAGGTCCTTCTAGTCACTGCATTTTTTTTCTATTACAAACACTTGGCCTCTTTTAATAGCTAATGACAAGCCTGTGATGTCGAGCATTGCAGTTCTGATTCCCACGTGGGAAGTGAAAGGCAGCTGCATCTGCAGGAATGAGTACATCATTTGTCCTGGGAGGTTGTGGTGTACTGGCTTCTGAAAGTGAGGAGGAGGAGGAAAGCTGTGACTCCTTGAACCTTTTTAATTGATAAGCTAACCCTGTACTAATATGATGTTCTTGCAGTGCTGTCCTCTGTGCCAAAATTGTGATGGCCTATTTTTTAGGCTCCTGGAAAAGAAAGGCTGTTGCTTTCTTTCTGCCTCAGCAGCCTCTAAGATCTGTGAGACTGCTTTGTGTTTCCTGTGCCTAATAGATTGTAAAAGTTTATTTCTAAAAAACTATAAAAACGGAGAAGAAGTAGTTTAACTACTGAAGATATTTCTTCTGAAATATTATGGACCCCTGAAATATATTGGGAGATATTTAAAAATTAAATTAACAAGGATTTAGTTTCCTTTCTTCAGCAATATATTATACTTGTGCCTCCCTCTTTACAAATAGTAAGAAAGTCCATGTCTCATCTCCATGGCACAGTGCTTCAGTCAGAGGAAAATGAGATTTGTATCTGGTTACTCATGCAGACTGTCAGCTACCAGCTGCAATAGGACATGCAATAAAAATGTGATGCCCTTTCATAGCAAGTAGCATGGGAATGGTGCAGCAAGGCGATTTGCACACAGCAATCTTAGGGTATGACTTTGCCATCCTTCTCTGCCTTCTTGGCCTGAATCCCCTACAGGCATTTGGAGTTGATTTTGCAATGAGAGTACTCACCAGGTATCATATCAGAACTTGTGCTGGGTACGTACCCATGGGCAGCCTTGGTTGATACAGGTCTTCAAATCCAACCATCAAACAGACAACATAGAAAACGTCAAGGAAAATCTCAGTTTTGCCCTTAAATAAGAAATATTCAGTTAAGAGTAACATAAGTATGTTGTAGTAGAGTTGTTTTTTGCTGGGAAACAAATAATTAGAGAAAATTAGAACAAAAATAATCAGTTATATTTATTGGCCAAGCAGTCTCCTATTACAGTAAAATGCATGTGCTCTACTATACCATTCCAAAAACCTTCAAGTTAGAGCTACCTTTATTATTCTCTTGTCTTGTAAGAAAAGGGAAACTATCATTGAAACAGAATGACAGTAAATTTAAAGACATAAAAAAGTATTATTAATGGAATACTTAAGGATTCTGGCAGATCTTGCTGTGTTATAGTCCTATCTCATGCCTGGAATGGGATGATTAAATATTTTAGTGATTATTAACTACAGTTCAAATAAAGAAAGTTTTCAGGATATACCTATCTCATACTTCAAATCATAAGCAAGTGGATAGGAATTAATGCACTCCCTATCCTTAGCATAGCCTTGTGGCTTTATATTCAATTTTTGTGGCTTTATATTCAATTTTTCAGGAAGTGTCAGCCATGGCTGACACTTCCTGAAAAATTGACTACACAGGGGTCTGTCAGTGTTCAACCTTAGATCAGAAGTGCATTTTGAAAGAAATTTTCCTTGTTATCATCACTTGCAATGGTTCACACGGGGGACACTCTTGTAACAAATGGACTGAATTCCTTTCAGATTAAACTTAATTGGAAGTTGACTCTGTAGTTACTGGTGGGAATTCAGTCCACAGGAACCAGACCTACAGTTAATTCAGAGTAAAATTATCTGAAAATTCTTGTGTGTAATCTCTTGAGTACTAACAGAGCCTATGCTACCCTGTTACACATTACTTGCTAGTGCAAATACAACTTATAGAAACTCATCTAGGCTTTAAATTTTTATTCTTCTCAAGAGTGATTTCACTGATTTATTGCTGAAGTACTATATAGAGAAATTTGTACCAGGAAGGGGGCCTGGAATGTGCAGTGTAACCAAGAAAGCTATTTCTGGTTTTGTCTCATGAATTTCCAGAAATTGTACCTTTATAGTTAACAATCTATGGTAATCTTTCCTGTGGTTTTACCTTGTTGAACCTTGAGTTCATGTAAAGTTGTAGCATTTACAACATCCTTTAGCAAGAAATTCCTGAATTTAACCATATGGTATGAGAAGAACTACATTTGCATGTTCCAAACCTGTCACACATTAGGTCTTTTCCTTAATGCTTCATAGCTGTTGTGTTTGAAGGGATGGTAATTCAGAGTTCCCAACCCATGGCATCCCACCATTCATGATGTTTAAGAGTCCTTTTTTTTTCTCTTGAAACATGGAAAAAAAAAAAAGACAGTTTCATAGTTGTTAGCTATTTGTTAGCTGAGATCATCAGAGAAATCAGGATAATTTTTTTTCTATAATATGACGTAAAAATCTCAGACCGTGTGGTCCAGAATTCATTTCATAACTATGTGCAGTAATAGAATCTTAAGGATAAATGAAAAGGAATCTTTTTCTAATGTGCTTCCAGTTAGCAGTGGTTGAGGGGTTTTCTGAGACTGAGAACATATTTTGGACCGTAATGCTAAACAAACAATATTTCTTTAACCTTCTGTGGTGTCCAGAGTGGGGTGTCTTCCACACAGATGCAGTGTGTGTCTACAGAATCTCCGTCACTGTGTCCCTTTAAAGGCCTGTGGATTGATGCAGGACTGAATGTGAAGTTAAGATTGAAATTTCTAGTGCTTGAAAGGTCATTCTAGTTCTTTGTTATTTTAGCAGAGGTCACCATCCAAGTGCTTCTGTTGCAGCCTGTATTCGAGTTGTAACCATACCTGTCTCTCCTGCAGTTATGCTGCATTAGGGTATCTCTAAGAGCACTAAAAAGAGAAAATCTTTAGCAGGAAAGTACTTGCAATAAAAATAAAATTATTAGTACCCCTGGTGTGAAAATGCTCTTTAATAATCAATGACTTCTGTGAATATAAATAGAACATATCAGAACTGGCAATCCCTATGCGCTGTCTTTGGTGCACAGGTGTCTATGTTAATTTGTACTTTAATCTAAACTATTCAGACAAGTTGAATTACCAACACAAGCTGGCGTTGTGGCCATTCAGGCACACTTTTCCTACAAGTACATTTTTTCTGGTATGTATAACTATTTATTTCTACTGGAGCAGCTCACAACATGGGGTTTCATGTGTTGTGGAGGGATTGGTTGCTGGAGAATCAGTGCTAATCATATACTGTTAGCCTGATGGTCTCAGAAAGGTGAAATTAATTTTCAATCTCAAAATTTCTAATTTGGTGCAGAAGACCTCCTTGCATAATTGAAGACGTCTGAAATTCATCTGAAATGCTTCTTCTCATTCAGAGAAGGCAGAAAATATGATTTCTAGTGAAATATGGAGGGTTCCTATGTTTCAGTCCAATAGTCTCTGCCAAATCTCCGTGTGACTTACAAAGCACGGTTTATTTTATCAGTTTTATCAGTTACTTTATTTGTGAAGCTAGCTTTCAAATAAATGCCATCTTATCTGAAACTTCTGTCCTTAGGAAGAATTAGCTCACATTTGTAAAGCAATTTGAGGAAGGAAGGTGGTGGTTTATTGCTGCTTATCATGAATATGTTTTTATTTCTGTATAATTTTCTCTAATGACTCCCTAAAAGATAAATGGCTTACTAAATAAATGAAAAATGATCCATACAGAACCAGACTAGCTTCTCAGTCCATATGTTTAAAATGTACAGCTGATGGGCTGTGGAATTAATGTACTGAATTTAGACTTTTATTTTAGGAGATTTTAGGAGCGAAAGGTTTTCCCATTGATGTTACGAAGCAGAAAAAAAACAGAAAACCAGAACGCTTTGTGGCCGTGAGGGACTGAAATAATTATTTTTTATTTTAATGCACTTTGGAACAAGGAGGAGTGAGATTTGTTAGAAACATTGTAAAGCACTAGAGTAAGTAAATGAGGAAAGAGTGTTTTGTCCAGTGTCAGACCTCTGTTCCAGCACTTGTATCACAGTTACTGCTCTTATGCTCACACTGAATGGCAGGCAAGATGTGACCACCAGAAGTATCTGGCCAGCTTGTCTTTGTTAAGCCACTTCACTACACTCCATTGCTAAACCTGAATATGCCAAATCACAATCATTATGGAAAACCTACTCTTTGAATTTCTCTGAATGTAAACCCTGAGGCATTAGGGGAAGGATTGAAACAAAACTGCAAAAATCTAGTCAGAGGTGACACAAGCCTTTTCAGGAGTTGGTCTTGGTGATGAGGTTCATGTGGCAAACTGGTTTGAGTGCGTGCTGGAGACACCTGTATATGAAGCTGCAAGATGTACTTCTGCATTCTGGGCAGACAGATAGAGCCTCCTCCTGTTCTGACTATCAACAGAATTGTTCTCAGCCACCATGTATAGACAGATTGTAGCTCAACACCTCACTTCAGAAGACCAAGGCATCTCTGCATGTTTTTTTTGGTTGTTTATTTAATTCTTCTTCTTGGTGCACTTTGCCGGGGTCGGCTGTCACTTGTCTCTGCCCCAGCACGGGAAAAGGTGGTTCTGGGCAGGCCCCGCTTTCGAAGAAGGAGTTTGGACTCTTGCTTTTCGGTCTTCAGTTGAGTTTATTGTTCCTTATCTACAAAGTTTTTCTGTCTGTCCAGCTGAGGTCTGATCAGCAAGACAGCCTAGGGCACTCTCTCCCGCCCACGGGGCGGTTGTCTCTTGTATAGTAAAAACTACATATAAGATATTTACCTTCAATTTCCAATACTTTTCGCCCTTGTTGGCAAGTGCACTTTCACTATGAACCAATCCACACATGCCAACATCATCCTGAACATGGATGCCAAGGAGAAGAAAGAAGAAGGACAGGGCACGCCCAAATCCCTCCATCTTGGGACTCCTGACCCCCATGTACAGAATTTCAAACCCCCCTGTACAGTGCTCCAAAATTTTTCCCTTCACCCTGTGATTCCTACTTAAACTTTTGTGGCCCGTAATTCTTCATATAAGGTTGGCAATTTGCTCCATGAATTAAGGTCGAATTTCCAGGTGTCTTTTGTTGTTGTTGAGGTGGTCATGACACAAAGCAGGGACCACAAGCAGTTTCAGATGGCAACAGTTTATTTTCGAACATGGCTGACCTTTTATACACTTTTTAATTGTTTATGCTTCTTCTACCATAACTATTGGATACAATAAATCAACATAACACCATTGGTGAAAAGTTACAGTGACTTAACTAACTTTCTAAATATACTTCATGCAGTTGTGAAGTTCTTATCTTTCTTTAGTCCCTCAATTCTCTTGGTCTCCTTGGTTACAGCCTTGGAGAGAGGTCCTTATCAGTTTCTTCTTTCTTCTCAGCTTTTTCTTGCTCCTTTAGCTAACAGGCCCGCTGTTAGCCCCTTCCACAGTCTTTGGCTTCCTGCCAGGGTCTCCGACCCCTTGCCAGGGCTTTGAGACATCCAGGGCATCCAGAGAGATGCTCTGGGTTCCAACAGCACTTGACCTTTAAATTTCACTGAGCACTAATAGGCTCATTTGTCCTGTAGGGTAAGAAGGACTTTAATAACAGAAGCAGTGAGGCAATGACCTGTTAGATGTTACTAAATCAGCTTATAACTTTTTTTTTGCATTGGGCCTTGGGCATTTTCCAGCATGTAGGAGATTTAGGTATTACTCAGCTTGTTGAAAAGAAAACTGGCTCACAGATTCATCACTTGGTAGAGAGACTGAATTAGAAAATTCTGGTTGGTGATGGGCTACTTACAGAGGTAGAGAGAGGATTGATAGAAGGCCATGAAAAAGGGATCCAACCAAGTGCAAATCTGAAATCTAAGCAGTAAAGACAACTGACAAACTGTTCACTGAAACTGTAGACTTTCCATATCTCCAGCCATCAACCCAAAATTTTTTTATCTCTGTCTAAATTAACCTTTAACTCAGCTCAAAATTACAGACTGTATCTTATTGTTTGTTGCCTGTGTTGCATGCAGAAGGATATATATGACCCAATTGTCTTCCAGCCTTAGAATTTACAGTAAAGTCATATTGCATTCTCTAGAAAGAAGCTCCTCTCTAGGAGAATAAAATTGCATTTTCTGGTTGGACTGGGCTTTTCTTGCCTTAAAAATACAAAGAAATAATTTATTTTAATTGTGAGATCTGAATCAAGCCATATTGGGTTTTTTTGGAACTTACTGGAAAGATTTTAATCTGAGTGAGTTCAATAAAATTATAAACTTAATCACTTCATTTCCCTGTCATAGCATTCCCAGAGAGACATTGTAGTTTATTTTGCTCTGTCATAAAAAAAGGTAATTCTGCTCTGTAGTAAAAAAGGAAAATTCAAATTCTTGTTTATATTTAGAACAAACAAGGCTGCAATGACAGAACACTTTGTTCAACAGATAATCTGAAACTTTCAAGTCTATAGAAATCCATTAAAAATTAAAATAGACATTTCTTCCCTATTTCTTCCATTGTTTTTAACTACAAAAAATTTAAGGAAAAGTGAAAAAACATGCAGAAATCCTTTAAAAAGAATGTTGTGAATATGCCCCAGTGGAAGAACCTTCTTCGTTACCTCCTGTAATTGTTTTATCCCCCAAAAATCTGCTAGCCCAGAACACTTACCTGGCTAGAGTGAGATATATAAACATATATAGAGATATATACAGAGAGATATATTTTCTTATAGTGAAGAGGAATTTAATGTTTTTTCCTCCCCGGTTGTTCTAGGGCTTTCAGCAGAAATTCTCCTTCCACAGTAAAGAGATTGTGGCCATCAGTTGTTCCTGGTGCAAGCTGGCGGTAAGTGGAAAATACTTCAGGAGACTGGGTTTAACTAGGAGTGATTGTGGGGGTTTTTTGTTTGTTGGTTTAGTGCTTTTGTTTGTCTTGGTTTGTTTTTACTTGTGTCTTTTTATTGTAATTTTTTTCCTAAGAAGACATGGCTTAGGAAGATAATCTTTAGCTACATCTCCTAAATCTCCATACATTGAAGAACTTGAAGATGATGGAGTTGGGAATATTGCTTCAGTTTTTGTACCATCACTCTCTTCTTCTTCTCCAGGCTTCCCCTTTGTCTTTCTTGACTCTACTCTTTCCCTCTCTTCCAGTTTCATAACAAAGTCACCTGTTTCATGCTACATCACATTGAGGAGCCATGTTCCCTGGGGGCTCATGCTGCTGTCATTGTGCCTCCCACCTGGATCATTAAGGTGAAGAAACCTCAGGTAACTGCATGCTGTCTGTTTCTGAAGCTGTCTGGCTGTGCAGGGCCTGTCTGGCTGTGCAGGGCCAGCCTGACTTCTCTGCTTGGTCCTCCATCACCAAGGCATGCTTGTTCAACCCTGCCTCTATCCCTGAAACCCAGCATACATCCATGGTGGTTATGAACCTGTATCCTCCTTCCCCTCCATCAAGTCCTTTAGTGAATTTCCCTGTTTGGGATGATTAGCAACAAACATGACTCGTTCTGAGCTAATTCAGCTCAGAGTTGTTCCTGTAACTGTGAGTTCAGCAAGCATACTGCAAGATATCCCGTGTGGTAGGCAGTCAAGCATGTTTCATTAAATAGAGCTGAGCAAATACAGGGAAAAACTTCACAAACATTGACTTGAACTGCAGTAAGAATTGGCTGTGTCTGGACTGGCATCCCTCAGAATTTGCCTTTAATGGACATGCAAAGAATCAGAACTTACTTGCACCAGTGCTTGTTTAGTCAGCAGTAAACAAACCCACATGCTCATTGTTGCACATAACAGGCATTGGACTTCAAAGCTTTTGTGATGGATGTGGTAGGTCTTGGAGAGGGTAATTCACTGCTGAACACAACAGGGAAAAAAGGTATCCAAAATAGAGTTGGCCAGAAATTAAAAGGGGGTTCACATCATGCTAGAATAATTTTTTCTTTGAAAATCTGTTTTTACTCCAACTTGAGCTGAAAGAAACAAACACTGAACATATCAGGGAGTCAGAAATGCTGGTTAAATTTTTTATTTCAGAATAATATTCTTTATTTCAGCCCATCCTTGGGAAGTGACCTGGGCTTTTTGACTCTGCCTCATGGCTGTCAAGAAGAAGCTAAGAAGTTCAGGCTGTAGCCAAGGCACTAAGACAAAAGTCCATGAAACCAGAAGAAGGCCTAAATTGTGACACTGCCTTTAGTTCCAGTTTAGGGATGTGACAGATTTGGGCATAAGTAGGAAGCTGTTTGTTAAAGACAAGGGGCAGAGGAAATACATGGATAGAGTTACCAAAAAATCAACCAAAGAAGCCTCTGTTTTTCCCTTAGGTTAAGATGGAGCATTGCAATATTCCTAGTCACCTCCACTCTGAGAAGAAAAGGCTTTTTTGCCATTTTTAGATTTCCCCCACACTCTTTTCTCTGTTTTACTCAGTCTCCTTCAGAGAAATACTTTTTTCTCTTTTGTTGAGGAATGTTTGAGTCCTTGGCAGGGACTTAATATCCTTGACTAATTTTCAGCAACTGTGTGGTATTTGACAGATGTATCCATGTTTGACCTTACTAAAAGAAGATTTCTTCAATAATTTTAATTTTTATTTTACTTAATTTTTATTAAAAAAGAAAAAAACCCACAAAACAAACAAAAAAAAAAAGCCAATAAACCCTGATGTGTAATTTTCTTTTGATTTGGCTTTTGCCCAAAGTAGGGTATGTCTTCCTTATAATATTTGTAGAGAATTTCCTTTCTTCTCCATTTTTTTAAACTTTAAATTAAAAAATTAATCTAATCTAAGTAATTATAATTTATGGAAAAGATGTTTTTTTAAATAAAGGCTTAAAATGTTAAGCCAAAAGAAAGTAGCTGTTAGCTTTGTGTGCCTAAGTCATGAGCACAGAGAAAGTACTTGATTATTAACTAGCAATCACATCTCTAATCCTTGAAATTCATGGTCAGTAGAATGCAACACTTTATCTTCAGTAGCTGGAGCATTAAATAGATCAAAATTGTATTTAACACAGATAATGGGTACATTTCCATGAGGCTTCCAAATAGCACCCATTGGAGTTACAGGAAATGCATCCTTATTACTTTGGAATATAGTGATGCATCTTTTGGATGCATTTTCAGATTTTTTGGCAGTAGTCTAGTTTTCTTTATTGTTTTCTTAGGAAATATTTTTCCTCTCCTACTGTTTCTGGCCAGCTCTACTTCTATGTATTATGATCCTCTTCACCCTATAGAAATGTTTGGTAAACACTATGAATTATTCACATCACTTAATCCAAAGAGCACAAACACAATGTTTAGAAATTGTTGTAATTTCAATTAAAAAAAAAGAATGCGTAACCAACAATGTGTTTTTCACATATTTCACAGTCAGAATAAATATGGCTAGAAGCTTTTTGGGTATAAAATATTTCCTCAGCTCTAATTAACTACTTACATTGGTCACAGACAACTCCTGAACTGAATTCCCCACTCATATAAAATTGATTTTAGTGGTGCCTGCATCCTGTTTGTTTGTGGTTTCCTTGAAGTAAATAAGATGGTGTTTTGTAGCAAAACCTTGCTCTGTTTTACAATTTTTTATTTTTTGACTGCCACAAAAATGGTTTTCCATGCTTATTTTGTACAACGTGGGTCACCACCTTTCAAATATTAGGCTTGCATGAAGACCACACTCTGTGTCTCATTACCAAAAATGTTGAGCTAGTGAAGCATCATGGTGTAATTGGTTAAGAACAAATTTATACTAACATCTATGGTCTAAATGGGGAGCTTTTGCTTCTTACAAGCAACTGATTTAAAGATGAAGAATATTCAGAATGGTTCAAACCGTTTTGGAATTGGTGGTAGCCCTGTGTGTAGTGACCCCCTTACATGAATGTAAAACTCTAATACCTCTTCCATCTTATCTGTAATGTGAGCCACTTCTGTAACTTTTCTACTGATTTCCAGTATTTCTGTATTGTTGGCAGTGCTTTGATACCAGCTCTGTTTTTCTGGGGTTCAAAACAATTCCATCTCCTAGTTTGTGAAGCAGGTCACCCTTGTTGACTGGTGGTATTTCCTTATAGGTGAGGTTGGGTAGGCAAAGTGATGTTAGCTCTGGCAGTGTACTTGCTATATGCTTGTGTTGTAGAAGAAAAGTAGATGATAAGGAGGATCTGACTGATGGATTTACTCATTTAGTCTGTCTTCTGTTTGGGAAGACAAAGGCAGTAACTGTAAAATTCCAAGGTTTTTCTGTTCAAGGTGAGTAAATTGGTGTTTTCTTCTCTTCTTTGAGGACTGTGAACTAGTTCTAGTGAATACTTACATTTCTGGGCTTATTTCTATATTTCCTCAATTCCTGAGTGCAGCTGGCTTGTCTGATAGTGGTTTGGGAACAACCAGAAGATGGTCAAGACTGACCTTCCCAGATGCTGTTTGTTGTTAGAGTAATTTGAAAATCAGTGTGCTAAAAGCCTTTGAAAACTGAGGATGAAATGTTGCAAAGGAAAAGGTTGAAAGGTTTCATTTGATTTGTCTGAGGTAGTCTATGGCCTTCACACCATCCCACACCTTACAAGAAGGACTCCAATTACTCTCTTCATCTACCTAAGTTTTCTGAGACCTATACTGACCATTCAATAATATGAAAAATCTCTTTTTGAAGATGGACAAACTGACATCCACAAAGGAGAGGTTTCCTCTCTAGAGGGAAGTTAGGATTTACTTATTGTGCCCATTTAAAGGTATGCTTTGCTATCAGATAGCTTGCTAAATAACATTGTTTGTTTACAAAACACTCATTACCTTGTTCTGTGAACAAGATATGATATATCCATTTCTTCACTTCAGTGTGCAAAGACTGCTGATACTCTTTGGCTGTTACTCTGCTGCATGTTTTCAGAAAACCCCTGCTTATGTCTAAGCAGCTTTCTGTGGTTCATCTGCTATGGACACAAGGTTGCAATTACTGCAGTAAAGATTCAGGTTCTGTTAACACTTTAGGGGTAGGCATGTTTGAAAAAAAAAAAAATTAAAAAAAAGATGAAATAACATTGTAGAGATGCAGCATTTAGTGCCTTTTTAAGTACGGAAATGAAAATCGTTATAACCGTGAATGGAGCCTTAACCTTAAAGTGTTTCTTTAATATAGCTGTATGCCTTTTCCCACCCCACTGTTAGGTACATTATTGTGGGATTTAATGACAACTACATTTAAGCATTTTTTAAGTTATTCTTTTATAATTAGTCAGGGTTTTACTGAGCCATCTTTACCCTCGGTATGCGTGTGAGCTTTCAGCACATTGCTAACAAGAGTGTGGATAGACTAGATCTCTTCTCTGACCTGTGTTCAGGGAGAATCCTTCAGAGAATGCCCGAGAAACTGTGCTAAGGCCCCCATGGGAGGCAGCTTTGAATGTAATGCCCCCATAACTTTCTGTTGTCATCAAGACTTTTGCCCGCAGTCAATGTCACTACTGAGGTAGGGCAGCACAAGGCCGTGCGGATGGGATTGCTGATGCACTTGGTAGTCAGTGCAGTCTTTATGGTTTATCATGCTTTCAAGATCACTTTGTATCAGCATAGGGAAGATTATGAACTTCTTCTAAAGAACACTTCTTTAGGTAGTTTCTCAAAATATGGCCTAAAAGGGCAATTCCTGACATTGCTCTACAGAGCTGTCTTGTCTTCAGTATTTTCAGTAAGCAGTAAGGCGTAACTATTTCATTCTTTAGAAATGCTGAGAACTTGGGACCTTGTGTTCTATGGCAGGCTTCTCTTGGTCTGTGTGACAGAGGGCAATGCCTTTAGGTATTTCAGTTAGATAGCTGTTAGTTTTTCTTCTCAATGATGTGGAAGCATTAACTTATGCATCTGGCATGTCATACTCAAGTCTTGAAATTCTGAAAGTGGTTGATGTGTATTAAACAAAACTTAGTAGCTATTCCTGTTAATGTTGGATAGTGAGCAGGATTAAGACTAAACATCACTTTTTACAGATTTGATGATCTCTGCTTGTTTAGTGGTACATATCTGATCAAGGTCAGGACAGAAAAGAACTTTCAGATGAGCTGAATGAATCTTGTCTTCCCTCTTATATCCAGGAAAAAAACCAAACAAACAATGAACTTTGTTCTAATTCCTCATGCTAGTTTATTTCCTGGTGATAGTTAGACTAGAAGTTGAAATACTGCAAAAGTATTTAGAGTATTTCCCATAAGACAATATTTCAATTATGGAAATGGTTAGGATTTCCTGCAGGTATAACTTCAATTAATGAATTAAAATTTTAAAAAAAAACCAAAAAAAACCCCACCAAACCCCAAAACCAACCAAAATTCCCCTTTTTACTGCTCTTATCACCCCAGAACACCTTTTTGTTCCACGTCACTGAGCAGACTGTCATCTACCTGGAGAATAGACTTAACATTAGTTCTGTTTTAATAGGTTCTGCAGAAATACAAGCACTTGTACATTTTCCTATGTAGTTGTGATATTTTTATTTAAAAAAGCAACAAAAAAAATCAGCCAACAAACACCTTCTCTACTTAAATCTTTAAAAATCAGCAATTCAGTTTGTTCCTAAGCAGATGATTGCACAAGTTTCTTGATAGGCTGGAACTGACTCTATAGTGCCAGCATCATATGCCATGGTGGCCTATGTTATGTTGAGTCATAATGGTTGCCAGAGCTAAAACTTTTTGTTTTCTTTCCTTAAAAAAAAAAAAAAAGCAAACAAAAAAACATGAAAAATATCTTATTTATCATGTTTTTTTATTACATCTTTATGCAGGTGGTCTCCATACCAGGAGACGAGCCTGATTGGGCAGGAGACTGGAGCCCCGAAGGGGAAATGGGCGTCTCCTACCCCTTTTGGGAGGGTTGGCAGGTACAACATGTGGTGTTATGTGAGTCTATGGGAGCATCTGATCTTTTTTCCCCCCTCACAGCGTGGGAAAGTTTCCGGTTCCAAAGCACCAGTCTGGTCTCCGTGTGTGGCTTTCTCCATAAACGGTGGTGTGGAAGTGTAAAGCATGCAGCGCATGTAATTTAAATCTCGAGCATGTGCCAGATACTCTTATCATTCTCCAAGTGGACATGCATGGAAGAGCTTCGTCAAGGGGCTCTGTCTGGGCCTGTCTTCTAAATTTTGTTTTGCTTTTCATGTATTCTTTTTCCTTTCGATGTAGAACTCCTTAAAGACTTCAACAAGGCGAAAGAAGAGAACATCCTTTAAAAGAAAAGCCAGCAAAAGAGGAAATGAAGTAGGTATTCAAGTGCTTTGGAAATCATGCTCCTTTTGTTTAAGTGTCTAAACACGGAGTTAAAAGTTTTTTAGGCTTTTTTTTTCCTTTATTTCACTGGAACGTTTAATGCATTTTTCCCCTGGGAAATTCCATGATATTGAATTTGTTGTTAGAAGAGATAAAACTCATATGAAAAGTTTTATTTTCTGAGTTGATTTTTTTCAAGAAATGATGTACCATACTCCAGAAGGACCAGCACCCTAAAGAAAGTGTGTTCCCTTTGGATGTAAGAAATTTAGCTCCCACCCTTTTTTTCCACTAAGCAGAATAGGGATGTGAAACTGGGGTTGTGAAACCCATGGTAAGTGCACTGATGCAAGGCTGTGGTCTGGATGTGATCCGTTTTCAGATGTCTTCTTCAGGGGATCTCGTATTAAAATTGGACCACAGAGAGAGACAGCAGTTTATTGATCTATTGGTGTATTTACTATGTGCCTATGGAAGAACTTGCTTCCATATCCTTCCTAGTGGATTAATTCTCTACACAAACAGTCTCATAGGAGAGGTAGGGGGAGACTCACCCCTGCATAGACAGGGCTCTCTGGTTCAAGTCCTTTACTGCATGGTGGGAGAACTACAGACCAGAAACTGAAAACTGTCTGTGAAAGCCCAGGACAGTGCCTTCATTACTGGGCTCTGGGGTGTCCTGCAGGGGCTAAGGAGTAGGCAGGCAAATAGTTTTCCCAAGGATGTGTCATGTTGGATCTGTGGCATTTGTTCAGAGGTGGGAAGGTGGTAAGGCCAAGAATTTGAGAGCAGATTATCTACAAATAATTGCTTGTGCAACTTGTCTGTTAGATGGAATTAATGGAAAAAGTAACTTACCTCATTCTATTTTACTTTGGAAAAACTGTTTGTGTTAGAAATAACACTGTCTCTGACGTGTTAGTAGTGTTGTGTGAATAATTGTGGGGAATAGGGTCAGAAATAACCTCAAAAGAATTTTGAAATAATTGTAAGCTACCCTGAAATTATATTTCCCCCCCTCTTATTTTATTCTGTTGTCTCAGCTGGGTAAATTGCTCTCAACTGGGCACCACATTGACATGGCTGTACTATTTCCAGTACCTGAGGTAGTTTTGTCAGAGCTAGGTTGGGTCTTCTGTGTGTGCTATGCCAAAGAAACTTACGTCCCTTGTATTGAAGCTGTTTATTGCTTCTGTTTCTCAGGATAACAAAGGCCGGCCTTTTGTGATAAAACCTATCTCCTCTCCACTCATGAAACCACTGCTGGTTTTTGTCAATCCAAAAAGTGGAGGGAATCAGGTAAGAATATCAGCTGGGTCTGGATTGTGAAGTTTAACAGCAGGGTTTGTGCAAATGACTCTATTTCTTGGCCAGTCAGATAGAAAGGACTCTATGCCTGAAGAAGCCTGAAGACCTTCCTCAGAAAAGGTCCTTGATGTGGAATGGTCTTTCTACTTCAGTAGAGTTGGATGACTGGAATGGATATTTGAGTGGTTGTACTCCTATCTTCAGGTTCTTGAAAGGAATCTAAAATGATACTTTGGAATTTTTCAGATTTCATCTTTTCACAAAGAATTTAGGTTTCCAGTGAAGATTTTAGACTTTATCCAAAAATGTGGTCTAGCTTTGCTAGGAAAGGCTAATTTAAATTTCTGAATGAGAAATGACATATCCCTATGGCACCTAAAAAAATCAGCAGTGGTCTTGTACTGTACCACAGAGACCAAGCTGCAGTGACTAAAATGGAGCAGACTTCTTCCTTAGGATTCTTGGAATGAATACTTACCCAAGTGAATATCTTCCCGGTTCTGCCACTTTTTGAATATCAAAGAATTGGAGTGCCTTTCAATAAAGGGCCTTGTAATAGAAAATATTAGTGTAAGATACAACAGAGGCCTATAGAGCATGGAGAATAGTATAGGCACTGCTCATTTTCTCCCGTGTTAGAATTACAGAGGATATCAAATGAAACTGTTTAGACTGATTCAAAACAAAAGGAAAAAGCTGGTTCTTCTCACAGTTTGTAGTTCAGTGAAAAACTCATTGAATTAGGATGTGGTGGATGCTAAACACATCTGGAGGAGATATTACACAGGCTGGAGCAGATGTTTGGATGTGAAAGACCGTGATGTCCTGTACCTCCCTCTGGTTCAAGAGTTGTATGAACTGCACACAGCTGAGACTGGAAGAATACCTATAGCAAACATCACATTTCTTTTCTGTCTTCTTATACCTTTTCCTAGCTACTACAACTGCCATTCTTGGTTTGTCAGGGAAGGTGTCAGGCAGAAGAGCCATCCCTAGGAAGGGAGATCTATGGAAAATTCCTGATGTGTACCCTCAGGCCATGTCTGAAAGGCATTCTTGAATTAGAGTACAAGCTCAGCCCATAGAGTTCTTAGCTCTCTGCTACTAGTAAGAGATCCTGTTACTTTGTGTCTGGGCAGAACGTTGAAGGAAGGGATTTGAGTGGGAATATGAACTTCAGAGTTTGAGAATACAGAAATTATACCTTTAGGTGGTGGGCTGGCCACACTACATAGAATGAGGGACCATTGGGACAGTTGTACCCCACAAAGTTCTTGACTCCTGCTTCATTAGATGGTAGAGGTTACAATGATGAATGATCATTGTGGTGATAGTGGAGGCCACTGTCATTGCTTGGACGTTGAGCAGCACACTGTTCAATGCTGGAGACGGAGACTTTGGCTACAACCTTGTTCAACTTCTTGCTGTCATGGATAGCTGAGGGTGAGGTGGGATAACAGAGGTTTCTTTTTGTTGCAGGTAATGAGAAGCAGGAGAACAGGTTACTGTGGGAGATAAACCTTTGGTCTGACCCCAGCTGCCTGTTCTTACGGACCATTAGTGATCTGTGTTGTTGAAATTGGTCTATATGCCTGCATGTGCACTTCGTCCTGGATTGCTATTCTAGAGCAGTCATTTGCTATGCCACTTTCTAGTTTGTCTTCTTGTTTTGTATTGGCTTTATAAAGCACAGAAAAAAAAAAAAAAGCAGTTGAGATACAGTGAGTAATGCACACTATTTCCAATAATCATTAAACTGCTCATAACTTCCCTTCCTTTGATTTTTCTCTCTTGCCAGGGCACCAAGGTTCTCCAAATGTTTATGTGGTATTTGAATCCACGCCAGGTCTTTGATCTCTCTCAGGAAGGGCCAAGAGATGCGTAAGTAGTGGAGCCTTCATTGCTGTGCCGCCTATTTCTGGTCTGGTCAGGAAAACAGGAAAAGATCCAGCCTGGCTGGATTAGTGACTGTGTGAGGTTTACATATCCAGGTTATGGTAGCAAGGGAAGGGCTGCAGTGGGGGCTTTTGTGAGAAGAGGTCAGGAGCTGCCCCTGTGTCCAGACAGAGGCAGGTCCAGATGGCTCCAAGGATCACTGAGGATCCCAAAGCCTGATCCCAATGCCTAATGAATGAGCATTCCAGTGAGGTGAGGCTGCCTCCAGACTGTGTGTCCCTGCTGACTGAGTAACTAACTCAGCTTAGAAAGACAGTAATTGAAGAGCAAACCTCTTCCAAGGGAGAGAGTATCTCTCCTTAAAGGGCTGAGTTTTGCTGCCAAGGGGTGAGAAACCATCCTTCTGTGGTACTTGACATGGGGATACTGGCTTTTCTTAACCATCTGTTCAGAACTGCTTTCACATTTTGTAAATATGTTTTGTATGTTTTTCTAAATATTATTACTATAAATATTTTATAGCAATAATGCAAAATCAAATATTTGCCTGTAGAAGAGCAGTCCAAGTGTTTCCTATTCAAGGCACCCAAGCTTTTTATTTTTCTGCAGAAGCACCTGCACTGCTGTTCTCTCATGGTGTTTAGAAGCTTTAAGTTAAACATACATTTTTCAGAGCTGTATAATGGGGAAAAGGAGGGTTAGTTCCTCTAGTCACTCAGCTCTCTACATGTGAATGTCCCCACCTTCATTAGCAAATATTTCACGATGACATTGTATGAAGGGTGCAACTGAAGGATGAGGACTTCAAAGGGTGCTTTTTTTGGACTCTCCTGTTGATATTTAGATCACATATCCAGAGAAAGAACTCTATTACATATTCTTGCCTTCTGTGGTGTTAAAATACAGTCACTAGTTGAAGAAGCTGTCACATTATACAAGACTCAGAAATGGTAGCTCAACAAGTCATAAGGAAGAACATTAAATGTTGTTTTAAACCCTCAGTTTAAATTTATTTTCTTTAGGGTAAGAAAAAAAATGAAAGGTTTTGACCTCCCTAGAGGGAATATGAAAATCTGGGAAGTTGCTAAACTGATCAAACACTTTCCTAACATGGAGGAAGGCCTCGTTTCACATCCTAGTGGTTTCTCATTTCTACCTCTACTCATATTTTTAGCAATGAATATTTGAAAATGCAGTAAGTGGTGGTTACGCTGTCACTCAGCAAAATGCATTAAAAATGTCTGCATTACTGTTCTTACATTTTTCTCCTTTCCCCCCCTTTTCCTCCCTGGGCAGGCTGGAGCTGTACAGAAAAGTGCCGAACCTGCGGATCCTGGCATGTGGTGGGGATGGGACGGTAGGTGGCAGGGACCTGGCAGTGCCATGGTCTTTGACCAAATGATTAAACTCCTCACAGTGGTGGGTTTCCCACCTCACCCTGCCTGCAGAAGAACAGAGAGACAACATATCTTACACTTGTGACAGCTAATATTTGTTTTTCAATTTTCTGTGTGGTCTGGCCTGTGAAGAAATGAGGCCAGATGCTCATGTCCAAATCCCTCTTTCCTTTATATATAAAGATTTTGTACAGCTTAAAAGGAATAAACATTAACTTTGCTGGTCTCCTCTCACTATATACATTAGATCTGAGGGTTAACTTAGTGTCTGGGAGCCATTATATCTTAATTTCTGCTCTCTCCTGCTAGACCCTGGCAGATCCAGGTTCAGTACTTTTCTTTACAACACAATTTCTGTGCTCCTGGATAAGTGAATGGGGTCAGGTCTTAAAAGGATTTGTGCACCTTCATTTGGAAAAAAACTCTGCAGCTCACGGTCTGAAGGTCATGAGTGGTAATGGAGTTATTATAACTGCATTCTCTTTCCAGTACTTCAAAATATTTTAAATCTCAGTCTGTGCCACTGAGTGCTAATACAGTTGAAAAACTGACCTTTAATCTCTAGGGGCTCAGTTCCTCAACATGCATTTGATGACAATTTTAGCAGTAAGTATGGTAAGGAAAATGCATTACTACTCACAAGATGCAGTGATTGGACAGAACACATCTATATAGATCTTTAGGGCATGGAGAGGTCGTTGGTTTATTTTGTAGAGAGCTTAACCCCCTCTCAAAATTCACTTTGACTTGAGCTTCTGGGGGAATTTCCCCAGCTTTTTTGGGTTCTTTAAAAACCCCGGGGGTAACGATATTAATACCAATGTTTCCTCTGCAAGAATGAAGAAAAAAATCAGTGATAAGACCACTGCCTTGCTGGTATATGGAAAGAAAGACATGACTGCTACTGAATGATGAACTAAAGAAACATGAAAGGCAGTCCTTTAGCTGGAGGCATCAGCTGAGAAAAATATTTCCATCTGTTTTCTTTTCCATCTGAGGAAGGGGGAAAAAATATTATCATTAATATATTAAAAAAGAAAAGAACACAGCTACATTGAGTTGGACCATCCTATTTCCCTTTGCTGAACTGTGCGAGAGGTGGCAGCACCTTCTCATTAGTATGAGCAGCACTCCACTTCTACCTCTGCTGCTGCTCAGTTTGAAACAAATTAATATCTAGTTATTCCCAAAGCCATTACATCTAGAAATGAAAAATCTGGCTCAAATGGACTTAATGAATATGCAATGAGACCAGATGTTACCTCTCATTACTGAGGTGAATCAGAACTTTATAGTAACTTTTCCATTGTCACTTCAGGGCAGAAGAGGAAAGCTTTGCTTTCAAAGCAGTCAGGAGCTTTCTGTTTACAGGGAAATGGTAGTATGTGTAATCCTGGATTGTGCAACTAATGTACAAGGTTTAGAAGTGACCTTAAGTTAAATAGCAATGTAGTGCTTATAAATTGAAATTTGTTCATCAGTTAAAAGCATTTACAAAAGTGGTGGGTATTCTGATGCTACCTGTATCAGTGGGAGGCTGAAGCACAGATGTGTGGGTTAAGTCAGTGGTAATGACAATGACCAACTTCTTTAAGAAGTCCTGGCCCTACTGATGTTATCTTGACTTTTTATTCTGTCTCCTGTTATCAGTGCAGAAGTATAGATATTTTGAAAAAGAGAGGATTACTTACCTCTGAAAATCCCTTTAAAGACCTCAGTATTTTTGGTGACATCCAAGGTCATGAGAGCTGTAAGTACTTGAGATGGCTGTTGTCAGACAATGAACTCAAGTAGGGGATTGCATCCCAGATGAATGCTTTAATAATTGGACAATTGGTTATGATAAATAGCTGTCTGATAAATGCCATTTGTGCAAAATTAAATTTATTTTGAAGAGACTTGGAGAAAGAAATACCCTAGAATACTAAATAGCATGGTGCTTTCTCTATTTATCAGACCACCTCCTCAGCAGTTCTTCAAACTCCAGCTATTTTTCCTGATGGCCATGTTATGCTGGGTGCCTTTTGTGAAGCTGCCCTGGTTTGGATTGAGAATATCTTTGAAATCACAGTAATATTAGTTGGGGCAAGAAAAATTCAATCCAGATGTAGTCAGGATTTATTTTAAATAGGACAGTTTTCTGTCCTATTTAAAAGCTCACACTTGCAGTAGAAACTGCATCTTTGAAAACCAGCAACCAGAAAAAAAAAATCTTCTGTTAATTTTTATTAATTCTTTATCTAAAAATGCAGCACAGGTTCTTAATTTTTTTTTCAAAGTGACAAATAGTTTAAGGAAGGGTCCTTTCTTTTTGCAGCAAGAATTTCAGTCACTAAAAGTTTGATAACATCTTTAGCAACAATTTTTTTTCCCCTTTGAAAATTACCATGTAATGAAAACAAAATAATTTACAGTAATTTGTTCCTTCTGGCTAGATTTCTATTTGAAAGCTTTATGTAGTCTAGAAGAAAGATAGAAGAAATAGCTCTCTGAAATAACTAATAGCTTAGGATAGAAAAAAGACAGATTCAACGTTCCAAGCCATAACCTCCAACTCTAAGCTGTAGTCTGCCTTTCAGTCTAGTATTTTATTATTTTATTAGGTGTGTATATCTGTATATTGTGTATATATATAGATATGATGCCTTATACTGGGTGAAATAATTCAGCACAAAGGTCTCTTCTATGGGAGAGGGAGACTTGTGAACAAGTTCATGCTTGGCAGGACAAGTTCTGAGACACCATGCTGTTTTAATGTGTCTCTCATTTTCTTTCATAGTTGTTTGTCAAAGGTTGAGTTTCTTTTGACATAATAGTAATTTAAAAAAAATTAGCTTGAATTGTCCATATTATTTTTCATTCATTTTTAGATTTCTTTTACTTGATCTTCTCTGTAAAAAAGAATATGATATGATCAAAATATGTATTTTTCCCTATAATATTCCTAAAGGTTCTCCTAATTTTCATTTTTATAGGTGGGCTGGATCCTGTCCATCCTTGATGAGCTGCAACTCAGCCCCCCACCTCCTGTGGCTGTCCTTCCACTTGGCACTGGGAATGACCTTGCCCGCACCCTCAACTGGGGTGGGGTAAGGACTGGCTGGGGTACCTTTATGTGGGGGTTCTCAACTTGCTGCTCAGATTTAGTTGTGTGGGGTGGAATTTCCTTTTGGCTAAAATAGCAGGTAGGGCTGTGTCCAAAGTCTGTTTCACTCTGGCAGAACGGTTTGCTTCAATTTGCAGTCTGGGATTTTGAATTACTAATGTTGTTGTTGCAATAAAAATGTACGTAGATGAATCTGGTATTACAGGCCAAGTAACAAGAACAGTAAACAGGCTTCTAATTTAAGCATAATTTAAACTTTCTCTTTGTTTATCCTTTACTACAGCTCTGGGCTTATTCCAGGGAAGGCAGATATTTGAATTCCTCTTCTTATGGCCTTTGCCTGCTGTAGACTTGTGCACCTTAATAGCAGCTTATTAAAATGCTTGATCAAAAATTTATCGAGCATTTTAGGCATGTGTGAAAGGAGGAAGGTCTGTAGATAATTGATAACTTGATTTGTTTTCATCATCCATGGCTGATACTCTGCTCACTCTGGTGTCAGGGTTACACAGATGAGCCAGTGTCTAAGATCCTGTGCCATGTAGAAGATGGAACCATTGTCCAGCTGGACCGTTGGAATCTTCAGGTTGAGCGCAACCCTGATTTGCCCCAGGATGAGCTGGAGGATGGGGCACGTAAGGTTAGAGCCTGTTTTTTCCCATGGAAACTACAGAATGCTTATGAACCACTTTGGGTTACACTTTAGACAGCATGGGTGGGGAGTTCTGCAACTTTTAAATTTTCTATTTGCATCTCTCCCTTTGATTCTTTTCATGTGTCAGTGATTCCAGAGTTGTGCGAAAGGCATTTATTTGTTGTTTGAAACACCTGGGCATTGAACATTTATGTCAGATTAAATCCTGGGAAAAAATCCCTAGCATTTTATCAGAAAGGTCATTGTTGCTTTTCTCTAGTTGCAGGAAAACTGCCATCCATTCCCCAATCAGACAAAACTAAAAACTGGATGCAAAATTTAATTCCTTAGGATTTTGCTAATGGATACCAGCTGTTTCCTACTTTACAGTAAGGTGTAGGGTGTTTTTGTATTTAACTTCTTTCTCTGTGGGTCTCCGTGTAATCTCCACTAGTGTATCTTGGTAGTTGGAGAATGGGAAAATTTTTGCAAGGAAATCACATAGTAATTTATCCTTTGGACTGGAGATATTGAAAATACTACAAAACTAAAAAAACTTCCCGATTCTGTGAACCATTTTCTTCTTCTTGGTGATAATTTCCAGCTTATCTATTGGATGCTACAGCTGCCTGTCTACAGCCCCACTGGGTATGTGAAACAATGAAGAGGCCAGATGTGTGCCTGCCTTCCTCATGCATCCTCAACAGGATTAAGGCTTTTTCTCTGGGACTTGGCTTGCTCCTGGTTATATATGGAGCGAGAAGAACACAGCTGGAGCTTCATTTGCCATGCTGAGCTTGAAGAGCTAGCAAAACCTTTGAAAACCTTTGTGTTGGTGATATGTTAATTGGTGCAGCCTTACGGGAAATCTAAAAAACAACATAAGGAACCCTTTGATGTGTTAACAAAGACACACATATGATCATAGAGCACTGTAGGTCTAGTCGTGTTCTTTGGGCTCTTGTATCTGATAATTTTTCACAAGCCATTACTAACTCTCAGAGGAACCTTCTGCTTACATTTCCATGATATGTTCCACTTTGTTCTTAGTAGGTTTCCATGATGAACCAAGTTTAGATAGTTAAACCCTGGTGTGTTGAGAAATGTTCCATTCACGTTGTTTTAATGTATCTTTATTACCTAATTATAGCTTCCCCTAAATGTCTTCAATAATTACTTCAGTCTTGGATTTGATGCACACGTTACGCTGGAGTTCCATGAATCCAGAGGTAATAATAACTTTTTATTTCCTTAGTCATGGGGATGGGCAGTCATTTTATTAATTACAAATAGAGTTGGTTTTAACATCTGTTCTTATAATTCAGAATAAAGTTGGAACATAAAACCTTAAGATACATACAAGAAGAAAAAGTGATTGTGTTATGAGTTTCCAAGGGACTTCATGATTAAGAAATGAAAAAAGTACTAAGAAGACTGTAATATACTGCAGGAAAAAGGCTGAGAGAGAAGCTTTACAAAGTGTTAGATCTTGTGAAGGAGATAATATATGTCAGGTGTGAGTGTGGAAGTGGAGGGAAGAGAAGAGCCACAAGACTGGAAGTGGCAGGAATATAATTGTATTATCAAATGAACAGCTGTTACCTATGGATCAGTATATCATACCCTGGACTTGGTACAGACACATAGTTCTCTATGCAAGTTAAAGGGTTTAATGTCCACAAAAGTGTCAGGAATTTCAGCAGTTGTAGCACTTTGTCTGTTCCCGTGTCAGTGGCAGTTATGCCACCCGGCACAGACTGACATGTGGCTTAAAGACTGGTATGAACAGCTTTGCAGTGATCTGAACAGCTCTATTTATATGGTTTAGGCAGGTGCGCTTTTAGAAACAAACTTTGCTCAGGTGTCTACCTTCAGCTTTTGGTCATTCCAGCTTCCTATGCAGGTATTTTTTTCTGAAACACAGTCTTCCTCATAGTCACTGTCATGCTATCAGAGTGTCATTTCAAGATGAAAAGATAGCACTCTAATGCCAGGCTAAATAAAGAGCAGGATACATGATGGAATGAGCTAATGCATATTTTATGATGTTTAAGACTGCTTCAAGCTTTAGGAATAATAATGAGGGGCCACAAAAGGGCACAGGAATGAAATTATGACAGCTGTATGCATTTTTCTATGAGTGCATGTCACTCTGCATTGCTAATGTGACTGTGAATATACAGTATAGATTAAATGCATGGCTACTTTCTCATTTAATGGAGGCATTATTTAATAATGAAGTTATGAAGCCCTATAAAGGATGAATGTTATTCCAGACATGCCAGGGTTTTAAAAATTTACACGGGTGAAAAAGCACTTGGCAGAGCAAGCTGTGTGTCTGAGTATGTATGGCCAGGAGAGCTTCTGTAGCACAAGTCTTTGCTGCTGGTGTCATCCTTGTCTTCTCAAATGCTAAAATATATGAAATGAATTCTATGTATTTTAGAAAAAGAAAGCTTATAGGAATGCCTTGAAGGTGTTGCTGGCTTGTGGGTTGTATTGTTTTTCATGCGGAGTTGGGGTTGTTCTGCCTGGAGAAGAAAAGGTTCCTGGGAGCACTTTGCATAGCCTTTCAGTATTTGAAGGGGATTTATAAGAAAAATGGGTCCTGTTTCAATAGGACAAGAGATGATGGCTCTAAGGAAAAATAGTGTAAATTTGGATTACATATAAGGAAGAAGTTTTTAACAATGAGGGTGATAAAACACTGGCACAGGTTGCCCAGAGAAGTAGTGCGTACTCCATCCCTGGAAACATTCGAAGCTGGATTGAATGAGGCTCTGAGCAACCTGATCTGTGAAGATCAGGTGAAGATGTCCCTGCTCATTGCAGGGGGTTGGACCAGATGGACTTTAAAGGCTCCTTCCAGCCCAAGGAATCCAGTGGCTTGGTGAATGAAGCAATGAAAAGCAGATTATGATTTTATTTACCACAGATGATAATCCAGAGAAATTCTTAGCAATGGCAGTAAAATGTTAAGTACTTGCACAACTACAGCATTTGTGCTCTTGAGGTAATTGGCTGCATACATTTGCTTATTTGGAACTATTGTAATCACATATAGTATTAAAACAAATTAATATAATGCCTGAAAACCAAAGATAAATTGATATAAGCTGTCAGCCAATGGGAAACTTTAAGCAGTAGATATTGGTCAGCTCTTCTATTTAGAATAAGCAGTGATTGCAGTGTCTCAGAGGAACCTATATATTAATGTGGCCTTTTCCTTGCCAACCTCTACACTTTTCTTCTGACTAATCAGATTGAGACTTGAGGGTTGGATCCAAGCCTGATGCATTTCGCTTTGCTTTTTTGGGGAGTGTTCTGGGCACTGGCTCTTTCCAACTTCCTCCATTGTTATCCTTATGCTTTGGTAGAGCATGGAAGATGCAATTTACTTTTGATCCCTCAGCTGTGCAGGACAGTTCATCTACAGGAAACTTTCCCACTGCACACAGACAGAGTCCAACACATTCCATTTTTCTATTTCTTTGATGGTTTAGGAATGGTGAGGATGGAGTGAGCCTGGGATATGCACTCAATAATTTACATATTCTAATCAGCTTAAGGCTGTATTTTACTTCACAGAGTCCTTCCTCCCTACCTGTGCTCGTCTGTGTTGGCAGAAGTAGGACCAATAGGTAGAGGGACTGCTGAGTCCCTGACATCAGAAAGGTTCCTTTTCCTGTTCTAAACTGGGGCTTTAGTTAGTGGGGGTATTTGTCATAAGATCCATGTAAGGTCCTGTGCTGGGGTGTCTGCTGTCTGGAGCCATTAGGGATACTCACATGAGAGAACGTGCAGCACAGGCACTAAGTCTCCAGAAGCCTTCTGCTGCTTAGCATGGGGTGTTGAGACTCTCTGCAAAGAGCTGTGAGCTCAATAAGTGAGAGGAGATTGACTTATGCAGTTAAATTCATTGTTTGAAGTAGAAGTGACTGATTTTGAATCACCTGTGACACAGCAACAGACATAGTAACTGAGCCAACAAGCAAATCAGAAACCTCAAGCAGCTCATTCTTGCAAAATGGAGCCAAATTTTGTGAGAAGTAGTGGCTTTCAAGAGACCTGGAAGTATTGTTTTAAGTGGTCATTTGAGAGGTAATTTTGATGTGTCCACACTAATGTGATGCTTTAGCCAGAAGGACTGCCTTGGTAGTTTGATGTTTTCTCTAGAGAATCAATGAGCCAGGGTGAATAGTTGGCACCAACACTGAACACAGGGTAAGAAGGGCTGCTTCTAGAATCTCTAGATGTCACAAACAAGGAAAGCAGTTTGCAAGGAGGCTCAAGAATGAACTGTATTCTGGCAAATGTGCCTTATATTGGGAGATTAAGGGAACTCCATTTAGCTTATTGGAAAGAAAGTTAAGAGGCTATTTAATCAGTGCCTATGAGTATTTACTTGAGGAGAAGATATCTGATAGTTGAAGGCTCTTTAATCTGACAGGGAAGTATAACAAGATTTAGCAGCTGGCAGCTGAAGACTGAAAAATTCAAGATTGGAAACCGCCACATTTACATTAACAGTCAGAATAATTAACCATTAGAGGTACATTACTACTAGACTTAAAATTCTCCATCTCTTGGAGACTAATAAAAATGAAACCCGTTTCTAAATAGGTTTTAGAGTAACTATCTTTTTCCCTTTTTAAATTTTTTTCTGCAGAAATATTTGGGTAAAAATGCCTATTCCTTAGTAACTCTTTAACACATCAGAATTTAGGGGCTATTTAATCTTGTAATTTACTAATGGTTTACTCCTGGTTCAAAACATGAATTATTGTTTCATAAATTTCTAATAATTCTTACACATTTGTTCTCCATTGTTAGAAAAAGAAGTATTAAAATTCTATTCTATTCTATCATAAGATGAATAGTCTGAGAGGTGTTAAATTAACTGATTGAATTCTTGTTACCTCTTTGCTATATTTCCACTCTCTGCAAGAAAAGGGAAGGATTCAATACCAGTGTTTGAAATCTGATAGCAGAGAAAGGCACAGATGGGGGACTCACACAGAAAACATATTTATGGTAATATTTTCTATGAGTGATACACTGAAAGCACTGTAGTGCTGGCAGGGAATGTGAAGGTATGATGAATTCTACTTGTTTTATTAGGTGTTCATACTTTTATTTTTCATCCTTTCACAGAAGCAAATCCAGAGAAATTCAACAGCCGATTTAGAAATAAAATGTTTTATGCTGGGGTAAGTTGAGATTTGTCTTACAGAATGATGTTAACTTAGTTGCTTGAATGCCTTCTTAATTACCTTCCCCCTCACTTTCTCACATCAGGAACTTATGCCAGTTTATTCTGCCTGTTACAATTTCAAGTGCACTCATGCTGTTTCTGGCCACACACAGGTGTCTGTAGAAAAGAGCCTGGGGTACTCTTATTGTACAGAGCTGGGCAGGTGAGAAAAGTGCCACTCCTTTGGACACAGTCCTGGTCATATCTTGGTCCCTCTGCTTCTGGCTCATAAGCTTCTCAAGGCACTGCTCTGCTTCTTTCAGGGCCCCAGAACTGCACTGACACTGACTTTCCTAGAGGAATTCCCAATATTTTGGCCTTCATCTTTGTAGCTTTGAGGAGCAGTCTTGGTTGTAGGGTGGTGGGTAGTGCAGGGCACAAATCAGATATTTGGAGTGATTAATGGTGGGTGAATATGCACATATAATTTCCCATATAATGGCTCCTGTGCATTCAGGAGGGAAATGGACAACACTTCATTCTAAAGCCATTAAGAGTAAACACTAGTTTGATAATGAATGACATATAAGGTATTTCTAGATGATAACACCCATGTGCCTTAAATATGGAAATAAGTACGTAAGCAAGAATTGTGCTTAATGGCTCAGGATACCATTGAACTTGGGGGTCCAAGGACTTTTTTTCAATTAAGCTCCCAAAAGCAGAACTATCACAATTTAAAACAAAAACAACAACAACAAAAAAATCAATAATGTCTTCTGAGAGAGTAAGTTTGACCAAAGGAGGGCATTTTGGTAATTAGCTCTGTGGAGGGATAAGAACTGAGAAAAAAGAGTGGAAGTGCTGACAGTTCCTGCACTGATTTCTGTTGCAGGCAGCCTTTACAGACTTTCTGCAAAGAAGCTCGAGAGATTTATCCAAACATGTTAAAGTTGTGGTGAGTATAAGAAATTGTGTTATAATATTGTGGGAAGGGGGTGGAGGTGGAGGTTTGGAGAGAGAATGAGGTGAGAGTTTAATGGCTCTGTTACTTTTCAGTTTTGAGCATGACATTTGCAACACATTCCAAGGAAAGTCTTGGGAAAGTTGTTACAAAGCAGCAACACTTCTCTTGTCTGTGGCTCCATTCAGCAATTTCTCTGTGCTCTGTCACTTTGGCTTTGTAGTGTGATGGTACAGACCTGACTCCAAAGATCCAGGAGCTGAAGTTCCAGTGTATAGTGTTTTTAAACATACCCAGGTAAGCTCAAGACAGATTCTTCAAGTTATGCAAGAAAAATAACAATAGTTTTCAAAAGACACCTAACAGTTTTCATAGGCTGGATGAATGTACAGGAAGCATTTTCCCACCTCATTGAGAGCTGGCTCATTATAATGCTGTTAATGAGCTATGCAGAATGGCATCAGAGTTCAGGGTGCAGCAAAACCATTCCAAAAGTTAAATATCCTGATACAATAGAAATGCTTAACAAATACACTTTGAAAAGCTGTGCATCTAACATGCAAACAAGTAATTAAAGGGACAGATATCTGGTCTTGTGCTTAAATAGAGTCCAAGTGTGGAAAAAAAGGAAAGGGGGAGGAGGGGACAGAAATGGAGAGAGGGGAAGGACAAATATTTTAGTAGTTAAGGAATACCAAACTGCTGAAAGAAGTCAGTTTTTAACATGTTACAAGGTGTCCTTAACAAAAATAAAGCTGAGTTATCAAAAGTTGTTGGTATCCTGTTCTCTAGAACAGTAGTCTCCAAACTTAATTTGATTGTGCATTTCTGTCAGAAAAAAGCTTTTAAGCACCACGTCAATATATGTATATTTATAAATTATATACATGTACCTCTATTCTAGTATTACAAACAATATGTATGTTTTTAATGTTTGCTTTCTTATTGAAAGTAAAAGTAATCGTTTTCTTAATACGCTCTAATTGTCTTGTCAGTTGTGGAGTTTTCTTGCATGCACCCCACTTTGGAGACCATTGCTTTAGACAACCTCCTACTTTGCACAAGCAGTCCCAAGCACTTAATATTTTGAGTCCTGCACTGCAAGTTTTGAAGAAGGGGTGACTTGTTTTCATCTCTTCAAAGTTCCCCTTCTATCCCTTTCAGATCACTTTTAGATCTATTCTCTGATGGTAGAGACATGCCACAGCTGTATCTGTTCCTGCTTATGTCTCCCTGCCTCCTCAAACTATGCAACATTTTGCATTCCTTGTGCTGAGCTAGCAGGGAGAGGGGAAAGAGGGGCAAAACAGCTTTATGGCTCAACAGCTTACCAGCAGGAATCAAAGCAAATAGGGTGTGCTGCTGCTCTAGGACCTATTTCCTGATGTTTTCCCATTTTCCTCTCAGAGAGGAACCTGGTAATGTTTATGATGAGTACATCTGAGGGTGTTGTATCATCTTGGGAACAAAACGAAGAGGCTAAAAAGCTACTAGTCAGGACCCATCAGGACAAGCTGCTTTCTCCAACTGGCTCTCCAAACCTCTCTCTATAGGTATTGTGCTGGCACAATGCCCTGGGGGAACCCTGGTGACCACAGAGACTTTGAGCCCCAGCGTCACGACGATGGCTACATCGAAGTCATTGGGTTCACCATGGCCTCGCTGGTGAGTACAGGGGTGCTGCCAGGCTGGGAGAGCTCTGTGGGCAACACTGCAGAGTGCAAAATACTCCTTGTTACTGAAAAACAGATGTGTTTCCCCATAGATAAGGCCAAAGCGTGCTCTGCTGTTAAATGGCAGAGCTAAATAATTATTTTCTAATAAGAGAAGTGTTATTTACTAATAAAAAGTATTACTTCCAAAATATGCTGATTTGCATGTGCAGTGCTCTGAAGTTAAATGGCAAGATTATTACAGTAAGAGCAGTATGATAAGGAACATGAAGTCATGATTTTGCTGTGGCAATGTTCTATAATCAAATAAACACTGCTTTCTCTCTTTGGCTTTTATATTTCATTCTATGGTATTAAAAATATTTTTAAGTGTAGATGGTATATAAATATGAAATATAATATAAACTTATATGGACATATAGTTTCTGTATGCTCACCAAAAGTCTTGTGAAACTTTAGTAATAGCTGTGGAAGACTTTATTAGTATTTCTTGAGTGAATTTTATATCTCCTTTTTATTCTGCTAGAAAAAGGAAATTCAGCCAACAATTTTAATATGTCAGTGCACTTTCTTCCAATGCCATCTTTAAAGTGAACTAAAACTGAGATACCATAAAAGCAATCTTACTCTAAATGCCCTGGTATCCTGCTATGGCAGTGGCCAAACACTGTGACAGTGTCTTCAGGGAGTGGTTAAATGCAGCCAGAGTTGGCAATTTTCTCCATGCTAACACCAGTCTACCTAAGGCACTGCAGCTTGGGCTTAGTGTGCCCAGCAGAAGGCTCACAACTGGACTTGCTGTCAAGTTTCTATAGCTCACACTTAGCTCCATACCTGTAGGCCTTTGTTGCTGCTGTCTCATGTAAGCTAGTTTAAGACAAAGATAGATGAGCCTGTTTTAGCTAAACCCCTTGTTATGTGACCTGCTCGCAGTCCATATCACTTTCAGTAAATACCCATGATAATTGTGTTTGTTTCCTCAAAGAGTAAGTCAGTCAAATCTAATCTTCAAAGTAAGCAAAAGGCAGTCTTGGTCAATCTTTCCATTAAAATTTTTTCTGAGTTAAGGATACCTTCCTGGACTTTTTTTTTCTTTTTTTTTTTTTTTTATGACCAGTGGATTAGGGAAATAACCCACAAGAAAAAAATTTATTTTTTAGCCTAGTAGATTCTTGTGGAATAAAAGTGAAGAGGAGTTTAGGACATGTTTTTGAAAATGCTGTCAAACTTTAGCATGTACAAACTGACAATTTTCAGTCAGAAGATTTTTTTTTTTTGTTTTTGCCACTAACACAGTTCTAGTCAATGGAGGTGGATAGATCTCAAAAGCTACCAACAATTTTAGTTAGGGCTGAATTTAAGAAGTAGGACCCTTTGAGCTTCTGTTTCTCTTTAAAAGAAGCCTAGTTGAGAATTGTGGGTCTACAGGTGTATTTTGGTTGTGATGCTGAAGAATGATTATAACCCTAGACTGCATTGATATAATCCTAACTTGCCTTGTCTCAGATGTGCTTGTTGTACCTAAGCAGGTCTGTGAAACCAAACAAAAGAACTACTTTATAAAAAGCATTATTATATTATTGATCATATTGTCAATTGATCCATCATATTAAGTGCACAGGCCTTGACTTGTGTTTACACTGTTCTCTGTTAGCATTGCATTATTTTGAGAATTTTTTTCTGCATCTGAGAGATGAGAGTGAATTGTCACATAATAGTCATATTCATTAAAAAAATACATTTCTGCCCAAACATGTCTGCCTAGGACTTGAAGGATCTGCTTATTGTCTTCCTTGCTTAATTTCTTTGAAGTGAATTCTTTAACATGATATTTAATTGTTTTAACAAGGTCCTTCTGTTTGCTCTTTTCAGCCTGTCTAATGCTGAGGTTGACTTGATGTGTAAGCTTTCATAATAAAAAACTTAAATTTACTAATTCATATTAAGGACCATTCTGTTCAGGAAGAGGAAATAATTTTTCTGTCTCGCAGATGTATCTAATTAGGGATGTTGTTTTAAAGAGCAAATAATTATTAGCATGACTGTTATTGTAAAAACAAACCAACCAAAGCAAATTGAAAGCTTTAAGAATGAGCACAGTTATTAATTTGTGTGTGCACACGTGTGTATATATAGAGGATGAGTCCGATAATGCATGTGGTTAGATATCTGCTTGATGCTTGGCAGTTTTGGGGTGAAAACACTTTCATTGTGCTCTTTCAGAATAGCTTAGGAATGGAGTACTGTGTAATGGATGCTGCCAGCAAAGTGATGCTGCCAGCAAAGTGAAAGGCAACAAATTGGATTTGTTAGCTGCCTCAGCTGCCTCTGTTCTGAGCTATCTTTTCCCTGCTTGGTGTTTTGTTTGTTTGTGTATTTTGTTTGTTGTTTGCAGGCTGCTCTCCAGGTGGGTGGCCACGGAGAGCGGTTGCACCAGTGCCGGGAGGTGACGCTTTTGACGTACAAGTCTATCCCCATGCAAGTGGACGGCGAGCCCTGTCGGCTGGCTCCCTCCCTCATCCGCATCTCCCTGAGGAACCAAGCCAACATGGTGCAGAAAAGCAAGAGGAGAACGTCCATGCCTTTGCTGAATGAGTGAGTTGCACATGTGCATGTCCTAACGGCAGGAGGCCTGTGTGGGGCAGCATATTCCGTCATGGATTTTGCATGTACTGGACTCTCAGCGCATTTGAAAAATAAATTTAAAAAAATCACATCTTCTGAAGTCCCTTTTCACTCTATTGTAAATACTTACCTGACTTTCTTTTACTCTTTATCTTCTGAGTTACCCCTGTCTTGCTTTTAGACTGGTGTTCTATCTTTATGTTATGTATTTATTTATTTAGAGAGGTTTCTGCAGGCTTGGCAGTGTGCCCCTTGGCTTCTGATGGTTCTGCATATGTATGCCATTTGCCCTTGAAGTTTTTTTGATTTAGTTTCTCAGCTTTATTGATCTGCTTTTTAAGCTGCATTGAAGACCCTGTAAGAAATTGCCATAATCAAGAACTCATCAGGACATATTTCAGTCTCTGCTGTGAGCCCATGCTGCCTGGCAGAGTCTATGGAGAAAGATTTGAATGTCCTGAAAGAACTGTTTGTACTTTGTAGGAAATCTTTCTCCAGTATAGAAATCCAAATGAGAAATGAGTATTGTAAATATGACTAGAGAAAAGCTGAGATTGGAAACTAGTAGCTTGTGAAGGGAAATACACAGGACTAACATTCCTTTTCATGATTAAACTTTATTACAAGCACTGCAGATACAATTTAATCAGAAGAAACCTAAATAGTCAAATTTTGGCCTATGAAAGTGGCCATCCAATAAAATTACTTAGATTATTTTGTAGAGGGTATTATTGTAATCCTTGTATAGGTCTTTATTGCTGCTAAAACGAGTGTTGCAAGGGACTTTGCTGTTTTTCATCAAATATTCCAACTGTGAAGCAAAACAGTCTGTCCCTTATCCAAAATAAAAACTAATGCCCCAAAGTTATTAAAGATCTACATTTAATTCAAACACTCATGCATCAAGGCTTCAATATGTCTGGGGAAATGGGTGGGGGAATTTTGCTGTTGCAATTGTAATGGTGAGGCAAGTTCTGTGAAGAGATGTAATACCTTCCAAAAGACTAACTCATATAACTGGAAAAAAAAGGACAAGGTCTTAGATACACCTTTTCTCTTCAGCTATCTTAAAAGTATACAGCTGTATACCTAGAGAAAGATCCTGCTTTACTTCAAACTTTGACTCCGGCCCTTAAGAGTTTTTTGTCATCCCCTGGCTGTCAATCTATTAATGTAGTCAAAGCCACCCTGGTTACTTTCAACATGTTCCTGTTCAGTTTAGCACTCTGTCCTCTTACTGAGACTAATGCTTTAAATTGCAGTAGAAACCCATTTCTCTAATGTGCAATTTCTATTTGCCTGGAAAACCTATAAAGTATACTCATCTTTCTTGAGCAGAGAATAGCAGACTCTTGACTATGGGCAGCAGTGCTCAATTTCACCCAACCACAACTCCTCAATCTTCAGTGAATGTAAAGGGCAGCCCTGGGACATCTTTTTTTTGCACTGAAGGACACTAATGCAAACGTAAAAAGAGAATTCATGGTATTTCAAACTGATAATTAGCATGGGTTAGGTTTGGATTTTTAGATCTGAATTTAAACTGTGGTAGAGAAATACAGATCTGTAGTATATACCAGTTATCAAGGGGATACTATTAGTGGTTTAGCTTGATTTAAATGTGCCATGGTACACTAAATTGCTGTCAGAGTCCTTTGATTTGGCTGACATATTTTTTTGCAGATCTTTGTCTTGGGAAAATGCAAATGATCTGTCAGGAACTGTAGTCTCAGCTTCACATATCAGAAACTGTGTGTGTAGATATTTACATCTATTTCTATATATATCTGAGTATGTTCACTCTGAGGTGTTAAAAAGAAGGGAGAGAGGACTTGAATCTTCTTCTACTGTGATAAAAAGTAAATGACTTGTTAAAGGTTAAAATCTAGGAAACATATTAGTATTGTTAGAGGTTCATTCAATATGATGCTGATTGGTAGTATTGCATAAGTGAAGAAATTTGTAATTAACTATGTTTATCTATTTTTCTTAGCTTGATCTCTAGGATATAATTCCTTGTTCTGTTGGAATCTCCCAGAAAGCCTGGTATTGAATTGAACATGATAGATGAAGGGTTGTTTAATGACTATCATTTAAATGTCAGATGTGTGAGATAAGTCATCAGGTCTGGAGCTATCTTTAATTACTAGACAGCTCTTCTTGAGCTCCTTGCCAGAAAAGCAATTAGAAAATTATCTTGGTCACAAAAATGCAGAATTGTTATTATTGTCAGCTTTGACATTATTGCCAGATAAAAAGTAGGAGTGAGTAGAAGAAGACTAAACTTGAAGAAGTCTTACACTGTTTCTGTATTTTTTTGTCCTGATCATCTTTTTTCTGTGTTTTTTTTTCTTTTTCTTTTTTTTTCTCCTTGAAACACTTGTTGGCTAAGTTCTCATTCCTGTTCTCCACTATTGATCACAGTAGCATGTGAAAGAGACAACACAGCTTGGTTTTCTGTGACTGATCCAAGAATCTGGCTGTTGTGAGCTACACCAAAAATTATGGGGAATAAAAAGAGAAACTGTGGTTCAGCTTTTCCAGGAATAATTTTCTGATTAGAAACTCCTGCATAGTATATTCCCCAGTAAGTTTCAGTTAATGAACACTTTCTGAATTGCAAAATGGATTTTGCTCTCACTGACTTTTAGTTTGGCTTGAGGGAGAGCATCCCGCATAATGGAAGAGAAAGAAGAGTCTGTGAAGATAAAACAACTTTTTAGATAAAATATATTTGAGACATTCAAGAAAAAGAAAGGGATCATTTGAATATAAACTCTAAGGTGAATATAAACACTAAAGGTGAATATTAATAAAAGGCAAGTTTCCCTAAGGTATGAGCAAGAGGAATGGAAACAGCATCTTGTCATTGTAGATACAAAATCTCCAGTAAGCGTATTTTTTCCTTAAACAGTAATTGGTTGGTCAACCCTTGGAGAAAATTCAGTCCATCTGGAGCTCAGCTTTGATGTTTGTTTGCATTTCTGGACCTGCTTCCAAAGTCAAGTTGCTTTGAAATTTTTCAGTGCCTGTGGAAGGAATTCTGGGATCCCTTGTCTTGTATGTTCATGTGCTGAGCTTGCCACTGCTCCTCACTTGTAGCTTTAGAAAGCTCCTGTGTGCCACATAGCAGTGATTTTCTCCATTTGCATGTCTTCAGCTGCTCTTAGCTTCCTAATGTGAGCTCAGAGCTCTGCATGGCCCTTCATTCAACTTTTATGTGACACATTCCTTTTGTTTCTGTTTAAATGTTGTGTGTCTTTTTCTTTCTTCTCTTCCACTCCTCCTCTCTCTCTCACCTTTTTTTCTTGTCTGTCCTCACCGTGTGCTGTTTTTCTCCTGGCCACTCATTTCCTGCTGCCTTATAGTATCCATAAAGTGCAGTCTGCTGACCTGAGGAGAGTCTCGGCTCCCCCTGATTCCTTCACTGTGTGAGTATCTGGCTTTTTTTCTATTCTAAAAGTTCCAGTCTTTTGTTTTTATCCTGTGTCGTTCAACTGAGAGATGGGGCAGTAAAACCCAATGGCAGATGGAAAGAGGGAGCTCAGATGACAGCATGACTGATGGGCACAGTTCCACAGTAGCCAAGTAAGGTGAGCATGACATATCTGGTGGTGGTGATCAGGTTCAGCCATGAGCCAGCTCTCCAAACATTCACGACAACAGGCACACCTGAGGTTTAATGCCAGGCATCATTCCTGGAAAGAATTTGCATGAGATCTTTTCAATCCAAAACAGGAGGTTTCCTCTGAACATGAGGAAAAAAAAAAAGCTTTTTATCAAAAGGCTGACAGAGCACTGGCACAGATTGCCAAGAGAGGTTGTGGAATCTTCATCTTTAGTCATAGTCAAACCCTGCCTGGACATGGTACTGGATAGCCTGCTCTAGGTGGTCCTGCTTGGGGTTTGCACCAGCTGACCTCTAGAGGTCTCTTTCAGCTTCAACCATTCTGTGATTCTGCGAAATTTTGGAAAGCTCAAAGTGTTTTACTGTTATTTTGGAAAAAGGAAAGATTTTCATTTCGGTGTGCCTTTTCCATGGGTCCAGTCTGCTGTATTCTGCTGAAGCAGAAAGTAATGAAAGCATAAAGTAATGAAAGCATAAAGTAATGAAACCAACTTGCCTCACCAATTCAGCATCTGAATCAGCCTCTAGAAAAAAGTTGAGGTAACCCTTATTTCTTACACAGAACATTGAGCTGTGTGCCTAAGAGAATGAGTACTATTTCCAAGGTCAGAGATATCCCTTGGAAAATAACCTCAAAGTTTTGATGCAGTTCATTTTAATGTCCCATTTGATATAATCTGTCAGAATAAAGCAGGAAGAGAAAGACTTGCAAACTAATTTGAAAGTCAAAGTTGTTCTCTATCTTAAAATCTGTGAAAATAGATTAAACATGCTGCTGCACTGGGGCTGCCAATTAATGTGTCTGGCAAATTAAAATAAGAACCCATGAGGTAACATAGAAATATGATGTGGATTACGATGGCTTTGAGATTCAAATATTGCTTTGTGGTTTTTTTTGTTGAACAACACAGAAGAAGACAGAGTTCCAGTTAGTACTGAACAGCAGGGCAGATCCTACTGAGACCTGGTGATGGATTATACCCTGTCTTAGATAAATGTCAGGATTTTTGCAGCAGGAAATGCATGGGAATTTGGGACAGCCAATTTATTAGGCTCATGTGGGTTTTTGCAGAGACAGTAGAACTGCAGTATGATCCATTGCAAATGCTTATACAAGGGTGTGTAAGTAAATACAAGCATATTTTTGAGGGTCTTTTAAAAGGAAGGTGAAAATTTGCATTTTTCTGCTGAATGTTCAGAGATGAGAAGATGCATATGTGAGAGTACATTTTTCTTGGGTGGTTCATGCTGAAAATTACCATAGAAAAATAAGTTATTTACTTGTGTAGATCCTACAGCTCTTCTAAAAGTGAAATAAACACTCTGGGTAGGCCGTAATTATTTTTTCAATTACAAAATCTACATAAATGAAAATACAAATATCACTATTGGTAAATACTACTCCTTTATGGAGTTTGTGGTAATGATTGTGGCAGAGTATGTGTATAAAACCTGTGTGAATAACCAAAGGGTAAGAGAAAATAATATTTTTGCTTTTAGAGGTTCAAATGCCAAACAAAATCAACTTTCTCAAGCTGATATAGTTACTGTCTATAAGAGGAGAGTCTCATAAACAGCAGGAGGCAAGGTTTAAGGGAAAAGGTGGTAGAATGTGAACTATTCTCCAAATGCAGAGTTAAGGATGAAAATGCTTAGAGAGATCTTCTTTTTTTCTGAAACATGATTTATAGGGAATCGAGTCTCCTCATGTCTTCATTATTTTTTCCTGTTTAACACGTGGGTTTCTGAAAGTGAAGCTGTCCTGTGTTCCCTGGCAGCCCAGAAAGCCAACCATAAATTGAGCGGCAGCTGAAGCAGCATGGCCAGCAGGTCCAGGGAGGTGATTCTGCCCCTCTATTCTGCTTGTGTGAGACCTCACCTGTAGTGCTGCCTCCAGCTCCAGGGTCCCCACCATGGCAAGGATGTTGACCTGTTGGAGTGAGTTCAGCAGACGGCCCCCAAGGCAATTAGAAGGATTGAGCATCTCTCCTATGAGGAAAGGCTGAAAGAATTGGGATTGTTTGTGTTCAACCCGGAGAACAGAATCTTTGGGGTAACCTAATTGTGGCCTTCCAGTACCTGAGGGGAGCCTACAAGAAATATGGAGAAGGACCATTTACAAGAGCCTGTAATGACAAGTCATTTTAAAATGAAAGTGAGTAGGTTTGGATTAGATATTAGGAAAAAATTCTTTATGGTGAGGTGCTGGAACAGGTTGCCCAGAGAAGCTGTGGGTGTCCCATCCCTGGAGGTATTCAAGGCCAGGTTTGGATGGGGCTTTGAATAACCTGGTCTTGTGAAAGGTATCCCTGCCCATGGCAGGGGAGCTGGAACTAAGTGATCTTTAAGGTCCCTTCCAACCCAAAAAATTCTATAATTCTATTTAGAGGGATTATTACTTATGGAGAACCCACTGTGCTTGGAAGGGTGAAGTGTGAGAGAACCACAGCTAGCATACAGGAGAAGAAAAGTAGGTTCCAGGAGTCTACTGGGAACTTCAGAATGTGTCTGTACTTCAAGTGTCTCTGTGGGTTAGCTCTACAAAGCCAAATGTTTGCTGAAGAAATTGTGAGATAAAAAAGTACCAAAGAATTTACTACATTTGGGTTAACCTGGCTTATATGGGATAACTCTCATGCTTTGATTTTGGCTGTGACATGGCTGATTTTCTCCCTAGTAGCTGTACAGAACTGTTTTTTGGATTTATGGCAAGAATAATATTTTGGCTATTGCTAAGTAGTGTTTATGCTAAGGAAACACTATTTTCAGTGTCTTACACTGCTGCTGAGGAGCTGCACTCAATGCTGGGAGAGAGTGAGGCCAGGTAAGCTGACACAAACTGGCCAAGGGATGTTTCACACCGGAGAAGGTCATGCCCAGTATGTAAATTGGAGAAGTTACCTGGCAGGGGTCTGAGTGCTGTTTGGGGATATGCTGTGTGGTGAGCTTTTGTATAATTTTCTCTCTTATTTGTAATTCTCTCTGCCCCCCACTTATCATTACTATTGTTATTATTATTATTACAATATCTATTATTATTATTATTATACTATTTTGTTCTATCATGAAATTCTTGTCCATCTGTGCAGTTTATGTTTTCTTTCCAATGCTTCTCCTAACCAAGGGGAGAAGTCCTTTGGTCCAGCCCTCTATGACATGGCTGCTCATATATATGACAATCTAGCTAAATTCATTCCTAAATGAGAGAAAAAAATATGTGGTAGAGCTTATAATTTCAAGGGTATTTGTTTGGGTTTTTTTTAAGTAAAGAGCTTAGCAAGAGCTTCACCTTAAAATAATAGATAACTTTTGTGAAGCGTTGAAATTTGTTCATAGAAGAGACTGAATGAGTCTGCTATGTTGTGGCAGTTCTTATATTTCCAGTAGATAGATGCTGTCAGAAACTTATTTTTAATGCATCATTTCCATGCTCTGTCAATGTGATCTTGAAAGTAAGGTGAATTAATTTTTCTCTTTTGGCTACTGCTTTCCTCTTTCCAATTGTTATAAACACCAGAATACTTAATTAATTTTTCATGTTTATTTCTTCTCTAGGAGACAGGTAATTCATTAATCATTCACTGTCACTGCAAACATCCCCTAAAAGACTGATTTTTTTTACTCAAGTATTTTTTCTATGGGGGGGCAGTAGATTTCCTTTTCTGTTTACTGAATCATGTTAAAAGTCCATGTGTAAGATGGTATGGGCTGTATTCTTGAAGATGTGTTAGAAATTTGTCACTGGATTCTGTAGACTTGTTGGACTGTTTATATTTTTTTTTTCCTTTTTCTGTGGAAACATGAAGTGTAAAAAATGATTCACTGGGTTCATAAATAATTGAAATGGGGATTGGGGTATTTATAATTTACAAGTCTGTCTACCCAGCTGAATCAAGCTGGTGGCATGTTTAGTGTAGCTGTTTGCTGTGCAGGAGTGCCAGGCTTGGGCAGGACCCAAACTTGCTCTGCCTGTGCTCTTCCCTGGGTGGCTGGAGGCAGGAGCACATGTCTTAGGAAAACCAGCTGTGCTCCAAGTGAGCCGTCTGGCATCCTCTCACTTGTTGCTGGATGATTAATAGGGGTGAGAGGAGGAAGTCATGGCTTCATCAAAAGCTGAGTGTGTTTTCTAGATGAAAGATCTTGGAGAAGAGTCATATTTAGGTTTGTGTTTAAATGAAATCATTATAAATAATAAACATGAACAAACAGAATGTTTTATTTGACCTCAATCTTTATTTGCATCCTCATGAGGCAAATGACATTTAGGATTTAATTCTGTGGATTGATGTGTTTATGGAATGAATTCTTAATTAGATTCTTTAGGAGGTAATGGACTTCATTAATCTGTACTTTCAAATACTTTTTGTTGACTATGTAATACACCATTAAAAAATTGTTAAGAGGTAAGTAATTTAAGTAATTTAGGTTGAATTAAAGTGCAGCAATCTCCCCAAATTTATTTATAAATTGGTGCTTTATGTGGAAAGCTTTTCTTCCTCTCCTTGCAGTTAAGCAAGCTGTTCTACACAGTATTTAGAGACATCTATTTCTATTCATACTGTGCTAATGTTTCTGTTCAGTGGCATTCATCACCCTGTTATTTGCTTTTACATGGACATGCTTATGTATTTAATCTTTCTGGTTACTGGATATACTGAGTATGTCTGAACAAAGACAAATTTATCTCTTTGTATAATAATATGGATTATGATGCAGTGTCTATGAAGACTGAAGTAGTGTAGATAGTGGAAGTATTTCGCTCAGCTCCATTAGAGTTCTGTGAATGAATTAGTTAATTAGTTTGACTGATGAGGACAATATACCCTGGTGTCAATTACTAGTCTGATAGCACAAGAAATGAATATTCAAATAGTGAGTTTTAGAATCAAATTTATTTTGAATAGGTAACAAAATTTAGTGACACAATGTGTCAGCCAATCACTATTATAAGAGAACAAAGGGTGTTTGCAAAGAACTGATGAACAAAACCATCAAGCTTCAGTTACTGCATAAATGTCTCTTTTGTGTTGGTGTCAATACACACACGTATTTAGGAATTTGAATATAATGTGAATATATGTTTACCTGTTTTATGAATATGCTGCTTATGACTGGACCTGGCTAAGTGTACCAATCTCTACCCTGTAGAAAAGAACACCTAGCATTGTTATTTCTGGTAATAGTTTATTTTCTGTAGAAAGCTACTGTTTCCAAGGTTACATTTTTTTTTTTTTTAGTAAGATAACTAAATTTTTCAGATGGACAAGAGGCCAAGTTCTGTTTCTCTCCAGTTGTATGTTTTAGCACACAACCTGTTTATGTGATGGTTTTAGCCTGTCTTCATAAAAATAGTGTGAGAGGAGGGCAGAACAGAATACCAAACTCTGGCACTTGCCAGTTGATTGCCCTCCTACACTGGACCTGCTCCATTTTCTCCTCAGAAAACACATCACACTTTAGATGGTGTGCTTGTTGCTCCTTCAGAAGCAAAGTTAGAGGTATACGGTGTGCCTATATATCAAAAATTATATGTTTTGCAAAATCATGGGAAGTGTCCTCCTAAACAATTTCTAATTAAAAGAGAATTTTGCAGCATGTGTGTGTGGTTCTTGGAAGAAAAAATATATTCTAGACATGCTCTTCATTTTAGAATTTTTCTTCCTCCAGCTTCAAGCAAAGAAAAAGACCTTGTTCACTTCTTTTTAGGTGAAAGGACTAATTTGATTCAGAAGGTGATACTGCACATGCAGTAGGTTGCCTTCGGCTTCAAGCTAAGAAGTAATGTTTGTTTTTCTTCCTTACATGGCATTAGGTAGTGAGTCAGCATATCTACAGAAGTCAGTGTTGTCTTTCTCTCCCCTTGGTGTCCAAACAGCGTCCTGTGTGGGATGGTGTTTGGACACTAACAGGTAGGTTGGAAGGGAGGAAATTACCAAAGGTTTGCGGATGTTGGCATGAGGTCATCCTGTTTTCCTCTCCTGCTTTCATGAGATACCCAGATTATTCATTGTGATAATGAGTTTGAAACGATGCCCATTGTGATAGAATATAAGCCTACCACTGATTAATTGATTACATTAGTGGAGAAAATTCGCATTACAACCTCTGTTTAGAAGTGAGGTAACACAGGTAACATTTGTGAGATATGCCTTGTCCTTCACTAGCAGTGCAAATGCTATAAGTCAGGTAGTTTAAAACTGAGAAAAAGAAAGAAGCAAAGCTGTATATTTATGAGAGTATTATGACTTTGAAAAGGCAGCGTGTATTAGATAATATTACTGTAGGCAGAGTCCTGGTACTAACAAGATTAAAACAGAAAATATAGACAGTATTTTGGTAAAAGCACAGAAAGAGTAATCTACTTTTAACTGATCTGGGGCTGAGTTCCTACAGGACAGACATTTGCTACATGCATTATGATACACAGATGGTCTCTCTTTCTTTAAAAGTGGAAGATGCAAGTGTGGCTAAATTAATTTGTATACAATCTAGCTAAACTTAAAAAAAACCAAACAAATAAAAGTTATATTAAGGTAGAAACTAGTGTGAAGTGAAAAAGAAAGCTTTTTTGACAAATTTCTATCCATATTTATCTGGATATTTCATATTAAGTATATGAACACTCAATTTCTAGATACTGACCTACTGAGCCTTTCAAAATTATCAGTAGTTGGGGTATCTAAATCAGAATAAATTCTGTAAAAGTGAGGTTGCCATACTGCTTCCTGCTTTTAAAAGTCCTCCTGGGTTTTGAGTATTAGACTCACAACTTTTGAAATCTGGTTCTTAGCCACATTTTTGTTGACTGTTTCTCAGACCTGAGATGCTGGATTGGGATCTTTCAGTAGTGTTGTGTAGATGCTCTCATGGGCAGAGGTTGTTCTGAGATACTTCCCAAGAAGCATCTTTCTGTGTCTTGAAATTCAAGTTGGCAGATGTGTGTACTGGCTGTGGTAGGGCTCTAAGAATCTACACAAAGTCAAACTGGAGAAGGGCGGGGTAGCTTCATGGGCGTATAAAAATTCAGGAAAAACCTTTGCAGTTTCAGGTCACACAAACAGCAAAGAGGATTCTGATCTTGCTTATTATTTAAGGTGTAATATCTATGCTGTTGTGCAGTAGATAGTCATAATTTTAAATGCAGGAATAGGCCTGTGGGGATGTGGATCACTTTTGAAGACGCTTGTGCATTTTCTTCTTTCAGAGAAGATTGAAATCCCTTCATATCCTGTTTTCCTTTACTTTTCTAGGGAGCACTTTGTCTAAGAAGCTTTCTTGTTTTCTTGCAGTCCTCATTCCATCCCAGATCGCCTGCGGATCAGAGTGAACAGGATTAATTTACAAGAATATGAGGGGCTACATTACGACAAAGAAAAACTCCGGGAAGCTTGTAAGTTGGAAGAAGCCAGATTGTAGCTGCTTTTGACAGAACATTCTGTACAAATCTTACTTTGACCAAGACAACCCCTACCCCAAAAATAACAACAATATACAGAGTCAAAATTTTGGATGAGTAATATAGAGAGTATGCTCATCTATATGTGCATATGTACAAATGTTCTCTCTCTATAAATAGCCTCTGTAGAGATCATGTATACAGATTGCACCTGCCTTCTTATTTACCTATTTTTCTGCCCTGTGATTATATTTACTGTAAAATAAGTAATGTTCTGCACACAGGGTATTTTTAATTCCTATCTTTCTGCTGTTTCTGCTGGGTTTCTAGTATATGAAACTGTACCAGATTTTATGATTAGCATCAGATTTCAAGCTGAGTGGAACACTATAATATATTTGATATTGAGAATGTGTACTGACCTGGAACATGGTTCTTGCACAGGTACATTTATCTTGGGGAACAAATCTGGGTTCCCCACACCCTTATTCTTTACCAGCCTTCAGTTTTCCATTTCAGAGAATAATCACTGTTTTGTTTCCTCATGTAATGGTTTAATTGCTGTGTTTAGGGGTAAGTCAAAAGCAGACAGTGGTTGCTTTGGCAACATTGATGATGACTATCTGAACTTAAAAACGGAATTCCTTTCCTTGGTGACACACAGAGTCATTAATCAGTGAGGGACAGGGCTGCTTGTGATAACAGTTTAATAGTCTTGTTACGCATCTGGCTCATTATTCATATTAAATTACAAGCATAAGTGTTTGTTGTGCAACAGAGCTTCAGTTCCCTCTGCAATACAGAGTGCTCTGGTAATTACAGGATGACAATCCTTTTAATTGGTTTGGTTATCTTATTGTTGGAAGATAGTTAAACTGTTTCCATTTCACTCTTCCAGTCTCCCCTCTCCTCAATCTACCATCTCTCCTTACACCAAAAGAATTGAAATAGCTTAAATTTTAATATAGGTCTTGACAGCCTTAACTGAAGTTACTGGATTTTGGTCATATTATATATATAAAGCAAACCAAGCCTTCTTCACTGGACTGAGAAGAATTTTAACAGGATCAGGATTATTCCTCACTGGAGCAGAACTTGCTTCAAGTTCAAACTGAGAGTTTTACATTGAGTAGATTTCAGGCCACACTGAACACACAGCTCCCCAACACTGTCAGAAACAACTTTGTTCATTTGAGGGTTTCCCATCTGAGGAGAGCTATTCTTATCCATCCTTAGTATGGATGCAAATTTTCTGTGTCTGTAGTTAGCATGTTTTTTGTCCTTAGAAGCCATTACATGTTCTGACACAAAACATACAACTTCTTACACTGTTGTCACTGCAGTGGTAATTGTGTATTTACGTTATTTGTCACCTGCCAAAATTCATAATGATAAGATTATAAAAAAAATGCCAGCAACTGATCTAGCATCCTGGTTTTAGATTTCATATGGATTTGATCACTTAGTAGGAGTGTGTTTAAGAGGTTATAATTCAAAAACCAGATATTTGTTCATCAAGAGTTAAAATTATTGCTTTTGGACATTGGTGGTTCATTTGTAATAAAACCCTTTTGAATCTTTGAAGTTAATGCATGTCCACCATGATAATATAACATAGCTGGACTGGACTATTCTCTCTAGATATTTTCCATGAGTTGTTTTTTCCTACCAGTCCTCTTTTAAGTGTTCCAGTAATGCTTGTACATTACTGTTGTTACTTACTGTATAAATATGAAAGAGGAAATATCCTCATTTTCCTAGAAAAGACCAGAAAAGATACTTCACCTTAGCCTTTGTAGTAGTAATGTCCTGTGAGAGGGCATGTAATTTTTACTATACATTGGTGGTCATAAGTCTACTGCTCTGCTTACATAACTTTAAATGCCTCTTTTACTGGGGAGTTGTTACTAAAGAGGTGCTGATTTCTTTCAGCAAGAGTGTAGCTCCTGTGTGTATGGATGTCTCACTAGATGCTTACAGTATACCAAGTTTATGTACTTGTTCAGGCTTTGGCAGAATACCTACAACTGAATCCAGAATGCTATACTTAATATCCATTCTCCATCCACGTGGATTAAAACCAGTTTGACCTCCCTAAATAATTTGAGAACAAAGCAGAATCTCACAACAATCTGAACAGGAAAAGGAAGCCAGTTAATAAGGAGTTACCCCTGAAGGAAAAATAACAAAGAACTAATTCAGGATTTTGCCTGTTACATGTCTCCATAATACAGTTTTGAAAGCTCTGACCTCACTGTAATAATCTGGATAATTTTAACTCACAATGAATACATTAATGCTTGCTTGCTTGTAATACTGATTTGAATCTATCAACTATTTCACCTAAGATTGTCTTCCTGATATAGAGGAGCTCATGATACAAAATGTTCCATGAAGATTAATCTTCACTCTGCTGGAGGTAGACACTTCATTTTGAAAGCCTCCAGAACAATTAAGGAATGTCATTTTGTCCTTTGAAGGGCATGACTGTCCTTAGTTCATTCTCCTTCTGTTTTCTACTTTTCTTGTCAATGCAGCTGGCATTTAACCCAGATGCTGTTTCTGAATTGTCCCTTTCTTCTCCCCCCTTGCTCCTTCTTTTCTCCTGTCAACAACTCAGTATTGTGTGTGGGATGATTAATGATGGTACAGAGGGTGCTTATTGATCCTTCAGTGAAGAGGGATGAATGCTTCAATGCAGCATTTTAAGAAAGGGATATATGGTGGCATTTTAGTTATGTTGTAATATTCTTCACTGCAAAAGTAGTTATCTTTTCTAACACCTCCTTATTCATGTCCTAAGCACTTGTCACCTTAGTCACAAGCTTCACCACCTCTGACCAATATGAGAGTTGTACATTACAATGACCCAACTAAGATTATCTTACTCAAGAAGTGAGGAAGACTGATGTTTCTAGGTGGACAGAATTTATTTCTGTCTCTACTGCCTGCTTGTCTTGTGTACACTCTCTCTGGCTTTCTGTTATAGCAGTAAAGTGTGATCCAAAGCAGCACTGTGGGTGAACAATTGAGTTATTTTTAAGACAGCAAAATCTTTGTGTGTGAGACCCTATTTTCTCCTTTCCAATATAACTAAGAATTTCCTAACAATGGAGGCATATGTGGAAAGTAATTATGTTTAAACAAAAGCAACAAACAAACCAAACATAAGCTAGACAGTGACCTATGATCTTCAGTGCTTCTTAGTTTTTCCTAGCAACAACATTTCAGATTTGCATCATAAAAATGTATCAGTGAAATGATTCACCATAAACAGAAACTGAACAGTTGTGGGATTTTTTAATAGGGTATGTCAGCCCTTACGGCCCTTAACTTGTTGTGTGTGCCCTACGCATGAAGAATAATCTTAACTTCCTCAGTACCACTAAAATTAAGGAGGAATCATACCCAATTGCAGTGATGACAGTATCAGAAATAACTCTTAGCCCTGTGTCAGCTCTAGGTTTCCCATACTTTATTTTACACAGATGCAGCTGCTCATTATGTCCTCTGGAAAAAAATATCACACTAGACTCAAGAAATGTTAAGAGAATATTTAGTTCCATGTTTTTAATGATTGGCCTGTCTGTAACTTAACAATCCTCTTCTGTGCAGCCTCCTTGCTCTGTGTGTGTGCATGATGCTGTAACATGATGGGATCTTAACCTTGAATTCTTGTCTGTTTGATTATCTGTAGTTAAATGTCTATAATGTGTGTACCTCTATCCGTGGGTTACTTGAGGGTTTTGGGATCATCCTAGGAGTTCTTATCAGATACGTGGGGTACACAGAGTGACAAGATTGTGAGTCATTGTGATTTGTACATGTACAGTAATACTGTAGCTTCCTCATACCAGAAAAGCACTTGGAATCCTTGATCTATCAAAGGGATAAACTCTCTTTAAAACTTAGGGATATCACAGGTGAAGCTAATTTGGAGATCATGTGATTTTGAACAGCTAGCTAAGTAAGAAAGGGCCAACACTTAGGAGTTGGTATTTATTGCCTGAATATGTACTATAAAAGTCAGCAGGGAGCAGAAGACTTCCTGATGAGCCACAAAGGAAATGTGTTTATATTGGGAAGCAGTTTTGAGCGGGATGGATTTAGACAAGGCAGGCTGTGCAGCTACAAACCTTCTCTTTCATCCTGTAAAGGATGCACCATTGGGCATTTATTTGTCAGGAGATCTCTTTGGGCACATGGTAGAAGATCCATAGAAGACAACATTACCTTCACTCTGCTTAGAAGTCAGTGCCTTGCTCTAAAAACTTTGTTTTGTCAATATATGTTGTGCACAAACTAGCTAATTTAGGTATTTCTTCATCATGATGATTTTATAAGATCTGAAACTGAGAGGGCTTGAATGGATTGCTTAAAGCCTCCCAGCAAAGTGAAAGCAAGAGGATTAGAAGTCAGTAGTGAGTTAAATATTGGAAATTGCTGTTCTCTGAGGTTGGGGGAAAGAGTAAAGCCAAGCCATTGAAATTTCATATAATGATATTATGAATCACAGAATGATTTAAGTGAGAAGGGATTTTTAAAAATCATCTAGTTCCAACCCACTGTTGTGGGCAGGGACCTCTTCCACTAGAGCAGGCTGCTCTGACCTTGAACTCTCCCAGGGACAGGGATATCTTCCACTTATCTGGGCTACCCATTCCAGTGTCTTGCCTGTCTCATTGTAGAGAATTTCTTCCTAATATCTAATCTAAATCTACCTTGTCTTGACACCTCACAGGGCATATTCAGTGCAGTCCTATGTCTTTTGAGCTAGTGGGAAATTGTCATGTGTTAAGTTTGTCATCTTCTTTAAACTAGAAGAGATAGGCATTTATATTTATAAGATTTATATTTATATTAAATTCATAACTTTATAAAAATTTATATTTACCTTAGAGAAGTGGGTAGAAGCAAGAATATTAAGTTCCTTTTTAAACTTTTCAGGAAACCACACTGTAGTTTGTCTTTCTCATGTTGGCTTTTCTGTGAGGTTCTTCTGTTCATATTCAACTTGCATGTTTCGTTAGCATTTTTCTGATTTGATTTCCTCTTACATTTTTAGTCCTGGTTGTCCCCTTTGGATAACTCATCCCATACACATCCTTCCTGCCTGTCTTAGTCTGTCTCTGCAGACCTCACAGCACAGGTTTCTGCTCTTTTTCTTTACCCTAAATATTTATTTGTTGTTTATCCAGATCTCTGCTGCCAGCTCTTACTCCCAATATCCATTCCCAGCCACCTTCAATTCCCAGCTCTTCAGTTTTTTTTTTTCTATAATCTGTTCCTTGTTGTGTGGTGTTTGGCACAGGTTCTCTCCTCCTTTGACTTGGGCTGCTTCTTCCCTTTTGGCAGGATATTGGAAAAATCACTGAGAGACTGGAGCAGATGACTGCCTTTTCAAACATGGTCTGGTTTAATCTGATAACCTCCACTGTGTTTTATCTCCTTATATGTGAGAATTTTGCAAGTGGGCTAAAAAAACTAGTAGCCAATGAACCTAGAGAGAATTGGGTTTTTTCAGTATAATAAGCAGAAGGGATCTGAAGAGATATGTGACTTAGATTTGTGTGGTAAGAAAATCCTTTTGTACAAACTCAGTTTTATTAAAACCATACTGGTGAAAGCCAAACCTCTTAATAAAAATGTCTGAATATTTTATAATTCTCCACCATGAATTTGCTTGGTCCTTCATATTCTTAATATCAGTGGAAGCTCTTTAAGAAAATGGCTTTCTTATGACATATTCAGTAGTGAGGATCCTTTATTTGTTACATTAAACATTTACAGTCCAATGTCTAATCTCCCCTGTCCCCCGAGGTGTGTCAGAATCAGAATGAGTTTTTCTGGCATTCACATCTACTGTAATGCTCTGTCTCAAGGCTGTTTTGTTTGGGATTTGAGTGGGTTAATCATGGTATTAAGATCACAAACTGAATACTTTCATAACAATAAACAGGTAAGTTAATTGAATTTTATAATAATGTAAGTATGTTTGGGCTTCCTTCATTTGTGTCCTCAATACTATTAAAGAGTTCACTAGCCCTAGGTATTCAGCATAATGAACACTTAATAGGTGGAAGATTTGTTTGTTGCTTATAAATTCCACAGCTAATTTCATGAGGACTTAGGAAATCACTCCTAATCTTGCACTTAATTAGAACACCAGGCTGGCCATACTGCTGCATCTGCCCAACCCTTCTCCTGCAGATCCTTGGTTTTGGTTCATGTTGCTAGGAACAAAAACCTTTCTGCAGTACTGGTTCAGATTATGAAGCAGCTGTCTGCCTCTCTCATTTCCTGGGTTCTTGCACTGCTGCTCATCACAGCTGCCCGGGTGAAATCCTTTTTCAACATTCATGGAGCACAAAGGAACTGGGACATGGATGCAAGTCGCCAGAAGAGCAGACGCCTCAGGAGAAAAATATCTGGCACTTGAGTACTGTGGCTTGGCTCATGATCTGAGGCTCTTCCTTATTTTTGGCGTAGTCACATGTGTGGGTTTATCCATATGTTCACAGGAGTGTACAGTGTGTGGGTACATGGAAAGTTGTTTTGTAGTGCCCGTGCTCTTAATGTGTTTGCACTTCCACCTCTCTCCTGGCATATCCAGTAATCCCTGTGCCCCACAGGGATTTGTACTGTCCACATCCTCATCCACACAGCAAATGCAGAGGCTCCTTTAGTCCTGGATGAAAGTGCCCACAATGTTACTGTTTGCTATGCATGTTGACTTGGCCTTTAATTGATTTATCATAAATTAAATTATTTTGCCTCTATTGCATGCTATTGCACTATTTGTAGAAAGAGCAGCAACCCCAGAGTTTCTATCCCATTATCAATCACTAAGCATTTGCTTTTGTTTTAGAACAGCAACTATTGAAGCACTCTGTAAGTCCTGACTGTGTGGTGCATTTTGATTGCTTATTGTGGTTTATGATAAAAATCAGGGCTGTGAACATTTTCCTTGCTGAAAGACAAATGGGTCTTGCAAAAGAAACCAACCAAGCAACAAATGAACAACAACAACAAAAACTGGGAAGCAACATTTTAGCATATACTGTAGTGTTATCCAGTAATGACTTTAAAAGCTTTTCAAAGGCCATAAACCATATGGAATGGAACCACTTGAGACCCACCTTGCACATTACACCTTAGCTGACTCTTGACCCCAAATGCCATAGATCATGTTAATTCACTATTTCCAAACAGTCAAGGCATAACTTTTCTTTTTAAGGACAAAGTCACACAGCCCAGAGTTTCACAACTGTTCATTGACCACTAAGAACCAGTATCACATAATTTAATTAAAGCTGTGAATCACTACTTCTTCAATCATTAGATGAGACTCACAAAGTACCACCATTAAGATATCTATTGCATGCTAGTTTTTTATTTTTAGATATTTTGCTATATTTCTTTAGAATTACAAATGTTTTAAGGTCCTCCTTTTTCGGTCTGTCGGGAGTGGTGATAGTTAAGGATTTCAATTCTGTCATGTGTTGTTTTATCAGGTCAAAGCTTTAGTCCCCATTAAGTGCAGAGAAGAGAGAAGAAAATCTGTGGTGACAGTCTGTGAGCCAGTGCTGTAACTCTCTAGTGCTCTGTAGCTGTTGAAGGTGTAGTCATGTCTGCTACAATTCAGTTTTTAGTGCTACAAATGAATTTAACAAACACTTCTCTCAGTAAGGGCTGCAAAGGGATCTGTTCAACTGTTCAATTGAATCTAGATAGCCATTAAGAAGTCTCTGCAAGGCGCTTAAGGGGCTTCTGCCAAAAAGTTTAAGTAAATAATAAGCACTAAGCAAAGAGAATCAGTCTGTAACCCAGAGCACTGGGGTGTTTGAAGCAAGCCCTGCTTCTGACCCTCCTTCCACTTGCTTGTCCCTCAGTCTCTGTTCTGCAGTGAAAGAATCTCGGAGGTCTCCATGAGCACTGTTTCGACCTGGACTCTCTGAAAATGTGCAGGGGGACTGTCATCACTATGGGTGTCACTGTTGTTTCAGGAGATGTGTGACCTCTTCCTTCCTGCCTATTCCTTCTTTATGTTCTTGTTCTTACTCCAGCATTTTTTCCCCTGCATCCTGTTTTCCTGGGTCTGTAGCTCTTCTGCTGTTCAATTTGCTTTCCAAGCCCAATTTTGGCAGCATTGCTGAGCCCTGTGCTGGCCTCTGAAGTTCACAGTGACCTTGACTGCAGCAGGTGCTCCCCAGCTCTTCTCCCTGGAAACCACTGAGCTCCTCTCTGTGCTTCAGGCTTTGGTGAACCAGAAAAATAGGAGCTGTCTTCCCCAATGTCTTTTAGCACTGTCTTGTTCTCTTATCAGAATGAAGAACTTGTAAGTATTTAAATACATCTCTCCCACTTAATCAACTTCTTTTCAACAGTAGGAAGGGTTGCAGCACAGTTGTGTTTTCTGTTTCTCTCAGAAACCTTGGTGATTTTATGTTGCTGCTCGTTATCCAGCTATCAAAATTGTTTATGAGTTGATATTCTGTTCTGCTTCTGGAATATTTCATGTGAGGATTTAAATATCTTTCCCGCTGCTCCCATAAATTTTTTCACCATTATTTGATTTAAGACCCTTCAGGGAGAAAAAAAGAACTTAATTCAGTGATTCACTTTCACAAAATTAGGTACTCAAGATTTTTCACTTGCTTTCTTTTTATTTAATGAGATCTTAGTAGGTAGCTCTCTTGGTACCTTTCTTGTGGACTCACTTTTTTTCTTTTATTGTATTCCTTATTATTTATTTTTCTTTTTGTGATTTTGTTTTGGACTCTTTGGTGGCAAGAACAGAAAGAATGTGAAAAACTCGATTTCCTGTTATTAAAAATTTGGCCCTAACCTGAAAGGTTTTGCTGTATTTTCACGAGTTATCTTTTTTTTTCCCCCCCGTCTGACTAAATACGGAAATATGTAGATTCTGTGTGTAGATGGAATAGTATCTGTTTTGGTTTAAAAGCATCCTTAGATAAAAATAACCTGGCATTGGATAGTTTTCCCTGACATCAGGCTGTGATTTCCATTGCTTAAAACTTGTAGACTTTGAGTTCTGAGAATGAAATATCACTCTTATTTCAAGATACAAGGGTGCCCCCCATAACTCTTATTCTCGGGTATGTTCCTTTGTTTTACAAACAATATTTGATGTTCAGATCTGAAAATGAAGTACTTAATTTAACTGAGTATGTTTTAGCTTCTTTCATGATACCATAAAAGGTGGTTGAAAATGAAATATTGATAATTATAAGTGGGTGAAACTGATGAGGATTAATATGCTCTTGATTTTACATAACTGTTAAGGTTTAGATAGCAGAAAGCTTTCATGAAGATATGAAAAAAAACAACATTGGAAACCATTGTAAGTCTGTTACAATTCAAGAGACTTCAGTTAAAGAGGTTTTTCTTTGTTTTGGATTTTTTCAGCCATTCCACTAGGGATCATAGTTGTACGAGGAGATTGTGACTTGGAGACTTGTCGTATGTACATTGACCGTCTACAAGAGGTGAGGCCTTTGTGAATTCAGGTATCATTCACAAACCTATTTTATGCTTTTCTGTTCTTAGTGCAGGGGTCTAATAGCTGCAGCAAACATGTATCAAGAGTATTGCAATTTGCCTACCATTGAAACCGAAATTCTAGAATTAAGATATGATAATAAAAGTACTGAAAAGTAGTCCCTAAACAGGAAATTAAAAATCATACTGATTCCTTTTAAATGATAACAGAATTGAATTGGATGGGTTTGTTTACTTCTCCTTGATTTATAATGGAATACTAGGACTTTCCATATACCTTGTTGAAATTACATAAATTATGGACTAGAAAATGTGTTATGCAAGGATAAACACTGTGCTATTTGAGTGGGTCTAATTATGCAAATGTCGTTCTCTAATAATGGAGTAATATGAGACACCACTAAACACAGCAAATATCAACTAGATATTTTCAAAGACAGAGAAATGGGTGTTCACACAGCTAAAAGTGGTTTTGCTCTTGTTCTTAAACACCTTGCCTCATGAGAGTTCATACTACAATACAGCCTGGAAAATGCAGACTCCAAATGCCTCATTACCCAAATAATTTTAAGTGTGGGCTCCTTTAGTGATAAAACGAATGGATTTTCATTAATGTATTGTCTCTGATATTTTCAATCTCTTAGTGATAGCTTTCAAAAACATTTACAAGTCTGATAACATTACATTTATAAGCAATTTATATATAAGCATTTATAAGAATTTATAAATGGTTTATCTAGTTTATGTAGGAACTATGAAGCTCATCCCTTCCATTGAACTCTTTGAAAGCCATTGACTTCCAATAGATTTTGGAATTCCACGCTGGCAGTCTGAATAAGAAACTTAGTATCTCACTTCAGGCTTTCACTTCTTTGCATTTCAGCCAGGATTCCTTTTATCAAATGCATTTAATTCAGACCTGGAGTGTGACTGTAATTATCAGACATAAATCCATATTGCAAGGTGGTGCATATTTGAAGTATCCAGTTCAGAAAATTACAGTGAAATACTAAGAATGATGGATGATGACCTCATCAGATTAAAAATGTGATCTCACACTGTGATCTCAGGCAGTTTTAGGTACAAACCCTGAAGGAAGCACAGCTAGATATTTTGGTTGAATTACCCATAGTGGTTGTGGAGGAACTGTGTTTCTCCAACCTTTTGCAGGGTTTGTACTAATTTTTGCATGTGTGCTTGATTTGGCTCAGTCCCATTTGCTGGGAGTAGAGATGTCAAGGTTGGCTGGGCTCTGCCAATTTCCATGCTGCTGGAGGGCAACAGTCTGCCAGCCTGGCTCTTTAGTAGACTATGTCATGCGCTATAACTATTTGATAAAATCTCTATTAAAATAAATTAGATGCCTGAACCCTGCTAAATGTCAGGATCATTCTGATATGACCTTCTTGGAGTGAGGTTGTCTTAAAATAGAGGGAACTGTCAGTGATTTTCTTAAGTGCATTAATCACTCTGAAATATTTGCAAAAGTGTCTTAAAGATTTTTGACATATTTTCATTAATTTTGTTGCTGACATTGTAAATTTAGACAGTTCTCTTGGAATAAATAGATTTCTTAATATGATAAGATACATTAGTGCAATCTCCTTTTTTTGAAACTATTTTTTGGCCAAATACATACAAATCTAAACTTTGAGTGAGCTTTCCTTGATTTTTCTGTGGAGTTTGTTTCAAATGCTTAAAACCAGTGAAAAATACTTGCAAAATGATTTGTGTTTGCCCAACCACTTCAGATAGTAGAACTACATACAGCTCTTGTTGCTGTAATCTTTTTCATCATTGTAATGTCTTTCATTTTCCTGCTAGGACCTACAGTCAGTAACCTCTACGACACAAAGAGTTCATTACCAGGTAAGAGAAGCTTTCCTTTTAGTATCAGAACAGAAAGAGGCTTAAAAATGGGAGTGACACTCTTTGCATTGGAACTCATATGTTAGATGAATTTCTAATTATCTGATTATCTAATTTACCCTTAAATATTGGAAGCAAGTTCTGCTTTCTCTTGGGCAAGTTCTATGGAATCACCTTTAAAATTAGCAAAGCTTGATGATGGTTGTGATATTGCAATAGCAGTATTTTCCATATTGAAGTGAATGAGAAAATGTGTCCTGTAGGACAAATGACAAAATTGTTTCTCTGTCTGAGAAACTGAACAATGACATGTTGTATTGCATAGCTATTGTAGCAAAGTCTATCCCTGGGGGGGGGAAAAAAGGTGTTTTAGCAAGCCCAGCCTCTTAATAATTCTGTACAGGACAGCCATCTACCTCGAATTTACATAATCCTCAGGGTAATTTTTTAATCCATCCTAAGCACATGTGTGTTTTCTGCATGAGATAAATAGGTTTTAGTTTAGGTGGATAGTTCTTACAATTGGTCTCTTTGTGTTTTGCAACTTTATTCTAAAATTTATGCAATACAGAACTTGTATTTTCAGTTGGAAGTATCATTCAAGAATGCATATTTCTCTCAGTAAAATAATTCATTGTAGAGTGCTTAAATTGGAAGTAAACTGTGTGAGACTAACTCTACTGACTCCTGAAATTATCTGATGTTAGCATGGAGATTTGGCACAGACCATGGTAAGTTGCCATAGTGCTTAGGATCACAGGACAAGTTTGCATGGTGCTGATAGCATCTTTCTAGAAATAACAATGCAAGTCTTGTTGCATCAGCAGGAATGAGTTCACTGAGAAGCATATAGAGAGCCAGCCTACAGGAAGCAATTGTGGTAAAATTGCAGATAATTTCTTTGGAGATAATGATTACTTGAGGGATGCAGAATTCCAGTTTCATGAGAATGCCTGTAGATGCTCTGACTGTAGACACTATAAGCAAATGCAATTTGGCATGTTTTCCTGGACTTGCCTTCTTTATATCAGTTGATGGTTTTTTCTTTGTTTCCCTGCCCAATGCTAACTTCATATTCTTGACATTTCCATCAATCATCGCCCTGGAACTGGGTTTTGGAACAGTGTTAGTGTCTAGCAAATTGACTAATAAACCAGCATGTATGATTCTGTTCCACTCATAATGAATTAACCTAAGTGACTGCTGACTGCTCCATGTGTAGAAAACTGCCTGAGGTAAAATGACGAACAAAATCTGTGTATATGGGGAGATGTACAAGAGAGTATGAAATGTCAGAAATCAGCTCCATGCTTGGCTCTAACCTCTGCAGTTACAGCAGTATATAAATTAGTTGCCTACCCATTTTCTCTAGTGCACAGCAGTGTGAAATCCCTAACATACCATTCATTTTTTATGATTCTACATTTTAAATGCACCCTCTCTGTGTTTTGTATTTGGTACTTGTTTGTCTAGTAATATTTTTTTTTTCCACAGTGGTTCATTTCTGCAAATTGTCTCATTAGGTTAATTTGAGGTTTATTCTGTATTTGTTGGTATCCCTCTACATGTTACAGAAATGGGAAAAAGAGGGGGATAAAGGGCATGAATAAGGTGCTTCAGCTGATTGAACTGTCTTTAGACCTCACTAATAAAGTGTCATGGGTACTTTTAAATCTCATAAATGAAATTCTCTTGTGTGATTCCTTTGCAGTTCAAAACATAGGCAGTCAGCAGAATTATTAGCAAACCAAGGTGCAAATGAGAAAAAATTTACTGGAGTGTTTTCTCATTCTGTTTTGTTTCTCTAATGAGTTTAAGGCTCACAAAATATCATTCTCATGGGCCTGAAACTTTGCAAGCTAGGTCTGTAGTTGAACTGTAATGAAGTCTTGGAGGGAGTATGTCACAATGTGCAATTTGTGACTCAAGCTGACATTTACCAGTAGTATTCCTATCTGCATTTTCTCAGCATTTTGTACTCTATGAATTTTACTGATTTCTCCTCTTTTTATAAACTTCATTTTAGTACACACCATTGGAAGTTTTCTTCCTTTTGTCCTTTGTGTTGCAGTCCCTTCCATTCAACACAGGGTGGACTAATAATTAAGATACATAAAGTTTTGTGCATGTAGACACAACAATGCCAGCAAGCCCAGCAGGTTTCAGAGATCCTTGATTTTCTGACAAACACTCCAGTGGCAATACAATCAGACCTAAAATCCCACAAGTCTGTTTGCCTGTATCAGAAAAAGTTGTATTTTAAATCTGATTCTGTTAAATCCCTGAGATGTGTGATTTACTCCTCATGTACAGTTAGAGTACACTTAATGGGATGTTTTGCTGTCCTTGTCTCCATCTCTGGGATGCACAGATGCTGGATACCATAAGCCGTATATGAGAATAAGGTTTATGGGATCAAGTAAAATCCTTCCTGTTGCTTTTACTTTTTCTCTTCCTGCCATGTGGCTTGATATACTACTCTGTGATCTGTTGTCTGAAAGAGGACTAAAGTTTAATCTTGAGCCAACATGTACCGGAATTTACAACATTTACAGATGTTCTGATTGTACTGCTTAGCATGTGAATAATGCTAGAATCTGTGTCTATACAAATTTTGTGTGCCAAAGATCCATGCCACTCTGTTTTGCCCTATGCAAATATGTTTGTGTTTAAATGTTATATGCATCAGGTTTAGGAATCTGGCTGGCCATTCACTGGCAGCATGAAGCAGAGCCATGATCATCCTCTGCTCTCTTAGATCCCTTTTGATCCCTTTTCCACTCCAGTCAGAGCTAAAAACACATGGGGTAGCCTGTTTGAGTCTTTGATAAGTACAGATTAAGAAGAAAATTTTAATTCCTCCCCAGTAATTTAATTTGGTTCCTGGGTTATATAGCTTTTGCACATTGTGCAATGTCAGTAAAGCAAAATGAAAAAGTCAGTCTAGAAAACAGTCCTTTTCATCAGAGAAGAAATGTTTGCTGGGTTTTCTTTAATAACACAATTTTCATGTCCTATCCAGGACCAGGAAAGCTCTTTCCCCAGAGTACTTTCTGTTCAGAGGCTCTCTCCTAGATGGTGCTTTCTAGATGGTAAGTGCATCTCCCTTCTGCTGTGCCCAGCATGCTGCCTGCTTCTGGTGTGCCTGTGGAGGATAGTTCTGAGTGTAATACTGGAGAACAGTAACTGTTCCTTCTTGTTATACTGAGCAGGTAAAAAAGGAGCTGAAAAAATTAAACAGGCCCTTCATCTAACAATCAAAATATGTCCTGTAGGTTTTTCATGCCACAGAGAGGCATTCCACTGAGGCAGGTTAGAAGCTTGGTTTATCAGTGTCTCTGCTGTGAAGAGCAGACTTAATTGCATGCACTGCCTGAGCTCAGAGTACAGCCAGTTGTGGCAATTGGTGTAAGGCTGAGTTCTTCACCCTGTTTTCTCTGCAGGTGTTGTAGTCTTTGGGCACTGCAGTGTCTAGGTGACAGAAATGTACCATGCTTTCCTTGTAACTCTGTGCTGGAGAGCTGCACTTGTATTTGACCCAGACTTTGTCAAAGCAGACGACTTATCTGGGCCCTACATCAGGCTCCACAGCACTGGAATTAGCAGCTGAAATGGATGGCATCTGCTTTTATAAAAGCTTCAACATGGGAGGCTTAAATTTTTAATGCTCAAAACAAAAACAAATTTTCCTTGGCAATTTCTAATCACTGTTCCTTGTCTCTCATGAGGGACATTGATAAAAGCCATAGTGAGAATCTGTTTGGTTTTTGGAGAAAGCTAGATGGGTAGATGTGTTCAGTTTTTGTCTTTAGTATTTGATATTCCTGTGAAGTGCCAAAACCTACAATGCTACATCACTGTGCTCTTGTGTCGTAACTGCAGAGTGAATGAACCTGATTTCACTCACCCAAATAAATGCAAAGCAGATACAAAAAAAAATCACATCTGGTGAAGCACATTGTAAATGATAAATACTTTTGAGGTTAGTAATATAAATTATTTGGCAATGACAAGATTCATAATATGTGCTTCATTTAGTGAATTCCCCTATTTTCATGTGTTTTTCATGAGTAGCATAAATTTCCCTTGAACATGCTGGTAATTCAGAGTCAATATCTGTGGCCGAGCATTTGATTTATAAAGAGCTTCTAAGCATATTATTCTTCTTTAGATTCAGAATTTGAATTAATCCCATTAGACCCATCAAATTCAATATATATATATATACACGCTATACTCTCATCGGAACAAAGCAGCTTTTTCTGTCACATATTTTAATGTAATCAATTCTTATAAGACTGAAATCCATTTTATACATTTTAAAAATATTTAAGTTAATATTTTCGTGACTGCTGTTTCATTAAGCCTTTTCTTTAAATTCAGCATTTAATGGGATATGAATGTAGAATCGTAGAATGTTAAGAGTTGGAAGGGAGCCTAAAGATCATCTAGGCTCAACCTCCCTGCCATGGGCAGGGACACTTCTCACTAGACCAGGCTGCTCAAGGCCTTACCCAGCCTGACCTTGAACACTGCCAGGGTTAGGGCATTGACAAGTTCCCTGGGCAACCTGTTCCACCATCTCACCACTCTCACAGTTATTTCTTCCTAATATCCAGCCTGAATTTCCCCCTTTTTTTTCAGTTTGTACCTTTACTCCTTGTCCTGTCACCAGAGTTCAGATGAAGAGTCTGTCTTCAGCCTCCCTGTAGACCTCTTCAGATGCTGGAAGGTTGCTTTGGAGTCTCCATGCAACCTTCTCTTCTCCAGGCTGAATAGCCCCAGATTTCTCAGCCTGTCTTTGTAAGGGAGGTGCTCCAGTCCCCATATCAACTTCACAGCTCTCCTCTGGACTTGCTCTGGCAGTTCCAGGTCCTTGTGCTGCGGGCAGCAGAACTACAGCGCTCCAGGCAGGGTCTCACATGAGCAGGGTGGAGGCAGAGAATCCTTTCCCTTGACCTGCTAGCCACTTTCCATTTTACTGATACCCAGGACATGGCTGGCTTTCTGGGCTAAAAGCTCACCCAGCTGGGTCATGCTGAGTTTTTCAGCAGCCATCACCCACAAATCCTTTGCAGGGCTGATTTCAATCACTTCTCCACCCAGCCTGTAGGTGTGCTGGGACTGCCATGGCTCCTGTGTAGGACCTTGCACTTTGTTGAACTCCATGAGGTTTACACTGGCCCACCTCTCAAGCATGCCACGGTCCCCCTGGCTGGTGTCCCTTTCCTCCAGCGTGTTCACTGCTCCACCAAGGCTGGTGTGAGCAGGGAACTTGCTGAGGGCATGATCGATTCCATTCTCTGTGCCATTGACAAAGACGCTGGTCACAGTACTGACCCAAGATACCCCACTCATATAGGAATTAACTTATGTTCTTGTGGAGCCACTGTGACTTCCCTGACACAGGGGTTGTTTTAGGACCCAGTGATGTTAGTGCAGCCCAGCTTGTCCATGCACTCCTGCTCAGACTATTTTCTGCTGTTGTTTCTCTGTCTTGCAGCAACTTCTGCTGATCGTTTTTACCGCATTGACAGATCTCAGGTAAATCCTTATTTGTTTTTTATTTCTATAGATTTATTTTTTTAAAGCTACATCAGATGCAGCTTAAAATGAATTATCTGCCATTCTTCCTGTCTGTTGCAAAAGGTTGCTCATGATGTCTCATTACAATTGGAGAAAAAAAATTCTGGGCTGTTTTTTAGTTGATCTAATTCATGTTGTTTCACTGAAGTCTTGTATCTGCTGACCATTCTGTTTACTACCAATCTGGTACAGATCAGAATTTTCTGCAATTTTTTGTCCTTATCAAGTCTTACTAGGGACATCTGTATGGCACCAATGTATTTGTATTTATCTTTTCAATGTTGCTTTTAGGCATCAGAAGTCTTGATCCTGTGTGTGTATGTGTATGCCATGAAATAGCTATGGAAATTAAGATGTTGTTACAATTTGAGAATTATGAACAGAGATGCACAAAATAGTCACAAGGAACACCAAAAAAATTGTGCGTCTGCTGGATTCAAACCTGTGGCGTAGATCTGACAATCTGAATACATTTTTTAAAAGACACTGAAAATTTTACAGGGCTTTTGGTGTTTCTGATTTGTAGCCAGAACAGGCCAATTAGTTGCTCAGCATTAAGTGCAAATTGTTGATTTCACACTGTGGTTGTTTGTATCTGGTCCCCCTGAGAGCTGTGTAAGCTGTTTCTGAATCACATGAACATGTTACTGTTTCTTAGCAAAAGCAGCTGGTGCTTTAGCTCAAGCAGAAGGAGCTGTGACTTCAGTTCAGTGTTCCCCTGTTCAGTGTCTGCATGTAGACACCGTGGGACTTTTCACACAGTCAAACAAGTGGTTTGATGTTGTAATCTAACATTACAACATTGATGTTGTAATCTAACATTGTAATCAATCTAGCAGGGGTGAAGAAGATACTGCTACAGATTAAACTGGGTAATTTGACTCTGTTGGGCTTATTCTGCATTTCTCCAATGCTTGATGCTCTACTTATGGTCATTTTTAATGCCTACTCCTTCATCCTGTGATTCTGTGGAGAAAAAATTAAATACTGTGTGTTGGTCCCAGCACACAAACAGTGGCAAATTTCCTACCCATTTCACTACATAGACAGGCATACTCACACTCAATGTTTTTTTTTGAAAGACAATAAGCATCCAGTGTCAATAACAAAATAAAGGATTGAGAAAGAGAGTTTTGGTAATGGAGATGTGAAAACAGAATGTACAACTGGTGGAGATCTGGAAGTGAAAAATTCTGTCAACCATCATCAAAGAAGAGACTTCAGGTGTTGGTCCTCATTTCAAAAAGCAAACCTCAGCTTTATGCGTAGACCTGCAGGTTTCATCAGAATGGCATAGTCATCGAGGAACAGCTTTTAAAATATTGCCGTGAGTGTGTAGCTTGCTCATGGGGAATCTTGTTTGGCTTGAATGACAAATAAATTGGTGACTTCTGCGGCATTGATTTTAATGTGTCTGTATGTGTGAGCACACACTTAAATACAAAGTCCCTTGAATATTCTTCAGGGAACCTGACATGCACTCAACTCATTCTAGGGCAGCTGGGTACTCTGAGGGACCAGTGCTGCTGCAGGTTCATGATTTGTTGCTTGTGTCACTCCAACAGGAACATTTGCACTTTGTGACGGAAATTTCGCAGGACGAGATTTTTATTCTGGACCCAGAGATGGTAATGTCTCAGCAGGTGGGGACGCCACCAGGAATGCCTGACCTGGTAGTGGAGCAGGCAACTGGGTGAGTGCTGCTGGAATCTGGTTTTCATCAGGTGTATTAGAGATGGACATCTCTTTCTGGTCCCCTTTTCTGAAGGACTAGGAGTTGTGGGAGGGTGGGTATTAGGTAGGAACAAATCCAGCTGTGGTAATGACAGAAGAGTAGTGTAACATCTACTCCATTGGGCTTCCTGGAACACACAGCAGGACTAGTGGACTTCACACCTTTTAACCACCTCACACCACCTGACCCTAAATCCTGCCATAAATCTCTAATGATTGAGTTACAAACTTTGCATGGTCAGAGTTCTGATCCTACTGTGTAAAGCCCTGAAGCCCTTTGTGCCTAAGAATGATCATGAAGTGTCTCTGCTTCTTATCATCCTCTTGACAGACCAGAAATGCTTCTATTCATCTTTAGGAACAGCACTCATAGTGAATTAATCTATTTTAACTTGCTATGGGCTGAAAAATACTGGGAACCAATAAACATAACACAGCTTCCAAGTGGAGCATACAAGGGGTATGAATGCCTTTCTCTTCCTCCTTCTCTCCTTAGAATATCGGAGCGGTGGAACCCTGCGGTTCGGAAGAGGATGCTGAGTGACAGCGGCCTTGGAAAGATTTCTCCCCACTACGAGGTACCTGACAAACAAAAGGACGCCAGCCAGACACATATGCTGCAGTAAGAGCCCTCTGCATTTCTCTGCTTGATGATGCACTGTCCCTGTCACCACAGACAACTTCTAATGCCTCCTTTAAGCTTAATGAATTGTGCTGACATGCTGAAATTTGCTATTTCTCTTTTGCTTCTCCCTTCTGTTCTTCCTCTTTGTCCATTATTTTATGTGCTTGTCTTTGCTTCGTTCTTTATGCACCCTCTCCTTTTAATAAACCTAAATCCAATTATTTGAAAGAAAATACCTTATTTTTGATGTCTGAAGTTCCAGAAAACCTTCTTGGCAATTGGTTTGGTGAAAGGTCAAAGCATTCACCCTCAAATTAGTTCTAATGCAATGTGATAAAGCAGGAACCTCTATAACTGCTGCTTGCTGTCAAAGGTGTAGGCAAAGGTTTTCATATCTTGAACCATGTAGGATGGCTGTACAGTGGTTTTCTTTTTGATAATTTCCCCATAAAAGAAAATTTTGCCTTAGTACTATCTACTATGTTCAGATTGATTTAAAAATACCTCTTATTCTGCTTAATGTTAAAAATTGTTCTCAACTTTTTGGTTATTTCACTTTAGATTTTCAAAACTGCCAGTGGATCATTTTCAAAGATTAGATGGGAAATGTCTGTCAGAACTCTGTTTGTGGCTTTGAAAGTTATTTGTGATTTGGTATCATATTCCACCCATTCCCCAATAATTATGTTATGTATAATTGTGTTTTTAGTTCTATTGTATCAGCAACCCTATGGGCAGCTTTTAAGACATAGTATAGAAAAATTAGGATTAGTGACAATGTTGCCTTTTTTCAGATTTTTTTTTCTGTCAGGATGTGTGTGGGAGAGGACTGCAAGGTAGAGGGCAGGCAGAGCCTACAGCTCTGGGACAGCTGCAGTGGGGATGGCAGGCTGTCTAGCCATGTGGCTACCAACTGGAAACTTTCCAGCTAACTGGAAACTGCTGTCAGGAGGAGATGTCACGGCAAGAAAGGGTGATCAAGGTAGCACTGCCAGGAGAAAATTGCCTGGTTTTCTCCCTGAGGAATTCTGGATTAGTTCTTGATATTCTTTGAAAAGTGAAAAATGGTGAATTTAGGTTCATTTTTCCATAGACTTGAATGGAAGAGCCCAAAATCTGAAGCTGGCAAAGCTGTGAGAAAAATGATGCTTAGACAGTTTTAGGCAGTGTGGAGAGATGGTGAGAACACATGGACTTATTTCTTATTGATAAGAAGAATGATTTTGTTTACATCAGCATGACTGGAAATGTTTGCTTAGCTATAACAATTACATTTGGTGGATTTATTAAGCACAAAGGAAGCTAGTAGCATTGCTCAGAGTAAAGTGTCCCTGGCACTGCCTACTATGAGGAATTGTTTACTTTACAAGTTCTCTAAACTTTAATTGTTTTGGCTGAATTTTTTCATTCTAAGACTCAGTCTATGACTGATTATTTTTCTTTTAGTAAAAACTTTAACAAAAAAAAAGCCGGTTCTTTCTTAAGACAAGATTTGTGAGAAATGTGCTCCTTTAAATGACCTTCCTTCAAATAAATAAATCCACTGGTTCTTTCCTGAGATGTGTTAGGGCTGGTAGTGGAATGAAACTCATTGGAATGAAATTTTGGAAGCTTGACATTTAGTAAAATGTCATCATAATACCAGGGAGATGCCTTTTGCTGTCTTGAAAATTACCCCTAAATTTGCCCTGCTGATGAGGTTGTTTGTGCATTTTGGAGACACCTCAGATTCAAGAGCTTTGCTTTCAAAAGTTTCTGTCTGTACATGCTCACAGAGGAGTTATGCTTCTCTGTGCTTAATTCAGGTTGCAGACCTGCCTGCAGGGCTGAGGGAAGTGGGACTGTGCTGCTCATTAGCTGTTCTCCAGCAGCAAGGAGAAAAGGGATGCATCAGTCATGTTAAGATGGAGGTGGTCAGGAGAAGGTGTATGATGGAACAAGGAAAAGAGGCTGCAAGAGCCAAAGGAGTAGAAGCACAGAGGGAGCATGTGCAGGGCTTGAGGAACAGGGTTAAAGGATGGGAGCTGTTCAGGACACAGAGGATAACCAGGTGTCTGGGGAGTAAAAATGGGAAAAGGAGGAGGGCATGGGGTACAGATAGGTAAGAGATGTGTGAGACAGGCTAGGGGCATGGGGGAAGGGTCTCTGTCTGTTTCTCTCCAGAATACAGAATTCTGACTTTAATCAGGTTATTACAGAGGTGGGCAAGCTCTGAAATATGTTTAGACACTGCTTCACTTGCTACCAAGGTGGAAGGTGTATGGTAAATGAGTCAGGGGACCTCAGTGGAGGCAGCAAGGTATTATTAAATTTTAGACAGCTGAATGATGCCCTGTGGGACTGGCTTCTCTTTTCAGTATCTGTGACAGAATTTCTGAAAGGTGAGGATTTACGATAACTTTTCTCAAGTGGCCGGTTAACCATGGGCTCCTCATTCTGTGCATGTCCACTGTGAAGTAGGTTCGGTTACTGGGGGACCACTACAAAGAAGTTTTGAAAGAGTGTGGAGGGCTGGAAACTGAGAAATAGGATTTCTGTTGCCTCAGGTTGTATGACTAAAATGAATAGAAAGTTTGTGCCTGCTTTCCCAGCTGCAGAATACAGATAATATTGCACCCTCACCTTAAAGGGGCACAGTGAGGGTAAATTTCATGGTCTTGAGAAACCTGGATACTATGGGGAGACTCTGTCAGAGATGCTTAGCAGGACATGAATCATTTTGCATGCTGTGCACAGTTTTGGCAGTGTGGAAGAAATAAATCTTGAGGCGGTGTAGTGCATATACAGGAGGATATCGAGAAGGTTTTGAGTTAAACTCTGAGGCAAGAGTCCAGTAGAAGAAACTAGAAAGTGGCAATGTGACTAAAAGTTTTCATAACATTTGAGTGCAACAGGGTTGCAGTATGATGAGCTTCTGGTTGTTTGACTTAGCAATGAAAAAATAAATCTTTAACATAGCACTTGAAAGAAAAATATTAGTACTTTAGAAAGCATTATTATATTTTGGCAGCTGAAGTTTCTCACGGGTTCTTTGCAGAGATTTGTCACTTCAGAAATTATTTTTCAATTAAAACTTGAGAAAAGGATTTCAGCAAAATTCCTAAACAGGAATATGGCAGAGAACAGAGCAGTCAATTCTTCCTGTACACAGAGTTCTCATGCATCTTCTAAGAGTCATCAGCATCCAACATGTTTATCTAGTCAGAAATATTGTACAGCTCAAAATGTGTTATCCTATAGCCTAGGGCAAATGACAGGGGACTTGGTGTGAGAGAAAGGGTCATAGATGACACACTGGGAGTGCTTTCTGGTAATTTTTTCTCCTAAACAGGTTATGACAACAGCTGGTCATAATATAGCTTCAGAATGCTTAGAGTGTATCTGTCATCATTATATATACTCATATAGAAGTCTGTAATTGCATATATATATATATATATATATATATACACACACACACTCACATATACTCACATTTATATAAAACTTCTTTAAGATAAAGTGTTTCTGATAAGTGAGGAATGTAGCTTAAAATTTGAAGTTGAATGATCCCTTATATTATTTCAATAAATGAAAACAGAGAGCAGAATACCTGATCTAAAAATAATTCTAATGTTAGGTGTTGCTTTTGATCACAAGCTTGTTTGGTTAAAGCATAGTATGAATATAATGGTTTTGAGGCAGGGGTCTTTCTGAGAGAAAAATGATGTTTTTGTTTTCAGTTAACTGAATTAATATTATTTTCAGGTAGAGGTTGGTTAATAGTATTTCATGTTTTGTTCCTTATTTGATAGATCTTTGATCTGTGATGGGTTGGACAGGACATGAAACAGTGTCTTGATGCAGTAGTCATGAGCTGGGGTAGATTGTAGTTTAATAGAAACATCAATTAGCATGAACACTGTTTAAAAAAAAAAAACAAAAAAACAACACATTGGGAAGACAATTTACTTGGACTAGAGGTGTTTGATCTTGAAAAAAGATAAATGTTCTGGTCTGACTGCACTGATACAGAAAATTGGACCCTTCCTTTGTAAATGAGTGGTTTCATCCTATGATTAAATAGTACAGTGAGATGCAGAAGACCTTACAGCCTGCTGTGTGTTTGTTGTTGGCCATATATTTCTCTTCTTCGTTGTCACCCTGTTATATAATGAGAGCTGGAAAATTCGATAAAATAAAAACCCCATCAGCATACAGAGATGAAAAGGTGACTATATCTTGGTAGCGGTTTAATCTACATCTTTTAATTGAAGTAATTAATTTTCCCACCATCCGGGGCAGTAACCAGCTCTTTTCTAGCATCTGTCCAGCTGTGATGGTAATGTGTTTCCCAAGCTGCTGGCTGCATTTTCTGAATCAAGTGCATGGCTTATGAAGGGTGGGCGAAGGTTGGCCAGGATGCCATCTGGTCTTGTTAGGGAGAGGAAGAAAAAAAATTCCTGTAGGTGCTGGAAGATGGCTGCACCCCTTTCCACTAAATAGACATTAATTAGCTAGTAATACCATCCAGGCATTGCTTTATGAAGCTATAATAACCTAGTTTCTCAGAGGGAAGAAGAAAAAGGCTAAATGCCAAGTGTTTCACTCAGCCACAAGAATCTGATTGTTGCCCAGGAAATCAGTGTGACAACACAGATGTTGCAAGGTGGTTTAGGGTATTTTTTAAAGAGAAATCTTCGTGTCTTACAAGATGAGAAGAACATCAGGGATACAAATTTGCATGTTAAAGGAGAAAGAATGCTAATTTAGTGGAAGTTTAGAAAGAATAAAGATTCAGAACGTGCTAGGCAAGGACTGCCTGATGACAGTGAATCTTTAAAATTTCAAAGGTTGGTAAGGACTTGAAAAATCCAAGGTTTGCCTGAAAAATAGTGTATTGGAAAACTCAGCATCAGCTCCTCCACAAGCAGAGTTGTCTACCCTGGTGTTTTTGATAGCAAAATCTGAATTAATTTTCAGGTTCAGATTTAGTTCAAGCTCCCTTTATAAAATTATACTGCAAGAGTGAAGTGTGTATGTCTTAATCAGGTATTTGTATACCTGTAAGAATTTCTTTCCATTTTGCAGATGAGACTCCATGAGTACTGATTGCTTTCAAACAAATCTTATTTTAGTGAAGGTGTAAATCACCATTACCATTACTGTACACTCCCATGTAGTACTTATAATGGAATTCAACTATAACAGAGTGCAGTGTCTTTTTTTTGCTTAGCTCTCCATTTTCTTTCTCTTCTGTTGTCTTGGATACTTTTACAAATAGCATCTTTCTCACTACCTAAAAGTGGAGCATGAGAGATTTGCCTAAAACACTCTGCTTTTTGCTAGGAAAGTGATGTAAAAAACACGGGGTTGGCACTGGAAAGGAAGGTGTAGACCCAAAGAAGAGGGAAAAGTGTTGTAAAGAAGACAGCATTATTCAGAAGAAGGTAAATGTGTGTTAAACAGGAAAAGAACTTCAAAGAAAGCAAAGGAAAATAGATTATAAGAATACAGCAAAAGAATAAGAAATTGTTTAGATGGAAAACATGTTCCCTACATGAGACTGAGTGTGAAAAAAGTGATGCCTTTTGGTGTGGGGTCTCGTTCTGTATTTTTAAAGCTTTTGCTATTTGTCAGCATGATGCAGTCACACTAAAAATTTTATACACATCCCAGATAGAAGCTACAATTTATCCACCATTAGGCAAACCTTTATTCAATTCCTCTATAAATCTCCCCTTACTGCCACTGATGAAGAATTCTTTGACAAGGATGGCACCTGTTAAATTTTTTTAGTCTAGTGTACAGATGTGGTAAACAATGTAATGTATTTTAAGCTTTGGTTGTGAATACAATCTCTCTATATTAATCTTAGCCATGTTCATTGTTTTGGGAGATTTTCAGTGGGGAAAAATGCAAGAATTATTCAGGGACTCCTGGCCATGTCTGATTAATAGACACATCTTGAGTCAGCTGTAGATGAAAGGCAGAGTTGGGAGAGGAAAACAATGCTAAAAAGAAAGAATGGAGAGGAATGTTCATACTGAAATACCTTTGCAAAGACTGGCCTGCATGAGATATGCTCTTGGCTTATTCTGAGTGGGTAAAACATGAGAACAGATGCTCTCAACTCAGGATTCAAGAGGCTTTGAGCTACTTCAGCTGGAGTGGTACCATCTCAGGGATAGTTCTGGAATGGAAAGATCCTGGAATTTAGTTCTGGTGTCTGAAGGCACAAAAGCAGGACAAAGGAAAGTGGTGCCACATACAAGCCCTGGTAGGTCAGGGGATGAGCCACGGCTTTATGATGATGGCATGCACTGGACCTGAGGGACCTTTGCAAACAGAATCAGATGGTTCTGGAAGCTATTAAAAACAAACTTTCAGCAACTTCTGGTGTTACCTTTAAGTGATTGCATACAGGCAAAACCTTATTTCATCATCTATGCCTGTGTTTTGATTAGTAGAATTTTTATGTCACTATTGTCAACTCTGGCCTTATCTATAGAGAACTAGGCTGTAGAAAATTCATAGGTAGTACTTAAAATTTTCTGCAACAGTGATTAGTAATTGGTACCTACATGTCATCTTGACAACCCCAGCCCAGTAATAGTGAGCTTTAAGACACAACTTTTCCTTCTGCTCTTGTTAACCATAATTGGGAAAAGAAGAAATCAGAAATTGGTTTAGATTTGCATGTCTATAACCTTATTTGTATATGTGAATGCAATGCAGAGAGTGTGTGTTTTCTTCAAGAATGAAGTCTCCAGCCTCTGCTGTTGAGGCAAAGGGGTTTTAATAACAGTGTGTACATGTGAAGTGGGCTTGTACATCCGCCCCTTCGATAGATGGCAGAAACAGAGCACATCCTGTACTGTATCCTGTACAGTGTTCTTTTTTTCCTCGGTACTTATTACCAATACATTTCAGCATTCAGCATTTAGCTCCCCAGAGTGGACTGGGTGTGATTTTGGCTTCCTCTTTTCTCACCAAGCTGCCCCCTCTTAATGACTTTAGTGGCATCTCAACACCTGATGCACAGCTGAGGAAATTCACCCTGCTGGCGAATTATTTTGACAGACAGTGACATGCAAAACACTCCCACACACGATGAGACTACAAATTGGCTTCTTTAGAGAGATCTTGCTTCTTGACTGGCATCCCACTTTCCAAAAGGGAAATGCAAGCAGTTCAGCTCTCCTCCTCTCCTTGGGGCAACTTCAAGCAACAGAATGCACATGTACTTGACAAAGAAACCATCTTATCTGAATGTTAAAAAGTCAACTACTACCTAGTTTGAAAATGCCTTCTGAATATTTCCAGTAGACAAAGGGGCAAAGCCCAAGTTTTCCACATGGGTTAGAGGTTTTTATTTTGGAGTGCATTTAAAGGATAAAAAAATTATGTTGGCAAAGTAGAGATAGCTGGGTACCTTGGTTTCCTTGAAGTGGTTCACCATAACAATTATTAATCTGCTTTCCACTCTCTGGCTGATAGCCAAGACTGAAGCAATAGAGTCTGTTTTCTGTCTCTTTTTTTTTTTTTAACAACTGTGTTCTTTCCCCCCTTTGCTTACATCCTTGCTTGCGTACTTTAGTCCTTGATTTTCAAAGCAGAATCTTCTCTGAGAAGACAGCTTTACAGCAAAGAAGGCAGGAATATATCAAGAGAAAGACTTATCATAATCTCATTTTATTTTTGTCTGGGTAAAAGGAAATGACATTTGATAATTTAATTTTTGGGGCCTACTGCTTTCCCTGCAAGCATTGGACATGTGGTAACTGTACCTGGCAGGAGCAGGGTAGCATCAGTGGATCTGACAATGCCACTGTAGAATGTGAATCTCTCTACAGCTTTATGGACTGGAAACAACAGACCTACAGTCCCCAGTGACATTAAAGGTGGTGGAAAAGGGGATGGATGGGTTTACTGGGGTGATAAAAGATGATTGACAGAAAGATATATTATTCTGGGTATTCTTTAAGCACTGTTATAAATATAGGTCAAATATTCTCCAGTATGGCTGACTTAAAAGCCAATCAAGGCTGGAAAAGTTGTGTACCTTGTAGTTTTAGACATTTATGTTTGTATTTATGTGCTCTTACTCATTTGTAAGTGTTGAAGTAAGAAAAAAACAACCAAAACCAACAAAAACCGAACCTCCCAGTCCTAGTTTTCTGGGCATTGCACAGGAATAGCAAGCCTGTGGCCATGTGCTCTGTGCCTGCCATAAGGAGCTGCCATCTGCTTGGAGAAGAGACTGGTTCTTAATGTGTTCTCACTCAGTATACCAAGCTGTCTTATCAAAGCCAAAACTAGTGAGCTTCAGAGCTTGGGTAAGAAACAGCCCTGTACATGTGTTACACACACATTGGGCTATACACTGTGTTCAAGCTTTCACACCTGGACATCTCATTAGATGCATTCAGACTGTATTTCCATTCCTGTTCATATCCCTAAGTTCTGGTTTAACAGGCTTTCAAAGAGAATAGAAATGTAGTTTGGTAAAATAGCTGCTCTAAAATACCACACAGAAGTACTATTTCACCTGAGTTGACTGTGTTAAATTTTAAAAAGCCAAGCCTTTCAATAATTCTTTAGATATCATCATGTTTGTATTTCTGCTGTGGCTGAAACCTGGGAAATGTCTAAAATACCATGCGACAAAAGGTAAAGACAAAGGATAGTTGTGTGAAAGTAGGTCATCTTTTGAGGTTTGCAATGGAGTATTTTAAACCTGCAGAAATTAGTGTTTGGTGAGGCTGGGGATGATATTCTGATATGAGCCCTCACTTGACTCATGGAACAAAATGTGATAATTTTCACTGGGGCTGCTTGGAAAGTTTATTGTTTCCCAGGCTGTGTGTCTTGGCATGGCTGCTCTGCAGGAGCTGCCCTTTCCCTTCCATGTCTAGTGTGAGTGCCTGTGTCCCCTGGCTCTGGTCTTATATGTCAGGGTGTAGGAGGTACAGTGCCTCTTTAACACGCCTGCCAAAGGACTCGGGTGAGCAGAGAAACTTCTGAAAGCTTAAAAACATTCCGTCTGTCCCTGCTTGCCTGCTGCTCCTCTGCACTGGGAAAGGCCCACTAAACCCCACAGCTTTGTCTTGGTAGCTGAGACAGAGAGTGTTTAGCAGTGCTGGCACAGAGGTGTCTGCAAGGCAGGGAAGTACACTGGGAGCAGGGCCATAACAGAGAGCCTTGCTGAGGTTCTGGCAGTGCTGGTACCCATGGGCAAGCAGGGACAGATGGACCTGGCTAAATTATGCCAAGAGTTGAAATCAGAGAGCCAGAGGTGGCTTGGAGCCAGTGTAACCCTGACTCCTAGATTCCTGTTTCTGTGCCAGACATCTAAAAGTGCAGCACAAAAATCATATCTGAAACTCTCAATATAAGTTCTTTCTCCATCAATTAGTCTATAGCAGGAGAGTAAACTTCTCAGCAGTTCTGATCTGCCTAGGATCTCTGTGTTATGCATATTAACTAAGGTGATTTTTAAATTTTTGGATTATTTTTTAAAAGATAGCAGTAAAGTGAGGGTTTGTTAGTGCTTAGCACTTGTGGAAATCAGGTGACTTTTTAAACATAATTGCAAGAATCTGTTTCTGAGGGATTAATGTGTTTCAGGAACAAATTGCTGTTTCTCAAAAGTGACGAGTTTGCATTATTGTAACAAACACACCATTTAGCGTAGCTTCTGGATTTTTTAGAAACCCAAAGTGGTCTAAAATTATTTGGGTAGTACCTCAAGACACAAAGCAGGTGATGTGCTTCACCTCCATCTAGCCTGAGGGCCAAGTGAAGCTGTGTCTTATGAACCGGGTTACACCTGAGGTGCTCAAAATGGGGCTGTCATGGCATTCTGCATAGCAAAATAATTTCTTTCTCTGGGTTAAATAAAGCTGAAGTCCCAACAAAGTGACCTCTGATTAATCTTTTCCTGGAAGAAGTAAAAATGCATCTATTTGTTGTTGAGGAAAAGCCAGATGTTTTGTTACCTAATAGATATGACTTTATTCTCATGTAGAATGATGAGGAAATGCATAAATGTAGCCACTTTAGCTCCTGTTCTAGGTCTTCTTAACAGTAACCTGTGTCAAACAACCAGGTTATTGTTTCACTAAAGCATTACATAATGTCCTTAGATCTCGCTTTCCATAGGTCAGTGAGGATTTGAAGATTTAATTAAAGTCTGGAAATGGAAGAAGAGTATTTCAAAGAAGCTGGGATAGGACCCTCTTCAAAATTATTCTCTTGCATTCCACTGAGATATTTTAGTGCCATGTGATGATAAGAGAAAGAAAGGCCAAGTATTTATAAAAAGACAAAACAAAAAAATGAATCCAAATAAACTGTGATTATTCTACAGTGATCTTGCTTCTCATTTGGAAATACCTTCTTTTTCAAGTAAATACCAAGCCAGCTTGCTCAGGTCATGTTTTGAGGTGGAACTATCTTATCCAATATAAATTTTATAGAACATTTTTATACCTTTTTTCTCCTTTAAAAAAATTAATGATAGGCATGTTGAGGCTTATAACTGATTTTGTAATAAAATCTTCTATTCCCTTTTTAAGCAGCAATTCCTAGACAACTCCTCTGGGTGTCAGTACAGCTTCAGGTATAGCTGCATTGTGGTCTTACAAGTCTTTATTAAAACATTCCAGAGTGGACAGAGAAAAGGTAAGAGATAAAAAGTTAAGAAGTAGTGGAAAAAGGCATGTGACAATATAGGGGACACTGACATGCCTGAGAACCAGCATGGAACACATCTGAACTGCCCTGGTTTCCCTAAGAAGCACCAATTACTTTCCTGTATGTTGGACTGCACGTGAATAGCCCGAGGCAGTGACTGCTGTGCAGGTGGAGACGGAGACTGCTGAAGGAAGTGATGCCTTGTGAAGGCTGACTTAGAACAGAGACTAGATGGAACTAAAAAAGAAAGTAGGTATTTATTAGGAGGCCTCAATAGGTACATCTTGGGCAGCACAAGAGCCCAGCCAGGGCTACACCAAATATGAACCCAAAATGGTGACAAATATGGACAACCAGTCAGGGGGGTCTTGCATTTTTATAAGTTCTGGTCCATTAGCTTATTGGAGTTAATTGTTCAATTACACCTTTAAGATATGAAGTCCCATCTTTCTTGTTTTTCTCTCTTCAATCCACATTGTTTAAGTTCTTGGACCTAAGATTTTGATCAGTTGTCTTTGGTCCTAAGCTAGGAAAGGAATTATTTTGTCTCCCTACTCTGTGAAGAGAGCTTACCATTCCTTAATATGAAACTCGGAAGTACACTCTAAAGCAGTACAGAATCTGAAAAATATAAAAGATACAATGTGAGGCATCAGAAGTTACAGAGATGCTAGAAGGAATACTGATCTTGTCCTTTAGCAGGGTTAAGAAAGGATAAGATCCCTAGTGTTTGTCTCTAGATGGTCATTGCAGGTTACAGGACATGTCCAAAGAGATTTCTTCAAAATAATAAATAACTTGAATGAAATTTCTCATATTCAGGGGGCTTTGCTGGTTAGCATTTTCCCATGTGTGTGAGGCAGTATGGTCATTGTCTGTGAGAAATATTTGGGAGGAAAGAATGACAGGAAAAATGGGCTAGTAAAACCAGAAAGCTTTGTAGAAATACTTTGAGAATTGCAGAAAAACTTGGGTTGGGAAGAACTCTGAAGGTCATCTAATACAAATCTTCAGGATAGATCCAGCTAGATGAAGTTCAGAGCCTTTTCCAGATGAGTTTTGAATATCTGCAAAACTAGAGATTCAACAATCTCTTTACACAGCTTGTTCTTCTCTTTGATCATCCATGTGGATAGACATTTTTTTCCTTAACATCCCATCTGAATTTCCCATGTGCCAGCTTGTGATTGTTGCTCCTTTCTTCATGCAGACTCTGTTTTCGCTATCCTTTCCTGTTAAGTAGTTGAAGGCAGCAATTAGATTTTGCCCAAACCTTCTCTTCTTACTGAACAAACCCAGATTCCACAGCCTGTCCTCCTAAGCCCACAGCATCTCTGCAGCCCTTTCTGGAACTCAGTCCAATTTGTCAACATCTGTCTTGTTCTCAAGTCTCCCAAGCATGGAGTAGAGGGTCAAAAATCACTTCCACATACTTTATGACTCTGCTCTAGCAAATACAGCTCAGTGTGTCTTTGGTCATTTCCATTGCAGGGAACTCTGCTGACAGATTTTCAACTTGTACTCTGCTAACATCAGGCATCCTTTCTGAAAAGCTTCTTCTCAGGTGTCAGACCCCCAGCCTGTCTTTTTGCATGGGTTTACTCCTCCTGAAGTGCAGGACTATGCATTTGCCTTTGCTGGACTTGCTAACTTGCTGTACTTCTCCAGCCTCTGATGGTCACTATGACTGGGAATGTATAGGATCAAAGTGGAAGTGTGGGGAAGCTCTCAGAAATTCTTAGGCTTTTATTTCTTCATCAAGTGCCATGCCCAGACTGAGCATTATCTGCTCAGGGACCAGGAAAGCAAGCATTTCTGCCTTTCTACCAATAAAATTATGTACTGTTTGCAGCTGGGACTGCAGGGGACTCGCAGTTACAGGGGTATTGATACAAATTGCTGAATGAGAGGATTTCCTCACCTATATTTTAAAAATACTTGATGTGCTAAAATTTTTCTTCATTTGCAATCAGAGGATATGTGAATAAATCCCAACAGGGATGCCACTTTTGGTTCTGAAGAGATGCACTCTCAAAATGAGAAGGAATGGGTTTAATTTGACAGCTCTTGCTCTCCCCTTGTCACAGGCAGCTGTTGTCAGACTGAATTAAAAAGTTTGCAGAAATACATTCCTTAAGCAGGAAAAAAAGTGGAATGGTCATAAACCCCAGTAGAATTGCTGCATAGAGATTGTTATTTGGCCTTTAAATATTAAATGGCTGGTTTTAAATAGGTCTGGTGCAGATAGTTTCTGCTACAGGTTTATTGATTAAAATAGCTGCTTTACATCAGCTCCAAATTTGTTTCTCCAGAGGCTTTTGTCTTCATGAATAATGTACTCTTTTGCTGAAATTTTGTTAGAATTAATCTCCTGGAGTCTGGCTGTATATCTCTAGGTTCCTAAGTCTCAGTTGACTAGGCTCAAAATTGTGATATTCCCTGCACTTCCCTCCTTAGAAATGAATAATCCTTCTTCCACCCATCTAGTCTGAACAAACTCAGTGCTTGCATATTGGACGGTGCACTTGGAAGCAGCTATGACTGTTTGGCTCTTTGAGAGAGGTTTGTATGATACTGAAGGTTGACTTGTCTACACTGAGGATTAGATTTCTGCAGCAATTTATCCAAACCCTTCAAGAGTGAGTGGGAAAATTCCACTGAGCCTTTGATCAGACAGTGAACTTGGAGGCTTTTTGTGGTTTCAGGTGGGCAGGTCTCATTCCTTCAATATTGTAAGGACTCACATTTGCTGGATGCATCTAGTATATGCATGATCAGGCTTTTTTTTTTTTTTTTTTTTTTTTTTTTTTTTTTTTTTTTTTTTTTTTACACCATTTTATGGCCTTTTTTATGCATTTCTAAAGATATGCACCTTGATTTCTGGAAGAAGCTTAAGGATTTTTTGCTAAGCCCAAAGGGTACTGTTTTGCTTGCGAAAGGGGTGGTGGAACAGACCTTGCACAGCTTCCCCTTGCAGGCTGAGGCTTGCAAGTTGTGCTATCCCTCTGGGTTGAGTTTGCCACTCTGCAACAGGAGAAGACTACTGCAGGACCTGTAAGAAAGGAGGTCAAGGAGCAGCATGCAAAGCAAACAGAGATGATAAGACCTTTCTTGACAATGTGCTTTTCCTCCTCGTCCCTTCTGATCCTCTTTCCTATCACAGAAATATGTCTTTGCTCAAACTATCTGCTACAACAATAGCTATTTGCAAAACCAGAGCAGGGAGAAAGATTAAAGCCTTTGGTGAAAATATGTGAAATCAGGCTCCACAGTTTCATTATGCATGGGAAAATAAACATCACTGTTGGTAGAAGAGATAATTGAATCTCATGACTCTGGAAATGTAGTCAGTCACAGATAATCTGGCCTGCCTTTACTCTCTTGGGGAGATGATGACCCTTTCTTTCTACAACTTAATTTTATACCAAGATAAAACCAGAAGAAAAAACCAGTTGATGTGTATATATATATATATATATATACATATAAAGAAAAAAGTTATTCCATTCTGAAATGTCCAAGGACAGGATATTGCAGTGCCTGAACCTCTTCCTGAAGATTTTTTCTGTTTTGTTTAACCAAATGAAAATGCCTTCAAGATGTCATTTGGCAAAGTGTTTTGACCCAGGTGAGACCACAGATCTTGACAGTATATTAGTTTTCCTGAAGTATGTCTGACTTGTCTCTAATTTTTTTTAAGGCATGGAGGCTGTGAAGATGATAACTGGCTTCTTTATGACAGTGAAACACATAGCCAGGATCATACTGGGAGGGTAGCTGACAGGCACTAGACAGATGGTTCCTGTGTGAATGTTAGCAGATGAGAATCCTCCCTTCTTGGAACACCTGTCTGGTGACCAGTGCTGCCACAGTCTATCTCTCACACTTCTTACAGACCTGAGAGAAAGATGTGTGACCAGAAATATGAGCATCTACTGGATTTTTTTGTCCTCTCAGGAAAAAGCCCCTGTGGCTGTGGAGTGAGTGGATGTGGTTTAGAGCAGGTCATTAGGCTTTCTCTCTTTCCTCCCTTAGAGCCTGCCATGAGCATGGGGTGGCCGGGTCAGTGCACAAAATGCCCAATTCTATTTAGTGTGGGGGTTTCTGCAGCCTCACTTCCTTCCATCACAGCTACAAACAAGCCTCCCCTTGGTGTAGTTAGGAGAGGACTTGAGCAGTTAGGAAAGCCTCCCTCCCCCTTGCTAAATTGTATGGCCTGGAATTGTAGGAGGATGCTGAAAGTCCTCTCCACTCTGCCAAAATTCTTCATGTCAGTAGTGGAACAAAGGAAGCCCAGTTTATTGTGGTTGAGCCTTTGGTATCTCCAGTGGTGGAAGCTCTCATTGAGGCTTTTCCTGTGGCTGGGATATTCAAAACCTTCCTTTGTGGCTTTGCTGCTACACAGAAAAGTTGAGCTTGTGCTATTTTGTTTCCTGGTGTGTGAAAGCAGGAATTGACTCTCTGTCAATTAACAAGGGATGAAATGAGCCAACAAGCCCAGAGTTTATCAGAGTGAGACAGAGAGGTGCACGTGTACACATCAAGATACTGATATATACCTGATGAAACTGATATAAATAAGGTTATATAAACCTTATTTTCTCAGGATGCCAGGCTGCACAGTTACTTGATGGATCCTTTCAAATAAAAGCATTGCTAGTAGCATCAGTGTAATGTTAAATTTCATGCAAACATTGTATTTGAGACACACAACAAAGCAAAAAGGCAGTAATAATTTGAAAAATATGTAATAATTTTAGGCACACAAAATATGAGTAAACATATTTTTCATCCTCCCCTTCAATCAATGTTTTAATTGAGAAGGCATTGATCTTGTAATAACATCTCTTCTGTTGTTGCTTTTAGGAACTAATGACATCTGTTTAACCAAGCACAAAGAAGAGCCAAATTATAGGATAATCTGCATTGTTTACTTTATTGTTTCAAATAAAGAACTGAAAGGTGATGAAACTGGGCAATTAAGGAACAAAACAAAGAACTAAATTCTGCTGATGCAGTGGAATACTGCACTAGTAATGGAAGGAGAGTCAACATGTGAGCCAAGGAACCTTGCATGACTCTTGCGTGTAAAAATATTTTAAAGTATCTAAAACACTTTCACCTCTTTATATGACCCATTCTGATTTGTTTAACCTTGTAGAAAATGCAGTGGGTTTTGATCTTCAGAAGGGATTCTGCTAGGAGTTGAGGGGAAAAGTCTGTAACTAACTGGTCAAAGCAGGACAGCTCTAGTGGAGCCTTTTGGTTACCTGCATTCCTGCTGTATTCCACACACATGGCTGAAGGGTGTGGGCAGAGATGGCCTGGCTGGCAGCAGAGCAGGATACATGCTTAGGATGTTCAGCAGCAATCAGAGCCTTTAATGGGAGTAGAGGATTAATTAATTCTGATCCATACAGACACATTGGCTTCTTGTGCAGCCAGAATCCTAATTAAGCAATCAAATTTTTTTCCTTTCACAGTGACCATTGCTTCAGCTGTGCTGTAACTCTTTCCTCTCTTTATTTGCAAATCTCTCTCTATTTTATAGCAAAATTTTACATACTGTGGCAGGAAAGCTTCCTTCTTTTCTTTCAATTTTTCCTGTTTGTATCTACATATTTGCATATCTGCCTCTGATGTTCTATAATCCCTCAACCTTCATTTTCAAACCCTTGTTATGAAATGAGATCATGGCTTCTTCCTCAGCTCCTTTATTCCTCTAACCCAGGGTTGCTTCACTTCTTTTCCCCCCTCCAGCCCTCAGCCCCTGCTGACTCAGTTAAATATACATGTGCACTTTTCCCCTTTGTTTCTTCTTTTCCCTTCACCCCTCTGTGGCTGCCTTTCTTATGTTGTCTTTGATCTCTTTGCTGGCAACAATAACATTTAAAAATCTTTTCTAATTTGTTATTTTTGTACATTGTTGTGAAATTAAATATCTTGGAAAGGAAACATGGGTTGCCCTACTCTCTACAGGAACAAACTCTTTGGTGGGAAGCCTGTGTATGCAATTGAAACCTGTGCTGGGGAAGTGCTGAGGAATGGTCCAGTCCTCTGGACTCTGTGCTGTCAGTCTGGTCTGAGTAATGAAGCTATATCCCAGATTCAGCTCCATGGTTAGCCTCAGTTTTGCTAAGCCACGTTACTGCAGCAAAGGGAAAAATGGAGGGCCAGTACTTCCAGGTTCTTTTGTTCTGGGTGGTTACCAAAACCACCAGGAGTGTGATCCTTTGTGATGGGAACTATGACACAAATCCCTGGAATTCACTGAGGTTCTTCTCTTGGTTAGAAGTGATGCTGAGAGGTCACTTGTGTTTCATAACCCTTCTCTCTCTTGGGGTTTTATCAGAGTCCTAATCCACTGGTTAGGGTATCCCATTACTCTTGTGTTACAGCTGGTATGTTGCTTTTTTCTGTACTTACATCTGTCCAGACATTTTTTTTAATCTGTTGTGTCACTTTTGTGAAGATGGCATGAGTTGTTATTAATTATGATTACTGTTTTATGCTAACCACTACATTGATTTATGGCAAAAAAATGACCACTGTAATGACTGTGAGCTCCTACCAAGATGTAATTTCCTTGACTACCCCTAGTTGTGAGGTTTTCTCCTGGCAGTGGCAGCAGCAGATGAGTTTCTGCCAAGTTTCTACAGACAGTCTTTGCAGCAGCCCTCCAGAGATGGCTCCATATGGTCACTCTGGCCTGCAGGCAGAATCTGCTGCTAGATGACCTGTTCAGTTCTACTTTTTTTTTTTTTTTTTTTTTTTTTTTTTTTTTTTTTTGTCAGATGCCTTTCAGTCCTCTCTTCTAAGGAATAAAGAACAAAAATTTTAAATTACTCCATATCCTATTCACCAGAATGAGACTAAACTTTATTTGTGACCTTCCTTTTACCCAAGATTGATCGGATTTTGTTGTTTTATTCCAGGTCACCGGTTTCTTCAGAAGATCAAGGTAAGATCTGTTTTATAGATACTTACAGCATATTAAAAATGAGACCAAAGACTAGTGAGTAAGCTCTGTTTTAACACAGTTGTGGTGGAGAAAGATGTTTTTTTATAAAAATTAAACTTTGATGTTGATGAAACTTTGTTCACCCCTAGACATTAAGTGCTTGATCATTTAGTTAGTTTAATTGGGACTGACAGAAGTTGTTGAATTATTTGTAAAATGAATCTTGCTTAATCAAATTGAACTACTGCAAGAGTTTGCAGTTTATTCATCCACCTGAATAGAGCTTCACCTGTGAAAAATGTGTGGCTTAAAGAACAATACATGTTTTTGTAAAGATAAGCACATCTTTTGTGACTCTCACTGGGCAGCATCTTTGTCACTGAGAGGAGAACGCATTGTGTTTTAAAGGCTTAAACACGCATTATCTTGGGTTACCAGTAAAGTCAGTTTAGTAGGACAGTATGGAATTTAGGGCAGCTAGGCTCTTCTACACGGAAAAATCTCATGGCTTGAGTAGCGGGAGTTGCAGGTTATGGCAATATGCTTGCTGTGAGGGAGACTTGAATGATCTGTTCTTTCCCTATGGCCTAAAGAGGGACTATGTGATGACCAGCTGCTTAATAAAGTGGCAAACTTAAGTCCATCTACAGTATATCAATATATGGCTGCACTGGTAGTGAAATCGAGAAACATACTGTGAAGGGGTGGTAATTGCACTGCCAGAGGAACATAAGGAATGCGGAACAAAAAAAGGGAGACTGACTGAGAAGAGAAAGTTCATCGTGTGGCTCTGAACTGGGAATACTCTTTTGGTCCAAAAAAGAAATATCTATTTTCTTCTGGCATCCAATTTGTATGCAGTCACACAATCAGAATGTTTTCTGGCCAATACCATAAGCATTACTCAAGAAATGTCCGATGGGAATAGTAAGGACTGTTGCAATTGGAGGTGTAAGGAGGTTTGACCCTGGAAGTGTGTCACTGAACTATGTTCACTTGGAGTGTGGAGTGACTAGTTAGGTATCAACCTACATTGTCCTTGGCTCAGCCAAGGTTTTCAGTCCACTATAATGGACGTCAAACATATTGTCATTAATAAACTCTCTTCCATCTCCTTGGTGAGTCCTTTCTCAGTAACAAAAGTTGTAAAGAAAGCCATAAAAGTGAACAAACATGCAAGACCAAAGGTATATCTGGCCCATCTAGTCCATTCCTAGTGTCTGGTAGCAGCAGATCCTGTGACAAATAAAAGTATGAGACTGACAGAAGCATACAGGCTTAATTTCCTGGTATGCTCTATTAGATTTTTATGATTTACAGCTCACTGATTTTGTGAACCAGATGGAGTTTTCCTGTTTAATAGTTCATCTGCTTTTTACCATGACCACAGCTTCTAATATTCAGTACAGGATTGTGAGAAGTTAACAGTATACCTCATGTCTCCAACTCTCAGAAGAGATTTGAAATCGCTATAGTCTAATATACTATTTCAGGACCTGGATTCAAGCTGTCTCTCAGTGCATAAACTTGTTAGTGATGAGCTGTTCTTGCTATTTAATTTCCCTTGCTTTTACTGTATTGCTTCATCTTCATCTATTAGTGGAGCTGCAGACGGTGTATATGCATTTCCTTGTGTATCTTTAAAGGCTGGTATTTGATGCTGTCAGAATGCTTTTCTTCTATCCACTATTTTTATTCTATTCAAGTTTTTGACAAAACCTTCCTGTTTGCCATCCACCATCTGCTGCCGTGGTTTGGCTTTTCAGGTTTGATCAACATCTCTGAATAGCCTCTTCTTCCTTGCCTTTCTTTCCTTTATCTCACAAGCAGCCTCTTCTGAAATACAGAGTGAAAGGCCTTGACCAATTAGTGACATGATAGTGCCAGTTATTAGGAGTTTTGTGACCATGGAGTTTCTAACTAGGTTTGTTATCCCTATAAATATGTAGGAGCTTCTCTCAAGCACAAAAGATTTCCCATTCTCCAGTGACTTTTCAGAAAGAAGGGTCCAATACTTGGATTTCCTCTATCCCACTATGCCACCTACAGACCATGGTAAATGGGCACAGTACAAAAAGGAAAATGGGATAAAAGTGCTGCAGCATAAGCTCTTTAGAGTCTAGAAGGTTCTCAGTCTACTGAGACTGCATGTGTGGAGGCATCTCAAATTAGCCTTAGATCTCAAATATCTTATCTAAACAAAAAAGAGGGTCCATGAGAGCTCCAAAAACTTATCTCTAAATTGCCTGTCTTTTATAGTGTTTATGCAGATGTCTCCTGGCATATTGTTCTTGGAGTATGTATCTTGAAATCAGTTTTGAGACTTATATGTTCATTAATAATCAGTACTCAACTGTGTACCTATTCAATAAGTTAAATATTTACTTTTTTTTTCTTTTTTCTTTTTTTTTTTTTTTTTTTTAATAAGGCAATAATGCTTTGGGCTACATAGTGAGGGAAGATAATGTACCTTCACTGTACCTACATTCTGCCCTGTATTGCAGCTGTTCTTCCCTATTATGGACACCATTCTAGTGCTGATTTTCTGATGATGTGATATGTTGATCATTACTGAGAAAAGGCTCTTTCTCTGTTGTGTTGGATCTTTTGGTTTAACCTCCCTCTTGTTTCTCGATCTTTGTTTTGTCTGCTTTAATATTCAGTTGTCACTTTTTCTTCTACTGTTTCTCTGTGGAATTTTTATTATCATCCTCTTCTTGCTTTTTAAATTACTCATTCCCATTGACCACAAGGTTGCGTTTTGTGTATATTTTTACATTGTGCTCCTCACCTTGGTTTCTGGATGTCCTGCTTCTGCTCCAGTGTGGATAGGCTGGTACAATCACAGTGGGAAACTGTAGCTGTAGCATCTGTAGTGTTCTAACAGACTTGTACCAGAATTAGCCTCTAATGTGAGTGGCACTTCCATTAATCCCTGACAGGACAATGCATTATGCTGTCTTGACAAGAGGGTGAAGATAAAGCACCATCTGTCTGGGACTGGGCATCTATTGAACAAATGTAACTGCACACAATGCTCCTTGTTGTGGACAAGTGTAAGAGGCACCTTTATCAGTTACAAAACAGGCCCATTTTAATTGGCACAGAAAGGGAAAGAGCACTTCTAGAAGATCCCAAATTTCAAAAGAAAAAATACCCAATGCCTCTTAAGGTTGTGTCTTTGTTCTTGGTACAGGTAGCTAGGAAATAGATAGCTAAAGAGTGAAATCCATCAGGTTTTTTTTTTCCTTATTTTTTTTAATAAACAAAAGGAGTAGACAAAACCCCTAATCCTCAAACGTTCTGATTGACAAAATAATACAAATCAAGTAAATCTTAAAGCATACCAGTTTAGATAGGGGATTGATGACTCTGAAGAAGGACCTGTCCAGTCAGGTACTCCTTGTTGCAGCTCCATGCCCTGTAGCCTTGGAAGACAGTAGTTTTCTTTGCGTTTTGGGGTTAGATGAGGCTCAACAATGGGCAAGTGTCAGACCCATGAAGACCTGGTAGATGTCATGATGGAGGGCCAGACAAGTCATCTTTTAGTGAAGGGTATCACCTGCTACATTTTTGCTGTATAAAAAGTCCTGGTGATATGCACACAAGGTCTGACACTGTTGGAGGTTATTGCATGCATTGTGTGATGGGAATGCAGACTTCTAATACATCGTGCTGCCCCTACATAGTCATTGTCTGGTTATCCAATGCACACTTGTTGTCTGGTTATGGTTAGGTGAATAGTTGAGGTTTACCAAACCCTTCATTCACCCAGCACCTGTCAGAGCTGCACTGTATTTTGTGTGCACACTGGATCATGCCTTGCCCACTCCTATTTACAGCCACCCTGCAGAAATCTGTATTAAAAATTCATATTTGTGGTTTCATCTGGCCAAAGTTAGGTCCTTTCTACTATTCCTTTCTTACCTTGTATGTTTGAGTTGATTCTTCATCATCACATGAGCAATTGAAGGAAATGACCTTAAAGGAAATGACCTTATTTCCATTCCAAGTATTCTGAAAAAAAAGTCCCAGCAAATTCTTGAGTGTTTCTATTAACGGTGTAGGGACATTGGTGTGATATCCATGTCATGGCAACTTGGAGCTGATGCTGCTCAATAATCTTGTGTCTGACTTCAAACAGAGGAACCTTGCCTTTGATGGAATTATTCAGTTTTAAGTAGCTATACTAATGCACCTCAAGTAGCAGTCAACCAGCGCTTAATCCTTACACACCTGAGTTGTATTCTGATTGGGAGACAAAAGGTTTCAAATATTTATGCCACTGCTCTCCTACTCATTTCTCTAAAAACCAATGAGATTGGGCTTTCTGCCTAGTTTGCTTCCAGCAGATGTGGTTTTGCTGCATCAGCATAATTTCCGTGATTTAGGGTTTGTGGTTTTGGGCATTTTGTATGTAATAGATTCAAAATTCATGAGGAAATAGGGGACGAATGAGAAATTAAGACAAGAGGGAAATACATTCAGTGGAGCAATTTTGAAGACAGTTAGTTATTACAAAGTAATAATATTATACAAGAGATTAAGATAAAGGATGGGGCTTCTGCTTGAAAAGACAAATAGCAACACTCAAAGGTCTTTCAGATTCTGCCAGATGCTGGTTCCATGCCATGGAGTCACTCCATGACTTGGAGTCATCTAGCCTGGATATCCTACACCTAGGAGGGATTTTTGTTGAGCCAGGAGTGCATTAGAAGTAAAGTGAGTTTATAATGGTGACTTCTAAATTAGTCTCTATTAGAAAAAAATTTCCACAGGGATTGCTTGGCATGGGCTCAAACTGGAAGTTTTAGGTGGGAGGTGTAATTCTGTCTCTGGAGATCCCTCTGAATAGAGAGAGCTGCTATCTGAGTTATAAGGAAAGAACTGATCAAGTGTGTGCATGGAAGGCAGTGGTGGCTCCATCCCACACAGGAAAATGCTTTGTTATGCAGTTCTGTTCCTGCCTTGGAATGCCCTGTCCACTCTGGCATTTGCTTCAGCTCCATTAAAGAGAGGAAATCTAAACACAGGCAAGGAGGAAGATGGTTGCAGGAGTCCCAGAAAATAGCACAAGAAGGAATAACGCTTCCTGGAACCTCTAATAGATGGGATTTCCTGTTGCCCATGGTGGCCTGTGGGAATGCAGACTTCACTCTCTTGGTCTCCTTTCTTCTTTCTGGAGCCACTCTCCACTAATCTTGAGAGTCACACTCTGAAAAGGGATGTTCTCTAGAGTTTTGAAGCAGTCTGCCATACTGATGAAAAGGATGAACAGGGTGCTGCTGATGAATCCAAACATCTCAGTGCTGGTAGAGTTAAAAAAAATAAAGATAAAAAACCAAATGGCTATTCTGTACATCAGAGGCCTTCAAAAGAGAGAGAGGAGATGCTGTATTCTTCATGGTGATGCTACTGTTTACCCAGCAACAAACTGAGATGTCTTGGAATGCTTTCTCTGTGTAAATTAAAGAGAGTATGGGAGGGGCTGGAGGGAGGCTCCTGACTGCAGGTGTTTATTTTGATTAATTAACCACTTTGGGAAGAAAGCCCTCCTGGACAGTGTTTTGAAAGTGTCTGTGGCTGAGCCAATGATGCCTTGAGGATCTGCTCTGTGTTGGTACATTTGCTTCTCAGTTCAGCAGAGGCTGGTATTGATGCAGACGCAGGGTCCCCCTGTCAAGAGAAAGCACCCTGTGAAAGCACAGGTCTAGGGCTGAGGGAGGTCCTTTCTGGATGAAACCTTTAAAAGGTGCCTACATCCACCCTCTCATCATATCCAGGCAGTCTGAGGGGCCAGCAGGCATCTGAGAGGGAGATGTCTGGCAGATGTGGACATCTGGATAAGTAATAGATGAAAACAGAAAAAAATATTTGTTTCACGATGTCCACTGCCATTATCCTTTCCTCTGGAGGAAGTATGAACAAGGAATATGTTGTGTGAATCAGAGTGCTGGTTTTCAAGCAGAAGCTCTGGGTAACCTCGCAAACTACTTTGCTGCTGTTTTTTCTTTTCTGATGGAGGTTGCTCATGGTCAGGTAAGAGTGGCAATCACTTCACCCACTGAAGAACTTGGATAGAAAAAAATTCTTGAACTGAATTTTGGATGATGTAGTCCTCCTGTGAAGCCCTAGCTTTATGAGGAAGTGTTGCTTAGATATTGCCAGGAAAAGGCACTGCAGCCAGGGCTGCAGTGGCAAAATCCTGAAAGGAGTGTGCTAAGAGTGTCTGTGATGGGAATGGTCCACAAAGCCAGAGAGGAGGAACAGTGTGGCCTACAATGCTTCCTTTTTGCTGTCCTATTTATTTTCAAATTAAAAATAAACCACCGCTTAATTATTTTACCTAGAATTCTCTTTCTGCCAGGGTAGTGCCACTCTATTGACAAAATTACTGCATTAGTCAGCCAAAGACTTCCCTGCCGTGTTTTCACTTCATCACAGACATTTTCTTCCACTGCATCACTCCTGAGAATGACATAAATTGTTGTCTTGGTTTAAAAATAAAAATGGTGGAAAGGAAAAGGAAGGCAAAAAAGTGATGACGTGAGCCAGATGGTGCTTAGTTTATCTGTGACTGTTCTTTGGGGCTATGAACTATTTACAAAGGAAGTACTTTTTTTACCTTTTCCTTTTGTAAGTCTGAGTTAAATGATCTTGCAGCAAAAGTTCAACATTAGGGTATGAATACTTTCACTCCTAACTATTAACTGCACTCTCAGCTCTGCACTAGTGCCACATAAACAATTCAGGTTGGACTCTAATTGGCATCAAAGTAGCTTTAAAATAGTCTGAGTGAAAATGGGGCTTTAAAGGCAGCTTGAGTGTAATTTACATCTGCTTGAAAGCCTCTTTATCCTTCCAGAGTTGTATGAAGGGACTTCTGTGTAAGTGAGAATTTAGCCTTTCTTTCCCTTTAGCAAGCATGTGTGGCTATTTTTGCCTTCCCTTCCCCTTCTCTCTTTCCAGTATTTTGGTGCTGTTGTTTGAAATTGTAAATTCTTAAAAGGTAAACGCTCATAATGCATATTTTTAGCCACCTGAGTAATGATTGATTTTTTTACATGTTAAATTTAGTTAAATTAGGCAAACAGGTGCAATCAAGACTGTGTCAGTTCTCTAAATCTGCATGGGATGCAGTGCTTTTGTAACTAAAGGACAGCTCTCAAATATTTTGAAGGGTTTTCTACCTCTTTGTCCAATCCTAGAAATAGATGTCGTTGAGGCATGACTGATCCAGAGGGCCAGCAGACTTCAAAAGTGTCTCTCTCAAACCACAAGAGGACATTTGCTTATGGAGGTTTTCCTGTCCAGACGAAATAGCTGAAGGTACTGTGTGAGGTATGAAGGATGCTGAACAGGTGTGTGTGCCTGGCTGCTGCTCAGCTGATGTGCTGCTGAGCTCTTGGTTGCAGTAGGTTGCTGCACTCTCAGTTTTCTTGGTCTCTTGGGAGTATTTTGAGCTCTCAGTCTATTTATTTTGTTGTCTTTCATGGAAATAGTGCCTCACAGCAGACTCTTTTGACTTGCCTAGACTGGTGGCATTGCCTTTAGGTTCCATAAGAAGCCCAAGACCTTTCTGAATCTGAAAACCTGTGGAGAACCCTTGTTTAACACCCGTTTCTTTAAGAAAGTGGAAACTAACAGATATACTTTGGAAAAAAAAAATTAAAAATCGGTGAGTCTTTGTTTTATTCAGCACAAGGGATATTATGATTTAGGCAGGAAACCTTTAAACTGCATCTATTTTTTGCTGTCATATTTCCATCATGCTTCTTCTGCAGTCTTTAGGCTCCTTAAGCAAGTTCAGGAACGTTTTTCCCTTCCCTGTGAATGGAATGAGTGAATATTTCAGTGAATATATTCACTATATTCAGTGAATATATTCACTATATTTAGTGAATTCAATGAATATTAGAAGAAGTGACACATACTGAATATATATCAATGAATATGTCTAGGTGAATATATTTCAGTGAATAGAGAAGAAGTGGTTTTACCATTTATTTCTGGATTATTTTTTTTTTGGCCAGCATCTAGAAAACCCCTTAACCTGCAAGGTTTACCTTCTGTTTAATTTTTTCATGGTTTTCAGTTTTCACTTCCACTACTTGCAGGTGCATAAAATACATGAAGAAAAATTTAATTGCTCCTTTCACTCAGCTTATCTTCAAAGGAAATGTTTAATCATCATCAGCTTTGCTGAGACTTGAGATTGTCTGTAGATCAAAGACCTGTGAGCTCACAGTCATTCCAACAAAGCATTATTAGTTTTGTAATTTAATTTCTCAGCTATGTAGACCGTTTGGCATGTGTATTTTGTAGGTGATTTGTATTTCTTTCTGTAACTTTAAAAGCAGATAAAATGTTGGAAAGAGGTAAAGTTTTTGTAAAAGCTCAAGTTCAGAGATTTGCAACTTCTCTTCGTGGATCCCTAAAATTGTTCTATGGGACTGTCAGGCCCTTCAGAAATACCAAATGAATTCACTGCTCTGTATCTTAGGTGCCTGTTTCTCACAGTACTCTCAGAAGGGAAGTAAATCCACAAAGAAATTCTCTGTGGTACTCCCCACACCTTTCATCTGCAGGTCAAGGCTGAAGATCATGGCTAGAGTAGAAAAAAATCCGTTCTGTACATTTCTGGGTAAGTTATATTGCTGTCAGTTTGTCACAAACCTTTTATAAACAAATTGTTGTTTACGGAGAAAAGAGTGCATTTCTGAATGGGCTCCAGTCTTTTGAGGGCCTAGCTTTTGGAGTGATTGAAATAGAACTTATTGATTTCTGTAAAACTGGTGAAAAATAAACCCCAAGGGCTTATTTTGTTATCTTTTCTGTAATGCTGATATTTAACAGCTCAGAAGACTCCAACTGTGTAAAAGTACTTTTCTTATCAGGGTCAGCTTTTAACTTCTCAATATGTAAAGCAGTAATTACTTGAAATTTCTGACTCTATGAATTACACAAAGACTAAAACAGCAATAAAGGGTTGGAAATGTTCTGGAAGCTAATGATAGTCCAAGTTTAATAACTCACAAAAATCTGATGACATCAACTTCTCCTATTGTTTCTTCTCCATTATCAGCTCTGCAAGGTTTGAATGAGGCAGTATTTTATAAAGTATTCCTTAAGAGTTCCCCTGAGCACTCTAGCAGGAGAAGGTGGTGAACACTGACACTCAGATTCTGGGCACTCCACACCAAAGCTCTTATATTTTTTATTAGCTTCCTCCGACCAGTAAGAAGCATTCAGCACTGAAATGCTGATGGCGTATCAATTCCAAATGCTGAATCAGTACATTAGATGTGTCTTAGAAAGGGCTGGACAGATGCAGGCATTGCCTCTTAAATGACGTTTCTGCAAGGAGCTGATCACTTCAGATTATAAACTGTCTTACTGTGTCTTTTGAAAAAGCTAAAGGTTTTATGAGCCCTAATTCTGCTTCAGATCATAGAATCATAGAGTGGCTTGGATTAGAAGAAACCTTAAAGAACACCTAGTTCCAGCTCCCCTGCCATGAGCAGGGATGCCATCCACCAAACCACTTTGTTCAAAGCACCCTCCTCCAACCAGGTCTTGAGTTATTGTATCTGAATTCTGCTTAAATATTGTCATACTCTGATTAGATACCCTGGTATTTTTTAACTCATTGTAGGATGCTTCATTGCAAATAATATTCTGCTCTCACACTGCATTTTATTCATAGATCTATAATTGCCTGCATTTTAATTATGAATATGAAAACTCCTTGATGTGGTACTTATACTTCATAACATAGTTTTAAATAATTCTGCTCCCTTCATTGAAAATGTTTAGATCTTCACTAAAGAATTGCTTGTAAGTGTTGAAAACTTCGAAGTTGCTGTACATTTTATCAGCATTCCTTGTGGCTTAGTTGGTACAGAAGTAGTGGGTTCAAATATGGCATTGAGAGTCAGATCAGGTGTGCAGTCTGACTAATAAAATCTGGAGGACATTTCTGGTTTATGAATAACTTTTATCAAGTGAAAAGACACATTACTGCTGTACTACTAATGGTGGCAGGCTGTAGAACCACCCTGTTCTCTGAGATACTTTTCAGTGCAGACCATCTCCTTTTACTGTCTTGTTAATGCTTATTCAACTAACTTAATATCTTCCATGTCAACCTACTTTAAGCAAAGAACCTTGTGATCCTGAGATGTTACTTACAAGTTTTTGTAAGAACTTTTGTCTTCATGTTCCTTCTGAAGGTGTTTTAGCAGCAAAGTTTCTGGTGTGATAGTAACCCTGCATCTGTCCTTGGTGTTAAGCTGATCAGCAGCTTTGGCATTAGGAGGAAATTTTTCTGCAGGGCGCACAGGAAGGGGTAGTTGTTTGAAGCTTTTCCTTGCTTGTGATGCTTCTGAAAATTTTCATGGCTTTTGAAGTGAGCAATGTGATGGTGATAACTTCTGCCTCTCTCCTGCTGTATTCTTCTGATGTGCTGCAGTCATGGCCTTAACCCTTACATTTATGAGACACTCTCATTCTGCAGCTGATGGTATACGAGGAACTGAAATTTCTAAGACCATGAGTATTGCCTGGTTCTAGCAATATCACACCTTAGAAAACCCTAAAAGAAGACCTCTCATTTTTCCCTTGTTTTGTTGTCATTCCTGGAGGTGATCAGACATGTCCCCTGGAGTCATGCCATTCTGAAGGATCTCCTCTCTGTCCTGACTCTTAATTTAGGGGCTGCAAGGTGGAGGTAATTTTCTCTAGAGCTTCTTTAGCCTGTGGAGCACAATGTGAACTGTTGCAGGGCAAACTAGGTTCTTTTCTATGGAGAGTTATTTTCTTTTCTGACCATCCAAGCAACCCTGTGAGACCTCTCAAGCATCTTGCAGCCTCTGAAGTTATGGAGTATGAATACTTCATTCCTTCTTTCTCTGGTGCCCAGTTTAATGACTCACTTTGCAGCATTGTTTTAATGGTGCTGGCTTCACATGCAGAGCCAGAGAGCAATTGTTATTTCAGAAGTTAATTTTGTCTGGGAAACAAAAAATGTTTGTTGTAACTCAGTGACATTAACACAGATTTTTAGAATATGAAATAAGAATAGCTGTTTCCAATGGAAGCAGCAGACACCAACATAGAAATTAGATGAGTGATATATGCCCTAGGAAAAGTATTGTTTTCAGCAAGAGAGTGTACTTGTACTTGTTTATCCAATCTCTATTAGCTTGCAGTATTACCACAATTCAATTAGCAGCCTTTTCAACATGACTTTTTTTCTGTTGGTGCATTTTGCACCTGTATATGCTCAATAATAATTTATAAATGAGGTGGAGAATTGCATGTGTGTGAGGAGGTTTGTTTCACGGTGTGGATGGTTTTCTGATGTTTGTTTTGCTTGTCATTTTTTTGTGTTTGCTGGCAGGCCTGGGCATGGTGGGCTTTTTTCTTTGTTTGTTTGGGCTTTGTGTTTTTTGGGGTGTGGTGGTTTGTTGTTGTTGTTGTTGTTTGTTTTTTGGGGGTTTTTTGGTTTTTTTTGGGTTTTTTGTTTGTTTTTTGTGGGTTTTTTTTGTTTGTTTGTTTTGGTTTTGGTTGGTTTTTTTTTTTTAATGAAGGTTCTTTTCTAAGCTGGGTAGTTAGAGCTTTGCTGAGGAGGCAGCCTGGGGACTGAGTGCTTACTTAATATATGAACAGAGCACCCAACTTGCCAGTTTTCCCAAGCTGTCACATCAGCAATAAAGCTACTTGCTAAATAAATATAAAAGGTAATAAAACATTTTTATTAGTAATGATAAATACTTTTCTTGGGAGAAATTGAGAAAACAATTACTTGATTAAAATATTAATTAAATCAAGTGATTTTTGAGACATCTTTAAGACCTAAAGGTATATTATATATGATAAAACAGTGGCATAGTTCATTTTATGTATTACATGAGTGGTGCAGTGTTGCTTAGAAGAAATAAAACAATTCTCACTTCAACGCTTCTAATTTTAAGCTAGCCTGGCTTTGCATGTTAACAGCATTTTTCTCCAACTTATAAGTCTGCTCTCTTGTCAATGCCATCTGCTTGCTTGATTCACCAACCAGGTGATTTTTGCCATCTTCACTCTCCTCCTCAATATGCCCAGCAGTCCCATTTGGGTTTATGGGGTTAGTGTGCTAAGCAGTATTCATAAATTTATGTAAACATGCTCCTGATTCTAAAGAACCTTTCTCCATTTCTAGCTCAGTGGCTTCTAAATCTTCTACTGTTGGGGCATACAGCTCTGAATTATTTTACTGGTGTGTAATCTCTTGTTATGCCAGCTGGTTTTGTTGATCTGTAATGTATTCATTTATCCAATAGGTTCTACTGTAGCAAAGCACTTAATTTTAAGAGTGCAGGTAGACTTGGCGTGAAAAGAATGTAATTAGCTCAAAGCTAAGCACTTGCCTAAATGCTTTGCTGGATTTGAGGCTTAGGAAAGAGATGAAAAGATTGGTCTAATTATGCTGAATTTGTTTTAGAGCTGCTTTATCCTAATAGCCTTATCACCAGACCACTTCTGATTATGGATTTTCAGCGTAGAAGACTTTTCACATCTTGTCAGGCTTTTCATAGAATCATAGCTCTCTCTGTTTTTTTTTTTTTTTTGAACTATAATCTTCAGCATGGCTTGCATAAGCAAATGTATCACTGCCTCTTAGGAAAGTGACTTAGGGAAGCCATGTCTTAAAAAATTGGATGTTGAAGGCAATGAAAAACTCATGTCACCAGTTCATTTGATTTTCACATACGAGATGTGCAAAATATTTATTCTTTAGCTACTGCAAGTTCAGGCTGCCATAGCCTAAAGAATATTGGTGTCAGTAAGACCAGATTGACCAAAAAAAAAGAGAGGGAAATTGATAAAGCAAATTGCATGAATTAAATTCTGCTCTGCTATTGATTTGGGCTGAGAAATTGTTAGAACTATTGGGGAAAAAAAAGAAGGATGTAAACTACTGAAAAAAAAAAAAGTAGAATTTTCTAGCTCTTACCTGCTGGTGTTTGCCTTCTTCCATTCCTAAAATCTGTGTGTACTCACTCTCATAGATTTCGGGGGGATTTTTAGGATTTGGTTTAACTCATGGTCACTGAAAAACTGCCCCAAATCTAAAGTTGCAAGAATTACTGCTTCCTCAAGGCAGAGTTTAGCTGGACTGGGGTTTTGCTTTTCCCACTGCTGTGGGAAATGAGGTATTACTGAGACCAGAAAGCCACATAGTAGCCCCAGGTGTTTCCAAAGAAAAGGACATTTGTTGAGTTGCCTTTGAAAATCCTTCCTCTTCTGTAGTGTTTAGCTTGGATGCCTTGTCATTTCTGAAGGCGTAGCAAGCTCATCATGGAATTCCCACCATGCAGTTTCCTCTGTGTTATTTTTCAGAGGCAGGGTTATACTGCGGTTGTCTTTCCCCACTTGGTCCTACTTACTCCTGTAGGAATTTTTGGCATCTTTATCAAGGATGGCACTTGGGCAAATGCTTAATTTGATTGCACTGCCTAGACACAAAGATAGAAATGGTCTTAGACACTCTTGAAAAAGTGTGAGTTGAGGCAGATGTTTAGTGCTTTTGAAGATGCAAACCACATAAGTGCTTTCTCAGAAAAATTATTAATATTTTTTTTTTTTACAATATACATCATGATAGGGAGAAGGAGGAGAAAAGCACTCAGCCACGTAGCAATAGGTTTGTAACAGCTTCTTTGGGCAATAGAGGGCCCCTGGCTTTTGCCTTACTTCTATTTTTTAACAGGCTTAGGACAAACACTAGTGGGTAGTGAGAAACTCCCAGCTGTTTCCAGCTCTGTCCTGCCTTGTTGTGAGCCCTTGTCCACTTTTTCTCTTTTTGCTTCCATGTCTGTTTAAAATACAAAGGCTGGTAAGGTGAGGACTGGCTCTTGCTCTGTCTTTGACCCTGCCTGCCAAACCCAGGGGACTTGCTCCCCTCTGGCGTCTCAAAATGTATATGTAATACAAGTAATTGTTAAGAAATTTCTCTCTTGTCACTCAGTCATCTACAATTTGGGATTCTCGGTGTACTGGAGACTGACTAACCACTCCACCATCAGTATGACAAAGTCTGACAGGTTTGTCTGTAGACAGTTTCAGGTTCTCTGTTCAGATAGCACTGGTATTTTCAGTGATGGATCAGGTACTGAAGACTTGACCTTGTTCATCTTGTGGACACTGTTGAAAGGTCTCAAAAGTGTCTCAAGCGAAAAATTCAGACAGAAGCCTGCAGTTCCAGGAGAGCATTGGAAATGATGGCTTGGTGATGATAGAGCTTTCATCACCATGGGTTATCTTCTGTCTTTTCAATACATGTCAGCACAGGGTTTGCCCTGCTTTTGGTAGTACATGAGAATGCAAGTGGACTGAGGGATGTCAGTCTTAACTTGCATGTGTTGTGAGCTATGTCCTCAGCTATGAAGCTGTATGCATAATGCTTTCTGCCTGACATCAGTTTTCTTTTTGTCTTTTGCAGCACTTTTACAGGCAGTCATATCTGGTGATGTACTGAAGGTAGGTACAGAGTGTCCACTTACACACAGTTTTTTGCTGGTCAGATATACTGTACATTTTATTACACCTCTGCTCAAATCATAAATAGGCTGCTGTGGGGACTTCTGGAAAGTGCCATTTTACAGCCTTTCCAGGAAACCCTGAACACCAGGGGAACACATCATTCAGGTGAGGTGTGAAATTTGCGTGAATAGGATTTGGTGTTAGCCAGAGCCTTTTTGCCCAGGATTCAGAGCCCACTGTACAGAGTAATGTGCCAGTTACTAACAGGGAAATTACTGTATTGGCAGTGTTGAACAGCAGGGTAATTCTGAAACAGACTTGCACAGGAAAGCATATTTTCCACCAGGGAGGTTGGTGGCCAAGATACCAAGCACTAGCTCGCTCAAAGTCTACCTAGGCAATCACCAGATCAGATAGAACAAACCTCAGCTGGTTGTTTTATCATCTGATGGATGTCTCAAAACATGTAGTGCCTTGGTATAGTAAGTTTGGGAGGTAAAACTACTCACGCAAATTTTTTTGTGCCAATGACTGCAGTCCTGCATCAGACAGCTATTCAAGCTGCCTGTCTCAGTAGCCAAGTCAGGATCTGAAAACATGCTCTTGAATTTGGTTGAGGACTGTGATTAATGATTGCAATTTTATCTGTGAGAAGCCAGCTTGGAGCCATTTGTAAAAATGACAGTGCTGTTAGGCCAACTTTTTGCCTGCAGGTATTTTGCCTCCCTTCTATACCACTGCCTCAGCTCTTTTGGCTGCAGCATCTAGGGAGCAGTCCTTCAAGCAGTCATAAAAATATTGTCTCTTATACACTTCTTGAACATATTTTGCCTGAGCTGGCTTTGATGGGGAAACTCCTTGTCCTTCTTCAGATGTACTGTATCACAAATGAGTCCTCACCATAGCAATTCTCTCCTTTTTCTGCAGTGATCTGCACTGCAAATCCCACCCTCCCTCCCCCAAAATTTGCAGCATTTCTAAGACCTGCCTGGTTGCTGTTTCCCTCTTGTTCTTATCCCATGTATTTCTTCCTCCTTGGCCAGCCCTGAACAGGGGACAATGTGACAAGGGAGGTCCATGACAGTCACCTCATCTCCATGTGGAATTTTGAGTTGGAGTTTTCTGATATAGTCAGAAAATATTTGACTCCTGTGCTGAGGAAAAATTTGATTCTTCAGCAAAGAAGCCAGAATTTTCTATCAAGTACATATACTTTAATATATCCCAACAGCGTTGCCAGATGTGGTTTGCAAGCATTCCTAGCAAACAATAAATCATCACCAGTAGAGTAGCAATGTCTCATTGTTTAGCAAATACAGACTGTTCTCTTTAACCCATATAACTGTCAATACTTCTGGTTTCAGATGTTTTATATCAGGGCCTAAAAGCTGGCTTTAAATTAATCTTTTATTTTATTTTATTCTATTTGGTACTGATTTACAATGAGAACCAGTAAAGAATTTACTGACATGTTTGGTTTTTTACTCCTCCCATCTTATAATTCTGTATGGGGTTTTTTTCTCTCTTTTTTTTTTTTCCTTTCCAGTTCATAGAATGTTGTAAAAAAGGAGCCAATTTGTTAATCCAAGGACCTGATCACTGCTCCTTATTGCACCACGCAGCCAAGACTGGGAATGGCGAGATAGTGAAATACATCCTGGAGCATGGTGAGTCCCTGGGGCAGATCCACGGGGAGCTGTACCTCAGCCAAGTGTCACTCAGGCAAAACCACACCTGGCTGCTGGAGGTGGGCTCACTCATCTGTGGTGTCCCTCAGTGAAATGTCCACCTGTAGCATGTGGGAGGCTGAGAATGGAGTAGCAATGAGAGTGATGGCTCCAGGCAAAGTGTGAAAAGAAGAATTAGAATGGCTTTTGAGGAGAGTGGTGTTTTCACGTTTGCATCAGCTGGGGGGCTGTGAAGAGGCAGTGTGAAGCTTTAGTTAAAACCTCTGGCACAGGGATCCTCTGAACTGTTTTTCAATTACAGTGTATGTTGTAGAAAGCATCTAATCTCTATTAAAACATTTACAGTGACAAAGAGCCCATATAACCATTGTTATTATTTCAGCATTTAGTAACATGCTGATCAGGAATCTGCTTCCTTACTTCCAGACAAATTCATCTAGCTTCCATTCCAGCCTTGGAATATTATGTCTGTTAGATTCAAGACCACCCAACAGCAAAAACCTATGATCTTCATTTTGTATTTATGGACTGTGATCATGCTATTGCCCCTTTTTCCTTTTCATGCTTCTTATCTTTGTCAGTAGATTACAGGCTATGCCGCATTTTTTTTGTGTCTGAGGCAGTCACATTTAGGAGCTTCTGCCTGTTGAACCGCTGCAACCTTGTTCCCTCACTGCTGGAGAGTGGCACAGTAAAATAGTTACTGCTCTGCACACAGAGCTGAAGTCAGAGTTATCAGCCTCCTTCACTGTAGGAAAAGTTATCTAGTCTTCTCTTCTCTGACCCCACTTCAAAATATCAGTGGCTAATTTGGCTTCTGGATGTCAAAATCAGATACATTATTTCAACAGCAGTGTTAGTGTGAACACAGAGACTGCTCCTGGTAATTAGAATAAGTGTTAGCTGTTGCTCCAAGGCATTGCACAAATTGTACTGAAAGAAGAAAAAAGCACAACTCCTAACAAAGGAAGAAGCAACAATGCATCTCTTCAACCTTGACCCCTAAGTTAGGTATTAACATATGGGTGTCAGGTATTCTATAGGTCCAATTCCTGTACTGTCAGCAGCAATCTGTAACTTAGTTCATTTGCTCTGGTGTGACAGAGGCACTTTTGGTGGCAGATGGAAGTGAGGAGGGCATCCTTAATAGCAGCAGGCTTCTAGCATGACTCAAAGGACATCATAGTCACGGTAGTCATTGGAGCCCAGAAAGTGATTCAGGCAACGTGTGTACTTTATTCATTTTGATAAACATAAATGTCTAATGTCATTTGCCCTTGGATATCCAGGACATTTGCTTGGGTCTACAAGATAGCACACAAGACCCAGAGGAGGCCTGACCTGCACTGACAGCCAAAGCCCAAGCAAGCATCTCCATCATTCCAAGTGCATCCCAAGGCTTGCCCCATGGTATATCAAACAGCACAAAATATCTGAATGTGGGCAACCAAACCATGTCCAAAAAATCTGAGAGGGCCTGAATTGTTCGTTTACTCCTTTATGTATAGATACCTACAAATGGATAAGGCAGTGCAGTTGGCCTTATATCCAAATAATGACTGGCTTTCTCACCAGTTCCAGCAAACCTTACCAGTGGTAACTCTACCTTCTATTTACCTGCTCTGGATTGTCGCATTAGTCACAGTGCACACATGTGCCACTGAATTCTGTAGACAGGCATAATTTTGCTTTATTTCCTTACTGCCCCTGGTCTCTTCTCACACTGCACATGACCTCTGTCAATTCATTGATGCCTCTCTAGGATTTTTATTGGACACATATACTTTGACTTAGTGACAGTCTGACCTAGTTACTGTTCTTTTGGTGAACATTTAAAGTGAGGTAATTTAAACTAATAAGATTGTAAGCAGGGAATCCATGGGAATTTTTGAAGTAAATAGAGAAATGTAAGGGATTACAGACTGTTAAACAAAGACAAATCAGAAGGTTGAGCAAATGTCAGCTCAGTTCTCTCTCTTCTTTATCCCCAAGAATGGCAGGAAGCTTTTGCAGCTTTCCAGACAAATGTCCTCTGGGCTTCTCCAAACACATTGTTTGTTTAACATTCTCTGGGGATCAGGGAGTGCCTGGGACAATGCACAATCTAATAGAGGCCTCCTCTCTTCTGCCACCAAGCAATTAATGAAACTCATTTCTACTCTGGGCACTTATCAGCCACAAATGAGCTCTCTTGCTGAATCATCATCATCATAATGCCCTTGTTTTTCTTTGCATTCTCTGGCATTTGGCATCTTCTCAGCATTGATTACTGTACATGACCTGATCCAATGCTACTAATATCTAAGGGTTTCCCTGCGTGGAGCTTCTTATTTCTGCCAATATCCACCCATAAAAATTTCATAAAAATGAGTCTTACTTCTGTTCTGGCAATTACCTCTGCCCAGTCACACTTCCTCTGGATTTTGTCTGCTTCCCAATGCACGGCTGAGGATAGTGAATGATAGTAGGAGTTCCACTGTAATACCTTCAAGCACGCAGCAAAGAGAATCTATTATTAAACACACAGGGAAAAATCTTCTGAATATCTCTAAAAAACAACAGCAAAAAAAGAAGACCAAACCCACTTCTCCAGGAACTTTAACTTTCTAGTTTGAGAAACAGTGGGATGAATCCAATGCAATACAGGAGTGGCACACACAGAATTAGAATTACAAAGGAAGGAAAATGCTGTAGTGGTGCTAAAGCTGTCCTTTGTGAAGATGGCCTATTCTGCAAACATGCAGGGCACATTTATATGGAAGGTTATTCTGTGATCACGATCAGAATGATTTCAGATGTTAAGGGGAAGAAAATAACCTATCTTAAATTAGAAATAGCAGGGATGAGTCACACAGGGGGACTGCTGTGAGGTGCCTCCAGATAATTTGCAGTGGCCCAGCACAAGCCAGGAATAGCAGCTGAAGCACCAATGTAGTAGGTGTCAGGACAACAGCTGCTTGCTGCTGCAGAAAGAGTTGTGCTGGCTGCTGCTTCAGTAAAACAGTTTGTCTCTATCCCCTGTGCAGGAAGGGCAGATACATAGAGACACAAATCTATCACACATTCAAGACTGGCCACCTAAATCAGGAGTCTTTCGGTTTTAGTAGAAGGATCAGCTTTAAGAACTTGTCTGTAGCTGAGGTAAGAAATGCTTAGCTAGAAACTGTGGGCCAAACTCAGTAGGTATCACAATCACAGCTTTTTAATGCTGCAGTCAGCAACTGCATTGCATCCTAATGCATGTACATTAGAGAAGAGTTAACTGTCTACTTGCTTAACACAAACAGAATTAAGGAAGGCTTAAGAACCTCTGTTAGAAAAGGGTTCTCCTAAACAATCTGTATTTGGTATCAAACTTGGATTGGAGTCTTTATCTGGCAGCTGTGAAAAGTTTGTAATTTATAAGCACTATACAAATAATTCCATTTGCCTTGTCTTTGTCTTCTCTAGATATTCAAAAGACAAGCAAGAATTGTAAAATTCATCTATGGTATTTTGATTTTAAACAGAAGAGAGGAAAGATGTTTACAGTTGCCTTAGGAGGTTGTGGTGGGAATTTCTGATGCAACAGACAGTATGTAGGGCATCCCATCCTTAACATTTCTGTGTCCTCAAACCTCAATGTCCTTGCTTCACTAGAAAGCATCCCCTGATTAAAAGAAAAAAAAAATGGCACTTTCATTAATCTTAGCATTGTAAAGTCCAGAGCTAAGAGCCATCAGTGAATCTGGATTTGCATCCTGACCAGATTCAGAAGTTCCTTGGATGGCTTTGGGAAAGCAAATATTCCTGTGACAGGGATGTGTGTCAGGGACAAAGTTTGAGTAGTCATCAGAAAGCAACACAATGAAAGTGAGTTTGCATGACACTAGTTAATATATCTAGATTTGCAGAATGTTTTATGGTAGTGGTCATTTGTGAGGGGACTGAGCAGAAAGCAGTTTAGTTTTTTCTGGAAGGCACGAGGTATAACATAGCCTATTTTAATTTCAAGCATACCAAATTTTAGGGTAACGTGGCTGACAGACATGTAGGAAGGAATGCTCCCATAACCTGTCTAGCCTCTATATTACAGTGGAAATTCTGAGCTAAAAGACACTCACAGAAAAGACCACTGTTAATTTTCCCATCAGGTAAAAAAAAAAAAAAAAAAAAAAAAAAAAAAAGTGTGGTGTTGGGGAAAGATTAGAAATAGTTCTGAATTTCCAGTTTACTGTTATTTTAAAAATACTCCTACTTTGAAGGTAAGGATCCACATCCAGTTTTGTCCCCCAGACAATAGCCCCAATCAGGTTATTAACAAAGAGGGTTTTGACAGATGAATATCCAGAAATGTTGATAATGTCTGACATTACTGCTTGGAGTAAATACCCTTCTTCCTCAGTTCTATGAAGGACTGACAGGACACAGGACTGGCAGGGGTTAACATCTGTGGGTCTCCTGTGGGCAGCTGTAACCACATCCATTGGAGAGGGCTAAGCTGTGGGCTCAGAGGCCTTTCAAGAATGTGTAGAGCTGTATATTTTGGAAATGCCTCTGAAATATGGTCACCTAAAGTGTTGGTTTTTTTTTTTTATTGTAGTGAGCTTAGTGAAGGAGCAGCTGCTTTTGAGTCTCCTTGCCTTCCCTCCTCCCATACCCAGCCCAGGCTGCTTTGCCTTCTGAGAAACTGGAGAAGGGCTTTGGTGGAGCGAAAAAGGGCAAAAGGAGAGAAGGAAAAAAGTTAATAATTCTACACAGACAGTCTATGGGCGATGTTGGGGAAAGAGAGTGATCTCAGCTGGGCTTCCCCTCAGTGTGTCATGCTTTTCAGCTCTTTTCAAGTGAATATCTCCCCCCACCCAGTCCCCCGTCCCCATCCTGCCATTCTTCAGCCCCCCAGTCTCTTTTTCCCTTTCTCTCTCTTTTTTTTTCCTCCCTCCACCTCTCCACACATTTCTATCTTTTGTTTTTATTTCCCCCCCTGCTGTTTTCCTTGATAGAAATCTCACTCATGCATTTCCCTTCCGGATTTCTATTGGGTTATTTTGTCCTCTTTCTCTCCGTGCCTTGGTCCCCTTTTCTTTCTCTGCCTCTTGTCCCAGAGTGAAACAGCCGCCTCCCCGCTGGGTCAGGATGACAGTGCCGTTAGCTTTCCCAGTGCCAGCCCTTCCCACATCTGTGCAGCTTTTGTCCCCGGGCAGAGGGGGATTTGGAATGGTCGGTTGGCAGCGCCAGGGAGACTGATATAAAAATGAGGTCCAAAAAAGAGGGGAAAGGGAATTAGGAGGAGGGCGTGAGATGGTTTAAGAGAAGCACAAGTGAAAATAAAATAAAGAAGTAAAGGGCACCACTCGGGCTGTGAGTTGGGACATTCCAGCTTCAGAGACAGGCCAGAGAGAATGAAATTAAAGTATCCCGGTACCATGTCGTGCAGCTAATTATTAACCCCAGTATCTGGCTCTTACATACAACTCAGATGGAGTCAGGGCTCTCCCATGAAATGATTAATTTGGGACAGGAGAGCACCCTTGGCACTTAGGGAAGGTGTACTTGTCATCTCCTCAGGTCTGTATCACAGACTGCCCTCAGGGTCCTCAGCACTGAGCTCCTCTGTCCTAGCCCTGCTATTTCTTCCTGCTTCACACCAGTTTTCCATTACCCTTGGCTTCTCTCCAGACCCACTCTGCCCCAACTTTCTTCTCCCTCTCAGGTCGTATTCTTCTGAATACTCTCTATTTTACTGCCTTTACTTACCTTTTAACAGCTTCTTCCGCTTACCTGGGCAAGTACCTCTATGTCCCATAAAGCCAGACCTGTCACCCTGCTCCACCTTGGCAATACAACCTTCCTTGCTCCAACCATGAGCAGAAATAATAGGTGGCAGTGTCTTCTCTAACACATTGCAAGCCATTCCTGCTTACCTATCACTGAGATGTGGCATTGCAGGAAGCTAGGGGAAATTACTTTTATTTTTGAGAGAACATGATTTTCTCCTAGGAAATGTAAAGTACTCATTTTCTTCATGTGTATTTCTTTAATTATCTTTTTAGTTTCTCAGGCATTATCTTTTTTTCCTCTCAACAAGAGGCTTTGCTTATCCCCCTTTATCCTTCTTCGTGGTCCTGGGAGCTCAGGGGTAGTGACTGATTCTTCTTTTTGATAGGCAGGAGTGAACACACAACTGCCAAGTGTGGAGATGACGATGTGTGGTGGTAGGGTCAGGCTGCATTAAATAATTGACAGTGGTTACTGAGTTTGGAGAGCTGTCATGGCAAGTATGCAGTGGTACACAATGCCCTGTACACTAAGCACCACTGTTTCTCATGATGGCAAAAGCTGAAATGAAGGAGATGCCTGCAGCTCAGGAGCCCCAGTGATACTTCATGTGTACATTGTAAAAGCAGTTAGGTAAAGACAGGCTGCTCTGATCAATTTTGACACACACTCAGACTAAAAGGTTGTGTGTAGGCCTTTGTAAGCAAGTAGTGTGAAATTCCTCACTTTCAGGTGAGATTTGCTGTAAGCTCTTGAGGACTCTTGAATTTCAAAGTCACAGCGTGCTGGAGAGAAATACTCATGCGCAGGAAGGAAAAGTTTTGTAAAGTTTCCCTGTTCCCCTTGCTAACTGCCCTATACCATCTAACACTACACTCCAGAGCAGTGGAGAGAAGAATACTATGACAGACTGCAAAGGAAAAGTTTTTTTTCAAGTGATATCCAGATCCTAGCCTTTCCATATTACTGTAATTCAGCAATGGAATTTGCCTCTACAAATATCTGCCTGTAGTGAATATCAAGGACAAAAGGACATTAAAATAAATGTATTATTTTTCTTCCTACTTAACAAAAATCTTTTCTGTTTTTCTTAATCTTACTTTCCTGATCATTGCTAACCAGTAGAGCACAGGATTTGCATATCAATATAAAGACCGCTGGGAATATTCCACCCTGATCTACATTTTGTATAACACTATTAAATGGAGTAGCACAGGGATGTCATTCAGGATGGAATTTGGCTAATTTCAACTTCCTAATGACATTTTCCTTCTAATGCCAACAATAGATTTTAACTTGCAGTATATCAGGATTTCCAGTATATCAGCATTTTCAATGTACTGTACTTATGTGAACCACTTAATTGAGCAAGGTGAAGAGTGAGAAAATAAACCCCATGAATATTCATTCTCAGTGTAATTTAGAGGCTGCTACTCCCTGTTGCTGACACTCCAGCAGTGACTGTGCATTCAGAATTTTATTAGTGCAAGGGCTTACACAAGCAAATATTACATTGAAGTTTGACATATTTTGCAGGTTGAGCTTTCACTTGGCTTCTCTTATATATTTTTACTGGGAATCTTCTCCTGGAAGACATATTTTTTTAGGCATGCAGACAAATACCTTATGACATACCCGACTGTCTTTTGCAGGTCCATCTGAATTACTGGACATGACAGACAGTGAAACGTAAGTACAACCTACTCTGCCCTCCACGTTATATGTGTTAAACTAGCAGACTCTTGGTTTTCAAGTGCAAACTGTTAAAAAGGAAAAAGCTGGTAAAATGGCACAACTCTTCAAAACTAACCAAACAAACAGAAGGCCCCCTAAAAACCACACACCAACCACCTCATATATGGCTTTCTTGCCTAAAACAAACATTGAATGGATTTACAGAGGACTTTCTTCCTATTGCTTCCCATGCTTCCTTGATCTTTCTAGAGGTATAGAAGCCCTGCCTTGTGTTTTGATGTTTCTGGCCTCCAGCTACTAAGGGACCAACCTGAAGAGTAAATTCCAAAAGTCAGGAAATTACTTTTCTTGCTCTACACCTTTTTTTTCAGTCCCTTCTTGATTCGTCCAGGGTGCTCTGCCTTAGCTCTCCCAAATGGTCAGGACTTGTGCAGTTGAAGGTTTCCATCAAGTAGTTAAACATCAATCACCTCCTTTTTTATAAAAAAAAAACCCAAAAAAACAAACCCAACCCAACCCAAAAAAATTACTTTCCTTTCCAATTCCCAATTTTTTTACACCTTGTATAATCAAAGTTTCACAAAAGTATGTAAGGGAAGCATGAATAATCCTGGAAAATATGTGTAATACCTATGAAATAAAACCAGTCTTTTTCATAGGGATCAAGCCTACCATTTTTCATCCCACAGTGCCCTCCTCTGCTAACAGAGAACACCTTTTGCACAAGGTGCATGAGTGAAGTCCAGAGGTGACAGGGACTAGATGGACTGCTTGGTTCTTTTCATCCAGGGGTGTAGCACAACCACATCAAGTGTCAGTGAGCACAGAGCTATGAGGGCTTCCCTTTACAGAGGTTCCTCTACCTCTAACCCTTGGAAAAGGAAGGTTCAAGCTGTAACTGGCAGTATGAATTTTGTTTTGATCCTCAGGGGGAAATAGAATGGTACCCAATTCTGATACTAGCTCTGATGCAGCAAAGGCATATTGATTACAAGGTTGCCTCTTGATATTTCAACATCCCCTGTCATGGATGAGGGCTGAGATTTCTTTATGCACTCTGTGTAGGTAGTGCAAGATTTGTCCTACAACATGTATTTCTTATAATTTGTTATTTCACAGGTTATGTAATGGCCCTACTTGTTGGATACTGGCATTAAGGACGCCTTTTCAACCCACTCAAAGCATACTTTCATCTCTTCCTGGCCAAATCTAAATAGACTTCTTTACTCTCACTAAAGAGTAAGTCAGTTTCAGTCAGTGTTAGAATCCTGTCAGACTTAGCTCCAGTCTGAGTGAGAAGCTTTGCAATAAATGTGCTCCCACCACACAGTCTTCTCTTCTGAGAAGCATGTATTTAATCTTCCCCAGTACCTCAGCAGTCCAGTGGTGGAAAACACATGAGAGTTCTTGCTCTCATACATCCAAGAGAGCAGGGTATCAGAACCGGGGCAGCAAGTGCACCCGTCATAGATTTCATGAGTAGGATTTTTCTAGGATTGCTCCAGGAATAAGGTTGAGAAAAGAAATTGGAGGAAGAAACAAACCCTGTTGCTGTTTCACCTGCTGTGAAATAAGAAGGTGGCTAGCTTGTCTTTGCAGCAGCCTTTGCAGAGCTGGTGGTTGGATGGGAATGTGACATTCAGTCCTCTGAATACATAAAATCTGTCAATGTTTCTTTCCCATCCCTCAGAAATTCTTCGTCTGCTATTTGTGCATTGCAGGCTTTCCTACTGAGTCAAAGGATGTAGATGCTAAGGGAGAGAGTGCACAAGCCTACCTCTGCCAGCAAGAGGGAACCTCGCAGAAATGCAGCATCCTTCTGTGTCTATCCTCTGCTCCTCATGCTTCATAAATGTACATTGGTGTGCTGTGTCTCACGGCTGGTTTCTGTACTTTGGTCTAGGGGTGAGACAGCACTACATAAGGCAGCCTGCCAGCGCCACCGCGCCGTCTGCCAGCTCCTGGTGGATGCGGGAGCCTCTCTGAGGAAGACAGATTCCAAGGTAACACAGCTCCATCAGCCCCTCACAAACCCCTGCGCCGAGCGAGACTCGGCAGCGTCCTCCCTGCTTTTTGCATGACTGAGGCTTCCTTGTGTGTGCTGAGGGCAGCTCCTTTGAAGCAAGCTATTTTTATAGAGAAAACTGTATTGATTTAAACAAACACGAGAGACTTCAGTTCAGTCCCCAACATGGGTTGCTGTCACCACAGTGAGAGCCTGGCCTCAAACTGTTTGGTGCATTGGGTGTGAATGAGACATCTCCATGGCACAGCACTATCCTCTTCCTGTGTGGTCAAAAGAGAGGTCTGTGGGCAAGGACCACCTGCAGGAGCCTTGATGTCTGATTGCACAGCATCTGTGTGGCTTGGTTATTGTGGCTGGCTTGCTTTGTGAGGATGGCTAACTATTTTCTTTTGCCTTGGCTTGCCCCTGTGCTCACTGTTTTGACGCTAACCACAGCAGTCTCTTGGTCTAAGCTTGACTGAGAAAGAAATCTGGGAAAAATGAAATCCAAGGAATATTCTGTCATTCCAACAATCTGATTGCTTAGGAACATGGTCCAGAAGCTGCCTCTCTGGGGTTTCTGAGCACAAGCACCCTGTGGTCAGCAGCTGAGAGCGAGCTGGTTCTCTGGACTCCAGAGTCAGAAGCACCTTTTCTGCAGCTGGGCAATCAAAACTAATTTTTGCCTTCTTGGGCTCTGTGAGGTAGCCTGTAATGGGAAGAGAAGTCATCTATGACTCTATCACTCTTGTTCAGATGGCAGAATTGTACATTGCAAAAAGCTTTCTGAAACAGATGAAATCCGGACAGGTGGTTTGTGACTTGTTAATCATCTTCTGCCTAGAAATCATCTGTTGTTTTAAACGTGTTAGCACAAGACTTTCTCTTCATGTTTCTCATTACAGGGTAAGACCCCTCGGGACAGGGCTCAGCAAGCTGGTGATCCAGACCTGGCCTCCTACCTGGAGAGTCGACAAAACTATCAAATGGTTTCCCACGAGGACCTAGAGACAGCAGTCTGATGCCTGAAAGCATCTGAGAGGATCCCTGGAAATCTCGAGACCGCACCTGAGGCACTCGGGCATTGTGTGAGGAAGAAACTGATGGAACCCACATGTCTCTCACTCTCGAGGAAAATACCTGAAGACATGCCACCAGTTTCTAAGGGCTACTGAGTCTTGCCACGGAACGCTTGTGTTCCATAAGTTAGCCCATGATGGATGAGGTGGGACACTCAAAGGTCTGTGGAATCCATAGGCCACAAAAATTTACCTTTATTGCTTCCAGCAAGTAGCATGAACTTCTCCCATGGTCATCCGTATAATTTATTTAAAAAAAAAAAAAAAAAGGAAAGAGTAAAGAGGGTGTGGGGGAACAAAATCCAAACTAACTGGTACATTAAGCCACCCAACCAGGCTGTCCTCCATCCTTACAGTTACTGCATTGCTTTTATTCTCCTGTTCCCCTCACTTCTCATCAGTTAAATATTACCTGTTATCTCTGTGTTGTCTTCACAAATGGTCAGGCAGTAGCAAAATGTCTGAGGAGCTCTGGATGCCCTTTAAAAATATCCAGTGTGTTTGTCAGCTACATTCCCTCCCCTGCCATCCTCTTGGAAGCTGTGTTGCCAGCACTCAGCCCCCACGGAGTTTCCTTGCTTTTGGAGAGGATGCTATTTATTGCCTTGTTTCCCAGGGTTTGGGGCATGATCAGATTTACAGCAGTGACAAAACCCAACCTCATCGTTGCTGGGCATGAGGTTATGGTATCCTCACGAGACAGGCATTTGCATGGAAAGGAGCTCTATGGGATACACCATGCTGAATGGCAGAGCAGGAAGTCGCCAGGAGGGTTTCTCATATCACTTTTATGCCTGTAATGGCTGACTCAGTTCTTCTCAGGTTTCAGGCCTGCCTAGAAGTTGATATCTTCTTTAGTTCTTTACTTGTGAAAATATGGGTTTTACCCTAGGGAGAGATTTGTGCAAGACTGAGGGAATTCTGATGGACTCAATGACAGACCTAGTCCCCTTTGCAGCACAGCCAGAGGGAGGAAGGAGACCTGGAACATCAGCAGCCAGCCTGGGCTCATTGCTGCCACCAAACAAATGGGCACTGGCCTGGTCACATTGGGAATGGAAAAACCTTATTTGACTGAACCTGTAAACTATCTGATTTTTCAAGGGAACCAAGTTTTGGGGGGAGTCTGTGGAAGTCTGTCCCTGGAGGAAGACAAGCAGCAGCTCATTGCCTTCTTGCCCACAATAGGTTTGAAATGTAAAGCTTAGCTGCTGTAAAGGCCAGCTGTTTCTTCTGTACTCATCTGTTTTCTGTCTTGTAACTATAAAGGAAGAGAAAGCAAACAAATACACAAGCATAAATAAAATGTTTCATCTTTGAGTTTCTAATTGCTACAGATATCTCAGTTGACAAAATAGCCGAGCTTCCACTTCTACTTTGTCAGACCAGTGCCCATGAAGACGCTCATGGCTGACTTTTGGCATAACTCTTGCAATACATTTTTGAATTTTGCTTTGTTGTTTGATTCAAAAGATCCACCAGTGTTTGTTTTCACATCCCTTGCTAGGGGTAGCTCTCTGATAGATGGTGATCATCAGGGTTACATACATTTGGAAACCATGAAAATAACTCAGGTCATTATTCAGATAAGTTTTTCTTCTTTGGTAGAAGTGAAGAAAATCAAATGAATGCATTTTTTTTTTAAGCACGAGTGATTGTTGTAGTAGGGAGGGGGGAGCTGAACAATGTATTTTAATTTTTTTCCTCTTTTCAAAAGTTCATTTGATATGGGCAAAATATTTCTTTAGTATTTCTTCCTCTGGAAGGAAACTATATATATTTGTAATCTATAGATCAATGGCAACATGAAATGTATTTTGTCTTATTTTCTGTCTTTACCTTTCTCATTTAAAAAATAAAATATGAAAGCCAAATTACTTCCCTTGATAATTATCCAGGGGTTTGTGGAGAAAATAAGTATCTGTATATATTAGAACAGAATTTGGCAACTGTTAAAATAAAAACTCAGAATATAGTTTTGGTGTATGTGATATTTCCACAAGGAAAGATCCTCACCCTGTGGTTGCATGGTAGGCCTTGCATCATTTCCCAGCTGTGAGAAAATACATTACTGTAATATTTCTATACATTTGATGGAAACAAGAATTATGTTATAATCACTTTAATCTTTTGGTTTTCTTTACTGATCTGAGAAATGGAGGAAGTTTTAATAGCACAGGAGCTTGGCTCTGTCCTGTGCTGAGGCCAAGCTGAGTATGGTCACTGAGCCTGTGAGAGCTCCCTGATCCTTTAGCCCCATGAAGCAGCTTGCTTTCATCACAGGTGTGAGATGAAATGGCCAGATGTGGATTATGATAAGGGAGCTGCTTCTGGTCCCTCTGTCCCCAGCTGTTCTTCCCTTGTCAGCTCATCCCTGGTACCCAGGAGGTACCTGCAGCTGTGGCTGGCTCTTGAGCAGCTTGCCAGGATGGGAAGATTTCCTGAGCAATTTTATGCCATTTGGACAGCTCAGAGGAACCCAGAGCACATGGGAGAGCGTGGCTTGCCTTTTTCACCAAAAGCTGGAGTACGGTGGTACAATCAGAGTGAGTCTGTTGAGCCTCTGGAAAGCTGTCTGTGCTGTGTGCTTAGCAGGAGACAGCTACTGTATGATAAAAATAGCCCCCAGCACTGGAGGTAGGGCAGGAATGGGCTGGATGTGGTGCCTTTGACGTCCAAGGTGTCCTAAGCACCGCACACATGAGGCACTAGATACCGGTGATGTTTGGTATCCGCAGGAAACTGAGAACATCTGATGGTTTCCACAATGACTCATGTGACAAGGAATATCAGAAGTTGGCTCACTGAGGGCAGTTCGGGACCAGGACCATTCCTTGCCCTTAAGTGTGGTGGGATTACCAGAAGCAGCAGGCTCTGCAGCAGTTAAAGGTAACACATTTGTATTGAATCTCTGGAGCACTTGGGGTCAAGGTTAGTACAGTACAACTGTGCCTGCACTGGGCAGGGCCCAAATTCCAGTGTGCAGCTGGGAGTCCCTTTAAATTACATGTAAAGCATTTTGATTTACTAAAGCATCTGTTCAGTGGTTGCTTCTGTTAATGTGTGTATATTACTATATATATGTATATTTATAAATATCAGTATGCATGTATATAGATGCACACATACACATGCAAACACACTTGAAATTGTGTCATTTGAATGACAAAGCCCCTAGGGATGCTCAGCTACTGAGATTGCTGGACTGACAAAATGCCATTTGCCATTTTAATTTGTTATTGAAGGGAACCTTTCTCAGTAGAACTGAGGAGCTTCGAAATCTTTCCGTTGTACTGGTTTTACTATCTCATTTTGGAGTTAAATGGAGGGAAAGAAATATTATTTATAATAATAAAATAAAATTAACTTTGTAATTTAATAGCATCACTTATTCTTATTATTTCATGTTTCAATGCTAGATATATTTTTTGTGTTACTCAAGGCATGATGATGTCATACATTTTTTACTTATTATAGCATAGAATGGTAGTGGACAGGGGCACCTTGTACTAGACCAGGTTGCCCAGAGCTCCATCTAAGCTGACCTTGAACACTTCCAGGGATGGGTCATCCACAACTTCTCTGGGCATCCCTCAATACTGTGAGATGTGAGGCTGAGTTTTTGTTTATGTAAAACAGGGGTTCCAGGCAAATTTTACCTGTTACAAAACTGGTGTCAGACTCCAGTGGCTCTTTCATCGTTTCATGTGGTGTCTTGCTTGTCTGTGTTCTAGCACTTTAATATGTCTGCAGGTGTTTTTACTGGGATCTGTCACTCTTACTTTTCCCCAGCAGCAGTAAAATTGTTCAGTCCCAACTCATGGTGCTGTAGCCTGGATTCAGTCTACATGAGATGTCCCTTGCTAGATGAGGACTGTCATGCAGAAGGACCATAGTACAAAATTGAAAGAAAATAGTACAAAATTGATGTTTCATTGCCACTGATCTTCTCAGGTGTATTTGCTAGCTGGTACTGCTGTGTAAGAATAGATGGGGCACATAGTTTTTCTGGTGATGTGGCTGTGGGAGGATTTTTCAGTACTATTTCACGGCTCTTTGGTTCATTTTTTGTCTTTTTGCTGTGATGGTGAAAACATATGGCAGTGAAAATTTCTAACACAAATTCATCTATAAGGTGGCTGTTTCCCTTTCAGCCATCCCAGATGCCTTCTGTGGGACAGGGTTATGTGTTGACCCTTCCAGGATGACAAAAGTATGTTGACATGATCTGTCTCTGGGGTATGAAATGGGAAAGATACATTGGCAGCCTCCAGTTTTCTGTGAGTTTAATAGTACTCAAGAAATGTATGGGCATGCTGGAAATTTGAATGCCTTGAAAAAACTCCAAGGAACTACAAGAAAAAAACAGTTCCTTGTGCTGATCCATTTGGGATGTGTAATTTTCCTTCTCCCACTTTTTGCTTCGTTTGCACCAAACTAATATTTATAGAGAAGTATTTTATGAGACTTGTTTTTAAACTTGCTAAAAGTAACATTTTGACCTCCATTTTACCTGTTCTTCGCCATTCATAAGATAATGTTTCCTCTTTTCATTTTCCTCAGTGAATCTGAGCCAAAATTACACTGAGTTATTAACTTCCTAATTAGTTTAAAGCAGCAAATATGAGTATCTTTGGACATTTCAGCAGTTCTGGAAACAGCTTATATTCCTGGGCCTTTCTGATACATGTGAAGCTATAGGAAAGTATTAGAGTGTTCATTGTGGTACTCATCATCTCATTTTCCTTTCTTAACAACTATTTTTCTTAGCAGTGCATTGCTACGGCCTTAAATTTCATGATCTGCCTGCCAAAATCTGTTGATTGCAGCAGCAACTCAGTGATGTTCTGCAAGCTACTCCAGGCGGCCATAGCAAGTGACCATGGCTGCTTTCAGTCCAGGTTCTGCCATGGCACTGGACTCCTCTGGAATGCCTGCCTGAGATCCCCTGCAGGTACCAGAGCTCAGGGGTTCCCCCTCCCTGTGTGTTTCCAGCACTGCTGCCCGTGGTGGTGCCCACAGAGACTGGTGTTCTTTCATCCCCTGCACGTGTGCACTGGAGCAACACCCCCTACCTTGGCCAAGGAATTTCCTGGTCCACGTATGGTGCCATTTGTGCAAAAGGGGAAAATTCTCTCCCTCGGGCCTTGATCACACCAGTAAATTCATTATATTTGACTTCAGTGATTAGGCAGACTGAGAGCTGAATAACCTTACTGTATTCAGCCATCAGAGTGCATCTTGTCTCCTGCCTTATTTATAAGGTGCCACATTCCAGTCTCAGCTGCAGTTTCTTGTTTCCCTGACTGATTTTGAAAAAAAAAAAAACAACCCAACAACAAAAAAGACCAAACCAAGAGACAAAAAACCAATCCATCCTATGCAGTACACATGTAACTAGTTACCCAGAGAGTGGGGAAGGCAGACAGATCATTTTAAAATCTTCTCGTTCTGATGCAGCACATCATGACTTCTAAAATCTGAGCAGGGGGAAGCCTTGCAACAAAAGCATTTGTTTCAATATGAACACATCTATATTTCAGGAAATAATTTGATGCTAAGCCCTGTTAAAACAGTCAGCTTATGCTCTTAAATCTCCTATGTGTCAGAGACTTGGGGAATCTAAGGAGCCAGTAATCCCCTTGACAGGCACATAAAGATAGGTGAATGCCCAAAAAAGAAAAAAAAAAAAACAAAACTGCTTTCTTCAAAAATCTGTTTCTATTTTGCCACCTTCATCTACTAGAATCAGAACCCTGATTTGGGAATGCTATTTCAGAGTTCAGCAATATTTTAACAGCCTCAGCATTCATTTGCAAAGTATATAGAAGCTGTAGCATTTTGAAGTGCAAGAAGAGCACTATTTCTTTGAGCAATATAATACTACATAAGTAATTGCCTCATCTCTTGCCAGCCTCCTTTTCCTGGTGAAGTGCCACACCTGGCTCTTCAATTAGTCCCTGTCTGGGAGGCTGCTTGATGTGTAGCCCAGCACTCAGTGAAGTATGCACTGTGGCAATCCAATGCCAAAGTGCTGCTGCAATTACCTAACTACTAATACATGAACCATGTGAAATTCATTTCTTAGTGTTGCACTTCATTTTAATGAGAAAAATGCCATTCTGATTCCAGCTACCTTAGTGACCTTCAATTTCCACCCTTTCCCTCAACCTGTGGTCAAGAAGAGGTAGAAGATAATCTCTGTTCCTACAGAATCCCAATCGTGTCTAGGAACTCTACAAATCACTTAGGTTTGTAGATGTGGAGAAGCTCAAGAAGCTCTTGAGTCTGATGCAGCAGACATGAGTGATTTCTACTTGGCTAATTAGGCTTTAATAAGCAGTCCCACTTTTCTAGGGCTGCTTTTCCTGTGTGACATTCACATAAAAAATGAAAGGTGACAAAATTAGAAAAGCAAAATTAAGCAGGCCCCTGGGAATGGGGAATTCTAAAGAATGGCTTCCACATGCAGTGCTCTTTTCTAGATAGGGAGTTGCAGTGCTACTTCTTGAATAACACTGTAATGAGTAATTGTGTATCATAATTAGATACACCTAATTGTAGTAGTGAGGTGGGTGCTTACTGTGTCCAGTATTTATGTCACCCAGATGCAGAGGTATTCCTGCCTCTGTAGAGATCACCAGACAGTCTGGAGGGGGAACACCTTTCTGTTTGCAAAGCTTGAGGCTTTGTGAAGTGAGACATGAGCCCCAAGGTGAGCAAGGACAGCCCTCCCTGCTCCTTAGCCATGCTAGAGGCTTTCCTTCCAAATGAATGGAGGCAATGCCAAATCAAAATAAATGTTTGCTGTAGGTCACAAAGTGAATAGCTGTCATTCCTCTCATGTCCCCTGCTTCAGTCCTTTTCCAGGGACATTGTTTTTCCCTTCATCAGAATGGGAAATCTGTTGATGAATGGGAAGTCTGTTGTGTACCTGTATTAACAGAAGCTGGGTGCAGTTGTGGTTGTTGTCTGTGGTCTTGCTACTGTTGTAATACCTTATCTGCATGGCATAGGGGAGAAGTACATTCATGTCAAAGCTAAGGAAAAAAGTGATCTTGCTGGCAGCTAATGACAGGAAGGAAATAGAACATAATATTGTTTAAATTTAATTTTAAATATTCTTCAGTGCTCTTTGCTTTTCCTTCATATCCCCTCCCTTTTAGAGTTTCTGTACTGAAACTCATCATCTCTTCTTTCCTTAGTTCATTCTACCTTCATTTTTGATTGGAAAGGTCAAAATCCTACTCATGTTCTTACCCTTGGGACACTTCTGCTTGACCAGTTACAGATGGTTGGATCTCCTCTGACCATGTACAGTCATGGGCAGGGAATGTTGAAATTCTCTGTACTAAGAATGAGCTGGATGTGAAGTACTAAAGGCTCCTCTGAAGGCAGTTGTAATGCCCAAGTTGTAATCTCAGGATTAAACAGATGGGAAGTATGATGGACTTGGGTTTTTCATGCCTGAGGGCTTCATTTCAGCCTTTCCAGACTTAGTTCTAATATCAATAGGAAAATTATTATGTCTGGTTTTTTGTTTGTAGTTTATTATTATTTTTTATTATTTTGGTGGGGGTTTTTTTGTGTACTTTCATGTTTCTTCCCTTTGTGATTTTCCTGTTAAATAATCTTTGCCTGGGCAAATGTAATTGTATTGCTCTGTGCTTATGCTTTCAAGAAGAGGCAGCTGCTTCCAACTGGCAAGTGACTGTGCTGGTCTCTCATGCAAAATGGCTGGCTTTGCTACTGTACAGTTTTCTGCTCAGCATGTAGCTCACAGAAATCACAGGGAGATGGCAGGGGCTTATCAGGATTTCTTGTTCCGTTTACATGTCACTGCAGAGTGATTCTCTTCCATCTGCCTCCTTTGATCACACAACAGCTCTGGGAGGAAAGAAAAGAAGTGGCTGAGCCTTCAAAGCACTAAGCAGCTCTTGGGAGCTTTGTCTCTCCCCAGCTTGCTGCTGCACCTCACAGAGCTGGGAAAAGGAAAGCAGGGGATGCTTTATGTGCAGAAAGATCAAATTCTCACCTCACTGGCAAAAGTAACAACTCTTTGAAGGTACTTATTCTGACACTCCACCAGTGCCAGGTAGGGTGGAAAATACATATGGACATCAGCAAGCCTGTAGGAGCTGACTTCCTTTCTTAAGGGCTCTTCGAAGCTCTTTTTGATTCTCTTCCTGGTGCCTCAGGACAGGAATCCCTGCCTGTGTCGTCCCAGAGCAATCATCCTGAGGATGCCCTTTGTAATGGTGCCATCCAGCTGCCCTCACACCATGTGTTACATGTGCTCCGTGTCCTGTAACTCCATTGGAAATCAAAATAATCAAGAGTTAAAATCCCTTTCAAAATGGATTTAGGATCTTGGCCACTGACCCATCAGGGTGCAGTGCACTGTGGAGAGGAATATGGAATGGAATATGACTGCCAACGTTTCTCTGTAGAAATCTCCTCAAGGTGAAATGTGCATTCACAGTGGGAAATGAAGGTTATTTTTCTCCTGCCCATATTATTTTGTGTTGCAAACCCTGTGCCAGTCATTTTGGATGCAGACAGCTTTTTGGAAGCAGGAGGCTTTTGAAAGATTTTTGAAAGTCTAGCCAATGATGAAGCTGAGTACTGGTGTTCTGCAGCTCCCACACAAACCTGCTGGCAGTCCGTGGAGGTTTCAGTGTCCTCTCTGAGTCAGTGAGCAGAATATTTTGCTACAAGCTACAGGCCTGCCTTTGTGCCACTGCTATTGCTACCTTGCTTCTGCACAGCTTTTAGAACAGCTATAGTTTTGCAGCCTTGCACTGGGAAAAACCACAGTGGTACTGGGGAAAACATGCTTTTCCTATGGACACAAACACTCCTCAAGCTGCAGTTTTGTGCTAATGAAAATGCAACGTATGTAAAGATTGAGCTTGGTTTATGAGACTGTCACAGCCATCTCAGTGAGGATTTAGTTCCAGCAAGACCTGACTTCTTGCTTTGCTGCGAACAAAGAAGATAATGCAAAAAATAATCACTTGGTTTAATGGTATGCTTCTGTCTTGTGGCAGTTAACAAGTTTAACATGGTCGTGTCACAGAATAGGGAAAGTATTTCAGAATTTATCAGAATTCTCTCTGGAGGTACTGGGATCAAAGAGATAGGGCCAAAGGTAGCAAATCAAGGGTTTGAGGTTGCATTCCTGCCACTTCCATTAAGTTCTTTTGGGTAAATAATTTAGCCTTACTGTGCCTCAGTTTTCTTGTCTGTAAAATGGGGATAATATAATCTCTCCATACACAGACAGGTAAGGTGTTTTGTGTTACAAGCCTAAAATATGCTGTATATTAACAATTTTTGAATTGTATGGGGTTTGGGGTTTTTGTTTGGTGGTTTGGGGGTTTTTTGTTTGCTTTGTGTGTGTGTGGTTTTTTTTTCTTTTTTTTCTTTTCTTTTTTTTTTTTTTATTGTGCCTTGAATGTTACTCTATAGCATCCTGCTTCTTCTGGAGCCATCTTTTGCTCCAGACAGTGAGAGTAGCCCTGTCCCATGCTTTTTAGTTTAACTGGCTTAAGTTGAGATAGTAAAGCGGGATGGAGAATGAGAATTTTCCAATTAGCTATTTTGCACTTTTCATGCTTGACTTCCATGTTTGAGCTATCTTGCATTAAAAGTTGTAACTCAGGTAATATTTCAACTCAATGAAAGCATTCAGGTGGTTTATCTCTCTTCAGAGAAGAGTATTTTGCTGAATTTTAGAGCAGCTTTTTTTCCATCATATTGAGTTCATTGAGCACAGAATGTTTCCTTTGGGAGTGCCTATCTCAGAAATAACTCTGTCACCTCTCTGCTAGTATGCTGGTATGACAGAATATTGTCGAAGAGTCCAGAAATCACCACTTTGGTTTGTTGATGCAAAAGGTTTCTGGGAAATGGAAAGAAACATCTGAGAGAACAGATTCTCTGGCCTTCATGTTAAAATCTCCTCTGGCCACCTGGCAGATGGGAGATGAAATTTGGTAAAGTATAAGGACAAGGGTTAGCAAAGATTTAGGGAACTGGAAGTGCCTCATGCAAAAAGGAAGAAGGCTTGGAAGGAGTCACCAAGGCCAGGAAGAAGTGGGATGGTGATGAACAGACTCTTGGTGGAAAGGCTGAGTTTCATCAGGCTATATATATATACAACTATACAGTGGTGCTTCCTGGAGATGGTGGAGATAGGACAATGGGCAGATTTTGATCTCCTCTGCTCTAGCTTCACTCCTGGTGAACCAAGATGTGACTGAGGTCAGAACCTGGACCATTCCATAATGTGTTTGGCCCCCTGAACCGAGCAGTAAATTCAAATAACAGATGACCATTTTTAACCTACATTTCGTGGGCATCCAGAGTTCCAGTATTTGTATACATCCTATCATCTGAACCCACATCTGTTCCAGGAGTTGTAATAACATCTCAAAGGGCTCTTTTATGCTACCTGACCCTGAGCATAATGTGCTGGAACATCTTGAGGCTGCCAGCTGGCAAAAGGAACCCAAGGCACACAGCAGTACCCATGAATAGAGGATATAGGTTTAACAGAGAATCAAGGCACAGATAATCATCAGTGAGGGGAATACATGAAGGAGGAGGGGCTTTTTGTAACAAAGTAAGAAAGTATTTTCTTCCACAATTTTCTTGCATTTCCTATTTATACAAATTATCTTGATCACTGTGTTGCTAACTAAGGAGATTTTAAACTGGGGGAAGGAAGAAATATGTATACAGCAAAAGAGCCGGTTACTGTTCCTTTTGGACACTTTTTCTGTATTGTGACTTGTGTGGAAATGTACAGAATAAAAAGTGAAGAAGCGCATGCCTTGGCTGGGCTGAGTTTCTTTGTGTTATTTGCCAGCAGAGCTGGGTTGCTGCTTCTGACAGAGTGGAAAGACTGGTGTGACTTGGAAGTTGTGAAGAGTTAGAGTCAGTGGAGGAAAGGGACTCAGGGTTCAAAATTCTGCATATATGTGTATGCTGGTGCAGAGAAGTGAGTGTTAAGCCTCTGGATAAATCAACTTCAAGCTCATGGTAAAGAAAAAGGTTAATTATACTTTTTAATATTTCCAGGAACATCTTCTCAGTCCCTTAGTAAACTCAGATTGCCAGCACAGCACTCAGTGTGTGCAGCAGAGATCCAGCAGAGATTAGTAGGACTCTGTAGGTGTGTAGGTCACCTCAGGGTCTTAGCTATGCATCTCAGGAGTTTCTCCAGTGCATTCTCTGGTTCACCTCCATCTTATCTCAGGACTAACCCATACACATACAATGAAATTTTTCTTGTTTCTGATCAACTGTGTCTGACTGAAGAATTTTTGAGAATTTCACGGTCATTGCTTCCTTTCTTGTCTTCAGCAGCTCCCCTCCCTGCCTCACTCAGGAGTTTCTATGCCATTTCTGACACAAAAGTTTTGTAACCTCTCTTCTGTGCAAGTCAATATTTCCTAACAGCTCCCCTGCCTCTGCTGTCCCACCCTGAAATTGTATTTCTGAATAATTCTGTGATGTTTCCTTTGTCCTGTCTCTCTGGGACAGTGCCTGCCCCCAAAACATCTCCCTCACACGTGGTTCTATCTCCCTCCTCCACTCCAAGCCCTTTGTGGTACTCACTGCTGTTGCCAGCAGCCAGCTGTGTGCTTGTCTTTTAAAGGATGTCTTAAGCTCCCTTTTCCTGCTGTCTCAGACAGCTTAGGAGTATTATTATTATTAATAAGAGTAGTGCTAAAAGCACTGACTGCTCTGCCTGTGCAGGACTGGCTGGGGCTGGACGAAGATGTAGCCTAGTCGTGAGTTCCCTGCACAGCAAGGAACAACTACCAAGTGCTGCTTTGACGTCCAGGAGCCCTGTGGTACAAAGCCCTGACTCCTCTGGGGCCCTTCACAGCCACCAGCTGCACCAAATGGCTGCCAGCTGCTCTCTGGAAATGGCTGTGGAGAAGAAGTGCTTTTTGATGTGCTCGGGGCTGCCCCCACAGCAGCCTCTGGAGGTGCTCCACCACCTGCAGGCAGAGCTGCTCAGTGGTGCATCTGCAAAAATGAGAAAACAGCTTTGCATCCTACTAGGTTTGCACCCCAAATTCTTGAATGTGTGTGGCCTTACACATGTTGTGAAGAGAGTCCAACTGCTCTTTTCTCATCCATTGTAATTTGCCCTGTAATTTCAACTCTGTTAACTGTTTCTAACACAGGGCTGTTTCTTGCTAACATTCCCCACAAAATTCTTTAATAGAGCCAGTGAAATTCATACCTAAATATGCATGCACACACACACACACACACACACATATTAAAATATCTACCTCATAGGCAAATATACTTAAGTGAGGAATTCTCTTTTTCATGCAACCTTTCTTTACATGTGAAATGTAATAATGTTTATTTAAAAAGCTAAGGCTTTCATTGTCTGAATGTAACTACAATGAAAACAATAAAATCCCATTCTTGGGAGGGAAAAACCCAATCCTGACAGCAATCATTTGCTTTGAAACCTTTTCCCCCCAAAAGCCCTGCAGCTTCACCGCAGCCAAGTCATTTCAGCATTTCCCTGCAGTTAAAATGTGCTTCTCCCTAACAAGGGACCTTTTAAGCTAGGTAGTGATGCTTGTAAGACATGTTGCCAAAGTTGTTAAATCTAAAAATAGGTAAATATTGGAAGCAGTCCCATAATTTCAAGGTGTTTGATCTCATGTTTTCACATTCAAGACTTGATATTGCTACCTGAGTATTGTATTTGAAGCTGTATTAGTTCACAGCAGCACAAGAAAACCTCCAGAGGTGCACCCTCTCTTTCTGCCCCACCTGTCCACAGTCTTAACTGGCACCAGGGATGTGTGAGAGTGTGTTTGTCAGGAGCTGTTGCTGTGTGAGTGTGGAGTTAAAAGTATTGGTGGGTCAAGTGCATGGATTCTGCTGCTCTCATTCAGTGAGGCAAGCAGTTCTGTGGTGTTAAAGGTGAGCTGTGATTTCCAAGACCCAGAAAAAGAAAGGGTTTGTTTCCCGTGGATAAGAAACAGGAGTTGTCTGCTGGGTGTTAATTCAGACGGACAATCTGTAGATGACAGGAAGCCAGGAGAATGGATCCTGGTTAATGCCTATAAACAGTTTGCTATCAGGGAACTAACAAAAATCAGTAGGACTGACTGTCAGAACTTCTGACTGCATTCTCCATTGTTCTCCATTTGCCTCCAAAGCATGTAATGCCTTGACAGTAAGCCACAGAGGTTTCAGCTTTTGGATGAGACCTTCTGCTAAAATTAGAGGGAGGAGGAGGAGGCTTCTCACCAAAGGATGGGTGTAGGCCTTCTCAGGAGGAAGTTCTATTACTCTCCACAAAACACGGAGGGCACAGAGTAGTTGGAATCTGTTTTGTTGTTTTTGGTTGGTTGGCTTTTTTTAAGGGTGACAAGGGAATGAAGAGTGACTTAAAAAGGAAAGAATAAGATTAAAAATGTAGTTCTGAATATTTTGGATCCTGGAGCTCATCAAACCTGAGTGACCTTGAGTCAAAAATGGTGTTAGGTGATTCAGACTAGTGTTTGGTGTCTAGGTTTTGGGTGTTTTCTTCTTGACATAATCAGCCAACAGGCTGAGGACTGTGTTTGCTTTAAACAGGGTATGATTACCTTTTCTTTTTGTTAGTGCATGTATGTACCTCATAAATTTCTCCACTGACAGAGCTGATGATGCTCTAACAAGCTCTGGTCTTTCTCAGTCCATTTATGAACACATACTTAGCTCCAGGAGTATCTGTGTTTTGCTAATGGGTCTCACTATCATCCCTGAGGTACATCCTAATGGGATGCAAGGCTCCACATAAATATAAGGCGTTATTATTCTGGCTGCTCACTCTTTTTCCTTGTTCCTCCCTTCTGCCTTTTATGAAATGTAAAATGAAAGGGCAGATACGAACAGTGGTGTCCAGTTGAATGAGATGGCTGTACAGTAAGGGGTCACTGGATAACCAGCAGTTTCTCCATGTAACACTGCTATTAAAAGTTCTTGTTAGTCTTTCCAATTACTTAAAGGTTTTTTTTTGTAGCTTGAAGTTTTCACTAATACAAAACCAAGTGAGCAGTATGTCTGACTCCATAAGTCACCCTGAAATTCTTATACTGGATTTGCAGTGCCCATTCCTAAGAAGTGACCTCTTAATGGGAGAGCTAGGTGAGCATTGCAGTGCTCTGGAGATCATCTATGGATTTTTTTCACCTTTTAATAATGAAGGAGGGCCAGTCTGTAGTCAGAAATGAAGCACCTTTGTGCTTATGTGGAGGAAAGAGAATAAGGGCTAATTAGGATTATGAGGCACTGTTTGGTTTAGAATGCCAATACTTTCTGACCTTCTCATTTAAGATTTCTTTTTTTTAAAGTTTCTGCAATTTCCTGTATTCTAATTTTGAAAATGCAGCAATACAGGATCTGATTATCTTTTTTTTTTGTTATTATTAATAACAAACACTGAGATTAATCTCTCCAGAGTATTGATTCACAGTTCCTTCTAAATGGCAGCCTTTTTCAATGTCTCAGCTCAGTTATCCAATAAAAAAAGATACCTGTAAAAATGGCCATATGTATGTGTAAGGTGAAGGCCTGGAGCAAGGATCTTAAGGGGAGCAGCTGTTGGAGCTGAGGTTGCTCAGCCTGGAGAAAAGGAGGCTCATGGGAGACCTCATTGTTATCTACCATTACCTGAAAGCAAGTGATGGTACAAGAAGGAACAACTTGAGTTGTCCCTGGTGAGGTTTAGATTGGATATTAGGAAAAATCAATTCATCAAAAGGGTTGACAGCACTGGAACAGGCCGTCCTGGGAAGTGGTTGTGTTGGAGCCACTGGAGGTATTTAAAAACTGTGTAGATGTGGCATTTAGTGATGTGGTTTAGTGGTGGACTTGACAGTGTTTGGTTAATGGCTGGACTGCCCTTAAAGGCTTTTTGCAACCTAAATGCTTCTGTGGTTCTATGAAGGTCTTGGATCCAAGGAATTGGGAACGGTGGATAATTCAGGAATTTCAAGTCATTGGCCAAAGTTAGTTTGTCTGCTTTAGATTCTTTCTTACTACCTGTGTCTTGAGGAAACAAAACTTTCTGGTGTGAGAATTAACATTCTGTTTCCAGACCGTGGTGTCCAGTTCCAGGTGTCTCAGATCTGAGCTTTGGTCCTACCCAGGCATATTGAACCTTCCTGTTGCTGCTGCCATTTTTTCCTAACCAATATGAGATTTTTTGGAACCTCTCTGTTAAGTTTCCTCACTAGATTACAGAAACAATTTGTGTATATTATATAACCTATATATACATATATATATGTAAGTTGTATAATACAAATGTAGATTAATTTATATTGGTGGGGACATCTGACCCAGTCTTACACTCAAACTAGAGTCAACTTTGAGGTTAGGGCAGGATTATCAGGGTTGGATCCTTGCATTTAGGACCCTTATTTAGGTCATACCAAGGCTTTTATTGGATTTTTATAAAAGCAGAAGGAAAGAAAAAAGTATTTGCTGTAAGGAACAGGGAATATGAATTGAAAAATGGAAACACAAAATGTGTATGATTTTCAGAATCAGGTGCTGAACACAGACAGCTAAAGAGAGACTCCTTTGCTCAAAGTCACTCAGGAAATCACTGGTGGGTGTAAAGAATAGACCTGAAAGTCCTCTGACTCCCATTGTGTTAACCTCACATCTGGCAAATTCTATTGCACTGTGTGTCTCCCATTGAATTTTCTTGTTTCTGCAGTCTCTTGTGCCAAAGGTATTTTCATGAACTTGTGCACTTTTCTTTCAGTTCTTAGGGTTTGTTGTGGGTTGTTTTTTTTTTTGTTCCCTGAAGCTAAAAGTTGTATCCCTATTGTGCAGAAAATAGGAAACAGATTTGTTCTTCTCAAATGTGTTGGATCTTTAAATGGAAACTGGGAGGAGAAGGAGGCGACAGCCTGCAGCCCTGTCACATTCTTTCCATTGATACACATGGACATCAGGAAAAAGTCTGATTCTGATCCCCCAAAACAATAGATATGGAAATGTTTTCTCTCTGTTTAGTTTTTCTTCTGTCCATCCTAATGTGAGCATAGCAGTAAAAAGCACTACAGGGCCTGGTCTAAGTCTTGTGTTCTCTGTTAGTCAGTGGAAAAAGAGAGCTCTGCTTACTCCACAGGTTCAAATACCACTGCACTGGCCAACAACAACAACAACAACATGGTTTTATCTCAGTGTGAGCTGAACCTGACAGATTAAATAATGATCTGTTCAGGGTACAGCTGTGTTCATGCTTACCCAAACACGGCCGTGGAGGAGCAGTGTGCTTGACTGGAGGAAGGAAGCACATAGAATTTCCAGGTAAGCAGGCAGGACATTCCTCATCTTCCTGCCACAGGGGTGTGAGGTGGAGGTTCCCATGGAGGTGTCATTATGTAGATACAGCTCAGCCAACTGCCTCAGGCCTCAGTGACCACTGCCTTCCAGTCCTCTTCTTGTCATCATTTTCTTCAATAGCCATGAAGAAAGGGAATCTGATGAGATCTGGTGCAGCCACAAGTCAAAGAGCAACCAGTGCCAGCATGGTTTGTCCTGGAATGGGAGAGGGCAAAATGCATGGGCTGAAGTTCCAGCCAGGGGGGCAGAGGGGTCAGTTCCTGTCTCACACATACACACACAGAGGCCAGCCAGCATCCAGAGGCTTGAACTTAGCATTTATTTTCCTTACTAATTAAAAAAAAACACCAAAAAAACCCACCAGCAAAAAACAAACAAACAAACAAACAACAAAAAAACCCCAAAACTTGCTTTAACTTATCTTAACCATAGGGATAAGAACCAGTATAGAGCATGAAGTAATATTGGTGAAGTTTTCAGTTCTCAGATGAAATGTGCTAAAGTTTTTAATAACAAATGAAGAAAACTAATTATTCTTATGGTAAAATTACTGTTCCGTGCCCTCCTTTTTCATTTGCCTCGATCTTTCAAACTTACCTTTTGAAACAATTATGCCCATTCTTGGCTGTTGCTCTGAAATATTAATTAAGGAAAAAAAAACAAGCAACACAAAAAAACAGACCAAAAAAGCCCCAAACCTTGACTAAAAGTGACTAATTTAATCCCCTTCATATGTTAATTGCACAAAGGCTTTTAAGAGTTCATAGTGAAAAATTTGGCACAAGAATGAGGGTCAAAACCAGCAGTTCAATCCTGCCCTGTGTCTCAAGTATTGATGAGATGTATGAAACAAGACCTCTTCAAGCTGGAGGACATTTAGTTAATGACTTTAACAGCTATGAATGCCACAATTTTAACAGTCAAGTTGGTCAAGTAATTCTGCACAAGGGTAACAGGAAATCACTTTCCATTTTCTTTAATTTATCTTCATTTTTTAGACAGCCTGAGCTTAAAAATGGTCTGAATTCTGAAGAGGTTCCAAATCCAACACTCTTCCTCCTCTCAACCATCCCACATAAAAAAAGGACCTGAATGTTAAAACAATATTGTTGGCCTCTCTCAAATTCTGTTCAATAATCTTAGTGGGTGGGATATGAATTTTGAATGGTTGTAATCAGAGGAAAGCTTGAATCAGTCATGGTTTTGAGACATCTTGGGTGATACCTTGATGTCCCAGGAATTGCAATCCTGAAGTTTTATAAACATATTATTTTTGCAGCCTGAGAACGTGTAAATTCCAGTGAATTTACCTGCTCTGTTTTGTTTTGTTTTTTTTTTTCCCCTTCCTTTAATAACAGTAAGCCCAGCACAATTTGCCTTGAATCCCCTCCCTAGAACAATTCTCGTAGCAAAGTACCAGGTAATATTTCAGACTCAGTCACACAGCTGGCTTATTGTGCTAGTGAGGAAAACCACAGGTGAGAATCAGCTCCACAGCGAGCAGAGCCCAGACACAGTGTGCCTGCACTGGGATCTGGGCATTCCTTACAGGATAAGTTTTCCTCCTAGCCAGGCTGGGGCAGCAGGGGAATCCAGCTGTGGGGGTTCATCTAGGATTTAATGAAAAGGTTATCCCTGTTAATAAACCAGGATTCCATGGAGGATGGCGGTTTCCCGTCCAGATCAGGTAGTGTGTCGGTTTGCATGGATTTCACCCATCTTCACTTCCCAATTTCATGAGTAAACAAACCCACAAAAGAAACACTTGCTAAACAAGTTCGTGGATTCCCAGCACTTCTTTCATCATCAGAACAACCAGGGGAAAAACACTATATAAAAAGCATTGAATTACATTTGTGACCTGGTCCTATGCCTATGCTTCAAAATTAGGTGTTTTTAATTTTTTTGACCAACACTGTAGGAATAATTTGAAACATAAAGGGAGTATCATTTTACAACATTCCAAAACAATATTTCATCTGGAAAATGAATGGTACCCATAGATGCTGGAGTAAAGACAGGCAATGCAGCTAGAAAAGTGCTCCTCATTTCCTATCCCAGACAGCTGAAACAAAACAGATGTCACACACACACAAAAAAAAGGGAAAAAAATAAAAAAGGAAAAAAAATTAATCAAAATGTAAAACATGTCACCAAAGAAAGAATTCAGGAAACAGTGATACAGGGTCATACACTCATATGAACTCCTTGTTAAAGACTCATGTTTTCTACCTCCTGAAAAGATATGATTAAGGAAATGGAGATAGGCAAATTGTACCAGAAGCATGGGAATTTTGTTAAATATTTGGAGCACTCCAATAAATTCAATATTGCCTTTAGGCAGTTAACTGTGGTTCCCAAGACAAATCTGGTGGTGTTGCTGCTGTCAACTCCTTGCAATTTCTAGATGTGCATTATTTATGCTGTTCTAATCAGATCTTATATTAGCATCATTTAGACAAAGAGAAGGATGCAGGTTATTTAAAGAGAGAGGGATGAATGCTGAAGAGACAGAACTCAACTGTTTGGAACGGTCTACTTTGCAATATCTTAACATTTAGGTAGAATAATTAGAAAAAGAGCAGCCTGGGGAGGTAAAAACAATTCTGAAGAATCTCATGTAGCACTGAAAAGGAAAATGGAAAAGCAAAAATACTGCTACTGAAGTACAAGTACATACATCCTCTTAGGTTCTGAATATAATTTCATCAATAATGTCATATACTAATTAATTAGCATTAATACTAAAATTAGGACAAAGGGAACCTTATCTAAGATTGTGTTCCTCTGTTTTAAACATTGCATAAATACTACTAAAAAACCATCGTATTTTCAAAAGGCCTAAAGTACCTGAGGGATCTTAGAAAACAGGATGAGAACCTGTTCCTATCCACTTCTTGGCAGAAATAGGACTAATGACCAGAAGAGCTGTGGATGGTACAGGGTTACCCTGATTGTTCCCTCTCCTCAAAGTAGAACCAAGTTTCTTTGCTCAGACATAACTCCTTTTAAAATATCCATAATTTCACTGTTGATATGAATGGTAAAAGCAAAATTATTACAAGCAATAGCTGCGGTGGTTTTGTCGAAATGAGCATAAAATTAGGATTTTTTTAAGTGAAGTCAGAAATTATTCTGCATGGGAAGATAGCTTCCCCTGTGTTCTACCCCCTTCAAATTCCCAATATGCAAAGTAAACTACTGAAGTGAAGGATGTACTAGAGGAAATAACCAAAAGAACAACATGTGTGGCTATTTTATTGAGTCTTTCTCACTATGTTGACAGTTCCAAGAATTAAAAAGGTGAAAAAACTCCCACCACCTCTTGTGAGAAAGGCTCCAAGTGTTAAACATTTTATATGTATTATATATTATAATATAAAATTTATGATATAGAGTTTGACACATATTCTGAGAATTTTTATTGACTCTGGATTTTTTTAGCAATGTTTTAGCATTTATATTCTGAGATTTTCCCATGTAGCGTAAGTGGAAGAATCAGGACTTTCTCCCCTGTGTTTGCACTTTTTACTATGGAAAGCTGCATGTCTAAAGCAATCACATAATTCTGGGAACTAGGTCTTTGGGGAAAAAACTGACATCATTTAGCAAGAAGTGTTAGCATTGCCCACAGTAATCCCCATAATTTGATATCAGAATGAAATTTTAAATGTTTTTAAAAGATTTTAATGTGCACATTTTTTTTTAATAACACCCAGTCCAGGTCTAGGCCTGTGGATGATGATGATGCCACATTTTGTTAAACTCCTGAGCATGAAAGCCTAGATCAAGCTGACGTTGAAGCCAACACCATCCCACAGGAGTTTCCATCAAAGATGTATTGTGCTTTATGAGGGCCATGCAACTGGCTCAAATCTCCAGCAAGAAATTGCCAGTAAGTTAAGAACAGATGTACCCAATTTTGTTCTTATGGGCAAAAAAATCCTGGCCATTACATTAACTAATGAGGTATTGCACATGTGCAGGTTATAGCTGTTCGTCCTTCAGTTCTTATGTTTTTAACAGCAGACATTTATGTAGGTTTCTTGTTATCTCTGGATGTGATATGGCCCAAATTTCCCATTTGCCACAGCTGTTCCTAAAAAAATGGTAGCAGGGAAAGAGTACTACACAACCTTAATAAAATTTCACTTTTTATTTTATTCTCTTGTGAAAATATCTATCTATTTAGCTACTCTTAAAGTGCTTTGCAACCCTATCATCCTCAGAAGCAACCATTTTAGGGCCTGAATTTTATTACGTGCTACTTAATGGATGAGTTGCTGCCACTTCCACAACTGTCAGTCTCAGTGCATGCTTGCCTTTACTACAGTGACTGCCACTAACTAAAGTGAAGAAAAACCTCTCTGTTAGTACGTGCAAGCTTGTACTGTAACCATTGAAAGCTGATGAGCTTAACTGTGAACTGAGCCACCAGAGTCTTGGGAAAAACAGCTATAAAGAACTCTCAGTAATGCTATTTCTGAATATGTTTGATAATTATTTGTCAATATTATTTTCTCAGTGTTCCTTCTATTGCTGTGATTTCACTCAGGTTCATAATCAAGGATTTAGCTGCCTGTTCTGCAGTTGCTCTGAAGGAGAACTCTTATCATTTGATTGTGCATAAGAAAAAATTGTTAAAACCACTTATATTTGTCTTTAAAGGTGAAGTTTAGCATCATTATAATTACACAGGTGAACTCTTTACAAACTGACAAACAAATCTGATGGCAAGAGAACATTCTGGTAAGTGAAATTTCTTTGTCCAAACATTCAGGCTCAGAGTTGTGCTGGTTGCATCATATTGTGGATGCAAAGGGTGTTGTAATGGTTGCTCCCAAAATACTAACAATACACCCTAAAGGGAATATAGTAAGAAATATTTTTTTTTATTATATAGACACAATTGGATTGAAAGTTAATGATTATGTATTTTAAAACGTGGCTTGTGATTATATAGACACAATTGGATTGAAAGTTAGTGATTATGTATTTCAAAACTGGATTATGTTTTGTGTCATGATTTAGCTCATAGGGAAAGGATCAGAATACTTCTAATTTTCTAATCACTTTCCTGCTATAGAGTTAGAGCCTCTAATCTGTTATTGCTTGCTTGGCAGAGAGTAAAATTGACCATTTCAGTCCAGTGCCCAGGGCAAAGCTATTTAGTACTGTGTCTGATGCTAGCTGATTGTCTTAATGAAGCATCAAGGACTGTTTTGGTGGGATTATAAATGCTATCTTCTCTACTTCTAAAGCCAGTCCTTTCATAGAATAGTTAGGCACATGGGTATAGTGCCTTGTGAAAAAATAGGTATTAGCAAATCAGGTTCTTCCTGGGAGAAATTGAAAGGGAAATTTGCATTCTAATTTTAGAGTAATTTTCTGTCATAAGTTTGAAATCAATTAAAAATGTGAATTTTATTGGTTCATTTTCAAAGGAAAAACATGCTGTTTCTGCATTTTGCTTCAATTCTATAATGCAGTGACAAACCCCCAGAACACAGAACAGAAGTGGTAGCTGTTACTCAGCTCTTCATAATAAAACACCATTTTCTTTTGGTTTAAATTTCTCCACAAACTGTAAAACTAGAGCGAAATGAACATGTTTGTTTAGGTAAAAAAAAAGGTGATCATATACTCAAGGCAATTTTTTTTTCATCATAGCTAAGGTATTTTATTTTTAATGCAGTAGACTTCAAATCCTGGCTATGTAGGACTTCAATTCCCAGGATTGCCAGCACAAACAAAAGAAGAAAGTAGTGAGAGAAGCCAACATATGAAGAGCAGCCTTTTAAATGCTGGGGATCTGGAAAGGCCTGCTGTGTTGCATTATATTTGTGGATTTCAAACTGCAGCATGCAGATGTATGCACATGAATAATTTTGAGCAGAAGAGCTTTAATCCCCTTGTAGAAAATAGAGTCAGTCAAATGTGTAAAGTTACGACACGTATTCATGGTGTGGTGACTGAAGCTTAAGATCAAGTTCTGGGCCACTGACTTTGTTTTCAAATATCTTAAGTTTTTAGCATATGTGCATGAAAGAATAACTCTTCTGGGTTCATGCTGTTGCCATCGTCTTCCATATGCCCCTAGGAAATCAGATTTTTTATACTCTGGATTATTTTAATATTAGAGAGTAAGGTATGAATTATTATTTCTGAACTCCATGGATTTTTCTACTCCAATTATAAGATTGATAGTCTCTGTGATGATAGTGTGAGGGCTTGAAATGAATGATAGAGTGAGAGGGTACACAGCTCAGAAGTCGTTGATTTCAATCCTCAATGCATTCACTAAATAATTCAGTATCACTAATGGAAATCTGATCTGAGTGCGGCCGTCGGGATGCAGGGCACTCAGTTGCCAGGGCTTGGCAGCTCAATAGCTTGGGAACAACAATGGAGCAAAAGGTGAAAAAGCCTTTAAACTGTTGTGAAGTTCTCCTCTCTGCTTTCCTGGAATCATGTTACGTTTTCCTGGTGCTGCTGTTGCTGATGGCTGGGGAGAGCAGGGAAAGAAATTGATATTTACAGTGGAGCTGAAACAAACAAGGCAAGCTCAGCTCCAGCTGACCTTCTAACCTGCTCAGCAGTGGGACCAAAAACAGGAAAGTTCTTCTTGAGAGAAAATTGCATAAAGCCTTGTCCTCTGACTTGCTCTCTGAACTTTAGAGTCAGAATTTTTAAGGCCGTCTTTGGAAAAAATGTTCAAACTGCTGTTAGAAGTTCCAACTATCTCTTTCAGGTGGTTTGTGAAATGATTAGCTAAGAGTAATAAAAAACCCTAGCTCCAAAGAGAAAATTTGGTGCTTATCTTTTTTTCAAACGGAAAAAGACACCTAATTAAAGGGAACTTTTTATGGGGTGCTTTCTGTAGTTTGGCAAAAACTGTATCTAAAGTTGGGAGCTTCTTTCCCCAAAAGAATTTACTGATTGAATTGAGACTCTAATTAGGACCTAATACTTTTGGATTGTTTACGAGATCATTTGCCTATGGCACCAATCAAAGGTCCTTTTACAGCTTGTTTTGGCCCTAACCTTCAGTTTTCCTTTTTAAGAGATATTTCAGCTCTGTCTCACTCATTAGGTTGTACATTTTTGCTTCAGGTAGCAAAGAGGATACATGAAAACAGAAACTGGACTTCTACAGCTGCCAGTCCATTCCTCACCACTGTTTTTTTGGGGTTTTTTTTTGTTTTTGTTTTTTTTTTTTTTTTGTTTTTTTTTTGGGGGGGGTTTTTTTTGTTTTGTTTTTTTTTGTTTTTTTTTTTTTTTTTTTTTTTTGTTTTGTTTTGTTTTTTTTAGTGGAACCAGCAGCTGTAAACTAATGTTAAGGATTTTAAAGATAAGTATCCCTGACAATTTGTGAGCAAAGTCTCTTTTCTCGGTTACCTTTGTGTTCAGACTAGAAAAGTAATAACTGAAAAGTATTTTTTCAGTAGGGATTTTTCTATATGTCACAAGAAATGTTAACTAATCTGCAGTTCCAGAGATCATGCAGCAATTATATCATTGTCTAGGAACAAAACTCAGGAGAGACAAAACAGCAGAGAAGATCTGGAGATAAGCTTCCCAAACTTTAATATCCTTTTCTTAAAGAAAACATCTCTGTGAAAATAAATGGTCATAGCTTATCTTCCATCCATTCCTTTTCTCCATGCTGTACTGCTGTTTTCCACTGGGAAGCAGTGCCACAGACACCTTTGAGACTTTGAATAACATAGTTGGTGACCTTTTTTCTTGGCCAAAGAAGTCACATTTGTCCTCTCAAGACTGCTGTATTCACTGTCTCATTGTTTTCTCTGTCTTAACAGGTTCTGTCTTAATAGCAAAAGTTCAGTCAAGAAATTCAAGTGTTATGCTCCATTAATATCAAATGTATCCAACACAGTGAGCAATTTGGGGCAAAGAATATTTTTCCTGTATTTGTACAGTGCTTGTTGCAATGGAAACCTCAGTTAAGCCTCAAGGTGCCATTGAAACAATAAGAACATTAGAAAATATTTAATTTTTTGGCAATCAAAAACCAAGGTACTCCCTTTTTCAGTCATGGGTGTTTTGAACAATTATCTGTCCCCTGAGAAACTCTGCTAACCTTGTTAGCAGTTTTATTTTGGAGATTCTGAGCCAAATAACACACAAAACTAGTTTCTATGCATGTAAACTCAGTTTCAGGAAAATAACATCGGAGCCATGAAAAACTAGGTAAGGAGAAAATCTGGGAGCAAATTTGGTCGAAGATTAACTCTTGACATTGCTTCCAAATTTAGAGGCCAAACGAGACTTCTAACATCATGCACATCTTTGTAAAAAGCAGTTCCTTTCTCCAAAGTTTCCACTGTTTTATGAAAATGCTAAGCTTGCAGTGTCTTGGCTAACACTCAGATTTCTGTGAGGGAAGTAAGAAATCTCTTAGCCCATTCTGATGCAATCTGTTTTGGTTTTGGTCAAGGTGAACTTAGAGCCATTGCTCTGTTTCCTACTTTGTAACTCAGGATCGATCATCTGAAATGTCCTACAGTGGTTGTATGGAGAATTTCTTGGGTCTGCAAAGTGTCAACCACTACCAGGTGCTTTTTGATGGAAAGTTTCTTTCTCTAGGTTCTTGTCATGCTTAGCACCGTGCTGCCAGGATTTCACTGAGAAGACCTCAGGAAGGTGCAAGCTGGCTAGCAAGCATTAATTCAGCCTTGCAGGCTCTGAAACATGAATGCCATTTAGTGTTCCTTTCCACTCATCCAGCTGCTAGGAGGGATATTCTCTCCACCTCAAGCCATCACTTTACACTGCAAATCAAAATTGTTGTTTTAAATTACATCACTGTCATTAAACCTGCTGGTGGTGCAAATCCCGAACAGCCATGCCAGGACTGAGCACATAACTGTGTGATGAAAAGAAGATGTCAAGGTGTGGATGGAAAGGGTTAGTTTACTTTACTAAGAAGGACTCCAGGTGAGTGCAATTGCCCGCTCTGGGACTGGCTGTACAGTGCTTTTCATTGTCACAGATGGTAGGTGTTAGATGATGCAATGTGTACGGTGCCAGACAAATTACTTTTTTAGCTCATTCCTCTGGAAACAGGAGGGGAATCTGAACTGGATTTCTGTGCAAACCTGGAGCAGGAGCTGCAAGCTGCAAACCCAGCTGAGACTTAAGCAGTGAATGGGCCCAGTCTTTCAAATGAAGGCAGAGACTTGCTCTGGGGAGAGGGAATTACAAAGAAATTGCCTGGAGTTTGGAACAAGTCCATGTAGTTTTAAATTAAGCTGTGGATTGGGGAACACTCTTACTCAGTGGATGTAATGAAGCTAAAAGTTGGAAAAGCCTGCTTCTAAATGAAAGCCCTGATACAACTCCAACAACGGCTATGACCAAAAGCGTTGAAACGGCATGGCAAAAGTTGTTCTCATGGCGCTTTTAGGCCAAGTGGAAATTAAAAGCTGGGGGTGCGGGGCTGGGGGGAGAAGGGCTCGGCTGTGGGTTTTTAATTTTTTATTTATTTATTTTCTTGTTTCCTACTCCCGAGCAGTACTTCCAGCCTATCACTCCATGGTGAAAATGGCAAGCTGGAAGTCAGCGAGGCCGAAGTTAGAGCTCTCCAAACTCTGACAGCCGAAGGCGACAGGGGCAAAAGCAGCTGAAGCCCCGCACCGGCCGGGCTGTAGGGCGAGGTGCCTCTCCCTCTCCCTGGGTGACGAAGAGGAGGGCAAGCTGCTGGGCTAATAAATCCAGTAGGGACGCTCGGGCGAACCCGGCTGCAGCAGCTCCCCAGCGGGCTCTCCCCGGCGCGCTCCTCCCGGGGGAGCTGCGGAGGAGCAGAGCGGAGCAGAGCAAAGCGGTTCGGCCGCGGTTCGGTCCCGTCCCCGCCCAGCCCAGCCCAGCCCAGCCCAGCCCCGGGGCGGGGGCGCGGCTGCCCCGCGGGTGACCCGCCCGGCGGGCGCGCCCCCTCCGCATCACACGAGGGGGCAGCGCGGCCGCTCGCTCTGCCCCGGCGCCCGCCTGCCTTCCCTCCTCTCGCCGCCTCGCCGCAGCCCGGGCTCCGCCGAGTCAAAGCGCGGATCAGGTTCCCTGCCTCCAGTATAAAAATCTCGGCGAGAAAGCTCCGGCGGGAGAGAGAGCGGAGCCGGCGAGCCCGTCCGTGAGGAGCGCAGGGACGCGCGGCGGCAGAAGCAGCCGCTGCTCACCGGGGACGGTCGCGGCTCGCCCCTTTCCGCTGCGGGAGAAGAGCTCTTTGCCGCCCGAAGTAAGTCCGAGGCAGCGGCGGGCACTCCCGGAGTCTGCCCGAGGGACGGTGCCTCCAGCGCTTGTTTCCCCGGGGCAGAGTGGGATGCGCTTCCCCTCGTCCCTGCCGCGGCTCCGGGACACTTGCCCCAGCAGGACTCGGCGGAGGGTGGCCGGCCAGAGGGGCCGTGGCATTGGGTGGGAGCAGCGGTGCACCTGAGGGGGACACCCGAGTCCCGGTGGTGGGTGAGCTCTGGGAGCGCCCAGGGCTGCGCTTTGCCGGGTGGGGAGCGCTGCCGCCGTGCTTCGGTCCCCGGGAGCGTTTAAATGCCAGTGCAGGGTGCGAGGGACAGCGGTGGGGAAGGGCGGCTGGAGTGTTCGGGCAGGTCCGTTTCGAAGGACAAAAGGGCAGCGGAGCGGCAAACCCCCTGCGGGTCCCAGTTCCCCTGTGCCAGGAACGTCCCGGCTGGAACTCGGGAGTTTAAATTGTACCTTCAGACCGAGCTCTTGGGCTGATGTTTTTCTTGGGACTTTGCCTTCTTATCGCTGATTTATTCCTGGTGAAACAACTAAATCTAGCAAGTGCTGATAGATCTATCTGAAACTGCCGTCGTTAGTTTTTGTCTTCTCCTTCCTCGGGAGGGATAGGCTGGGGGAAAATCTGAACTAACAATGGTGAAAACACAGTTTCCTCTTTGTTGAAGAACGTATATGTGATTCTGCAAATGTTTCATGGTTTCCAGCCCCGGTGCTTCTAACTCCCTACCCTCCTTTCTGCTCTCCTTATTAAAAAGTACAACTTTTCACAGAGGAGGGGTAGTCTCCATCCTGCGGGAGCTTATCTGCTCCTTTTACCTCTTCCACCTGGCTGTCGCACCTCTCTTCCACATGGCCAGTGGCTTTGCCTTGGTGGTGAATGGCTACTGCACTTTAACTTAGTGGTACCCTCGGGAGCTGGCTCCTAGGATGTACACCTGAGAGACTGGCTGGTTCTTGGGAGCGCTGGGGAAAGGTTTGTGACAGGAGTTAAATCTTTCTCTGCCACATAACCCTGCGGCTATGGTTAGTGGTGTTTTAACTAGATCCTGCTTGCTTGCAATGACTTGTATTACAGTAGAGGAACATCTTACCTGTGGCTCATCATCTCTTTAGTTGATGTCCTTTCCTTGTTTTCCCTCTGGGCACTGATTTTTTTTTAGCTTTTAGCAAAGCTCAACTTTTTGAACAAGAAATAAACAATGTGTGTAACTGACTGTATTAGGGAGAAGGAGGGAAGGAATGGAGAGAGAGAAAGGGAGAAGGAAAGTAAAAGTTGTTACAAAGAAATACCTGGGTTTTTATGTGTTCTGAGCAGTGTTCTTAAGCTGATTACAAAACAAATTTAATGTTACTGTGTGTTTGTTTTGTTCTGTTTGTTTCTGTTTCCTCCCTGAAAAAGAATAAGAATTAAAAAAAGTCTGAACTTTTGATCACGAGAAATAGTTTGAATGGAAACAGAACCAGTGTATTTGTGACAAAATTTGTTAATTTGCTGTAGGAAAGAAAATTTGGAAGTGCATGGAGAGGGTACTTCATCAAACTAAAAAAAAGCCGAAAAACCAAACCCCCTTAACTGACCCCAAAAAGCTGCAAAACCAATTCCTGCTGCATAATTTAGCAACTTTTGCTAATGAGAAGCAAAGTGGAGATTTAATAAACTCCAGGCTGCACTAAACTCTTCAGTGATTTTTTTTTTAATGTATGAAGCTTTGGGTGAAACTGAAGGACTGAAACTCGCCGACTTTACTCCTGAGTCAGCTCTTGGGTGGGGAAAAAGGGAAGCCACCAACAAACCTTTCTTTTACAAATGGTAAATATTAATTTACAGTGTAGAAGTGGCCTAAGAAAAACAGGTTTTTGCAGTTATCCAGATGTCTATCCCCAGTTATTTGAGATACAGTCTGTGGCTGATGTATCCTTGCCAGCAGAAGGTTTGTCTCACTATAGGATTACAAAACATAGTGCTGCTATCCCAGTACCATATGCCTGACACTAGGGACACTTTGGAGGCTTATCTTATTCCTGACACAGCTGTACTGGTGGATGTTTTGTGTAGATTAATCTTTCTGCCACGAATGTGAATATTATTACTTAGTGAACTTTCAGCAGTCGTTGCTTCAGTAAGGTACTTCCTTGACACGTCCTCTATTTCTTCTTGATCATTCTGGGAATGGTTATTCCTGACTCCTTAGACAACAATTAAAAAGAATTCTTTACAGGAGCTCTGAAAATGCACTCATTGAACTCATACTATTTTTTTTTCTGTGTGTGTGTTTGTGTGTGTTGGGTTTTTTGTCAAGGAAAATACAATTTATCTAGTGTTATGGTATAACAAGTGTTTTAGTGTAAGACTAGGGCATTAGGGATGGAGCTGGCATGGCTCATTGCTTCTGCTCTGTTCAGGCCCCCTCATTACCTACATTCCCAACTGTGGCGTTTTCTGTGGGAATTGCTCTTTAACAATGTATGCTTTGCTTCGATATTTACAACCTCTTGCTGGTCAGTGTATCAAAAGCATTTTCATTTAGAGGATGCATTTCAGGACTTTAATTGAGGAAATCTCTTTGTTCCGGGCTCCATAATAAACCATACAAAATGCTGTCTTTGAACGAACTAGGTCACTGTAACGCGTGCACACACAGAGTGATTCTCATCTGCTTAGGGTAGCGACACTCGCTTGAGCCATATCCCTGGTGAGCTTGTCCCTGATTTATCCTTCTTGGACTGGCTTGTTCACAGGGAGCTTATGCTGAAAATTCACTGCTGGAGGTCATTCTCCATTCTTGGCATCTCTGGCAGCCTTAAGCTTAAATTGCAGCCTCATTTTCTATCCAATCAATACCACTCTTATGTCGCCGAGTTTCCATGGTGCCCCCAATCTTCTGTCTACATATTGATGTCTGACAGCAGGAATAGCATTCTGTGTCACTATATATACTTACTGAACCTGTCAAAACTATTTAGGGTCTGTCGCACTAATTTATATCCATATCCTGATATTATTTGTATCTGTTAAGCTTTGACTGATGGAACTTGCTGCACTAAGGAATTGGCCCCAACAATGCACTCCAGGGATGGCTCAAGGGATGGATGTTTTGAGAAAGGGGAAAAAGACTCTCTTCTAGAGTAGCTGGGGTAGTCTAGAATCCTTTGAGCACAATAGAGTCATTTTGAAAACATCCAAGTCTCAATGGCTCCAAGTCAATGCTTTGGAAATCATTCTTCATTGTGCTGCTCTGAATGCACAGAGGGTCCTCTCCAGTGGAGCTGTGGAGAGGAAAATAGAAAAGTGGGCATTGTAAAGTGCTCAATGTGTGTTTGAGAGGAGTTCAGGGAAATTTGAGTTAGTTGTCTGACATCAATTTCTTCAGCAGAAGCACTGTGGAAAAATGGAATTAGAGGAGCCAGCAATGTCTTCTGTAATGTGGATGTTTTTGTTTTACTACAGTAACCCACAGAGCAGAGTTGTTGCATAAGAAATGGTATGGCAGTGTCTCTGTGGACTGACAGAGCAGCAGAGAAACCAGATCAGAAAAGACACATCTTCTGTATATCACTAAATTTCAGGGCACTGACTACTTGTTACTTGTGTCAGCAGTATTAGGCACTGAATAAAGACCATATCAATTTTTTTAAAATTCAAATATGCTTTGCAAACTGTTGATTCTAGATTGACCAGAAGTGGTCATCAGCTAAAGATCTTTATCTTTTTAATCCCACTCCCTTTAAAATGAGCTTGATCCAACCCATGAAATAAGAGCTGGCAGTCAGTATGGAATTTGCATCTGAATATTTTTTTCTGGGTTGCCAGAAAAAATGATCTTGTGATGCCAAGTTCATCAATATTTTCAGACTCTCTTCAGGCTCCTACAGTTTCTTACCAAGTGAAAAATAAGGACCTTGAAGACTTCAAAGGACCTGTTGCAGGTGTTGGTATTAAAGTAGTTCAGTTTGTTTTTCAGCAATGGTTCACCTTGCCATGGTAGAAATGGTCAGCAGGACTTCACCTAACTAGACACTCTCTTGGCAAATATGTCTCACCTTCTTTTATTCCAAGGAACAGAACGACTGTGCCATTTCAAAATATCTGGCTCTACCTTCTGCAGTGGCACTGTGATGATTTTCTTGTTTTTTAACTTTATTTGCTTCCTTGTCTATATGTGTGGGAGTGACTTTTGAAAAACTGTAGTCGTCTTGCAGGCTGCTTTTTCATCTCTTTCAGGCTGAAGATTGAGAGAACACAGCTGTAGGCAGTTTGATGGGAGATGAGAAGGGGGAATGGGAATGTAATAAAAGAAAGCTGTATTACTGATAGAGCCAGGGGATTTTCACCCTCACCATCCCTCCACTCCCAAAAGCCCTTCCTAGCCTTCCCAGAATGGCACATTCTGGTTTTAATGGGGATGACCTCTGGAGGTGAGGAGATGAGCTAACTATATCTGAGGCAAAATCCAGTTCCATTACATTAAGAAAAATATATTAATGTGTTATTTTGGGCCTTAGGAGCACATTGCTTGGCAAGTGCCACTGATTGCATGGCAGCTGCAAGAGAGGGGTAAAGACTTTTAGAGCAGAAGAGGGTTACAGGAGTTGGGTATTTTCAGATAAAAATAGTCTTTGAAAATAAATAGTGCTTGGGGCTCCTGCACACTGCCATTTAGTAAACTGCAAAGTTTTAAACTGTGCCTTTCTCCTTTGAGGTCTGCCAGCACTATTTCAGAGCTCATTAAATGTTTCACAAGAGCATTATAAAAATCTTCCTTCCTCATTAGTTTCTACACAGTTTCAGCATAACTTGGGCCTTGTAAACATCCCCTATTTAGTTGTGGTTGAAATGATCATCAAATGGCTTTGGGGAGGGAAGAGAAAGAGGAGGAATTCTCTAACACCCCAGTCTAAATCCGTATTTTGACACTGATCTACAGGTAGATAACCACATAAATGAAACACAAATTTTGCCATCTTCAATCAATATTTTTGAAGGACTTCCCTATCTGTACAAAAACTCTCCTCTTAAGAGTAAAACCAGACAGAACAATTGGGAAGGAAGACAAAACTGGATGGGCTCAGCTTTCCTTCCAAAAGCCTCATCTGTTCACCTGGGCTGATGCTCAAATATTTTAGGGAGGCTGGTCCAGCTGAGTGGAGATAGGCACAGGACTATGAGGTGGGTTTCTTAGGCTGCAGTGCAAAGTTGGTCTTCATCTTCTGAGCTCATTAAGGCACAGAGACAACTCTGCTGTTGTCTTCATCATCTGACTTTGTTAATTGCATCTACCTGTGGATTCTTCTGTCCTTAAGGATTAAAAAGGTAAAAAGCCAGATAATTTGACTCCATGGGTATGTTGGAATTGAATTCCTTGTGCATTGACACAACCAGTAAATATATATATGTATCTGTGAAAGCCAGTGTCCCTGCACAGAAATAACTAAATTAACTTCTCAGATTCACTTCCAGTGGATATCGGGCACAGAACTTGTGTTGTTCTCTTTTTTTTTGTGTTTTTTTTTTTCTCCTCAGAGCCATGCAAACAGTGGCATTAGTTTCATAACCAATTAAAGATGATATGACTCTTGCATTTAAGGCTTCCTTGTTTCTACTGGATCACTAGAACAACAGATTCATTTATGTATGTATTTATTTTTTTAGCTCTACTCCTCACACATCATGTATCTCGAAGTGCAAAGGAGCCTTAGTAGTGCAATGCAAATGTATGCACCCATCTGTAGCCAACAACAGAAGGCTCACAGTCTGTAGCATCTTTTCTTCTGTGATAGGAGCATCCAAAATGTGCTTAATACATTATGTAATGGTATTTGTTGTATCAAAAATATCAAAAACTTTGTTTTTAAAGATAACTATTTTAGGTGTGCTTTTTTTTTTCTTTTTTTAGCAGGTTTACAGCATGTGAGCAGCAGTGGGAAGAGTGACATTGTCTCAAAATGCCTATTTTTAACATTTCTGTAATGCTTATTTAGGCATTTTGTCAGATGGTAACGGATGGCTCTTGTAAGGAAGGTTTGTTGTCTTTGAAAGTAAGATAGGAATTGATTTAGAAATAGCCTTGGTAGAAAGATGGCGGTTCTGATATGTTGGTGTCTGTGCAATGGTGCTACAAAGTTACAGCTTGTTTTCAGACAACCAAGCTTCTTCTATTTCAATATTTTTCAGCTCACTAGAAATCATATTCTTCCTGTCTAGAAGAGATTAATATTTAACCAGGCACACATCCTCCAAACATTATTCAGGTGAAGCTGATGTTTCAGCAAGAGCTTCTTCAGAATAAGGAATATATAATTCAGTCTAAGATTTAGAAAGAGTACCTCCTCCTTTGTTTTGGCAACAAATTCTTCAAAATAAGACACAAATGCACTATTATGCTGCTAAATGCTTGTGGCTCTTCTTGTGCTTCTTGCAGCAAAATCTTGTTGCTTTCATTGAAAAAGTGCCTTTGGAGTGATGCATCTTTTAGTAAATTAGAGATAATAGATTTGTTCTGGTATTCTGCCTTAAATCTGATAGAAAAACACTTTGTTCCTTTAGTTCGTCCAATAAAAATTGCATGTTTAGAAGTAGCCTCCCCCCAATCACATTGAACAGAAATAATTGGAAGTTCTTTTTCTGCCTAGGATGGTTTCACCTGGAAAGCCAGGTGAATGGTTTACTGTAGGGATTTAGCTTGCTTTTTGGTGCTGAAAAACCCCTGAGATGCTGTGGTTGCTTCCCAATAGCTTGCGCCACCTGAGTGCCTGGTTGTTTGCTTGGATTGCTGCCTTCCCAGAGGCCAGAAAGATATTTTCCTTTGTGCAAGAGTCACTTGCTTTTATTAGAAGCCTGTCTGGCTGCAGCTGATATGTAGTAGGGACGGCTGGATGGAAAAAATCTACTAGCCAACAGATAGGATTTTCAGCAGTCTCCCAAAAATCCTGCAAGCTTTGATTTGGGAACTTCATGTCATTTCACTTAGTAAATCCTCACTTTGCTAAGCTGTCCCTTCAGCCCATGTTTCTTGTCCGATTTGCGCGTTGTCAGACGCTTTTGCTAATCTCTGTAGTTGATGTTTGCTTAAGTGATTATTTGGCAGGAGTGTGTGAGCAGGCGTGTGTGTGTGATTGCTGCTGGCATGGCAGTTGGTATGATATGGCATTAGCATACTTGTTCTGTGCTCTGGGCCTCCTCCTCTTCTAGGCTTATTTATGCAGCAGAAGGACAAAAAAAACCCCACAAACCAAATCAGAAACCCATGTGGGAGCTGGTTACGGTACAGTGATCCACTGGCCAGTTTGACCAGAGATCTGCAGAGTTCAGAGGAGCCTGAAGGTTTCTCTCATTTTCCTTCTAGTACTAATCCCAGATAGACCATCCACCAGCACAGGATTTGTAAAGAGCTGGCAGGGATTATGGGCTGCCCAAGTAGGGGTATCTGCATTGAATCTTGTCTTTGCTATGCTTGCAAATACCGTGGAAAACTGTATTTATGGGGTGGTAAAGAAGAAAAGGCAAGCTCCTCTCCCTTCATATTTGTTTGCTCTAGATGGAATGTGGGTTTTAGTTTGTATTTTGAATTTATTAATATTGAGTGGTCATTTGGATTATAGGTGTATGTGTTTTAAGAGATGCCATTGTCTTCTTTCCGTCTCTTCCAATTTGAGCTGTAGTCTTTGTGTGTCTTGTACAATGCTGGAACATCTTTATGGGCTCTGAGTTACCTCACTGAGAACAGTGGGATTTACTTAGACAAAGTAAATGTAAAAGTGCATGTGAAATCTTTGCTTGATCAAAGATATAAATTAAGTGCAAGCTTCATTTATAAATTTAACAAAATTAGCGGAAATGAAGCTCTCTGATGACACAGTAGGTGCTTGGGTCCATGCCCTATGTGAGTGGGTGGGATGAAAGCTCTTGTGGGAAGTTTTATAGAAACACTTTTACCATGGGGCGGTTGACAGCTTCACTTGGTATATTTCTGTTTAAGCATGAGCTGCTCTTATATTGTTTTTTTGGTTTTTTTTTTGGTAGAGACAAGTTAATAATGAGCTGAGTTTCTCCATATGGGTGCATAACCCCTGGCCAAACCTGTCCCTGAATGACAAGCTAGTGCTGTGAAGCTTCTGAGCTTATCCTGATGAGAGGTGGAGGCTTCCATCTTCCCACTGGGATCAATCCTTGGTTTTGTCTCTGAAGGGAGAAATCTTCCGGACTTAACATCTGAAATGTTTTGTAAAGTTGGCTGAAATCAGAAACACAGGAGAGAGAGGAACATTTTCTCTCTTTGTTTGTAACTACCTGGAAAATTTGCCATGTTTTCATGATGGAAAAAAATATTGCAAAGAAAAGGGATACGAAAGTGAACTTCTGTTCTTACTCATAATATTGATCCAGAAAAGTTAGTTTGAAGCTACTTTCAAAAACATTTATAGGCACTTCCAGTATTTTGCAATGGAGTTAACATTTACAAGCACCTCTTCTTTCGTGGTGGAACATGTAGTGTCCTACATGTTCCTGGCCTTTCTTTGGCTGTTTCTCTGTGTCCAAATACAGCACCTCTGCACTGGTTTTCCCAAAGGGGAAAGCTCTCTCTTTAGAGAGCAGTGGTAGGTTGAATACTGCCACACAGGAAAAGGGCTTAAAAAATAAAGGTGGCATCTTAGAGCATCTACTTTGTTCATTTAGTTGCTATGTACTATATTTTAGTTTGAATTATTTATGACTCTGTCTGCAAGTCCTTTAAATAAGAGCCCCTCTTTCCTGTGCTAACCACAACCGTAGGATGAGTGGTTATGGCAGGCGTGTGTTTTTATAGAGGAAACAGGGAGAGATGTGTAGAGACTTTGCCCATGCTTTACACACACCCCAAAAGCAAGTCTCTGCTGGGAGAAACTTTAAAAAATGTAGGGATGCATAGCAAAAATGTGTTAGATAACTTTAGACTTACCAATTGTGCAACATGTACCGTAAATGACAAGTTCACATCTTTATGCATTGACACTTTCAGCATGTGCAATAAGGCTCTGATTCCAGTTGGGATTTTACCAACTGAGATTTCTCAAGTAATTGTGGGTGGGAATTTCTTGTCTTATTTAAACTGCAACAAACAAAAAACTCAAAGCAGGAGAAGTCTGTGAAGTGGAAATTATCTGCCTTAAGTCAAGAAAAATTGAGGTTGAAATATTTCATCTAAGGCTTATCGAAATGGAAATTTTTGTGTTACTGAATCTGTGATTTCAGGTCAGTGGAATTCTAGTTTGTATCTGAACACTTCCAGCACTTAATGGGAATTGAAAGAAGGGAAACAAGGACTTGACCTACGTATGAGATAGACACATTGGCTACAGTAAGCTCTCTGTGCTGCCCTGTGATGTCCAGCTCATGCTCTTCATTAGGTCATTTTTACGATCATGATGTCTCAGAAATAAGTGCTATAGAATACAGCAGTGGGCAACAAGGGGCATTTTCTCAAGTTTATCCTTTCCTGATCCATTTAAAATTTTCTTCAAAGTACACCTTTGAGAATTAGAATCTAAGTGTAGTATTTGTAAACATTTTAAACAGTTGCAATAATTATAAGCTATTATAAAATTGTCTATTTATAAAATGTTTTGAAATAGTTGAAATAATTTGTAATTGTTATTTGCAATTATTCCTGCTATTATTGTAGAACTGAACAAAAAACCAAGTTTTATTTCATTTTCCCCTTCAAAACTTGTGCATGTCATTTTCAATTGCTTCACAGGACAGGATGTTTTGATTTTTTTTCTTTTTTCTTTCTCTTTATTCTCCCCTTATAATCATAACTTCTGTTGCAAAAAACATTTTAGTCTTTGATCAGTGCCCTTAGCAGAGAATAAGCTTGGTTTTCACTGCCTGATGAGAAGTGTGATGGGTATGAAATGAAAGGGATATTTTTTAAATCTCATTTATCTCTTTCTTCTATTCCTTCAGGTTTAAAAGATATATTCTAGGTCTAAATACTTTCTGGAGTAGCAGAACTTCCAAGCTGCAGCTGCTGATCCCAAGTGAGCTCTGGTTTCCTTGCTCAGATTCCTGGACGTTCCCAGCTTTGCTGCCCTGCAGAGCTAAACCATTGAAGGCAAAAGATGCTTCTGTAGCAGCAGCTGGGTCAGTCTGTGAGTTAGGCCTGGCTTTTCCCTAGGCACGGACCACTCTCTTCAGTCCAATTATAAAAGATGTGAAAGTGGATGGAAGGGCAGGGGTTGAGTTCTGTACAACCAGGCTTATGTGGATTTCTTAAAAATCTTTGCAAATAGTGTTCATTTTCCTTGGCTTCGAATGTGGACAGATCTGGAAGGGGTTTTCCCCTAGGCAGATAAACCACAAGCAATCTGTTTAGGTTTTGAAGATGTGTTTTCATTACTCTGAATAGCTGAGGTTTCCTGAATCTTAATTTTGAATTCATGTGTTTATAATGTCCTTATTTTCATAACCTCAACTTGTCTTTTCTTTAATCTCTCTTCTATTTAAATAGTGCAGTAGGTCACCTTTCATAAATATTACACATTCTGTCATGTTTCTCATTTTCAGTAGCCCCATACCTAATTCTAAATCAACAGAATATTTCAGTTTCTTTATTTCTAAGTGTGTTCACAATTCATGCCCTTATTTTAGCAATCACATTTAGTTGATATTTAACCCAGCATTCTGTAATTTTAATTTCCACAGTCAAACATTTTTTTCATATTACAGCTTACAATTTTAGAAGTGCTATTCCAAAGTTTTGTCTACTCTGAAATGCCTCTTTTGCTAAGCACAAGGATGTGACATCCTCTGTCTTCAGAACTTTTTGATGTCTAGAAGTTAGTTCAGTAGTGATTGTTGTGTAGTGGAAGCAGATAAATATATATCTAGTTTGTTTGTGGCTTTGTTTTTTTGGGGTGTGTGGTTTTTTTTTGGTTTTTTTTTTTTTTTTTTTTTTTTTGTTTTGTTTTGTTTTTTCCCATTTGATTTCAGTATGTCTATGGTGAATTTTCTCTGGTGTTTTTGTTGTCCAGTTGCCTGGATAGTTGGGAGAACAAGGACCCCCATACTGTTGGTTAACACCACATTTTGTGTTTTGTAGCCTTGTTTTCCATTATTTGTATCAGATACTTCACAAATGCTTTCTGCAACACTGATCCTAGGCAGGACTTAAGGTGCTAAAGCATCTCCCTTTGGTATGAAAAAATTAGTATTGTTATCCTGGGAGTCTCCGTTCCTTGGCTAATATTTAAAGAGTGACAGTTACCTCTTGTCCCAAGATGATGAAGCTCTCCTAACAAAGTCTTTGAAAATCTGAGCAATTTACATCTGGTAAAAAATAGCCAGGATATGTTTTTGAAACCTTTTTGTAGGTTAGTGAGTTGTCATTTGTAGGTTAGTGAGTTGTCATTTGTAGGTTATGATTTATCATTGTGAAAAATGTGCTTTTTTAGACTTCTCTAGTTTGTGGGGCTCCTATTTCAGGGCAGTTGGTTTACACTACTTTTCTCAGCTCTGGAAATGCAGTTTAGTGCAATTAAATTTCTAAGTAGGTTTTTTTTTTTTTTTTTTTTTTTTTTTTTTTTTTTTCATTTGCTTAATTTTATTTCCCATAACTCTGTCTGGCAGTTCTGCCTCAAGTTCTATACTTGTATAACCCTGGGGCATGCATCTCCCTTCCCTCCTCTGAAGTGAAAACTAAAGCAGGGGAGCCATTTAACTTCTGTGCAATCTCCCTTTCTGCCCTCACTGACTTTGCATCAGGAGACTCTGCAGGACCCACTGGCTCTTCTGGAGTTCCAGTCTCCCGTGTGTCTGAGGAATGCCTTACTACTTGTCACTATGCATTTGCTTCCTTGTTCTTCAGCCTTGCTCTTGGACCTCTTAATCTCCATCTTACAATCTCACCTGCCAAAGTTGTTCTCTCCTATTAGTTTCACTTGGGCTGCATTTCCATTTCCTTTCTCTTAAAGATATTCTGTGAGTGAATAAATTCTACATTTGTGAAGTAATTTTGTTTTCTTGTTTTTTCTTTTTATTTCTGACTGACCGGAAATATCATCAGTGATTGCACTTTGGCATAATTTCAGAATATCTGTGCTCGTTCTTGGCATGGTTTTTGAAAGGACGTCTCTCAGGGAACAGAAAGAAGCGACTCCCAGATTATGTGATTTTTTAAAACCTGGTTCTCTTAGCACTGATAATGACCTCCCAGTCATGCACCAGAATCAGGCAGTAACTGTGGTGTGAAAATTTCAAATGACTGTGAGAGAATTCTATGTTTACATCCTGTGGTAATGTATCTGAACTGTTGCAAGCCTCACTTTAGAAATAAGTCTAGAAACAGCCCTAATTCTTTAATCAGTTATTTTTCATTGTTTGGGGCTTACTCATTGTAGATTTTCCTTCTGCAATCTTCAAACTAACTACCACCATGTGAGTTGGTTACACTGACAAGAAATCCTTTATAAACACTTATAAATCCTTTATAAGCACTTTTACCTTTATGGAAAATGGTAACACCATCATTTGGTCACCAAAAAATTCACATTGATCAGCCCTGCTCTCAATCGGAGGCTTGTATATTATCATCCTCAAAACTGTAGCTCATCATTTCTAGTTGGAAACTCTCTCCTCCTGTACTTCCCTGCGAGGAAAACCTGAAAAGTCCTATTTGTCCTTCTGACTTCTTCCTCCTTAGCTGGTATGTGAGCACTATTGTATGTTTTTGCCTTTTCTGAAGAATTTCCTCTAAGCATTTTAACTAAAAGCCTGATTTGAAATATCTGAAGGTCCACCAAAGTAACTAAATATGTATGTAAAAGTAAATGTATATATTTATATAGGCTCATTGTGATTTAGATTGGTTGTATAATTTGACAATTTTTGTGCTCCTGCCTTGTTGCAGGGTGTGGGGGGCGTGTGTGTGTGTTTAGTTGTTTTAAAATTAACAGCTAGGCAAACTGTGCTCCAGGAAGCTGTTTGTGGTATTAGAAATGTGAGCTAATTACACCCATATACACCTAATTTGTTGCCCTGATGCTTTTCAGCTGTGGTAAATAGATAACTATTTGAAAACTACTATGTTGTCAGAAGTGAAATGTCCTGTGCAAACTACCCATTTTCCCTTAAGTCTGACTGTGTTCAGCGTAACTGATGCTGACTTAGTCTCCATGCATCTCACAGAAAATTATTTTAATATTAACTTCTCATAGTAACACTTATACATCTAAATGTCTTTCATTTAACTCCTAGAGTTATTTATATTATTTGCAAAATTGATGTTTATTCTTTTCTCTTTTCCCCTTTCTCCTTCCTGTTATGGAAAATCAAGTCTTAGTAAGCTGAGGTTGTGGGTACTTTAATGTTACCACCTTTTAAGTGTGGAATCCCAAAGCAGCTCTTTATTGAAAGAGAGGAAGCTTTTGTTTCAGCCCTCATTTTGGAGCTATCCTGCATGCTCAGCAGTGGTGGGGAGGGCAGGGCTTGGACATCTGCCACTGTGCTTGCTCCTCAGCAGAAGGTCATGTGCAACCTTTTCCCAGGTTGCATTCCTGTGCACAGATGGAATGAGAGAGATGGGACAGTAGTGTCTTATCACCAGCTGATGTCACAACAAGCAGTCTCAAAACATCTCTGTGCATTTTTTTTTCTATTTTGATGCATGCCAGCATCTTTTTAGCGGAAGAAAATCTCTTATGCAAACATATGCTAAGGCAGGAAGAAAAGGCTATTTGATCAGGAATATGAAATGGGCTTGTCTTTAACAGTTGGTTTGCTTTCTTTGTGCTACTGGAACAAGATTTATAACAGTGATTGGTAATCACAAAGGTCACCCAAGCCATTTTTAATTCATATTTTTAGAGAAAAAACATCTGTAAAGGTATATATGAAGAGGAAAGAGGCAATTGTGAGCCCGAGCTAGGCAGCACCAACACATTCTTCCTTTTTAGCAAACTGGTGTTTGCAAGTTAGGTGCACTGCCACTTGTCAGCCCTGTCTCTCAGCATTTCCATATAAGCCTGTTAACTGGATTGGGCTGGACTTAAGAAAGAGCTCATTCCTAATCTTGATGAGCTCAAGTGGCTTTTATGGAGGGTGCTGTGCATGGGCACAAGGGCTTAGTGTTTCTTGTCATCATGTGAGTCACTAAATGTGTTACAGGTTTTGCTGTGACACACACAGCACCAGAAGTGACAGAAGCCAACTGAGGTTGCAGATAAACTTCTGCTTCTAAAGATGGAGCTTTTACAACATTTGCCCACTGTGCCTCTGAGTGTGGCAAATGAAGGAGTGACAACAAATAGCTTTTATTTAAAGTCAGTCGTTGTTTAGGTGGAACTTGAGGAAATACGTGCCTGGTTTGAATGGTGCTCCTCTGTGCAAAGGCTTTGGAAATGAAATAACTTGGCCTTTCTTAATAGCACATCTGTGTTTGAGATCCAGCTGCTAATGCTACTGCGCTGAACTGCATGGTTAGAGGATTTGTGGGGGAGGGAAGAATTTAAGTGTGCTGATCAGAGTTCAGTGGAAATGTTGTTGTCATATGACAGGTAGAAACAAGGACTGCCAGCCTTCTGGGACTTGAATGAGCCTTCAGCTTGGTCTGGTGGGATTGGTCTGTGGGATTTGGTAGGCCTGTTAGCACAGCAGTGCTAACTCTGGTGCTCACCATAGCTCATGCAGCATCCATGACATTGTCTTATGGTGTGCTTTCCCATGTGTGTGCTTTGCAGGTCTCCAGCAGCCCTGTGAGGTCCCAGAGAAATCTACCATTGATCCCGTTCTCCTCTCTCCCTGTGTGTGTGGTGAAGCACACAGCATGTGTGTATAGCAGGCAAATCACAGCAGCGGAGGTCAGGAGAAGTCAAAAGGGTTTGGACAAATCAGTTTCTCTGCAATTGGGAGAGTTTTTCACTGTAAAATGGAACACACTGTCCTTTGGGGTTAATAAAATGCGCACATACAAAATTTGGGAATGTATGGTAGCAGGAGACTGTCTGAGAGCAGTTCCTATTTGCTGCTGAGAATTCCAGGTGTTCACCTTTTAACCCAGTCACTCCAGGACAGCTGAGCTCTACCTGTGGTTTGTATGAGTTATTTGGTGCACAGGGACTAACCTAGTTACTGTGTGCTTTCAGTTATGATATGTTTTGGTGTGACAATTTCCAAGTGGGAGTTGGGCATAGTGGCTAAAATGTGCTTGACCCTATGTAGAGCAACTTCAGCTTCTGCCTTTTTGGATGCTGGGTTGGTTTGGAGAGACTCCTGAAGAGGCAGAGACCTCTCAAAACATTTGACTTTGTGATTCCTGGAACATCTGCTGTAGCTGGAAAGGCAGATGAAGATGGTGTCCAAGAAAGGACCAAAGCAGATTGATTGAAGCATTCTCTAAACCTGAGGAGAGGACTTTGATGTGGTATGACAAACCTAGACAGGACATCGTGGGAAGCTCGCAGGCCTAACATTGATTGGCAAACAAGCTGCATTGTCATGCTCTTAGACCCTTTTTTCCAGGGCCAGTCTTGGGACAGCTGTTGGGTTGCTGGATCTGGGAAAAAGGTCTCTCACATTATGGGGAGCAGTGAATGCTGCAGGTAGTGATTAAGAAGTGGTGTGAGTGCAAGGACACCAAGGACTGCAGTAGCAATGCATCTTTGGTTTTTGGTGGTTTTTTTTTTTGTTGTTTTTTTTTTTTTTTGTGGTTTTTTTTTTGTTTGTTTTGTTTTTTTTTTTTATCCTAGTGGCTAGAGCAGGACTGAATACAGAGGAAGTGCTGTAGGATAAGACATGTTTTGATGGAAGACCAGGCAAAAGAAATTAAATGATGCAGTGTGAAATGCTTTGGCAGACTTGTGCGTAGGAAGATTACATTTGGCTTGTGTGCAGCAAACTTGGTGTAGTTAATAGTATTTAATGCTATTATTTGGTTTTTTTTGAGATTTTCTTTTCCTCTCTTTTAAGCAATGTATTTACCACATTAAGGAAAATAGTGTTATTCATATATGTAGTACCTTCCAGGGAATTTTACAATTCACAGAGATTTATTTATTCCTGGCTGAAAAATTAGCTCCTGGGATGCCATGGGACAGTCCCCAAACAGGCATGTGATTTGGCTTTAAAAAAATTCCAGCTACTTGTGTCATACTGTCCATTCAAAATATTTCAGGACATTTTTAAAAGCTGGTCATGATCGGGGCCCATGTATGTTTGTTCTCTCCCATTCTCTTTGCTATCCTAATTACTTTTAATTTGCAGCACCTGAGCCTTGAAGAGAAATCCCATCAGAAATTGTGTGGAGTCTCTGGATCTTTTACTGGATACAGAGTTGAGCCTTTCTCTTGCTCTTCATTGGGAAAAAGGAGAAAAAAAATCTATCGCTGAAAACATATTGGGTTAAGAAGACAAGAGATGAAATAATTACACTTATGGCCCCTGGAATGTAAGGATAAGTGGGTGTAGTATCAAAGGAAAGGGAAATCAGAGGCACAACTTCTTCAGAGACTTCCCCACGCGTGAGCTACCTGCTCTGACGGCAGAAAGTTTGCACACTCTTTGAGGAGGTTGATGTTATGGTGCTCCTCAGAAGCCTGGGTGTTAAATAGCATCCCTTCCCCATTTTCCAGTCACACGGCTGCATAAGATAAAAGCTCCGTCGAACTCCGGGACCTTGGATCGGTCTGGCAAAATCCAGCCAGCCATTGTGAGTGTGGTTAATTCACACCGTCGCCACAGAAGACAAAATGGATCTTTGAAACAAATGTGGTGGTGGGGGTAAACCCATCAATCATGTGAATGCTGCTTTACAGTAATTCACAACCTCAGCTTTTCTCTCGAGCAGGGGCTGGCCGAGTCTGATCAATCCCTTGGCTCTCAAATGGGTCTCAGCAGGCAGTAGCTTGCTCCTTGTGGGTTTGTATGTACATGAAAGCCCACTTTATATTAACTCTGTGGAATAGTATTTTTCCCTCGCTCTAAACCCCTTAGCACTAATTCAGTGTAATTATACTCACTGAATACAGTACTGACAGCCCCATTCCTCCCCCTTTCCTGTCAGGATATTTGCCTAAAAATCTCGAATGAAGAAAATCCAAAACAACGATGGGATTCTTTGTTCTGGACTTCTGCAGAGGTTTTTATTATTTTAATGTAACCCAATGGTCATACTTTCAAGTATTTTCTTTAAAGCTGAAGACTGAAAACACATTTTAATTTTTTTCTTTTAAAAATTAATGAAGAATTAGACTTTAGTCTATAAGGAAAATGTTAAATATTGCAAAAGTCATTACTAACTGAGCATTAGAGTAATTATTAACAGTCTGAGGCTGCTGAGGACTCTTTCTACCTTTCTGGAAATGGGCAAAGATGTCAGGAGAAGGCAGGGAGCCTCTTTCCACTTACTCCTTTTTGTCTCTAAGTCTGTATCGTAGGGTTGGGTGACATTTTCCCTGTTGTGTTTCAATGCTGAAAATAAGCCATGCAAGTGGCTTAGCACAGCATGTTTTAGTCCTTTCTATCTCTGTATGTATGAATGAAATCTGTGTAGTGGAAATTTGTGGCAAGCAGTGTTTCAAAAGGATTTTAGGGGGTCACAGGAAGCAGGAATTGACAGATGAGCTCTGAATGTAGTGCTGTGGAGAAAAGTCTAAAACCAAATGTTAAGCACATGCCTGAGAGGGTCAGACCATGGTGATGATGGGAATACCAGGATAAGGCGTCCTGTGTTGGTGTCTACATTTTCAAAAGATGCAAAAGAAAAAAACGAAAGGAAAGGATTAACTCTTCAGCAAACTAGTTTGCTCTGCTGCTTAAAGAGCTTAGTCTGCCTGGCAAACTCAAGAAGAACAGATAACCACATTATAAATATCTTCTAGGGAAGAAAATTTACAAGTACTGAAAGCCTCTCATAACTTGCTGGGGAAGTCTATGATAAGCAAAATTCAATTACAAAATAATTTACTGTATTACAGTGTTGATGGTGAGAGACAGGATGATAATTTCACAAAAGCTTTCCTTAGAAGGCTCTGGATCTCTCATCTTACAAAGTGTAAATGGCAAATGTGGAGTTGTGGATACCAGAAGATTGGTACAAGGAACTAACATGGGGCTTTTGCATAAGGACATCCATTTTGTCTTGACAGAAGAGTTTTTCTCAGCTTCTCAGGGGTGAAAATGTGGGCAGGTCAGGGAAGCAGAAGTTGTGTTTTGAAAGATAGCAAATGTGTCCTGCTTTAGCAAGTAATTGAGTTCCCTTTTTAACTGTAATATGCAAATACTGTAATTTGGGTGCCAATTTGCTTCCTACAAAGGCTGTGACATGTTGCAAGTCACACCTCTTGTGTTGCCCTTTATCATATCAATTTGTAACTCGGTTTCTGTAAACCTAGAGAAATAGAGTCAAACATCAAGTGAAAAGCAGAGAGAACAGAGAAACATGCATCATAGAAACTAAAAGGGCCATGTTGGGAGGTCAGCAAAGTAGAGAGTTGTTTACTCTTTCCTTTCTAGACATATTTTGGTTGTTGGTAGTTTTTTTCTGTTTTCTTTCTGTTTTTTCTCCTGTTTACCTTTTCTTTTCGGAATGCTAGCTAAGTGCTTGCTTTCCTTTCCAATCAAGATATATTTTCTTGACAGCAGACAGTCAGGCCACAGCCCTTATTCCTGAAACCCAGGCACAGAAAGTCTCCATCCAAACATTATCTTCCTCTCTTCAAAAGTCACCTATATGAAGCCTCTTAGAAAGGTGAATTTGAATGAGGAAAAACGTGCATTTTTGAGATAGGTGGATTGTGTTTAGGTGGGGTGGAGGAGGTGTCAACTTTATAGGCTTCCTTTGCTCATGGGAGCACCACATGCTTTTCTGGTCATGTGGATAAGCCAGTTCTGTTTCCAGAATCAAGGGAAATGCTGATTTTCCTCTCATTGAGAAGAATGAAGAAGCTTAGCAGCTTTGAACTCTAGTTCAATCTGAGCACTGGCTATAGCTGTAATAAATTGCTGGCTTTATTTAAGAAGATTCTGAAACATCAAGTACCTAGCAGGATTTTCCCAAATAGGAAAATTTGTTTGTTCCTCTCTCTGAGAATATGGAATTGTGCCAGTCCTTAAATTGTGTAATAGAACTTGGGTGGGGAGGACAGGGGGCAGGAGAGGAGAAGTTGTAAGCCTATGACGTGGAAAGTGGTTATACATCACTTCCACAGACCTTGGAGCAGCCTCTGTTCTTTTTGTCCTGTTTTGTTTTACACAAGGACATTCTCCCCAGCGAGCATTAGGACCCATTAGGACCCTTTTGTTTTGTCTATGTGATTAATTTTGCCTGTTTTGATGATTTTGTTGATCTAGTGGAACTATCTGGTAATTCAACTTCAAAAGGCTGAAACTTTAGGCTGAAAATTTTGGATAGAAGTGCCAAGATTGGGCCAACCTGGGTTCTGTGGAGCAGCAGGAAAGTAATTTGGATTTCTAGAGCTGGTGAGATATTTATTCTCAAGCTTTACGCAGGTAGCTCCTCCTGTTGCTACAAAAAGTGTGTTCGACAAGTTGTTTTGTTTAGGCCAAGGGATCTTAATTTTGAACTTTCTTCTCTGAGCAGTTGCCTAGGTAGCAAACTTCCTAGCGCAGGAGAGGACATTTGTTTAAACTACACACACAATAAGTGTTACCAGATCCAGATAACTACAGATAGGCGGCTTGATGAGATTAGAAGGGCAGCAGTAGATACCACAGAGGCATAATACACTATGAGCTATTCAGATTAGCTCCTAAAAATCCTTAAACAGACTTTACTGAACTGTGCCTGGTTGAATTGTTCTCTCGTGGGACACTGTGTTTTGATTTGTGTTGCTGACACAGAGGAACTATCCATGCTACCTTTTGAGTAATTGTGAGCTGCCAAGGCTGAGAGTTCAAAGCCTGGAGCACACTGAATTGGGGAAAGGCAGCCAGGAGCTGGTGCTCTTGATGAACAGATGGTGACCCAGAAAGCTGTCTGCTCAGCAGTAAGTACTTAATGACATGCAGGTGTCCTTCATGTTTGGTGCACTGAAGTTTTTGAATTTACTGTGGGAAGTTTCTTTGAAGACCAAATGAGGCTTCCCACCTCTGTGGAGCCATTTGTGGCACAATTTGCTGCTTCCAAAATCTGTCTGTTTATGTTAAACAGATGTGCAGCACAGAGCTGACCTGAACTGCCCTACAGCAGGAATCAACCAGAGACATCTTCATTCAGGACAATTCAAAGCCTTAGCCTGAGGCCACCAGAGAGAAGAACCATTTAGAGGGTGACTCTAAAATATAACTGATGTCCATTCCTTAGCAGTATCACAAGTTTGTTATGCCAGAGCTGTGTGTTTGCTCTGTGTGGAAGAGCATCCATCATTAACTTTTGCCATGCCCTGAATAAACAATGATTTTTTTTTTCAAGAACTAGCAAAGCCTTTCCTAAGTGATCTCTTTCTGTTTGCAAGCCAGCTTTGAATAGGCAAGGCTACATGGAAGTAGGGAGAGAGGAAGTGGTCTGCGGATCAGATGCCTGGGGAAGATGAGGCAAGGTGTGAGGGTATGAGGAACATCACTGTTGGGTTTCGTGGTCTCTTACCTTTCCCCCTCAGCTGTGATGCATGGCTCTCTCCCTTCTATCCTCAGCCTATGAGTCTGTAGCATTACTTGTGGTTTTTCCACCTTAGCAGAGCTGTTTCTCCTGAAGGACAAGGCACAGAGGGGTAGCAGCAATTCTGCATAGTTCTGGCATCCCTCTGTAGTGAGATGTGCCTCACCAGCTTTAATAGGCAATACCTGTGGTCTTAGCAAACCTTTGTGTGTTTGGAGGGATTCAATCCCCAATGACAGGGCATGAAAGTAAAAACACCACCTCAATAGCAGGCATTCTGCAGGTGAAAAGGAGTGGTACCTGTGCCTACTTCTGTTTTTGATAGCTATGGAAGAGAGATTTGGAAGCAATGGAGAATGCCAGCTTTAGTTGCCGTTAATTTCTATACAAGCTGCCAATTCTGTTTTTCTTTATTCAAAAAGCTTTGTGAATATACTGGCTCCCTCTTACTGTGATTCCCAGGCTGTATATTGTATATTCACTGAAGTGAGTGTTTCTGCTTGTGCCTGAATTTCCCTCCCTGAGGAATCCTTGGGGTAGCTCAGGCTGGGGCAGGGTATGAGCCACCATGGAGGGTAATAAAGATTAACCAAGAGCTGAAGCTTGAGTATGAGCTCTGGGTCTGAGCTCTGTGACCAGCAGAGGTGCTAATGTCATTCCCAGGAAGCTTGGCTTGGCATCCAGTTCCCTGAATTAACACTGAATAAAGTTTAATGATTCCTGCCTCTTGGGTGATACCTTTCCACTCGAATGGTAAAAAAAAAGGAATTAAATAGTGGCAAAAGGATTGGGGGAATAAAGAGAATCATGCCTGATTAGCTTTAGGAAGCTTTAGGAAGGAGGAAAAAGAATCTCATGGTTTAGAATGGTAATCACTCTGCAAGGGGCAGCTATCTCCTGGAGTTATCACTTAATCTCTAGGTAGGCTCTCTTCTGAGTTGTGCTTAATGAGTAAGCTTTGGACTGGCCTTCGCTGAAAAGGAGAACTGCGTTATTATTTCTCTGTTGGGCTAAAGGCTGGAAGGGAGTCTTAGGTAAGAATTTGCCTCTTACTGAGATCTGCCTTTTACAGCTTTTCTCCCATAACCATCCCCAAGGGCCCTGCTGGCTTCTGCCTATTTTTTAGTATGCGAGAGATGAATTTTGACTGGTTATTCTGGGAAGTCATCAATTATATAAATATCCTAGTATAATCTATGACACTCTTATCTAATACCTTTGCAAAAGGTTCTGGGTTTAGGGAATCACTTGTCACAGCTTGTTGCCTTCCTTCTGTCCTGCTTATCTCTTTTTCAAGTGGTGCAGGCAAATTAAGCTCTTTGGAGCTGCTGCATTTCCCTTTCCTTTCTATCCTTCTCCCTTTCTTTCTGTCATTGGCATCAGCAAGCTCCCACAGCTCTGTAAGACAGCATGCAGTAGCACATTTTCCTTCATCTGACGTTGGGATATGTGGTGTCCTTTGGCTGTGTTTTTAATTATTATTGTTTCACTGTGCATCTGGTTCAGATGCTCTGAAAAGAAGGAGCTCTTTGCAGTTGTTGTGAGGTTGTAAGAAATGGGGAAATTGGAGGAAGGCACTGGAAAACCAGTGCTATGTCTGAGTGAATTAAGCTATTGCCTCTAGAGTGCTTTACTCCCTAGTGATAAAAATGGCTTTGGAATTTGATTGATATCACACATGAAAACAAATCAAGCTATGTGATGCGGAGGTGATGGGGAGGAAAGGCAGGTGTATGCATCAGGAGAGAAATACTTCTCTCTAAAGTAGAAGATTTGCTGAATGGAATTTAAACACTAAAAATATAGCTTTGTTTGTAATTGTATTTTTTCCTTTCCATGAGAGGTCCATTCTTCAAACTTTCACAGAGATTTCTTTTCAGGAATTTCTCCCTTTTCCCCTCAAATATCTATGTTTTCCTGGTAATCTTTTGTTAAGAAATTCTGTCTTGAGAGGGGGCTGAGGAAACCATCCCTGCTCCCCAAACCAGCATCCTTCTTGGTGGAATCTGTAGTTTTTGCAAGTGAACTATGTTCCCTCACACCTCCTGTGCTTTTCTTTTTCAAATCACATAACTTCCTGCATGAGGTAACCTTTTCTATCTCAGGCTGTCTCTCTCCCTTGCTTGCTCTGCCTCTGGCTTGCTCTCTGGGTCTCTTGCTCAGTGATGAATGAGTTTCATTCATCTTTCTTTTGGGGGCTCTGTGAAAAGCTTTAGACTTTGCCTGCTCCCATTTTTTCGCTCAGCTATTCATTTCCATGGCAATGGAGAAAGGAGGGGGGTGGCAGAGTGGGTGGCAGTGGGGCCAGAGGTCAAGAGTGGCCACTTTCTGAATTAAAGCTTTGAATTCCATTAAAGGTGACACGTTGTAACCTGGAGTAACTCTCCAAGAACTTGGCTGTCAAAGTCATCAAAGCAAAGAGAGAGGGAGGCAGCAGAAAGAGAGAGATCAGAGGAGGAGGAGGAAACCAAGAGCTTGGAGCTGCTGTCAGGATTACATCTGGTGACTTAATATAGGGGTAGTTCATTTGTGTTGCCATACACTGTGCTTCAGTAAGGCCATGCTCCAAAATCTGCATGTGGATGGGGTGTGTGAGCTAGGGAGGATTCCCCTCATCCTTTGATCAACAAATGTAATCTGCTGATTAAGTAAACAGCCCTTCTCCTCTGAGAAATGGGAGGGGGCAATTGAGTGTAGATAAGAATCCCAGCTACTTTGGCATTTCACTAGGCTGCTTTTTAATTTCTTTCAAAGCGGTTCCAGGAGGACTTGGCCCACAAAGATGAGGGATGTTTTCTTGGCATCATACAAACAATCCTTGAGTGAAAATCTGTGTCCCAGAAGACAGCATGTGAAGTAGGAAAGTGTATCAAGCTGTTTCCAAACATCCAAAATTTAGGTGTTTTAAACCCATTAATTTAGGAAACTCATAAATCCCTATATTAAACAAAAAGCCAACATTAAACAGTAAAAGACCAAAACCAAAATAATAGCTGCTGAATTTTGACATTTGCAGATCTGAAGGTTGGTTATACAGGGGAGGAATTGAAAGAAGGCACCAGCACTTCATGCCGTGTGTGTTACATTCTTGATTCACATCCCCTGTTTGAATCATCTCATCATGGTGGTAATCAAGTGCTAAGATTCCCCTTTTTACACTTCTGTCTGAGGCAGTGGTTCAAAGCAGAATTTTCTGTTAGTTGCCAGGTGTTGTGGGATCTTGCATCTCATAGTATTGAGTTTCAGAACTTGATATCCATCCATCTCCAAGCTTTTCATTTCTTCTTGTATGATGTCCTGAGCCTAATACAAACTAGCAGGAAAGCCTGCTAATTGTAGAGTAGAAAAAAAATGACATGCTTGATTTCTTGAGTTTTCTGTAATAAATGGAAATGCAGATGTTTGGTGCTAAACTCCTTGAGGAACCTGCTTGGAAACCTTGCCCTCCAGCATTATGTTTCTCAGCTTGCTAAATCTGTCTAGATCCCAGACTGAGCAATGCTGTTCTTACCAGTCCTGAATATGCTGCTGTCAAAAACTGTGGTGAGTGCTCAGCCACAAAAGTTTATAAAAGTCTCTCTGTACTCTGAATCATACATGATATGAAGCCTTCAGCATCCAGGTCAAGTTGGTATGTCTGGAAAGACTCAGTTCCTTCTCATTCAGGGTGCTTGACACTTTGTGGAAAGGTTTTTCTTGTAATTATGGTTTCTCTGCTTATTTTGATGCTCACTAGCATCCCTGAGCTTGTCTGTGGGCCTGTAATGAACAGCTTAACCTGTTAAAGGTAGAGGAGGATTCTGAAGTTTTTATTTTGCAAGAAAGAGGGATTTATTTTGCTGGAGGCTCTTAGGGTTTTTGGCTAAATTCGACTGTGACAGACTCTTGCTGTTGTATTTTTTATTTTTATGCATTCCTTCATATACAAAAATGAATTCTGGAATCTTGTAAAATAATAATCTTAATGATTCTTTTTTTATTTTCCAAGCTTGCATTTTCATGGAGTTTTTCTACAGACGTGGTACATAAGACAGTAGTGGCCAGTAATTGGTCTAGTAATAGTAAGTAGCATATTGTTTTTTAAATTTTAGGCATTTCTTCACTTGTTTAAAAAGCAATAATGAAGGACTTGTAGCAAAAGGAACACGGGGTTTTGCAGACTAATTGCACAAACCCTGTATCTTTGCAATGGAGTAAAAGTAAGATTTAAGACTGTATATAGTAACTACAGGAGGTAAAAATGAAGTGCTAGGAAAGTTATTAGAAAAGTGTGACATTCATGTGCATTTTTTGTTTGTTTGTTTTGGAGGCTAGGGAAGATAGGGAAGGAATAGCTTGATTTGCCAGAAATACTCTAAACTGACAAGCAAAGGCAGAATAGAAGCTTACATTACTGAATGAGTGAGAGTCCTGTCAGTCAAAGGTAACATCTAGAGATGTTAAAATTCCTCTAATGAGGGAGAGAATCAGCTGTAATATTCATTATTCCCTGCTAAAGGAGAGACTGCTAAGAGAAAGAGCTCTAACTTGGGAGAAATGCTGCAGCTAATAAAGGCAGCTAAACCAGGCAGGGAAAGAAAGGATCAAAACTGTAACAGCAGCCACTGGTTCAGAGGTATGCAAACTCAGGCCGAGGGGACCCCAGAAATAGGCCAGAGACAAAGTGAATGGAGAATAAAGGCATAGGAGGTATTTTTGCATGAGAGGTAGAAGGAGGCAGTGCAGGGAGTGAGAGTGTAGAGTTTCTTTGTTAATAAGGAATATATTGGCCTACTTTAGCACACTCAGACCCTGTTTGGCAGCACATGAATAGGAGGGGAGCCGCTATCGTGTTTGCACTTGTGGCATTTGATGGGAGGTCTCCCTGATCTGCAGGATGGTGAATTTGATGCAGCCTCACCTCAGAGAAAGGGTGAGCTGCCTCAGGTGCAGCACTTGTACCAAGTGTACTGGCTGGGGAACCAGGGCTATTCTCTTTTTCCTCTTAAGAGATTTGTCTCCTATCTTAATCTGCTTTTGTTGGTGAGATGTTTGTTTGGAACAAATCTGCTCCAGCAGGATTTTGGTTTTTATTATTCCTCTATTCCACTCACCTGAAACAAACAAAAAACTAAGACAGTTGACAGAAAGCATAGAAATTTGATTTGCTGCAGAGACTGGATTTATCTATTCTGCTATCTTTGATCCTCCTTTTCCAGGTACACTTTCCTTCATGTGACAGTCTCATAGTTTCACCCTCAAGGGTGTTGCTTTGCTCAGTCTTATTAAATTTGTTTGTATTTTCATATGTACTTGGAATACATTCTTCCTCTTTCTGTAGCAAACCCTCTTGTTAATGTTGGCTCTGCCTTGAAAAGCTAGTGCTAAGAGGAAGCTGACTTAATTGTGTGCTATCTGAGGAGTGAGAGTGCACTGCCTTGCAGAAGCTGTAGTAGGACTGACTGGGTAAAGCACAAGCTTTTCTTTCCTGTCAAGCCATTTTCAGAATCAAAATGCAATTGATTTTGCAAGCTGTAGTAATCATGCCTTTCATTTAGATTTAGAGGTGTGTCTTGTTGAAGAGCAGACATGGCAGAACATTAAATCACAGGACTCTTGGCTACCTACCTGGCTGGATGTTGACTGTAAAACTTGTTAGCTTGGATGAGGTAAGGAGAAGGGCATGTACTGTGTGTTATCTTAAAAGAGAAGGGGACAAGTGGTACTAAAGTAGCTTTTTGTTTGTAGGAACTAACAGTAGCAACATTGCCACTTCAGCTGCTGTCTCAGTCATGTGCAGCCACTGACATCCTGATAAAGTTCTGTGTCTGAAGGAATAATGGTTTTGCTCCTTCAAAGAGACCTAATTGCTGTGGAAGACAGCCTGGAGCTGCAGGGAAATTGGTCCTCTTCTGGTGGTTTATACCAAAGTAACACTTTAGACTGCAAAGATTTCTAGGCATCCTGTGTGTCTTCTTTGGTCATGGAGCCAGGAAGCCAAAGTAGCCTAATAGGGGCTAAATTTGCTAGGAAGCCACCTAAATCAGAATTGTCTTTGCTTTGGAGACAAGTCCAAACCTCCAGTAAATGCAGAGATGATGCAGTTAGATGATTTGTGCAGTCTGGGTGGTGTGAAGAGGTCCTGATCACATGAACTGTTGAAATACAGCTTCCCTGATACCTGTGAGAATGAATTGCTGCTAGGTAGGAGTGCCTTGGAACGGTCTGCTGTCAACTGGCCCCTGAAATGGCGTGAACTCCTGGGATGGTTTTGTTCCTTCCTGCCCCCAGTCTCCAGGCTTTTTCACTAAGAGCCCTGCTTTTTATTTCTAAGGTTATTTCTGGGTCAGTGAAGATGAAGATATAATCCTTGAGCCTTGTGAGGTAGCTACCTTAATCATCCAACCTTCTTCTGGCAGAAAGCTGCTTACAACAAGCCTATGCTGTGGCAGGGAGAGAGGTAGAGTGAGAGGAAATAGGGTGGCCTGGATCACAGATCTGGAAATAGATGCTGGAAATCCCATTCTTCTGACGTAGAACTCCCATCGTTAAATCCCCTGACAGCCTCTGGCTTATGTAAATGTTTATATGAGGGGAAATCAAATTACTCCAATCTTCCAGCGGTTGAAAGTCTGACATCTACGGGTAATTGCTTTTCACTTAAATTCTATAAGGTTTAGTAGTAACAGTTATTAAATTCTGTGTTTCCATCCTTTGAAATCTTACAGGGTGGTTTTTTTAAGGTCTAAAACTTAGTAAGTTCCAGTATAATTAAGCTGTCATCATCTTGGCTTGAGAAGACAATCTTCAGAAGAATTTATTTTTTCTCCATTTTCTTTGTTGAGTTTCAGGGCACACAAACTAGTTTCCTGCTCTCATGTGCTCTCAGGTGAGCTACTGCCTCAGTTCAAGTGTCCTCATCCTAGCTGGCTGGGCTGAGCTTCAAATTCAGAGACTTTCTGTATCAGCCTTTCTCTTCAATTCACAGCCTGCTTGTCCCTGTGTCTCCTGGCCCATCCCATTCCTGACTGTCATTTTCTTCCAAGTCCTTTCTTGTACCATCTGTTTTAGTCCTTTGCCATCTGTGACACAGTCCTCTACCCTGAAAGGGTTCAGAGTCTTTTCCTTGAGTGACAGAGTTGGGACTGATTTCTGTGCTCAGTGTATCTAACATACAGCTTTTGTGCCATCCCTCTCAGCTGTTGAGAACTGTTTCTCATAAGGTGTATGTGCAGTATCTGTGTGCTAGGACTTTCCTTCCTGAAGGTAGAGAGTAATAAAACCTCAGGTCATGTGAAAATGCAATGATGTAGTATATTTGTTTTTTAAATATATATTTAGAAGAATGAGTAGACAAGGGATACAGACAAATGTAAATCCAAGTCCTTGTCCACTTCTCACTGGATTAGTTGTGATTGAATCATTACTTTTCACTTTTTCTGGAAAACTGCAAAATGGGCAAATGATTCTGAAAAGATAAAGCAAATGATTACTGCTCTTCTTTGGTTTGTGCTGTTGTAGTAGGAAGGATCAATGGGGTGAATCAGAAGCTGGCTATCTGCCCTGACCCATAAGGAAACATCGTCCTAGGGCTGGAGCAGGGCAGTGGTGGAAGAGGCACTGGCTTTATTCCATCTTTTCCAAGGGCAGGCTGCAGTTATGGCCAATCCTGTCCATGTGATAGTGAGGATGTATTGCAGGTTGCTGTGCATCAGAGCATCACAGTAACCAGCAGTGCTGCTCTGGGAATCTAGGAAGAGCATCAGACTAATTTTCTCATCACTTTTGGCTGATATGATTAGCAGTCAAGGCTAATTACCTGCAGGAATGCTCCCTCTTGCCTCCCTGAATCCATACATGAAAAAGCTGGTGTTATGATCCTTGGCAGTATAAGCTGTTCTTCCTCCTTTCTGTCACGGATGAAGATATAAATATTAATAAATTTAAAACAGGGTAATGCTTCATCCTCTTTCCTCACCTTGTCTTATTTCTGTGTTCTTTGTTGCTTTGTTTCTCCTACTGCTAGAACAGGGAATGACTGGAATGTTCTCAGAAGCAATCTCATATGCATACATCCATTATGCAAACAGATACAGGTTCTCTTTTTGTAGCACAATGTAAAAGTAGAAAAGAGCCAGCAGGTCTCAGTATCACAAACTACCCAGAAGGGAAAACCTAACATGGCAAGGCTGGATTTTGGTGTTTGAACCCTTGCCTTCTATGCTGGCATGCATCACTGGAGGTGCCTTCAGCCTTAATGAGCTAATTGCTCCGGAGTGGGATTGAGAATCGTTAAGATTGATGATGTACAGGGAGAATGAAGAGTGTATGGCTGAGATCCTTAAAGGCCTGCTGACTGAGTGGTAGCTTGGGTGCTGAAGATTGTGTGGCTACAGTAATGTAAAAAGTTAATGAGGTAAGTTAGCTTCTAGTGAACCCTATGAAGCCAGAGATTTCCAATATTCTACCTACTGAGGATGGAGCTGAGCTGCAGTGATGTATTTAAACTTCACTGCCGTCTGAGAAGTTATCAGCACTTGCTGAGCACTGAGCAGAGCTATAAAAGATACACGTTATGTGAATCTAGGTATCTCATATACCAGTCCCTTAGGACTGAGTATGCAAGCACTTGTCTGATTAACCCTATCAGCAGAATTAATTGCCAGAAAAAAATAATGGATTTTGTGAGATGCACACATTTATTAAAGACAGCAAGTTCACTTAATGTGGGTTTTTACTTTCTAAAGCATGCAGCCTTACAGACATGAACACATGATCTTACAGTTTTAAATATGAGAAAAGATCCAGTGCTGGGTCCATTGAATGTTTTGGGTTTTGTTTTGGCTTGATTTTTTTTTTTTTTAAGATTATTATTTTTTAAAAAATTTTTGTAGAATCTGAGGTGGGAAGGGACAATGAAGGCATGCAATTTTCCAGTACTTTAGGCTTTGTAAATGAAAGAGTTTTTGTCTCTGCTTTCTCTTGGCATGTGATGAACAATAATAAATAGCATAATTTTCAGAAAGTTTTGACAGTGGAAGGTTGTTCCTTGCCCTTCTGTCAGCATTACTCTTTCATTTTCCAAATTTCACCAGGATTTATGATGCCACAAGGTCTGAGTTGAATGTAAGTCTTTCTGTTTCTGCTTGGACTGTGCTACCTTACTCATGCCTTATTGCAGTTGAAACTTGAACTCAATCCTCAGAGGTATTTTCTCTGAGAGGGACTAGAAGTCAGCCTCAGGAAAGCTTAAATATACTGTTTCATTCAGGCAAGATATTTTGAAAACTACACTGGACTTTCTCTACCTTCATGTTGGCAATAATTTCCAAATGCAATTATTTGGTGTAATTATAAAGAGAACAAACTATTTTCCCCCCTTTTCCTATTGGCAACATTTAACTCAGAAGGAGGCTGTATGTTGCCAGAGTCCTCCCACTCCAGTCCTGTCCTGCAGGGACTCTGCATATTGCTTTGGAATGTGCCAAGACCTTTTGGGACACCCACACCCTGAGAGAGAAAGGAAGATCAGCCATTTGATAGTTTTCCTGCATTGATTTTCTGATACTGCTATGAAAAGTATCAGGGGTGTACTGTCACTATTATATTTGTGGCCATCTAAAGCCTTGCAAAATCTTTTTTTTCTCCTCATGTTTCTTGACAGGACACTGGTCACATGAAGATTTTTCACATTCTGTTGTATCATAAGCACCAAGCATTTTCCAGTATAAAATATGAATGGCTACTGTTGTAGAAAAAAAGGTCAATTTAATCAGTTAATCAAAAATACAATCAGTCATGAAGTACAGTGTGCCCAAAGATCAAGAACAGTCTTAAGTAAATCTTGTCTTTGTAACTTATGTTTTAAGCAGCAATGTGTTTGGGTTTGTTTTTTAGTTTTTTGGTTTTTTTTTCATTTGAATCGTTGTGCTTAGACTGTAAAGTAGGGAATGAACCTGAGTGGGACACATTGAGAATTTTATATACATTGCCTTGCACCTTGTATCACTTGGCTGAAATATTTGCATTGTGATTTATTCCCTCAGTCTTAAACTGGAGCAAAAATCTGCATCACTGGCCATAGTGACCACTCATAGTTCCAAAACAATTGATAATAACTTGTACTGTTTTGGAATTGTTGCATGTTTAGGTGTCTCCAATCATTACAAGAATGGTTTTATGGTTTGGCATGTTGCCCAGTCATTGGTTCAAGGTGAGTATAAAACATTAATGGATCATTTTTCTACTCATTTGAATGAAGATAAATAATAAAAAAAAAACCTACACAAAGCAGTGAAAAATTGGGCTGATGCTGTGAATTGTGTTCTTTAATGTCTTCCTGGTCCATAAAAGTCTGTTTTGGCATCTAGGTAGACTTTGTATTTAAGAATTGATTTCTAGATAAAGTAAACCTTATCACCTTTCTTTTTCCTATGTATGTAATTCTTATCTTCTGTCTGTCACCCTTTCAGTACATTCTTAGCAGATTCATGTTTTAATACTTCTGTGTAACAATACAGACTTAATCAGTGTTAAGTGTTCTACTTTGCACAGTTTGTAAGCTGAAATCACTAGATTATCAAGCCTTGACCTGTGTTGCTCACTTATTTCTAGAGATCAAACAACGTAGGCTTTAGTTTTGTTTGGTTTTTTTTTTTTTTTCATTTGATGTGGCTGGGGTTGAAAATTTTTAAATTAAGCCCCAGCCATTGCTCTTGGCTTGGCAGTACAGGGAGAAAAAAAGAAGCAGGAAAAGGCCAAAGTGCAGTTTGATACTTTGGAAATGCAGCACAATGAAAAGGTGAAATGTTATGGTGGCAAAATTTAATTAGCTGTAAGATAAGGGAAAACAAATCATGACATTTATTTTTAGGAAGAAGCCTCCCACAGAGAACTGTGAATACCTTGCAGGGAGAAACAGGCTGAAGGGGGCTGTTTAGAGTGCAGACATTCTCATTAAGCAACAAAGCAAGAAAGTATCTTTAGAAACTGAAGTTTTTATTGTTGTTGTTATCACTATTAACAATACCACCACCCATGAAGAAAAGTGGGTTTCTCCCACAGCCACTAGTGACATAGCAGAGTTGGAATCCTAAGAAAACTGGGGATATAAGCAGCTGCCTTTGCAGACTAGGTATTCCAAAGAGAATATACTGCCTGTATTTTTGGTGAAAGAGGGAAAATAAGTCAAATGGTAAATTGAGATTGAAATGAGAGAATAAGGTAGAGTAAAAAAGGAAAATGAATGGTGGGAAAAAACAAGTTAGAAGACACCAAATAAAGGACTACTTAAGAAGTGCAAGGGTAGACTCTGGAAATTAGTATAAATGGAAAAGAGCTTTCTTGTTGCATTTCCTTTTTATGTGAAACACTATTTTGCTAACTCTCAGCTTCCTGTATATTAGTCTGAATTAGCAGATGTCCTGATTCTCTGGATGGGGTCCCATTCTGTACAGAATTGAGCTACAGGATGCAAAGGGCCCTGCTGTGTCTTTTAGATGATCAGCAAGAATAATAGCTGAAGAAATACAGAAATAGGATTTGTTGTCTTTATCTAGGTCATGAGTATAATTAACCCATTGCAGGCAGCTGTGTTCAAATAAGTATTTACATATATAGGTGTGCCTATTTACTTATATATGTGTGTGCTTTTGGTAGGTTGTACCAAAAAGTCAATTAGACAGGGAGCAGTCAGAAAATGATAGATGATGAAAAGCGAGAATTGACAAAAATTTGCTTTATATTGTTGTGCTGCATCCAGTTTGCTCTTTGTCATGGTTTAATCCCAGCTGTCAATTAAGTACCATGCAGCCAGTCGCTCACCTTTTTCTCTGGTTGGAAGGGGAGGATAATTGGAAAGAAGGTAAGACCAATGGGTTGAGATAAAAACAGTTTAACAACTGAAACAGAGTATAATACTTATAACAATAAAAAAGTGTAATTAAAAGGAACACAAGAGAGAAATAAAACAAAGAAATAAAACCCCAAGTCATGCACAAAGCAATAGTTCACCACCCGCTGACTGATGCCCAAAACAATCCCTGGGCAGGGATAGGCTGCTCCTGGCCAATTTCTCCAAATGGTGTATACTGAGCATGATATTCTATAGTATGGGATAGCTCTTCAGTCAGCTGGGGTCAACTGTCCTGTTTGTGTCCCCTCACAACTTCTTGTGAACCTCCAGCCTGCTGGCTGGCAGGGAATGAGAAGCTGGGAAGTCCTTGAATTAGTATAAACACTACTTAGCAACAAGTAAACATCAGTGTGTTATCAACATTATTTGCATATTAAACCCAAAAGGCAGCACTGTACCAGCTACTAGGAAGAAAATTATCCTAGTTAAAAGCAGGAGATTCTTCCTCATTCTTGTCACACTCATTCTACATCAGTCCAGAGACTCTGTATTCATAGCTATGAAAAGAATGGAAATAGCCCTTGAATTTTCATCAGGAGATGCCCAAAAAAGTTGGTAGAAGTTGCATATAGCAAGAATGCTGTGTGTTGGGTAACACCCAGTTGGAGTGACAGTCATGTGCGACTGACCACTCTTGCAGGTGCCAGAATTCAGCCAGAATTCACCTACAATTCAGTTTTGGCTTGTTTTAGCTGTTGTGTGTCTGTGTGCAAGTCACTCTGCAGTATCTGGGCTCTGGGGGATGCATAGCAGTCCGTGGCTGTTGCTGCGCTGGGGAAGGGCTGAATAAGTCAACACTGCCCCTTGTCTGAAGCACTGCTACCCCAGTGGGGAAAAAATGCTTAGGAAGAAGCATTCATTCACTATTTCATTCCTTATTTGGTGGCAGGATATTCCCTTATGGTAATTAGTATAGTGTTTGTTTAAAAATCATCCTCTCTAGCTCAGCCAGAGGCAACTTTTGCATGAGTAGACAGCTTAAAATCCAGCAGAGGGCAATGCTGTATTGCACCTATACAGCTACTGCAAATGAATCTACCTCGAGACCCTTGAGTTATCTTCCCTAATGAGAAATCATGCATTTAATTCATGACAGATTGTACCAACCTTGTGGTTGGGATTTTGCAATAAAGTCCTGAGGCATTTCTGGAAAAATCACTCTCATTGGAAGTAGGTGTGTTGCCAGTATGAGAATGGACTGATTACATTGCAGGTTTGAGCTGTGCAGAAATAAACTGGTAAAGACTTGTCATAACTTTTTCACTAAAAATATCAAGAGTTAACATCTCTTACCTTTTCTTCTTTCCCTCCTCAGTACCCACCCATTAACTTCAGCTATAGCAGTTTTATTAAGGCCTTTTGCCTCCATCAGTATTTTTGCAAATTCACAAAAATGAAAAATGACAAAACCCTGTGTTCTTGGGAGACTCGTTGAAATGGAATTCCTTTTTTACAGAAATTGTAAAAAACATGCATACTACAACACTTTTCTGCTTATTAAACCTCTGGGAAGAAATTAGAAACAAAGGATCAGTGGGAAGTACCATTTAGAGTTACAAACATATTCAGCTCTCTAATCCCTCGTGAAGAGTATAAAGGGCAGTGGAAAGCTTACAAGGTCTGGTGCATTTCTAGACAGCTTCAGTTTCAGAGGTTTATATGACACTGATTTCATTTGAGGTGGATGGCACTCCTGTTGTCTCAGGACTCTTGTGTGTGTAATTCTGCTCTAACTGAAGAATTCAGAGCCTTTGGGACCTCTTTGCTCTGACAAGGGTCCCTGGGCCCAGAGAGGAGCCCATGAAATTGGTCTTTCAGTCACACACTAACTTGTCTTTATTAGCACTCTGGCGGCTCACAGTAGTAGCACAGTCCCTGGAAAGCTGCTTTTGCCATGCTAGTCTCCAAATTCCTCAGTCAGCAGTAGCAGTAAAGAGTTTCAGTTAAGTTTATGGGAACAAACCAAAAAGTGTTCACAAGGGATTCTGTCTCGAGTAAAGCATCTCTTTGAGAAACCTTGTGTACTTTTCCTATCCTCCCAGCTCAGACAATTCTCTGGAGTAACCTGCAGAGAGCTTAAAGCACCAAATGGAGAAAGGATTTCACTTTAGATGTCCAAAATGTGTATGTGTTTTTATCACACTTTGTATTTTTCCCCTGTTCCTAACTCCAAAACAAGTTATCAGTGAATTCCACATCTTGCAGGCCAGTTTGTTCTAGGGCACTAGCCACCCTTATCAGGGTGCAGGGCAGAGAATCCATTTTCTGTGGTTTGTATATTTGATTATAATTGCAGAGAGCAAAGGAGAGGAGAGGATGGAGGGGATGAGGATTTGTTTCACCTCTAGGGTGGTAAGGATGGTATGATATTGAGGGAGGGTATATTGGAATGGAAGGAACACAGTAAAGCCTTACTAATTTGAACCATGGGTGATACACCTTTTTGCATTTAAATATTGTCTTGGAGGATCCAGCTTGTACAAAGAGAACTTGCTGGAGAGGAGCAGATGCCCCTCTTGCTTTGTTTGAGGATTCATGCTGCTACTCCTGTCCTGGGCAGACACCACACAGAGACATCCAGACTGGGACCAGCAAAACACTGTGACTGATGGTTTATACACCATTATTGTAAAGAATACGAATTCAAGAAGAAATTAAATTTTAAGGGGGTTAGGACAGTGGATTACATGAGGGAGGTAGTTGTGAGTTTTTCAGTGACAAACCCTACAGTCTGGGAGTTATAACTAATCTCCAGGCAAACTGTTTTTCTTAATTGATCTGTGCAGAAATGAAGATTACCTAAAATTCAAAGTCTGGAGCCAGTCCCCTCACAAATTCAGTGTGTGTGTGTGGTGCCCTGAGTGAGACAGCCTGCCTGCTGCTTTCTAGGAGAGCTGGGGTTCCTGGATCAGAGCTGTAAATCCCATGCTGTACAGATCAGTGTCTCAAGCTACCCCCTCAGTAGGCACCAAACCCCTGGAGCAGCCAAGTTGTGTCCCAGGAGGAGGAGCTGTCTCAGGTGCTGTCCCCAGTCTGTATCTACCCCAGTGAGAGCTTCAAGGTGCTTTTGGGTTTTGGGTCCTGTCTGTCTCCACCAAATCTAGCCCCAAGAACAAGTGTAAAAAAAATTGATGAGAAAAAGATATTTATTTGTGTAGTAGGCAACATAGATACAAAGGCTATAGATACAAAGGAGGATGAAGGTAAAAAGACTGCCATGGTATTTCTCTTCATCAAGAACTAAAGACTCCAAGTGTTGTTTATAAAACAAGTCTCAATATCCAGCTTTTCTCAAGTCTTTAAGAGTGCAAATATAGCTTGGAGCCAACGAAATTTCATTGTCTCTGCTTTGTGGCCAAGTAAGTGTTTTAATTATATATTTTTTTAAGGACATTCGGACTGGGTCTCTGAATACCAAGTCCCGGCTGAGCATGAATTCAAATGACTGAGGCCTAAGCCCCTGATAATAAGGGTTTATTAAGGAAGCACTAACAGAGCTGAACTGGAGTGGACTGAATGGCTAAGCCAAAATAATGGGATGCTTGTGGCAACCAGAAAATGATTGTTTATTGGCAAAATCCCAGGATAAACTTCTGCCAAGAGCACAGGGTCTTTCCTTGCCAAGTTCTTCATATGGGGAAATACAGTACTGAATTTCTGCACGTATTAGCAGTGCAGAAGACTGGGAGGAGAAGTGGCAGTTTGCATGAGGAAGGGAAAAAATTGTACATCCCAAATGGTGTAAACACTGTGATCCCTAGAGCTCCACTCAGCAGCAGGCTCTAAAGAGACCACCTGGGTTTCAGCTTTAGGAACATGGTCTGAAAAACATGGATTTGGCTACAGAGTTTTACCACTTGAATCTCTAAAGTGAGAATCCCTGCATGCATGATGCAGAGAGCAGAAAAATTTGGAACTTTTTCCTAAAAATCCTGCCTCTATGATTGTTGAAGTGCTTACAAGCAGTTTCTTTCACTCATGACAAAGAGAGCTGTTTTGCAGCTCTTCTGGGAGATACATTCTGAAGAAAATTCTGTTGAATAACACTTGGCAAATATTTTATTCACTGAGAAATGCAGTTATACAGTGTGGCTGTGCATGACTGCAGGTTAAGTTTAAAAGTTTATGGAATATCTGCTGTTCATACAAGGAAGAAGAGAGGCTGCTCTATATCATACTGCCTTGTCATTTTCTAGAAGTCTTTTGAATATGATATTTAGTGAGGAAGACCTGATTCACATTACCTCTCTGTTGGGAAAGATTTCTCTTTTCAGCCAAAAACTGGCATATATGGATGCCATAAATATTGTCCTATGAGGCACTTCATAGTGGTAGTTTCCCATATCTCCTGTGCAAGCTAAACATGTGGTATAAAATACTTTAATATTCCCTAGGGCATAATAATCTCACCTTCCAGGAAAATGCCTTGGAGGCCATCAGAAATATCTGTAGTATAAAACAAATTCTCTATATGGGTGATTGAGGTGCCTGTCTGAAAAATCATTGAGCTGTAGCTAGGGCTGTTTTGAGGAGTGGGAAACAGTAATCAAAACATCAGCTATCAATTACAGAAGACAGATATTCCGAGCTTTAGAATTTTATTTTTTAAATTAAGCATAGCCATAAATTATTTTCTCTTTCTTTTACTTTCTGCTGGCAAATTAGCACAAAGTTTGTGTGACTAACTGATTGTTCAAAGTGCCAAAGGGGTGGTTCTCAAAGAACTTCATCAAGAGCCTGGCTGCTGAAAACCAGTCTGGTTTGGAAAGATGTGGAAAATAATATTGTCTGGGGAAAAAAAAAATCAGTCAGTAGATCATCAAGAAATCTAAGCTTTTGTCGGCCTGTATTTTTCCCCCTTTTTTACTTTTAGTTATTACTGCATTTGGATATGTGGCATAGATGCAACTTTTAAAAATTACATTATTTATATGTTAATAAGAACTCAGTTTGACTGAAACCTGCCTTTCAGCAGTATTTTAACATCCTCCAGGCTGTAGCCTCCCTTTGGAGGTTAAAAATGCCAACTTCTTCCTTCCTAAATCCAGCCTTATCTTTCTGGCATCTCCTGGCTGATTCTGTAATATGGTGATGATACACTATATCTTAGTATGACTTGTGTCACACAATCTGTGCAGAATCTGGACATCATTCAAAAAAAGAAAAAAGGAAACAAAGATAAACTAAAATATCTCTTTAGCCATTGTGGTTTGGAAAGACAACTCAGTAGAAGGCTTTTCATGTGTCACCTGTTGCATTTCTATTTATGTGAATCTTGAGTGGACTGAAAAGTAGTTCTTGGGTCATTTTGTTATTCTCAGCTTGCTATTAACTCTCTTCACCAAAGACAGTGGTCTTAAATGTCACTGTTTAATACTTTTTTTCTTTTTTTTGAGTATTTTGTGCTCCTGTTTAGAGTGTCAGGGTAACAATGGGTCTTGTTCTCCCCCTGTTAGCTGCCAAAGTCTCCAGTTGTCTCCCTGAGATTTTCTGTCTCCTACTTGCACATTGAATACTGAGATCTGTGGCAGATGCAAAATGAGGACAATGGGAACAGTGTGAAATGTGCATTTGCCTACCCACATTTTAAGAAGAGTTTCATCTTTGTGTTGCAAATTTTGCATTAGCAAGAAATTCCAGTTTTCTGATGCTTGTTGTATGATCTTACCTTCAAAGAATTTGTTAAATACATAATAGCATAAATAAATCCTCCAATTTTTTCCTCTTGTGGTGTTGTTTTATATTCTCCAAATGCTAGAAATTATTCTTAGTATCAGAGACATAGGTGGAATAGAATATGTGTCTGGTTTTGGAAGAATGTAACTTCCCTTAGGAGCTCTCCCCTTCCACTGGTTTGGTAAATGCTACCTTCCAGTTTAGAGAGAGGACTTTTTATTTTATTTTATTTGTTTAAAAAGGGTTGTTTTAGTAGTCTTGAGAGAACTTTGCAACCTAAAGCAGCCATAGGGTACAGAAGAACTGATAAGGCCATTCTCTTTAAAAATGTGTGTACAAGGGTTAAGGAACCAAGAGGGAGGGAGCATTTTCTGTGATTGGAGAAGATGAGACCTGGAAGGGTAATTCAAAGGACAAAGTGAAATGGTGTCCCATGAGTTTAGAGCAGGGATGTCAGATGACAGAATTTTTCAATTGAATGGAATTTCCTAATTTTTCCACAACTTTCTACCAGCTAAGGTTGATAATAGAGAGGACAAATCAGCCATGAAGACATGTTCCCACCCTACTTGGATAGATGAAAATAGACTTTTAAGGAATTGAATGTATTTTGACCTGTTGAATTGCTGGAATGTAGCTGAGGAACAGTGTCCTTTCAATAGTAGTACAGACTGCAGCCTTACTCTGTAGCTACCAAAATTTTGCTGCAAGTATGCAGCTCCATATTGATTTCAAAAAGGAAAGGTTTTTATGCAAAGTAACAAAAAAGTTCACGTGTCCAAAAGCCAGAAAGGCTGCACTGAAGTCTCACCTCAGGTAAGTTGCATGCTGTACAACTTCATCCTCTATCATCTGAAATTATATAGCTACAGTATCATTTGACATGTTTTACCTTGGATAGAAAAATGAAACTTATTCCAATAAGGTAAGAGACTGGACAGGGACAACTCTGTCTTCCTGGGCGTGTTTGAAAGTGGGATTTTTTTTCTAGAATGTTTCCCTCATTAAGGTGAAAGACTATTTTCGCTGAAAAAAGTTCTTTCTGTCACACATGTCTTTTGGATAATTACAAGCAAGTCAATTTATGTCTATAAACTTCAGTTTCTCTTCTACCAAGTGATGTTGATTGTACTTTCCTTTCTTCCACTGGCTTGCTTGTTTCTAGGACACAAGAAATCTCCCATGGATGGAGGCACTACCTTGTGGTGCTGACACTGTCAGTGAACATCCTAAAGCTGCTTCACTGCAGCTGTCAAAAGGTTATTCCTTTCTAGCACTGATAAGGTCCCAGTGAGCACTGGCCTGTCTCCAGTAACTGAAAAGGAAATGGCAGTGCATCCCAACTCATTTTTGCTACTATTAAATTATATGATGAATGCTCTTTCATGAATTTGAGGGAGGGTCCAACTTAGTTGCTAAAATTGCACTGGGATAAATGAGGCAGTTCCTGAATTCTAACTAAGTGGGAAGGGCTGTGAAGTACCTGACAGGAGGTTGTGGTGAGGTCAGGATCAGTCTCTTTTCCCAAGTAACAGGTGATAGGATGAGCAGAAATGGCCTCAAGTTGCACCAGGGGAGGTTTAGATTGACTATTACAAAATATTTCTTCACTGAAGGGGCTGTCAAGCCCTGGAACAGGCTGCCCAGGGAAGTGGTTGAGTCATCATCCCTGTAATGTGAAGATGTGGCACTGAGAGACGTGGATTAGTGGTGATCTTGGCAGTCTAGGTTGATAGTTGAACTTGATGATGTTAAAGGTATTTCCAAGCTAAAATATTCTATGTTTCTATGAATCAATTGCAGAACATGAGGTCTGGGCTTTTGGCTTTGTTTGCTGACTGGTGTCACACTGGAGCACATTTGTGCCGTGGAGATGCTGTTGATGACTGGCAAAGATGGGATAATGTGCCACACAACTGCTGCCCTCTGCTCACTGTTTTTGGAAGAGAAGGATTTAAATACACATTCTAGGCCTGTGTCACAACAAGGCTGAGACACAGATTTCATTTCACGTAGCCTTTGTTTCAGTTTATTTAATTTTTTCCTAATTCATTTTTGCATAGCTGTCCCAATGCCCTGATGTTTGTCACTTGAAGCAAAGAGAAAATTTCTCTGAAAAAAAAAGTATAGAGAGAGTCCCTTGGAAAGATTAATAGAGAGCATTGGTGAGAGGCTCTGTGCTTTCAGGTTAGATAGTTTTCTGACTGTACTGCATATTTTGGAATGTCATCTGAAGGGACAAACAGCAAAGACGACAGAATCATATTGAGTAAATGAAATGAAATGGGTTATTTTCTTTATGAGTATGGCCTATTTCCCAGAGCCTGATTTAAAGATTAAAAAAAAAAAAACAAACAAACAAACTAATAAAAATTCTCCAACCTGGCAGTCATCGCAGGCAAATCAAAACTCAAATATTTGTTTACTTTTGAGGAAAGGCAGTTGTCAAAGATAAGGGGGTTCTGCTGAGTCTGTCAGCTTTCCTTTAGCAGCATGCTGAGCCACTGGGAGTTTCACAGTGTTCCTGCTGCTCTCCTCTGCTTGAGGGAGTCTGCCTACCCTGCTCAAAACCTGGAACCATGGAGGCATGAGATGCAGGAAAGTAGAGCAAGCTGCAGCTGATGCTGGCTAATAAAATTATCCCCTCTTCACATAATCATTTTTATTATGGGTTTCTTAGTGTTCTTTTAAGGGAGGCAAGTGCTATTATCCCTGTTCCATAGATGCAGAAGTGAGGATAGTGACAGATGCTGTGATTTGCCTGCTGCTATTGAGCTGAAAATGTCTTCATTGGGGCAGAGGGAGAAAATGAAAATAAAAATACAGTGGAGGCATCTGTTTGGCTAGTACAGTACAGCTGTTCATTATGCAAATCATGTCAGAGCTTAAACAGCTCTCAAACCATGATTCATTCACAGTGGTGGTGTGACCACTGGGACTGTGGTGGCATCAAAGTGTATCTGCACATGGTTTGTGTCCTCACAGTATCAGTAATAATCTTTGGCTCTGGACCCAGTTACAAAAATTGCTTCTTGATTGCTCCTTTTTTTGGTTTTTTCCCTTCCCGACTGTGATACCCACAGGGCATTGTTATAACTGCAATGGACAGGAAAGTGGGGCTTCATAAGCTTGCTCTGTTTCAATAAATGAATTTATACGTGTAAAGAAAACTTTCTCTTGGATAGACAGAGAGAGTGCGAGACTCTTTTCCACATTCTGTTCAGCAAGTTAATGGGAATATGCCCCTCCTTACTCTAACATTTTTCAGAAGGTACCCAAATTAATCTCTGGTAGATGAAAACACATTGGGTAGTCAAGGAGGTGTCAACAATATTCTTTATATCAGAAGGCTCTCTGTAATAGTATTTGTTTGGCCTTTTCTGGGCTTGTAGTGTCATGGTAGTGGAGTAGTTGGGATCTGGTCACTTACCAGAGTTTGAAAAACCATGAAAAATTATTTGCATTTTAACAGTCTCAGCCAACCAGAAGATCATTAGGAAGAGCAAAACCACTGGTAATTTGAGGTGTGAAAAGAGGCAGAAAGAATAACTGCTTAGAGCCCATTTTCCCTCTGCTATTGTCAAGTAATTACATCTTTTGCACCTTGGGAGAGCAGAGCTGAAAAGGAATAGAGAGAGAGGATTTACCAGTCACTGTGGTACTCCTGACCACAGCATGAGGAGAGAAACAGTGATGTGCAGAGGATGCACAGGAGAGTTCAGTCAGAAATTTGGCCTCACTGTCACTGAAACAAAAACCTTTGGAGGGAATGCAGGTCAGTCTCCTGTGGTCTTCCTGGTGAACAGATCCAGGAGCGTCTAATCTTGAGTCCTGGAGAAATGAAAGTCTAAGAAACCCACTGTGATTTTGTCAATACTGAGATGGCAGCCGTGATTGTTGTGGGAAGAGCAGGGAGGGGGGGAAATTGCAGTAGCAATTGCAGTAACATTTTAAGTGGCTTAAAATGTCTTTTTCAGTTAAGATTTGGAAATATAGTAGAATGAACTATGAGTCGGTTTGGATTTTTGCTTTGTTTCTCCAGCCTCACAGCTGGAGCAGTAGGAGTGGAAGGTCAACAGAAGAGGAATTTGCAGAACTGTATTATTTATCAATTCAGGCTTGCTCAGACCCACAAAGAGCAAAAGAGAGGAAGAAAATTTGTGGGTTGTAGATGCAAACAAAATAAGAGCTCAGGAATTAGAGGAAACTGATTCCAACAGCAATGTTCATTTCAAAAATCTCATTTCTAAGACAATTTTTGAAGTCCAGGGCTAAGAAAATGATCTCTGTACACTCACTGGGGACCAGCAGAAAAAATAGCAACCATCCCTTTTGCATTAAAGAAATGTAATGCTATTTTGAAAGCACAGCATGTTTTTTCATCTCTTTATAGACATGGCTGGTTTCTTAACATCAGTTTGTGATACTGAATGGGGTTTTTTTGTTGTTGTTAGTTGGGTATTTTCTCTATTATTACTGCTTGGAAATATTAGATGTGTTCCCTGGGGCTTTCTAAAACTAAAACCACTTATTAAAAAATCTCAAGTTGGAGGTTTGGAAAGTGAGAAGCATAACATTTTTAATCCCCTTGAAAGTTTTGACCATTTGCAATCCACATTTTTAATTCTTTGGCCTTTTAATCAAGGTGCTGCCTGATGTGTTTGTTTAGAACTATGTTTCCACTTACTACACTTTTCCTTTGAGGAAGAAACTATTTGCTACCATTACATCTTGTTCACAACTGTACTGAATGAATGCTAAATTTTGACCCCTGGAAATGACACCTTTTATAAGTGATTAATTATTCTTTGATCAGCTAAAAGAAACATTAGGGTCCTCTGTATAGCTTGTGTAGAATTATTTACACATTTATTATTTATTTTTTTTAATGAAACGGAATGCAATTGTATAGTAGTGAGCTTATAAAAAACACACATAAATTTCTTTTAATTCATAAGAATGCTTTCAAAGACTTACTGTCCTGTGGAAACTGGTGCTCTCCCATGGAACATTTTGGAAAAATGAAAGAAATGTTCCATCTGTGTTTGTTTGTACCATCCATTTTCTTGAGTTTTGCATCAATCTAAATTATGTTCAGCATTTAAAGGCAGAACTCATGTACCTAGGGGTGTCTGTTGTCAACTTGAACTATTCATTTGTGTCTGGGGAACTAGAAATATAAAATATCCACAGTAGCTGTGTTTGCCTTAGCCTGATGTGAGAGACAAATATGCAATCAGCTAAGCAAATATCAAAGACTAGGGGAGCTGTTATCAACAAATTAACTAACTACTTTAGTTTATTTACTTGAACAAAACTAGATAGGATGTGTTAATAGGTCCTTGTTTTTTGCCTTTTTTTTTTTGTTTGTTTGCATGTTAGTAATTTTCTTCAGGCATGTAACTCTTGATTCCCTACTTCTTTTTATGGCATTGGCATAGTTTGCTGGCCTCATTGCTCATTTTTCTGACCCTTAATAATGTCCATGTTGAAAAGAGAACATAGAATTGGTTACATGTTAAAAAATGATGTCCCCGAGCTGTACACTGCAATTTTTGAAATTAAGTGTTTGACTTGGGCTCATCAGAAGGGTCATGCTATGATTTTTTTTCCTTTTTTAGCTAACTGTTTAATTCTTGTTTGTTCTTATGGTACTCTGTGCTGTAGTTGAGCATAAATGCTGGTTTAAAAGATACAGAAAGTTTGCCAAATATAATTTCAGCCTTCTAGAGTTTTCTCACATCTCCCTGGCTGATCTCTAGCCACAAACAGATAGTTACACTCAATTTTATGTTTTTCAAATTTTCCACTGTACTGCAGAAAAATTTGCTGCTTACCCAACTCTTTCCAGCACTGGCTCACCTTGAAGCATTTGCCTCTTCCCTGCCAGCTGCTGCTTGCCAGCTTTTCCCCTCCTGCATGCAGGGAGAGCATTGCTGGAGCTGCTTCCATGTGTGGTGGTCCCTCTCTCTGCCCCCAGCTGGAAGCAAGATAGAGGAAGGAAAGAAGGAAAGCTGAAAAGTGGCTGCTAGTTGAAACTCCCTGATCCTCTTATCATTTTCCCAGACAGGAGGGACCTAGGTTGTGTGTTTCAAAATGGGGACCTGAAGGCTGTTTTTGGGATGCTGGCTCTGCTCCAGGGCTGAAGTGCAGGGAGCTTATTTTCAGTTTCCTGCATGGCTTTGAACTGTCTTGTTAGCACACAGGTTCAGAGTACTGGCATCCAGTGTTTGGAGTTAGCAATGGAGCCACCAAAATTTCATTAGTATGGGCCAAGAGGAAACCAAGCCCTCTCAGAAAAGCCATAGAATATGAAAAATGAGCACACAGGTTTTGCTTTGGGCAGAAATGCAGTGGCTGCAGGTCTCTGAATTAATATGGGGGAGTGTTGGATACGCTGACCCATCCAGTCACCCCTACCTACTCAAGTATAAAATATAATTTCATTAATTACATCATCAAAAGAAGAAAACTCGTTATTTCATCATTTTCATAGTAGGTTTTCTTTAACAAAATCATTCTGAAAGATCACTATTGTTATAAATGAGATTAAGACATGTTTTTTCAGCCAGAGAGAGACCATTTGGCTGAACAGTCAGTTATTATAATTAAAGGTTCTTTCTTTAAATCTTGGCTCGGTCTTGGACTTAGATCGCTAAGGCTATAGTAGAAGTTTTAATGAACACAGCAATTCTTTGGTCAATGAAGGTGTGATAAAATGATGGAGACTCAAGATTTTGAGCTCTGAGAAGAGTTTGGTGAGCTTTACCCTTAAAAAAAGTATACAGAGAAATGTATGTGATGTCTATGTCTGCTTTTCATACTCAGGAAAGGAAAAGTAAGGTAAATAAAGATTTTGCATTGGATAAAGGAATGACACTACAATGGCAGGGTAGACAAGGCAAAGAACTAAATTAGATTATACACCACAGTAGTCAGGATGGAAAGCAGTTAAGGAAAAGTTGGAACCTGAAACACATTTGAGTGAGAACAGAGAGAAATATCAGGTGTGGGTGGCTTGGGAAATTAGTTGGAGAAGCTGTAAAGAGGTGCAGTACTTGCAAATGAAAATTATTGGGTTAGCCCCCACACACTCTGTAGTGGTAGTCATGACTGGTTAACAGAACTTGATGGTCCAGAAAAGGTTCCAAAATTAGAGAAACCACAGCAAAGGAAATATAAGTGGAAATTAATGATACACACTAAATAAATGAATAAAAGCAAGCTATTGGTATACTTGTTTTGTTCAGCCTGGAGAAGAAACTGAGGGGAGACCTCATTGTGGTCTTCAGTGAGGGGAAGTGGAGGGACAGGTACCGCTTCTCTTCACTCTCTGATCAGGGACAGAACAGCCTGAAGTTGGCTGGAAGAGGTTTAGGTTGGATAATCAGGAAGAAGTTTTTCCCTCAGGGGGTGGTTGGGCACTGAGCAGGCTCCCCAGGGAAGCGGGGTCAGCAGCAAGCCTGACAGAGCTCAGGAAGTGTTTGGATGATGTTCTCGGGCACACGCTGTCGTACTTGGGGTGTGCTGTGCAGGGGCAGGAGGTGGACTTAATGGTCCTGATGAGTCTTTTCCAACTCAGCATACTCTGTGATTCTGTGATACATAAGACAGTCATGTCAATCTTATCCTGGAGGAGTATGGAAAAACATCTACTAGCTTTGTGTCACCCCAAAGCTGGATGTGGATAACTTCAGTTAGAAGCCCTTGTCCGATTATGCACAGGTAAAATAGAAGGAGATCTTTCATAACACAAAGATTTATCTTTCACAACTTAAATTAGAAGATAAAAAGTGCTAATAGTAATAGACTTCAAAATGTGTTGATGTGATTTCTTTACTACTTAATATAGAACTCTAAAAAGTTGAGGTATTTTAGAATGTGATTCAGTATGATCTTATATCTCATCTTCAAGTCTATCCCTAAAAAGAACTATTTGTATCAAGTGTTAGCAGCTGATTTGCTTTATGTTGCATAGGAGCATGAATACAGATGTGATTAAAGTTTTAAATTTTAAAAGTTGGCTTTTGTGAAATCAACTAAACTGGTGATGTGTGTTGGACTGATGCAAATTTTTTAATGAAGGACTGATAAAAATTTATTTTGTATCAAGCTAGAAATAAAATTGAAATTTATTTCCTTAAGAAAAAGAGTGGGAGGGGAAAAGCTGTAGAGCAAAATTCCCTAACTGGGAATTGTATATCTAACATGTCTATCAGCCCACTGAAGTGCTATTGTGAGCTTGCAGAAATTTAAAAAAATGGCAGTGATCATCCTGTGAAGTAGTGTCTTGAAAGTCCAGACACAGACTGAGACTCACCAAAAACTAAGCTGGCTTAAATCTTGCAAGGGCAACAAAGAGCAAATCTAGCTTTTTAATTTTATTTCCCTACTAGTGCAAATAAAGACAACAAAGGAAATGTGTATGTGTGGGAAGGAAGAGGGAACACACTACAGCTGGAAGATTATGGTTCATAAAGGTCCGGCTCCAGAAGCATGTTAGCTTTTGCCTCAGTTCTCCATATGGGAGATCAGGTAGGACATAGGGGCATGCAGTGGGTGGTGGATGGGATAAAGACCTGGAGAAGCAAAAGATTCTTCAAGTGTTTCTGAGGTAAAATTCCCAAGAGCCAACTGCTCTTAATTTCTCTTTTACAGAGAAAACTTGTGTTTCCATTTCTGACTACTGTAACAAATGGCATGTGACATTTCAGATTCATTAAGACCATTAAACCATGAATCAAAGTTTATTTGCTGCTGTTGTGCAACTGCAGTTTAGCAAATAAAATATTTACATTTAGGAAGAGGGAAAGAAGCAGGTCCAGGTAGCTACAGATATGTGCCTTTAATGGACTGCAAAGTAGGGCACATTTTGAATAGGATAATAATTTAAGAACTGGAATTAAATATTAAGTTTCATTAAACACAGCATGTGTTTACTGAAAGGAGACTGATGTCCCAAACTAGCTCATTTAAAAACTGATTTTGTAGATGTGACTAATCTGGCACTAATCAAACTGTAATTTATTAGAGTATTTGTTGTGGGACTTGATGAGAAATTATTCATTCAAGCAGGAAAAAAGAAGAATTAATGCAAAAGTTAGTTCTAAAGTGGACAGGGAGTTTAAAGAGGACTCAAATTGAGCAGTGTTTTGAAGAAAAATAATGTGATGCAGGAACTTCTTAAGTCTGCACCTGGGATGCATTTTTATTCGTGGTCATGGGATGAAAATAATAGTGTGTGAAGCTGGGAGTCCTAGCTTAAAATATTGTTTACTGCAAAAGAGGAACTATATCTTTTTTTGTATAGTTATATTAAGCCAAGGATTTATTGTTAGTATAATTTAAATCTTAATGGTTTAATCCAAGGATTGTTATTAGTGCGGATGTAATTACTGCAGAAAAAGATTATATCTATGCAGGTGTTATAATAATGTTAGCAACAATGCCACCACCACCACCAGTTAAATTGTTATAAATACACTTAGATTCAACTGCTTTTCCTGATGTTGTGCTGACTCTTCCCCAGCTCTTATTAGCCCTCAGCTTGGTGATTTCATTGTGTGGGTGGTAGAGATGGTTATGGTGACCTGTCATCCTCTGGGGTCCTTGTCCAGGAGGATGCTCATGTTGCTGGTTTCTTTTTCCTTGCTCTAGGATCAACCTGGGGTTGAGGGTTTTTTATGTTTGCTAGCATGCTTTGATACCTTTCTTTCCTTCACTGGTCTGCAGTCTTGTTATATCCAAACTTCCTACAGATGATGCCTTTTAGGTATACTGGAAACTATTTCTGCTTTCTCTGTCTTACCCCTCTATCCAGTTTTGTCCAGGTCCGTGTCTGAATTTCTTTATCTGACCTTGGGACAGTTGCTTATAGCAAGTGTTTGTGTCTCTGTTGATCAGCTGGTGCCCCATCTCATATCTTCCATGTCTGTATTCCTCTGCACTGTAACCTGTGTCTCCACTTCTCAAGGGCTTTGCTAACATACCAGCCCTGCATTTCTTTATGTGATGTTATCCTAATAGAGTCACAAAACCTGTGTGACTCCATACAATGACAAAGGAAAGTAAATCAAATCAGCCACAGCTGGCTGGTCAATTGGAAGAAATGCTGTTGCAGCTAAAGCAAGTATGACAAAGCTGTGGATAGGAGAAGGAATGCTCAGAAAGGGCAAACTTTGACAAGCCTTGATCCAGAGCCCTGGCAAACTGTCTTCAAAGCCCGTGGGCCATCATTAGTGATGGCAATACCTTCAGTGTTGCTATAGATGCAGCTTAACAGTGTCATCAACACAGCTGGTGTTTGGCATGTTATACTGGAAGAGCTGGAGGATTTGGACAGGTTGTTATAATACTGTGAGAAGACCTGATTGTTCGGAGTGGTAGATTGCATTCATATGGACTAATAATGAAATACTTGCTTCTAAAATCTGGGACCTTGCCAATTGCTTTGCAAAGAACAGATGAAGGGAAGGGCTTGTGCATAAAAGTTATTAACAGCAAAAAAGCCACCTGTAAAAGGCATATGTGATGCTGGGATGTGTTGCATATGCCAGCTTCAGTCAGGCTAGGAAAAATAGACTCTTGCTCACCAATAGAGCTTCATCCAAAGTTGTCTGCTTAGTTCTGAATGCTTGCGTTCAGGAAAGACTTGTTCAGATTCAGGAGTACCTGGGTGTAAGCTAATTGTCTAAGTGCAGATTGAGTCACTCTGGCAAGCTTGACTTGCTCTAGCAGAGATCCAGTGGTCTAAGAACAACATGGAAATGCCTGTGCTGCCTTGGGCTGCCCACTTGAGTGGAACTGTAAAATCAGATTGAGGGTAGTGTGGGATTTAGAGTGGGAGGCTCAAGCTCTGCTCAAAAAGTCCCTTAAACTGCAGCCGTGGAGTGAATTCTGCCTGATTCTCTTTCTGAGGCTCAACATGTAATTGAAACCATGGATGGATGGTTGATTAAGCCGTTAATTCTCTGATTGCCTGCCATTTTAAAATTTTCCTTTCATTTTTTACTCCCAAGCAGAGATTGACTGTGAAATCAACTGTAAGCCTTAAGTAATTCCTGTGCCTTATTGTTGCTGCAAGAAGTTGCTTGCTATGGTGTATCTCAACTGGTCTTCAATTCTCCCTTCATTTTACACTTCATGCTTTTTAAAGACTCTCTGGTTTAGTGTTTAACTATCATTAACCACTCCTCTCTTCTCTCTTTCATGTTTTCGTGCTCTTTATGTGATTGCTCTTGTCTTCATGTTGTTCCACCTTCCCATTTAAACTGTTCTAAACTCCCTTTCTCTCTCTTTACCTTTTCTCTCTTCTGAAGTTTCCTGTAGCAGCCCATGCCTCAAAAATCTCTTTTGTTTCTTTCACTTTTATCTTTGTCTTTCTGTGGTTGTAAGTACCCCTGCCGTTTGTTTAAATGCTGCCACTTTGCTCTGTTTAGGATTATAGGGAGGCTTTCCTCTCATGGCACATGATTTGCTTGTTATTGTTGATGTAGCCAGAGGGCTGGCTCATTACAAAAATCAAAATATCCAGGAGGACTCCATTTTGTATATAGTGTAACACTTTTTATGTCATTGCTGTTACCAGTTCTGGCAGTTCTTTAAATCAATGGTTGAACAAAAAATGTTATCAAAGAATCTAATAAAAAGAAAGAACTGTCACCTTTGAATTTTGAAAAAGGAAACCAAAAAAGACACAGTTATTTTCAGTAGAATATATTGTTTGAAGAAACAAGTCTGGTCTGGTGAGTTTTATTTTAATCTATCTTTTAACTGCCAGCTAAAATATTTGCAAAAAACCTGAACATTGTACTCATATACTTGCTGGTATTTTCTGGCCTTTTGGGAAAAAATACCTACTATTTTGTGAGTACTACATATGGGCTGCTTGTAATTTTGTGAGAGTACCCACCTTTACTGTTTACCATGCAAACTGTGCAGAACAGTTAAATGGTTTTCTGTAGTCGTACTTGTTACATCACATTTGAGGTGTTGGTGTGGTGCGAGGCAAAATCTCCATTTGTACAACATGGCTTTTCAATTGTGGATATAGGAAAGGCACTTCAGGAAGCAGCCTGGGTCTCTGCAGAGAGACAACATATCTATATCTCTGCAGGTTTAGTGTTTGCATTAGACATTTGGCAAGTGTTTTGGCTGTAGGGGAGTCTTGAGTCTTAGGAAAATATGCTATATAAAGGCTCTGTGGGGTTTTGTTTATAGGACTTCTGGAATGTTTCAGACTCCAAAACCTAACTATTTTCCCCATCTGTTTTGCTGAAAAGAATGTCAACCTGATTTAAATTTGAGTCCTTTTCAACTTAATATGAGGCAGCTTCCCTAGTAACAATTATCCATGACTCCCAATGACTGGGGAGCCTCTGGGGTATGTGTGACCACATCCCAGGTCCGTGGGGTGGGCAGTAAGGATGTAGGAGGCAGCTCCAAAACTGTGACCATCTTTTGTATTTGGTGGCATCCTGCAGAGTAAAACCACTAGTGCTGCCTTTGCTTCAGCTTCTGACACCCGGCAGAGAGTGACTTGACAGAGTGTTTGTATTTCCTGCTATATGTGCTTCCATGAAATTAACTCTCTCCTTCATCAAAGGATTCTGGAAAGCTGATTGGAAGAGATGAAGTGAGAAGATAAATTATGGGGTGTTAGGGGATGTGCAGTGTTACTGGTGGGGAAGCTCCCCAAAGGAAAGGGACAAGGGACTGAGTGTGGAGTTTGGTTTTTAAATCGTATGGCAACTGTGTTTGAATCATTGAATGGTTTGGATTGGAAGGGGCCGTGAGGATAATTTAACTCCAGCCCCCTGTCATGAACAGGGACACCTTTTTACTAGACCACTGCTCAGCACTCCATCCAACTTAGCCTTGAACACTTCCAGGGATGAGGCTTCCACAGCTTCCTTGGGTAACCTGTTCCAGTGCCTCCTCACCACAGTCACAGTAAAGATTTTTTTTCCTAATGTCCAATCTAACCCTACTCTCAATTTGAATTCATTCCTCTTTGTTCTATCACTACATGCTGTTATAAAAAAATCTCTCTTAATCTTACTCAGGAGCTCCCTTCACATCCTGGGAGGCTGCAATTAGGTCACCCCAAACCTTCTCTTTTTCAGGCTGCACAAATACAATTTTCTTAGCTTTTCCTCATGAAAGAGGTGGTCATTTGATTGTGGAAAAGAAATTTACTTTTAAAGTAAGCTGAGCTAAAAGACAGGTTGCATATTTCATTTTTAATTGCTTATTTAGTGTCTTTATTTATCTATTTAATTTGTTTTATTAATTTTCTGTGAAACATGCGAGGCTCAGAGTGGAAACATGCAGCAGAAGAAAAGGCAAAACAATCCCAAGCTCTCTGGCAACTCACGTGCTCTACTCTAGGCTGAGTTTGCTGGAAAAAATGGTGGCCCTTTCTTCTTCTTCATGGGAAAGGATACTTTCTTTTGAAGTAAATTATACTGGTGCTAATGACAGCTCTTTCAGATATTTGAATGCCAGGCCTCTTGCAGTCTTCAAATAAACTTTATTTCAACACAGCTATTAAGTTGTCTCATCTGACTTCTAGAATGATATTAAAGCCAGATACTTAAAAGTCTCCATGTTTGGGATTCCTCTCCTGTTTTTCATGTCAGTTATAATTATGTTGCATTTGGGCAAGAGGTTGCCAGCAGAGAATACTGAGGAGTGCCAAATTAAATTTCAAATACATTTTGTTCTTTGCTCATGTTGAGAAATATTTCTCCTCCACAGTTGCTGTGCTCAGCAGAATGAGATCAGGCTGCCATTAAACTCTGTAAATATCAGTCTAGCTGAGTTTTAAAGACTTAGTGGCACTGTTATCCCTCCTCTGAAGGCTGGTGTAATGTGAATATCATGGGTCCTGGTTTGAAGAAAAACAAAACGAAAAAAGATTGGAGAAACCTTCCTTTCATCCAAGCAATCTCAATTCCACTACCTTGGAGCCTAGCTACCTGCTGGAGAAATGTCTCTAGGAAATGGGGAGGTTGCTTATTTTTAAATTATGTATTAAAGGCCCTGTGTTCTGATAAATAGTGCCAAAATGTGATAGTGCAAATTATAGAAATGGGAAAGGGAAAGCTCAAAATCGCTTTTGGTGACTGGTTAGTGAGTGATGCTTCAATCCCGAGCAAATGTATTTAATACCTTTTTGTATTTGAATATTTGCTTCCCAAATCCAGATTTTGGTTTTATTAGCATGCTGTGGATAGCCTCTAGCAGTGTGTGCAAGTACTACCCCTGTGCCTACTTTGCATTTCAAACAATTAACTTAATTTATATTATGAAGAGACACTAATTGGAAAGGAAGGAAGATGTAGCAACATGCCAATGACAATTAAGATAATGCATCACATATCACCTATATAAGTTTTTATGAAAGAAACTCTTTTCAACTGTCACCTAAGCCTAATAAGAACTTCAACCCTTGCAAGGTGGACAGTATTCCCTACTTCATATAAGTTGATAAAGTGAAAAATGAAGTGTATGTTTTGCTTATTCTTACACAGTCAGAGGTCAGAAAAGAGGAGAGGAGTACCAGACCTGTCAGAATCCTTGTTTCTCTAACAGGTTTCTAGAAGACAAGCAGTAGTTACAGTTCCCATGGCAAAATTCCTCCAATAACATCAATGCTGTAGATCAGGGATTTGGTTACACAGGCTGGAAAATAGTTAAAAATCTTCGTATTCTCTCTGGAGTGGAGATAATTGCCCATTCTGGTGATAGCTAATTATGTTGACTTGCTCGTATCTTGTGGTCCTGAAGCAGAGCTTCCCAAAAATGCTTTAGTTGGAGTCCCACTTTTTACAGTCTCACTAACCATTTTTTTCCTTTCTGTCATTGATCTGCAGAATGCAACAGCAACAACAGCAACGTCGAATGTTCACAGCTGCCCTCCTGGCACTCGTTTTCCTTCTGGCAGCTGTGAGTACCACTGAGGCTGGCAAGAAAGAGAAACCAGGTAAGGTCCAGTCTATTTCAGAGTTAATCCCCAAGACAGATTTCATGTGTGTGAGAATGTTGGATGCTTCTGGTTTTGTTATGAAATCAGGTCATTTGTTAACCTTTTGCCCTCAGGGTAGGACTTTTGGCTGTGACATGTTGTTCTGTGTTAAATAGGGAAGCGGAAAGGGATTTCCATGTCAAGTGGAAGATTGACAGCCCCAGAGACTGGAGTCCTTGCTTTATCACAGAGTGGATATTGCAAAGCAGCTTAAAATGTGCTCCATTTATAGTTTCATGCTTGACTTAGGGGAAGCCAAAAAGGAGTGATGAAGGAGCAGTTATGTCACTTCCTCAGTGTTATATATGACAGTACTACACTGGTGCTGTGTGATGTGGAAATCCTCTGACAAAGAATTGTACTAACTCGCTGCTGCACAGACAGCCAGATATCCAGCAGTAGTTGCTTTCTGTCAGTGATGAACTCAGACCTCATTATAAGAGAAACTGGCCCAGGGTGGAAAATTCATATCTGTCGAACTCAGTTTTGATATTTTTTTAAAGAATGTATTTTTTGGTGTTTTTCTTAAGGTCTTATTATTTTCAGACAACTTGTATACCAGATAATATGAACTGTGAGTCTGTCAGGATTACTGTTCCCACTAAAAAAAGGGAACTTTTAAACCATTTTGGCTTTGTGGAAATATGAGAAAATGGTAGCATAAACATGCAAGACCTAGAAGAAAAACATAAATTTATATAAGTATATTTACAGTTACTTGTGATAATTTAGGGACCTAAGTAATTATTTTTGTGAATCCTTGGGTTTGATAACATTGCTATCTTTTCTCATAAGACTTTTATTTAAGGATCTAAATAAAATCATGATCCTTACTTTTTTCTCTGAGCAACAAACCCACCTGAATTAATAGCACTTTGAGTACACTTCTCCATGTAGCTCCTTTGCCTTTGAAGTATTCTGTTATAAAATGTGACATGGTATAGGAAATAAAAAGTTTGCATCCCACAGCTGTTTCCTGGAGGTGCTCAAATCCTCTGATACACAATTTCAGCACATACATTTCTCACTGTGTAGTGTATAGTGCTTCAGCTGGAACTGAGGATATTTGCATGCCACCAGCTACTGGAGACAGAGCTTTCTGAGTGTGGTCCATTCTACATGTTTTGGTCAGTGATCCCTGTGGGTTTTTAGATTTCTAGTCCATCTGAATGGACTAGCAAACATGGCAGTGGGACTGAGTTTGAATGCTCATCCTGCTTTGGACTCAAAGGGGCTGACCTGTCTCTGCAGAATTGTGAAGAGGATGTCAAACCTTTTGCTTTTAAGGCCATTGTGTTATGAATGTCTTCCTTACTCACCCTTCTAGGTGCTGTGACTTTGATTAAGTTTAGGCAACTTCTCCGTAGGCTTTGGATACTGAGAAGTTCTCTTGCTTGGTTTCTTGTCTTCATCCAGAGAAAAAGGCGAAGAAGTCTGACTGTGGGGAATGGCAGTGGAGTGTCTGCGTGCCCACCAATGGCGACTGCGGCCTGGGGACACGTGAGGGCACCCGCACTGGAGCTGAGTGCAAACAAACCACCAAGACTCAGAAGTGTAAGATTCCCTGCAACTGGAAGAAGCAATTTGGAGGTCAGTATCCCTCTCTTAAGGGATTTTCTTAGGTTTTTATTTTGACTATGGGGCAGGAAGCCTGTTTTTTCTGTTTAGCTCTGTGAATGTCTTGGTGAAAGTGTTAGTCTTGCATTTCAGGTTCATCAGAGCTAGAGCATGCAGGGCATCAGAAGGCAGCTGCCTCAGAGTTCCTTTGCAGAGAGTCCCTATAACTTACTACAAACTCTGCCTTCCTGCATGCTGAAATCTGCTCTCTGTGGTGTTCATCTCTGTTTAGGGCAGTAGTGCAAGTTCACATCAGTGAACCTCTGCAGTGGCTGTCACAGGCTTTACAAAGTGTGATGAGGAGCGTGGGGGACTGGCTAGCTGTGTGTGCAGTGAAAGGAGGGAGTGAAGACCAGTATATTTCTAGTTCCAGTGTATTTCATTTTTACCATTCAGTTCAGAAGGTTCGTGTGTACCAGTTTGGGAAGATATGTCAGATCTGTCCTGGACAAGATGTCTGTCCAAAACTCAAATTTGATTACTCTTGCAAACTTGGCCTTTTTTTCCAGGAAACATCTTGCATGATTTTGAAATTATTGTGACCTTACCAACACAATCACAAACACTGCAGTTTTAGACTTGAGAAGTTTATGGGTGCACATACATTCTAGAAACTGTTCAAGCTTTATTTGGTAACCTCTGGTGTCACACAAATGGAGAAACAATGATATGGAATGTAAATGACATTTTAAACTGCTGTTTCTTCCTTTCTTTTTTTTTTTTTTTTTTTTTTTGTTGTTTCTGTTCATATTCATACCTGAATGGATTTCTCTTTATATGTCAAAAAATGCAATATCCATGCGAAAGCAAGAGGATTAAATTTTAAAGCACTGGGAAGGGGGTGAGATAACAAATAATCTTTAAAGTTTTCTTGGGATACTTTTCTTCAGTTGCACATCTTTTTGTCTGTAAGCACCAGCTGCCTGTGATATCCTATTAGACTCACAACATTTTTGTTTTCATGCTCAGTCATTGTGTTTTAAATTTTGCCTCTTTTTTCCTTGCTGCAGCGGAGTGCAAATACCAGTTCCAGGCCTGGGGAGAATGTGACTTGAACACAGCCTTGAAGACTCGGACTGGGAACCTAAAGAGAGCCCTTCATAATGCTGACTGCCAGAAGACTGTCACAATCTCAAAGCCCTGTGGGAAGCTTACCAAACCCAAACCTCAAGGTAAATTCCATTTGCTGGAAGCTGCATGATAGTTCACTTAAATCACTGGGTTTGCGGTGTCCTGCATGCTTCAGTGGGAGCTCAGTTGTACAGGATATTGCACTTTCATGGCCTTTCCTCAGCTCTGCACTGCTCCTGTCTGTCAGGGCTCAGACAGGGAATATTCCTGAGCTGCATAGCTGTCTCACACTTGAAAAGTAAGCTGAAGATTAGAGCTCCAGTTTTAGCTTTAGAACATCTGTACTGTTACCAGTTTGCTTACACAACTAGACTTCCAGACTAAAGATTTTTTGTAACTCACTTGTCAATGAGAACAGAAAAAAAATAATAACATGAAATAATATCCCTTAATAAAGACATCTTTTATATAGGTTTTCTTTAGTATTGATTAATGACTTGTTGAAAAAAAGGACTGTTTTCCTTCTGGACAAGTTACATTGAAAGGACATTCTTCTCACTGCACACTGAAATATGAAAATATTGTGCACCCATGGGGCTGTTTATTCCTTATTCAAACATAGCAGGAAGAACAGTACAGAATGTATATGTCTTATTTTAGTGCGACTGACAGTATAATTCCTGGTACACAGAAAGACATATGCCCTGCATTTGTGTTTCCAGGTGGCCCTTAGAAAAACTTATTTTCTTTCTAATCATTAAAGCCTTTTAATGTACTCTTTTGTTGGAATAGCAGGTGCTATGTCTATAGGATGATTTATAGTGGGAGCTAAAGCTGTGAGATCTTGTTTGAGATACAAAAGTAATGTGTTTTAAGTAGATTATAAAAGCTATGCTACCCTGACATTTGTTTACTTAAAACCAACAGGGTTTGACACATTCCAGGCTCTGAATACTTGGATAGCAATGCAAATAAATGTGATTATATGTGACAGGTGCACCTGGGACAAGCAATTTTCAGACTGTGGGCTGTGGTGCACCACTGATCAGAGGAGTACCTGCAGGTGGCCTGCTCTGCTAGAGCAACCAGAGAAGTTGCACGGGCTTTGTGTGTGTGTGTGTGTGTGTGCATGCATCCATCCATCCATGTCACTGGTTTTCCTTGCCCACCATCCATGGAGTTATCAGACAAGTACAGAACCTGTGCAGACAGTGACAGGCTGTGGAGCAGTAAAGTTGCAACTAGATTTGCAGAGACCACCTGAGTGGGTTGAGCTGGTGACAATAAATATCATTTAGGGATTGAGTGATTGGATGGGAATGCAGGAAGGGCTTTGAGATTCCCAAAGTGATTTTATTGTTTAGCAGTTTGGGGGACAGAATTTTTTTTTTCATGTTTTTGCTGTTTTCTTTTTTCACTAAGTTTCCATGCCTAAGGAGCCTTTGGGAGTTTACTGAATGAGGCTTCCTATTGTGCTGCCAGAAGGCCTCTGCCCCTCAAGCCTCTGCCTTGTCCTGCTGCCACTGAGTCATATATCTATATCCTGTCAGTGGCTGTCAGAACAGGGGGAGATGGGGACAAAGCAGAGCATTGATGCAGCATTGTTTTGTGAGAGCGGTGCTCTTGGGTGGTACAAGCTCATTTTTGAGTTAGAGTTTTAAAGGCAGAGCTTGAGAAATTGCTGGATTGGAGTCAACTTTAACTGATTCTAGAGTCTAGGAGTGAGTTATAGCTGAGACTGAAAATTGGATTGGGACTGACTGCAGCAGCCAGTATGGTGTTTGACTTAATTATGAAACCTGGCTTTATTTGATTTGAAGGAATGCAAAAAGAGAAATAGGTACAAATGTGGGGTTTTAATCATAATAACTGTGGGCAGTTCTGCTCTCCTGATCTGCATTAGAAATCTTCTGCATGCCACCTGCTCACTCATCTGCTGTTGGCATTAGTAGGAGCAGCAGGTATAGGAGTCACATACACACAGCCTGCCTGGGCTCAGAGCTAAGTCCATATTGCAGATCTGTGGGTATAACTACACGGGAGCTACACTGGGCAGTGTGTTGGCACCAGAAGGAGGAACTAGAGGAAGAAATTAGGTCAAGCAGATTAGTTCTGTGTGAAGAGTTTTGCCCCACTGAACTTTATTTCAGAGTTAAAAATCAGAGTGCTGGCATGTTGGCTGGAATGAGAATATTTGTTTTTGTCCTGAGGTGAAGGAAATGACAGGCTGGAGGTAAGTCCAAACCCACAACTAAGATAAAAGAAAATATTTAAACTGCATTCAATCTGTAGCTAGAATCTTAATGAATTTCCTTATTTGGAAATGGGAAGAACTGACTTGTAGCCTGAGCACTTCAAATGGTCTACAGTTACATGTCAGTTTCCTTTTTCACCCCTAACTTTGCATCAGTGCCTCAAGAGTATAACAAAGAAAGCCCATGATGCATTATTTGGAAGCAGCAGGTCATTTGCTGAAGCGTGAAAGGTCTGTACTGATATCCAGCTAGATCTGTGGGTGCTGATCAAGGGCTGTCCATTCCTACTGGGATTCCCTGGCCGAGCAGGGCAGGGGCTTGCTGGCATTTGGGTGCTCTGGCAGCAGAGCAGTCAGCCAGGGGCTCAGCAGTTCAGGAATCTGTTTTACTGTGAATGGTCACCTCTCTGATCTTTGCTTCAAGAGGTGCACCAGTGCATGCCCCTCTGACAGCAACAGGCTGAGAGCACCAAAAGCAGATGAGAACTGACTGAAAATATTGCACTGAAAAGTACCTGTATATTCAGAAAAGTTATTTTTGTGATTTTCCTGACTCACCCCCTTTCCAGTGAGGTGAAATTTTTATTCTGTTAGGTTGTATTTGTAACCTATTATGTCCATTTTCCTTTTGATTTCATACTGTAAATGAGGTCAGTAAAAAAAGCCCCTATTCAGCTTCTCCAATCAATGCTACTTTTATATATCTTTTATTTTTTTTTTTTTTGTCACTTGCCATCTTTTAAAGCTTCTGACTTAAGTAGTTCTTGGTGTAAGAATTTATCCACAATAAGAGTACTCACTACTGGATTACTTAAATTCCTTTTATTACTGCAAAAGAGTTTTTGTTATGGAGAGACTGGAATGTAAACAGTATTTCAAGCATGTCCTCTACAGAGGACACCCACTTATTGTTCATTGTTCTTATTGTTAATTACACCCACTAAATTAGCTGAATATAATTTTAATTTTGATCATTGTTTGCATGGGGAGTATCTGAGACCTTCAAAATTCTCCCTAATTTAAAAAAAAAAGTAATTAATGTGATTATTTAAGAACTCCAGGAATTTTGTGGCTAAAACAGGTTATCTTGTCTAGGCCTGACCAGTGAAGCATTGTGCATCAAATTTCACCTGACACATTTCCTTCAAGGGATGTGGTGTCTGAAGTTCTTCCTCACCTCCTCTGCTCTTTGAGGAAAATGCCAGTTGATGGATCTTAAGTGTAGATGCTGCTCTACTGTTGCTTATCCACCTTTCCAGCCCATCAACATATGGCAGCTTTGCTGATAGGATGAGTCTCCCTCCTCTCACTTAATGATTTCAAAAACAGGTGCTGTTCATAGGAGTTGGATCTATTCTTAACAGAAAGGAAAATCATAGCTGCAAAAAAAGATCTCAGGGTTTACAATTTTACAGATTTGTTGATAAAATAGAGTTTGGTTTTCCAGGATTTTCTATGATCTCTGACAAAACTTGGGCTAAGTTAAAGCAGGAGATGCTCATAAACTTTGGGAATCAATTTCTTCCTCATAAACTGATAATCTAAGTGTTTTTTATGGATTTCTTTTATCTTTAGTAAGGATCCATAGAAAAGCTTAAAACCTTTTTAAGCACTCTCCATTATTTTGGAAACTAAAAAAATAAATATTTTCTTCTTAGCAACTGGTCTTTGTCAGTACTGTTTTACTTCTGAGCAGCTGTCTTATGGATTACAACTTTTTTAAAGGATGAGAGCAGATGATGAACCAGGAATTTTAATCTTACCTGGCTTCCTGACAAGCTCTTTACCCCATAGTTTTGCTCACATGCTCTCAGACTGGAAGACAGTGGCTTGTTCCTGGGTTGCTGGGTTAAAGTGCAGGTAACACAGGATGAAAAACATCTTTCCTTCTTGAATACTGTACATTTAGGCAGACAGATTGTCAGCAATGTGATAGTGATGTCCCAGGCACCACGGTTTGTTGTGTATTTGGTCCACAAATGAGGTCATGAGAAAGCCTGTCACGAAGTCTAGAAAGGATGAAAGGATGATTTTTATCAAAAAATCCCAGTGGGGGCAGGTACTTCTTCTCTAGCACACACAATTGCATATTGTAAGCAGTGTCTGCAAGGCTGGTGATGCTGAAGGTCTCCCTAAACTGTCCTGACAGATGTGACAGACTCAGGCACTTCTGTCAAGTGGCTGCTCTAATGGTCAGCTTGCGCTGAGGAGCACAAAACGCTTCCGACATCTCCATCTGGCCAGCCTCACACCCACCCAGACTTGACTGATGCTTGTTCAGGTTCCAGCCAGCAAGAAAGCAGAAGAATGGAGGATTGTCAGGATTCAGGAAACGTTTTTCTTGAACTGCTAAAAGAGGAGGAATTTCTTTTCATTGAGCTGGGTTGCCTGATGGGTTTTATTTCTTCCTACACTCTTTCTGTCACTCTCATTCTTCCTCTCTCTCTCCCCATAACTGTTGTACTTGCAGATATTTAGTCTTCTGATTAAGATAAAATTAAATAGAATAAGCAGTTTGCCTGCCATTTTTACAATGTACTCTTCATTTTTTTGAATTATGCTCTTTTCTGATAACTTTTTCACCTGGCTGTATTTAGTTCTTTTTTATAAATCTCCCTTCCCAACTCTTTATCAATTTACAGTATATCACATCTATCAGTTACTTTGTCATGACTCAGCTCAGTCCTTGCCACACAGGAAAAATATGTGCTAAGGTTGGCAAATATTAACACTGCTCACACCACTGTTTTCTTTAGTAATTGGGGTGCCAACCAAAGATCACATCCTCCAACATGCAGTGTTTGGAAAGGTTTCCCACATAAAGGCATGACCTAACTGAGCTGTTAATGGCAGTAATCTCTTCTGTATAATTCAGATCACGTTTAGCATTTGAGAGCATAGCAAGGTGTCAGTACAGTTCCCTGTGTTTGGCATGATGTATATGCTACTGCATTGATGAAATGAACTGCACTCGGTATTTTTAATAATTTCCTATAATTTGAAGAGTTTTACTTCAGAGTTGAGTGAAGTATAAATAATCTGCCCTATCTTGTTTCTTTTATCTGTATATCTTTACAGGCAGCAATTAGCTAATCCTGCTATCACTCCTTGGAGCTCAGGAAGTCTAATTAGAAGAAAAGTAGTAATTGAAAGTCAGAAAGGCAAAATGATTTTCCAGAATGACAAAGTATCAGTGGCAGGTCCAGGCATGTAGCTAGTACCTGCTGCTCCCATTTATCATGTAAATAAAATTAGCAGGAGCTGCTGATCCCTTTTATCATGTAAATAAAATTATCAGAATGTGACAATTGACTTCAAGATGAGTGTCTGAACTTCAGTCTTTAATCAGGGTCCTTGGTTTTATGTCAGTCATCTCAGTGGACTCCCATCAGCATTAAACACATTTTATCTTGGGTCTTCTCAGGAAGCTTCTTGTCAAACCATAGAGATGGACTTGTGTTAATGAGCAGGTGTATCCCTGTCTTTACTTTGCTGGCAGAAACAGAAAACAGCCTGTGGTTTTTGAAGCATGCCAGTGGCAGGTGCCTACCTGTTGGGGGAACATCTTACTTGCAGTGTGCTGCCAGAGCACACTGACCAGCTTTGGCAGGATGGCTGGACTGCTGGTTCTTGCAAGGAGCTGACAGTGTGTGAGTGACTTGCTCTCCTGAGCCATTTGTTCCTCAGACAAACTGGGTGCTGCACTGATGAAGCTGGACCACTTCATTTTGCATGTTGGACAAGTTGCATTTTCTGGGGTGCCCTCCCTCAGCTTTGCCTTTGTACAGCTGCACAAAGCAGCAGGAGGGGACATAGACTTGTTGAGAGGAAATGACTTGTTAGGACTGTGATTTTGTATTGTTTGAAAGATGCTAGTGTCTCCTGTTTTGGCTTTGCAGTCATGCTGTATCTCCCTCTGTAGGTTTTAGAATTCCCCAGCTTTAATGTAACTCATTAGTCGTGCAGGCATGCAGCTAGTGTAATAATTAGTATTACAGGAGGCAGAATAATAGAATCTGCTCAAACTAATTAGTTATAAAAATGAGGGATTTTCTCATATTAGGAAACAGCTGTGATAGTTAAAGAAAAACCTGAAAGGTAAAATTGGGAGGTTTTTCGCTTGTTCTAAAGGGTGAGACAGGTTTAGTGAAGAATGGCCCCTGGCACTGACCAGGAGCCTGTAGTGGAATACAGTGATCTCAGCTCTGTGGGACAGGACACTGGAAGTGTGTGGCCAGTGGGAAAAGCATAGCTGGCTGTTATTATTGTTAGTATCATCATGATTGTTTGTATTGCATGAGTGCCCAGAGGCCCCAGCCGAAAAAGGGTGCCATTGTACTAAGCACTGCATAAACATTGTGAGAAGCAGTTTTGTCATGAATAATTTATGCCTTATGGTGCTGGGAAATGTGAAAACCAAGAGAAGAAACAGTGGTCCAGAGGGGCGAGACTGGGCACTAAATGCTTGGTTGTGTTTCCCAGTGGTAGTCTGAGGACAAGGCTTGTGTTTCAAGGTGAAGTAAAACTCACTGGAAACTTCAGGCTCTGAGACATGACTCTGTCATTTGGCTCCTTGCTGCTGTGACAGGAGGAAATATGATGTTTCTCAGTTTCAGTGGGAATGAGAATAAGCTATATGAGAAAAACAAAACACAATGGTGCTTACAGTGTGGACCAGCTTCAAGCTGTTTATAAGCTGCCAGTGCAGCCCATAACTAATAAAGTTTGGATGTCTTTTAATGGTTGCTTTTCTGCTTCCATTTCCTTATGTTTCTTGGAGGCTTTCTGCTGTAGTTTCCCTTGAGATTGCTTTTGTACCTGTGAAAAATTTTACTGTTTGTATAAATAATTTGAATGCCTTGTCAGATCATAGCATAATATCAATCTGATTGACACAACCCTAATTCCAGGGAGAGGGAAATGCATATAGGAGAGGGAGAGAAAATTTTTTTTTTTTAAACTAAATATTTTGCCATTTTTAGTTGTTCTGCAGCTTTCATAGGTGTTTTTGAAAAGAAAAACACTGGGGTGTTTCATGGAAACCTTAATCTCCATGTTTTTCTGATCCCTTGGTTTGTATTTCAGATTTTTTTTTTTGTTTTTCTGTGCTATCCCAAAAAATGAAGAACTGGATTTGATGAATTCTCATTTAACATTGCTTCTTTTAGGGTTTAATGCAGACCTTTGTGGGTGAAAACTTAATAGCCTTGTGTGTGTCAATTCTGTTATGTGCTCATTGCCTCACTTTCTTGGCTCATAAGAGCAGCCCAGCCTCCTTGGCATTAGTTAGTTCCTTTAAACCATGAAAATGCCTAAAGCTATGGGATTTGCTGTGATAAAAGGTATGCCATCAGCAAATGCTCACCCTCAATACTGTTCCCAGCAGTGACACAGAGAGAAAGTCCTGTTCCTTCCATTCTGTTCTTTTCTATTTCTTCACTTCCTTTCCTTTCAAGCTCTCTTTCCCCCCACCCCCTTTTTTATTCCTCCATCTCATTTTCCACATTGCCATATCTCTATCTTTCCTTCTGTCTGTGCTTACTGCAAAACTTTTGCAGGCAACTCTGCAGAGTGGTGAGCACTGATCAAAGGCAGCCCCATGTCCTGTGCCCCAAGGTTAGAGCTCATCTGGGGCAGATGCAGAAAGCACAGCTGAGAAGGGCATGTGCCTGGTTTTCAAGAGCTAACTGAATAAAATAGGTTCTCTACTGACATTATTGGTCTGTATTGACCACAAATGACTTTCTGCATAGGTATATACTAAAGTTCCAAAGGATTATTAGTTTTCTCTCTCCAGCAGTCTCCTGCAGACATGTGAATGCAGCGAGTAAACCCTTAATGTATCAGCCTGTGCTTGCACCTGTCTTGCTGGCATTAAGGGGGATCTTGTGTACAGCATAGCCAGGGAGGGGGCTGAAGGGCCAGATGGGACTGTGTCCCTCTTGTGCTGAGCTCAGAACGTGATGAAGAGCACTGAGAAAGTCCCTACCCTACACAAGCGGCAGTGTGAATGTACCCGAGGCAGATGAGAAGCCAACTGGAAGAGCAAAGTGCACTACTTCTGAAAGTGTTAGCCAGAGCCCTGTAGCAGACTCCAGTTGCAAAACAGCCTTGATTTGAAAAGTTTATTCATTGCAATCTTCTGAATACTTACTCTTAAGATCTAGCATCTTAAGGGATAACATAGATGTAAAGAAAATGAGATGAAACTTTCATGTTCTTTGCCTTCGGGCTATTAGGCCACTGAACAAAGTCAGAAGTTGTGTGTGTCTTTGTGGTCTTTTGAGTGCCTCTGCATAGGCAGTTTTGAAACTTTTTCTCCCAAATATTTGAAGGAAGAAAATCATCAAAGGGAAACCTTTCTGATGAAAATACTTGGTTTCAGCAAATTCTCTCTTAAATAAATGCTCCCTGTAATTCCTCACTAGTTTAAGCTGGGATGTTAAAGGAAAGGGTTTAAAGGTCTTACATCAGTATATCAGATTCAAGAAGTGGCTTCTGACTAAGATAATTTCAGAGTTTTGTGGCTCATTTTAGAACAAATTGGATTATTTTCCCTCTACATTTATTTATTCTTGCAATGCTAATGAGAAAGAAAAATTATAGACACATTTTCTGTGAGTGGTGACTTGGTTCCATTCCTTTGTCAGTTTTTGTTACCAGCATAAATCTGGCTATTCCCCATTCCTAACACACTTTGCAGCATGACTTTCTGGCTTAAATGGGGGCACTGCAGCCTTTAGATCTTAATTAAATCATTCCTGTGTTCAGCTGGGAACAAATTAAAGTCTATCCAAAACAAAACTTTAGCAAAGTGAGAAGCAGAAAAAAACCAGATGGAGAGGAGTGAACACAAGTGTGAAGAAATTGAGGAACACAGATAACTAGAGAAAGCTGGTAAGGAGCACAGGCTAAAATATAAGGGATGTAATCCATTTTAATCTATTAATGAAGTAAAAGTTACATCAGAGTAATTGATTGGAGAGGTGCCTTGTGCTGCTGTTCAGCTGGTAGATTATTGCTTTTTTCCCCCCATCCAGTAGAACTGTGTTTCTCAAAGAGGCTTTTCAGAAGAATTCATTAGGGAGCAGAGTTGTTATCATAATATAGTTTTTCCTTCTTAAACCATTTGGAATACATAAATGCTGTATATAGTGCAGGAAAAAAGGAAGAAAACTATTTAGATAGCCATGAAAAGTTCTCTTCCTTTACAAGAAATAGAAATACTATGTTTAAATGTTTTTCTGAAATCCAGGTACTTTTACAGTCCTGGAAATCACAGGATAATACAGTTTCTGTTCCTAGACAGGAGTGTGAATCTCTGTGAGATTTTTTTTTCCAAGGTATAAAATCCTTGATTATACCAAAGCTAAGACTTCTGCATTCCACAGGGACAGGCATTTTATCCCCAAAATTCAGAAGCTCCCTGCACCCCATGGCACCTTTGCCCTTTACCACCATAGAAACCTGGTGCTTTGTAAAATTTGCTCCAGTTGAAAGGTAGAAAGGCCTTTCTAAAATATGCCTTCCTCTGAGCTTGGTAAGACTGAGTGAGCGCTAGGCCCTGGGAAAATTGTGTCTTGAAAATCTGATGTGGAACTTTTTTACTCTAACCTTCTATCAGCACAGCTTTTGCTATTTTGTATTATTTATATTGCTTTTGGGGACACTGCTTCATATTTATGCACAGGAGTTCAGCAGTTCCATGAGTGAATTGTTACCTTCTTTTCAATAAATGAAAATAAAGACCTGCAAATCTCGGTTTACAAAGCTTGAGTTCCATTAAAATGTAATTACCTCCCTTTTGTGCCTTATACATTAAGACTGGTTCAAATGGTGTGTGGCTTCTGCTCAACTGAATTACTTTCATTTGCTGCTTGCATAGTAAGAATGAGATTCTGGAATAAAGATGACTGTTTAAAGAGGACTGCTGCAATTCCAAATTGCATAGAGAAAGTTCTGCTAATCAAATTAACTTGTTTACTCGCTAAGAACCTGACTGAAATTTTTGTTACTGGTCATCTTGGGCCCACAGCAAGTGGATCTATTGCTAATCCATGACCAGTTTTTAATCCTGTGAATAATTCTAAGTCTTGTGAATATTAGTAGGGTTATTCTGGTGATGAAGGATTAGATAATCCAGTGCCTGTCCGTTGACACACTTTGCTCCTGCAGGGCTGTTTGGTTTTGATCTTGCTTGAAGTGCACTGGTTCCAGGGGGGAGCAGAGTGGCTGTGCACTGCTTGGATGTTGCACACTGCAGGGATTTGGAATTTGCTCTCTGCATGTGCCCTGCTCCTGGATATTTAGCCTGGCTGAGCAGGTCCCTGAACTGACCAAAATCTGCTCTTCTCAAATCCAGGATTTTCCTCCTTCTTTCTGCTTTGCTTCTGCCTCTCTGGACCCTGAATTCTACCATAGATAGCTCACAAAGATACCACCAACTGGTGTCTGGCACAAGTGGGCCACCTAACTTGAAAGCAAATAGGGCAGTGAGTAGATTTAGATTCAGATTCTGTGTGGGCTGGTGTGAACCTGAGTTTCATCTGGTTAAGTGTATTTACCATAGTGTGTCTCTGTATTTTTGGTAATGCTTGTCTGCCGCAGACGCATTCCCTGAAGGCAAAGGACAGCTGGTGCTCAGCTCTGAGGCTCTGCCTGTGGAAATACTGCACTCAATGGGGCAGGTGAGGTGAAGGAGGCTGCTGTAGGCCCAAAGCTCCTCAAAATGGCAAGGTTCTGCTCAGGATAGTCCCTGTTTATTGGGCAGCTTTTCCTGCTCCCCTCTGGGTCAGGGGTGTGTTGCTGGGGTCACACTGCTTTGCAGTGCCAGTGAGATGTGGAATCAGCATTGTGGCTTCTCCATCAGAAAGGCTGTCTCAGTGGGCTCTGCTTAGTCACTGTAATTTCTGATGGGACCATGTTAAGATGCCTGGTAGGAAATGGCTGAACTGAAGGCTTTAACATCCAGTCTGTGCTAACCTGAATTGAATTTTGATCATTTTTTCTGTATGGAACAGGAAACTGAAGGGGACTGTTGGACAGTGTACCAGGGAATCTTCCCCTAGCTGAACTGGCAAATGGCTGCAGCTGATGCTGGAGTTTGGGACTGATGAGCTGGCGGATAACTCTCATTGTTTGATCTTGTCAGCCTTTTGAGCATGGTGATTTCAGTCATTCCTGGTTACTCTGGGGAGGGTAGCACTGGCAAGGTGATCAGGATCATGTGGTTCCCAGTGTGGCTGTGACCCAGCAGCTTGTCATAAAAGTGGAAATTGTAGCATAGGGTGAACAGAGGTGAGGACAATAAAAGCCTGAATGACACAAATGCAAAGAGTGTGAAGAGAAATGAAAAAACATGAGCAAAGTGCATCTTAAAGCAACTTTATACATTGTTACCCATGGACATACCATAGCCTGATCATAATCAAAACAGGTAGAGTGTAGCTGTGAAAGGACTTGTGAATGAACATATGAACATCAGCATGGGTCAGCACATGGATATTGGTGTCTGTGGTGGGAAGTATGAAAGAACTTAAAGGCTGAGAAATATTTGGGCAGTTTCCTTTTTTACTTAAAAAAAAAAAAATTCCCACAGTTGTGTGTGTGCATGTCATTTCATGGAGCAAATATGCTGTGCATCAATCCAGATTACCTGTCTGAAAGATGAAGCTGTGGTGGTGTGAGTACTTTTAATGAGGGAAGAATTCCATCTGGCTCATGTCAATTTTACTCGGCTGAGGCCCAAAGCAGAGTCACTTGTCTTTGGAGGTAGATGGGTTTGGCAGTTTGGATGATGTGCAAATTACCACAAGGTAGACAAAGGGGAAGAATTGAGAAAGGAAGGGAATACCCACGGGCATTAAGTGCAAATAGATAAACAGTGGGTTGTCTGGAACCGCAGGTCAGTGAAGAGGGGGAGCTGGTGTGTTCATGTGACTCCAGACCACAGTCTTCTCCTGGACTCTTCTGCAGAGTCCTGCTGGCAGTCTGCCTGCATTTATATGTCTCCTTTGCTCTTAGTAAATGTGGTTCAAGTCTGCATAGTGCCCTGCTGCTTGTGCTGGGTCTAAATAAATGTTGCAGATTCCAGTGCTGGTCTGATTGATAAAATGCCACTGTTTCTTTCAGAGAAAGTGATGTTGTGTGGGGAATAAAACGTATGAGGGAGAGTGAAATCAATACAGAATCCAGGAGGGTCAGTCTTACAAAGAGACAAAATCAGAGGAAGTGGAGGATGTGGGTAAAAGAGAGTGAGGGGGGATACAGGCAATTTGCAGGGGTGGAGGAAAAGCTGTAGCTGAAAGCAAATGAGATACTAAGTCAATGAAAGATTACTTTTTCTAATGACAGGTTATGAAATATTGTCAGATTTTGTTAATAGCTCCAGACTACAGACATTCAGATGCACATGCAAGCACACACATACGTGCAAAAGCAGGGGGAGAAAAATTAGTTTTCAAATAAAAAAAATTACTTTTTCTCCTAAATTATCTCTTTGAGATTAAATTATTATTATCCCTTTGAAATTTAAGCAAAGTTTTTAAGGGAAAGAGATTTTAAAGCAGGTTATATGACTAAACAAGTATTTTATTTTGCTTTGACTAAAGGATTATTGAAAGTAATTTTTGTTTTGTTATAACAGGTGAAGAAAATGTTGATTTGAAACATTAGGAAAAAGGAAAAACAACAATCAGAGAAATGTGGTAGCTTAAATTTGCCTTCTGCTGGAGGTATCTGGCCCTATCCATACCTGAAAGAAATTGGTGTGGTTGCCTTGGCTTTAATGAAAACAAGCTGTTTTTACCACAACTGGTGATTCTTAGATTATGTTATGTAAATGAGTCAGAGGGAAAAGAATAATATTTAAAAATAACAACTCCACCTTAAGGGCTAAGTGCTCTTCTTCTCATTTAAGGTGATAGTTATTTAACCAGAGGGTGGTGTTCATGGCAACAAGATTGGCAGAGTTCAAGAAGTCCTTGGACAGCCCTCTCAGGCAACATGGTGTGATTTTTTTGGGTGGTCCTCTGCAGGGCCCGGAGTTGGACTTGGTGATCCTTCTGAATCCTTTCTAATTCATCATATTGTATGATTCTATGATAGTTTTGCTTGGTTTGGTTAATAATATCCAGGTTTAGGCAAACCTGGGTCTGCTTGCTTGCTGTTCTGGTTCCAGGAAAGATGCTTCACAGAGGCTTTGTTTCCCTCTCTCTGTGGTACCTGTTCTGGTTTGTGCTGGTATCAATAGGGATTCACTCATGTTCCCAGTGAGAACTGTTATTTTCCCCATTACAAGGTGACATGTGACACAAGAGTACCTAATCCTATTAATTTGCTTTAATTTCCAAGGTGCCTCTGTGAATTTCCTTTACCTATCGAATACCATGCTACCCTAGAGTACAGTGAAAGTTTCTGCAGGTGGTAGTACAAGATGCAAATTTTCACTTGTGCCTTGCCATCTTTCCCTTATGTACCCCAAATTAATTAGAGAAGCAGGTGCTCCTTATTCCTTTGCTCATCCCATCAGTCTAAGCTGGCTGGGCAGGCCATGCTCCCAGGACCCCCGGCCAAGCTCCCGTTGCCTCTCTTGCTTCCCGAGTGCACATAGGTGTCTGTCCCAGGGGAGCGGGGAAGGGTTGGCAGTGGAGGAGCTGGAGAAACAAGAGAGCTTTCTCCTCATGCTCTGGAGCTGCTCACACATTCAGAGAAAGCCAAAGGCTCACAATGAGACAGAAAGGAAGCAGGGGAAGGGTATATGTGTGGGTTGTGTGTGCAATGCTTTCTTCCCGCTCTCCACTGAGCCGTGACCCGGTTTCTCCAGGAGATGCCTGCTGTTTTCTTATTTTCCAAGCAAGTTTCTGAGACAATGCTTTGCATGCCAAACAGGGTCAGCCCCTCAGATAGGGAGGGTTCTGAGCTGAACACGCAATTCCCTCTCCATCTTCTCTACTGCCTCAATTTTCCTGTTATTTTTATTCTTCTCTTTTCCCTTGCTTTGTTCAAAATGAGGAGATAATTCTCATGTGAATGGAGAGGAAAAAAAAAAAAAAGGGGAACTTCCACGGGTTGTTAAATGAAATTTATTGCAGTGCCCGCTAGACACTGATTTTTTTATTGTTTTTGTTGTATCTTGACAGAATCCAAGAAGAAGAAAAAGGAGGGCAAGAAACAAGAGAAGATGCTCGATTAATGGAGTCAACCTGGGCAATGTGAGAAAGGGACATCAGCAAACACGATCAGTTAACAGTTTCATTTATACCTAGGCATCTTATCCTAAAATTATTTATAGCTTAATGGTACCATAGAAGGAAAAAAGCAAACACACAAAAAAAATCTTTTTTTTTATATTACTTTAGTATTTTTAATGTATAACCCTAACAACGACTTTTAGAGGCCTGTAATAAAGGACTCCAAACTCATTTAGAAAATTATTGCATATTGAAATTGTAGAGGTTTTTAATTTTTTTTTTTCTAAAGTCTTGCCATAGGTCTCAGTCTGGTAATTAGTACATGCAAGCAGAACCTGAGCCTGTGTGGGGCTCTGCTGAAGCCAGTGGTACCCTGTGTGAACATAGCACTCTGGCTGGATGCATTTATATTTAAGATGGGGACCTTATATCTGAAAAATTGAGGCCTGTTTCTTAATATCTGATTATGTCTGCATAACTGTATGAAACTGTTTGTTTAAGGAAAGGATGGGGGCATTTATTGAGTATTTACAAGTATGGGATTTTCTTGGATGTGTGCTTAATGCTTATTCCAAAACATCACCATCTACAGGTAAAAACCAGTAACACTCCTTTCCTTAACCATATTTTGAATGCTGGCAGTAAATCTAAAATCTTTCAACAACTGGACATAAAAGGGTCCTAATTTTTCATTATTTCCTAGCGATGCTTTTTCAAAGTGGAATGACAACAAAACTTTCCACTTTTCAGCATATCAGTGTTGGTGGATGGTAGTGTCCTCCATTTCACCTATCAAAGCTGAAAAATGCTGTATTTTATTTCTTCATTTTGACAGAAGGGGGAAAATAATTTTCATAAAAGATCTAGTTGAAATTGTTGTGATTCTGCCTAACCCAGCTCTCTTTTGTATCAGTGGCAAAATTCCTGTTAATCTTAATTATAGCTGGTTAAAAACCAGGACGTCTGGTGGGAAATAAAAGGAGAAATCTGTTTGAAAACCACCAGAGGTAGTTCATATTTTTGACCAAAAAAGGGACAATTTGTGGGACCTGAAACAAATAGGAATGAAATATTTTTTGGTTTATCTTTTAGTAAAACAGAAGGGAAATACAAAACAAGTATCTTCTGCTTTCTTCCACTTTTATATAAGCAAAAACCCTTGGGAAAAGCTCAGTCAACATAAAATTAGTTGTGATTTTTTTTTTTTAATATAGTCTGCAGAGGAAAAAAAGAGAAAAATTACAACCAGCTGTTTTTCAGTTTGTTCCGTTTTACCTGATATAAATGATTCTGAATCCTAAGGGAAAGTAGAAAAAAGATCTAACAAATGGCTGGTCTGTCTCCAAGTAAAGGGCTGTTTAACAAGCTGACAACAAGCAGACCAAAATTTTTAGAGGAAACATAAGGGGTTTCAGTGCCCAGATAAAGTTCAAAATCGGACTTCGGAATTCTAAATGTTAAAATTCAGCAGCAAGAAATAAGCTTTGCTGTTTGTGTGGGCTGCAGGTTTGCCTGCTGGTCAAGAGGAACAGTCTCTCCTGCATGGCACCCACTGACTTCAGTGAAGCTGCAGCAGGCTGTGTTCATCTGAGTAAATCACATTTCTCTCTTGGGATTAGCCTGTAGACAAGCAGAGTCTTTTTTCTTTTCATACTAACATCACTCCCCTTTTCTATGAGAAAGAATTGTAACAATTGTAGAGCTTGCCCTCTTTTTTTTCGTGTGGAGGGTACAGCTGATCAGGACTCACGATGAGGCAAGTCCTTCTGTTCCCAAATACTCCTGAAGCCTCCTAGCCAAGGCCGCACATAGCTTAAGGTAGACTAGCCTCACAATTCTTTCCTAGACTCCTTGGGTGTGTTTTCCAGTCTGTGTTGATGTCCTTGTTGTTTTGACCATGCTGAGTCTGTGGTATAGTTAAAAGTGTCCCCCACACATGGTGGAGGTGCAATGACCAAATCTAAAATCATAAAGGCTCATACTTAGGTGGTTCTGGGTGCTATTTGGTTTGTTCATGGTCTAATCAGGTCTACCTGCGCTTGTGCCTCAGACTTAAACTAATGGTTTGGTAGGTCTGGTTGAAAGCAAAGGGAGAAGGAAACTTTTTTTCACTCACCAAAGGTTTGTCTGTCTACATGCTGCATCAGTTCACTTGAAGTGGCTCAACTTTGAGTGCCAACACTGTTGCACCATTGTCTCACACTGGTTAATCTAGTCCATGTTTCATAGGGAGCTGGCAGGAATTGGGAATGATGTTGAGACCATCACTTTGATTGTTGTTTAGCAAACCTTAGATGTGACTTCTTATTTCCACCTCAGTGAGTATAAAGAAAATAAATTCCCCTCATGGTCCTTTTGTTTAACTGCCCATCTGGCTTGTTAAAGGAACATTCCTAATATATTTTGAAGGAAGCCAGTCAGGTTCCTGTGGTGGCATAGAGCCTTCATGGAGAGAGTTTACAGAAAACAAGGAAACGAAACAAAAAAACATCATGTTAGGACCAGAAGAAGATTCAGCAAAGGACATGAAATAGGAGAACATTTCTTATGTATTACTCATCCACATATGTTCATATCTATATTGGCATCTTATTGTTGACAGCAATTAGAGTAGTAGTTTATAAGCTTAGAATGAAAAAAATTTCCAATAAGCCAGAAGAAAACATTCAGTGGAAAGTCTAGCTATGCAAGAGATGATAAAGTAATTTATGACAGAACACAGAGGAAGATTGAATAGGTCAGTCAGATCAGCTTTAAAAGGAGGCTCCCAATACCTAAAAGGAGCTCTTGTTCCACTAGTGACATTATCAAGAAAGCAAAAGGCAAGATTCTGAACAAAACCTCTTCCCACTCGTCTTGATCAGTTTCTACTTCAGTCATTCTGAAACTTCTCCATATTTGCTTTCTAATCTTCTACCTTCCCTGCTTTGGGAGGGCAAGTGGTCTGACAGTGCTGTGGGAGCAGCTACTTCAGATGAAAAACGTGTTTACCCTCTTGGTGCTATCCTATTACAATGAAAAATGACTTAGCATAGATGAGTTGCTTACCTAGTTTAACGGACAGAAATTTGTTTCATGAATGTCCCTCTCGAGGAGTGGTTTACATCTTCATTTGCTACAGCTGTAATGGAGTATGGGGGGGGGTGATAAAAAAGCCCCAAATGACAGCCTTTTTGTGAGTGTTCAAATCTATTATAAAAGAGATGGGTGAGTTGCTGAACATCAGCTATGGATGAATCTGCATCCAGATTCTGGATTCCAGTGAGTTTAATCCTGAATATATTTGGGTATATCTCCCTTCTCTTTCTCTAACTAAGCTGAGGCAATGCTGCTTTCAGTTAGGCCTGTCTATATCTTGATTTAAAACAGCGTTTGAGGACTGGGACATTTTCTGACTTAGACTGGTCTTCTGACAGAAATGCCCAGGTCAGCCTGGCCTATTTAGCAGTCTGTTAAGTGCAGGAAAACTTCTGGGCAAGGCTCCAGGAAGGGAAAATGTTTGTTGTACATGCAGGTAGATACTAAATTGTAATTTACTGATTTTCATCTTCTAATTCCATAATGACATTCTGGGCTGAACTGCTTTTCAAAGGAGAAAGAAGAAATGAAAGAATAACAATTACAAAATGTATAAACAGGCAGCTTTGGAGAGTTGGTTAAGAAAAGACAGATAGGAAATCAGGAGCATTTTACATTTTATACAAATTTCTATTGCTTGTTCCTTACACACAAAAGGCAGAAGTACTGGTTGGCACATTTGTTTTTATGCTTTCCCTGATTTGTGCCTTAATGAAAACGAACCAAATGTAAAGTGTTACAGAGAAGTCCCACTTCAGCCTCTAAGTAAAGTGTTCAAGTGGAGACAAAGTCAAAAGGAGACAATAGTACACAGGCTAATATCAATGTTGAGGGTGGACAACAACCTAATTTTCCCTCAAGTCTAGGAACTGCAGCAACATTAACAATGTAAACTCACCACTTTTCTAACGCAATATATTGATGAGGTGGACACCATTTTGATATCCCACAGCAGTGGGATTTCATGTTTCCACATGAAAAATGTCTCCCCCAAATCATCCAAAGGGGAAACAGTATGTCAGTAGGGGGAGGTGTCTTGTATTCAGTCCATTTTAATTCTCTAGGATGGCACATCTCTAAAGTTGAGACTGAGTTCTCTCCTTTACAGAGACAGATTATACCTGTTGCCTGCCTTCCCACGCTTATCCATAATTTTGATAGCTTTTATTCTGTCAGTTCTGCTAAGGCACTCTTCTTCATCAGCTTCTGTGGAAGTTGATGATCTTTCCTCATTCTTGAGACTATATTCTCCATGTCTTCCTGGATTGTTGCAGAACAGCCCCAGGAAGCCCATATCACACATTTCCTCCTACTGTGTCCTTCTGAAATTAAAAGACACAGTAGCAACTTTTTAATCATTGTATGATGGTGAACAAGGAAGTATGATAATGAGCAAAGAGAGTCCCTGGATTCATTGGGAGAATGGACTGCTGGTGAAACTTTCCTCATAACTTGACCACAATTGTCATGGCTTCCCAGGGGACAGAAATGATCAAATGATCATCTCAAAAATTAGAGACATTGATGCAGGAGTGTCTGTCTTCAAACAAAAAACCACAGAAAAGAGAAAACCACCTTAACTAGATAAATAGTGACAAGCAGCTGTATCCTTTACCACTGTGCTCTTTTATCATCAAGTTATTGTGGTGCATAGAGTTTCAGGGATAGTGAAAGACTTGCCTAAGCAGGTATATAGCATGAAGAGAGCCTCTTCCACCCATGGAGAAGATGTAGGTAATCTCATTCATAGGAGCATCAAACTTTGCTTTTGGAACAAAACTAAACAATGCTGAAATTGAATAATTTTCCTAATGGCCCCTTTCTGCCACTCTTCACAAATGATTGTCTGTCTTGTGGCCTCATCACTCTGAACTGAGCAAGAATCTGGGAAAGCATGAGAATTCAGCTATATTCAACTATTATTATCTCATTAGTGGGGTTGTACAATTCTTTAGCTCTTTCTGCAGTTTGCCATTTAAATTTGGATGTCTTGGAGTCCCAGATGGGTAAAGAACTCTGTAAGTATCTCCTAGCCTTTAAACCACTTGACTTTGAGTGAGTTGTATATATATAAGCTGTACCTACAGATTTGACTAATTTCTTAAAAAACCCATGGTAACAAACAAAACCCACAATAAAACTGAAAACATGTCCAAAGAGTGGATTTCCTGATGAGCTAAAAATGGAGGCGCAGAAGTATTCCCATTGCAGAAAATCACTGAAAGTTGCAGAAGATCATTGAAAGTTAAAGACTGTACAAAACCTTTAACCTTGAATTCAGTGATGGAAAGCTAGGAAAGTGGGTAGCCTCTGCAGGGCTATTTTACCCACAGCCAGTTTAATTCAATTAATTTTGCTGTTTGAACTCCCTCGCTCTATTCTATCTTGCAACAAGACATTATTTAACTTTTCTTATTATCATTGCACTCCCCATATTACAATCATGTAGTTTATCTAGACTTTTACAGCTGGAGGAAATGGCTGTGATAGTGCAGAGTGTGTTGTGGTTGCTAGGTGGCCTGAAGCAGAGACAGGCTGCAGCTTGGAGCTAGAATCCACCTAATGCAGATGTCAGCATGAGACACAGCAGCTCTCTAAATATACACACATGCATACTGCATATATATATACACACTATATATACATTCATACATAGGGGAAAACTCCAGAAAGGTGCATGCATAACTCTAAATGTGAATCATGACCAGTGCTGCCACATTTTCAGGCTGTGGTTGAAATGAAAGTGCTTTTTGTCCTGTGCTGTTGTTTAAGTGAGGATACACAAGTAGGATGAAGAGCTAGATTTCTTCCCACTTGCCAGCACTTCAGTTTAAGGATAGCTGTGTCCAAGGGAAATGCAAAACACACGCCAATGTAATGGCCAAAAGGACTTACTATCACAGTGATGTTCTCTTCTGTCACACAAAGTACACACAAGAGCTTTGTTCAAAGCTTTGAAGTGGAGGAACTGCTTCAGTTAAGTGTGAACAAATAAACACAGACAGGAAAAGTCTTTTTCTCTGCCAATAAAAAGTGAGGAAAATGGGTAAAATAAGATGGAAAAATAAAAGTAAGAGAGAAATCATATTAATTCTTTTAGTTTGAGGGGTAAACCGAAAGGAGAAATTAAAGTCAAAATAACAAAGCCTGAATATCAAGTTCAATGGATTTCTAATTCTGTATATATCTATTAAACCAGTGCTATATGATATCTTCTTATGGGTTATTTTCTTTTCCTGTTCCCTTTCCTTTTTTTTTCCAGTTTGTATATTGATTTTTGTAAGCTAGCAGTGTGTTACCTTTTCAATTTTTTAAAACTTGTATGAAAGCCATATATCCATATTGTAGAATGAAAGCATTAATCCTGTAACATCCCTTGATGTTTCCCTTAGCTCTGTGGGATTTTGGGGGGCTCTAGCGAATGTATATGTTTACCAATTGTATCAGCGTAATTTACTTGCTCTTAGTGGCGATGAAGAATTAAATAAACTAATACACAGATGCATGGTGTTCTCATTTGGTTGTGGAAACTGTTTCTGGAGTTTCTTAAATTAATTCTAAGTATATAATGGTATCTCTTTATTATACTAGTTTTTTTTTTGGCTGTAGGTGGGACTTGTCACATGAACAGATCTGTAAATTCTGAAAAAGTTTTAGTCTGTAGAAAGTGGTCTGCCAGAAAGTGAATCTAGCAGGAAACATTTCTTTGATTTGTGCCCACTAAAGCATGTCTGTCCCAATTTCCTGGCACTTTTCAGTTATTTTAAGCAGCTTGTTTCAGTATACAGTTATTTCAACTTGTGTGACATTGACATAATGATGGATTACAGATGAAGAGGTTGACTTTTTTAAAACTTACACTATCAGGTATGCAGTGGTAAGCCCTTATTCCCAGCCTCGGGAATAACAGTATTTAGCAGTAACTTCAATGTGTGTGTGTGTGTTTGGTGAGAGGTAATTAAGACTCAAGAGTTCAAAAAAGAAACTCCACTCCAATTTTTCTGAGTCTTTTTTTTCTGTGTCCAACTATTAGTTAAAATCTTAGAATAATTAATTAATTAACTACTCCATGAAAACCATTCCATCAGTCACTGCCAAAAGAGGGAGTTGCTTCACATTTTTTACAAGACAAGGAGATTGATATAGGCTTCTAAAATTGTTTGGAAGGAAAATAAGTATTGTAAGGTATAAAAACTGACAGTACATTCTTCAAAGCACTAATGGACTCAGAAACCTAAATCCTATCCTTGGAAAGGAGACCAAGTACTCACTATTGTTTAATTACAAAAGAAAAATTTTAATTCCTTTTTAATATGCTGCTTGGCAGTTAGTTACATTTTTAGCTTGCAGGGTAGTGAGAGAATTTTAAGATGCTCTTGTACTTCCATGTGAGGAAATACTGATCCTGTCAGTAAATATGAGCTGCTCGAGGAATATGTCAAGTCATGGTTAACTTCCCTAAGCTTCATCATGCTGGAGACACAGTTCTGGATTTCTCATATCCTTCCCACCTCTGTCTGCAGATACTGACTGACCTATAAACATGGAACAGAGCTTTTACAACCATTCTTTTCGATTGGGTTGCTTTCCTGGAACAGGGTCTTAGGACCTTTTTGGTTTCTCATGTATGGATTAGATGAATGGAGAGGACTTCATGCAGAAGAGACCCAAGTTCTGCTACCACTTTGCGCTCCAAGCTTTTGGGAATGGTGTTTCATTAGGTGGGCCTGGATGGAAGGAGGACCACCAGAGGTGAGCGGGGTGAGATGTCTGCAGGCAAGTATCTACTAGCAGCACAGAGCCTCTTTGAGACCTTTAAGACCCCAGAGCTAATCTGGTGCACTACTAGAGCTGAAGTTCAAAGCCTTTTTGCACTTCATCATCCCTCTGCCCTTGCACAGGATAGACCTGTAATTAAAACTCAAATGCATGATAGTTGCCCTCACACAGACACAGAGACACACTCACTTCATCCCTTGCCTTGTAGATGATGCCGCAGCACCTGATTTTCACTGAGAATTTGCAAAATTAACTCCTCTTGTTCAGGATGAAACCTTCTCACAAAGTAGTAATCCAGGTTTTTGTCCTTTATTTTTTATGGTGACATGGGAATTTGCCTACATGAGATTCTCTGTTTTTCTTAGTTAGCTGGTACTAATCTTCTCCAGTGAAACCCAAATGGAAGAAAAAAGCCCTGGAATCTTGTAGTAAAACACAATTCTATTATAAAATCTTCACTGGGAGCATTTCTGAAGAAAGATTATTACATTTGTGGTCAAATGAGATTTGACATTAAATGTAAATATGCATACACACAGAGACTATCTTTTACCGATAAATATCTCCATCTTTGCTGGGTACCCTGAGTTACAGAAGGCTTTGTTGCTACACAATCATCACTGAAATTATTGTCTCCATTGGCAAAGAATGTTTTTTGTTTGTGTTTATTTAGTCTCTGCTTTCTTAGTTAACAATTTTTATTTACTGCTTCACACCATTTCTACCACAGGAGCAAATGACGAAATCTTGGATCTGAAAAGGTCAGTAACAATTTTTTTGTTCTGTTTGAGTACATAAAGCCTTGCAAGACCAAAACACACCCAAAAATCTGTCTTACAAAGATTATTTTCAGTTAATCAACAGCTGTTTAAGAATTTTTATTACTTCTGTTTATTACTGGAATTTCTGGAGGCAGAGTAAGAGAAAAGTGTTTTATGTTGGGAATGGAGGAAAAGCAAAGATCTTTCTATAATGAAAATTCACTTTCATACCCTTGCATTTTGAGATACAGACTTTCCCCCCCCCCAGATATAAAATTTTAAAACCCTACTGTTCCAAATAAGTGTTCTGCACCTGAATAATTATGTGGGGGCTTTCTGGCTGAAAGCTTTTTTATTATATTGATTTTTAAAATTTTTATGACTCATTACAGTTCACTAGAGATGCTCCTGGGATCTAGATATTCAACCTTGGTCAAGTGCAGTGGGTGCTGCTTCAGGGTGCACAGTGGGGCTCAGTAGGATGAAGTGGCTGCCCAGCGATGTGCTTGATGCCATAGGAATCTCCAGCTGGAAGGGTGAACCAGCTTCCAATTCCTCCTCAAAGTATTTGTGGTGGAGGTAGTAGCCAAAGAGATGTAACACAAGGCAATATTATCCCTATTGTTTTCCCCTTCCTTTCTTTTCTTTCTTGCTTGTTTGCTTTCTTTGTTTCCTCCACTTTTTCCTTGAGCTTAGGACTCACACTGCTGACCTGGAATTTAGAAATGATTACCTGAGAAGAAACGTGTCCATGTCTGCAATTACATAGAGTCACTGTTGTAAATAGTCTTAAAACTTCTGTGGGGCTAGAAGATATGGGAAGAAATTCTGGGTAGAAGTGGTTTTGAAAAGTGGGAATAGAATCCCTGGTGTAAAGATCAGCAGAACAAAAAACTGGGTATGTGTATTAGAAAAAGACACAAGAAAGGACACAGGCTGGGGCACTGAAGAAACCTGTCCCAAATATAGGTTTGCCTGGGTGGTTGCTGGAACTGGCTGCAAGGTAAGACAAGTATATCTGACATATAAAAATATATAGGTCATATATCTATATATATATATGCACACACACACACATATTTAGTATATCTGACAAGATATACTAAAAAGGATTTATGTTGAATTCAGGACCTGATTTTGGATATATTCCAAACATGAACTGGCCAATTTTCTGCATGGAAAATTGTGTTGAGACTCATGATATAATGTGCAAAGATCCAAAAATATGTAATATCTCAGTTCTGTAACAATTTACATGAGTGTTGTGCGCGTAGTGGTACTGACTCAACAGGACACTTCCCAGTGCCAAAAGGGGTGGCAAAACCAGGTCTCCATTTATCCCTAGCTGGGAATGAAGTGCCATGTTTGTTCTCTTTGCTGCTGTTCTCCTTTGCTGACAGGGGTCCATCACACCCCCTCTGTAACTGAGTGTCTCAGAGACAAAACATGCGCTCCCTCTGATAAACACTGTTTTGTAAGTAGCTGAATTTGAACTGGGCCTGGGTTATCACAATTGCTACTTGCCATCTTATCAGGAAAGCTCCCTAAATAAGCTACTGCTCTATCTGCTCACATGCAAAAGAAAAAGACCAGTCAATTTTCTTTCAGCGCAGGGTGCCCTGCAACCTCTCACATAAGGGTCACAATGAACTGGTACAACAGAGTAAGAAAAAGGCAATGGAAAAGGCAGCCACTTTGTAGCATTTATGCTACAGGTCTCTAGAGACTTCATCAAGAGAGATGAAAATAGTCTAATCTTAAATCCAGAAATATACTTTACTTGCTGTTGTTATTAGCAGCAATTTCACAACTGTATAACAGCCATTATTGTGATTTATGCTGCAGTTTAGTGATACACTCTCAGTTAACACCTTTGATTCAGAGATTTTCATGCAGTTTGGCAGCGCTCAGCACCCACCACCCCTGTGTGTGGGGTCAGAGGTTAATCTCAGAGGCTGTCCTTAAGCTCCCTCTGTAGTCAATGGAGTATGACAAGTCCATTCAGAAGGTGATTCAGACCAGAGGGCTAGTTTAGCAAATCTGAAAGATGTCACAAAGGGCCTCTATCCTTGCTAGATGCTGAGGGAGCTTAGGGAAATGAAGTGTATGAGGATGACTGGAGTTTTGCTTGGTAGTTTGCCCTTCTAATAAGGTTGCAAGCTGCTAAACTGGAAGGCAACACTTCAAAAGTGTTTAGGAATTTAAAAACTAGAGTATCTTACAACTCTGAATACAGGGACCCAAATGTGTAAAAGGCAAGTGGACTACAGCCATGTATTATGGGAGTGAGTGAATTTATCTGAAGTCCCAGTGCAAAACTGCCCTGCCAGATGGAAGGACTGCCCACACAGCACAGCTGGGAGGGACCAGAGAGTGTGAGAGAGGTGACAGTGGAGAGCTCACTGCTCCTCCTTGGCCCTGGTGTTGGTATGGAGGAGAGGGGAGGCAAAGTCCGTGCTTTTGTTCCCTTTCCCCCAATGGAAGGAGGGAGGGAGGGAGGCTGAGCCGTGCCCCTGGCGAGCTCCGGGTGCTTTGTGGCACACAGCAGGTGCGAGGGGAGCTCCTGTCCCCGGGTGAATGCGCGGCTGGGCGCGGATACCCCGCTCCTTTCATGGCCCCGCTGGGAACCAGGGCAAAGCCACATTTCTCAACAGCAGGCCAGGAATTCCTGGAAACAAGTGAGCACAGGAAGGGGCCATGGAGGGAGAATGGGGATGGTTTGGGAATGGCTCTGCAGGACCACTCCTTATCTCGCTTTTCCCGCTGAGAGATTTAGGGCTTCGTCCCACAAGGCGATCAGCGTCTCCTGAGAGACCTCAAACCAGTGCTTTAACTACTTTTCTCTGTCAAAAGCTCATCTGAGTACCTTTTAAATTCTTCAGTTGCAAGGGGCTACATAAACTTAAACACAATTATCCTGGTACCCACAGGCCCCTCTTCTGCACACCCCAGTTCCTCACTTGCTCTCTGTTTGAGGCGGGTGAGCTGTTGCCACCCGATGCTCTTCCCCTGCTCCCGTATCAGCAGCTGCACTGACAGGAGCCCTCAGCCAAATGCCTGGCGTGTGGGAACCTCTGCCAGGACAAAATCACATATTTAGCTCTCTGTGCCAGTGCCAGCTGGGAGGTGTGAACGCCAAAGAGAGCAGGCCTGGGGCTGCAGCTGGCTGGCCGTGCTATTGATCCAGAGGGTCAGCCAGTGTCAGAGAGCCTTGGAAAAACAGAGAACCATAGAATCATTGAGGTTAGAAAAGACCTTTTATATCATCAAATCCAACCATTTAATCTGGAAATGCCACATCCATGAGTTAAAGCAGAAGGCTTGGGGTGCTGAATTTGCTTTGTGTTTTTAATACTTAGAGTAGGTCTATAAAAAACAGAGAGGGTGACTTTTTATGCAGGCAGATAGTGATAGGTCAAGTGGGAATGGTTCTAAACTAAAAGAAGCTGCCTTTAGACACGCAGAGACACTCTGTACATATCCATGGAAAAAGAAACAACTGTGTGCGTAAGAAACTGATTTTTTGTATTGCCAATCAGCATATAATTTAGGAACTACTAAACTGACATTCCTACAAGTCACAACTTTCTATTCACAAGAAAGTCTTTGGCATTGAACCACAGCTGTGCTGTGGACAATTAATGGATGTGATTGGTCATTTTCAGTCATTCCACCCCAGTGACAAAAAGGGATTGCCACTATCTACACCAGAAAGTCAGCTTGAACTATGTGAGGAAAGGACAAAATGAGAAATCATGAATAAATACAGCATAAGAAAGGTAGCAGGTTCACAGTGAAGTGTGCAAAGAATATGAGCCATAAGTAAACAACTTTTAAGCTTTGTTTACAGTTTGGATAAGGTTTTGCCTGGCAAGTTGGAGAGATGACAGGATAAGTTTTCTTCCTACGTGTATCTAGTGCTTGCAGTGCACACCCTGGCTCTTGCCAGGGAAAGAGGAGTTTTTTTTTTCCTAGTCTGCCAGGTAGGCTTGCAAAACAGCACTCACAAAATCAGACAGACTACCACTCAAACCAGTCAACAGCTCTGCATTGAGAGCTTTCAAAGGGCAAGAGAATGGATTGCAGGTACCTTTTGGCTTGGAATGAGAGGCTGAAATAAACTCTCTTGCTTAGCATTATTCATAACTGCAAACACCCAGCAAGATGTCAACATGCCATGCTCATATCTTGCCAAGAGCTTAGGGACTTTAGCTCATCTCTGTGGTGAGAGACCTCTGCTTAGGCTCTCTGCTCTCTGTCAAAGCACATTATGCCTTTTCAAGCTACTTGCTTTCTAATCTTCACCTCATTAGAAGGGCTGGCTCCAAAACACATATTTAACAGTCATGGGATGGAGCTAAAAGCTTTTCTCCATGCATTTGCTTTGTATGTGTGAATTCTTTTAATTAGAACCTTCCATACTCCCTTTTTAATTGCTTGAATGTTGGAAATATTTAGAAAGAAATCTCGACTTCTTTTCTATGCAACTGAAAGGAAACATAGTGAATGAAGAGTTAGCACTAGCTGCTTTTTTAAAAAGCTGGTCTGGAAGAGCCCTGAGCCTTGCTTCAGATAGATGTCTTCCCTTTTGGCCTTCTGGGAAATGATTGGGTTTGACCTAATCCTGAATATTCTTTACCCAACTGCAGCATCCTAGAGGCAGGAGGCTCTGCAAGAGGCATCATGTTTACAAGCAGCATTTGGAAGAGCTTTTATCTCCATTTCCCCCCAAGAGTGGGCTGTAAAGAAATGAGGTGGGATGGTGAAGAGAAACAGTTGATGTTCTCAGCCTGCTTTATCCACTCTTTGTGTTAATGATGCCCTGCAGAGTTCATTTTCTATCTGTCCCAGGTAGAGAATGCATTGGAGATGGCTGTTTTACACTATGTTTATGCCAGTCATGCTTTTCTAATATACATACATAGATTTCAACATACAGCCTATATCTGAATATATTTTTACATGGCTTATATGTGAATTCTATGGGTTCTCTGCTAAAAACTCAGTGTATGCTTAAGTTGTGGAACTGTTTCTATTCAAGTTGCCATCACAGTTAAAAATCTAAACAGGTTCAAATAATGATTGGACAAATTAATAGGAAAAATTCCCCAAAACTTTCTGATAAATAGAGAACTGTTTGTAATTTAAGAAACCTCGAAGAGGTAGCTGTAAAGTTGGCAGTGCAAATTAATTAGGAGCTAAGAGGTTGCCTTCCTTGCCCTGAATTTGTTCTTTCCCCTGATGCCACTGGTCACTGTCTGTATTGACAACTTTTAAGGCTGGGATGATGTTTGACCTCTAAAACTGCCTCGCAGTACCAGCCCCAACAGGCAAAACAAGGCAAAAGATAGCAGATAAACCTAAAGTATTGTGGAACAATAACCAGAAAAAGAGAAAGGGATAAGACCACAAAACTTTCTGGCCATGTAGAGGCAGCACACAGAGCTTGCTGGACTTCACCACCTACCCGGTTGTTTGCCCTCTTTTTTTTTTTGTAATGTTTGCAATGTTTAACTGTAATAATGCTCATACTGCAGTCTCATACTGCAACTTTTATTAGACATCATTTCCTTCTGTTTCCCTGCCACAGCAATCTGGTGTCAGTGAGCACAGTGGAGCAGAGCTCAAGGAGAGCAAAGAGAGCAGAGAGCCCCGAGGGACTCAGCACTCACGGGCACTCCCAGGGAGCCTGGCAGTGCATCCTGCTGCTGCACACCATGAAGGTGAGGGCTGCTGCCATCCTTTCATGTCTTCTGCCCTCCTCTACTCTGGAACCCTGTCACAGAATCCAGCAAAGCCTGAAATGTCATGTACCAGTCCTATATTAGTGCTTTTAAGCATTATTTATCCTATAGTTACTAATATTTTTTTAAATGAGCAAATAATTCTCACACTATTTTTTTTCTTTTGGTCCTACTCTTCTATAAGTCTGTTGCTCCTGAACAGTTCCTGCATGCTGGGTGCTTTCATGACTGGAAATTAATTGCAAGCATTTTCCTGCAGAGATTTGTTGTGTGACTTCTTGGTGGCTTTTCAGCTATGCACTTTCAGTATGGCATGAACTAAGCCTCTGTCCCTAAGTGAGTCTGTGAAACGATTAGAATTGCCTTGCTGGCAGAAATTATAACATTTTAAGATTCAAAAATTGACAAAGATGAGCTATTTATTCTGACTTTTTGTCAGCAAACCACACTGCTGGGTTCTTTCCAGAGAGTTAACAGAAAAAGGGCATCTGTGCATTCAGAGGGAACCCACTTATAATCTGAATTACTATTAGTGGAAGACATTTTACACTTGATTTAATGAGAGTTTTTTGTTTTATCTGAGACTCCATGTCTCTTTGCTTTGGCTAAATTTCCACTGAACTAAATGGAAGCCTGACAATCAGAGGAATTGAACCATCATGCCCTCATTTTCAACAGTTACAAAATTCTTTATTTGAAGCTGGGAAATTTCAGTAACAGGTGAACACCCCTGCACAGATAATTATTTTTCATACCCTAAAACATAAATGGGAAGGTTGTCTTTCTGCCAAGGGAATGTGCTTATCTATTTTTATTTTCCTGTAGTGTAGTTACAATTTGAACCTGTTCGTAAGGTGCTGGTGTGCACTCTGAATGCAAACCAGCCATTGCTGACGGGTTGGTGTGTATTGTGATCCCATGAGCAGACAATAAAATTGTACTACTGTGTCCATACATTGCTGAAGAGAACAAAAGCTTCCCAGGAAAACGAAAAAATCCAGGCAATCCAGGAGACTAATAATAACTTGAAACTTTTCTCTTCAGTTGTGGCTACAAATATATAGAGTTGGCCTATGATGCAATTCAACCAAAAGACACATCATTATCTTATAATGAAATTATTTGATCTTCACTTATTTCCATCTTGAATACATCATTACTGAGTTTTTTTCATTACTCCCTTTACATTGTCATGCAATTTTCAAGACAGAGTGAACTCCATTAATTTATCCCCTTTTACTGCTGTAGCTGTGAAAACACATTTCCAGCTTTTAGCTGTCTCTGCTGCTGGAGATGGCCTCCTTTTGCAAGCACAGCGACACCAAGACAGTCTGCTGTGATTCCCCAGGCATCCAGCACGAATCCCAAGGGCTGACTTGCTCTCCCAGCACAGCCATCTTTTCCTCTACAGAAGAAAAAGTCTAGAAAAGATCATTTACTACGTGGACTAGAGAAGGTGTTTTGGTGCCAGACAGACTGTGCCTGTTGTGCAGGCACCAGACCTTTATTTTGACTTTCCAGATTGTCCCTGTCACATGGTGCAGTGCTTTGCAAGGTCACTGCTCAGGGCAACTTTTAGCTGGGACAACTTCATGGTTGCTTTTATCCTTTCTGGTCCTCCCTAATCTGGCATCACCGGTGTCTGAGCTCTTCTGCTTGGCCACCCTCAGAAATTTCCTTCTGTACTGACCATCAGGTAATGTGGTGACTAACATCCCATTTTTGCGTTTGTCACAGTAATAGCCCTTGCCATCTTTACTGAAAAATCAAGTGAAGTTTGAGAGAGTGTGTTGGGGGAAAAACAGGGCTGCAAGTCATTTTATAGAGCTGATAAAACCTTAGGCAAGTGAGGGCAAATCTACCTTATGGACTATGTAAAAAAGCCCCACACTATCATCCTGGGCATTTTGCTTTATTCAGTGTCCTTTTTCCATCCCAATGTAATTTGATTTGTCATTTATACCAGGGGAATAACATAAAAGCTTTCTCTGTGTGTATTTCTCTCTAAGCTCCATCATCTGTGAGCAGTTAGGTTGGAGACCAGACAGATTGCCCTGGGACACTAATTAATGCAGAGCATTTACTGACATTACATCACATTAAAACCAATTACACTTCCATTACACTCATCTACTTTACCCTTCCTGTATATGTGCCTGTTGAATCCAGTCCATATTTAATTTGGGAATGGATTAGCTAATGAGGTGGTAGAATCAGTTACCAGCCTGGCAGCAAGGCAGTGAAAGCCATCCATAAAACACTTTCTGATTTGGAAGTTTTCTCTGAAGAGCAGCAAAGAAAAAGGAAGATGGAGCAGGGCCTTTTCATTAATCCCATTTCCCCTATGAATAGTCTGACCACAGTTCCCTCATGTGGTCAATGTTTTATTTTTTTAATTTTTTATTTCATGATGGTGTGCGGTGACAGTTACTGAGAAAAAGCAATTGTGCAATAACTCTTCAAGGGTAGAGGAAAGGTTTCCATCTACATAAACTGACTCCAGAAAAATTTGTTTTAGTTAAATAGCAAATGTTCTGGGATCTGATTGATGCTCCAGAAATATTCTGTCAGTGGAATTATTCTGGAATAATGCTAATTCTGTATCTAATGCCCTGTTCTTGTAATTTTTACATGGGGGCAGAAACAGAGGTTGCAGCAGTCAAGCAAACACACTGTGCATGAAGCAGGTCAGTGTCCCACTGGCTGGGAAAGAGACCACAGTGACAGCTAAAAGTGAGGCTCAGAGATCTCAACAGGGAGAGGAACTGGGCATCTCTAGGGAGGAAGGGATACTGAGTGCTACCAGGGAGGGAACAGGAATGAGCCCAGGTACTGGTGGAACAAAGAAGAGAAGAGGGAAGAAAAAGGGTGGTGTGGGTTACATCATCAGTATTTTATTTGCTGCTTAGTGTCAGTCTTGTACACTTCTTTGGCCAGGCTGGTGCTGGTGCCTGGCTTTTTGAACAGTGACAACTGGTAGGTACAGCTGTATCTAAAATGCACAGTCAAGAGCATTTCTAAAATTGACAGCTGATTTTAATGGCTTGTAGCTTTCAGTCATGAAGGGAAGAGCAAACAAAACTTTTTTGCTAATAATTGTTTACACAAGTCCCAAAGCAGGCTATTTTATCCTTTACTACAGTCAAGATAAAATAAACCAAACCAGACTGTCCAAAGAAAGGAAGAATGAAAGAGGTTTTTATCCAGGCTCTTGCTTCCTGTTCTTCACCCCCTATTCTCTGCAACAAAAAATTGATTGAATCCTGGAAGATGGGGAATCCAGCATCACAGATTACAAGGACATGCAGCACATCCACTTGCTTTATCAGACAACAGAACTGCCTTCTAGTCCCAGCTCCAGCCAGCCCTTTCAGAGCCCTGTTAGCAGCAACCTGGCTGAGCATGGCAGCTGGACAGGGCTGGGCTGGTCCCCATCGTGTGGCCACTGCTTTTCATCCCCACTGCCTCACTCTGCTGCTGTGGGTGGCAGCAGGCAAGGGCCATGCTTTTGAGTAGAGGAGCTTGCTTAGGTGAAGTTGTGTGCAGCCTCACAGTTGAAGATTTAAAGTAGTAGTCATAAAATGAAGAGATTGAAATTATAATCCTCACACCAGCCATGAATCTAGAACACACCAGGAGATGGTGCAAAGAGGAAAATGAACTCTTAGTGCAGAGCTCAGTCTCATGCACTTTTCAGCACATGAAACCTTTATTTTTCTTTATAGATGGACACAGCTTGCCAAGGGACAAGTATCTTCTGTTTCTGATTTAGTGGTTTTAGTTTTCAGCTCTAACATATGGAACTTTTGTTTTATTTCTAAACAAGGTACATGGGATGGAGGGAATACGTGTGTGTGGTGCTCCCTGGTAAATTAGGATTATATTTGTTTTGTACTTTGAAAATATCATACGGATATCTGAGATAATTTTAATCATAGTATCTTATGGACTGGCCAAAGAATCATGCAGCTCTTCAGCTACAATATTGTATTGATTATTTTTCTCTGTTTATAATAGCAAGGCTGCTGCTGGTACCTGAACTACACGGCTTAGAGACCTGGGAGATGTTATAGTACATGCAGGTGTGAGCATGCTCTAAACAGTAGGTCACTGAATCACAGTGCAGTATCAGCCAAAAAAAGCAGTAAAAAAAAGTATTTGGCAGTAGGCATAGAAAGGAAAATATGAATTTTGGATGCTGCAAAGATTTCTAAGATGCTGAGGAAACAGCAGCCACAACCATTAGCAACAATCTAAATACAAGTCTGAGTGAGAGGTGAAAGAGAAGACAGCACAGAAGCTTCTGCTCTTATTAATCATTGCAGAGGTGGAGCAGGGAGAGCAGGGAATTCAGGGTCTGGTTTGTCAGATTTGAATGCATGGAGGAACTTGGATCTGTACCAGTTTGGGAGGGCACCCTGCCACAGTGTGCCTTACATTTTGCCCTTCCAAGGTCATATTTAAAACTGTACAGTGTGAATGCACTTGCTAGGAAGCCAGTGAGATTTCAAAGCAGTCCAAAAACATTTAAGCTGCCTTGAGCCCTGTCTCAGAATGCCCAGTGTGCCCAGCCCATCACCAAGCAACTCGGGGGTACACAGAGCTTTTAAATGTAAGGCATTTTAGCACAGTCAAAAGATGCTGTCATGACACATGCCAGCAGTGATTCACTGCCTCTCAGCTGCCGTGTGATTACCTCCCCCCGTACATTCTCTCTAATTATTGCTTCCTTAAAAAAAAAAATAAAAAATCGTTGTGTTCTTATCTTTCCCGTATAAAACCATCACTTGTCAAAAAAGAGAGTACCTGGAAAAATTTTCCCCTTTTTTAATCTCATCTGGCTTCTTTCAAACTGAGCTATGCAAAGCTCTAGTGCAGCCAGACAAGTCCTCACTGCTGAGGTTTCACAGACACTGGGGGAATGAGGGTGGGAGGGAGCAGGGGAATTGCTCCTGTAAGGGTTTTGCTGCAAGCTGCTGCATTCTGTAGGGGCTCTCAGACACCTTACAGCTGAGGCAGGGCAGGCAGCTAAAATGGAGCAGAGGGAGTCACATTCAACAGAAAAGCAGTGTAGCCATAGAAAAATATGATGGTAAGTTGCATACTTCAATGTAAGAAAAGCTGCTGATTTAAACAGCCAAAAAAAGTGAAAACTTATTTTTGTAATGAGACTTGTCTCTGGAAATTAAGCAGGAGGTCCTTGAGTCATTCTTTGGAGTGTTTTATTTTGAGGCAGAGGACTTTACTGACTGAAACTGGATTGAAGGATTACTGTGCTACAAGCAGGCCATCTGTCCATAACTGTATTAGACATGATAATGTTCTTTTCTTCACCACTATTAATACCATGGCTCCAGTTGGCCTGCTCCTCTGCATCGTCTGCCTGATCTGCCTGGTAAATAGGAGCTACAAGAGACTGCTCTGTTCTGAGATAAAAATATTTTAACAAGTCTAAAAACTCCCATTGCAGGGTGAGTGAAGGAAAGGAAGCTTCTCTCCTTTGCCGTGCAAGATGCAAAGCCCTGATAGCTGGAAAGTTTTGTTGGTCAGTGCTCAGCAACAGAACCAGACCTCTCTACACCAGTGATGGCATTGAGACATTCACTGCATCAGGACAGCACTAGATCAGGACAGTGCCTTCTTACTTTTACCTTCTCAGATAACTTAGGCAATTCTTAACTGAAGAGATTTGGAGAGGCATTCTGGATTTGTTACTTTCTTGTGCAGGTCTCCAGCTCCCTGCCAGGTGCAATTACAACTGTTGGCATATTTAGGATGAAATATAGTGTTTTATGGGTTATGCAACCAATGTGGGGAGCAGAGACATGATGAAAAGAGACATCTGGAGAAAGCAATCTGCTTTTGTGACAGCAAAATTTCAGCTTATTTGCCTCTTTGGTTGTGACATCTTTTATTTTGCCAAAGGTAGCAAGTAATAAGTAGCATTTAATCATCAGAATATCCAGGGATACAAATGCACTGTGATTAAACTGGGACTTTCTTCTGCCACTATCTGGATCAGCAATTGAGTTTACAGCTGAAAAAAATGTCTCTTCTTTTATCTTTTTTCTCAGTTGGTACCTTTCTAGATGGCAGATAGGAGCTAAGTTTATTTTCAGTAGTTGTCAAGCTCTGTTTCTTAAACAGCTGCTGTAGGAACTCTTCTTTCTCCTAAGTTATGGCAGATTCATTTAGGAGCAGGAAATCATTCAGGAACCATCTTGCTCCAGAGATTTTTTTACATTTTTCTGGCAAACATTTATCAAGCCTTCATGTCACTGGATGAACAGCCACTAGAAAAAATTATTATGGCTCCTCATTAGCTACAGTTTCTTCTCCTTAATTAGTGCCCAGATGACCACTACCTTCCATTTCTTCTACATTCTCTAAGCTTGTCCACAGCTCCTGAGCTCTGGTTTTCTTTTGCTAGGAGCTCAGAGCTCCTGGAGCTGCTGGTGGCAGGGCAGAAATTGTACAAGAAACAGTTCTTCCAGCAACTTCTCAGACCAAGGGACATTTCTCCCTTCTGCTGGCCATTGTATTGAGACACTCTCATCCCTTTAGTTCTTAAACTGTGAGATGCCCTGCAGTGCAGGTTGCCTCAAACCAGAGTAAGTGAGGTTTCAAAATAACAGTGCATGCAGTGCCATTGTAGGAAAAAAAAAAAAAAAAAAAAAAAAAAGAAGAAAAGAACATTCCTTGGGCATAATGGTATCATTTTGCCAATATCCTCTAACTCGATAAACAGGAAATAGAGCATTGATTCATAGCTAGTTGGAAAAAGAACCACAATTCTCACTAATAAGATTTCTGGTTTCTGATTTGACAATAGCTGATGGCAGCTTTTATAGACCAATCTCTGCTGAGCACACACCTGCAAGGAAATGGACTTGTGAGTTCATGCATTATAGAGACTCAGCTCAGGAGCAACTTGTACAAATTGATGGCAAAGGCCAAATCAAACACACAAAGCCTGCTCTGACAGCAGCTGGTGAGGCACAGGCCTAGAGGAAGTCGGTGACTTCCCTCTGCACTTCAGCTGGACTCCACGAGGTGCCCTGCTCTTCCCTGCTCTTGAGCCTGGAGTGAAAACAAATGTGAACCAACCCTTTGCAACAGCTCCTTTTGCTGGTGAGTTCCTGCTTGCATGTGTAATTCCCACCTGAATAAATGCTCTTCACTGCAAGGAAGGATTGCACAGCTTAGCACCACACTGTGGGCTGAGAGGAGGAAAAATGAGTGAAGACACCATATGTGGGCAAAGTAAATATCTGTGCATTCCTGGTGCCAAGGAGATCTTCTCAGGTTCCCCTTGACTCAGAATTGCGAGGAAAAACATCCTGAGGAGAGATACTTCTTGCTGTGTTTGCTCTTTGTGGAAAAATGCTTTTGTAGTTCTATTTCTGATGGAAAATGTGTAGGGCTCAAGGGTAGTCAAACTTTATATTGTAGGCCAAATTTTAACATAGGAGGCTAAATTACTGTGATCACTTTGTGCTTCTTCTCCCTCCAGGAGTTGACTGAGCCTTTTAACATAGCTTGAGTGGAGATGCTTCACAAAAGGTATTTCAAGTTTAGTAAGCAACTAAACCAGTTCTAATAAAATAAAATATAAAATAAAATATAAAATAGAATATTTTTCCCTTGCACATTGTTGTCAAGTGATTTATAACACTAGCATGTGTGAGCCTAAATAAGCTTGATTAACAGCAGAGAGTGAACTCTTTTTTCTGCATGCATCAGATTATTTGAATAGAGAAACAATCTCAAGGGCTGTAGCTATTCCACTTCTGTGGATTAACTGTTTATTAGTGCAAGGAGGGCTGATTATGCCACTGCTCTGAACATGCAGGTGCAGAGTGGACAGTGATGGACCCAGGGAAACATCACATTGTGTCACTAGACAGTCCTTCCCAGTGGTCCTGCAGAGTCACAGGCTAACATACAATATGAGAAAAACTGATTTTCAAGTCATAGGGATTGTTAAAGAATGCATGAGAGCCTCTTGGTGGTAAAGCTATGTAAGTGTATCTTCTGATGGACTTTGGCACAGAAGAGGCTTGCTCTGCTAGGATCAATGTGATCCCTGACAATAAATCCTGGTCATTCCCCAAGTTCTCATTCAGGCTTGAGGGACCTGTTTTTTAAGTTTTAATACACTCTTTCAGAAGAAAAAATGTATGAGTTTTTTTCTGGAGACATGTAAGCTTTCAGTTCTATCAAAAGGAACTGCCCTCTTGTGGATCTCAAATATTCCTTTCCCTTGCTGCGACCAAACTGCAACAAAGATATGATGTGATACTGCACACTAAAGCTTTCTTGTCCTCAGGAAAAATATGTGAAAGGTAGGGTCAAGCAAAATGGAGATATCTTCTAATCTAATGCAATGCAATTCCCTGTGCTAAGTGGAAATAGCCTGTGGGATACCTTTTCTAGAGGAGAAAAGAAGAATGAATTAAGAAAACTGCTCTAAGAAAACATTATGCTGTCTACAGCACAAGAGGTGGTTTGCTTTCTTTTTGGTCTGAGTGCAGACTAAGCCTGGTCCCTAGAAATCTACATTTTCTCCAACAGGATATCATTAGCTGTCACTCACCTGCCTTTTCTTAGCAGTGAAAATCTGGTTCCTTACATGTATGTAGAAACCTATGGCTAAAGTAGTAGGTGCTGCAAACTTTTGTTTTCAGTTTCTATTTCTGAGGTACCAAAAGGTATGTTGTGCATTCAGAAGGATAAATAAAACTCATATAGACAAATGAAAATGGCAAATGCTGTCTACTCTGCCGGTTCTCATCCACATTTTTTTAGCTAGTTTGGTGTTCTGCTGTCACTAATTCTTTTTAAGCATGTCTTTTTCTGTCTTCATTTTGAACTCATCCTGAGTACACGTGCTGCAACAAGCAAGAACTCTTCAGCAGATGTTTCTGCTTTGGGGACTCTGGCATCCCATACTTGGATGTTTCTTGAGAACTAGAAATCCTGACTGGGATGTTTCATTTTTCTCACATGAGCTATGGGAGCACCACAGAATAAACTGTAATCAGTACTGATTCCTGTAGCTTGTATTAACATTAATTTCTCAACTTTAGGGACAGAACATACCCTTAGCAAATTTGCAGATGATGCTAAACTGGGGGAATGCTTAACATGCTGAACAGCAAAGTTCCAATCCAAAGAAACTTGCCTGAGACAAACTCTTCTAAACAGTGGCAAGTGGTATAAAAAGGGACAGAAGTCACATGTTGCAGCTTGGCAAGCTCAGGTTGAACATTAGGAAAAACCTGCTTCACTGTGAGGCTGGTGCTGCACTGGAACAGGTTACCAGGGTGGCCAGGGACTCTCTGACCTTGGAAGTTCCTGGGACTCAGCCAGGCAAAGCAACAGCTGATCTGCTCTAGTGCTGGCTACAGCCCTGCCTCCTACGTGGGACAGAACCAGAAGCACCCAGAGAGCTCTTCCAGCCAGCACTCCAGTGCTTGTGTGAATTTGAGGGATGCAGTGAGCCAGTCTAAAAGAATCCTGTTGCAGTCAAGCTTTAATTGAATGGCCTACAGTTATGAAGTGTTACTGAGAAGTGAGCCATGTCTTCATGTACAATGGGAAAGTTTTCCCAACTCGTGCTACACGTGTTTATAAAAGCTGCACCAGAGCACATGAGTCCCTAGTGAGGGCAACTTTTCTTTACTGGCTTTTGGCCCAGTTCTGGAAGACTTGTAGGACATGCCAACATGTAAGTATAGATTTTGTTTTAAACCACTGCATCTATTTGTTGCTTGGTTAAACTCCAAAAGTATGTGCATAATTCTATAATGAATAATGAAAAGGATTTGCAAGTCCTTAGCTGGCTCCTGGTGTGGTGGTTGTTCTGTTCCTGAGGTGCCTCAGCTGTGGCTGACACTGAAGAATTAGGTCAGAAAAACTGAGTGTACGTTTTACATTGAGCACATCTGTGTCCCTTATTCAGGTTACCAGTTCATAACATAGCATATCTGCATTCCAAGTGAAACTTCCATGAAAATACAAGCTGCTCCTACCTTATGAGTCCAGTTCTTCCCAGAAGGAAAATCCCCCAACATCTGCAGAAGTGATAACTATTTCAGCTGGAAGTGTTTGATGTTCCTTGTGAAATAAACCCAAAACAGCTGAGGAGCATTTTAGAAAGTAAAGAGGGCTTGCAAGTAGTCCATGACATGCTTTAGCTCTTCACCAGGTTCCTGTCTTGTTCCACTAAAGCCAATAATGTTATCACTCTGGTCGATGCATTATTCATAAGACTCATTAGGTTGCTGTCACATGGCCAAAGTTATTTTTTCACAGTATCATGTTTCAGTATGAGTGAAAAGTGTAGAACCTAAATTCAAAGCATGTTCCAGGCCTGTGGAAACATTTTCTAAGGATCTTTTTTGAGTAACCCTGTACAAAACTTGAGGGAATAGCATTATATATTAAGACATTCTCATTTGACTGCAGTATTTGGATCATAATTTGTAAGAATATGTGCTGTGTGTTTAAACATCTTGAAACTCAGATGCCCACTGCCCAGTTCAATGTACTTTTCCAGAATTGTTTAATGTTTCTCTACTAGTTTTCATAATTTTTATGTTCATGTACTTTTATGATACTCTTATTCCAGAAAGAGAATGATTATACCCAGTGTAGAGCAGGCCCTTATCATATTCAAACCTCATGATGTGACCACTATTTTCTGATAAGTTTGAAAGGGTTGCAGAATGTTATTTGCAGCTAAGAGCAGGTAAGTTAGTGAGTCTTCTACTTGGCAAAGACTTCTTATCAGTAGAGAGATAAGAACTACAGTGAGCATTACATGCATGTAAACAAAAAGGAAGTTATGGGTTGCCAAAGGAAGTTATGGGCTGCAAATATACAACATTTGCCACAACACAAATGTTGTATATTTGCTCCCTTTCAAAAATATTGTACTTTGAGACTTCCTGATTTGAACTTTGTCTTCTAAATGTCGAAATATTTATATGTCTTATTAACTGAAAAATGTCATTCAAATCATTTAGCCAGCATCTTGTTGTCCAATATTGTGTCTTTAGTTTTCAACATTGACATTTGTTTAGGGTAACTTAGTTGGCATAATTTAATACAAATTACTTCATCCAGGAAAGTAAGAACAACAGCGTTCAAGTACTGTGACTTTTTTTGTTTGATCTTCACTCATGCTTTAATTTCCATATAATTTATGTGTTATAGGAAGCCAGAGACAGAATTAGTGTCAAGAAAAGCCAGAAAGAAAACATTGCTCAAACATGCAAGATTCTCCTAGAGTCAGCTCATTCAGCCATTATACTAAATAAATTTGTACAGGGTTCTTTTTGTCACATAATTTTATCCTGAAGCTGTGATTTAGTCAAACCAAAGAACAGAAAAGTACGACGTGCTATAATGGACTTGTGTACCTAAGATTTACTTGTGCCTTTTTTGAAGCTGTTACATTGCCCTGTTTTCAGCCCACTGGACAATGTATGGGGCTCGCTAGCTGCTTTATAGCCCTGCCAGCTGCCCTCTGTGTGGTGATAACAGTCATTCATGCCTCCTCTGCTCCCAAAACACCAGTGGCCCATTGGTAACAGGAGTAGTGTGTCTCAGCAGCCACCCCTGTGAAGGACTCCTAGCTGGGCCTTCAGAAAGGCTGAGATCAACATTTAAAGTGGATGCAGTAACCCACTCCTTTATAGTAACTCACTTCTTTCTGAAAGACCCATGGTTCTGAAAAGCAACTGTGCTTTAAACAGCAAGTAAGGATTTAAAGAAAAAATGTTTGGGCAGAGGCTTCCATTGAATATTGCTGTTAATCTTTCTGCTCCTGGTCTTTTTGCACAGGTATCATTGAATTAATGTAAAGCCATATGCATGTAAAATTAGGAGACTACTGTGTGGAATACATTTTTTCTTTAAACAATTACTTATCATTGACATGAATACTTGATGCTGGCGATAGCGTTTGGTGTGTGGCCAAGGATAAAGACCCATAAGGATTATGCATAGTTTAGAAAGAGAGGTTGGAAGTAAAGATGATATTCAGCTCCAGATTGTAGACACTTGCACTAGGAATATGAAGGAGAGATCTTGTGTGAGGTGGATGCATGAGTATCCATCCTAATCAGAGGAGAATCAGTGTTTTATTTAGCTATTTTATAGATATCTAACCAGCAGAAATTCTTTTAAGGCACTTGAATTGCACTGGCAAGTATGACACCCGACACAAAGGAACCCTGTGCTATTCAGTGTAAAAATGAAAGTTGGGAAAGATACCATAAGATAACTGAAACAGCAGTGTGTGAACAAATGGAAAAGCCCTCCAGTGACTTGTGTTGGGAGTTCAGACATCCAAACCACAGGTAAATCCATACAGGTAGTACTTCAGACATCTGAATTTGAGTGTAATGAATAATCTAAGTGACTGAAGAATAGTCTTCACTGTAGCTGAGAAGGGTACAAAGCCATTTTATGTATATGCCTAATGATCCATAAAAAAAATTGTTCCAAATTGTTGGACTTGTTATAGGTGAGGCTTTAACTGATAGTGATCCAAATCTGATCTCATTATCTAAGAGCTGTGTAAGAGTAGCCTTTCTGGGCAATGGCAGAGCTCAGAGGGTTTGATTCATAATTGCCCTTAGCTTTTGTTCACTGATGCCTTGATGGACATCTTGTTGACTTACTAGGCTGTCCTGGCACCTGTATGAATAAGCCTAAGTATTTGTAAGGTTTCTTTGGTCTCAGTGAGTTACAGAGTTGTCTTTGTTGCCCTTTGCAACTGCCCTGGATGGAGCCTGACTTCAGAGAAGCAAGCTCCAAGGATGTAATTACATCCTTCAGGTGTGTGGACACACAAGAGCTGTTTCCCAGAGCACAATACCTGAAGGCAGTGTGTTGAAAAGCTGGTTTTCTCAGAAACTCTGAGTACTGGAAGAATCTTTTGTACTGGCAAAGTTTTCACTTCCAACTGTGTGAGAAACTCATGGATCTAGGCAAAACAGCAAAACATCTGAGTTTTTACCCTTGCACTGTGTTCTTCGGACTTAGTCCAGATGCTTCAAGATCTCTATAATTCGTCTTACACATCTTCTATACAGCCCATTTTTCTCCTCCCTGAGTATTGCCCTGTATATAAAACTAAATTCCTTGTCAGCTGAAACAGATGAATTGATTTCTGTGAGATTTTGTTCAGATACCACTGATCTTTTTAAAGAGGCATTTGAAAGGCTTCTTACCTTTTGAATCCCAAAGTATATTCCTACATAATTTTTCAGGGGTCTAAGCGTCCTTGCCATTATCTCCTGAACTTTTCATCACCTTTCTCTCTTGGTGTGACAGTGACATTCTGGTATTTGCATTGCTTAGTCAAAAGTTGTGCTCAGAGAGTAAATGAAAAAGCCAGCAGACTCACAATGAGAAAGCACAGAGGAAGCACCAGGTACAATTCAGCCTTTTCCCTGGTCCTAAGCTGTATCTGTCCATTGAAGAATACTCTGTTATATCTCCAGTTTAAAGAAGCTTTCAGTATTACACTCATTTCATCAAAGCAATAGTGATTTGCCGTAGCTGATGGCCTAGTTATGTTCAGATTTTTAGAAATAGCCCAGCAGACAAGTGCAATGAATGTAAAGGATTATCAAATAAGCCCTATTTTGGGTTTATTCTATTACATATCTCACTGGTGTCAGAAATGCTTGTGTGGCTATCTTTGAGGGAATAATTCTTCCATTTCAATTTTGGTCTCTTCATTCTACCTCCTGGATTATTATTTTTTTTCCCCATCAAATCACCTTGCAGCAGAAGACCATAGCCTCTTGGGTGAAACACTCAATGGGCAGAAACTGCAATCTGGCCATTTTCAAGGGGGGATCAAATTACACAGTTTGCTGTATAAAGCACAAACAAATTTTGATCTGGTTAGCGCTTATCTATTTTTGCAAGTACATCACTTTGGAAAGAGACTTGCTCAGCTAATCTATGGCTGTCATGGAAATGTAATTTTTCCTTCCTCTGAACCAATCCTGGGCACCTGGCAAGCTTGCTTGTGCACCCATGCATTCAAGTCTAGCAGTTTCTATGGAAACCCATCAAACTGTCGCACCAATTTTCTAACATGCTGCCACTTCACAAACACAGGACAAGTTGTTTTGCACAAAATTCCTCTATAATGCAGTTCTGTTTTCTCTCCAGAGACAATTCAGCAAGACTAAATGTTTATACATTTAGATGGCAAAAATTGCTTCTTATTGCAAGTAAACCAGCTCACCTATGTGAGAATGTTTCAGAATGCTTTCAGAAACTCACTAAAATACATTTTAGGCTATGGAACACTCCATCTTTAGGTCAGAAAAATGAAAACTTTCTTTTAAAAAGTATATTTCTTCTTTGATTTCATTAATACACCACTTATGTCCCTGGGTCTCTTCTGGGAAGATATTTGAATTCCTAACTCAACACAGCTGCTTCTTTTGTGTGACTGCCATGCTAATTTCAAGTTAGTTTGATGAAGTTGTTAAAGGAGTTTAAGAACATGAACTCTTCGGCAACAGGAGAGGGGAGTCAGAGTTCCATGAGGTCTTGTTCACTCTATGACTTAAGGCCCATCTAGTGGCTAAAAAAATCCATGGCTTTTTGGTTATGAATAATTCAACAAACAACAAAGAAGTTTTCGGAAGAGCTTCAGAATCTCAGAGGTACAGACTTGTCTGGTACTCTCTCATCTCTTTCCAAACATGCAGGTTTCAGATATGGTCCAACACATATATTTCTCCTAGGTTTTCTGTTTGAGTAAAACTCATGGCATGCAACTCAACATCTATTTATTATTCAGCTGGTAGAAAGTAAATAAATATCCTGACATAACCATTTTTTGATTCGCGCACTGCTCATTTTAAAGAAATGATTCCTGAATCTTAGAAGCTACCAGCTCCTATGAGGATTATGTTCTGAGAATTTTTTAAATATCAAGCCTTTTTCTGCATTTTTTTCTTCCCTATGCAGTACTGTTCCATTAACATTAGCAGTTGACCTTCATCTAAACCGGATAATCATCAAACATGATGATTTCATGGTTCCTCATTGTGGAACAGCAAAAAGTAGTTAATGGTACGTGTGAGATGAAACTCAAAGAGGAAGTTCAAAATGAGGACAATTAGTTGGCAGGAGCCATAGAATTAATGCCCATCAAAATTTTCAAGAATGCTTTATCCACTGAATTTTTATAATAGAGATCAGATTAAGTTGGTAGCTGAAGGGGCATAAACTGTATAAATGCCTATTTATCAAGAAACATCTTTCAGCTGAGGAAACAGAATAGTGGATACCATAAAAGATTGAATACACTTAATACTGGCTTGCTTAATGGAAAACTTTGCCTACGCTATTAGCTTTAATTTAATGCTAATTTGCCCATTTAATAACAATTGATATTAAACAGTTTCCTATTTAATGTTAATTGAAAATCACTGGTCTCCTGTTCCAGACAATATTTAATGTCACTTATTTCCACTAGTGACAAAAAATGCATTTTTATTGTGGTCTAAAAACTTTGCAGGAAATATAAAGTATAGAAGAAGCATAGATCAGTCAGTATAACTATACACTTTAATTTAATTCTACTATTATTTTAAAAATGACCATCAAAGCCCTAGAAACATAATTAAATGCCACAAACCACAAAGGATACACTGAGATGAGACTACAGTGGCTGCAAACTGAGTCATATTGTGTTTGCTTATTTTACTTTTTTCCCTCATTTTTCTTTCTAGTTGAGCATGGGCATAAAATGGTTGTGGTAAGGAAAGGGATTCTGGTTTGGCTGACACCTTTTCCAGATTAAATCATATACTCATCTTCTGACTTTCCAGGGCAGGTGCCAGTGGCCTGCCAACAAAAACTGGTGGAATAATACCTCAATTTACATTCACTGTTTTGCTAGCTCTATGAATATACACTGAAAAGATGGATTATGGATTCTGGACTGTCTGTGAAGTCTAAAGAGATTCTCAGCACTGTACAGCCTCTCCCTATGGGTATCTATGAGCTTTCTTTTAGGTACAGAATGTAACTATTTTTGGAAATTATATTCTATTTCTACTGCAGGTGTGCTTCTATCACATGGACCACACGTGTAGTAGACTGTTTATAAAATATCTGTGTCACTTCCCTCATGCATGTACATGCCCAAAGTAAACAGGGTATGTAACACCTGAGGGTGGGATCAACAGCTGAAATATTTTCACATGCTATATATGGTAAGTACATTTGCATCATTATTTATAAGTGGTCTGTCAGTCTAGCTGTCTAATCTGCTACTGATGTCAGGGTATTTGTACCTACCTCAGTCTTGATGTATTTCTTTGCTATCATTTTGTTTCCCAGGATTTGACTAATTTGACACAAGTTTTCACAGTTTTGTTTTCTGTGCATTATCTTACTGGTTTATTTCAAAAAGTACAATGAGTCAATTATACTATTGCCTGTTTCCTACATGCTGGGAAAAAGCTCTAATTGCTTTCTGTCAGTTGACCCAGGCATGGCTATTTCCTAAGTAATTTCTCTTCTCCAGAATAATCTCCCACTGAGAATACTCCCCCCTTATTGTAAAAATATGTATTTTGGAGGGTTATAATTAATATCAGTGACGTTATTAATCTCCACAGCATTTTCTAACCTTTCAAACAAAAAAAAACAAAAAAAAAAAAAGAAAGAAAAAGGATAAAAACCATCATAATTTATAAAGTTAAGGAATTAAATTATGTCCCACTCCTTCCCTGAGGGAAAATAGGTTTCCTGCACAATTCTCAATTCTTTTCCATAATGAATAGAGCCTGTAACAGTTTTTTAAAAGCAAAGCTTATTGTAGAGAAGTAGGAGGCAATACAGATGGCATTACTTTCCTGTGTGCCCCATTGCTCTTCCACATGGAAAGTGAAGAATGAAGTCAGGGGAATGCTAATGGTAATAGGTCCATTTTGGAGAGGACCTGGCATGTCTGTTGTGAGCACCACTGACAGATCACCCTCTTTTCTGATTCTGATTTGTGCTGACATACAAATATCCCTTTATCTGAATCACTGTGAGGCATTGAACGCACCGAGCTATTGGTCTCCCACTGCTTGCATTGATAATTCATCTTCTGCAGTAAAATTTGACAAGCATAAAATTTTGAAAAGGTCAAGTTTGGGGCCTCCTGAGGTTATTTTTGACCTTAGTTTTGACAGCAAATGAAGAAAATCAGTAGCTGTGTGCATTTTGCATGTCCATTGAGCAAGTGAGGCCTGGCAAGTTGCTGTTATTAATAGGATTAGTGATAGCCACCTTTCCATAGCTAATGGAAGCCAGAGTTGACATTAGAGTCTGGCAAGTACAGAAGGGCCGGCATCACTGCAGGGACAACATAAATGCACACAGCAATTGATTGTGGACAAACAGGGGCTTTCCAAAGTGGAAGTCCTACTGCTTTGAAACCATGAGTCCATATCCTGGTAGGGTCTTTGATCTCTGAGGGATCAGCATTTCAGAAGGAGGCACTAAGGCTTTAATGACGTTTGTTGTATGTTCTTCTTCATGGTGACCTGAAATGTCTGAACTGCTGGTCTGACAACTGTGGTGTCTTATCCAGCTGGAACAGGAAAGTAATCCCCACTTCAAATATGACTTTGCAGGGTCAGATTGGAAGGTTTAAGGAACTGTCCCATACCAACCTTTGCCATCTCCAAAGGTAACAGTAGGGAAACAAATACTCCTCCAGGGAGTATATTTGTGGGCTTACTCATTTGTACCAGCAATAAATTACAGCTGTGGTGCTCCCACTAACACTAACAGGTGTGGACTAAGAGGAGCCAGCTTCAGTGATGAAGTTACTTGTTCAATAAATATGTAAGAATCCATTTTCCATGTGCATCAGAAGAAGAAAGTCCAATTAAGGTGGACTTTCTTAGTTGACTTAGGTTGGACTTAGTTGAAACTTAGGTAAAATGTAAGAACTCTGTGCTAGGGAATGATCATATCTGGGAGACGAACCCCTCCTAAATTAAATTTATAGATGTGAATCCTCTTTGTCAGTTTAACCTTGTTGATATTAGCCTTTACAAGGATAGTTACAGAAAGAAAAGGAGGAATTAACGTAGCAGGAATACTGTGACCTTGGTATTAATGAGGGAGCCCTTCTTCTGAGGGCAAGAGGAAAGTTCAACAGAGAATTTATGAAATGCTTTTTGACAATTTAGAAGCACTAATATAGGGTTTGGCCAAATCAATATAGATAATATTTATTCATGCAACTGTACAGATTTTTAGTAGTGGCTTGATTTGCTTTCATAACTTTTTTGGTTTTACTAAATCTCACCTTCAGGGAATAGAGGAGAGTTTGCTTTAAGATCATTCCTCTCTTTCAGGATTTAATTTGGTCTATTTAGAAAGGAAGATAAATCATTTGCAATGAAAAAGAGAATTATGTAGCAAAAGAGGACTGGATCAAGAACTTGTACAGGCCCACAGGCTGATCCACTTGGTTTTTTTGGCAGTCAGAGACCTTCTAGCCACATTCCCTTGCTGTCAGCAGTTTTACCTGTCAGTCAGCAGTTCAGTTTCCTCCTGTCTGCTCCAGCACAGCACTCCCAGGACAGGGAAATACCACATCTGCCTCTTGGCACAGGCTCTTCAGCCCAGTTTTGTGATGGCTAGCTTGTAGCAATGCATTTACATGCTGTTGCACTAGTAGCAAAAAATAATGAGGAAAGACAAGAAACTTCATCCAGAGAGAACTGATTTCACTTCCAAAGGAAAAAAAATTGGTGTTTGTTTGAAAAAAGTAATCTCAAGTCAATTCAGAAAGTGTTGGAATTGCAGGCAATATGGTGCTGTTTTGTTCCCTACTCAATTTCTGTTTTAGCTGTGCAGTGTGTCAGTTTATTTTTTATTTATAATTATTTTATAAACTCACAGCCAGCTGAGCTAAATGAGTTCATCCTTAGAAAAAGGCTATCATTTATTATGAATTGTGCCATGTAAGCTGCCTCAGGCGTTTGTGCCTTTCAGTACCTTGTGGCCCACAGAGCAAAATGATAAACCCTCATAGTGATACCTTCAAAGTCATGTCCTGTTCTGCACTACCATAAAATCCTCCAGACAATCAATACCAAATGTGGCTATGGGAGGGAAGGAGGGAAGGAGGGAAGGAGGGAAGGAGGGAAGGAGGGAAGGAGGGAAGGAGGGAAGGAAGGAAGGAAGGAAGGAAGGAAGGAAGGAAGGAAGGAAGGAAGGAAGGAAGGAAGGAAGGAAGGAAGGAAGGAAGGAAGGAAGGAAGGAAGGAAGGAAGGAAGGAAGGAAGGAAGGAAGGAAGGAAGGAAGGAAGGAAGGAAGGAAGGAAGGAAGGAAGGAAGGAAGGAAGGAAGGAAGGAAATTTCATAGCAGCAAGAGATATGATGAAAAGTACTCATTTAGGGAAGAAAAATAAAAAAGAAAACAATAAAAAAACAGTGTTAGGAGGTGAAATAAAACTTGAGTCTTGAATTCTGCTGTGACTATTTTATCTTTGGAGGACTTCTTTCTCTGAGGGTGATCTTCTGGTGATATTTACCTGTGCAAGGAGTTTGACCTAAGGACTATGGGAGTGTTTAAGAGGATGGTTCACAAAACAAGACATGATTTGAGCAGTGCTGGGTTTCAGGACAGATAGCATCTTGAGATGTTAATTAAGTCCATTTCCAATATTTCCATTGGAAATATTGTGAAGAATATATAGTATTTTCTATTAGAACCATGCCTTGAATGTGATCCTTGGTGAATCCTTCTAGTGCACAAGTTTTGGACTTACCTGGGGCTGGTTTTAGTCACCTGTAACCACCACTCTTCCATTTGTTGACATTTTCACTCAGTTTACATGACAGTGGGTAAATAAATCTGTGAGATTTCTGTCTGACTTGTGAGCATGTGGATGTGCACTATGCCATGAAGAGATAAGGAAATTATGTCAGTGATGTTAAAACATTGTAAGTACATGGAGTAGCATTGTAGGTCTGGGGGTTTAAAGCAATACAGCATCTGCTGGATGATTTAATTGTCACTAACAACTGTCAGTGACAGTGGAAGGTGACAGAGAAAAACCATCAGTCTGATTTACACTGAATTGTTCTTGCAAATGTTCCTATCTAAAAGGTTTCCAAACAATTATTAGTTCTTTGCATTAGAGGTAGCAATATTTTCTCTTCTGTGAAGGAGAACACAGTGACTGCATCTTGTCTGCATCCCTTGCTCTGAGAAAGACAAAGTTTTAGAGAAGCCTCAGTTGTCATTTTGCTTAAATGAATTGAATTGCTCTGGATCCTACACGGCATTTGCCTCCTGGGCTCCCCAGGCAAAAATCTCAACACTCAGTTTCTTGTGAGCTGGAGACACTTTCTCACAAGATCCTTTGCTGAACCAAAGCTCAGCAACCAGCAATTAGTTTTCTTGTATGTTTGTAATAATGTGTTCCAACCCTTGGGTTGGAATCACTTTCATTGGGTAATTTTTTAATGTTAGAAGGCATTGGGAGAGGTAAGCCTGTTTAGTGTAATTTTTTTGCAAAAGCTATTTAGTGTTGCCACAGAGGAGCTATATTTTATTTAAAATTTTTGTAAAACCTTCATTTTTCACATTTTTTAACGTGCCAAAACTTTCCTTTAAAGGGGCTTTGAAAGACAAACATTAAACTAGAAGAAAAATAACTTGCAATGGAAAAAATGTGAGATTTTTTTCCCATAGTATGGAAAGTAAAACATGACAAAAACCTGGCTTTTAAAAAAATCTGAAATAGATAAGTGCATGCAGTAGTTCTTGGCTGCCATTTTTCGGTCTACAAAATTACTGATATTGACTGCATTTAGTATATTTGTACAGAGTATATGGCATAAGATACACACTATACTTATGAAAAGGATGGGTAGGGCTGCTGCTGTGCTGTTTCATTGACTTATCAGATACATAAGGAGCCCACAAATGTGTGTCTGTGCCAGACAGCAGGATCAAGGGCCACACTAGAAATTGAAATCTTAGCTCTTTTTTAATCATAGGTCATAAACCAATTTATTTCACACTAATCTTATAGATATTTACAATTAAATTGAATCTTGCCTTCTCTGAAGCCATCTCTTCCTTTGCATCTGAGCTTCTAGTGAAGAAAAATTACACTGAGCTTGTGTCATCCTTAGCAAGATGTTATCTTGACATCAAATGCAGGGGCAAACAAGGGGAGGTGCCTTATTGCAAGAAGAGGAAGAAGTAGATTTTACTACTGTCTGGTGAGGTAAAATATTCCAATCTCTCCTGGTTTCTTCAGGGGAGTGCTAGCAAGCATACTTATCTTCTTCTCAATTCTAAGTGGGGCAAAGACTGATGGAAAAGTAAAACTACTTTAGGCCTCTATAATATGCCTTAAACACACTGAAGGTCAGACAGATCTGCCAGTTTGAGAGTTGTATTATTGAATACTGAAAACTCCAAAATAATAAATAAAAAGTATTTTAGGAAAGAAATATGTTCTGTTCTGCAAAAAGAATATTTGATTTTTTTCTGAACTTGAAGCCATCTATTAACCTGAACATTTCAAATGGTATTCCTGAAAGAGAATTCCTAAAATGCAAAACATATTTTAAACAATGAATTAATTTCTACTGAATTATGATGGATCTTCATTCTTGAAAAATGTGGCATTAAAAAATATTATTCTTCTACAGAGAACATGCTTGTCCAGAAAGAGATAATTCAGGCCTGAAAATCATGTCATCTGTGTTGTGCTTTTGACCAGACTAGACTGTCATAGTGGCACACTGGGATTATTTATGGATGTATCCGTGAGGAAATGCTCACAGAGGAATCTGCCACTCATTTTTGTTGAAGAATTTTTATTGATGACTGGGCTTTATTTTAACTTTTTTTTTTTTTCTTAGTGTGCCCCAAAACCAAATTCTAATTACCAACTTATGGGGGAAAATCTTGGAAAAGTCTGTCTTAACTTCCTTGTGCAGATGTTTAGATGCAAGCTAGGGGGGTGGATAAGAGGGGTGGAAAGCCGAGGGAAGGGCTCTCCCAGTCTGTTAGGTGTGACATTGTGTCATCAGTGCCTCACGATGCTCACAGCGCTGGAAGCCTTGGCAGCTCTGTCTGGCAGTCACAGCCACAAACAACAGCAGCACACATGTCTTGTTTAAAGGACGAAAGAATGTTTTTGCTGCTGTTTCAGCTTTGGGTAAGTGTTTGTTTCTCTGTTCGCTGGATAAAGCAGCTATTGAAGGAAGTGAGAGAGAGGCTGCAAGCAGAACAAGGACTAGGAAAGGAACTGCAGTGTTTAGCAGCTTCAAATTCTGTTCCTGACACCAGCAACAAAATTAAAATAGTGCAAAATCCTTAGTGTTGGTCCTGCTCTCTCATGTGCTACGCTTTGAGGAGAAGGGGCATTATCCAGATTTTGTTTGCTCTTTGAGCAAAGAGGCACAAAGCCCTTTTCTTAGAAACAGTCCAAGTTGGAGGACTCCCACAAGGATCATTGAGTCCTGCTCTTGGCTCTGCACTGGGCAACCCTAACTCCACACTTTTCCTGATTTATAAAGATTTATGTAGACTTTAGAGAAGTTTCTGGCTTTTAGGTTACTGCAAAGTGTACCCAGGATGATCTAAATTTTGCTTTTTATATAGGAGATGAAATAGATCCATACTATTCCTTTGTTTTTTCCTATACCTCAGATTTTGCCTGGGCAAAACTCTTGAATGCTTGTAGTATTTTTGTTTGGGAAATGCTTGCAGTGAAGGCATAACTTCTTTGTTAATGGTGATTTATAGTCTTTTACTACCAGAGCAATTAAATTGTTGCTGTTTAAGGTGAATATATATGGCAGGAATGTATTTGTGCATATTCAGCAAGAGCTTGAGGATGAACCCAATAGAAAAATAAACAATGGCAGTGTTCTGAAATCTCAAGGTGAGAAATGCTATGACTAAACTAATGGTTTAGTGCTGGTTTATATAATATCTCCTTTAGTGGAAAAAAAAGACATATTCATATTACATTATTTTTGCCTCCCCAGATGGCCTTTCTCAGGGAAATGGAAAATTTTCTTTTTAAATAAATGATTGCAGGATTTCTGTTTTGTTTGTTTTTCAAATTTTCAATGTTGTGGATAAAAGCAAAATTCATGGTCAGTGTTTCCATCTTTGAAGTGCTGCATGGATAAATTGGTGGCTACACATAAACATACATTTTTTTTCTCACTCACCTACAACTCTTTCTCCCCCCAAAGAGGTGAATAATTTGACTTAACAAGAAATTCCAAATAATATTTTTAAGAGTCTGCTGAACAAATATCTGTTTCAATTATTTGAGCTAGACTTTAACTAAGAGACTGAAGAAATAAAACAAGAAACTGTGAGAGGAAAAACTAGCTATCCCTCATCTGTATCAGTCTATCTTTTATTACAACTCTTCTAATTTGAATTAATCTCTGCAATGACTTCAAATTTCTGATTTCATAAATTCTCTTGATTAGTCTTGGCACAATTACTGTACTCCCTGATTGTAATCTCTTACAAGGTGTCAGGGCATGTCATTATACTGAGAGTGCACATGACAGAGTTAGAGGGAGGTGTCACAACATTCTAAATGCTGTCTGTCCCTCTGTCCTTGGAAATCCACTCCTGAAACAGTTGCATTGGTGAGGAAAGGCTGTAACAGGTCAAAGATGCTTCTGAAACATCATCCTTGTTGTACCCTGGAGTGGTACCCACTGATCCTTAGATTCTGCATTGAGAAAAAAATTTGTCTCAATTGATGAGGAATTGACTTAATTCCTGAAGGTGAAGATGGATTTCAGCCACACTGTATGTTTTTTACCTGATAATATTAAAATAATTCCACCTTGTTATTTCCTGTATATCTCAAGGAAGTTGATGTCCTCTGCAGCTCAAGTGCAAGGCAAGAATGAATACAGTTAATTTGTCAAAGTGTCACTGACTTATTTTATAATAACCTGTATAGTAGCCACAAGTTTCAGATTTATTTCTCTGGTGTGACAGTGCAAGCAGTTTTATTGCAGATAAATTGACACTGGAAACAATCTCTGCCTTTTCCTTTCAGCATTCCTGTGGGCAGCAACCACAACAGGGACATGGGAATCTTTGAAGGAAAATTTTAGTGCACAATAAATAAACATTCATAAATTATCAGATGCCACAGGACCACTTGCTGGAAATGCAAGCCACAAAAAGAGACCCACACTCAAACCCAGGGATCAGCCTGTGTCCACATATAGGCAGACATACACAATATATAGGCATACATACACAAGCTCCCACACTATGTAAGAGCAAGCAAAGGTTTTCCTGTTTCACGGTGACCATAAATGTATAAAATCTTATTACTTACTCACCTTCAGAATTTAATATCCACACAGGGAGGAGCAATTAGGCAAGTGCTAGACTTTATCATGTCAGTGTTGTTAGGGGAAACTTGTTAACATTTAGAGAGGATTTGAAGGGGGTTTTAGCATTGTATGGATTTAGCAATATCCTAAGGAGAGAGGGAAAGTAAGGAAGAGCTTAGGGAGCGCTTTCCCAGTAGGCTCCTGTAATTTATGATCTCCAGGAATATAGAAGAATGGTGTGAATGAGCTGGGACATGTCAATGTCTTTCATTTCCCCCGTGGCATGTGCCATCCCCAAGACATGTGTACCTGTAATTATCTCACTTGCTTTAGCACCAGGGTTGTTTATCAGGAAAGATGTGTTTCCCATTCTTCCTGCATTTAGTGGAAATAAGATACTCCTACTGGCTTTGTGACATTTAGCACACTCAATTTAAAAGAGATGTTTTATTTTCTTTTCAAGTGCCTTCTCTGTTAGCTTCATACTTTTGAGACTATCCACAGAGTAACAGCATGATGATTGTTTTCTAAAATCCTCTTGAAGTTTCATTAGATTTTGTTGGATCTTGTAATAAGCTAGGAGAAGTCTTTGGGACCCATGAGTATAAGTACATTTATTTTGCTAAACTTTATTTTCCTTTCCTCTGTTGCCTAGGGCTAATATTTGTTTTGTGTGACACTTTGTAAATGTATTAAAAGACTGTGGACATACATAGAGGGAGGTGACTGCATTTAATCAATGACTGCATGCAAAGAACAGTATTTGACTTCTCCCTCATATCACCAGTAAAGGAAAAAAGAAAGCTAGGAAAGAAGGTGGTGGTGGTTTCAATCTTTCTAATTAAAACCTGGAAAGGAATTATTGCCTCCATCAGCCTCAATGTTGACACAGTAGATGGGCTGTAGATAAGCAGCCCAGTCGAGCCCTTCTGTCAGTCTCTGTCTTGTATTGGGGCAGAAAATGGACAGGTCTGAGATGGAGGAATTGTGCAGGGCAGCCTGAGCAGCTCACACCTAGGTGGTGTTTGGCTTCAAAAAGCCATCTGCTCATAGTGCTTTCCTATGAGATGCCTGTGTTTCCAATGGAAAATAGCTCAAGATTATAATCTCAATTTATCAGTTTCCCTCTCACAGGTGTGGAGAGAAAATGCAAGGCGAGGCGGAACCAGGAATTATGCCTGGGATCCACAACATAAGATTAAACCATTTAATCAAGTTTGTATGCCTCTGCATTCCATTTCAGCTAGTAACTTGAAAAAATACAGAAAAAAAATTTATTTACAGTAGCTTTTACATTGCTGTTGGGTTTTGTGATCCAAACAGAGCTGAGAATGTAGGGACAGGATCAAAGACCTTTTCTGCTTCTCACACTGCCTGTCACTGAGGAGGTAAAAGAAGGTGGGAAGGATCACAGTGGGGACAGCTGACCATGGGAGAATATTCCATGTCATATGATGTTGTGTTCAGAAATTAAAGCTGGGGGAAGAAATGAGGATGGATTATTCAGTGTGATGGTGTTATCTTCCCTAACTGCTTAGGTGTGAAGGAGCCCTGCTTTCCTGGCCATGGCTAAACACCTGCCTGCAGATGGGAAGTAGTGGATGAAGTCCTTAATGTGCTTTGCTTAGGTGTGCAACTTTTGCTTTACCAAGTGAACTGTCTTTATCTCAGTCAACAAGGTTTCTCATTTTTACTCCTCAAATTTTCCCCTATCCCACTTGCAGTGTGAGGCAGCAGCTGTGTGGATCTGAGCTCTCCACAAGGGTTAGCAGGCAGGAGTCCTTTGTGTTGTGTGGCCAGTGTAGGGCATGAGCCACAGTCCATGTACCCCTGCCAGTAAAATGTGTCTTTTTGGACTTAGTATTTCTGTCTTGAAGCAGAATTTGTTTACAGCAGTTCACAAAGGACACAAAAAGTCCCTTTTAATATGTGGCAGTAATTACATCTACCTAAGGTGCTTGTTCAGTCCAAAACAGAGGTAAGCAACGCCTGTTTTTCCAGGGTATGAGTCCTTGTTCAGTGTGCTGGAGGAAACTGAAAGTTGAAGCATTCTCTGCCCTTACACTGAATTAACTGGGGGTCTCAGCCACAACAATGTAAATGCATCTACCTTGGTGATTCTCTGTCAGTTCATTAATTGATAAAGAGCTGACTTCTTACCCAAAACTGAGCCTCTAAAATTTTCATGAGTGCTTAATGGAGGGGACCAAAGAAAAGCCAGCCAAGGCCCGTGGGCTATTTGGAATTTGAATATTACTAATTTTTCATTCACAATTGAATTCATGCAATGCGCTCTGCATGAAGAGAAAATCACATGCTGTCCCCAAAATAGTTTTTATATGACTTGGGGGCAGACAGTTTTCTTCTTTGATTATGTAAACTTAGGACAAAGCCCCAAGGGATCCTAGAGGGGACATGGCTTGGATACTTTGTGCTAAATACTTTGTGCTAACTAAGCCAAGTGTGCTAAGATATGCCAAGTGAAATGGCATAGCTACTGATTAGAAGCATTCACTAAGTTAGCAAGTTGTTTTAAAAAGTTTGTGCTATTTCTGTCTGTGTTTTTCTTTTACTTAAAAATTCAAAGCCTCACTATAGCAGAATACAGAGCATTATTTTAATGATTTGTAAATACATAGGAATAAATGTTATTTGAGATATATCTTCCAGAAGAGAGTAATTTTTGTTTATGTGTTGTTTTTTTTTTCTTGCATGATACTGAAGGTTTGGCAAGATGGCACATCAGACTGAGCAGACTTCTGGTCAAAGAGAATGTGTTCATTAGTAAAGCCACCAATCAATAAATACTAAACCTTTTGGTAGGTTCTTCCAAAGTGTAAGACCTTCTAAAGGACAGTGTAAGAAATAATATGTGGAAATCATTATGGATGGAAGATAAAAATGGTGATAGTAATTTTGCATAAATGGGAAACAATAGTGGCCACTTATGATGGAATAATTTATTATATTTGGAAGTTACATAACTGGGACACTTTATGGACACTGGTCAGAAGAGTTTAGTCTGTTCAAAAAGCAGCTGATCAAAATTATATAAATTGCCTCAATTAAGATAAAAGAGTACTCTGATATTTTGCCACCTTAAATAAGATATTTATTGATATAAGTTTATGCAAATAATAAAAATAAAAGAAAGACCACCATGGAGAAAATGCTGTCTTTCTATTAACCCCATGCTCATTCAGCAGAGGAACAGATTCTCATCTTTTAGTGACTTAAAAATACCTCAGTGACTCTAGCTCAAGAATTTAAGTTGCTTGGGTAATGTTTCTGCCCTAGTAAATGAAATTCTTTAGAAAGACTCTTTACATTTACATTGTATAATCTTTCATATCACATGCACTTTTCAGTGTAATTGTTGGCTGGAAACCCTTTATATCTCTGTGAGACAGGATATGTATGAGGTACTGTTTACTTATTTAGTCATTGCATTGCAGTTTCAAACAAAAATTCTTTTTATCTCTTACAGTTGCTTGGGGTGGGTTACTTGAACTCTCTTGGTTCTCAGCTAATGTCAACATGTGGGAGAAACAGACCTGTCTGGTTCATGTTCTTTTTTGCTCAAAAGTTAATTGCTGCGTGTGCAAGGAATGTACAGCGCTGCCAAATGGATAACCCTGTGGAGACTGACATTATAGCTTGCTGTGGGGTGCTTGTGCCTGGGATGAAGCAAATTCCAGAGCAGCAGGGACCTGAACATCTTTGAGCACAATCTGTCTGATTTTACCGAGTATCTCACAGAGTTCTGGTCTTTAATCCACTGCAGAATGAAAACAAGGTATTTTCTAAAAATGGAATTCCTGTTTGATATTAATCTAGTCCCACATATTCCACTGATCAGGAGGGCATTGCTGGAGGAAATTAACTACCTCAAGGCTGGATTCCACCCCCTCCTTAGCTCAGTCTGCCCAATAATTTATGAGTGCTTAGAAAAAGCAGCCAGGAATTACTTTAAATGGAGGGAGACCTGCACTTGTATTCCTACTTAAAATTCACCACATTTCTCCCTGAGCCATCACCTGTTTTCTGTGAAAGCCTGGAACAAGCTGTCTGAAGTAAACAGGGGTTCATTGGTTCAGCTCAGCTGGAGTGCTGCTCTCCACAGACACCACAACCACTGCAAACTGCTGAGCCTTTGTGGCATTTTCTGAGTCCCTGACAAAGGCATGGAAAGGAAGGAATCTGCCTCCATGTTCTTAGAAGGCTAATTTATTATTTTATTATCTATATTATATTATAAAATGTTATACTAAACTATACTAAAGAACACAGAAAGGATACAGACAGAAAGCTTGAAAGATACTACTGAAAACTTGTGACTCCTCCAGAGTCCAACACAGCTTGGCCTTTGATTGGCCAATAAGTAAAAACAATTCACATGAAGCCACCTGTTGGATAAACAATCTCCAAACCACATACCAAAGCAGCAAAACACAGGAGAAGCAAATGAGATAATATTATTTTCCTTTTTCTCTGAGGCTTCTCAGCTTCCCAGGAGAGAAATCCTGGCAAAGGGATTTTTTTCCAGAAAATATGAAGTGACAAGCCAGTAGCTGCATGTGAGTGTTTCCACTGCTCTGTTGCCACCTTACCTTTCACAACATTGCCAGTATTTTACCCACCTCTTGTATTCAGCCTGACTCATACACTCTTCATTTTCTGCAGCATTGTCAATACCAGTTTTGGGAGTTGTTTGTAAAGGAGTCCAAAAGGAGTACCTCAGTAAAAAAAAGGAATAAAGAATCTCATTTTACATTTTTATCTGTTTTAGGAGCTGAAAATTGAGGAAAAAAGGGGATGTTAGACTTGAGTTTAACACACTTTGCTTTTTCCAAGAATAGTCTTGATGCTAGCCTTTGAAGATTTACTTCCTTTGGGGATTGTCTCTTCCCACTTTCTCAGGAGCCTGGATCAGAGCTGTTTGCCCTTGAAGGCTGCTTCTGGTTAAGAGGAGTTTTCCTCCCACGCTCTCCATAACTGCTCCTGCTGAGGATGAGTGAATTAAAAAACCAAAAGCACTGTGAATGTCAGAAATTTTATTTTCCTTGTGATACTTTAATGAGGTTACAGTTTATGGTAATCAAGAAATTCCCCACTCTGTGAAAGTTAAGGCGTTTATGCTAATCCTCTGTGATGCTGATTGTTTTGCACAAATGATGTTGTGCCTGTGTAGCAGCAGCCTCAGCCTGTGGCCTCTCGCTGCTGGGCCTGGGGGTACAGGGCTGGGGTTGTGCAAGGGGCGAGAGAGAGCCACCCCTGTTTGGTACAAGCTTTCTAGGTGCCTGTTACAGGCACTTTATCAATGTTCCTTCCTTTGACCACCACCTCTATGTCCTCTTTGCATGTGCAGTGGGTTGTGAGACCAAGAACATGTCACCACCTTTAAAAGAAACAATTCTATTTAATGAAAATCTTCCTGTTGAAATATATTTTTATGGGTATATTAGCCCTCTCCCTTAAATATTGCTTTCATAAAAGCTACCTGTTTTCCCTGAGAATTTTATTTGCATGTATTAAGAAACTTGTAAAACCAAGAGATAGAGCTTTCACTACAGTTAAAGGGTAAGAGTGTTGAGAAGACTGAATAGAAATATTTTAATTGTGGTTTAAATTTTTAATTGTGATTTAAAAAAAAAAATCCCAAATAATCCCACTTAAAAAAAAAATCCCACATCCCGCTTTAAAATTTGATCTCTAAAACTAGCCAGGAACATACTTAAGTGAAAAGTGTAACAGTTTAACCAGTAGAGAGTGGGATAGCCTGGATTAACCTGTAATCACAACCCTTGTGTATATTGAAAACACTCTCTTGTTTGCTCACAGTATGCTTTTCCATGCAGGGATAAGCCCTGCTCCTTCTGGCTGGGCTCTCTTGGACCTGAAATTCTATTAGCTTAGGGGAGATGAACAAAAGGCAGAGGAGAAAACACAGCTTGTTACTAGCTGGCAACAATGAACTTTGGAGAAGGCTGCATTTCCAATAAGAAATTTTTGGTGTCTATAAGCAAAAAAACCCAACCCAGCACTGAAAGTTATTGTCTTCTGAAATGGAGGGATACTTCAGGAGCCAGCAGCAAAGTAAATGGTTCAGGGATTGCTGTCTTGAGGGGTGGAGTTTGTTTCTTGGGGAAAAAATGTGGTGTGAATAAGCCTCCTGTGCATTCAGAGATAAATAGGAAAAAGAGACATTGATGAGAGTCCTTCAAGCTGACAAATTACAAGTGTTCTACTGTATCACAGAATATTCTGTATTAAACTCACAAGGTTCATCAAGCCCAGCTCTGCAGGAAATGGCCCACCCAGGGATCAATCCCACAACCTTGGTGTTGTTAGCACCATGCTCTGACAAAATGAGCCAGTGGGTTTCCATACTGAAAAGAGAAACTCCAGAGACTTGCATGCACAAGGTGTAATCCTACAAGACCACTTGTGCACATCCTTGAAAAGCTGCACTGTATAGAGAGGAAATTGTGACTAGAATTTAATGAAGTACCTGCCAAACAGAAAAAATTCCTTTGTACACCTCATGTTACCTGGGGTAGAGTCACTTCACTGCTCCCTAACATTTTTCTGGAAAGTTGCTCTATGTTAGAAGGCTGGAACAAGTACTGAAATAGACAGCACAAGTTGGATAGTCATAAAAAAATCCACACCAAACTTTAAATGCTAATCTGTGCTTGAGACAAATAAGAACCTGGCTCTCATGTGATTTGGGGCATGCAACAGCTGAAAAATGCCTTTACCTAAAAGAATTGTTCAGGACTTAGTGTGTTATGTGTCTATAGGCACACATTCTTTCTCTGTCCCTCTTTCTCTTTGCCTGAGGCACAGTAATTATATCTGTATTTTGAGAAAACATAGGCAGACCCTCCCTTCAGACATAAAAAAATCTCCTGTCTGGACTGCTTTTTGTTTCTTGTCACAGAGAGAGGGAGAAGGCTGTGATTGCTTCCAAAATTGCCTGTCTGTGTGAGGAACTGAAACAGAAGGAGGAATGAGCGGTGTTAGTGCCAAGTTTCAGAGCAAAAGAGGACTTTAGAAGATGTGGGATGCTCCACATTTCTCAGAGGTCTGGTTTTCCTGAGTGGAGAAGATAGGTGCTAGGTGATTAAGAACTAGATATCTTCATGGCAATTTTTGGAGTTGCCTTTCGATATGCAAGTCAGGGCAAATCTCCCTGGGTCTCCCTGGGTTTCCTGTTGGCACGTTCTTTGTCCTGATGCCTTTCTCTTGCACAGTTCCCTCAGCCACAGCAGCTGTGGAAAGCTTTTCTCCAGCTGGAAGGATGAGGTGTGGGAACTTTCCAAAGCTGCACATTGGTGATGGCACAGGGGGCTCAGATGAACATTTTTTTAAATACAGCTAAATGCAAGGTTGTTCATCTAGGAATGAAAATTTTTGGCCTTACTTATATAAGATAAAGGCTGTGTTTAGAAATCACGATTGAGGTAAAGGGCTGAAGGATAAGGGTGAATAATCTTTGCAACATGACCTCAAAGGATGGTGTATTAGCAAGACAAGAGCCTGAGCAGTCCTTGATTGTGTAAATAAAGATCAACTACAAGCAGAGTCACTGTTACCACCACATGTACCAAGACTGTACACAGCTTTTATAAGTAAACCAGATCTGAAAAGCAGGAATTGTGTTTTTCAGGGTGTTTCAAGTCACAGTCATTGTTTTTAGCCCTGCAAACCAAAGTTGTCTGATATTTGTTGTGCAAAAGCTAAAGAACTCAAAGGCATTCAAAGCAGCCTGTGATAAGTAGTGGTTTCACTCCCCTGGGACATCATGGACTTAAATTCAGTGGCTGAATTGAGTGTCCCAAACTCCAGAGGTGCCTTGGAGCCTGGGTACACCTTGGCACCTGGTGTATATACATAAGATATATGTATACATAATATACTCGGTGCATCTGGGTCTCCATGATGGTCCCCAGCCACAGCCACCTCTTTTCCCAGCCATGGCAGAGGTCTCATCCTGTGGGAGTGCTGCAGCAGAGCCTGGACATGTGTGTCTCCTTGGACAGTCCCTCAGGAAACCCAAGATGGTGGTCTTCCCACCTGCCCATGGGTCAAGGTTTGAGGGTGTCTGCATTGCTGGATTTGGATCAGGAATTTGAGCCCAAGACTTTCATGCTGGGAGCAGTGCCAGGAGAGCTCTTGTGCAATGCACAATGAACTGCAGTGCTCTCAGTTTGGGTCCACTGAGCTTCAGTGAGTTACAAAAAGTGCAATAACTCCAACTGGAGACAATCAATGTAGAGCATTGCTGGTATTAGGTCAATCCCTTGGATTACCAGAATTAAAGGTTTGAGATCCCTGCTTTGAACTTACATGACTTGTACACACATCAGCCACGTTCCTAGAAAATTCTTGCATTGTTGGTCTAATTCTGAGGCAGTTTGGCAATCTCCTGTAAATTCTGTGTTTCCATGGAAAGCTTTGTTTTACATTGAGAAAGGTGTTTAAAAGAAAACAGTGTTCCCAGTCAGCTCTGTTTCATATTTTTTAAAGCATATTGACAAACTGAAAAGTCTAGAAAAGAGCTACAAGGAATACTGGAGTCCTGGAAAATCTTTTTTAGTGTAAAATGTCTTTTTCATTTATCTTTAAAGGTAAATGGTGCCTGTTCAGTGTAGATAAGTGCCTATGAGAGGAGCAGATTTACTAGGAGACAACATTTTAACCTTCTGAAAGTATAAAAATCTGCAAATGGTTCTCATGGCTGGGAGCTGAAACTACTCAAATTCCAAACAGAAATCAACGGCAAATGTTTAAGCTAAGAATATTCAGTCACTGAAGCATCTTTAAGAAAAATTGATTGTACCTGCCAGAAAACCTGTCACTGAACCAGGATTATTTTTAAAATGTCTCAAAATTCAGCAGAAAGTTTTTTTATAAAATCAGTTTTTATTCCAGTGGAATTTCTGAACTTGCAGTAGGAATCTCTGGACAGTAACTCATGGTATCTCTTCTGCAGAAGGTCAGAGTATATGACTATTGAAGTTAAGGTTTTGTAATTATTTTCTGCCTCATAAGTTAATCTAAAATTAATGTAATAATAAACACTAGGTCAAACAAAATGTTTTCTCACTAGATTCTGTTAAAATCTACTTAAATGAAACAAGGCTTGTTTTTCTATTCCTTTCCTTAATTTTTCCACTTATTAAACTATAATGTAAGTAATTTTCAAAGATATTACTTTCTTTTTTAAATTTCCTTAAAATATTTCAATTATTCATTTACACTTTTGACTTTCTTTTTTCCCCCACATATAATTTTTGAGAAAAATTTGACAAATAGTTCTGCTTGACTCAGATATGGGATATTTTATTTATCCCACCACTAAAAGAATCTATGCCTTATCATCTGAGCTCAAATGTTTGTTAGGTATTTGAGAAAAGAATCTGAACTCACACTCTGGTACATTTCCCCACACTGAAGGGCATGCAAGCCCTGGGTTGACATGTCCCTTTTTTTCCCTTGAGGATTTGTTAAGTAGTAGTCTTAATTACAGAGAGATGACAGAAAAAAAATTTGTAGATTCTTGTTTATATGAATGTTCAGTAGTTATGATTAATAAAGAGTAGCAAATTGCCATGATAAAGGCAGATAAGTAGCTAATGAAGGCTAATTAGAATCAGACCACCTCATTGCTAAATAGGGTTATAGTTGGCTAAAAGAGAACACAGATGCTGAATTTCACCAATATTAGTGATGATTTCAGCACAGGAAATAGATTATCCTGCCCAGTTTCATTCTTTTCCTAGTGAGAATTTTATAATTTTATTTTAAGAGACAGCTCCCTGTACTCATGAATGTTTCCACAGAGATGAAAGGCAAAGCTTACGAGAAGATTTTAACCATAAATATTTGATGATTTGCTTTCAAAATATTTTTTTCTTTGTTTCCTACTAAGCATGCCATAGATGAGGAAGGCTCCCAGGGATATGTAGAAGTTGTGCACCTAAAAACACAGAGATAGCATTCTGGAGTGGCATTCCTTGTGCTTTCTTACTGTATGGTGAATCCAACACACTGTTAAAAATGCAGTTCCTTGGACACTACTTCATTTGGTGTAAAATGAGAAGCTTGCAAATAGATTAAGTTTCAAAGAAGGTTCAGTATGTGCTTTTGATTGTCTGAGTGTCTGTCTGAATCACTTTATTTCTACAAGAAATAGTGACATCTAAAAAACATCACAACTGGATGACTGCAGTAATCACCTCATCTTATTACTTTCAAAAATTTGCATGTTGAGACTTCAGAAGAGAAAAAGAGTTCAGAATCCACCTTCATTTTTGTTGGCATCTCATTACAGATAGTCCTAAAAATGAACAGAGTTCCAATAACCCCCGAAGCTTAGTTTCAAGGAAGATTCCTGCCTACAAGGAAATGAGCTCATGTTCAAATGCAGCCTCTTGCACAGTGAGAGCATCACCACTGGGATCTCCAGGATTTCAGAAGCCTGTGGCCCTGAGCACAAGGCAAAAGTCTTTGCTGAAGGCGAAAGCTCAGAGGTAGAAGGAGCGCGAGAGGAAGGGCAGGACTGGGGAGGGTTAGGTGTGATTAAGAGCTCAATTTTTATTCAAGAAATACTGCTGAGTGATGAAACCTGAGCTTCCAGGCCTATTTCTGAGTAATCCTGATTAGTCTACATTGTGTTGGTGGTCAGCTATTGGATCAGGTTACAGAACTGATCAGGTTATATGAGTCCTGGTTTCAGCCAGGACAGAGTTCATCTCCTTACAGTGATTCTGAATTACAATGGTGCTGATAGCACACTGATGTTTTGGGGTTTTTGCTAAGTCATGTTTATCCTAAATCAAGGACTTTTTTTTCCTTGTCTCATGCTCTGCCCATGAGGAGCTGCACAAGAGAAACTGGGAGAGAGCACAGCTGGGACAGGTGACCCAAGTGACCAGAGGGGTATTCCACACCACGGAATGTCATGCCCAATGTATAAAGTGGGGGAGTTACCCAGAAGGGTGACTGACCTGGGCTGGGGAAGGAGGGCAACACAGCTTGTGAGTGGCTTGGAAAACAAGCCCTGTGAGGAACGACTGAGGGAGCCGGGGATGTTTAGTCTGGAGAAGAGGAGACTCAGAGGTGACCTTATCACTACAATTTCATGAAAGGAGGTTTTTCCTAGATTGCAAGGCAATGTGTATTCTATTTGCCATCTGTTAGAGGTGTGGCAGTTATCTTCTGTTAATTGGGCAGTTTTCCTTATCTCTTCCATAAACCAATCCTCCCTCCAGGGACATATCTTCTGTTAATGGGCCATTGAATGTCACTGCATGACTGATAAAATTACATCATTCCATTGCGAGATGCTCCGCCCAGAGAGAGGAGCCAAGCATTTCTAACAGGATATAATCTAAGATTTTGGGGCACTGAAGAAGCTTCTCCACTGGATTTCCCAGAGGAACAGCTGCCACTTCCACTGGGTCTTCAGAGGAAGACTACACCCTTTCTACAGGATCATTGCTCCAACAGAACCACACCTGACACTGAAGGAGGACTGCAGCCACAATTCCAATTGGACTGCTACCAGCACCCTGACCAACAGGGTGTCAGGTTGTGTTCTGACTCTGTCAGTCTTGTTTATTTTTTTAAATTTTCTTCCCTAATAAAAAACTGTTACTCCTGCTCCCATATTTTTGCCTGAGAGCCCCTTAATTTCAGATTTATAGCAATTGGGAGGGAGGGGGTTTAGATTTTCCATTTCAGGGGAGGCTCCTGCCTTCTTTAGCAGACATCTATCTTTCCAAACTGAGACAAGGTTGTAGTCAGGTGGGGTTGGTCTCTTTCTCCAGGCAACAACTGACAGAACCAGAGGACACAGTCTTGAGGTGTGTCAAGGGAAATACAGGTTGGCTATTAGGAGAATTTTTTTTTACAGAAAGAGTGATAAAGTTCTGAAATAGCCTGTCTGGGGAGGTGGTGGAGTCACCACCCCTGGATGTGTTTAAAAAAAGACTGGATATGGCACTCGGTGCCATGGTTTAGTTGAGGTGTTGGGGCATGTGTTGGACTCAATGATCTTGAAGGTCTCTTCCAACCTGGTCATTCTGTGAATTCTGTCATCTTGCATCAGTCAGCAGGTGGAGGTCTACTGCATTGAGCAGTTCCAGAGCTGGAGAGAATAACCCAGTTTGGGTACTGTTTTGAAGAGCCTGGAGCATAGGACAAGTGGCAGAGCATTGTGTGTGACAGCCTGGGGTCCCTGCTGGAAGAGCTGCCTGTGAAGCTCCTTCATGAGAATGATTTATCACTGCAATGCAACCTCTGATTAAGCAGCAGGCAACCATCATCTTCAGCAAATGCATTTGTGAGGATGAATGTGCCATGGGGAATACTCTGCCTTTTCCAACACTGAAGGAAAGGGCAATTTTCTTTTCTAGCCTATTGCTGTAATTATTCTGTTGTGTTTGAATTACCCCCAATGTATGTCATGAATAGGAATGGACCTTATAGGATGTCTCCAGCTGCAGAGCTCCCAAACATCCATGCACTTCATGATCAAACTCAGTCACATAAGGAGCTGGGGACTCCTGCCAGATTTTTAGGTACACTTCCCTTTAGAGACAGGGCACTGAAAATCTCCCTTTGTAAGGAGCTGGGTGCCTAGGAGAGGAAGATCTGAGAGCTGCTTGCTGCGAAGGAGCTGTTTTTTTGGTTAACTGGAGGCAGTGAGGGATAAAAGAAGGCTTGAGAAGACTGAACACTTTCCTCTAGTTTATATTTCTAGGTACAATATTTTCCCAGCTTGCTGCCAGTTTCTTAGGCTTGAAGCAATACTTTAGTGGCCCAGGAATGCTTGTCTACCACTAGAAAGTCTTGGTTCATATCTCTGTCTGTCATGTCCAAGAAGGCTGAAATATCCATTTCCATTTAAATCCATAAGAGCAACAGATTCAGCTATTTTTTTTTAATGTTCAACAGATTGGCTACCTTTCAGTTTAGAGCACTGGGGGAAAAAAAGGCGGGGGGGGGAGGAAGTCAGTGCTCATAGTTGTCCCTGGCAATATCTGAGGCCCTCACAGGCATCTTCTCCCACAGCTGAGTGTCCTAACAGCAGGTACCCAGCAGGTAACGAGTCATTCTTTGTTCCACACTTGTAGTTCTTAAAAAGTAAGAAAGGTTCAGCCAGGAGATATGAGGAGACATTGCTGACAGCCCCTGCTGACTGCAGGACTGGGGAAAGAACTTGGAAAAGAGTGAAAACTCATGGATAAGAACAAATAAATAATTGAAGCGAAGCAAAATATGACACAAATAATACCAATTATAAAAATGCTAATAATTGTAGTGAAAAGGAGGGAGAGTGAAATAAAACCCAAGAAAGGCAGAATTCAAGTGATCATCACCTGATGCCTGGCCTGTCCCTGGGCAGTGATGGTCACCCCTGGCCATTTTCTCTCTAGTTTATATACTGAGCATGATGTTTTTTGCTATGGAACATCCCTTTGGTTATTTTGGATCAGCTCTCCTGGATATGCTCCCCTCCAGCTTTTGTGCACCTGCTTTCTGAAAAGTCCTTGAGTTTGGGTAAACACTACTTAGCAACAACTTAAACATCAGTGTGTTAACAACCTTTGTCTCATACTAAATCCAAAACACAGCACTGCAACAGAGAGAAGAATATTAACTTTGTCCTGGTTGAAACCAGGATGGACAGGCAGAACAATACTTGTTTGTGAGTTTTTAAATCCCAGCAGACCTTGTGGATGAACAGAGACACTCCATGGTCATCACTCTGCAGGCAGAGACAGCTCTAGCAATGCAGCTGAAAGGTTTTAGGCACTGGGGATGTTTTACCAGTTCCCTACTTATTCCTCTACCTCTGCTCCTGTCACTGCACAGGGAGTCTTGCAAACTCAGAGTCCTCGCTCAGCTACCATGTAAGTTGTTCTTAGCTCATTTAAGTGTTTTTCTCTGACATTTTGTATGGCTGTTTCTGTGTCCTTAGGGCTAAGAGCATGGGAATGTGTGGAATGTTTTGTTGTCTTCCTGTGTTATAACTTTTGCTGAAACTTTTGGACTATTTGTTTCTTATGTCAGAAGAGTGGGCACAAGGGAAATGAGACCTGTTAGGCATTGCTGACTTCTGCTGAAGATGTAGCTTACTGTGTCTCCTTGCTGTGGTCTAATGACCTGAAGTCAATCACCTTCCTCTTCTGCTTTGCTCACTACAATCTCAGTATGAGGGACGTCATAAAGCCAGGATGGAAGTTGCTTTACACTACAGAACATAGCTAAAACTATGAAAATAAAGACTTGTATATTACTAGGAAAAACAACCAGGAAAAGAAGCCTTGTCTTGTTTTCTTTTCTGAACATAAATGTTATATCAAACTCTATTTTTTTTTTTTTGGCACTGGTCTTAAAATCAGGTTTATTTGCATTGTGTTTGCTACAACTGCCTTTTTCACATATACCAACAGCAAGCTGTTAAAGCAAGCAGTGAAAATGGGATAGCTCACTCAAGTTTCCTCATATTTACCTTGGAAAGCACCCAATATTTTGGGGCTTTCTGACCAGCAAACAGGATTTACCCCTGGGAACAAAGACACAGATATTTTTTTCTGTGCTTTGTTCTTCATGCTCTTTTCAAGCTGTTCCAATTTCCTCTCTTATTCCCGAGGTCCACAGAGCAGCCAGCCCAGGTAGCTGAGCACAGAGGGGCCTGGGAAGTTGAGGGCTCTGTGCAGCAGCCACTCTGCAGTGCCCACGAGGGGCCCCAACCCCCTGATTAACACACAGATGCTGATCTGACACCTAATGGCTTTGTGTGGGAGTTCTCAGTGAAACATCCTGAGTGTAATAACTTCTGCAATTGATGGCACCTCTTGAAACCCTTCTGGTTATTTAATTGATTGCAGGCTGGTGCTAAGAAAAATGCAGCTTGTGGGTGCTTGAGCTGTTTATTAGCCATTAATAACCACGTGGGTGGACAGCTGCATTGTGCTGATCAATGCACAGAGCTCTGCTTCTGAGACAGGGGTACAGAGAATTTGGCACTCAGGCTGTGCAGGCAAGAAGAATTCCCTTCTTGCCTACAAAGGTTTTTCTTGCCCTTGCTCAGCTGGCCTAAACTCTTACAAGAGTTGATAACTCCCAGGTGTTTGGAGAGACGTGTTTGTGCCAGGCATGAAAGACAGGCTGTGTGCTGGTGCTGCACCACCTCCTCCCAGCTGAGGAACTGAACAGGACAGCAAAAGCTCCCACCCAGATTTTTAAAAAGTACTGCTCTTCAGTGTTTTTCTGAGGTGTGAAATAGCAGATTTTTCTTTTGCTCTGCTCAAACCACACTCACTGCACAATTACGTTGAATACAAATTTTAAATATGGAGAAATGTATTTGTGCTGGGGAGACAGTAGTTATTTATACTTCAGCTTCTGTGCCTGATTTTGGGATATCTAGTATGTCAACATCCTGGCCTTCAGGTTTTTCAGTTGCACGTCTGTGTATATGCTCATGTGGCAGACACACAAATAGTAAGGACATTGAAATAGTTTTCCAACTCATGGAAAACTAGGAAATTATTATTTTGTTTGTTTAAACTTGGAACAAAAGCTTGCTTCTAGACCTTTCCATGAAATGATAAATCCTGAAAACAGCTTTCAATATTTTATGTTATACAGTGCATGAATTTAATAAATTTCATCATTTGTTGCAGCATCATTTAGAAATGCATATAATAATCATGCAAAACCGTGACATACTCAAAGAATAAATGATGGAATTGTACTAAATGAAATTTTAATTTTGCTGAATTTTTCATTTCTAGTTTTGAAGTGCTTTTCTGATGCTTATGTCACTACCGGTATAATACTACACCCCTCCCTCCCCTTGCCACTTTCACTCTAGAATAATTTACTGACAAATTTATAGGTGAGATGTATTCACAAATGGTCACTGGGCTTGTATTTGCTCTGGGTTGAAGATTAATTTTGAATTTATTTTCAAATAAGCTACTGGCCTGATGGAAACCAGCAGAAATTAAAGATAAAACTCATAATGCTCCTTCCCTAAATTCAACATTTCATCTAGGTTCTTCATTTAAGTGCTTTGCTTTGGGGCAGCAGTACCCACCACCACCAACATATTTTTTTGTCAACAGGTTGGGATTGCTCCTAGCTGTGGAGAAACTGGTGGTTTCAAGGCACTGACCTAGAGATGAGGGGTATTTTATCTCATTAGAAGGTAATCAGCACTGTCTGGACCCCTGATGAATTACTGTTTCATTATTGGGTCCATAACCTAATAGAAAGAAAGCCCCTTGGAGGAGGTTTCCTGGAACAATAGGTAAAAGGTAATAGAGCAGGAGATAGGGTGTGCAACAGAAATTACTTTAAACCAGAAAGTAAAAACCAGAGTCTCAAGGCTTCTCCTGATGAGTTAACAGCCAAGGGTGTATTTTTTTATTCAGTATACTTATTGCTTATCCATCACAGTCACAGCCTGTGTCCAGCATAACAGGAAAAGCAGCGACTTGTGAGAAATTGAATCCAAATGAGTTATTTTATTTTTCCCTTCTATACAAAATGCAAACTTAGAGAGGGAGGAGTGGATGGAAATGGAAAAAGTGCATGCAAACTACTGCCTGTCCCTTCCTTGCCCTTTGGGTGATTGTCACACTGGGCCTTTGCAATCAGGTTCTCAGTTCCCTTTGTAAGGCTCCTCTCATTCCAGGTTAGTATTCATGTGGGGTGATGTTATTGTGAAGTGGCTTTCCGGGCACCTTCAGTGGGGTGCATGCTAATAGGGAGTGATGGAGAGGAGAAAACGTGATGAGGATGTCAGATCCTGTTAACAGAGCAGTCCTGCTCTTCCCTTTCCAGCTCCACTGCACCAGGCTGGAGTTCTCTGCCTTGTTGCTTTGTTCTCTTCTCATGAAGTGCCTTTGAGAGGGATGAGTGGGGCAGGTCCACGCCAGCCACAACCACTGCACCCAGGGTAAGGAAAGAAGGCTGTTCTCCTATGTCCTCAGGAAACTTAGCTGAAAGGTGGCTCT